>NC_133502.1:35110000-36360000 GCF_049354715.1 Callithrix jacchus
GAGGAATATCTTTGTGGTGTTCTCTGTATTTCCTGGACTTGAATGTTGGCCTGACTTTCTAGGTTGGAGAAGTTCTCCTGGATAATATCCTGAAAAGTGTTTTCCAGCTTGGATTCCTTCGCTCTATCACATTCAGGTACACTGATCAAGCATAGATTAGGTCTTTTCACATAATCCCATATTTCTTGGAGGCTTTGTTCATTTCTTTTCACTTTTTTATCTTGTCTCGTCTTCTCTTTTTATTTCATTGAGTTGATCTTTAATCTCTGATATTTTCTTCTGCTTGATCGATTTGGCTATTAAAACTTGTCTTTGCTTCACGTAGTTCTCATGCTGTGCTTTTCAACTCCATCAAGTCACTTATGTTCTTCTCTAAGCTGGTTACTCTAGTTAGCATTATGTCTAATTGTTTTTCAAGGTTTTTGGTTTCTTTGCATTGATTTAGAACATGTACCTTTAGCTCAGAAAAGTTTATTATCCACTTCTGAAACCTGTTTCTGCCAATTCATTGCACTCCTTGGTCAAGTTGTGATCCTGTGTTGTTGAGGAGTTGTGATCCCTTGAAGGAGAAGAGGTGTTCTGGTCTTTGATGGTTTGATCTTTTTTGTGCTTCCCCCCCCCCCATCTTTGTGGATTTACCTGGCTGTGGTGTCAGGAAGCTGCTTGATGAGGTTGCATGTCTGCTTGTGGAGGCACTACTGGGTTTCTAGGGACTCCTTCAGTTTACTCGGGAAGCTTCCGTGCCTGTTTTTGTTTATACTCGGAGATTAGACCTGCCTCTTCCGCTGACCTGTCGGCACTGCTGGGTTGTCAAGAACACCATCCCATTGCTACGTAGGCTTTCTGTTTTTTTGTTAAAACATGTAGCCCAGTCCCACCCCTCTAGTGGTGGGTTGTACCCTTCCTCCACTGGGCTGGATCATTCAGGGTTCATCTCAGACTGTGGCACTGGCTGCGCAACCCACTAGAGTCGGAGCTTCAACCCTCTGGGGTTTGTGGTGGAGGGTAGGGACCCACCCAGCCGCACCAGACAGTTTTCCCCTTTCAGCTTCCTCTCTCTCCAGTCATGGGGTAGGGACCTGCCCAGCTGTTCCTGCTTACAGCTCCCTCTCTCTCTGGGTTGGGGAAGGGGGTGATGGCTCAGTCCGAGGGCTCTTATTTAACTCCATGCTTGTAATTCCCGGTGCTTGACTGGCAAAGATCCCCTGTTCTTTATATTGCTGAGGCTTTGTGGGAGGTGCTATATCTGGACCAGAGTGCCAGAAGGCAGCCTCCGACTTGCCAGTCAGATGTACTTTCTGGGTGAAACAGTACCCCTCCCGACATCGGTCTGCCCTGAGTGGGCTTTGCTCACCATCAGACCAGACCCATTGAAATGCACCTGGTACCTTGGTTGGAGCTAGGAGATCTCTGGATTTCTGGGTCTCTCTCGCTGGGTGTTGTGCACTGGAGTTGTGTCTAATCAGCCATCCTGGATCTTCTGATCATTCATTATTACTTAGAATGTAAATACTTGGTGGTAAGATGGTAGACTATCTATTGAGAAATGAAATAAAGATAGATCCAAAGTTACAACTCCTTCAAGTTACCATGTCTGTCCCAACAGTGACTCAGACACCATGTGAAGAGAGAAATTAAAACCTTATTCTGAACTAATTTCTCAGTCTGTTCACCAAAAGAGATTTGGCTCTTGACTACTGACCTTCAGGCTTTATTCTTCCATTTTTTTCCCTTACTTTGTCATGCAGTCTCAAAGTTGATTTGTCCAGCTATTATCTGGGTTCCTTTGAGAAGAATTCTGCTAAGAATTTTCTACTAAACATTGCTTTAGGAAACATCTCAAATTGCTGCAGTACAAAGAAATTACTAACCAATAAACATGACTTCAATATTTTTAAGTTATGTTAAGAGATAGATAGCTTCCTCTCATACTAGGTTTTGAATTGTCCAGTTTCTGATTCAGTTTAGAACAGTAAATTTGAAAACACCAAGCTTATACATTTAGTCTGTTCTCATGTTGTTACCTGAGACTGGGTAATTTATAAAGAAAAGAGGTAATTAGCTCATGGTTCTGCAGGATAACCTAGAAGCATGGCTGGAGAGGCCTCAGAATATTACAATTAATATTTTATAAATTATTAACAAATATTACAAAATATTAACAAATGAGAATGACAGATAAAGTGTCTTTGAGGAAGGCAAAGAAGGCAGCACCTCTTACACGGCTGGTGCAGGAGGTATAGAGAGCAAGCGGAGGTGCTACATGCTTTTAAACAACCATATCTTGGGAGAGCTCACTCACTTGCATGAGAACAGCAAGCAGGAGATCTGCCCCCACAGTCCAGTCACTTCCCACGAGGCCCCTCCTCCAACACTGGAGTTTACAATTTGTCATGCAATTTGGATGGGGACACAAATCCAAACCATGTTAATAACCAAATACATTATTTCTATGTTGAGAACACTGTGCCTCTAAAGTTGAAAGCAATATTAAAAAAAAATTTTTTTAAATAGCTTTTATTGGATTTTCAGCTACATACAAATAGGATTTGAAATGCATGCAATTCCATTTTAAAAACCATAAAAAATAAATTCCACATGATTTCTTAATCACTTTCTACTTTTGCCTGTAGTTATAAGAGAGTATAAAATAGTTGAAAATTAGTGAGGATGATAATGATCATGATGACGATTTAGTGTCATGTAGAAATAGAAAACCTAATGTGCCAGTTGTAGACATTTGACACCCTGACTTTGACCAACACATTTGGATGGTGTCAAAGGATGTTTTTGGATACCCCACAAAGAAAAATCAGCAAAATGTCTATGAATGCTAAACTTAGTTCCCCTAACATGGGGAACTTTAGGGCATGATATATATCTGATTCATCTTGGAATACCTCCATAACGCCTATTCCAGAAGTCAACAAATAAGAATGACAAAGTTTTAAACTTATATCAGCATTCCAGAATTAATATTGACAAATTCATATTGGCGTGTAACAGATTTTGGAAACAAAGTACTATGCATGTGGGTGTCAAAAAGAATAATGCACATTTCTGAATGACTGAAGGATAGCAGATGACTTCAAAGCCACTAGCAGACTGTTTACTTTTTCTGGGATCAAGGACCCTGCATGGATAAAAGGCAAAGGAAGTCATCCACCTTGAAAAAAATTTTTTTCTTAAAATAGAGGTTTGCTATCTAAAGCTCCTTTAATTCCTAGGTTTAGCTCTATGAAATCATTCTCTTTGATGTTTAATCATCCCAAATCCTATAATAATAATTTGGGGAAAAATAGGTTGCCATGGAAAACAGAGTGGGGTAGGGTTATGAGTCTAGCATTAGGAAGATTTGACCTGGTTATAAAATTCATTCATGGAAGCACTGTGGTTAGAATTCATGGGAAACCACCCAGCATTATGCTTGCTTAAAGGAAGTAACAGGATATAGAGAGAGGTGCCTTCAAACAAAGCTGTTATAAATCTGCAACAGACAGTCTTAACACCTAAATTACTTAAACTAAAGCAGATGTTTTATGTATATTAAATTTGATGTTGATTTTTGTTTGTTTATATGTTTAGGTTAACAAAAGAAAGCAGAGACATTGGAGGAAAGTATACAAATAGTTCTAGATATGCTTTTCTTAAGAAAGAAATATTGTAATATAGGTGAAGGGCAGAAATACTCAACTGCTAATGAATGTAATTCCTCCACATTCTCTCATTTTACTCACCTTGTCTCTCTCATTTGCCTCAGATTTCGCAGTTGTAACAGGGATTGTGGTTTACATGAAAAAGTAGATTTTTTTTTCCTTTTAAATGGACATATATATCTTCAGATGTAAAACTTTAGAATTTCAAAATATGATAAAAATTTTGTCACTTTATAGGTTTTGATTTAATTTATTTTAAAAGTTTCACTATTCTTTTGATAGTAGCTGACAGATCCAATCCTGTTCCCATATGCTTTCTGCTATTTTAAAAGAAACAGTACACAATTGCCTCAGAGAAGCACCATGTGTTTCCAAAGTGTGAATCTGAAAACCATCCATCTGGGCATGTTGGCATCTTCCTGAGTTGTATGTGATTGAAAGAAATGTATTCAACATTTTGCAACTCTTTGGCTGCATGAGAAAGAGAATAAGGTAAGGAGATCTTTTCCCATTTCCAGTTGTTGAGAATCAAGTCTGCTCCTTTAGATTGGAATACCTTGCCCACTCTTCTGCCTGGATAGCCCCAAGCGTTCATCAAGATTCACAGCACCAGTTGCCTCCTTAGTGAATTCCTCTGTCACCCTAGCTCTGTATTTGTCACATAACTAACTCTATGCATACTCATATGAAAATGATTATTTACTTTGATTAAAATTATTTCTTCAGCTGTTGCTTCTCCTATAATCTATGAACTCCTAAAATGGAAGGCAGTTGGTCTTTAATGCAATTCAATTCAACGAATAATATTACAATGTTCCAGATACTAATCTAGAGGCTGCAGAAACAATTCTGAATAAGAAGAGAGCATTTTTGCCTTCTAGAATTCACAGTCTAGCTGGGGAGATAGAAATTGAGCAAGTAATTAGAATTAAAGATGATGCTTGGTAAGGAGTTAAGATAACTGCATCTGAAATCTCACGTAGATGAAAACAAAAAGTTTAAAGTTTAAACTTAACTTGAATATTGTTTGTATTCATGGTAGTTTTTGTCTTGCATGGCTTAGACATTTAGATTAATTTTCTAGATTGTTAAAATTATTGTATATATTTCTTGTGAAGGTATAGAACAGTCACTAAATTATGGGCCAGGCATATTGTTAGGTTTATGTGTGTATATACACACATAAGTTATATTATATATAACTTATAAATAATATTCACTTATAGTGAATTTATAAGCCCTCTATACCTGTTACTTTGTTTTATTTTGAAACTTAATCCTAAAAGTAAAGGTTTTTCTCAAATCACTTAAAAAGCAGATAAATTATATGGAATGAGTATAGCTTCAAATATATGATATCAAAATATGGCCACATATTCATCAAATAAAACCAATAACTTTATGATAAACTAAGAAACTGAGAAATATTGCCACAAAACATTAAAGGCAGAGTGAATTCCGATATTTTGATCATGTTAGAGTTGACTTGTCATTTTAGGCTGGCCTAACAGAATACCATAGACTGGATCACTTAAACAGCAGAAATGTATTTCTTACAGTTAAGAAGACTGGAAAGTCTAAGATCAAGGTGCTGCCAGATCCAATGTCTGGTGAGGGCACTTTTCCCTGTGGTGAGGGTTTGTAGATGACTGACTTCTCATTGTATTTTTACATGGTGGACAGCAGAGAGGGAAGAAGCTAGCTCTCTTGTGTCTTTTATAAAGATATTAATCCCATTCAGAGAGGCTCCACCCTTTTGACCTAAGTATCTCCCAAAGGTGCATCCTCCTAATACCAATATTTTAGAGGTTAATATATCAACATGTGAATTCTGGAGAGACATAAACATTCAGTCCATGGCAGAGTGTGTAACTGGTTCCATTGATAAAAGAACAATTCAGTAAAAACAAAAAAATAATAATTCCATCAGATTTTGGTTAAGTTGATTATCATAGAATTTGGCTCATTAATAAAATAACCTGTTTCTACCCTAAATGGGAATACTTTGATTAATGTTTCTACTTATTAGTGACCAAATTCCTCAAGAGAAAGCACTGTCTCTACTTTTTTCAAACCTCATTCATAGTATCTGGATTAGGATTCTACACAATATGAGAGCTTCGTCAAAGTTGAGTAAATCAACTTGGACCTCATTATTAAAATGCAACAACTTTAATTAATAGACACCCTTTTATTGATACAGGTGTCTCCTGCTATGGAAATTTTCTCTTTTAATGGAAATTATTTTGCTATCAAAACTCTAGAATTGAATTGAAGCACTACTCTTCAGACCAGAAAAATGTTGCAGAATATGCATTTCAGCACTTTTTGGAGGGCCGTAAGTCTGTACGCTGTTGGTAGGAAGAAACTCTCTTCTCTCCAGCAGAAATGAGAAAAAAGGGGAATTGTTACAAAATTAACATGGGACCAGCTTAAGAGATGTACTGAGAGGAAAAGAGAGATTAGAATATCAGCCAGGAGGCAATAATATAGAAAAAGTAAAGTTTTCATATCTTGACAAAAGAAAATGTTTACTTTGTCAAAAAGTTTTTTACATTGTATATTATGAATAAATTTGAAATTCAAATTATTGTCCAACCATGATGAATATATTTGCTACTCTGACCAGTTTTTAGAATGCTGTGATGAGAGTTGTGTGATCTCCAAGTTTGTATAATAAAGAGAAAACCCTGAAAATCTTTCACTTTGTCATGCCTGCGCTGAGGGCAGATGACTCACTGTATGAATTCAAGTTAAATCACTTAACCTTTTTCTCTTATTCAACCCATCTGGGAAGCTGAATACAAGCACTTCACCATGAAACAGATGGCGAGTGAGTCTAAGCTACATTTTCCCAGATTAAAAAAAGAAGAAAAATGTGTTATAAGGACTAAACGAACCAAATGTGGAAAAAAATCCAAGGATTACATGGAAGAGAGCTATAAGCTGGATCAGACCTTTTCACCTGTAAAAAAACAGTATAATGCTCACAAAATAAGTCCTAGGAGATGATTTGGGTACAAAATCAGTAAAATCTTTTCATAAGCATCATATGTGTAATGGGGTCATTAATGATGGTATTTATAGTAAGTAAAATGCTATTTGTTTGCTTGTTCATTTACCTGTATGTCTCAGAAACAAATTCTATAACTTTAGGATACTTTTAGGTTATCCATTTGATAACTGTAAAGATAAATGCTAAGAAAAACATCTTGAGAAAATTTATGAGACCCACCTAGATTGTAGCTCCAATGAAATTTAACATGTTTGAAAATAAAAACTTTCCAATAAGTTCTAGGATAATTGTTTTCTAATCTATTCTTTAAATGCATATAAATTGCTTAGAAGTAAGGCAAGTTATTGTCCCTTTCTAACTTTGGATTTTAATTTTATTATGAATAAAATTATATTAAATTCAAATGTATTTACATGTGAATATATCTGTCACATTTTATGGAAAGAAAATGTTTGTTGCAAAGAAAGATATTTTGATGAATAAAGTAGAACAATAAAAAGTATCTGCATCTTATTTCCTGACCAGTTGGGATAAAGTTGGGGAAAATTAGCTTACCATTTAAAAGACATGGTTTGTAGATGAGGCTGGATACAAAATCTGAGAAATTCACATTATTGACTTCCAGATAACACAGCTTAAAATCCAGACTGTCCCTATTGAAGTAACAATGACATTCTTCAAAGAAAAAAAGAAAAATTCTAAAATTTGTATTTCACCACAAAAGATCTCAAATAGCCAAAGCAATCCTGAGCAATAAGAACAAGCTGGAGGCGTCACACTACCAGACTTCAAAATATGCCATAACGCCATAGTAGCCAAAATAGAAACATAGACAAGTGGAGCAGAATAGATAACCCGGAATTTAATCCATGTATCTACAGCTAACTGATTTTTGACAAAGATGGCAAGAATATTCATTGCGGAAAGGACAGTCTGTTCAATAAATGGTGCTGGGAAAACTGGATATCCATATACAGAGGAATGAAATTAGGCTCCTACCGCTCACCCTGTACGAAAATCAACTCAGACCAGAGACACTGGAAGAAAACAGTAGAAATATTTACCACATTGGTCTGGGAAAAGGTTTTATGAATAAAACCTCAAAATTACAGGCAACAAAAGTGAAAATAAACAAATGGTGTTATATCAAACTAAATAACTTCTACACAGCAAAAAAGAAAATCAGCAGAGTGAAAAGACAACGTAGAGAAGGGGAGAAAATATTTGCAAACTATTCATCCGACAGGGAATTAATACCCAGAATATACAAGTATCTCAAACATCTCAACAGCAAAAAACCAAACGATCCCATTTAAAAATGAGCAAATGATCTGAACAGACATTTCTCAACACCATACAGATGGTCAATAAAAGTACTTTTTAAACATGCCAACATCACTAATTATCTGGGAAATTCAAATAAAAACCATAATGTATCATCTCACCCTAGTTAGGATGATTAATTTCAAAAGAACAAAAAATAACAAGTACTGTTGAGGATGTAGAAAAGGAAACTCTTATACACTGTTGGTAAGAATTTAAATAAGTGCAGCCATTATGGAGAAGAGTATGTAGGTTCCCCAAAAAACTGCAAATAAAATTACCATATGACCTGGGAATCCCACTACTGAACATTTATCTAAAGGAAAGGAAATCAGTATATGGGAGAGACATTTGCATCCCCATGTTTCTATGTTTATTATAGCACCATTCATAATAACCAAGTTGTGGAATCAACCTGGGTGTCCAACAGCAGATTAATGGATTAAGAATTTACAGTATATATATATATACACACACACACACAGTGGAATACTATTCAGCTGTTAAAAAGTATAAAATGCTTTCATTCACAGCAACATGGATGCAACTGAAGGACATTATATGAAGTGAAATAAGCCAGGAACAAAAAGTTAAACACTGCATGTTCCTATGACTCCTAAAAAAGTTGAGTCATAGAAGTCAAAAAGGCTGGAAAGGGTGTGGGGCATAGGAGGATAGAGATTTGTTAAAGGATACAATGTTACAATTGATAGAAAATAAATTCTAGAGTTCAATACTAGATGTAGGATAAATATGACTAATAATATATAGTTTCAAATTGCTAGAAGCAGGGTATTGAATATTCCAAACACAAAGAAATGATCAGTGTTTGATATGATGGATATGCCAATTACTTTGATTTGATAACTATATATTAATCAAAACATCACTATCTACTCCATAAATATGCATTACTATCATACATCAATTTTAAAACAATCATTTACAAAAAATAAAAGAGACTGGACTTTGGGTCTAGGGACTGCCTCTAAACAGAGGCTCCACTGTGGTTGAGGCAAATGATACCTCACTAACCCAATGCAAACGTCCTTTGACTGATTCTCAAAAGCCTCTTTATAAAGCAATATAAAAATATGTATGTTTTTCTTTCTTCAAGGAATCACTTTTTATTGAAGTTAGGTCATATTACTATTACCAAGAAATATATATGAGGCATTTGCTCATTATACATCATATCCAGCAAGTTTCCAATGCTTAGTATAATTTAGACCAATATTGCCTTTGATGGGGAAACCTTGTTTCCCTTAGACAATGCATATTGGTTTTCCATAACTATCTTGAATACCTTCATATGTCTTCCTTATGGTCTAAATACTGAATATAGACTTCCTATTAATTAGTACTACATGTCTCCATCTTTCTTTCACTAATGCTGAGACATGGCATGATACTTCGGTTGCATTAGGCTAAGAATCATTTCCAATTAATCACTATAATGAGAAGCAAGTTAATGCCCATAACTGACAGTGGGCAAGTAGTCAAACTCTCTTAAAAAAGTATATTTACATTTATATAGCCCATAATGGAATATGCAAAACATAAGCTTCATATAAACACTTTCAAATAATTTTTACTCTCTCCTTAAATCTAGCATAAAAGCATCTTTGTTGTTGTGTCTGTGATAAACATAACTAATGATGTCTTACAGAGACATTATCATTTCTCTTTGAATATTAATTTTCTTTGTATGCAAATCATACATTATTGTTCTTCCACACTGCACAGCAAGAATGGCAATACAAAATGGATGTATTATGAACACATCAGAAAGCTCTAATTGCTGGCTTCAAGTTTATGTATTTCATAGTTGAACTCACCTTGTTACTCTTGGTGGTTGGAAATGGTCTCCAAATAGACAGTAGATTAAGAAGGAGGATGTGAAACATCACCTGCTTAAATGAGAATTGTCTAGATTATTATCAAAGCTCAAATTTTATTTCAACTCCGCTATAGTATACTGTCACTTAAATTATAGCATTTTAGAAGAGACAACCCAATGTATGATTACTGACGTGACTGATGGTTCTATCAAATGAGAAAGTGCCTTTTCATGCTCATCTAGACAATTGCTGGTAACATTCTCAACATATGGTAAAGAAAGACAAAGGAAAGAAAAGAAAACAATTTTGGTATAGTTTCTATTTTTTAGGCACTATGTCAATAGCTTTTATTTTATTATCTCATTTAATCTCCTAACTCCCTCTTTGGTAAATAGATGAATAAGCTACAGTAAATTTAAATTACTAACTCAGATTTTGTTCTTTCTACTACTACATTATGTCATCTGCCATAAGGAGAAACTTACAGCTGTACACTCAGTAATGATTTTAGACCTCTTTACAGTGTAATATCTTCTTAAAGACAAGTTTGCTTTTTTTCCCTAATCTCAACCTAAGTTCCTAGTGCTCCAAGGACTTCAATAGTAACATTGCATTCAATACCCTGTGACTTTTCAGAGAGAGTTAGGATTCACCAGGAATAGTGCTTAGAAATTTTGTATTTCGACTCAAGCATAGAGGAAGAAATAGCAAGCATTTCCTTGGCCCTTTTAAAAAAACGCTCCTTATTTTCCAGTGTGTTGGTATTTTTATGTATGTGTCAATAATAATTTTAAATATATCATATTTTCTTAAATAACTGTCTTCCTTTAGTCTGAGTGCAATTTTTTGCTTAAATTTATTCTCTTGATTATGTGTGAAAACCATAAAGCCTCCAGGCTTTCATTTACAGGCTCCTTCAGCTACTGCTTTTTGTCTTTTCTTCTCTTAGAGTTTGCTTTACTCAAAGGTAAACTTCAACTTGTCTTTAAAATTGCAACAAAAGAAGAAGAAGTCATACAGCATTATTTATTATCTTGTTATAGCTTTCATATGTATGTTTCCTTTTTATTTTTATTGAATGGGGGTCTCACTATTTTGCCCAGGCTGGACTTGAACTCTTGGGCTCAAGCAATCCACCTACCTTGGCCTCCCAAAGTGCTGGGATTACAGGTGTGAGCCACTGTGCCCTGCCAGACATTATACTTTTAAACTAATATACAGCTAGAGTATTATGTACTGTCTGAATAATAGAAAATGAGGTTTTAATATAAGTGCTTTTTAACTTTAAAAAATCATTTTAAAAACCAAAAAAGTTAAGCCTTAAAGGAATAATAATCAAACCCTATAAAGTTACAAATAGAGTATGTTTCTTTTTTAAAAAAAACTGTAATTTAATTTTATCTTATTTTAAATTATAGGGTACATGTGCAGGATGTGCAGATCTATTACACAGGTAAATGTATGCCCTGGTGGTTTGCTGCACTTATCTACCCATCTCCTAAGTATTAGGCCCAGCTTGTCATATGCAATATTTCTTAACATCTAGGGTAATCAATAAACAATTGTTGAATCATAAAAGATGTTAACAGTCTAATGAGAACTAGATTTCTTTATGAGTTGGCCATAAAAACATATTCAAGAAAATGAATGTTTTCTCATTTTTAGACTAGAGCATCTCTGACAGCTCTCTTCCCCACAACAATTTAAATAATATGTAAATCATTTATGTACCAATTATGTTTTCAGTCAGTCTGTTTTCAAATATAGTCCCTTGAGATAGTTTTAAAGAGAATTCTACAGTAAAATAAGTTTTGCAGAAGTTTTCAGTACTCAGTAACTTCTTGGAGTTTCACATTGCACATTCATTCATTCATCTAATATTGACTTTGAGAGGATCTGTGGTAAAGAAGCTATTTACCTTTATTGGTCATGAAACCCTTTGGGGGCTTATTCATATTCTATGAAACTTTCACTTCTTAAAACAGACATTGGAAAATTTTGATGCAATCTTTTGCAAGTGGAAAGATTTCTGTAGGCTATAATGTTTAAGTAGCAGAGTGCTTAATAATTATTCTTGTATATAGAGGACAGTTACAGAGATATTGATTAAAAGTGACAGAACATTAAAAAATGCTTACCATTTGACTTGTAGTTCATTAATCTAGTTAAATGTTCCTTAGCAGAAAAAATTAGTAGCATTCGACTGCATTTTCCAGTAGTACCTGATGTGCTATTTTTGGTTTCTAAATAAAACAACATTCAACTTTCAGAACAATATGACCCCTTAGGTCTCACCTTTCTTTAGTCTAAGCATGCTAAACTTATGGGAAAGGCTTCCAAGGGCTTCTTATCACTTGACAACTGAGAATCAGGCCATCAAGGCAAATAGCAAATGACAACCTCTTTTCTGCCCTCCCCATGAAACTGGCCACAAAGATTCCAAAGTGAATCTATTACAAATAAGCAGGCTTTTGTGGTTGTTGATGGTCTTGCATTTCATGATTTTGTGTGTCATTTTTACTTACAAGTATAGAGGACTAAGATCTAACCTCCTGCCCTTTTACTCTGTAACTAAGGCAATATGTTCATACACAATATAATAACTTGTGTTCACTTCAGAGAGTTCATTCAGCTACCTATATAGAATTTTCAAAATACCATTAAAAATTCAACTGTTTTTCACTATACACCTATTAGAATGGTCAAAATAATCGTAAAAATAAAATACTGGCTGTGCCAAATCTGGCAAGTATGTGTAGAAATAGATCTCCCATGAATTACTGTTGTGAATGTAAATGAGTATAGCCACGCTAGGGGTTTGGTGGTTACTTATAAAATTTAACATACATTTATCACATGACCCAATGACCACACTCCTGGACTTCTATAGACATGAAAATTGATGTTCATGTAAAAACTCATAGATGATGTTCACAGTAGTTTTAATTGTCATAGCTCAAAACAAGAACAAGCAGACCCAACCCAAATGTCCTGCAATGGGTGAAAGTAATCCATAGCATGGAACATTATGCAGCAATGAAAAGAAAACAAACTATTGATACTCTATTTGCAATAATATGAATGAATTTTGAAGTGTTTTTAAATATAAATAAAAGCCAACATAAAAATGTTACATACTGCATGATTCCATTTATACAACATTCTTGAAATGATGGAACTATAGGAATGGAGAACAGATCAGTGGTTGAAGGCATTGGTGAAACTACAAACGGGTGCAGCATAGTTCCGTATCTCAATTGTGATAGTGCTCATATCAATCTATATTTGAAATACAATTTCACAGACTTATACTCACACATATACAAAAAAAGGGAGTGAGTACGTACAAAAACCTCTGAAATCACATAAGGGCTATAGTCCAGTTAATTGTATTATGCCAATGTCAATTTTGTGGTTTTGATAATGCATTATAGTTACATAAAATGTTCCCATGAGAAGTAGCTAAGAAATGTGTATAGGAACCTTTCCGTACGATTTTTATAATTTCCTGGGAGTTTATGATTATTTCAAAATAAACATTTTTTTAAAACTTTTAAAATTGTATCTTTTTAGGAAGGCAGGTGTCTTGAGCCATTTATGCAAATCATAAACTCTCTGACCAATCTGAAGTTCTGTCCTTGCCTAAAATATTCTGATCATAAAGTTTTCTATCATGAAACTCAGAGGTAAGAAGTGTTGATGTTTTTGGTTATATGAAGCTAGCTGAGGTCTCACAAAGAGCAAATGTTAATAATTTCAACTTAAGTGTAGAAGGAAATGTTACCTAAACAAAGATATAAGGAAGGTTTTAACTGCAGTTTCATGGGCAACACCTTTTAAGCTATGAGAAAATTGCTAATGTTTTATTTGATATGAATTCATAAGTGAAATGCAGAGTAGAAGGGTAATAAAAAGATGTAGGGAACGGCCTGAGTAAGTCCTTGTATAATTCCAAACCAACGTCAAATGTATAATTCTAGGTGTGAGACATGGTGGGATTTATCTGTGACATTATATGAAAAATCTTAAATTCCTTACTGGTGACTTCAAGGTATAAAACTACAGCATTGATAAAAAACAAAAATGGCAGGCTACATCTAGGAAATGGGATGAAACTGAACACATTCCTTTAGTGACTTCTAGAAAGATACCTATATATTTACAAAATTTACCCTGGTCACATTTTCCTTGTGTAAAGCTGTAGATGCCTAGTATAGTGGTAAAAAAAAATAAACAAATTGCTTAAAATACTTTTTCATGATCCAATCATGATTAGATATGCAGTTATCTTTCTCATGTTGCATCGTTTTACCCACTATGATCTATACAATGTCTCTGCTTTCCTTTAGGTGCTTGTTACCAACGACTTGTTGAAAACCTTCACTGAAATGTCTTAGAGGCCTTGTATACCATGCCTCAATTTTAGTATGTTGTCATTGAGTGTAGTGTTTGCTCTTGCAAATGTATTTCTCTTCCACAGATCTCAGTCTTGGGTAATGGTACAAATATCCACTCAATCCCTAAACTAAACTGACCTATCTCCTTCATCTAGCTCTGCATCTCAACACCAAATGCCCTCAACTTGCTCTCACAAACATTTTCAGACTCAGATTCTATTGGTCACTGTAATTGCTGTCTCCACCTGAGCATGTTATCCCTCTTGGGTTAAAACCCCCATTGGCTCCTTGTGTTGTTGTATTAATTTTCTATGGCTGCCGTAATAAATTACCTCAAATTCATTAGGTTAAAACTGCACTGGGTAAAATCAAGGTGTTAGCCAGGGTACATTCCTGGGGAGGACTGATTTCCTGCTCATTCAGGTTGTTGGTAAAATTCAGTTCCCTTTGGTGGTGGGGCTAAGGTCCTCATATCCTTACTGACTATTGGCTAAGGGAATGTTCTCTGCATCCAGAGGCCACCCAATTCCTTAGTTTGTGGCTCCCTTCCTCCATCTTCCAAGCCGGCAATGGTTGGTTGAATCCTCCCCCTGCTACATCTCTCTGATCATTTGTTTATTGTTGCATCTCTGTTTGACTTAGCCAGGAAAGACTCTCAGCTTTTAAAGATTCCTATGAGTAGATTGGGGTAATCAAAGATAATCAAGGGTAATCTCCCCATCTCAAAATTCTTAATCTTAGTCACGTCTGCAAAGTTTCCTTTTCCACATAAAGTACCATATTCACAGGTTCAGGGGATTAGGATGTAAACATCAGGGGATTAGGATATAAATACTGCCCATCTTTGGGGGCCATTAATTCTGCCTTCCACAGATATGAGTGAGTTTTAGGAAAACCAGTAAGTCAGGAACCGTCTCCTTCTAAGTCAAGAACCAATGGGGAGAGAAAATATGCACGAGTCAGACAGATCAAAGGGCACAGAAATGTCACGTTTTATTTCTGGTAAGGCTGATTGAGGAATTTAACTTTAGATTCAGGATAAATGGTCTAATAGCTCACCTCTGAATCAGGCTTTACCACTGAGTCACTGGCAATAGGGGCAGACAGAACATTATCCTGTGAGCTTTACCTGTAAATGAGAAGTGTGTTTTAGCTGCACACTCTTAATTCCTTCCCCAAATCTGTCTTCCTGTAGGCTTCTCTTCTGGAGAGGAGTGTGAGCAGGTGGAGTGAGAAAACATTGGAAGTTCCTCTGCAGGGAAGCATGAGACATGGAGACTTAGAGTGTTCTCTTATAACAGTCTACCGACTGTGTGTGTGCTATAAAAACTGTATGTTTCAGAGTCCAGCCCCACCTGCTATTCTGGCCTTATCTTCTGTTACTGCCCTGCTTGTACCCTGCCAGCTTTTCTTATTGTTCTTGAGTAGCTATGTCCCACATAATTCCCCTTTCTCCTATTTTCCATCTCCTCTACCTAACTGACCCTCCCAGTCACTGTGTGGAAAACTCTTACTCATGCTTGAAGACAACTTCCTATGTCTCCTTCTCTGAGGAAAGCTTTCTGTGCCTCTTCAGACTCCCTTCTAATATGATGCCTTCTTGTTATGTATTTCTGATATCCAACATAATATTTGGATTTAAAGCATAATGGGACCTCATGAGATGTTTTTGAATGAATCTCATGTTTTGAATAAAATCCATAATTAAATTTCTGTTAATTTCTTCCTCTAAGAGAAGGAATTGTCTTACTCATCTTTTTAACCCCAGCTTTATCTCCCATGCCTGATTTGTACAATATTCTCCATAAACTTTTCATTTAAAAAAGGCAAATTAATTATTTAAATATTTCTGTCAAAAGCAGAACATATCATTGGAAATGTTCATATAATTACAAACAGATTCTATTTGGCCTATTAGCTCTCAATTTTTAAAGGGAACTTTTGATATGTAAATTCAGAGCCCTTCCAGTGGCCAATGAGATCCTAAACTGCCCAGTGTCAGGACATTTCTCTGATCTGATTATCAAATACTCATTTCTAGCTCTTTCTCCCATTTTGTTTTTATTTATAGTGGGGATAACTATATACTTAACATTACACTAATGTTATGTTTGCTACATTATATGTTGGTTTATTTTCTTTCTGTCTAAATGAATTGTAAGCCCACAAGCGTAGCCATGTTGCTTTACTGAATAGCTCTAACAGTACCTGCCACGTAATAGGCGTTAAGTAAATACATGTTTAATGAATGAAAGAATGAAGAAGACAATGTGAAATGAGAGAAAAAGTAGGACTTTGAAATAAGAGAGGGCTGATTAAAACAGTAATTCTCCAATTTTTTCATCTACCTGGACTCAGAGAAATCATTTGATGTCTAATATCTGTCTTGCATGGATGGTGGGTTATTGGCAATAGTGTATAGTGTATATATTATATACCTGGCACTTACTAAGTGTTCCAGAAATGTTGGCTGTAACTATGTCATTTGCTTTCATAAAGATTTATAAAAATTATTAATGGAGATCAATTTTCTTAGTGCTGACTGAGTTTGTTTCTGTGTACTTCTTAACAAAGAATGAAGTGAAATTCTAGGGTGCATATCCTATTGTTATCAGTAGAGTCAAATATCCTTAATGGAGTATCATAATAGCTACCAAACTTATTAGGAATGCCATGAAAGGATTCTAAGCATTCCCAAGCAAGAAATATTTCAAAGTCATCCAAAAAGCTCTCCAAGTTAGCTCTTCCCATTCCACCCCAGAATACAGGGCAAGAGGACAGTTTTAAGACAGCTGTGGGCTTTTGCAAGGCCAGAATGCTTTTGTGTGTCTGTACCATATAACCTAATTCATAAAATAAAAAACCTAACCTTTCCATTTTCACATTGTTTTGTTGCATCAGTGTCCATACTAGATTTTATAATAAATTCAGTTACAGTTCTAAGTAGATGGTAATACAGACATTTTCATCTTACATTATTTTGAATGTAATCATTATCTTGTATTGATATCCTATGGATTTCAAAGAAACTTTGTATTCATTGCTTCTGTTAGATAGGCAGCTGTATACTGTGCACTGCAGGCATATCATCTTGATTAACCTTGTACCACCCTGTAAACTAATGTCAGTTTTCACTCTTTGTTGTTGAAGCTGTGGCCCCAAACATCCTTGACTTCCTCTGGGCTACAAGAGCCAAAATCTAGTTGGTGTGTAACGTAACAGAAAGAATATAGTATTTCTTTAAAATTTGGATCAGTTCTCAGCTGTGTAACTGGTTTTATGTCTTTGCAAATCTCTAAATCTTAGTTTTCTCATCTTTAAAATGGAGTTAGTCCCACAAAGCTAAATGCCAATATTTAAATGAAAAACCTAAAGATGTAGTAGTTTTGGAATGTGGATACTTTATACATTTAACATCATGTGACTAGAACATAAGTCTCTGACGGAACTCACTGGTCTTTTAACATACTCCCAGATTTTTCATGTAAAAAGCATATTATATATTCATGTAATAGTCCATTTTCTCTGCTTTGTTTTCAACTCTTATAATTGAATCTTGTAAAGGAAATGGTCTTCCTGCTTTTCTGAATCATAGTCAAATCATTTGGTCATTGATTCATGTATTCAACCCCTCTTATATGCCAGACAGTATTCTAGGCATTGGACTTATGGTGTTGAATGACACAGCCAAGGCTTATATTCTCTTGAGAGCACCCAAAACTATGAAATTACCTAACTAAATAAAAATTTAGATATCTGGATTAGGATTTGTGCTATGACAAAAGTGAAACGATGTAATGAGTTAGAGTAACTTGGGGCATACATATACTGTATTTTAGGGACACCAGTCTTAGCGAAGACTTAGAGAAGACTTCTCCGGTGGCTCAAGCCTGTAATCCCAGCACTTTGGGAGGCCAAGGCGGGTGGATCATGTGATCAAGAGATCCAGACCATCCTGGTCAACATGGTGAAACCCCGTCTCTACTAAAGATACAAAAAATTAGCTGGGCATGGTGGCGAGTGCCTGTAATCCCAGATATTTAGGAGGCTGAGGCAGGAGAATTGCCTGAACCCAGAAGGCAGAGGTTGCAGTGAGCCGAGATGGCACCATTGCACTCCAGCCTGGGTAACTTGAGCGAAACTCCATCTAAAAAAAAAAAAAGAGAGAGAGAGAGAAGACATCTCTAAGACAAACTAAAACCAGGATAAGGAGTCAGCTCTGTGAAGTTTTAGGGAGAAAAGAAATCAAGGCAAAAGGAAAAGCTGGACAGGTATGACCCTGAGGGAAGAAACAAAAGAAGCCTTGCATGGACCACTGTGACAAGGGAGAGGTAATAGGAAATCAGGGCAGACAGAAAGGCAGGGTCGGATCAGATAGGGCCTTTGGGGCCACAGTAAGGGTTCTGGATAGTATTCTTTATATTGTGCAATATCACTCAGGAAGCTAAGAAAACAATGTTTTGCGAAGGGCAAGGATGGAAACCACAAGATGAATTAGAAAGCTCTAGTGATCAAGACAAAGCAATAAAGGTAAGAGAAGGTAAGAGAAGAGAAAAGGATGAAGGGTGGGTGCTCCTCCAGAAAGGGTGGTCAGGGAAGGTATCTCTGAGGAAGCTTTGACATTTGAGAAGGAACCAAGTTAAGTGAAGAGGAAAAGCATTTCAGGTTCCTGGATTAGGCAGTAACAGTGTGGATAAGGAGAAATGGATGAAGGATACAGAGGCAGCAATATCTGCAGATGGATTCAATGTGTGTATGGGTGTTATGGAAAGAGATAAATCCTAAGTCTCGAGTAAACACATAAATAGTGGTTCCACTGACTCAGATATAAAAATCTAGGAAAGGAGATTTTTGAAAAGATGAGTAAATTAAAAAAAATATATATCCAATTAAAAAAGGGCAAAGGACCTGAATAGACATTTTTCTCCTCCCTCCCTTCTTTCTTCCTTCCTTCCTTCTCTTGCTTTCTTTTTCAATAGGGTCTCACTCTGTTGCCTGGGCTGAAGTGCAGTGGCACAATCATAGCTCAGTGTAACCTGGAATTTCTGGGCTTCAGTGACCTTTCCACCTTGGCCTCCCAAAGTGCTAAAATTACTGGGATGAGCCATCATGCCCAGCTCTGAATAGACATTTTTCCAAAACAAAGGTGTACAAATGGCTAACAGGTATATAAAAATGTACTCAACATCACTAATCATCAGGGAAATGCACATCAAAACCACAATAAGCATCACTTTACACCTGTTAAGATAGCTATCATAAAAAAGACAAGAGATAACAAATTTGGTGAGAATGTAGAGAAAAGAGGACCCTTGCAAACTGTGGATGGGAATGTAAATCAGTATAGCCATTATGGAAAACAGTATGGAAGTTCCAAAATAAAAAAAAACCCCAACAAATAGAACTACCATATGATCCAGCAATCTCAACTCAATGTATGGCTGTGTATACAGCCAAAGGAAACAAAGTTAGTATCTCAGAGAAATAGCTGCATCTCCATGTTTATGGAAGCATTATTCATGATAGCCAAGAGGCAACAACCTGTCTGTTATGAGGAATGAATATGGAAAATGTGACCTGGATAGATTAGACAGATTATTTAGACATGAAAAAAGGAAATCCTGCCATTAGCAACAACATGGATGAACCTGGAAAGCATTATGCTAAGTGAAATAAGCCAGGCAGAGAAAGACTAATACTAAATAGTACCCATTATATATAGAATCTAGAGGGTAAAAGTTGAACTCATAGAAATAGATATTAGGGAGACCAACTCAAGATGGCGTGGTGAGAACAACCCAGGATTGAAGCTCTTGGTGAATGCATGGAGGGTGAGTCAGGACCGCATATCCAGACGGATCTTTGTTGCCCACAGAATGGGGAAATTCCCAGGTATAAAAGTGACGTGGGACACCAGCGAAGTGGTTTTGGCCAGTGCAGCCGGCAGCCGGTACAGCTGGTGGCCGGCGCTGCAGCACAGTGGTGCTCCACAGCGCTCTGCACAAAGCACACTGGTCCGGGTGCCCTGTTGAACCGGTAATCTGAGACTTGAGAGGGCAGATTGGTATATCCATCTGATTGAACAGGACTTGGACAATGAGCCAGGCTAGGATATTCCAGGGAAACGGCGTTTGGACGGGGGAGTGGGACAAACAAAACAGCGATTCCAAACGCTCCAGGTGGAGAGTTTTACTGCGAGCACAGATGAACCCAGGATGGTGCAGCTTGGTGGGGGAGGGGCGTTTACCATTACCGAGGCAACCTGCCCCTACTGAGGTACACTCCCATTGCTGACGCAGCCGGCCATTGCCGAGGCAACAAGCCACAACAGAGAGACTCCACTGCAGAGTGTAGCCCGTGGCAGCAGGGCGGAGACTGCAGCAGCAGGGCAGAGCCTGCAGCAACAGGGCAGACCTCACACAAGCAGGGTGGAGCCGTGGCAGGCAAATAGTGACTACACTGCCTCCTAGCTGGGCAGGACAGTGCAATGGATACATAAAGAAAACCCCAACCCCCCGAGACAGAGCATCTGAGAAAAAAAGGGTTTTTTAAATGAGTTCTGCTGCAGCAGAATTAAACATAGCAGCCTAACAGCCCTGAATGAACAACAGAACTCACAGATCACCACTTGAGCTCCTATAAAGTACAGACTGTCTCCTCAAGCAGCTCCCTGACCCCTCTATATCCAGAAGACTGACATTTGGCAGGCATCATTCTGGGACAAAGATAGCAGAAAAAGAAACTGGTAGCATCCCTCACTGTTCCATAGCCGCTATAGGTACACCCCAGACAAGCAGGGCCTGGAGTGGACCTCAGCAGTCGTACAGTGCAGGGGCTAGACTGGTAGAAGGAAAACCAAGTAACAGAAATATTTCATCATCAACAATCTGGGCACCCAATCAGAGACCCAATCGACAAGTCAGCAACTACTCAGATGACAGGTGGATAAATCCACAAAGATGGGAAGAAACCAGCGCAAAAAGGAGGAAAATACCCGAAACCAGAACACCTCGCCTCCTACAAAGGACCAAAACTCCTCACCAGCAAGGGAACAAAGCTGGACAGAGAATGACTGTGACAAAATGATGAAATTAGACTTCAGAAGGTGGATAATGAGAAACTTTTGTGAGCTAAAAGAACATGTTTTAAATCAATGCAAAGAAACTAAGAACCTTGAAAAAAGATTTGAAAAAAGATTTGAGGAAATGATAACAAGAATGGATAACTTAGAGAGGAATATGGATGAATTGAAGGAGTTGAAAAACACAATACGAGAACTTCGCGAAGCATGTACAAGTTTCAACAGCCGAATTGACCAAGCAGAAAAAAATAATATCAGAAGTCGAAGATCAACTCAATGAAATAAAATGAGAAACCAAGATTTGAGAAAAAAAGCGCAAAAAGGAATGAACAAAGTCTCCAAGAAATGTGGGACTATGTGAAGAGACCTAAACTACATTTGATAGGTGTACCAGAATGTGATGAAGAGAATGAATCTAAGCTGGAAAATACTCTTCAGGATATTATCCAGGAAAATTTCCCCCACCTAGCAAGACAGGCCAACACTCAAATGCAGGAAATACAGAGAACACCACAAAGATATTCCGCAAGAAGAGCAACCCCAATCATCAGATTCACCAGGGTTGAAATATAAAAGAAAATACTAAGGGCAGCTGGAGAGAAAGGTTGGGTACCCACAAAGGGAAGCCCATCAGACTCACAGCAGATCTCTCGGCAAACTCTACAAGCCAGAAGAGAGTGGGGGCCAATATTCAACATTCTTAAAGAAAAGAACTTTCAACCCAGAATTTCATATCCAGCCAAACTGAGCTTCAGAAGTGAAGGAAAAATAAAATCCTTTGCGAACAAGCAAGTACTCAGAGATTTTGTCACCACCAGGCCTGCTTTACAAGAACTCCTGAAAGAGGCACTACACATAGAAAGGAAAACCCAGTACCAGCCATTCCAAAATCACACTAAATGCTAAAGAGCATCAACATAATGAAGAATCTACATCAACTAACGGGCAAAACAGCCAGCTAGCATCAAAATGGCAGTATCAAATTCACACATAACAATATTAACCCTAAATGTAAATGGACTAAATGCACCAATCAAAAGACACAGACTGGCAAATTGGATAAAAATCCAAAACCCATCAGTGTGCTGTATCCAGAAAACCCATCTCACATGCAAGGATACACAAAGGCTCAAAATAAAGGGATGGAGGAAGATTTACCAAGCAAATGGAGAGCAAAAAAAGCTGGAGTTGCAATTCTCATCTCTGATAAAATAGACTTTAAACCAACAAAGATCAAAAGAGACAAAGAAGGCCATTACATAATGGTAAAATGATCGATACAACAAGAAGAGCTAACAATCCTAAACAAATATGGACCCAATACAGGAGCACCCAGATACATAAGGCAAGTTCTTAACGACTTACAAAGAGACTTAGACTCCCACACAATAATAGTGGGAGACTTTAACACTCCACTGTCAATATTAGACAGATCAACCAGACAGAAAATCAACAAGGATATCCAGGGCTTGAACTCAGACCTGGAGCAAGCAAACCTGATAGACATTTACAGAACTCTCCACCCCAAATCCACAGAATATACATTCTTCTCAGCACCACATCACACCTACTCTAAAATTGACCACCTAATTGGAAGTAAAGCACTCCTCAGCAAATGCGAAACAACTGAAATCATAACAAACAGTCTCTCCATAGTGCAGACCATAGTGCAACCAAGTTAGAACTCAGAATTCAGAAACCAACCCAGAACCACACAGCTTCATGGGAAACTGAACAACTGGCTCTTGAATGTTGACTGGATAAACAATGAAATGAAGGCAGAAATAAAGAAGTTTTTCGAAACCAATGAGAACAAAGACACAACATACCAGAATCTCTGGGACACATTTAAAGCAGTCTCTAGAGGAAAATATATAGCAATAAGTGGAGATATAGCATTCTCCATATGAGGAGAATGAAGATGTCCAAAATTGAAACCCTATTGTCAAAATTGAAAGAGCTAGAGGAGCAAGATCAAAAGAACTCAAAACCTAGCAGAAGACAAGAAATAACTAAGATCAGAGCAGAACTGAAGGAGATGGAGACACAAAAAACCCTTCAAAAAATCAATAAATCCAAGAGCTGGTTTTTTGAAAAGATCAACAAAATAGACAAACCACAAGCCAGATAGATAAAAAAGAAAAGAGAAAACAACCAAATAGATGCAATAAAAATGATAAAGGGGAAATCACCACAGATTCCACAGAAATTCAAACCATCATCAGAGAATATTACAAACAACTCTATGCACATAAACTAGTAAACCTGGGAGAAATGGATAAATTCCTGGACTCCTGTGTCCTCCCAAGCCTAAACCAGGAGGAAGCTGAAACTATGAATAGACCAATAACAAGGTCAGAAGTCGAGGCAGCAATTAAGAGCCTACCACACAAAAAAAGCCCAGGTCCAGATGGGTTCAGAGACGAATTCTACCAGACACACAAAGAGGAGCTGGTATGATTCCTTCTGAAACTATTCCAAATAATCCCAAAAGAGGGAATTCTTCCCAAATCATTTTATGAGACCAACATCATCCTGATACCAAAACCCGGCAGAGACTCAACAAGAAAAGAAAACTTCAGGCCAATATCCATGATGAACATAGATGCAAAAATCTTCAATAAAATATTGGCAAGCCGATTGCAACAGCAAATCAAAAAACTTATCCATCATGATCAAGTAGGATTCATCCCAGGGATGCAAGGCTGGTTCAACATACGCAAGTCTATAAGCGTAATTCACCACATAAACAGAACCAAAAACAAAAACCACATGATTATCTCAATTGATGCAGAGAAGGTATTCAACAATATTCAACAGCCCTTTATGCTAAAAACCCTCAATAAACTCGGTATCAATGGAACGTATCTCAAAGTAATAAAAGCTATTTACGACAAACCAATAGCCAATATCATACTGAATGGGCAAAAACTGGAAGCATTCCCTTTGGAATCCGGCACTAGACAAGGATGTCCTCTTTCACCACTCCTATTCAATATAGTACTAGAAGTTCTAGCCAGAGCAATCAGGCAAGAAAAAGAAATAAAGGGCATTCAAATAGGAAAGGTGGAAGCCAAATTGTCTCTATTTGCAGACAACATGATAGGATACCTAGAAGACCCCATTGCCTCAGCCAAAAAACTCCTGAAACTGATAAGCAACTTCAGCAAAGTCTCCATATATAAAATCAATGTGCAAAAATCACAAGCATTCCTCTACACCAATAACAGACTTAAAGAAAGCCAAATCAAGAACGAACTGCCATTCACAATTGCTACAAAAAGAATAAAATACCTAGGAATACAACTCACAAGGAATGTAAGGGACCTCTTCAAGGAAAACTACAAACCACTGCTCAACAAAATGAGAGGACACAAACAGATGGAGAAACATTCCATGTTCATGGTTAGGAAGAATTAATATTGTGAAAATGCCTATATTGCCCAAAGTAATTTACAGAATCAACGCTATCCCCATCAAGCTACCATTGACTTTCTTCACAGAACGGAAAAAACCACCATGAACTTCATATGGAACCAAAAGAGAGCCTGCATAGCCAAGTCAATTCTAAGCAAAAAGAACACAGTGGGGGGCATCACACTACTGGATTTCAAACTATACTACAAGGCTACAGTAATCAAAACAGCATGGTACTGGTACCAAAACAGAGACATAGACCAATGGAACAAAACAGAGGCATCGGAGGCAACACAACATATCTACAACCATACAATCTTTGATACACCTGACAAAAACAAGCAATGGGGAAAGGATTCCCTGTTTAATAAATGGTGTTAGGAAAACTGGCTAGCCATGTGCAGAAAGCAGAAACTGGACCCCTTCCTTACACCTTATACTAAAATTAACTCCAGATGGATTAAAGACTTAAACATAAGACCTGGCACCATAAAACCCCTAGAAGAAAATCTAGGCAAAACCATTCAGGACATAGGAGTAGGCAAGGACTTCATGAACAAAACACCAAAATCATTGGCAACAAAAGCCAAAATAGACAAATGGGACCTAATCAAACTCCACAGTTTCTGCACGGCAAAAGAAACAGTCACTAGAGTGAATTGGCAACCAACAGAATGGGAAAACATTTTTGCAGTTTACCTATCTGACAAAGGGCTGATATCCAGAATTTACAAAGAACTCAAACAGATTTACATGAAAAAAACAAAGAAGCCCATTCAAAAATGGGCAACGGATATGAACAGACACTTTACAAAAGAAGACATATATGAGGCCAACAATCATATGAAAAAATGCTCATCATCACTGGTCATTAGAGAGATGCAAATCAAAACCACATTGAGATATCATCTCACGCCAGTTAGAATGGCAATCATTCAAAAATCTGGAGACAACAGATGCTGGAGAGGATGTGGAGAAATAGGAACACTTTTACACTGTTGGTGGGAGTGTAAATTAGTTCAGCCATTGTGGAAGACAGGGTGGCGATTCCTCAGGTCCTTAGAAATAGAAATTCCATTTGACCCAGCAATCCCATTACTGGGTATATATCCAAAGGACTATAAATCGTTCTACTATAAGGACACATGCACACGAATGTTCATTGCAGCACTGTTTACAATAGTAAAGACCTGGAACCAACCCAAATGCCCACTGATGATAGACTGGATTGGGAAAATGTGGCACATATACACCATGGAATATTATGCAGCAATCAGAAATGATGAGTTCGTGTCGTTTGTAGGGACACGGATGAATCTGGAGAACATCATTCTCAGCAAACTGACACAAGAACAGAAAATGAAATACTGCATATTCTCACTCATAGGCGGGTGATGAAAAACGAGAACACATGGACACAGGAATGGGAGTACTAAACACTGGGGTCTATTGGGGGGAAAAGGGGAGGGCCAGCAGGGGGGGAACTGGGAGAAATGCCAAATGTGGGTGAAGGGGAGAATGGAAGCAAAACACACTGCCATATGTGTACCTATGCAACTGTCTTGCACGTTCTGCACATGTACCTCAAAATCTAAAATGCAATAAAAAATTTAAAAAAAAGAAAGAAAAGAAATAGATATTAGAATGGTGGTTGCCAGGGCTGAGAGTGTGGGGAATGGAGAGATGTTGGTCAAAAGAAACAAAGTCTCAGTTATAAGAGGAATAAATTTTGAAGATCTAATAAACTGCACGGTTGACTACAGTTAATAATACCATATTATATGTTTGAAATTTGCTGAAAGAGTCGAACTTACATTTTTTTATGTCCTGCTGCCTAAAAAAGGTAACTAGGTGAGGAAATAGATGTGTTAATTAACTTGATTGTAGTAATCATGTTGTAGTATATACTGTACCAAATCAACATGTACACTTTAAAGGTGTGCAGTACTATTTCTCAATTGCACCTCAATGCAGCTGAAAAAAGAATTTGTTTTAAGATAAAAATTTAGCTATCAGATAGCCACGAAGAAAGCAGCAAACCTTCATCACAGCTTCCTCGGTTGTGATGGTTCCATTTTCCAGAGGAAGTTAACCCTTAGTGGGTTCACCTGGTCTGCTGCTGTCCTGGACTGACAAAAGAAACTCCTTGTTGAGGGTTCCGCTGGGAAAGCTCAGTGAGTATTGCACCTACCCTAGGTTCTGTGAAGGTGGAGGTCAGGACCACAGCATAAACCTGGAGTGTCTCCTTGAGAATCAGTTTACTCACAGTTTGAGGAGAAATACAAATACAGATATGTTGTGGAGTAGAGTGAAATGGCTGCATGAATTTTAACAATGAAATAAACCCTGAAAAGTTACGATACAAAGAAACATAATTGTGTGTGTAATGGTTTAGGTAGAAGACATACAGAAATTCAAGGATAAAAATGCATAATATTGAAATGTAGAAAATGGGAATTATTCATCCTCCCTTTTAGTTTGGCTGCTTAAAAAGAGAAAAATTAGATGAAGTATGAAAAATTGTATAAACTAGAAACAGAATTTTTATTATAAACTATATTGATATTGAGGCATTCCCAGGATTTAGATGCAAAACAATGCTTTTCCATCAGAATTTTAATGTGCATAATTACTTGCCTAATTATTTCACTTCATTTTCTCTTTACTTTTCTTATTTCTATAACCCTAATTTAGAGATCAGTTGTATTCCGTTTCTACAGTTTAGCAAATAATCTACGAATTAATTAACCAATGCATTAATTTTATTGAAGGAAAATTAATCCAGGCATTTATTTGGCATTATATACAAATGAAGTTGATCTCCTTTGTTTGATTTTTATTTAATTTGATGATCTCCAACTGAGATATTAAAATATTTGAGGAACATGGGTTTTAATCTTGTAAATTCTCTGGGCAAATGTCACCACTTATTCCTAGATCTAATTCCATAGAGCTAGGCTTTGTAATGGCAGTGTAGGTAATCTGTTATTCTGATATATCAGCATTGTCCCATCTCTATTTAAACAGGAATGGAAGTCATTATGTACTTGTCTCCCTTAAAAGAAAAGCCTGATGGACAGATTTTGATCAGAGTAGCAATGTTTAAATTATTGAGACATAAATAGCTTGGGTAAAAAAAATATGAAGTGGCCCCAAAGATTAACATATTACTAAAATGATTCCACATCCACCTCATTAGACAGTTCAATGATAATTTTTCTATTGTAAGTACACTGCCTTTTTATTCACAGTGGCATTAAGGAAAAAGGAATAATTATATTCTCTTGCATTTTAACAAAAGATTTTACGATGACAAAACAGTTTACTCAAAATAGCAGTTGAGGGGTCTGTTATAATTCTATTGTTACTTTCAGAGCATGTGCCATGTCACATGCAAGATGCCAAGAACACAGAAAAATATTTTTAGCTGGGTAAAAATATGTGACATTTAAGAAAGAAATGGTAGTACCTTGATTCACTTGTTAATTAAGCATTTGAATATTTTCTATACACAATTGTTTGAAAGTTATGGAATGTGAGAAAGATTCAATTCTTGCCTCTATGGGATCATATTTTTAGGTAACTAAGATACATAATTCTTTATAGTTTGTAATACATGGGAGAAAAAGAGAAAGGCAAATGGTAGATAGATCAAATGTATTCTTGGCCTCATTAGGGAAAGGCTCCAATATTAGTTTTAACATGGCAAAAGATAATACCCTGGGTTAGTCATTAAGGAAATACATGCCTTAAATGAGATAAATAAATTTGCTTGACTAGAGGTTGAAAATAAGAAAAAAATATTGTAGGATATGGTAGAAACTTAGATACTTCAGAAGAAATTAAACAGGGGTTTGGAAAAAATTCATGGCAGAAATTGTCAACTAATTGGCAAGTTCTTTCAGCAATATTCAAGATACAGGAGTGTATGGTAAGATAGAAATAGATAAGATTCTGAGAGCCTAAACTCTGAACATAGACAACAAAAGCAAATATTTTAATATTTAGAAAATCTTAGAAAATCCATTCATATGTGGATATCAAAGCTATAGTTAGTAAACGATTATATGCCATGGCCACTCAGTAAAATAGAACCTCAATAATTTTTAAAGTAAAAACATTAGAATTTAATGCTGCAAGTTGTTATCTATCTTCTAAAATGAAGACAAAATTAATTTCAGAGCATATTTTCCCATTGTTATAGAAAATACAACATTGGAAGTGGACATTTTAGAATGTGTATGTATGCAAGTAACCATTCATGTCCTTAGAGAAGAGCTGAAAGCAAGGAATTAAATCAAACATAATACCACAGGCAGATGGCTATTTACGTAGCTTAGCAATGAAAATTGGGTGTTTTGTTAGGAATTATGTCTCTCGAAAATCTTCTCTGATGTCTCTGCAAATTTCTGATAAAGGCATATTTTTTTCCCCAGTAGTGAGTCTTGATTGCTTTTACATGAATATTGGATCTTGCACTTAGGAAGTATGTGTGCGTGCCCTTGCTTAAATAGCTGCCTACAGATGGTGGACAAGGAGACCCTGAAATCTCAAAGCAAGGCATGGAAACCTGATGATGTTCCTTTCATCTTATGACCACATGCCAAAGGAAGCAGACTGAGTTTATGTACCCCAACCTACATAGAGGTAGGGATGTCACACGTGTAAAGATATTTAAGAAAAATAACCTGGAATTTAGTGAATGTATTGATATCAAACTCTTATATTCTGATGGCTTTTTGGAACAATAACAACCCTGGGCACAGAAGGATTTATTATTCTGGTAGGCAGAATAATGACTCCCCAAGATGTCCACATCCTAATCTCCAGAACCCGGGAATATGTCATGTTGCATGGCAAGGGGGAATTAAGTTTCCAAATGAAATTAAGGTGCTAATCAGCTGACCTTAAAATAAGGTGATTATCCTGGATTGTTAGAGTAGATCCAATGAAATCACAAAGGCCTTTTAATGAAGAAGAGGGAGGCAGAAACACCTGAGAAGAGGTGGCAATGGAAGCAAGGTTGGAATGATGTGAAGTAAGAAAGACTCAACCAGCCTTTGCTCGCTTTGAAAATGGAGGAAGGCACTGCAAGTCAAGGACTGTGGGCAGCCTCTAGAAGCTGAGAAAGGCAAGCAAATTAATTCCTGTGGAGCCACCAGAAGAAATGCAGCCCTGCCAACACCTATGTTTTAGTCCATTGAGACCTGTTTTGGCTTTCTGACCACCAGAACTGTAACATAATACATTCCTGTTATTTTAAGCCACTAAGTTTGTGGTGTTTGTTACAATAGGAAACTAATAATATCTCAATTGCGGTAGGTGTACCAAAGGTCAATCATCTTGAAGGAAACTCAGTGAAGGAGCGAAAAAGATTTAAGGGACAAGCCTAAGATTGCATATTTCCCTCTTCCTTGCAGTAGGAGCTCTTATCCTGGATTCCATGGAGATAAGCAGAGTATACTGTATGGTGGAGAATAAGCCAGCCTTTGCCTTACAGAGTCAGGGCCAGAATAAGGCACAGAAGTAAACTGAAAAGAGACCCCAAGCCATGGCCACAGGTGGGTGAAGGTTCCTTTTTTTATTACAGAAACTTTAGAAGAGTTTCATTAATCATGACTTATTAGTCTTTGCTGTGCAGTGAGAAATTAAGCATGCTCACTACAGAGAGCACATTATTTTATTTTATTTCTTTGTCCCTCTCCCCAGGTAAAGAGTGGGAAGGGTGATGGCAGTCATCAGCAAAGAACATGTCAGGCAAAGCACTGATACCACATTCTTTACAAGAAGAATGTGCAGTTGCAGCAATCACACAGAAATGGGACAGGGAGGATGGGCAGGAGATCATTCAGGAGTTCCTGGACATGTTTTGGATGTTCTTGCAGAAAGAGCTGGGTTATGAGAGGACAGTACTTATCTGGAGGTCAGCCCTCAGCTATCATAATGTGAGTTCTAACAATGAATATAGGAGTCCTGACTCAGAGTAATAAATGAAAACATTAAGTAGCCTTAATTGAGTTCGGAATTAAATTGAACAAGATGGGCAAGAATCAGAAAAAGCCAGAACTGAGAAACATATGAAGAAAGCAATCCAAGTAATACAACCGCAAATCAGCAATATGAAAGTAAACTGATTATTAATTTTCAGGCATATTGACGACCTTAGCTGATAGAAACTACTTTTTGAGTATTCAGAAACAGATCAAAACATGCAAGAATATATATAAGTTGGTATATGGCAAGCATGGCATAAATAGTCATTGAAAACTTTTAAATAAATGATACTGGGACAATATTTCTCTATGTAAAAAATATAAATTAAAACTACTTTTTTTACTACAATGTAAAAAATAAATTCAAATTGAATTTAGCATATGAAAGTAAAAAGCTAAACTTTAAATCTTTTACAAGAAAATATAAGATAATATATTGGTTTAGGGAAAGATTTCTTAGACAACTCACAAAAGCACAAAGATTAATGGAAAATATTAATAACTTTGATAGCACTGAAATAAAAGTATTTAGAACATTAAATTACCAGCAATGTGGAAAAAATAAAAATTGTGAAAAAATAATTGCAAGCATATAAATGACAGACTTGTAAATTGAATATATAAGGGATATATAAAATACCCAAGACATCTCATAAAATAGACAAAGTTTTGAATAGGTGTAATTCATATAAATAAGTACTTAGAAACAGGGCAATGAAGTGAGACCTTATCTTTACTGCTAAAATAAATTAATTGGGTGTGGTGGTGTGTTCTTGTAGTACCAGCTACTTGGGAGGCTTAGGTGGGCTGTTTGCATGTGTGCGTGAGTTCAGGGGCTATAGTGAGCTGTGATTGTAGTGAGCTATGATTGCACCACTGCACTCCAGGGACAGCGAGACCCCCATCTCTAAAATAACAAAAACCTTGGTGTTTTATACATATATATATATGAATAAAATACACACCATGATTCTCAAAATCATAAGTAATCAGGCCAATGCAAATAAATGAAAGTAATATAAAGGTAAATCTGTCAGTATGGAATGTTAGTAAGACTATCTAAGAATGGTAAATCTCCCAAGTTGCTGCTTGGAATTGAAATTATTATAATTACTTTGAAAATTATTTGACAATATGTAATAAAGATGAAGATATGTGTATTTGTGTCCCCACTCCTCCCCACAGAAAAACACTCTGATATGTGCACAGCAGACATCTATAAATAGTTTTTGTAATGGTATTGATGCAATTATAAAATTATAAATTACCTAAATGTCTATCAGTAGAAAAAGAAGTTATCTGTGCTTTAGTATAAATGCAGTATTATAAAATACGAATGAATGAATTGGAGTCCTATTTATCAGATGGGCATTTAAAAAAAAATCAGGTCACAGCAAGGTAGAAACAGTTATTACTTTCTTATATATAAAGTTTCAAAACTTGCAAAATGATTATACATATTGCTTTTAATGATGCATCTACATAGTAAATCACAAAACCGTACAGGACAATTTAAAAACATGGTCTGACACATGTATTTCTAAATGTTTAGTTTTTTTGAAACTAAGTGGTGAGTTTACAAATATTTGTTATATTTCTTCCTTTTTTTAAATCCTTTAAATTCTGGCATACATGTGCAGAATGCAGAGGTTTGTTACATAGGTGTACATGTGCCATGGTGGTTTTCTGCATCCATCACCCCATCATCTACCTTAGGTATTTCTCATAATGCTATCTCTCCGCTTTCCCCCAACCCTCTGCTATCACTCCCGTAGCCCCCCAACGCCTTGACAGGCCCCAGTGTGTGATGTTCCCCTCCCTGTGTCCATGTGTTCTCATTGCTCAACACCCACTTATGAGTGAGAGCATGTGGTGTTTGGTTTATGTTTTTTTTCCTTTTTCCTTTTTTTGAGGTGGAGTCACTCTCTGTAGCCCAGGCTGTAGTGCAGTGGCACAATCTCAGCTCACTGCAACTTCTGCCTCCTAGGTTCAAGCGATTCTGGCTACCTCAGCCTCCCAAGTGTTATATTTATTTTTATACTTAACTTTCCTAGTATTTCATAATTTTAAAATTCAATAGAAAAAGCAAAATAAAGATGACTATGCTTTGGCTCATTGAGAGACATATTTTACACACATGAGACATGATGATATGAGCTAGTATATATGCTTGAAATTGGAATAGTGCTCGGAGAGGACTGCCCTTCATAAACAGGGCGGCATAATGTCAATTACCCACACTATAGGTTGAGCATCCCTAATCTCAAGATCTAAAATCTAAAATGCTCAAAAATTGAAAGCTTTTTGAGTGTAGCATGATGCCACAAGTGGAAAACTCCACATCTTATCTCTTGACAAGTTATGATCAAAATGCAGTCAAAACTTTGTTTTACACACAAATTTGTTAAACGTATTATATAAAATAAGCTTCAGGCTATATGTGTGAGATATATATGAAACGTAAATGATTTTTGTATTTCAACTTGGGTTTCATCCTCAAGTTATCTCATTATGTACATGCAAATATTTAAAAATCTGAAAAATATGAAAAGTCCAAAACAGTTCTAGCCCCAAGCATTTCAGATAAGGAATATTCAAACTGCATTACGAATGTTAAGAGGCTACATAGTGAAATAGCAATTATGTGACAAGTTTTCCATTCAAATAGATATAGATTTTGAAAAGTTCTTAAAAAGCTCAAGCTCATTAAAATAATTTTATAAGGTGAATGAATGTAATTTCCTATAAATCAGCATTGAGACGGTCTTCAGTAAGATTGGATTATACTATAGCTTCATGCTTCAAGGGTTTTGAAGGAAAGCTTTTTACCATGCTCCATTAAAAGGAAAAAAAATTAAAGTCTTTACTTCAGTTCCTATTGCCTGAATCCCAAGGGGACTTTTTTGGAGAATATAAGATTTAATCCCAGATGGAGCTATATATTAAAATGCAATGATGAAATCTGTATGAGTTAGTTTTTTATTTTATGCTTTCTTGAAAAGAGTTATTTAAATGTACACATTTTCTTCATATTTTTTCTTCTGATTTCCCAATAAAAAGAAAATTTTCCTCTAGAACAACGATTGAAATAATAATTGGAAACTTCTGGGTAAATAAATGATACTACATGATTACTCATTGGTTTTTTAACACTTAGTATGACATTTGTACAACTTAAAATCATTCATGAACAAAATTTTAAATTTTATTTTGAGATTTTGTTTGCTAGTACTTCTGTTTTAATCATATTTAAAACTTTGAATATAGGAGAAACTTAAAATTAAATTTTGTATGTAAAACATACTAATATACTAAGATGACATTTATGTTCAATATCATCTTAGTCAAAAAGTTAAAGAAATATCAGTGATTGCTTAGAAAGGAATACATACACATATGAAATTGAATCTATCATTTAACCAATATTTAATGGGTACCTACTATCTACCCAGAACTATGAAATAATAACTAAATAAAAATACCAGCCAGTTGAGCACAGTGTGCTAAACCCAAGTTTTAAAGCCTAGAGCTATTTCACCCAGTCATCTGCTAATCAACTAGATACCTGATTTATTAAAATAGAAACCTAAAAAAACTTCTTGTTTAATCATTGACATCATACTTACAGACTTCTTGTGCTATTGGGTACAAATACATTAGCAACAAATTGTAGCCATATATTAAAGCAAAAATAGTTGTAGCCATTAGGGGAGAAGAAAGGCCATGTGGGGCCATTGAGAGTGGAATGTCAAAGAACGGGGAGAAACCACAGACTACAAGGAAATTTCCACTTAAAGAAACAGAGAAAGAGTTTCTGGAGTTAGGCAGCTGGAGTGAGAATTTTTTTTGAATGAACCTCATGCTAGTAGTTTGCACATCACATACTAATATTGTGTAAGATATCAAATTTATTATTAGATCAACATTAGAAAAACTTCATGATTCACCCCAAGAACCAGAGATAACTATTGCTGGCCAGTCTTGACTCTATAAACACAATTGCTCCATCCTCGTGTTTGCCGTCACAAATACCACCAGGTCCCCGCTGGTAAACTCATCACTCTATATTTAAAAAACAAAACGTTATCATTGGCAGAATTATGGATGACCAAAAGGAAAAAAAAAAAAAGTGCAAGTCACAGGAAAGCCCAAACAGACGGGCCATTTATTCAGTCCAGTAGCAACAATGAATGGTGCTCCAGTTGCCAATATAGATAGAGACGTTTTAGATGCTCCAAGTCAAGGAAACAGAATGGAGAAGGCAACTGAACTCTCCTACTCTGATGATCTCAAACACAGAGAAAGTGAAGATATAGTAGGCACATAAATTTAAGTAATATCATATATTGTTGTATTTAAGTCAGATCACTCTTATTAAAATAAAAGGGTAAAATAAAACAGAGCTCTAGCCCCGCCCCTAACCCTTCACCTATCAATTTCCAACATTCTAAGGCTGGTCTGTATCCTACACAGGCTTACGAGGACGTTTATTTTTCTCTTTATTTATTTTAATTACATATTGGTGTCAGTAAGTGAAACAGCAATTGTCTGAAATAAGAAATATGAGTTCTTTTAAAAAGAATTTTAAAAATAAGGAAGAGGAGCAAGAGAACAGGAATGAGGGAGGCAGAAAACAAAATTGGAGCAGTGACACACTGGTGGGTGGGTTCTGAATGTAATGAGAGATATGTCAATCATCGGGCTGGCTAAAATATCTGTGCTTCAAATTTCTCTCTCTACAAACTATTTTAGGGTCTCCAAACTGAGAAAAGGGATTGAAACAGAAAGAGAGAGAGGAAATATAGAGGGACTGTGTGTGTGTGTGTGTGTGTGTGGTTGAGGAAGGAGGTAGACAGAAAAAAGCCTCTAAACTTTCAAGGTCTTGAAAAGATTAAATATTTAGATACAGGTTTGAAATTTAGTTATGCCATTTAAAAAATAATTACAAACTATGGGAAATTTGAAGGTTAACTTCTAGATATCAATGTAAACTTAAAGGCAGCACAAGAGGCAATTCTAGTAAATTGAAAATTGGTGACCTGGCCAGATAAATCCCTCAACTCTGGGAGGTCAAGGTGAGAGGATCACTTGAGCCCAGGAGTTCAAGATCATCAGCCTGGGGCAACAAAGTGAGACCCCATCCCTGAAAAAAATAAACAAATAAACAAAATTTGACTTGGCATAATGGTGCATTATGGTTTGACTGTGGTTCTAACTACTCAGGAACCCGGGAGGTTAAGGCTGCAGTCAACTGTGATCATGCCACTGCATCCAGCCTGGGCAACAGAGCAAGACCGATCAAAAAAAAAAAGAAAGAAAAGAAAGAAAGGAAAAAGAAAAGAAAATTGTTCAGACTGTTCTGAGTTTATACTACAGTATTTTTCTGGTCAAATTCAGCCTGAGACCCCAGATGACTTAAGCCCAACTTGAATCAGAAGGGACTGAAAACCATTGAGAAAAGGTTAGAAGTCATCCTTTAGGAAAAATATCTATGTCACAAAGGGCTAATTCCAATAGGAATAAGAAACCAGTATGGGCAGTTATTCAGTAAATCTATCACCAGTTTAGAGAGATCTCATATATAAGTATGTTTTGATGAATAAAGGACTGAATAAAGATGGCACAAAATATCTGCCTTGCCAACATTTTGATCTTAGACTTCTAATCTAAAGAACTGTGAGAAAATATATTTCTGTTGTTTAAGCCACCCAGGCTGTGGTCCTTTGATATGGTAGTTGTTAGTTTGCTAGGTCTCCTTCACCTCAGGTTTCATAGTTTTTGGCCACAACCACCTCTACAAGTTAGTTACAGACCACATGCACGTTTTCCACGATTGTCTTAACAATAATGCCATAAATCTAAAAAAAGTTGCAGTCTCTATGGCTATTAGGGACTAAAACAATGTTATTATTAGAAGACTTCCCCAAATAGCAAGAAATAAATTCTGACACTAAGTTCTAGTTCTTTTTTCAGTACTCAAATAGGGATGATTAAAATAAATGGAAAAAAAATTTAGACCTAATAATAATTCTTTGTTAGGTTTAATTACCTAATAAAACTTATTTCATTTCTTATCAATGATCTGTTTACTTGAGAAAACAGATGAAAGAAAAAATCTGTTTACTGGATCATTGATAAGAAAAGAAATAGATTCATTCTTAGGTAATGGCTCCTTTTTAATCACCACCTGCTTTTGTATTTGTGTTTCTTTGTGTTGGTTTTGTGTTTGCTTTAGAAAAAGAAGAGTAAGGCCAGGCGCAGTGGCTCACGTCTATAATCCCAGCACTTTGGGAGGCTAAGGTGGGTAGATCTTGAGGACAGGAGATCGAGACCACACTGACTAACATAGTGAAACCCCATCTCTACTAAAAATTCAAAAGATTAGCTGGGTGTGGTGGTGCATGCCTGTAGTCCCAGCTACTCAGGATGTTGAGGCAGGAGAATTGCTTGAACCCAGGAGGCAGAAGTTGCAGTCAGTTGAGATTGTGCCATTGCACTCCAGCCTGAGCGACAAGAGCCAGACTCCATCTCAAAAAAAAAAAAAAAAAAGAGTGAACTCACAAAATAACATTAACCTGATGGGTGGGGCCAAGATGGCCAACTGGAAGCAGCAGTGATTGTAGCCTCCCATGCTTCCCGTCGAAAAGATCCATAACAGCTTGTGAATCCTGCACTAGCAGCCAAGGTATCCAGGTGTCATTAGGACTGACTAGATGGCTGACATGACTCACAGAGAGGAAAGAAGAGTAGTGTTGTACAGCAGCCCACCTAAGAGTCACAGGGGTAGGCTGTGGCCATTCCCAGCCAAGGGAGGTGGTGAGTAAGTGCCACCCAGCCGGGGAAACCATGCTTTTTCCATGGAACTGTGCAGCCAACAGATCAGAAGATCCCACTCAGAAGTCCACACCACTAGGGCCTTGGGCCCCAACCATGGAATAGCAGATTTCAACATCCATTCGGCTAGAAGTAGCCTAAGCCTGCCAAGTTTCTGGGGGTAGAGGTGGTCATAACCACTGCTGTGGCTGTGATTCTTGGGGGTTGGGTGGCAGCCAACACTGTAGCTGCATGGCCTCCCTGTAGGAACTCCAACTCCAGCCAGGGTTCAGGGACAGAACTCTGATCTCCCAGGGCCTGAGTTCCTAGAAGGAAGGGTAGCCATAGTCTCTGCAGGACCAGCAGACTTAGTCTTTCCTCCTGCTAGCTCTGAGGAGTCTGGGCAGACCAGATGAGTGGGTTTCCCCTAGTGCAGCACACCCCCTCTACCACAGGACAGCCAAAGTGACTTGTAAAATGGGTCCTCCTCCCCATGCCACCCGACTGGGTAAGAACCCCACAACAGGAGTTGTCAGACACCCTATAGAGGAGTGTTCCTACTGGCATCACATCAGTGCCCCTCAAGATCAGAGATCCCAGAGAAAAAAGCAGGTGCTCATCTTTGCTGTTCTCCAGCCTCCTTGAGTAACATCTCCAGACACAGGAGCAAACCAGATAAATAGGGCCTGAAGTGAACCCCCACCAAACCACAGCAGTCTTACAGAGGAGGGACCTGAGTGTTGAAAGAAAAACAAAACAGAAAGCAACAACAACAGCATCAACAACAACAAAAAAGTCCTCACAAAAACTTCATCCATGGGTCAGCAGCCTCAAAGACTGAAACTAGACAAACTCATGAAGATGAGAATGAATTAAGGAAAAACTGCTGAAAACTCAGATGGCCAGAGTGCCTCTTCTCCTCCAAATGATCACAACACCTCTCCAGCAAGGGCACAGGGATGGAGTATGAGATGGACAAACTGGCAGAAGTAGGCTTCAGAAGGTGGGTAATAAAAAACTCCACTGAGTTAAAAGAGTATGTTCTAAACCACTGCAAGGAAGCTAAGAACCTTGATAAAAGGTAAGAGGAGCTGCTAACTAGAATAACTACTTTAGGGAGGAAAATAAATGACCTGATGGAGCTGAAAAATGCAGCATGAGAACTTTGGGAAGCATACACAAGTATCAATAGCCAAATCGATCAAGCAAAAGAAAGAATATCAGAGATGGAAGACTATCTTCCTGAAATAATGCAGGCAGACAAGATGAGAGAAAAAAGAATGAAAAGGAATGAACAAAACCTCTGATAAATATGGGACTATGTAAAACAAACTGAACCTATGACTGATTCGAATATCTGAAAAAGTCAGGGAGGATGAAACCAAGTTGGAAAAGATACTTCAGGATATTATCCAAGAGAATTTCCCCAACCCAGCAAGACAGGCCAACATTCAAATTTAGGAAATACAGAGAACCCCACAGATACTCCACGAGAAGATCAACTCCAAGACACATAATCATCAGACACTCCAAGGTTGAAATGAAGGAAAAAATGTTAAGGGCAGCCAGAGAAAAAGGCCAGTCATCTACAAAGGGAAGCCCATCATACTAATAGTGGATCTCTTAGCAGAAACCCCACAAGCCAGAAGAGAGTGGGGACCAATATTCAACATTCTTAAAGAATTTTTAACCCATAATTTAATATCTGGCCAAAATAAGCTTCATAAGTGAAAAAGAAATAAAATCCTTTACAGACAAGCAAATGCTGAGGGAATTTGTCACCACCAGGCTTGCCTTGCAAGAGCCCCTGAAGGAAGCACTAAATATGGAAAGGAAAAACTGGTACCAGCCACTCCAAAACACATGAAAATATAAAGACCAATGATGCTATGAAGAAACTGCATCAACTAATGTGCAAAATAACCAGCTATCATTGTGATGACAGGGTCAAATTCATACATAACAATATCAACCTTAAATGTAAATGGGCTAAATGCTTCAGTTAAAAGACACAGGCAAATTGGATAACGAGTAAAGACCCATGGGTGTGTTATATTCAAGAGACCAATCTCATGTGCAATGACACAAAAGCTCAAAATAAAGGGATGAAGGAAAACTTACCAAGCAAATCAAAAGCAGAAAAAAGCTGGGTTTGCAATCCTAGACTATGACAAAACAGACTTTAAACCAACAAAGATCAAAGAAGGGCATTACATAATGATAAAAGGATCAATTCAATAAGAAGAGCTAACTATCCTAAATGTATATGCACCCAATAAAGGACTGCCCAGATTCATAAAACAAGTTCTTAGAGACCAACAAAGAGACTTAGACTCCCACATAATAGTATTGGGAGAATTTAACACCCCACTGTCAATATTAAACAGATCGATGAGACAGAAAATTAACAAGATATTCAGAACTTGAACTCGGCTCTAGATAAAATGGACTTAATAATTACCTACAGAACCCTCCACCCCAAAACAACAGAATATACATTCTTCTCAGTGCCACAAGGAACTTACTCTAAAATCCACCACATAATTGGAAGTAAAACACTCTTCAGCAAATGAAAAAAAAAACAAAACAAAACACCCTGAAATCATAACAAACAATCTCGCAGACCACAGTGCAATCAAATTAGAACTCAGGATTAAGAGACTCACTAAAAACCACACTACTACATGGAATTGAACAACCTGCTTCTGAATGACTACTGGGTAAATAATGAAATTAAGTTAGAAATCAAAAAGTTCTTTGAAACCCATGAGAACAAAGAGACAATATACCAGAATAACTGGGATACAGCTAAAGCAGTGTTAAGAGTGAAATTGGTAGCACTAAATGCCCACATCAGAAAGCTAGAAAGATCTCAAATTGGCAGCCTAACATCACAATTAAAACAACTAGAGAAGTAAGAGCAAATAAACCCAAAAGCTAGCAGAAGACAAGAAATAACTAAGATCAGAGTAGAACTGAAGGAGATAGAGATACAAAAAGCCCTTCAAAGATATCAATGAATCCAAGAGCTGTTTTTTTAAAAAAAACAATAAAATAGATAGATGCTATCTAGATTGATAAAGAAGAAAAAAGAGAAGAATTAAATAGACACAATAAAAAATGATAAAGGGGATATCACCATTGACTACACAGAAATATAAACTACCATTAGTGAATACTATAAACACCTCTATGGAAATAAACTAGAAAATCTAGAAGAAATGGATAAATTATTGGACACAGACACCCTCCCAAGACTAAACCAGGAAGAAATCAAATCTGTGAATAGGCCAATAACAAGTTCTGAAGTTGAGGCAGTAACAAATAGCCTATCAACCAGAAAAAAGCCCAGGACAGATTACTTCACAGCCAAATTCTACCAGAGGTACAAAGAGGAGCTGGTACCATTCCTTCTGAAACTAATCCAAACAATATAAAAAGAGGGAATCTTTCCCAAATCACTTTATGAGGCCAGCATCATCCTGATAACGAAACCTGGCAGAGACACAACAACAACAACAACAAAAATGAAATTTCAGGCCTATATCCATAATGAACATTGACGCAAAAATCCTCAAAAAAATACTGGCAAACTGAATCCAGAAGCACATCAAAATGCTTATCCACCACAATCAAGTAGGTTTCATCCCTGGATGCAAGGCTGGTTCAAAATACACAAATCAATAAATGTAATCCATCACATAAACAGATCCAATGATTGTCTCAATAGATGCAGAAAAGGCCTTGATAAAATTCAACATCCTTTTATGCAAAAAACTCTCAATATGCTAGGCATTGATGGAATGTATCTCAAAATAATGAGAGTTATTTATGGCAAAACCACAGGCAGTATTATACCAAATGGGCAAAAGCTGGAAGCATTCCCTTTGAAAACTGGCACAAGACAAGGATGCCCTCTCTCTCCTCTCCTATTCAACATAGGATTAGAAGTTCTGGCCACAGCAATCAGGCAAGAGAAAGTAATAAATGTATTCAAATAGGAAAAGAGGAAGTCAAATTGTCTCTGTTTACAGATGACATGATCCTATATTTAGAAAACCCCGTTGTCTCAGCTCAAAAACTCCTTAAGCTGATAACTTCAGCAAATCTCAGTATACAAAATGGATGTGCAAAGATCACAAGCATTCCTATACACTAACAATAGACAAGCAGAGAGCCAAATCATGAATGAACTTTCATTCACAATTGCTACAAAGAGAATAAAATACCTAGGAATACAGCTAACAAGGGATGTGAAGGAACTCTTCAAGGAGAACTACAGACCACTGCTCAAGGAAATTAGACAGGACAGGAACAAATGGAAAAACATTCCATCCTCATAGATAGGAAGAATCAATGTTGTAAAAATGGCCATATTACCCAAAGTAATTCATAGATTTAATGCTATTCCCATTAAAGTACCATTGACTTTTTTTTACAGAATTAGAAAAAACGACTTTAAAATTCATATGGAACCAAAAAAGAGACAACATAGCCAAGACAATCCTAAGCAAAAAGAAGAAAGCTGGAGACATCATGCTACCTTTGTTTAAACTATACTACAAGGCTACAGTAATCAAAACAGAATGGTACTGGTACCAAAATAGATGTATAGACCAAAGGAACAGAATAGGGACCTCAGAAATGAAATAAGACCACACATCTACAACCATCCGATCTTTGACAAACATTACAAAAACAAGCAATGGGGAAAAGATTTCCTATTTAATAAATGATGCTGAGAAAACTGGTAGTCATATGCAGAAAACAAACTGGACACCTTCCTTATACCTTATTACAAAATTAACTCACAATGGATCAAGGACTTAAATGTAAAGCCCCAAATCATAAAAACCCTAGGAAAAAAACCTTGGCAATACCATTCAGGACATAAGCATAGGAAAATATTTTATGATGAAATAATCAAAAGCAATTGCAATAAAAGCTACAATTGACAAATGGAATATAATTAAACTAAAGAGCTTCTGCAAAGCAAAAGAGACTATCATCAGAGTAAACAGGCAACCTACACAATGGGAGAAAATGTGTGCAATTTACACAATGGGTGAAAATTTGTGCAATTTATCCATCTGACAAATGTCTAATATCCAGAGTCTACAAGGAACTTAAACAAATTTACAAGAAAAAAACAATTCTATGGAAAAGTGGGCAAAGGATATGAACAGTCACTTCTCAAAAGAAGACATGTATGTGGCCCACAAACATATGAAAGAAAGCTCAACATTACTGATCATTAGAGAAATAAAAATTAAAACCACAATGAAATACCATCTCACACCATTCAGAATGGCAATTATTAAAAAGTCAAAAAACAGCAGATGCTGGCAAGGCTATAGAGAAATAGGAACACTTTTACTTTGTTAGTGGGAATTTAAATTATGGAAATTAAATTTAATTTAATGGGAAATAAATTAAACCATTGTGGAAGACAGTGTGGCAATTCTTCAAGGATCTTGAACCAGAAATACCATTTGATTCAGCAATTCCATTACTGGTTATGTACACAAAGGAATATAAATCATTCTATTATAAAGATACATGTACACATATGTTTATTGCAATACTCTTCACAATAGCAAAGACATAGAACCAACACAAATGTCTATCAATGATAGACTGGATAAAGAATATGTGGTACAAGGCTGAGCACAGTGGCTCGTGCCTGTAATCCCATCAATTTGGGAGGCCGAGGCAGGCGGATCACCTGATATCAGGAGTTCAAGATCAGCCTGGCCAAAAGTGTGAAATCCCATCTCTGCTAAAAATATAAAAATCAGCTGGGCCTGGTGGTAGGTGCCTGTAAACCCAGCTACTTGAGAGGCTGAGGCAAGAGAATCACTTGAACCCAGGAGGTGGCAGTTGCCATGAGCTTAGATCACGCCATTGCACACCTACCTGGCAATAAGAGTTAGACTCTGTCTCAAAAAAAAAAAAAAAAAAAAGAACGTGGTACATATACACCATGGAATACTTTGCAGCCACAAAAAGAAATGAGATCATGTCCTTTGCAGAAACATAGATAGAACTGGAAGCCATCATCTCAGTAAACTAACACATGAACAGAAAACCAAAGACCGCATGTTCTCAGTGATAGTGGGAGTTGAACAATGAGAACACATGGATGCAGGAAGGGGAACAATACACATTGGGTCCTATTGGAGTGGGGATGAGGGGTGAGGGAGCATCAGGACAAATGGATAATGCATGTGGGGCCTAGAACCTAGGTGACGGATTGATAGGTGCAACAAACCATCATGGCACATGTATACCTGTGCAACAAACCTGCACGTTCTGCACATGTACCCCAGAACTTAAAGTAAAAACAAACAAACAGAAAACCTATTGATAAAGTAATATCTCACTATAATTATTACTATTTTAAAAATTATTCATAAAATAAGACATACTTAGAAAGGTTAATACATTTGATATTTCATTATTGAATGTTTATTGCACATTCTGGCATTTTCTTGTAGGTGTTGGAGGTGCTGCACTGCAAAAGATAGGCTTGCTCCATGAAGCTTTAAACTCCATTAGAGAAGGCATACATTTAGTCCTCATGAAGTGCTATGGACACTTAAGGACCTCCATTTACTTGATGGAAGAGGAGAGGGGTTAGCAAACTAGACTTTCTTTCCATAGAAGGCTGGATAGTAAGTATTGTAGGCTTTCGTGCCACATAGAATATGACAACTACTTAACTCTACCTTCATTATTTTGAAAGCACTCATAAAAAATGTGCAAACAAATGGCATTTTCCAATAAAACTTTATGGATAATGAGCTTTGAATTTCTGATAGAGTGATGTACCGAATAACAATATTTGGGTTGACAACGGACTACATTATACCACAGTAATCTCATGAGATTATAACAAAGTTGAAAAATTCTTATCACCCGGTATTTACCATACTTTTCATATTTATTTTAAAGTTTATTCCTTTTACTTATTTAAAAAGTTGACTATAAACAGTCACAAGCAGGTCCTTCAGGAGAAGGTATTCTAGAGGAAGGCAATGTTATCATAGGAGATGACAGTGCCATGTGTGTTATCATCTCTGAAGACCTTCAGTGGAACAAGATATAGAAGTGGAAGGCAGTGATATTGATGATCCTGACCCTGCGAAGGCCAAAAAGACTTATGTGGTACATATACACCATGGAATACTATGCAGCCACAAAAGAAATGATATCAGGTCCTTTGCAGGAACAAGGATGGAACTGGAAGCCATTATCGTCAGTAAACTAGCCCAGGAACAGAAAACCAAACATTGCATGTTCTCATGCATGCGTTTGTGTCACAGTTTTGAACAAAAACCTTAAAAAGTTAAAAATAGAAAAATGCTTACAGAAAAGAGATATAAAGAGTAAAATGTTTTTGTTCAGCTATGCAATGGGTTTGTGTTTTAAGCTAAGTGTTACTACAAAAGAATCAATAAACTAAAAAGATTAAAAGGTTTATAAAATAGTTACAGGAAGTTAAGGTTAATTATTATTGAAGAAAGAAAATTAGTATAAATTTAGTATCGTTTCTGTATACAGTGTGTATAAAGTCTACAGTAGTATATAGTAATGTCCTAGGCCTTTACATTCACTCACCACTCACTGACCCACCCAGAGCACTTTCCAGTTTTGCAAGCTCCAATCCCGGTAAATATTCTTTATCGGTGTATTACTGTTTCTCTTTTATATTGTATTTTTACAGTACCTCTTTTATGTTTAGGTGCATAAATACTTATTATGTCACAGTTGCCTACAGTATTTAGTACAATGACATGCTGTACAGGTTTGTAGCCTAGGTGTGTAGTAGGCTATCCCATCTAGGTCTATGTAGGTACACACCACAATGTTTGCTCAATGGTAAGATAACCTATGATACATTTCTCAGAATATATTCTTATCGTTAAGAGATGCAGGACTATACTTTGCATATGTCATAAAATCTTTTCCTTCTGATTCTTCTCAAGCATTTAAAAATGCAAAAATCATGCTTTGTCGATGGTCACAGGGCATTAGAGAAGATCCAAGTAAAGAGTGTCTAAACTGAGAGCTGGGAACAAGTAAAATTAATCAAGGGCAAGTCTGGAGGAGGGATGAACTAGAGCATACTCCTAGTTGAAGTTCACTGAGGAGTAATAGAAAAATTTGCATCACGGGCCAGGTGCAGTGGCTCACACCTGTAACTCCGGCATTTTGGGAGGCCAAGGCAGGTGGATAGCTTGAGGTCAGGAGTTTTAAACCAGTGTGGTCACCATGGCAAAACCCCATCTCTAAAAATACAAAAATTAGCCAGGCGTGGTGGTGCATGCATGTAATCCCAGCTAATTAGGAGGCTGAGGCAGGAGAATTGCATGAACCTGGGAGGTGGAGGTTGCAGTGAGCCAAGATCATGCCACTGCACTCCAGCCTTGGCAACACAGCAAAACTCCGTATCAAAAAAAAAAAAAAATGCATGAAAATAGTTCACTCTGTTGAAGGTATCTACCCTTAATAAAACAGTTTAGGACATACATAGCAAGGAGAACCTTTTTTGTAACTTTCAAATCACACATCACATGTGACCACCTACTCTGACTAGCAGGAAGACTTGACTGACTGTGTATGCTGAGTGTCATTTTCACTGTTATGCATTTGCCTGAGGGCCTGTGAAAGCCACAAATGATTACGTTATTTTCTTGCTACTTTGGCAAAGCAGACATATTAGTGCAGAAAATATGAGATCACAGGTGTGTGCTTATTTAACAGTGCCTTGGCAATAAGTTCCAGTTATCCTTTAGCTCTATTGGTACAATTTTTTGTAACATTGGATAAGTCACTTTCCTTCCTTTATGTCTCCATTTGTACCTGCTAAGTAAAACCAATACCCACCATCAAGTTCACCATAGTTATCCTAAAGCCCACAAAATATTCTACCATGCATATCAAAAGAAAAGCCTCAATTTTAGAGCCACTAGATAAACATCTAAGAGTAAATATTCCTATTGTACAAAGAATAACTAATTCAAATTCTGATATATTTTTTTGAGGTGGATATAATTGTTTTTGCCCAGGCTGGAGTGTGATGGCATGATCTCAGCTCACCACAGCCTCCATCTCCCGGGTTCAATAGATTCTCCTGCCTCAGCCTCCAGAGTAGCTGGGATTACAGGCATGCTCCACCACACCCGGCTAATTTTACATTTTTAGTAGAAACTAGGTTTTCTCCATGTTTGTCAGGCTGGTCTTGAACTCCCAACCTCTGGTGATCCACCCTCCTCGGCCTCCCAAAGTGCTGGGATTACAGGCGTAAGCCACCACATCAGCCCAAATTCTGATTTTAAAACATTACTGGAGGATGGGTTGATGCCAGGAGTTTGAGACCAGCCTGGGCATCATAGTAAGACTCCTATCTCTACAAAAAATGAAAATGAAAAATTAGCCAGGCATGAAGGCATGTGCCTGTAGTCGTAGCTATGCAGGAGGTTGAGACAGGAGGATCACTTGAGCCCAGGAGTATGAAGCTATGAGTTATGATCGAGCCACTGAACTGTAGCCTGGGCAACAGAGTGAGACCCTATCTCTAAAAACTTAAATTAAATTTAAAAATTAAAAATTACTGAGCGTGGTGCTATGTATTTGAAAATATGATATAGTTTTCACTATTTGACTGCTCTCAAAACACATGTATTAGATATTTTACAAGATTTTTCAGTTTCTTTTTAAACTGATGTGGAAAATAAAGTAGATTAATAACATTCAATTTTAATCAATATCAATTTTTTTCCATGTGCTAAAATGCAATGGTAATCTAGCAAAAAAATAGTGAGCATGTATTTGGTGCTGGGTTCAATACTTGAGTGGAGATGAGGCAAAAAAGATTTTCCTGGTAATCAAGCCAGCCCTGTGTTCTTGCAATACTAATTTAATATAACCACAGTCACTAAGGTGTTAAGTGCTATCAAGGGTTTGAATCCACAAAGGTTAGTAAATAAATAAATAAAGCAGCCCTTCTGCTCGTTAGGAAGCCATCCAAAGCCCAGAAGAGAGAATCAAGTTCCTAATTTTTGAGTCGGCCACTTAAAAAAAAAAAAAAAGGCAAAGCTAACACATTCCTTCCTACAGCTTTTCCCATTCTGGTCTTTCTGGAAAGAAATTCCTGCAGGATTGTTTTTTGGAATTACTACCAGTAAGTTCTATCATACAGTCAGACCTAGAAAAAAATTATTTCAAACATGAGATTGAATAAATGATCATGGCAGTTGTTGTTCCTAATTAAAATGATTTATTTATATGGCATGCTGTGTAACTGAAGAATGCAAAAAGTGAAAAGAAAAAAAGAAGAATATCCTGGTAGTCAAGTAGATTTGTGTAAGTGGAATAAAAGCATAAGAATAAGCCTCCATGAGTGAGTTCTACAACTGAGCCATCTATTTAAAAAGGCTTCATTTTTGGCAGCATCATTGAGTAGTGAACAGGGATTTACCAGAAAGTTGTTGATCACAATAATCAAATTCTACAACAAAAATTCACAGATTGGACATCATGCTATTGACCATAAGACAAGTGAGAAGACACAATCTATTTTGCTTTCGATTCTCAAAAGCAACAGTTGGTTTTACGCTTTAAAACTTCCCTATTAAAATAACTTCTGAGTCTATTCTCATTGTCTCTTTCTCTCCTGGTTCCCTTCCTTCACCTCCCCTCCTGCTCCCTCCAATTCTGACCCACTCTGGTCTCCCAGCATTGTTCTGACATTTGCCTGGCAGAACATAAAACAACAAATATGTTCAATTTGAGTGGTTTCCTGCAATGTTATTCTATCAAACTGGCAATTTCCGAAAGGATTTAGAAAGGAGCATACAATTCCTCAGACACCGGGAGGTCTGACAGTGACTGCCAAAACAGTCCATGCTTTTAGCAGGCCATAATATCTGAGCATATAAAAACATCCTTTTTTCTCAGGTTTATTTTTTATGTTTAATCTCAAACAGACTTCAGAGACTTTCTAAGTGGCCAGAGAGTACTATATTTAGCACCTTAAAACTCAAAGCAGTTTTGAATATTTTGGTATTCATGCTGCATGGATATACAATTTATTCTACAGCAGTCACCTATGGTAATGAAATGTTAATCAAGATGTTTAAATTACAGCTAATGGATTGATGGCCTCATATAAGGACCAGATGCAAAACTCATCACCATAGGCTCTATTTATTCCCTGTATAGTCATTTCCTGCTCCCCTCACCCAACATTTGACATTTCCAATATAGTGGCAGCTTTGAAAATTTTATGATTTGATTGTGGTTTGGCTTGAATTCAAATTATAGGGTCTGAATTTGATCAAATTAGACATCTAATGCCTCAGGCAGGAACAGTGCATGCCAATGTCAATGGTGCTAACATGTACTATAGCACTAACTTGAGACAGAATACTGTAAACCCTATGGTTCATAATACTTCATGTCCACAAACCATCCCTAAAACTATAATAAATGAGTGTGGCCTGTCATGTATTATTATTATTTTAGCTCTTAGAGGGCTGAAATCTTTTGATCCAGAAACATGGACTTCTTTTGAGTCAATTCATTTGTGTTCACCAATGTGTACAGCAACTCCATGATTAGCCCTCACTCCTCTGCAAAAGCAGCATCACTAAGGAGTCGCTGTGGTGTACTTGTGTGACTCGTCTCATACTCTACTGTAGTTATTGTATTCATTCTTCCATTTCATGTCAAATCCTGGCACTGGGTTAAAAGGCATTTCAGTGTAGTTTTTGCTTTAAAACAAGAGAAATGAGTGTATAGATTCCTTCTCAGAAGATATTTGAATAAACAAATCCTTACATTTTTATCTTTGATGAAAACTCATCTTGTTTTATTTCCCTTATGCAGACTGTCTCATATCCTAAAATTCAGCAAGCACAAGGGACACAACCTTTGGGCTTCATGCAGTGTGACAACATGGCCTTTTGGCAGAACATCCCAGCACTAGGCAGTGTCCTAAATAATGCCTTGTGTTCCATAACTGTGTCCTTTCTCAAACTTCTGAAGCCCTGGGTGCTAGTAGAGCAAAGAAAGATGTTTAGTTTTCCTGCCTTACAGCACCAACCTCCAACCTTCCTCTCCTACATGACTCCAGATTTCATCACTTCTTGGATCTAAGAGGAAGGCTCTGAATAAAGCATGATGGTGTGGGAAAAAGTCACAGACTAGGACTCAGTTACCTGCTGTTTCCTTGGCAACTAACTGCATGCCCTTGAACAAGTGATTCCACCTCCCAAGGCTTTAATTTATTCAAGTAATCAAGTAAGAGGTAACAGTCCATGATTTAATAACAGAAGGAGTGACTGAAGATTCTCATTCCTAAAACTGAAAAAATATTAATAGCAATTTGTATTGTTGAAATAAAGTGAATGTCAATTCCTTCTATATAAATAATGCCCCATTTGCCTTAATGATATATTTGTAGCAATTACTTTACTGTATACATGTTAATCAAAAGATCACATTGGGAGTTTGGGACTTCACCTCTGGCTTTGTTATGAACTAGATCTTAAATAACTGTGTGACCTCAATAGCTCACTTATTATTATTACTATTTTTTTTTTGCCTGGAAAACAAAGAAGAGAGATCAACTTCATGGTCACCAATATTTCTTTGTCTGTTATCACATAAATGATTTCTATCCTCAGCCTGGTGCTTTGAGAAAGTCAATGAAAGCAAACATAAGATGATTAAGAGCCAAACTATGTGGTTAGCATGGCACAGGTTTGCCTCAAACCTGGAAGCAGGAACTCTTAGAATGAATAGCAGGAAAACAAGTTGTTGTATAATTGATTTTTCCTCAAGATATGCATTTTCATTTATCAGTTACCATGTAAAAGGTCGTCTCAACATTAGTGGACTTTAGTTCATAAGCATATAGCTGCTAACTTCTTGGTATATTCTAAAGTCTCTGGACTTTTTAGTACATCAGCTTCCTTTAGTGTCCAACTACTCAGTTTCCCTAGGCACTATCTGATCTGTCTTGGTTGCTGTCAGAACATCTCTTACAATCAGGGTTATTCTCTAGTTGAAGAGGAAAGATAAAATTACAAAACTCTTTTGCTAAAACACACCATTTTATTTGACATATTCTGTGCTTTTCCCAATCCACCCCCAACCCCACATATATTAAAAATGAGAAATGAGGTAAAGGATGGTCTTTTCTCAGTCCAGTTCAGACAGCTGACAAATCAGACTAATAGCTACATGTAGGGGATCAGATAACATTGTCCTAAAAGGAAATGAAGGCTGGGGGTGTCTGCAGTTTTATTAGCTCTCCAGACTGTGTGATGTTCCAATTTTAATATCCCTGCTTGTTTTGTACACCTTAAACTCACCCCAAAAACAATATTGTGATTGTCTTTCTATCTTTTCATATGTTTCCTTTTTCAGAGATTTTGTGTTTGATTTCTATAAAAAAAGATTTTATTTTTCATAAGAAATATCATATACATGAAGCCTGGAGTACAAAATAATCCACATTTCTAAATAAACTCATTTCAGCGTACAACCACACCACCCTGAATGCACCCAATCTCTTCTAAATTCACTTCAGAAAAAATTTAAAACAGCATTTAAAAATTTTTATAACTAAGAATATTCAGAGGAAATACTTTTTAAATATTGGAAGTTTTTAATATATATATATATATATATACACACACACATATACGTATTTGCATATGTGTGTCTTGTTTTCAGAAGAAAAAAGTATTCTAATGAAGATCTCAAATTAATAAACTTTAGAAATCAGGATTATAATTGTGACTGTCTTGCAAAATTACTTTCTTAGGGAAAAGTAATCACTTTAAAAACTTTTCTATTTAGCAGAGCCTTTTTAAAAAAATTGAATGTATGTAGTCCAATGATTAAATTATAGCTTTTCCATTCATATGTTTGCAATCACTATTAAAAAATGAGTAAATAAAATGAACAATATTTGGTGAATTCTATATGTTTTCAAATGTCTATGTTACTTTGGCAAGTGATGTATATTCAGTGACCTTGCCTGTAAAATTGGGGGTTTGTCAGCAATGACCTCAAATAGATGCATAGCTTGAGAGTTGATAGTTCACAGACATCAACCGTGATTAACTTACTGGTGTTGAATAAATGATCTCTCACTAGGGCTAAACCATGAATTAGTGTGCCAGATGACCTTTCTTTCCAACTTCCATTATAAGAGCTGTCAGATCCAGAAATGCCATTTGACCTTCTGATTCATATACAATATTAATGCTTGGGCAATAATCTTTACCAATTAACCTTTGTCTTGGAATCAAATTTAAGTTATAAGACCATAATAGACTTTACTCTTCATAGAGAGCAATGAAATATCAGCACTTACATACACAGGAGAAAGCAGAAATGGGATAAAGTTATAAATTTATCCCAATGTGATTGCAAATGAAAAGTATGTGTAGACATCATAATTGTTGGGTAATACCATCCTACTGAAAGACAGGTCAGAAGGCCTTAGAATCATTTATACGTCCTATTATTAACCCAATTTAGGCAAACCCATTTATTTGATACTTTCTATTTGCTAAGTACGAAGCTAGATACTGTGTGGATGCACTGAAGAATCCATGTCTGCTCTTAAAGATCTTGCAGTAATGGTATAATAATGTCAAGGACTAAAATAGAGTTATATGGAGGCTAAAATAGAGGCAGCTCCACAATGAATTCTGGATCCCAGGTGCATGGGTTTGAATCCCAGCTCTATCACTTATTAGCTGTGTTTCTAATTGCTTCATGCCTCATGGATAAAACCAAGGATGATAACAGCACTCACCTCCTAGGGTAGTCATGATGAGAAAATGTGTTATTATTCCTAAAGTACTTAGTAGAATCCTGCCTGGCATGTAAATGGGAAGTGTTTGTTAAATAAAGCCCTGTGCCTTGGGGAAATAATTAGAAAAGAAGAAACTTTTGAAGTACATGACTAATTATTTATGGTGAAGAAGGTAACATATTACCCACATCAGGTACTTATTCCATTATTGTTGGAAACCTGTATATAAAATAAGAATTCTTAATCCCACCCATCCAAAGTAGGGTTTTGTTGACCTTAGATTGCTTTAGGTTTTAGAATTGTATAAATGTTCTTTTCTTGAGCAACTTCCTAAATTATTGGACCTTAAGTTAAAAAATAGACACTTAGGGGAAGAAACTTTTAATTAATGCTTACATAAATGTGTGCAGAAAATGAACTATGTCTACGCTGTTCACAGAACTAGATGCTATGGAATTGCAACAAAATCAGATTAATTCCTCTAAGGTGAGCTGTATTTAAAAAGGCAACATTTTTGCAGACAATATTGGTTAATTCTCCCACCTTAAAATGTTCTCTTGTACATCAAAGCAATAAAACTGATGAGAAATTCTGAGTAGTAAGAGAGAACCATCTCCCAACCCACCTCTTCTCTATAATGCAGCCTGGTCACAACTGCATCTCTCTACTCCTTATGACCAATTTGTGACCATTAGATGATTTCTCTGCAAGGAGGCAGTACAGAAAGAAAAGTATAACCTTTCAGAATTGAAGAATACATTACTCTCTATTCTCCCTTATGCATGCGTGCACTGCATATTTAGAAGAAAAGAATCTATTTTATCTTGTCTTCACTTGTACCATCTAGAGATTCGGTATATCCATAGTTAAGATTTAAAATGATTCCAACATTACCTACCAAATAAAGCTCAAATATGACTGAATGTCATCCAAGATTCACCAGAATGTAGGCATCCCCCCTCGCACCCCCAGAACCTGGCCTCTCGTCATCCCTTGAGGCAGATTAAAAATGTCCATGCATTCTTTGAGTCTTCTCAAATCCAAAGCCACAGTCTATGTCCCCTCCTCTGACTCGACTGGTTTGTGCTTCCTTCAACCAACAGAGTGTAGTGGAGGTCTCACTGTGCCAGATTCCAAGTTCAGGCCTATGAGACTAGCAGTTTCTGCTTCCTGTCTCTTGGAATGCTTGCTCTAGGAGAAATGGCCAGGTAAAAAGTATGACTACCCTGAGACCACCATTCTGTGAGAGACTCCAAGCAGGCCATATGGAGAGGGCTGGTAGAGAAAAGTGCCTACCTACCTATATTCCAACTGCTCCAGCCATTCCATCCTGGGAGCCAGGCTGTGAGCTAAGAAGTCTTCAGAGGAACCCAGCCCCCACTACCGTCTTACCACAATTGCATGAGACTCATTAACTGAGCCCATTGCTTCCCAGAATTGTGAGATATAATAATGAATTGTTGTTTAAAGCAGTGAGTTTTTGGCTAGTTTGTCATATAGCCATAAAAACTAGAACACCCCAGTGAACATTTCTGTGCTCCCATCCCTCCCAGAAGTTACCCAAGGAGCCTGAGCTGTTTCTAAGCAGCTTTTCCATCCACTCATCACTCCATATAGAGTTCCTGCTCCAAATCCTGACATTCAATGCAATTATTACACTCTTCAAACCTTACCTTACCAATTGCTTCCAAGTGCAAGTATTTTTTATCAAACACAAACAGCACTTTATTCTAAGTATCCTACACATTTCATCCTCTTATTGGTCCCATTTCACAGATGAGAAAACTGAGGGCCAAAAAGGTTAAGGAACTTAGATCAAACAACTAATAACTGGAAAAACCATGAATCTAACCCAAAGTCTGGCTCCAGATTTTGTTTCATGACCTGTCCAATTTGCCTCTCTCTGGAGCATTCCTCCCCAGTCTTCCTAGAACTGTGCATGGACACCATTTATTGTCTGTCAGCTCACAGCTCAATGGATAGTTCCTGAGACAACTAGCCACTGATCATCTGAGTCAAGTAGCATTCCTCATTCCACCCCATCTCCCCAGCAGGTCAAGTTCTATCTATTCTGTTTTATACGGGGCACAATATTTATAGTAACACAATTTTTTGGTAATGATTCTGTCTTATTCCACATGATATCCCCATAACCTTGAGTATTGCCTGATGGATAGTAGCGCTTAGTAAACATTTCCTGAGTGAATTATGAATAATGAATGAATGAATGCACTTTCTGCATTCCTCATCTTTACTGTGGACACAGATGGAGTCCACCTAGACTGATCTTTATCAGTAACATGCTTCACGGCCACTCACTAATGTTGCAGCAACAATGTAACATGAGTTCAACCTGTATCTGTACGACTTAGCCTCCTTTGTTTTGTTTTGGGGTTTATGAGTGCATGAATATATCTGAGTTCCTATAAACATCCTGTAAAGAAGGGAACTGATTCCTGATAACTTTCTCAGAGAAAAAAAAAAAAGGCTGATAGAGATCTTGTAGGGTCTCAGTTATATTAGAACTGAGGTTAATGCCTGGGGCCAGTACTGCCCAGAATTATGATGGTGGCTATCTGGATATGCAGCAGTCTTTCACAGGTGGCCAAGATAAGGGTTGTGGAAAAGCATAAAAAAAATGAGGGTTCCTGGTAAGTCTTTTTTTTTTTTTTTTTTTTGCCTAAAATATTAATTACCTTTTTTCTCTCTCATAGTATGACTTCTCATAGTGTAATTGTCCATAAGAGGACATTAACATTAGTACAATATTATCAATTAAACTACAGAACTTTTTGAACTTTACCCGTTTTTACTACTGTCCTTTTCTCTGTTCCATGATCCAATCCAGAATCTCTCATTGCATGTAGTGGATGTTTCTCTCCGTCTTCTCCTGCCTGTCATTGTCTTTCATGACTTTCATACTTTCGAAGAAGAGCGATAACTTATTTTGCAGCATGTCACTCAATTTGAACTTTTCTGATATGTACTTGTGTTTGAACACAGGTTATACATTTTTGATAAGAGCATAAAAATAAGTTATGTTTTACCCCTCTTAGTGCATCGTGCCAAGGGATTCATAATGTTGCCGTGTCACAGAGTTTACTTTAATTGTTTGGTAGAGTGGGTGTCTACTAGATTTCTCCACTAGACAAGTTATTATCTTCCCCAGTTTTTGATCAAATTGAAAGTCAGAGAATTTTGGTTAAAAAAAGACACAAATTTCAGGTTAAGCAGGTTTGGATGCAATGCTGAGCTCTGTTGCCTCCTGTCTGTGAGAAATTAGAACACAGATGAGTGAAATCACTCTGGGTCTCAACTTCCTCAGCTTCTTCAGCCATGAAATGGGGATTCTGCAAGTACCCTTCTCATGAGGGAAATATGAATCTCAGTTCACATTCTCAAATGTAGAAATCCCTTTAAGTCTACATAAATCTGCAAAACCTCAGAGTGTCAAATCCCAGGCAAGGGCACTGCCACATCTATCACTGGTCCACCTTGGCTACCTTGGAGTTCCATACTCTCCCAGCTCAAGGGTTCCCATCAGGTTTGGTGGCCTGGCTGCACTGGACTTTACTCAATCTTGGGCATCTCTGATAAGACAGGGAGTTTCTACAACTAGCAGAAGTTATCTACTCTAAGGTTTTCATTTCTCTGAGGCCTTGTGTGGAAGTGGTGTCAACATTTCCACTGTGTTAGGGATCCACCAGTATTTTCAGAGAAAAATCTATCTCTTTCCTATTTTTCCCCATCAAAAGTATGTATCTGGGCTGGGTGTGGTGGCTCATGACTGTAATCCCAGCACTTTAGAAGGCTGAGGCGAGGGATCACTTGAGATCAAGAGTTCAAGACCAGCCTTACCAAGATAGAGAAACCCTGTCTCTACTAAAAATAAAAAATGAGCCAGGCATGGTGGCACATGCCTGTAGTGCCAGCTACTTGGGGGGCTGAGATATGAGAATCACTTGAACGAAGGAGGCAGAGGTTGCAATGAGCCAAGATTATGTCACTGCACTGCAGCCTGGGTGATAGAGCAAGATTCTGTCTCAAAGAAAAAAAAAATCCAACCAACCAATCAAACAAACAAAAAAACCACAAAAAAAATATTTATCTGTCTCTCTTCTCACATGCCCAGAAACCTTAAATAGTCAATGAGTTTAGATTTTTACCGAAGTCTCTAACTTCTACATTGTAGGTACCCAGAGGTAAAAAATGCAAAGGACTTTGCTACCTTGGCGAAATATACAGGAAAAAATGCTAATTCATAGCTCAAAAATTGATTTTAACACGCTATCCTGTTATGTGGTTATGAAAGAGGAAAGGTTCCCTTGACCCCCCTGTAGGGTGTGCGATGAGGGTGTAGCTGGCTTCTTCAGTGCCTTGGTGCTCAAACCTCTAGGGGAGCATACAGACGGGCTGGTTGTAGGGCTCCAACCCCACAGCAGTGTCTAGGGGTGAGTGTTCAGTGAGCCCCTGAAGCCCCAGTAGGCATGTGTTACAGGGTGCTCTTTTAGTTTGCCATCTATAGGCGGCTTGTGTTAACCAGCTCAATAAGACCCTCTACCTTGTCATAAGGACAGAGGGCTTTCCATATCCTGGTTCTTGGTGTACTGGAAGAATCAGATCACACATGGGCTTGGAGAATAAGTGCAAAGTTTTATTGACTGAAAGTAGCTCTCCGCCAATGGGGGAGCCAGAATGGAGATGAATTTTTCCTGGAGTTGTGCTGCTGAGCAGCTCTGGCTCTCCTCCAACGGCCCCAGTCAAACTCTGCCTCAACCTACTGGCCGATGGCCTGCTGGGTCGATGGCCTGCTGACCTGCCAGTGCCTGTCCGTATGCTTTTCTGCCAGTGTGCTACTCTTCAAGCCCTCTCAACTACCAGTCGCTTGCCTCTTCTTCCACTGATGTGCTTCTCTCCACTCTGGCCACCTGTGTGTCTTCCCATTATGGTCTCCAGCTTTTATCGCCCAGAATGGGGGCATGGTGGGCCAAAGTTGTCTTGAAAAATGCAACATTTGGGAGGGAAGGCAGGAGTGCTTGTCCTCACCTAGGTCCATGTGGGTGGAGCCCTGGCCAGAGACCATGCACACTCCTCTGCCCAGCACTTTCATTCCCCCTTCAGTATCATTTAAAGGGATCATGCTCTTCCCTTCTCAGCACTCCCATATCAGTTGTGCAAATATTTTAACTGAGATTAGATCCTGAAAATGTTGAAAATGTGAACATGACTAGAAATGGGAAAAATTAATTTTAAAGGTGAAACTTTCTATTTTGTTTTGTTTCTATAGAGGTGGATGCTTATTTTTTACTTTTGAGAGCAAATGACTTCGTTATTTTAGGAAATATAATATTTGCCTTAGTCTTTTGGTTATGCAAATGTAACACGCACCTTCCTTCTGGAATGGATAGATCAGTGACGATGTGGCTCCAGAAGTTAAATCGCTTTGCCACGTATGAGAAGTTGTCTTCCAGGTGGACAAAGCTGAATCTGAGTTGTTTACTTAGGAAATTAACTTTAGAAAATCCCCTTTTAAATATGGATTGACAGTGCATTGGCTCTGAAATGCATTGGTTATTCATGAAAGTTTTGCACTTCTGTTCTTGTCTATGTCCTCTCACGGAGTAGAGTATCAGATGGCTGAGGAGGCACAGAGACATGATCTCCCCATGCTGGGCTGAACTGTTGAAGTTGAAGAGCACACAGGCACAAAATGTACACATGACTGACCAATGTGTACTAAGGGGTGTAAAGGCAAGATAATGTCCCTGAGGATGGCTTTCCCTGAAAGAAATGGAAAGCTTCAGTGTAGAACATTTCAGAAGATATTTTTCCTGAGAGAAAGCGGTGAATTGGGAGACAGGCTCTGGACTAATACAAAGGCAGAAATGCCCTTTCCTTTCTCTTGGGTTAAGAAATAGATGGTCCACAGCAGACAACTTAGAATGGAATAAGGGAGATGTGTTTGAGGCACTACCATTGGAAGATGTGCTGGGGATAAGCCCAGCCCAGTGACATACGGCATGACCACATTTTGGAAGAGGTAAGTGTCCAACGGTGGGTTCCTGTGGCCTGTGGATCCATGTGGCCTGTGCATCTGATGACCAGTGTGAGGACCCTTTTGTTATTCTCGAGACTTTAAGTTATAATCAAGTCTTTGCTATTACTCCAGGGGTCTGAGCAGAGGGTCTCTGCACCAGGTTGAGATGAGCTGGTAGAGCGGGAGGCAGGAAAGCTGAGCTCCAGCTGGCAGGAGGACCTCAAACCAAGAGTAAAAAGGACGGCTGACCAAATGGCAGGCAGCAATCAGGGTGGTTTTGGGGACTATGCAGGCCTTCACAAGCCAGAAACATTTGGGAATTAGCAAAACAGAAACCTGAAAAATGACTGAAGTTCCAAAACTCATCTGTGATCAGGGCCAAACACTATAATATAAATATTAAAGAGTGACCTCATAAACTAAAGAAATGGGCATACTTAGGTCTCACTTATAAGCATCCCATTAAAAGTTACAAAAGAACACACAACATTTTTAGGACTAAACATCAATTTTCTTTTCCAGACTTCCTAATAAGCAAGAGTCTTGGGGAAATAGGGGAAAGGATTGAAATATCCATAAAAGAATGTCTCATTTATGAGCTGATGTTAAATTTACATCTCATAGATTAGGCGCGAGTTGGAAATGGCCATGGAATATGGAGACATATGATCTTTTTGGGCCACTGTAAACTGGATGATTATAGTCAAGTTCATGGATGGTACCTAAAATGACCCCAGGTACTCTCATGTTAAAGTTTAAAATAGTAAAATAAAAAATGAAAGGTATAGTCTCAATATGAGAAAAAACATCTAAAAGGCTACCATTGTAATTCTGCCTTCTTGTCAAAAATCAGTCAACCTCTGGCACATCTGCAGTGTGTGGAGAGGTTTGTAGGTTTTCCTAAACTAAACAATAGTGTAGAGAGCAGGCCTTGCCTGTTAATTTCTGAATGAACAGGAAAAGCGAATGGCTTAACTCATGACTTCTAAATTAAGGCTTCCTAATTGTGCCTCTTTCTGAAACTTTCAGTCAAGATATGATCTGAAGAGAATATCTCAATAAACTAAAGTCAAAGTTTCTTCTCACCTTTGTAGTCCTAATTATTAATTTTTATTGACTTCTTCCTCTGGAGCAAGCACTTGAAAGCATTATTTTACATTTATTATCTCATTTCATCCCTATGTTCTATTTCTATCTCATTTTACTGTAAAGAGCATGATAGGTGTTAAATAAGTTGTTAAAGTCACCCACAGTGTAGGTGTTAGCAGCCACATTTGGAACCATGCATTCTCACTAGAAGATAAAACACTGCATCTTTCTTCTCCCTACCTTCTTTTCTCCTCTTTCTTCTCTTCTTTCCTTATTCACAATAAATTTCTGATTTCTAAGTCAAAGCCAAAGTGACATAATTTTGACAAGAAGTGTTATTGTATCCCCAGTTTCCCTTAGGAGGTGACTAATAAGATTGAAAAACTACCAGTGCATTAAAAAAATAAAAAAGAAAAATTAAGCCAGATGCTGTGGCTCATACCTGTAATCCCAGCACTTTAGAGGTTGAAACAGGAAGACGGCTTGAGCCCAGGAGTTCAAGACCAGCCTGAGCAAGATGGCAAGACACATCTCTACAAAAAAAAGAAAGTAAATAAAAAATTAGCCACGTGTGGTGGTGCATGCTGCAGCTACTGGAGAGGCTGGGACAGGAGGACTGCTGGAACCCAGGAATTTAAGGTGATAGTGAGCTATGATTGTGCCACTGTACCCCAGCTTGGATGACAAAGTAAGATCTCAAAAAAAAAAAACCCAAAATACACGTGTACATGGGTGTGCACACATACACACCCAAAGAAACAAACATATAACAGGGATTTGCAGAGAAGGAGATGCAAGATCAGCAATGGGAACAGGGAATAGAGCCCAGCTCTGTCCGAGGAGACTCCTGGTCTAGGATACCAGATGATAGCTCACTAAATAAATAAATAACTGCCAGGCAGAATTACAGATGTAATTGTAGAGGTGAGCACGCTCTACAAAGGTGAGATAGAGTCTGCCTTTATAATGGCTTTGAAAAAGTTCCAAGGGCCTAAACATGAGTACCAAAGCTGAACGAATCTATAAAATATAAAACTTTCATATGTAAAATAACTTCTGAACAAAATTCATAATATGTGCTGTCCTTTACACTCACAGTCTCTCCTTTGGCAACAATGTGGAATTTTTGGAAAACATATAAAATGTCATAGTCAACTCATTATACTGACACCAAGATTATAAATATCTCTTCCCTCACAACCCCCCCAAAAAATTCCCACAACCACTGTGCCTATGGCCATGATTCCTTCTTTTATGATATTAATATTGCAGCTCCGCTAATGGTTCTGTGTCTGTATTTGCAATTCTCTTAGCGGTTAGGATTTTTTGAAAGAGACCTTCCTTGTCAGAACAGGGCCTAGACTCAGAGGCCCGGATCGGCAGGAAATTGATCTCTGGCGTCTGTCACAGAAGTATGAAGCTCTGCAAGGTAGAGTGTAGTGTTACGGTGCAGGTGCATTGCGAAGATGACGGGCTGATGGCAAGCAAGGTGAGGAAGCCCTGTTCTCTTTCACAGCTGAAGACAGAGACGTTGCGGTGACAAGGAGGACAACTGACATGCCTCACATTCCTCAGTGTTGAAAACAATAAAAGGAGGGGGAATGAGAGAAAAATCAAATTTCTATGAAGAGATGTCAGCAGTAAATTTAATGCAGGTGCAATATTCTCTAAACAAAGGACGTTTTGTTTCTACCGTCTGTGCTCCGCGAAAACCTGCTCCACCCCCTCCTTGCTGTGTTTTCCTTTTTATCAGTGTAAGGTAGATTAAAATGTTGATACCCTTCCTTGGCAAAAGTATTTTTAATGCTCTTAGTACAGCTGTTGAAGAAATATTAACTTCCCCCAAAGCTTAACTTCACTGGATGTAACAAAGCTTTCTCCCCCTTAAGGTTCAATTCATTGGTTAAGCTTTGTCTCTTCCTCTTTGCTTCTGTGAATTACTGTAACACTGTTTTTACCACTTGTTCTCTCTTGTTTCTATAATATAATAAAGGAAATTTAAAAAGAACATTGATTTTTAGCTAAAGTAACAAATTTAGAGAATAAAAAATAAGATTTCCACTATGAATTGTTACATAAAGAACATTTTATAAGAGAACCAGCTAAAAGCGTGCATTGTTTTCCTCCTTTATCTCAGCTGCCACAAGCAGAGTGCCTGCAGAGCCATCAAGAGGTATGACTTCCGATTGGTTTTACTTAGTGATTTACAGACTCTACTCTGATAGTAATATTCAGAGAATGATTTATTTCAAATGCCACTAATGGATGTTAAGTTCAGGCCTCACCCAACTTTGTGAGATGACTTAGCAAGCCATTAGAGGGCATTTGAACTTGGTAATGACTCATTTAATTGGGGACACATAAGTGATAGCCATGGATGTCATAATATCATTACTCTAGGTGAGCTAGCACCTTGGGAAGAAGTGGTGTTCCTGGACCATGACAGCTAGCAATAATTTAACTGCACATTGAAACAACTGTAAGCTATAACACCGTACCTCTAAGGCCTGCAAAATTTGCAAAAGTATATTTCAATCCTGACTGGCTGTCCTTTTCTATCCATCATCCCTTGTCAAGTTTGTAATACCCATGGCAGTGGCATTTTGGGGGCCAGACTAAGGGGAAGTCAAATTGGGGATATGACATTATGGTTTGGGGTTGCTTCCATAGTAGTTGAGTTACTGCTGACTGAGCTGGTGTAGGAACATCACTACTGTCTGCTGTGCTAGTTAGAGTAATACAAAGTCCATAGCTTGTCACTAAACATGTTCCCAGTTAAGCTCTAATCCTACGGTTTATATATGACAGAAATTTGAAATTTACCAAAATCATCACAAACCTAAATATCAAAGAATATTATCAATATGAGGTTGTGTGACTAAAATCTTTCCAAAAATATCAAGAATAAAAATTTGTTAAAAATCATCCTTATAGAAGGATTGGTTGAATTGTCTTCCTGATGTTGCTCTAGAAAGTATTACAAAATTATAGTCATATGAAAAGGCCATCAAAGAGCATGGAGGCCATAAGTATAGGAAAAATGTATTGCAGAAATGAGTCAGACACATAAGTAATAAAGATAATTCATTGCTTTTCTGGATTTTGTGACATTTGAGGTGTTTGTGAATTTAAAATATTTGAAATTGGCATTTTAAAAATTCTAAATAAATATCTACTTTTATAATTGATTTTTATTTTATAATTTTATATTCATTTTCTTAAAAAGGGGCCCATAAATTGTATAAGCTTCAGGCTTCTAAAATCTGGGTCTGCCCAGAAACCTGGATCAGCCTAGAGATTATGGAGAGATAGATATTTGGAAGAGAATTTGTAATAATATTACTCAAAGGTTATAACATGGGAAATGAGAATTTATTAATAAGTACCCATCCAGTGCAGCTTCCTTAAAGGAGGCATATCAAGAGTACAAAAACCCAGCACAATGGCATACACCTGTAGTCCCAGCTACTCAGAGGCTGAGTCAGGAGGTTTGCTTGAGGCCAGGAAGTTAAGGCTGCAATGCAACACAATTGGGCCTCTGAATAGCCACTATACTCCAGCATGGACAACATAGCAAGACCCTTGTCTCAAAAAAATTAAAAAAGAGTAAGTCCGGGTGTGATGGCTTTCTCCTGTAATCCCAGCACTTTGGGAGGCCAAGGCAGGTGGATCACCTGAGGTTGAGAGTTCAAGATCAACCTAACAGGGAGAAACCCCGTCTCTACTAAAAATACAAAATTAGCTGGGCGTGGTGGCACATGCCTGTAATCCCAGCTACTCTGGGGGTGCTGAGGCAGGAGAATTGCTTGAACCTGGGAGGGGGAGGTTGTAGTGAGCTGAGATCATGCCATTGTACTCCAGCCTGGACAACAAGAGCGAAACTCCATCTCAAAAAAAAAAAAAAAAAAAAAAAAAAAAAAAAAAAGAATGCCAAGATTGTAGAATTTGGAATAAGAACTTGACACTTAGTATCTTTGTAGTTTTGGAGATCCTCCATGGCCAGGCCTCATCCAGTCCTATTTCTCAACACTTGCTAGTGCATATACACTCAATCTGATTAAACCAGTCTGTTTCCACTGTTCTGTTGGTACAGCTTTATTAGGCCCACTCTAGAGGGTTTCCCATTCTTGAAGGTCACGCTTTTTTTACTATTATTCTCCATTTCTCTCAATCCTATTTATCCTTTAAGGCCCATCGTCAGTAAATCAGTCATAACACATCTAGCCCACAGTGCTGACTGCCTTCTTAGCCCTGGTAGAGATGCTATATAAAAAGACTACTTACATTTTGCTGCTGTATGTGCTGTATCAGTTTTCATAATTAGGCAATAAACTTGTAAAGACAGAAAATATATCTTATATTTTCACTGCCTAGCTACTAGAATCTAGCATAATGTGGACATATTTTATTCGAGTATCCAAAAACCTTATTATTTGATAATTAGAAAATATTCTATTTTTCAAATATAAAGATGAATTAATTTCTTAAAAATATTAGGTATCTCCTTTATAATGTTAAGGATAAGTCGGCACTTACATTAAAATATTGAGGATAAGGAAGTTGATCTATAGTAGGAGTTCAAAACATGGTTCCAAATCTTAACTCCACCTCTAAGCTGTGTGAACTTGGAAAATTTTAGTATCTTCTTTGAATCCCAGTTCTACATTGATAATGAAGAAATACGTTAATACTGTTTTAAAAACTGAATGAAGTTATGTGTGGAAAGCCTATGATATTTGATATGGTTTGGCTCTGTGTTCCCACCCAAATCTCATGTCCAATTGTAATTCCCAGTGTTGGTGGCAGACTTCCCCCTTGCTGGTCTCATGGTAGTAAGTTCTCATGAGATCTGATTGTTTAAAACGGTGCAGCACTTCCCTCTTCATGCTCTCTCTCCTGCTCTGCCATGGTAAGATTTGCTAGTTTCCCCTTGGCTTTCCACAGTATTATAAATTTCCTGAGGCCTCCCAGCTATGCTTCCAGTACAGCCTGCAGAACTGTAAATCAGAGAAACTCTATTCTCCATAAATTATTCAGTCTCAGGTAGTTCTTTATAGTAGTGTGAGAATGGACTAATACAATGTTCATCTATTCTTCATTCATTTATCCAATATGTCAGGAGGTCTTGAGAGAACTGGATGAGAAGAAATTGAAAGTTGGTACAAATTAAAGGATTTCTTTCCTTCCTTCCTTTTTTTTTTCTTTCCCTCCCTCCCTCCTTCTTTCCTTCTCTGTCTCTCTCTCTTTTTCTCTCTTTTCTGCTGCATGCCTTATCCAGAGAGTTTCTAGGAAGAAGCAGCTCTATAAATTTCCTCACGACCTCAATCAATATTTGGGTTGAGATTCACAATTAAAAGTGGAGTCAGAGGACTGAATCTGGACAAGCCATTTAACTATATGGGCTGTATTTTCAAAAATTTGCCCAATGAGAGGAGACGTAATGATATTCAAAATCGCTCTGTACTTGATATTTTGTGAATAAAATTTTCTATAACATAAATATCAGATAAATCACATTTCACTTCATTTACTAGAGACCTTACCCCATTAGGCTCCATTCTCATAATTACCTTACTTCTACTGGATTTTCTCCTCAGCCACGTAAAGATTTTAAAACCTTGAGTATCTTAATGAAAAACAAACAAAACAAACAATATGCTTTGAGAAGCTTCAACATGCACTCAAGTGTTTTCTTTCTTTTAGCTATCACTTTATATTTCATCTTCCCTTTTAGTCAAGCTCTGAGTCCAATTGTCATTTAGTTAGCTATCCCTGCCAGCCCCTGGTAAATAAGGTAGCATGCTATATTCTGAAGGGTAATATTATTCTTGGGTATATATTTGGAAAATATATCTACCACACTTGTCTTTAGGGAGCAGTAAATAGGGAAATATTGTGTGGTCATCTACTTCTTTATGTTTGAATTTTGTATAATGAGTATATATATTTGAATAATCAAGTAAGTAATTAGGACAGATAAGAAAATTAAATCAGTAGAGATACATGAGTTGATCTTAAGAAATTTGCTTTACAGATGATGTTAGAAGTAAGTATGCTAATTGTGTGATGTTGAATACCTATGTTAAAAAAAATATATGTATTCTAAGAATATGTTTTTCTAATTCTCCTATGCTTAACAAATTGTGATGGTTAATACTGAGTGTCAGCTTAATTAGAATGAAGGATACAAAGTATTAATTCTGGGCATTTCTGTGAGAACTGTTGCCTGGAACTGGCAAGGCCAGCAATACACCTTTATTGTCCCACCTCAGGGGTGTATTAACTTTTGTGTCATAATCTTCTTCAAAGAGATCTTGATCACTTTTTGCTTCTGCCAGATATCACACTGGTCCATTACACAGATGACCTTATGCAGACTTGGGTCCAGTGAGCAAGAAGTAGCCAGCACACTGGACTTACTGGTGAGACATTTGCATGCTAGAAGATGAGAAATAAATATGACTAAAGTTCAGAGAACGTCTACCTCAGTAAAATTTCTAGGGGTCCAGTGGCGAAGGGCCTGTCAAGATATTTCTTATAAAGTGAAGGATAATTTGCTGCATTTGGCCTCTCCTACAACCAAGAAAGAGGCACAATGCCTACTAGGCCTGTTTGGATTTTGGAGGCAACACATTTCTATTTTTAGTGTGTTATTCCAGCCCATTTATTGAGTGACTCAAAATGTTGCCAGTTTTGAGTGGGGTCCTGTCTGCAACAGGTCCAGGCTGCTGTGCAAACTGCTCTGCCACTTGGGCCATAGGACCCAGCAGATCCAATGGTGCCTGAGGTATCAGTAGCAGATAGGGATGCTTCTTGGAGCCTTTGGCAGGCCCCCATAGGGAAATCACAGAAGAAGCCTTTAGGAGTTTGGAACAAGGCCCTGCCATTTTCTGCAGATAACTGTTCTCTTTTTGATAGACAGCTCTTGGCCTATTACTGGGCTTTGGTGGCAACTGAACGTTTGACTGTGGATCATCAAGGCACTATGAGACCTGAATTGCCTGTCATGAACTGGGTGCTTTCTGAACCATCTAGCCATAAAGTGGGTCATGCACAGCAGCATTCTATCATCAAATGGAAGGGTATATACATGATTGAGCTCGAGCAGGTCCTGAAGGCACAAGTAAGTTACACAAGGAAGTGACTGAAATGTCTAAGGTCTCCAATCCTGCCACCCTGCCTTCTCTCCCCAGCCTGCACTGATGGACTCATAGGGAGTTCCTTATGATCAGTTGACAGAGGAAGGGAAGACTAGGTCCTGGTTCACAGATGGTTCTGCACGATATGCAGGCACCACCCAAAGGTGGACAGCTGCCACACCACAGCCCTTTTCTAGGACATCCCTGAAGGACAACAGTGAAGGGAAATCTTCCAACTGGGCAGAACTTCAAGCAGTGCACCTGGTCATGCACTTTGAATGGAAGGAGAAATGGCCAGATGTGTGATTCTATATTGATTCATGTGCTGTAGCCAATGGTTTGACTGATGGTGAGGGATTTGGAAGAAGCATGACTGGAAAATTAGAGACAAAAAAAATCTGGGAAAGAGTTATGTGGATGGACCTCTCTGAGTGGTCAAAAACTAAAGATATTTGTATTTCTTGTGAGTGCTCACCAACAGGTAACCTCAGCAGAGAAGGATTTTAATAATCAAGAGGATAGGATGACTTGTTCTGTGGATACCACTCAGCCTCTTTCCCCAGCCACCCCTGTCATCGTTCAGTGTGCCCATGAACAAAGTCACCATAATGGCAGAGATGGAGCTTATGCATGGGTTCAGCAACATGGACTTCCACTCACCAAGGCTGAGCTGGCTATAGCCACTGCTGAGTGCCCAATTTGCCATCAGCAAAGACCAACACTGGGCCCTTGCACCATTCCTCAGGGTGATCAGGCAGCTACCTGGTGGCAGGTCGATGATATTGAACCTCTTGCATCATGGAAAAGGCAGAGGTTTGTCCTTACTAGAACAGACATTTACTCCAGATATGGGTTTGCTTATCCTGCACGCTATGCTTATGCCAAGACTACCATCTGTGGACTCACAGCATGCCTTATCCACCACCATGGTATGCCACATAGCATTGTTTCTGACCAAGGAACTCAATTCACATCCATAAAAGGTGTGGCAATAGGCTCATGCTCATGAATTCACTGGTTTTACCATGTTCCCCATCGTTCTGAAGCAGCTGGATTGATAGAATGGTGGAATGGCCTTTTGAAGTCATCATTACAACACCAACTGGTGACAATACTTTGGAGGGCTGGGCAAAGTTTTCTAGAAGGCCATGTATGCTCTGAATCAGTGTCCAATGTATGGTAGTGTTTCTCCCATAGCTAGGATTTATGGGTCCGGGAATCAAGGAGTGAAAGTGGTAGTGGCACTACTCTCCATCACCCCTAGTGACCCACTAGCAAAATTTTTGCTTTCTGTTCCCTTGACATTATGTTCTGCTATCCCAGAAGTCTTAGTTCCTGGAAGAGGAATGCTGCCACTAGGAGAAACAATGGTTCCACTAAACTGGAAGTTAAGATTGCCACCTGGACTTTTTGGACTCCTACGTTTAAGTCAACAGGCTAAGGAGGGAGTTGTTACAGTGTTGGCTGGGGTGATTGACCAAGACTAGCAAGATGAAGTCAGTCTACTAGTTCACAACCATGGTAAAAAAGAGTATGCACACAAGAGATCCATTAGGGCATCTATTAGTATTACCATGTCCAGTGAGTAAGATGAATAGGAAACTACAACCACCCAATCCAGGCAGGACTACAAATGGCCCAGACCCTTCAAGAATGAAGGTTTGGGTCACTCAACCAAAAAAAAAAAAAAAAAACCCACGACCTGCTGAGGTGCTTGCTGAAGGCAAAGGGAATACAGAATGGGTAGTAGAAGAAGGTAGTCATCAATACCAGCTACAACCATGTGACCAGCTGCAGAAACAAGGACTGTAACTGTCATGAGTATTTCCTCCTTCTTTTGTTAAAAACATGTTTGTGCATGTATACAGTGTACTAAAAAAAATCTTCATTTTATTTCCTTTTCCTTTATCTTGTGATATAAGATTTATTGATTTCATATTAGCATTTAAGTATTGTTAACTTTATGTAATACCATTTGAGTTGGAGATTGGTGTGTTTCCAGTTATAGGAAGGATAGTTGTATTATGTTAGGTGTAATTATGACTTTGTTATTGTCTTTATTTGAAGATTATATATAATCTCAGGAGATATGTATGGGTTCAAGTTGACAAGGGGTGGACTTGTGATGGTTCATACTGAGTGTCAACTTGATTGGATTGAAAGATACAAAGTACTGTTCCTGGGTGTGTCTGTGAGGGTGTTGCCAAAGGAGGTTAACATTTGAGTCAGTGGGCTCATGAAGGCAGAATCCCCCTTAATCTGGTGAGTATCACCTAATCAGCTACCAGTGACTATAAAGCAGACAGAAAAACATAAAGAAGTGAGACTAACCTCCCAGCCTACATCCTACATCTTTCTCCTGTGCTAGGTTCTTCCTTCCCTCGAATACCTGATTCCAAGTTCTTCAGTTTTGGAACTCAGACTGACTCTCCTTGCTCCTCAAGCTTACAGACATCCTATTGTGGGACCTTGTGATCATGTAAATAATGCTTAATAAACTCCCACATATATGTGTTTGTGTGTGTATACATATATATGTATATGTATATATCCTATTAGTTCTGTCCCTCTAGAGAACCCTAATACACAAATGCTCATTTAATAATTGTTGCATGTTTTTGTATTCTTCTTTTGTGTAAACTACCATCAAACAATCTGATGAAATCTTTAGAAGTCACGTTAAGCCCACAAGATTTGAGGATATTATCTAAAGAAAGAAATTTAGTAAAAAACTAAATAAACCATGAGGGAATAGACTCTTCCTCTACCCAACCTCCATCAAATATTTTGCATTTAAGAAAACAGCAACATTTGTTGGTTAAGATAATGTGTGTGTATACATCTATAGACACATGTTTAAATTGAAATCAAATATCTGAAGCAGCACCAATTTATTCCATTTTTTAAAAATGTTTACCTATTTATTTATGATTCATTCATTCAAGAAACATTTACTGTAAACCTCCTAAGTAACAATCATTGTTCTATAGACTGAAGATACAAAGTTTAAGAGAATAGAGCTCTTGCCCTTGAAACATATTGTAAGTATTTTGATGGAGGTATGTAAAGAGAACATTATGTAAGGAAAGAAGAACAAACCTCCAACTTTCCCTAAAAGTAAGTCCAAGAAGGCTTAATGAATGAGAAAGGAAATACTTATCTGAGTCTGGAAGGAAGAGTAAATATTTGTCGAGAAGATAATTTTGAGGGAAGACTGGCATTCCAGACAGATATTCAGAGAACTTGGCTGACCACTGGGTAGTGTGGGAACCTGGGATTTTTGTGGGGAGTAGTGGGAGGTGACATTTGAAAACTGGACACACACCAGAATATAGAAGCCTTAAATGCTTTGCTGAAATCCTAGATATATTCAATGTCAGTGGGGGACTGCTGAATAATTAAGTAGTAAAGGGACATGGTCAGAATTACCTGTATCAGTTGTAGAGTACAGAATGTAGAAGGACATTGTGCACTCAATGATTAAAACATGGTTGTAGGTGCTAGAAACACAAGGTCAGGCAAAAATGGGAAAAGGCCATCCTCGCACTGTGCTTACAGTCCAGTACAATGGGAGAGACAAACATTTGACAACTAATCCCATTAGTGAATATATAATTCCAAATTAAAGTACGAGCTCTGAAAGCAAGGAGTAGATTACATGACAGCTTGTGACAAATAAATTTTCACCTAGCTAGGACTAGTTTGTGTAATTCTCTAGGATAAATCAAGTTAATATATATCCACAAAAAATGTACAAGGAAAAATGATGTTCACATTAAAAATTTACCAAAAAATATAAGCTAACTCTTACAGACTTTTTTTTTTTGAGATGGAGTCTCGCACTGTCACCCAGGCTGGAGTGCAATGGTGCAAATCTCAGCTCAATGTGACTTCTGCCTCCCAGGTTCATGCAATTCTCCTGCCTCTCCTCCCAAGTAGCTGGGATTACAGGTGCACACCACCACACCCAGCTAACTTTTTGTATTTTTAGTAGAGACAGGGTTTTACTATGTTGGCCAGACTGGTCTCAAACTCCTGACCTTGTGATCTGCCTGCCTTGGCCTCTCAAAGTCTTGGAATTATAGGCATGAGCCATCAAGCCCGGCCCAGAGTTCCTTAACTTTAGATTGTTCTACTTGCAAAAACAGAAGTTGCAGTAATATATTTTAAAAGGAATTCTGGAGTTTAAAAACATATTTTCTAAACCTTCCATTTCAAGCTAATTACTTAAATATTTTAGAGTACTTAACTAGGTAATATTTTTCAGACAAAATTCAAGAAATAGTGATGCAGCTTTTAATAGCTTAATTAACTGAGCACGAGATAAAGATGAGATAAACATTTACTAAGTGCATTTGATGTTCTAGTCACTTTCACATTGGTTATATCATGTAATCCTTACAATAATCTCGTAAGTATTTTTACTGGAGGATTTACAAAAGGGAGGAAGGAAAGTTTAAAAGCTTAATGTTTAAAAGTAGAAATCTTCAGGGAAGGAGCACTCTTGTTTAGAAAAACATATTTATAATCCTCTTGGTTATGAAAGAGGAGAAGCCTTGAATATAATCAGGGTGATTTGGAGTAAAATAAACAGCCAAATTCCTCTGTCAAAACAAAGAAAAAAACAGGAAATATTATATGAGCAAGACAACTTAAAAGCAGGAGATGAAGTTGGTAGAGAGAGAGAGGGAGAAAATCTATAGACAACAGAACTGAAAACTGGGGCTCTGCAAGAATCAATAACTAGAGGCAAGTTTCTGGTAAAAAAATGTTTGAAGGGCTTTAGGAAAGAGAAATATCAAACATTACATTGAAAGATGTCTTTTTGGTTGGGCTCAAGTATGAAATCATCAGATGCAGTTTGGGAATGTAGAATCCAGGGGAAAGAGTAAATGTGATCTAGAGTTTACTCTAGTGTTAGATAACAGAAACACAGGGCACCCCAAAATTCATAAATAGATATGATAAGTTGGAAAGTGGATTTCCCATCATATATGAAAGGAATATCATCCAGCTTTATTTTAGTCTTAAAAAACATGTGTCACAACTGGCTGAAATTGTTGAGAACACCCAGGAGAATGACAGTTGGTTCATTTACTAGTATCCACATTTTATAGTTAAGAAAATTGAACCTAAATAGATTAAAAGCATATTCTAAGTTACACAATAAGTAATGGAGATGGAAATAGAACAGCCATTTTGTAACCATGTGCAAAAAACTGGAGGACAAATATCACATACTAATTTTGATGGAACAAAAAGAAAGAAGGAACCTTGATCACTGCTGATCTCATGAAGCCACTGAGCTGCTTACCTCCAAAGCTTTCTATAAGAAAAATACACTGTAGTTTCCTTAATCCATTTTCATGGGATCCAGTTAAATGCCACTGGTGACTCTAATTTTTTCAGTAATAGAACATTTGCTTAATGTCACCACATTGTGTATCGACCATGTGCAAACCAAGACTGCTGTGTTAAGAAAAATCATGGGAACAATTCAGAATGGTAGAATCTGCTCTTCATTCCTCTTTCTTCTTTCCCATTTGAGCCAAGTTCTACAAGAGATAAATCAGCTGAGGCTACCACAAGACATCTGCAAACAGAAGATTAGCAGAGTAAATTGGCTGAGATGCATATGCATCTGACCCGGAAGCCAAATTGTGTGAAACTTGCATGGTTTGTGCCTTGATAGGTTGAACAAGGTAAGTTATTGTCTTTCCAAAGTAGAAGATAGATTAGAAGAGACAGTTTTAGATTGATACCTTCTGCCTTTCCCACACCTCTTCTATAACAATTCGCTGCTAAATGTAGAGAGCAGTCATTGAAAAAAAAAAAAGTCACATTCAATGTTTGTATCTGCACACAAGGTTGTTTCTAACTACTTCAAGGCACTGACCAGCAGGAGTTTAGGAAAAGGGTCACGTCACAGATATCAACAGATAAAAGACTCTAATGAATAAAACTATGTCCACACGAGATCTTTGGCTATAGCTACTCAGAGAATTGGCCCCAGCAAATGGCCTAAAAACCTGCTGAGTTTTGAGGGAACTATATTGACTAAATAAATGAACAAAAAATTTAAGGAAAAGACAACATTGCCTGTGACTTTTCAATCCCCCAAAACAGTTGCTGGACTCTAAACTGTCCTAGGAACACATGCAGTCTTCAATGTGTGCTCCTACCCCAGTGCTCAATTAAGATGTAGGGGTGAAGGATTATTAGACCAGAGGGAATGTTCAAGGTACCTGAACTTTGGCTGCCAGGTTGGTCAATGAAGGGCTGTAGCTACTCTGATCAGCAGGATCTGATATATGTGGGAACCATTGGCTTCTCTTTTTCCCAAAGGAAATTTTTTATGGCAGCTAATTCTATTTTTAATCCACCATTGTATATTGGATATTTTCTATATTTTTCAAGGAGAGAACTAGATTATTGAATAAGGAGAAATTGCGTATGGTAAAAATTACACTCTCCCAGAAACTCATGATTTGACTTAGAAGAGGAATGGTTATGAATTTAGCATATGACCTCCTTTGGGGACAGAAATAGTATTCCTATGTTTGACAGTGTTTTTCAACAGGAGTAAATATTGGGATTCTAAATGAGATAACTCATTATTCAGAATAACTGACATCACTAGCCTCCATACACTAAATGCTCCTCAGTCATTATGACAAGTAAAAGCATCTCCATACATCTTATATTTACAAAGTAGCAGACTACTAGCATAAACATGTGTGTGAGTGAATATTGGGTAGCCAGAGAGGCAGGCTATGACAGAGATAAGTACTTGCCTACCAAATATTTATTTTTTTCATCTTTTTTACTATAGCAACTCCACTTTTATTTGAGTACACCATTGTGTCAAGATGAACTGCTCACCATCGCAGATTACCCTGTACTAAGCTGAAGCCCAAAGGAGGTATGCAGAAATTACTAGATGACACTTCCTGGAAATCCTTCCAATATAGTACAGACTCTTCTGACATGAGACCATTGTCCTTTCTCTTTATCTTTCCTGTCCTCCTTCTAACTGCCTGGAACATGGATGGGGTATATGGAGTTTCTAGAACTGTCCTGTATCCATGAGTTGAAGGCCATTCACTCAGCAGAAAAGTACATGGAGAACCTGAGCCCCTCATAGTGTCCTTAGCTGTGGCACCAGCCCAGTCTACCCATCTCCAGACTTCTACATGAGCAAATAAGTCACTTAATTGTTTAAGCTTTTATTCGGGACTGTCTGGTGCCAGCAGCCAAACTCAGTTCTAACTGACACAAAGAGCATCTCTCCCTACTCTAGTTTCAGTAAAGATTTCTGACTTTACTAGGGAAAGGCAAAGAGGCGTGAAAGAGAGCACTGAAGTAAGTTACAACTTGGTACCTTTGAGAAAGGACCTTGAACTCTGGCCCCTACAGCTGGCTGAATCCCAGGAGGAACCTCTAGAAATCCCCGGGTAAACATGGGGATGCAAGTGAAGATGGAAGCTTTTGCCAGGTTTCTTTATACCCCAATAAAGCAGAGATTATTTTATCAATACTATATGTTTAACTTACAGGAATGCTCAAAGTGAAACATAACAGGGGAGAAATGAGGATCTTTACTTTTGGACATTTTTACTCAAGTTCGAGGTAAAAACACAACCTGTGACATTGTGAAGGACAGTTTTCGTTGTGGCTTGAGAACTTTTACATTTGTCTAAGTGAACTGGCTGATACCTGCTAAATATGAAAGGTTTATTGTAAGCATCTGTCCTATGAAGCACTAAATCCCAAGGAAAAAAGTGAGAATGCAATCAATTTTCCCCCTTTACAGATGAAGAAAATACATAATTTCAAGAGGCAGTTTGTTAGGGTACCACATGGGAAATTTAAGGTGAAGTCAATTAGTACTGTCACATGCTGTGTATCTCACTTTGAAAATGTCCCTGTAAGAGTTAAATGTATCTGGAATCACATACTGAAAACCCGATCACAACAGCTGCTCTCAGAGACCCTTCTGCAGAAGAGAAAAAAAAATAAGTTTTAATTAAATTGTATTAATTGGTTTAGCTGATCTGGAAATAGAGTAAGGGTTCTGCTCTAATTTTGTTTTTTGGCTCAAGTCCACTTGTCTTTGACATGAGAATAAAGGAAAGAAGCAATAAAATGCCTAAAAATGCCCTGGTAGAGACTTTTTAACTGTCCAAGGTTAAAAAGTGATGCTATCTCTGTGATGAACTTAAAATTCTGCTGCCAACCCAGAGAAGTCAGAAGTGCAAGCAAGAAAAGAAGAGTGTGATTAAAAACCCTGCTTCCTTAAAGCTCTGCAAAGCTGCAAAGAAAAGGCAGGCATTCTTCCCATAATAGTGAGCACTTGTTATAGAGAAAAGGAGAAGGTTGTGAAAGCATCAGGGTATAATGACCTTATTTCAGGCCACTCAGCGTAAGTTTTCGTATATAAGGTAACTGAAATTTGTAACTGTAGCTTAACAGCTTGATGTTACCAAGTGCAAAATACATTTTATTTTACTTAAAAATACATTTGATTTCACCTTCTATGCCTATATTACAGCATTTCTTACCAGTATTATTAAAAATAAAAATTATTTTTAAAGGCATAATGCTAATACAAACTACATTTTTTTTTTGCTTCCATGTATAAGTTAAAGTTTAAATATAATCACAATCACCTGAAACCATTCATTATGGCAAATGAAATGGCAAAATTCTGTGATACATAGAAGATACTCCATGAAGAATGGCTTAAATTTTGCTCTCTAGAAAACATGCAGTTAAAATTTATTGTGAAAAAAACACATGTGGGACAACAAGCTTGCTAACAGTTGAATGTATATGTCTCCCCCGGATACATGTGTTAAAGTCCAAAAATCCCCAATGTGGTGTTATTTAGGGATGGGGCCTTTGGGAGGTAATTAGGGTTCAAGTTAGTCATGAGGTCAGGATCGTCACAATGGGTTTAGCACTTTATAAGGAGACACTAGAAAGCTTGCCCTCTCTTTCTCTCCACCATGTGAGGACATGGTGAGAAGACAGCCATCTCCAAGCCAGAAAGAGCCCTCACCAGAACACAACCATGTGGACACCCTGATCTCATAGTCCCAGCCTACGAAACTGTGAGAAAATATATTTCTCTTGTTTAATCTATGACAATTCATTATGGTAGCCTGAGGTGACTAATATAGAACTAATGGGGAAAAAATTAACAGATGTCATTTATAAGCAACATCTGTAGTAATGAGATTGTATCTGTGACTTCTGGTTTTCATCCATGACTGGGCTCTGAGAGTGTCTGACGATTACTCTGTGACTGCTTGTCCTTCACACACTCCTGAATGGTGATGCATTTTCCCCACAGTGACAATTGCTGAAAGGAAACATTCTAAATGTTGGTGACTCAGGCAATCACTTACAGTGTGTATTTCCCATCTGTCTTGTATATTAGAACAAATTGTGTCTCCAGAACTCAAATCGTGCCTCTAGAAAGAGCTATATTAGCTGTTTCCCTTTGACTGGAAGGTAGGTGCGACCATGCTTCAGGAATTGTGGCCAAATGATGATATGAATGAGACTGGATTCTCCAGTAGAAAATGGACTTGGCCTCAAGGTGGGAGCAGAAGTTAAAGTGTTAAAGAGGGGCAGTGTTGAAGAGGGACAATGCTCAGCTGGATGGAGATATTTATGTGGAGTAGAGGCAGGAGTGGGAGGGAAAGGGAGAACAATTAATTTATAAAGAACAAGAACTCACTCTTATATCCTTTCCTGGGTCTATTTGGCCACTTATCTGAGTCCTTCTCCCTTGAGCTGTTGCTTGATTCGGGTGCACATCTATGTACATACATAGTTTAAAAGTTCAAAATGCCTTGTAGAAAGTTCTGACATACAAAATCATATACACATCCTGTCTTGAATGCCATTTCTCCCTTATTTCCCAAACTCTAATTGCATCTTTCCTTCTGAAAAGACTGATTAAAGGAATCAGTGGTCAAGAATGAACAATTTCATGCCCCCTCCACCACAATCTATAGGTCCAGGAGCTCACCCTCAGGGGAACCCCTGTGAGGTCAGCCCCCAGAGGTAGAGGTCGGAAAGCTCCTCTGCAGCTCCTCTCTGAAGGCTCCTCTGTATGACCTCCTCAGATAACATCATGGTCAACACTAGAGTCTTTTTGTTCCATGATTACAGTCTCATTTTGCAGTCTCATCAGTATTACAATCTCATTTTCCTTCTTTCCTGGGGAGCAAACCCTTACAGGAGAGTGAAATTTTCTCCTAAAGACATTTGTGACAGGTTTTTAATTCCAGGATGAATGTTCTACTTTTTAGATCACTGAGTCTTCTGGGAGAGCAGAAGGATAGGAACTCAAATATTAAAGCACCTACAATAATTCCATACCCCTATGGGATTCTGTGAATATTCTGTGCTATGGGGTGATGACACCCACACTCTCCCTTTCCCTCTCTTCCAGTCAGGGAGTCAGCTTCTAAGGGTCATTGTGTAGGAGATGTTTGATATGGTCTGGCTCTGTGTCCTCACCCAAATCTCATCTTGAATTGTAATCCCCAGGTACTGGGGGAGGGACATTGATGGAAGTGATTAGATTATAGAGGTGTTTCCCCCATGAGATCTGACGGTTTTCCTTTTTCTTTTTCTTTTTTTTTTCTATGTTTTTTCTTTTTAGAGTCTTGCTCTGTCACCCAAGCTGGAGTGCAATGGTGTGATCTCGGCTCACTGCAACCTCTGCCTCCCAGGTTAGAGCGAGTCTTCTGTTTCAGCCTCTGGAGTAGCTGGGATTATGGGTATGTGCCACCACGCCTGGCTAAGTTTTATATTTTCAGTAAAGACGGGGTTTTACCATATTGGCCAGGCAGGTCTCAAACTCCTGACCTCAGGTGATCTGACCACCTCGGCCTCCCAAAGTGCTGGGATTACAGGCGTTAGCTGCCATGCCCAGCTGAGATCTGATGGTTTTCTAAGGGGCTTTTTCACCATTCACTATGCACTTCTTCCTTCTGCCTTGTGAAGAAGATGCTTGCTTCCCCTTTGTCTTCTTCCATAATTATAAGTTTCCTGAAGCCTCCCAGCCACACGAAACTTGTATCAATCTAAACCTCTTTCCTTTATAAATTGCCCAGTCATTGGTATTTCTTCATAGCAGTGTGAAAACGAACTAATACAATGTTCGCAAAGTTCTTTACCATTTCAAATGCATTTTATTTGAATGTCCTTTTTAAAAGAAGTTTACTACTGTGTTATAAAAATCATACGTTCATGTGCTAGTTGGTTATTGCTCTGTAACAAATAACTCCAATATTTAGCAGCTGAAAACAGCATACTCTTATTGTCTGTTTCCGATGGTCAGGAATCTGAGTACAGCTTAGCTGAATCTTCTGCTTTATGTTCTCTAACAAGGCTTCAACCAAAGTGTGCAGTCTCATCGGAAGGCTTGGCTGAGGAAGGGTTGATTGATGCCATTTCCAAGCTCAATAGGTGGTTTTGGAAGCCATTCATTTCCTTGCTGGTTGTTCGGATGGGGCCCTCTGTTCCTTGTTGGCTGTTGACCAGAGGCTGCCCTCTATTCCTTGCCAGGTGGTCCTCCCCAGATGGCAGCTTGTTTATCAAAGCATGAAAGCCAAGAAGGTGATAAGGAAAGTATGCTAGAAAGATATAAGTCACAATCTTTTGTAAGCTAATTATGAAAGTGACATTCCATCATCTTGACCATACCCAATCTATTGGTTAGAAACAAGTACAGCTCACCCTCAAGAAGGGGAGATAATATTCAGGTAGATGTGAATTGTACGAGGCAAGTACCACAAGGGGCCATGTTAGAGGTTGGCTACCATGGTAATCTTTAGAGAAATTTAGAAAATGAAGAAAAACTAAAAGTACTCTTTCAATGTGATAGTCAGTTGCTCACATTTATGTTGTGTCTATTCTTTCCAGTCTTGGCTTCTATGATTAAGCTAAACAGACAAGCAAACATGACTTAGTTATGCTTTATACAGTAAATCTTGTATTTAAAAAAAAATTACCAGAATACTATAGTGGTATTTCCATAAAATTATAGTGCTTTCTCTTTAGAAACATAATTTTAATAGTTGCATTAGGGTACATCAGGTGATTTATTATTCTTGATTAAACACTCTTTTGTGGCTAGCATATTCTAATTATTTTTCTGTTATAAATGAAGACACTGAGCACCTTTGTAGTCTTACCCTTTGTTCTGCAATTTGGAATTCTCTTATAATGTATCTTCAGAAGTAGTACATGAAAGTAACGATCCTGTTAAAGACATATGATAAATATTCTGAGCAGTTTCTACCTTTCCTAGTGCTAAAATATTATGGTGTAGGTAATAGATGGCACCTTAGATAGGTCATCAACATAAGGGAGGTCCTTAAAGAGGTTACAGATGAGTCTGAGGAGAAAGTCACTGTGAATAGGGCGATGGAGGAAAGGGAAGCAGGAGGCGAGAGGCAGAAAGTTGGGTGGGACATGAGTTGGCACCAGAAAGTCTGGCTAGATAGAAATAAACAACCACTGAACTAATGAAGAGGTAGTGGGTAGGATGCCAATGCATAAGAGAATGGATGAGAGAATGATGCTAAAGAAATAGAATGAAAAGGATGCATAAGTTTTTCAGGTAAATATTCAAAGATGGCTATGTCAGATATTAAGCTACTGGTGACAAATGTGGGGATGTGGTCATGGGACTGGTAAGAAGACTAGCTGCTAGTTGAGAACAGGATTAAGCAAGGTTAATTTGATGCTGATTAAACTGTTAAAATAGTATTTCTTCAATTTTTCCTAATAAAAGAATTTTTCACAACATCTATAATTTGCATGAGCCTATTGATCGGATTTAAATGGACAGTTGAAGAATTAGAGGTTAGGAATTGATGCCAATATCTTCAGCAAAGATCATTTTGTTTGATGCAAACCAAGAAACTAAGGAGAAAAAGAGAATGCCCAAAGGAGCATGCAAAAATCTTGTGAATTAGAAGTAGAGAATTGAGAATTAGCTAATTTTTAAAAAAATCTAATTTCCATTAAGTTCTTGTACAAATTTCTAAGGTTTTTTCATTATCTTACTTTGAGAGATGAGAAGGAAAGGAAAATGCTCACCTGTGCATGTGCCTTTTGCACAAAATATTATCATGAAATTTTGTTCCTTAGTGAAAGAAAGGGAAACATCCTACTTATGTGTTTAGGGTTCAGAGGCAAGTGTGGTTTGGCCTAAAATATATCATGAATCAAAAAATACCTTATATATTGGTCAGCATGAGCTAGCTAAAAGTATACATTTGTTAATTTTATTTCCCTTAAATGAGCTAAAACCATTGTGACAATAATAATTAGAATCCTACTTCTCTCTGAATGAATGTTTGGGAGAGGAAATAAAGCACTAACAGAGGAGCCCCATATGTCATGTGACAAGGTTGGGAGAGAGGAACCACTGAGGAGGCTGCCCTATGCGGGAGGGGAAGGGTAACATCATCAAAGATCTATGGGCAGCTTGTAGACTGATGCTAAGAGTTTGGGATTCTAGCCATGGTGTCTGGATGCTGCTGCCCAGAGACTCAGTGCTACTCTTTCATCTCTTTCCAGGACAGGAAATAGACGAAACCACCCAACTGAGCTCAAGTCCAAGACAGCCAATAATATCACACACAGAGTTATCCCATCCATCCCAAGGAGAGAATGCCAATCTGTGAGTGTCTTCTCTTGGACCTAGAATTAAAGAGCAGGTAGTTGGTTCCTTTTCTTTTTTTGTTCTCCAAAACCAAATAAATAAACTTGCTATTATTGTTTGTAGGGGCCTGCTATAAAGAAACTTCAGTTTGGCAGAAGTCTGGTTACAGGAGTGTGTAGTAAAGATGCCTAATGCGGTAGAAGCCTGTGTGCGGATGGACCAGGAAGAATTAAATAGAGCTGCCATAAAACACTCTTCCTAGCCAGAGGTCAAGTATATAACAATTCACATGAGGAACTTGTACTTTATGACAAAGACAAAAAAAACTGCTACCGCAAACAAATTTGCTTATGTAAGCTTGCTGGGTCTGACAGCAAAAACTAAAACATAGGCATGTTATCATTTAGAAATGTTCATAGGATCACCTAATAAAAGTTACAGTTATAGAGCATTTATTATATAATACTGACAGCACTAAATAGGAAAAGCAATAAATAGAATAGGGACAAAATGATATCCAGAGACAAACTCATGTCTTTTAATGTTTTCCTTTCTAAATATGAATGAGTAAAAAATAAACATTAAACTCAGAAGCTTAGAAAAAGAACAACTAAGATAAAATAAGCTGTAGAAAAACATATTCAAGATAAATATAAATTTTTTCTTCCTATGAAGGTGAATTCTTTCTCTCCGAAGTTCCTTCCTAATCTCTGCTTTAAGAGCCACTAGTATAGATATTAAAATGCAAATCTCTCAAATACCACCAGATTTACATATGCAGTCACCTAGAATCATGTAGTCTTGCTTCCAGTATGTGGTTCCCCTTAGGAGAGGTTCTGTGTCGCAGTGGTAATTCTAGTGTCTAAGTCAGTGCCAAGATGCTCAGTAAAATGTTATTAACTGTACATTTGAAGAAATAAATTCTTATGCCATATATTTTAAAAAGCTGTATATATCTTAATCCAGTTCATCAAGTAAGTGTTTTGTCAAATGTAATCCTTATTAGGATATCTTCTCATTCTTCATTGTTCAGTACAGAGAATTCTGAAAACCTAAATAATAACAGCATAACTATCATGACTTAAAAACAATTCCATTGTACTTTTCCTTACAGCTAACCTTGACTAATTCTCACATGTATTTCAGAAATATGAATAATGTCTTCATGCAATTCATGTAAGGCACAGAAAATAGATATCATTATTTCTGTTATAATGACAGATTTTGAGGTTAGGATGACTCATGAACAGCTGAGCAGCCAGTCAGTAGGAGAAACCGAAATAGAACGGAAACGCCTCCATTTCCACCCCCACGCTCAAACCTCGAGTGCACCCTCCCTAGGGAGACTGAAGCGTGATAGGCCTGTGAGTGAACAGGGAAGCGCTTCCTGCAAGTTACTGAGCTGCAAAGGCTCAGCACTCTGAGCTATCCCTGGTGGTGATCAGTGAGAGCAACCCAATCTCAGTCCAGCTGATAAAAATGGAAGGCAAGGAGAACTTAGAAAAGCAAGTCCCTTAAATGCTAAGCTCCTCTTATTCTGAGGAGGATATTTCATTTACCTTTAACTGAAGAATCTTCAGAACGAAAAGATTATTTTATCCCAGTGAATATAACCTTAAAATGCAAGTTACTTGGTTAGATGGGCTCAGCCCAACCTGTTTTACATCTTGGGGAGGGAAAATATTTTCTCAAGCAGGCTTCTCTGATTCCTATAGGCACACAAAAGCAGTGAGGCATGTTTTATAGCAGGCTTGTATCTAAATTACTTTTAAAAAAAATAGTCAACAATAGGATATAGCAGGTGTCAGTCTTTGAGCTGAAAACAAATTATTGTTGGAATTCTTAAGGAGCTTAAGAATATCCTTAGAATACTTGAGGAGCTTAAGGTAATTTTTAAAAATGTGTTTTAAAAGTACTAACTATCATCCTGTATCCACAAACACAATGGCCTTAACTGGAGGAATTAAGAATTGCATCTGTAATGTGTTTGATAAAGTTAAGATGTACCTTTGCCTCCACCGTCCAATTCAAATAATAGTGTTGTCCAATGCAAATACTAGTTTCCTGTAACTAGAGTCATTCCTTTTCCTACACCTCTGCAACTGGACGTGTGCGAGTCTATCTTACTTACTGAGGCTGCTTTCATAGTTCCAGTGGGCTGGGTTCTAAGAGAAATTTTAAAACCTTTTTCCTCCCCACTAAGCCCTTTGCCACAGTACTATAGCTTATAGCAGCCTACACCTCACAAATATGAGAAAGGGATAGTCATTAAAACCTTTGCTTAATTCACCAGAAAAAATAAGGTTACTGTTACTGCCCATTCTACTCTCATAGTTGTTTAATCACCTACCACATCCTTACACCACTGATCCCACTTGTTAGATTTTCTCTGCTGCACTGTCAGTGCCTGTCTTTCCCTTTATTATTACCAATTTCACTACTCTGTGTATTTAAACCTCTAGAGTTGTTTTATGATCCCTAACGTCCACTCATCCTACCTCCTCTTAAAAAACAAACATAAATACAAAGCAGTCAAGCCATCAGATGGAAGGAAAGGAACTTGGAAATGAGAGAAACACTTCACCAACAGAATGTAAACCAGACACGTTAAACTCACAGTTGGCCATAAGGAGCAGCCTGAGTCTGATAGAGGGACGACAGCCAAAACAGAAGGTTCTTGTGGTGAGATGGCTGATACGGTCAGGCTGGAAAAAACTCTCCATTCCTTCCTGTGGGCACCTGAATTCCACAGGCTTGCAGATGGCAAGAATCACTGAATTACAATTCCTCTGAGTTTTCTGTGTGCTAAGCCAGAGACCTTGCACATGGCATGTAGCTCAGGACATGATGATTTCAGTTCCTTGAGCAAACTCAGATAAAATGAGGCAGGAAATGTTTCTAAAATAAGGTTTTCTAGGGAGCGTTAGTAAAACGTGACACTAACCTAGTGTAATCCATCAGGTAGGAGGTCGGATGGCCTCCCAGGCCTTCAACACACTGTATATTTGATGTGCACAAGAAGAGATGCTCTAAAGACACGCATTTGCTTTTACCTTTTAGACTAATCCAATGGAAAAACTATATTCAGCCCACCGATCTGTATCCACACACTTTGACAATAATTTGCTTCTTTCTGTAAGCTGTGAGCACAGTGTAATTCCTGAGAAATGTTAATAATAATAATTAATTATAATTAAGGTGAAACCTAGCAAAGTTGGCTGTATCTGGAGAAACTCCACTGTGGGAAACAGATTCTTAAGGTGTATCATTTTGCTTCACATTTTGTCCTACACAACCTTACCTAACCCTAAAATTTCTCAAGGTTATTATAGCACCAGCTGGGTACTCTAATTTCTGTCTAAAGGAGTTTGAGATAATGGTTGACATCTCAAAAAAGTGGCAATGTAAAATGGAAGCTAAACTTCAGAATGAAGTGTTCTCCCAGAGGGCAAAGCTGTCACTGATCAACTTAAATTCTCATTCTGGCATCCGTGACCCTTGCTGAAAGGACCTTAATTGAGATTCAGAGTAGCCAAGGAACACCCTGAAAATATAGGCCATACAATGTCATAACATTTGTAAAGGGGTACATGATCCAAACTTATTAAAACCTAACATCCATAATCTCTTAAAGTTTTACCTTTTGTTGTATTTTAGGTTCCAGAAATACAGTCATGAGAAGGACATAATTACTGGCCTCATGGCTCAGTAGGGAAAATAGACATTTAAGAAATCATTACAAAAATAACTTAGGATTGTGATAAAAGAGATAATGGATAAGTGTAAGGTTTTTCTGAGTTCACATAGCGGGCTGAACCTGGCCTCATCCGGTCTAGTAGGACTAGGAAGTCATGTTTTAAGCCTAGAATTGAATGATGGTTGATTGAAACTCGGGAAATTATAGCAGTCAGAGAAGAGTAAGTAAGGGGAGTGGCACAAGGAAAGATACTCAGTTGAGAAGAAATTTAACTCGATGAAGGAACAAAAAGAAAGTGACATGGCCAAGAGGTGGTGAGGGGGAGCTCAGCAGAAATGTGGGGAGAGGCCAGGTGCTGCAGACCTTGGCGGCCATGTTGCTAATTGTGACTTTACCTTAAGAACAAGGGGAAGTCACTGAGGGAAGTTCGGTAGGGGGAGACATGGTCAGATTGACATTTTAGGAAGAGCACTGTTGCTATTTGGAGAAGATTGAGATGACTGGAAAGCCTTCAGATAGTTTGATAACCCAGGCAGAGAGGTACAAATCTCATAAAGACTCTTAAGAATAGGGGCTCAGTGTTTCTAGCCAAATTTCTATTTACCGAATAGGGAAATCACATAGAGAAATTAGATGATTTGTTTTTTCCCAAACACATTTGAGGGCTTTTAATCTCCAACTGTTGCTGCACTTTGATCCCATGTTTGGAAAGGTCTCTGCCTCCAGCTTTATTATTTAGTTTTCATCCACTATCTCAAAAGTAATTTTTTTTCATGAGTACTTTATTGGTTCTCATTAGTGAATCTAATTTTCCTTTCTTAGTGTCCAAGAATTTCTTTTTTAAAGAATATGAGATAAAAACATTGAGGATACATGCCTCAGATGCCTTTCCAGGGTTTTACATGCCAGTAGCTGGAGAGTACAAGGTAACTCTATAGAGAAAATTCTACGAGAGAGGGAGTGAATGTGCCAAAAGTGGAAGGCACAAAAGGGTCAGGGCCTGAGAAGCGGTAAAGGATTTCCAGCTAGAATTAGGTTCCTGTGTGACTAATAGAAACCCCCCAAATAACAGTGCCTTAAATAAAATTTGATTCCTCTTTCTTGCAAAAAGCCTAGAGGCAGATGGTCTAGGTACCTAAGGTAATTCTAGAAACCTACACTTGCTCTATGTTTTTGCTTAGCCAAACTCAATGTGTGACTTCCATTAGATGGCTGAAGATAGCTGTTTGGCTGTATCAATGTGTGACTTTCAATAGACGATTGAAGATGGTTGTTTGGCACTATGTCTGAATTAAGCCAGAAGAAAGGAGGAAGAAGATGAAAAAAAACAGACATGCCTCTATTCCTTAAGAGCAAGTCTCTGACGTTGAACATAACACTTCTGCTCTCATATAATTGGGCAGAACTTAGTCATAGAGCTACATATAGTTGCAAATGAAGCTATAAGGTAGCTATGTGCTTAGTTCAAACTTTGGACTCTCTTACTAAGGTAGATGAGGAGAACATATATTTGGAGAGGCAACTATCCATCTTTGCCACAAGATTTGAAACAATATTGTGAGATTATAAACAAACAAAAAAGCTCCAGAGATCAGGAGGAAGTCAGAAATTATTTGGGATTCCAGTGAATGGAATGCTGACCATAAATGAGAAACCATGTCTGAGATAATTCCTATTACTAGTATTAGCTTTTAGAGTTGGGGATTAAGTCTGCTAGTTATAAAGAACAAGACTAGGTGTGATACTTTGAAAGGTCCTGTCATTGTGTATGGCTTTTGTGGTACTTACTACTTCTTTTTAGAATAATTCTCATAAATAGGTAGAAAGTTCACCTTTGAAACTTCTACATGCCTAGGAAATCGCTTCAATCATACTCAAGCATTTCACTCAAGTGATTAGTTTTATGGTAACTGCATTTGGGGAAACAGTCTAACGGAAGAGCTAAGACAACGGGCAGATCCCAGGTGTGCTCTCATGCAGAGGAGGCAAATACATACAGACAAGAAGTAGATTAGTGGTTGCCTAGAGCTGGAGGAGGGTGGGGATAAGGAATGGATTACTAATAGGACTAGGTTTCTTTTGGGGGTGATGAAAATTTTCTAAAATTGATTGTGGTGATGGTTGCATAACTCTGTGAATAGCAATGAATTGTGCTATTGTACACTTTAGGTAAATGGTATGGTATATGAGTTATATCCCAATAAAGCTGTTAAAACAGAATGAGAAAGACCGAGTGACTTGCCAAGTAGTCTCTCAAATGTGGTGTTGTTTTTCTTTGAAGCTCTTAAAGCTTTTAAAGACATGCAAGAATCATTATGGTCCAGAGTCCTGAATAGTACTAGGCTCACTTTTGAGCTGTTCTCTCTGAGACCTTGTAGCATGCCTCATCAGGTATGTTTTCAAAAAATAAGAAAAAGAATGGCTTCAGGTTCTGTTGCCCTCAAATCTGAGATTTTCAGATCAGAAGTTTAACCCGATGTCTTAGGCATGGGAGGGAGAGAGGTGGTGTGAGGGGTGATCCGCCTTAGACTTTAACTGCCCTAAAGTTGTATGCCAGTTGTAAATATGTGCTTACTTGAATTATTCTGGGAGGACACATTTTTATCATAGTCTCAGAAGAATTTATTGCCTCTCCCAGCCCCTCCCCCAAAAGACAGAAGCTTTAAAAATGTGATGTATAAAATGAAGCATTAAAAAAATCTCATTCCCTACTTTCTATTTAGTTTGTTTCACTAATTTGGGAGAGAAGTGAAGAGAAGAAAAAGGCTAGGTTAAGTGGACTGGGGGGAGGTGGGAGGGTGGCGGAGCCACTCATTCTCAATTTCTGCAAGGAGGAAACGGTATTTCTTAAGACAGAGTCTAAATTAAACTTGGTACAGCAGGAAGAATTGATTGAATGTCCTTGTTCTCTCTTCTTTTCCTGTAATCATTTCAGGAGAGGGAATGGTTTACAGGGACAAACATCAACTCTGATGAATCAAATGAAATGAATGAGAAAGTCATACTTCATCTAAACACTGCAAATCAATGTGAGCCGTCCTTACCCTCTCCATTGAAGATGTCTGCCACATGAATGATTCATGTTGAACCATCAACTCAGTACAGTCACTCTGCAAGAACACCAAGGGTTTGCTTACACATAATTACTCAGAAGTGAGTAGGAGGAACTCCTTGTCTCCGATCATGGGAGATAATAGAATTCCAACCAAGGATGCCTTGGCAAAGTAGAAGTACTTTCCCTTGGACCTTTGAAATCCTTAATGAGTTGAATCATGTCAAGTAACAAAATAAACAAGGATGAGAAACATCAGTTGGGTTCGGTCCAAAGTCTAGCCTGCTTAAGATTGGGCTTCCCCCATCATTGCTTAAACATGATACAGTTTTCTATCAGCCAAGCCTGTGGTTTTTTTGTTTTTGTTTTTGTGTTTCATTTTTTTTTTCTTAAATCAGATTTCAAAAGCCAGGCACTAGCTGATGGTAATTAGTAGGCATCGGTTGCAGTTTATTCTTGCTGTTCTTTCCAGGCATGCATAATTTTTGTGAAGAGAAAAGAAAATCCAATTACCCCCAAATCTAGCCTGTGTGGCTCATCTGCTCTTGTGTTACATCTTTAGAAATGGTTCTTAACAATGAAAAGGAAGACATATGGTACTTGAGAACAGCATCTTGCAACCTTCTTTAAAATGTTAAGGAAAAAAGCCCAGTCAAGTGAACATTTACATCCTATTTTATAAAAATCTGACACAAGAAATGTTGATCCCATAATATGTGTGACATAGAGACTTGCTCATATCATAAAGAATTTATTGGTAATTTTGTTTCTAGTGTCCCTCTTACATTTTAAAAGATTTCCTTAAAAATGCTTGACTTGAAGCTTTCCAGGAACACTTACACAATAAAACTAAAAACAGCTGATGCAATTTTGAAGGACTCAGATTCTTCAAAGCAAGGATGGTGAAAATTTCGACTCAACTTTGTAAAGGTTGGGTCTATGACAAAAGACTGGTCGATTAGATTATCTTGCTATTTAAATTACTCCTTGAATTGCTGGTTAATTTCAGAAACTTTATTGATCTTTGAGTTTCTGAGAATGCTTTAGTGTTACAACAGTAAATACTAGATAGAACTTTGCTAATAAAATATACCCTTTATCATTCGAATTAACTTTTTAAGGTCATATTTTTCCTCTCTCTATATTTATCTGTGAGGAGTAAATGACATTAAAGGTGAATCGAACTAAAATTGCGTGTACTGTTTTGTGCCCAAGAGAATTTCCTTGCTGCAAGTAAAAACACACAAAAAAAGTTATTGAAAAAATTCAGGTTTACATTTTTTAATGAGCCCACTTTGAACCCTTCTTATACAAGCATTGTTCGACAACGCTTTGTGTTTATAATAGATTTTCATTAACCACCTTGTGTTTGATAGATATACTGTAGTGTTCTAATGACTTCATGTCAGACATGAGCAGAAGGACATTTCCCAGGATTTCAAGAACATCTTTGGCTCCAGGAAATTTTTCTATTCAACATGTAGCAAGACACTGATTATGGGCAGGATTTTCCGGTAATAAGAACTTTTCTTTCTTGTCTGGAAAATAATTTGATCTTACCATGTTTTTGCTAAAGGATACCTAACAGACTCTGACACCTTATAAATTTAAGTCCAAATTCCTCAACATAGTTCTCCAGGTTCTCATCATGGGATTTACTGTGTTCCTTTCACTTCCTCCTGCAAGTCAAAACCCACCTTCTGTTTCAGTCAAGGCCTTCTTCCTGCATTCATGCTGATTTCCCTCTCAGAGCCCAGGCTGTCCCATATTCATTCATCTTTTCATACATCCAGTCTAAGTTTCCAAGAAAAGCATACTTTCTGGACCAGGTGCTACGCTGGGTATCATGACAGCAGAAAGGTGAATAAGGCACAGTCTCTGTCTTTGAGGAACTCATAGTTTAGGGTTGAACATGGAGATTTAACCAAATATATAAAGTAACGCAATGAAGTATAGGGCATTCAAGATTAATTAAGGAAGAGATTTATTTTAGGGAATGACATAACAGAAGATGCTGTCGTTGATTTGAACCTTGAAGAATAAACGTGAGTCTACCACGAGCATTTGGATTTTGTCTGGCAAGTTTTATTTATTTATTTATTTATTTATTTTTAATGTCTAGTATAGGCCTTCAAAAGTATTTGTTGAAAGACAGAGCTAGCAAAATGCTAAACGAGTTTTGGGGATGGGGGGTTGTTTTAATATATTTTTCTTCCCCAATTCTTACAATAGCCTTGTGAAGTTGGTAAGGCGATTAGAGCTACACAAACAAAATATAGGCCCAAAGGAAGTTGACCCAATAAGTGGAAACTCTGAAACCACATCCATTCTTCTGACTCTACGGCCTTTGTTCTTTCTACTCTGCCTTTCTACCTCCCTGAGTGCTCTTTTGAATTTCCTGACTGCTCCCATCACACATAAACACAGAGCAATACTCAACAATTGTTTATTGATTGAGAGAGGCATATAACTCTGATGTCAAAATCTTAATACAGATTTTCCAAACACTTTAACAGCCCCTAAACTGGGCTTTAGACTTCTTTAGCTTGGCCTGTTGGCATTTCTCTGTCTTTATACTTCTTGAAGCAGGGATAAACTGCTTGCTTATTTGAAAACAAAAGCACGTAAACTATAGGCCACCGATAGTGCCCATGTTGAAGAATCTCACTCCTAAGCTACAGTCAGAAGAGTATTAGAAAGAAAAACAAGAACAGGAGGCAAGTCCACAACGATGTAGGAACTTCTCATAAACCACTTATCACTTTGGCAAATAATGCTAATTACTCTGCAAGCTTTCTCTATAGCCCTAGGGCACGGTGTGAGACTTTTGATTTGCCCGAGTGCTACTTTCAGAGGTTCAAGCCACAGAATGGATCTTCATTTCAATGCCTGCATTCATGTATGCAGCCCTCCCTAGTGTCAAGCTTTCCCTGGTCTTTACACTAGAGCACCTGCCAACTCTTCTATAGGCAAGTCATGGGGTCGTCATAGGGGAGCAATGTTTCCCCAAATGTATGCTTTTCTTTCAGATAATTCTCCCAGAACACTCCACTGACCCTTTTTGCCTTAGTGATGGAAGAACGTTTTTAGGTGAGCTGGTGCATTTTACATAATGTGTTCCCAGATGCTTTCCATGAATGATTCAGGCCAGGGTAAGCTGCATAGAATTCTGGTGCCGTGGCCGGAAGAAAGCCGCACTCTGTTTAAGCATGAGTGTTGTGTTGTGAGCAGGCTGAGTAATGAAGTTCTGTGGCTGACTAGTCCAAGGAGAAGCTGGTGAGTAGGAGTCAGGCTCTCTGACTTCAAATGTCAACATAGATGGAACAAAAACAAGCAGGTTAAATTATTTGGGCCTCAGTTTCTCATTTGTGAAGCAGGAAAATTAATGCCTATTTTTGCCCATTTGACTATAGTGGCAGGAAAGGTCACATGTAAAATCAAATTGACTCTTATTTATTGAATGTTTTATGAAAGAAGCATGTAGGAGGGTACTTACAGTCATGAGAAAATATGCCTGAAGAAAAAAAGAGATTGTTTCAACCAATGTTTAGGTCTGGTGCTAGAGATATGGCAGTAAACAGATGTGTTCTTGCCCTTAAGGGCTCATGCAGTAATTTAGGAAACAGAGACTAAATAATTAATTGCACATTTAATTATACAATTAAAATTGTGATAAGTATCACACAAGAGAATTATGTACAAGAGTATAAGAATGGAAGAAGATTTAGTCTGGTCTCAAGAAAAGGTTCTGTATGGGAATGACATTTAAGTTGAATCGTGAGAGATGAAGGGTAGATTGTGAAGTGGCAAAGACGTGGGAGATGCCGTTTGAAAAAGAGGAAGTGTTAGATGTAAAGGTTTCCTAGGCAAGATGCATGTGGCAGAAACATAAAATTGAAGGCAGGACTTCAGGGCTAGAGCAAAAAGAACTAGGGGTTGCAGGTGTGGTAATACATGGGGCTGACGGGCTACTGGGAACCAGCTCACTTGGGCCCTTGTCTGCCAAGTGAAGGGCTCCTAAAGGTTATTGTAGGAAGAATGAGAAGATTTTACAGAGTTCTAATGAGAATGGCTTGATCAGATCTTTTTTATAATTACACTGAATGCAGGGTGGAAAATGAATTATTGAAGTGTGAGAGTACATAAAAGGACACCCAAAAGGACATTTTAAAAATGAAGCTCCCCAGTTCCTTCCTGCTGTGTACCAGGAATCCAGGGCCACCATTCTGGTGTACTTCTTAGGCATACCCTCTTGAACAGATCCTGACTTTTTCCTTTTATGCTCATACTACCATACTTAATGTTCTTATATTCTATTTTAAATCTCTGCATAAGATAAAATGTGATTATTTATTGATATGATGTTGATAGGTGGTAAGCTAGCCTCCCCAACTAACATAGCTATATTTTAATAGTATTGTAACTATCTTTTTTCTTCATTACATATTTATTAAGAAAATAAAATCTAATTGTAAAGTTAAAGATAGATGGATACATAGATATATAGATAGGTGAAAGATAGGTGGATAGGTAGAAAGATCATATCAATTAACATGCTTTTAGATGCAGGAAATGGAAATCCCACATAATAATAAGTCTTGAGGCAAAGCAGCTCAAGGTTAGTGAATTTGTTGGCTCATGATCATTTTAAGAACCTAATTATTTTCTTTATTTCTATCTCACTATCCTCAGCATTTGGCAAGCTCTCTCCTTTTTCAAATTGCATATATGTTTGTGGGGTACAATGTAATGTTTTCATATATCTTGATGGTCACAAGCTGGTTGCAGGCGTTTTGCAATCACACCCATCAATCCAGAGCCCTGAAAAGGGTCTAGATCTTCCAGGTGTACCTTCTTGAGAGAAAAGACACCTGTCTCAGAAGCTCTCCGGCCAATCTTATTCATGTTTCATATTCAACAATTCACAAGGCAATGAAATTCCTCTTATTTTCAATTTATTAACTCAATTATCTTAGAATCATTACAACTCTCATCCCAACACTGAAATTTAAGGCAGGCTTTCTTGAAGCAAAAGGCCTTGTTTTGTCCCTATAGAAAATTAAGATTTATTATTAAGGAGAAAGGGAAAATGGCTTTTGGATGGCTGAGACATCAATATTGTCTGCTTCACATATAAAAATTAAAGTTAAATCGCAAAAACAGTTGAGCAAATGAAAGATATTGAAAATGTCATGTCTTGCAGCATCAACACTACCTGTGAGCATGTGAGAAATGTTAATCCTCTGGCTCTACTCAGGACCCACCGAATCAGAATGTCTGAGCGTGGGCCCAGAAATCTGTGTCAGATTCAGCAAGTGACAGTGATGGAGAGAATAGTTAAAGAATCATTGCTCTAGAGTCAAAACATGTTTCAGAAAGTTGAATGACACCAAGCAAGGAGTTGAAAACATGGATCAGAGCTAGGGGAGGTGGATCAGAGCTAGGAAATTGACTGATCAATTAAAACACAGGCCTCGTATCATGCTAGCAAGGGAGACATTTTGCAAGAAAGCCATTTACCATCCTCTAAATCGTATTATCTTCCTTATAGGACCATCTTGACTACCAGAATTAGACAAATGGGGTAAAGATAAGAAAATATTCTACAAAATCTATATGAGGAAAGCATGATAAATAATTCACTGGGAATAGTGCCCAGGCACGAAAGAATTTGAGTAAGTTTAGAATTTGGAAAATGGATAATGAATTCTGGAACATAAATCTGGAAATGAAAACATGGAGTGGCTGGAAGGCATGCTATTTTACAGATCCAGAATAACAATTACAGGTTCTTTCTCTGGACACTTCCAGATGCTGATCAAAGAACACCTGATACAGCTGCAAACTGCCAGCTAGTAAATCTATATGGAAATTTACAATCTACATGGGGAATACTTTTGTGAATCTGAATTTTGGGGGAGGAGATGAAAGTTTTCATGTATTATTTTTTATTTGTGTGAGTACATGTGGAAGCCACACACCTGCTACAGATGTTGCTCAAGGAAACACATAAATTTGGCTTATAACAGGCTGAAATATTTTAAATATGAAAAGTGTACAAAAGAGTAGAACAGAATCCTCAAAGACCATACTAGGCACATCATCGTGAAAAGGAACTACACGGATTTCTGCTGCTTTGGCATATCCCAACATCATGGCCAGCTGACTCTAACCATAAAAGGCTTCCTGTAGAAGAGAAGAAAGGGGCAAAACAGATTCACAAGAGGACTGGAAGGAGAGATTTTAACACTTAGGAGGTGGAAGAGACTAATGAGATAGACACCAAGCCATAAGAATAATAATTTCCAAAAGTACCCTGGCTAGCCTCAACCTTGTTCGAAATGTACTTGTACACAATTACTTTGTGTAATACTTTGAAGTTTTTGGAGGGCTTCTTCTCAAGCAGTGATTCTCAAATTGTAATGTGTATCAGAATTGCCCAAAGAGTTTGCTAAAACACAGGTTTCAACTCAGTAGGTCTATGAAGGGCCTGAGAATGTGTATGTTTAACAAGTCAGAAATGCTGTTTGTTTGAGATCCACACATTGAGAACAACTTAGTTAAGATTTTTGAAGTTAAATTTTTTGTGTATTTTTTTATATTTTCCACTTTTCATTTTTGCTGATACACACACACACACACACACACACACACACACACACACGCACACACATGGCCCTCCGACAAGACCTAGAATTTGCTTCAGAGTCCAGGAATCATGAGATTACTGCTGACTGAAGACAGCTAGAATAACACCAGGTTTAGTACCTCTCATGCTGACCCCACAAGACACTTACAACATTAGAGGAACAGAGGAGGAAGTTCTGCAAGTGTAACTTTTGTTTTTTATTTGCCAAACAGAGGAACGAGAATCTCTTGGAATTCTAGCTAGAAGGTATGTATTATACTAGGAAGGAAATAAGGATAAAAAAGAATCATAAGCTATGGCCAAATATTAGTTTGTTAATAGTTTTACAGAATATCATGCACCTCTAACAGAGAAGTTTGAATGCATGAAGTCCTGAACATAAAGCTGACTAGCAATATATAAGAATTAGACCGGAGGCATAAGTTTATAATATATAAAAATAAGTTATGAGACAAGTCCACATTATTTTAAGAAGAATCATTAATTTTATCAAAGACAGCTGAAGTTGGACTAGCTGAGAAAATAGTATGTATTAGTTCATACTCACACTGCTATGAAGAAATACCTGAGACTAGGTTATTTATTTAAGAAAAGAAGCTTAATTGATTCACAGTTCAACATGGCTGGGGAGGCCTCAGGAAATTTACAATCATGGCAGAAGGCACCTCTTCACAGGACTGGAGGAGAGAGTATAAGCCAAGGAGGAACTTGCCAAACACTTATAAAACCATCAGATCTCGTGAGGACTGACTCACTATCATGAGAACAGCATGGGAAAAACTACCTCCAGGATTCAATTACCTCCACCTGGTCTCTCCATTGACATGTGGGGACTATGGGGATTATAATTCAAGATGAGATTTTGGGTGGGGACACGGCCAAACCATATCATAATGTGACTAGGATATAAAGTTATAATAATTTTTTAAGTGTTATGATTCTGAAGTTTTTTATTTGAAATAAAAACATAGCAGTTAGTCCAAGAATTCTACATGTGAAGATTAGTATTTCAGAGTAGCCATTTAAAAATGTACATAGGCCAGGCACAGTAGCTCATGCCTGTAATCCCAGCATGTGGGGAGGCCGAGGTGGGCGAATCACTTGAGGTCAGTAGTTTGAGATCAGCCTGACTGACATGGTGAAACCCTCTCTCTACTAAAAATACAAAAAATTAGCTGCGTGTGGTCACACGTACCTGTATTCCCAGCTACTCAGGAGGCTGAGGCAGGAGAATCGCTTGAACCGAGGAGGCAGTGGCTGCAGTGAGCGGAGATCACACCATTGCACTCCAGCCTAGGTGACAGAGTGAGACATTATCTCAAAAAAAATGTATATCTGTTTTTTAAAAATAAAATTTATTTTATTCCAAATATAAAAGAATAATGGTTGAATATAGGATTTTTCTGAAAATTAGAAAAATTTGACTTAAAAGCATTTACTGATAGTCTCTCTGTAGAAAGACAATAAATATTAATATTTTATTACATTTTAGTCTTTTAAGCATCTTCAATATAGGTTTGATACATAAATTTTACATATAATTTTTTACAGTGCTTGCTTTACTAAATATTATAACTGTTTCTCCATTATCAGAACTAACCATTGGTATATTTAATGTCTAATGCATAGAGTGAATGTACCACAATGTACTTGAATTTTTTTTTTTATGGTCAAATGCTCTGTTTTTGCCTCTCCTCCATGTTCTAAATAGCACTACAGTGATGAGTACATTTGTACACAAAATTTCCCTGTATTTAACATGATTTTCTTTGAATAGATTCCTTGATTTAAAATTATTTGTCTCACACTTGGAAACTTAAGACTCTTTCTACACATTGTCAAATTATTTTCCAAAGAAGCTATAACATTTCTCTTTCCTGCTAACAATACTCTATCTCCAGTATTGAGTATCCTAAATTAATTTTTAATCTCTGTCAACTGGATAAGTAAAAATTTAGATCTTGTTTTAATTTGCATTTTGTTGTTTACTAATAAAATAATTTTTTTCATGTTGGCTGATAAATTTTCTCTTACATGCATTTGACTTTCAATTCTGTTCACTTTCAATTCAGATATTTACATTTATTTATGAAAAATATGAACATGCATTTCTGAGAACAAAATAAAATAAAACCTAGAAACATAAAACATCTTAGTTGGTCTGGGTAAACCAAGTGTTATATGTATAGAATAACTTATGCCTGCCAATTTTTACCTTTTGGAGCCCAGACAGCTCAGTTTTTTGTTTGAGAAAAATAATTTCAAAGTAAAATAATTATAACATTAGGATAAAAAACACCATTTAAGCTGAATCTTTCCCAGGGTAAGTGGAACATCAATGATGTGGCCCTTTTAAAGACAATTGCCCTCAAATGGAAAATGTCTGGTCAACATCAAAAGGTTTGGGTTCTTTCCTGAAGAGATCAACCTGCAAATGGCAAGAGGGGCTACATGTTCAGTGGCGAACATTCCAAATAACTGCTTCACCATTTCCCAAGTGTTTACTGACCACTGGAATGGACACATCTGCCAGTTGATTGTTTAGTAAAGCAAGTTTGAGTCAAAGAAAACAAGTTTAGTGATCTTTGTAGGTTTTCAAATTTCCTTCGTCTTGGAAAAGGTGATTGAGAAAGGAAGTGTCAAAAAGGTCAATGAACTACTTGGATATAAACTACATCTGGAAACCCCTTTGTTCAATATTTATCCATTAGAGGAAGTTCCAGGGGCAGTTGATCTCCTGGACTATTGACAAAGGTCATAAATATATGCTTATTATTCTTGTTCTGTCAACAGCTTTTGGCATCTTTATGTGACTAATCATAGATCAGCATGGAGAAATAGAAAGTTAATGACTCCTTTTTCCTAAAGTTCAGAAAATCAAGATGCCTAGAAATTGAATTTCCTGACAATTTAATACTTCTGCTGTTCTTTCTTGAGAAGTGTGGCATAACTGATGCTATTCAGACCTGTGAATATTTAGTGGTGTGTGTGTGTGTGTGCACGTGTGTGTGTGTGCACGTGTGTGTGTGTGTATAAAATAAGATGCCATAGTAATGGAAAGAAAATCATATATTTTAGAAAAATTCAGTTTTGTCATGTACAAATTTAATGTGCATGTTTCTGTGTCAATTCTGTTTGCATCAGTGGTATAATGTTTCCTTTAGAAAGGTGATACCTGTGCCTAACAAGGAGAAAAAAAATTGCTTCATAGAAAATACAAATCCAGAACTCTGCCGACATTCAACTATCTCTGTGTAGTATAGAAGTGTTTCTGTGTAGCCATCCTAACATTTCTATCCCCTTTTCCTGCATGACAAGCAGGAGGTAAACAAAACTTTAAAATATAAACTCTGACTCCCCTTTGGCCATCCCTTCTGCCAGCTCTCCTGTTTACTGTTTCTGGTCTGCAGAGAATCTGAGCAGCATTGGTTTCCAAAGGCCTATGTTTTTAAGGCAACAGTTCTTCCCCAAAGACAATTTTGCCCCTGGGGCATTTGGCAAGATCTGGAAACAATTTTTTATGGTCTATGGGGGTTGACTGGCACCTGGTGGGTAGAGGCCAGGAATGCTGCTCACCATCCTACAATACTCAGGACAGCCCCACAACATGTCCAGCCCCAAATGTCAATAGTGATGAAGTTGAAAACCCCGTGCTTCAGCCACAGTGAGGGTTCTGTGCAAAGACAAAACATATGGAAGGAAAATTATTAGACATTTAACCACTCTCCTGCCACAGTATAGAAAATAATTCATTTTTGTTGATAGATAATTCATTCATTATCTATCCTGTCTCAGGATAGATAGGAGGAAGCAAATGGAACAGAGATAGCCTTGGAGTTCCAAGATAAAGTGTCCTCCTTCCCTCTCCTTCCGTGTCTCCCAGGTTGGGGTTTCAGAAAGAAAAAGGATGTTGTGTGCTTTTTGCCGTTGACGGGACCATAAAGAGATGATAATTGCCATGCCTCAGCACAGAAGCAACAGAAAGGTATGGGTTACCCAGGATGGGTTTAGAACAAGTTTAGAGAATGCCACTTCTGAAAGGGACTTGTGGATGGGAACAAGAGATACCTCAGAGGCTACCTGTGTAAGCCAATGTCTGAGGATTAAATGGGATCCTACTTGAGTACCTAGGTACCTCTGTAATACTCCTTCATCATGGATACAACACTGGAAAAGGGGAGTTGACAAAATGGACTTTCTCCTGGTCCCAGGTAAGGGAGGCTGAAACATGAAGTAAATTTGATTTATTAAGTATACGGCTTGCATTTCAGAGACTATGGTCTGAAATTAGTGCATGCTTCAGGTAGAGGTTCTGATCCAAATTGTCGAAATACATTGTAAATATGTGTCTGTCTTAAATAGCTCAACCAAAAACAATTTTCTTTTTCCTTTTGTTACATTGTATTAGAACAGGTATTAAACCTTCAACGTGATATTGGTGTTTAATTTTGTGATCCCACTTCTTCCATCACCAAAAGGATTTTATAATTCTACTCTGGTTTTTGTGTACCAGAGCCTAGTGACATAACTGAAGACCACCTAATGGGTTTAAAACCAGGGCTAACTTCGTATAAAATATCTGGTTCAAACATATTTCAAATATTGAATTGTTACAATATTAAGGAAAACTTTGTTATTAAAAAAAATCATCATCTGGTGTGACAAGTATAGCTTTTGAGTATTTGGTCTGGCTGGTCTTAAAATATAATAACAAAAGAAATGCAGGATTATGTAACAGCCTGTCACAGACACCTTTGTTAACTAAAGCCGGTATTATCTTTCGAGGGTGTCACAGTTCTAGTGATTTGAGTCCTCACCCAGAAACCTAGGAAATTTACTCAACTGTTCATCAAGAATTCTGGACACCATTATCAAAGGAGAAGGACCTGTGTTGACAGAGAAACGCCTGCTGCCAGCCCGGCAACAAGCCAATGTTTGTGCACCAACCAAAGCCAGAGGGAAGTTTTGTTTCCATAGCACTTCGACTCCATCGTCCCCTTTGGGTGCAAGCTGCTCCCATGGGTGGGGTGGGTCTTTTCTCTTTCTCTTAGGCACCAATTTGTTTATTTGCTTTCTCTATATCATTTTGTCAATCCTTTTCTCTCATTGGAGACTAGATGTTAAGAAGAAAACCTGGAAATTCTCTTCCTTCCCTAGTAATAATAATTATTTATTAGACAGTTCTTGTTAGCATACTTGCTGCCATAAATACAAGTTGACTTGGGTCTAACTAACGGTGACATTTACTCTGGTTTCCTTCCAACAAACCTACATCAGGAATTGGTATCCTTCCCCAAAACATCACTGCTTAGGGCTCTTTGATAATGCCCCTATTTACTTCTTGAGGCACTGGAACATATACAAATTAAATAAATAAAAACATTATCCTCTTATAAAGATATATCTTCGAGTTCAGAAATAACAAATTTCATCAGAGCTCAAAGATACATAAAACCACTTATAATCTACAGGTTAATCTCTTCTCCATCAATTATATTTTGTCTTCCTACACAGTGTGGAATTGCTGGAAATGTGCCATGTTTTCTCCTCTTGGATTATATAGAAGTTGCTTTACTGTTTATTCTGGAAACTTATTCCCATCTTTGACATGTCAAAATGAAAGAGATTAAAGTAATTCCTAATCATAGATAAAGTTCTATGCAGATCAGGAATTACTTTAATCTCTTTCACTCTGCCTTTACAAAATCACTTTGCCTTTACATCAGCCTTTACAGACATTTTCTACCCTGCTGGAAGTCTTATTTTACAAAAGTGGTATCATCATAAAATGTCCTTCGTAGAGGAAAAGAATGTTAGAAGGATCTTAAATAGACACTCAGGAGAAATGTTACGACACAGATGAGGAGATAATATTGAGCAGAGGCTTCACAATTGTCTTTGCAGTTCTGACAAGTTATTACAGTTAAATGCTTATATCATTATTCTATAAAGATACTGCCAAGGGAAGGAAAGGCCAAAATTTATCAGGAAGGATGCAAAGTACCAGAAGCAAAATTATTGGCAGCATGATGTAATTAATGGAACATGGATTTTAACATAATATACTCAGTTTAATATAACATATTCACTAAATAGAATCCCTAATATATCAATATTATCTCATCTTAGATAAAAAATTTATTTCACAAATCTTATGTAAAATAGTGGTACAGGATTTTTGTATGACTTAAATGAGAGAAGCATATTCATGTACTGAGCACAATAACCACTTAAAGTACAATCTCAGCCATGCTGGTTTTCTATCCACCTTCCTGGTCCTGGGTCGATTTAAATGGCTTTCTGATTTTTTGACCCAGAGTTGTTGACATTGACCCAAGTCTGACCATAATCCCAGACCTACCGAATGGTTTTGATGTTCGAGATGAACAACAACAACAGAAAACGTTCAGTCATCTGCAGCTATGTGAGTAGGTATTTCTCTGACTCAATGCCAGTACAAAGGCTATGTGGTTCAGTATTTCCACAGTAATGGCGTCTCACAAACTGCTTTGTTTTGCTCTCTGAGTCCCTTTCATACTTGCTTCAACTCTTCCTCCTTCCCCATCTTGTCCGAAGCTGCATTTCTCAAACCTTTTCTTCTCTCTGCCTTTCATTCCACTTTCTTGATCTCTCTTCAGCCCCCAATCACTCTTTTTGCTAACTACATTCAAAATAAATGCCTCATGGTTCAACACTTTATTGAAATAAAATTTCCATGGTGACTAAAAAGTTGTACCAGAAAAACGCTTCCTACAAACTAAAATTTTGTATGAAAAAAAAACTTTTGGTAGGAATGGATTACTAAAAAACTTAAACTTCACCTTCTAAATTGCCTTCTGTTAATAGTGTCAAAGTCTATATTTGTTCTTCAGAGGTAGCAACAGTAGGCAAAACAAAAACAAACAAAAAAACTGTATTGAATAGTCCTTTTCTCAGTTCCTTAATAGGCCTGCCTCATCCTGATAGCAATAGCGCTGATGACTCCTATTATTAAACTCTTGTACTGTGGCAGGCACTCTGTGAAGGCCTTATCTCATTTATGACAGAGCTTATGAGGTAGTTCCATTCTACCTACAAGGAAGCCGAAGCCTGTGTAGAGATTACACAGCTTGCTTCAGATAGTGAACCTTGGATCTGAAGTCAAAGCAAAGCACATGTTCATAAACAATCGTAGCAGAGAATGGGCAATGAAATAATTCCCAATGAACAGAAGAAAATCCTGGTCAAAGACTGAGTTATTTCATGTGTCCAAGAACCACCCCCTGTCCACCTAGAATTTCTATTTTCCACGAAGAATGTCATTATTGGTGTAACATTTATTTCAACACCACTGAAACCATTCCTATAACTTATAAAGCCTTTGGCAGTAAAAATATCATTTCCACATATCTTGAGTCCAGTCATGGAAATAAGTGGAACCAAGCTCAGTGAAGAGATTTTCTTTATGTACTCCCTATTACTATATTTAAAATGTGACAGTAAATTTTATTCCTTGGGTGGACATATATTTATTTTATATTGTTTAGTTATATCTTGGTTTAGAGGTAGAAGGTTAAATAACATATTTCCTGGTTGTTCACAGGTTTGACCGCCTATAAGAAAAACTCCAAATAACTGTGACTGAAACACAGAAGTTTATCCCTTTCTCATTTAAAAATGTCTGATGAAGGAAGCTCAGAGCTGTTATGGTTTCATAGTTATCTGGCAACTTAGCCACTTCCAAATTTTCATTTCACCTTTCCCACAATGACGTTCTCATTTTCTCCTCATCTAAGGTGGTGTATTAGACCATAAACTTGGAGTGAAAAAATTACCACAAACTTGCTCATTTAAAGCAAGAGAGATATATGCTCTCACAGTTCTGGAGGCCAGAGGTTTCTATAGTCAGTTTCACTAGGCCCAAACCAAGAAGCCTGTGTTCTCTCCAGAGGCTATTGCGGAGAATCCATTTCTTGCCTCTTTCAGCTTCTGGTGCTATTGGCATGCCTTGTGGCATGGGCACATGGCCCCCATCTCTGCCTCTGTGATCAATTGCTGTCTCTCTTTCTGTCTGTGTCAAGACTCCCTCTGCTTTCCTCCTACAAGGGATACATATGATCACATTAAGGACCTGGATGATCCAATACAATCTCCCTTTCTCAGGATCTTTAATATAATCACACCAATAAGATCCTTGTTTGCCACATCAAGTAGCATTCACAAGTTTCAGGGACTGGAACATGGACAATGTTTGCCAGCAGAGGGAGGGGCATGCTTCAGGCCGCCGCAATAGATCTCTAGCCAGTATATTCCTGTTTCGAGAAACAGGACTGATGAAGGGGAGAGAAAGGGGCACATCCTCTTACTTTAGGACATAGTTCAAAAACTGCACACACAATTTCCCCTCTCACATTCCATTAGCCTAAACTCAGTTACATGGTTACATTTAGCTGTGAGTTTGGCTGGAAATTCCAGTATTTCTATTTATCATGATCTCAGCTTTATGTAGAAGAAAAGCAGAACAAGTACAGGACAACTAGCAGTGTCTGTTACCACCTGCTCCCTTGACCACCCAAATACCATATGCATCTTTCTTTTCACAAGCCCCTGCTTCTTAGGGTATCCTCACAAGAGTGTTATCCAAAGCCCAACAAGTCTTGGATCTCTGATTGATGGGCACTCATCTCTAATGGATACAAATATGGCTTCTCATTGTGTCCAGTCATCTGTCCCTACAGCAGCATACATTGGGGCACCAAAAAAAATAAGGTAATCACAACAGAAAAATCTCCCATTTGGACTAAAGATCATGGAAAGCAGAGCAATCTTGGAAGTATCCCATTCTGGACAGGAATAATGACTCATTCTTCTCAATAGTACGAGTTCCTTGGTCATCCCAACTGCAAGCTCCTCCCTGTGGTCCTTCCTGGTTCACTCTCCTGTGTGACTCATCTGAGGTGGTCATTGGAGAAGGTGTCCTTTTTGGACCTGCTCAGCTTATTTCTTTTTTTGAGACAGAGTCTCTGTGTCACCCAGGCTGGAGTGCAGTGGCACGATCTCAGGTCACTGCAACCTCCGCCTCCCAGGTTCAAGTGGTTCTCCTGTCTCAGCCTCCTAAGTAGCTGGGATTACAGGCACCGGCCCCCATGCCTGACTAATTTTTGTATTGTTAGTAGAGACAGGGTTTCACCATGTTGGCCAGCCTGGTCTTGAACTCCTGGCCTCAGGTGATCCACCCACCTTGGCCTCCCAAAGTGCTGAAATTACAGGCGTGAGTCCCCACACCCGGCCCTGCCCAGATTTTGTAGGCTGCCTTTTGCTGGTCCTGCTTTGATGGCCAAAGGAATGCCTTAGGGTTTTTTATTGTTGTTGTTTTCTTAGTAATATAATTTTGTTAAACACCTAGTGGTCTTCCAGTTTATTTGCTTCAGGTCATTTCCATGTGTCAATAAACACGGATACAAATCTTGTGGTGGAAGTTTTTAAGACTGATGATAGGGACTTTTACTTATTACCTCTGGGCTCTGCCTAGCCCCTCCTCTCATGTTTCAGATGGGCTCTCTTAAAGTCACTGAAACAAGGAGGTAGGATGGGGAGACAGCTCTTTTCATCTAAGCTATGCCACTGAGCTGGCTCTCATTGTCTGGCAGAGAACCCTTAACTACAGGTGCTGGGAAAATCTCAGAGGCACTGTTTTTTATCTTCTGATAAGTCTGACCCTTTGTAGTCTTTACTTAGAATTGCTTCAATCTGCAGTACAAAAGCAACTAGATTTGTCAATTCCATAAGGCCTAAATAACTGACTGTGTAGTCTAACAATTAGGAATATAGACTTCGGAGCCAGAATGCTTAGTAAAAACCAGGTTTCTCACTTACTAGCTATGCAATTGCCAAGTTCCTTAGCCTATCTGGTCCTCATCTATAAAATGATGGTTAAAAAGAGTATGTATTTTGTTGTGATTTTTGAGGAGTAAGTTGCTTAAAATACATAAAGCACTAGAACGGTGTCTGACCCATAGTAAGCATCATCCATGTGTAGTTAGCATTAACTTCCTAATGTAGTATTGCTAGACTCTGTCAACTTGTATTGCAGGATGCGGTCTGATACTAGACTGATTAGCTCACACCTGAGTTTATTTCTTTTGTAGACTCTGCTGAAGCATCAAGAAGTAACCAACATAAGACATCTTAAATTTTTTTTACAATTTTCCCTGATGCTATGACCATAGTATGTGATCTTCTTTCCAAGGGATCCTAGTAATAGTTTTATATGTTGTGTCACAGCATAATGAGAGTTGCCAGTTTTTTGGCTTCTATTACCTGTACCCACAGCACCACTCTTTAAGGTTTTGTCATGGCCAACACTCCACTCTCAGGCATCAAATTCTTTATTCATTAGTGTTTATATTTGTTCACAACAGAGATCCAAAGTACCTAAAGTGTAAGCATGATGAGTTTTCATTTCTTTTTGCATAAAAGTCTGGATTGAGGTAGTTTGGGGACAGCACAATGATTCTATAGTCAGATCTGAGACATCAGTTGCCTCCAGTGTTCCATGCTGCCATCACTAGGAGGCTTCCTCATTCTCACTGCTCAGGATGAAGAGCCAGCCATCACATTTACATCCAATAAGTAGAAAGAAGAAAGGAGAAAAAGGATGTGTTCTGGAAGTTGATCACACATATCTACATAACCAAAACTTGTCACCAGGCCACACCTAGCAAGGGAGTTTGGGAAATGAGGTCTTGATTCAGTGTCATTGTGCCAAACCAAATCTCAGGCTTTCTGTGATCACTGAAGAGAATGAGAACAGGCCCTAGAGAGATAACCAGAAGCCTCTCCCATTCACTGAAAATGGTTGTTTCTCTAGTTTAATATAATGTTGGTTGAAAGGAATGCACAGCATGTAACCCATTCAATCTCTACTTCTTTCTCTACCACAACAAAGTAAAACCAGTGGGTACATATGCATTCGATAAAACATAAAACGAAACTCAGTAGCTTATATCAAATGAAAATTCTATCCTGGACTAGTTTTTATTTATTTCTTAAAATATAGGAATTCTATTTCCTAGAATTAGAATTAACTTTCATTTGTAGTTTCTAAAAATGAAGATAAAAATATTTGCATATGAGTAACATGATTGGTATAGGCTTGTTTGATCTATAGAGTACTTATTTTAACCTATTAAAACACCTATGTTAACCCTAACATGCTTCCTCAACTTTTATATGGCAAAGTTATATTTTTAGAGAGTATAATGACCAAACTATTTGACTTGAAATGAAAGACATGATTTTCTATCATATTTGAACATAGAAAATATAAAAGACTGAATATCTTCCATTAAAAATATTTATCAATCTCTCTTCATAAAGCAAAGAGGGAATTGAATAAGCAAAAACCCAATATTAGGGGTTTTATAGCTGACACAAAGCTTCAACCTTAGAAAAAATTGCCAGTGAGCTAAAGAAGAATAAGCAATATATACACGGTTTGTTTTTCTTCATCAAACAACATTGCTGTATCTGTGCCTAAGTTTTATTTTATTTTTTTGGTTAGTTGGTTTTGTTTGGTTTTGTTTTGGGTGATATTCAACATTTAGTGTCCTGATGGGAATTTTAATGAATGTAAAACAAAAGCACTGGTACCATGCTGAGCCCAGCGGATGAATCAGGTAGGCGTGTATATTCACAGCACTGATTACTGACAATTTTCTTGTGTCACTGTGTCCCAAATGTTGGTCAATCAGACATACTGCCAGAGAGGCATATTTTTTAAAATTCCTGGACACCTAAAAAATACATATATAGCCACATATTTCAGGGCTAGAGATTAAGCAAATTTTACAAGATCACTAAGCAAGTCTGGTAACAAATATTCTACAGAGTGCTCTGTTTCAGATGCAATAGACGTGGAAGCAGGAACCAGGCAGAGAAAGCATCTGCTCTGGACAGCAACTCTGACACACGTCACTTGAGATAAAGTGCTTTCCTGCAGCCATGAGGAATATCCTCTTGTAGTCAGCTCGGTTCACAAACAGAGTACCAGTTAATTTAGTTTTTCCCTTCATCTTTAGCGTACTAATGTGGGCAACAGGTGTTCGGAATTTATTAGCATAACACATTTTACAATAACAAAAAATCATGTACGTTCCTATAGGTCAGAAAAGGAACACGATCCTATTGAAGTGATTCCTACTTAGTTATGTCCTTATGTACTTGTTCTTAACTTTGTCCAGAAAGGATTTGAGCTAACTTACTGAAACTTTTGCTTTAACTCACAACCCTTGCCACTATCTAAGGATGATTTCATTACCCAAGTAACTCTTTCATGGTGTCTGTTTTGCAAAGTCTAAAACTGGATTGGAATCTCCTCAGCCTCTACCTTAAAACCCTTCAAAGACTCCTCACCCTCCATTGTCAAGCCTTTAATATGTCGTACACACTTTGTGGCTTCACCTCTTCCTGATGCCAAACTTTCATGTTTGCCCTGGCACTATATGACTTGGCCAGAAAATAAAAAGTAATTAAATAAAATATTTTCAAAATTATTTTATTGGAAAGAAAGCATGAAAATGAGGTGTCAGTGATGACCAAATGGGCTTTTTAAGGTACTGGCAATTGTGTACTGTTTTGGTACACTTTTTGTGTCTTTAAGTATTTTTGTCAATTTTTAGAATCATTAGTGTTTTTTAATTTGCAAGTCATTTTTAGTTGGTTTTATACTGCCGTATCGCAAAAACTTGGAATAACGTATATGTCCACCAAATGGTAGTTTGCTCAAATTTAGGTTATAATGGCATGCATGGGATAATCTCATTTTACAGGAGAAAAAATTCAATAATATGTAAGAATATATGGAAACTGTATAAAAGAATATGGAAAATATTCAGCAAGATATTAATAGCAGTTATCTTTGAATGAGTGGGATTGTGGCATTTTTTGTGTTTGCCTTATTGTTTGGGATTTTCTTTTCTGCAGTAAAATTTTTTTTTTTTTTTTTGCTTTTTTTTCAAAAATAAGGAACAGGTAGTAGAAAAAGACAGTGATCTGAGTAGCTACTTTTTAATGAGTGAAGGCTTACAGTGTGTAAGGCACTTTGGCACGTTTTAGTTTTAACTGTGTGTTTTAATCCTTAACATTTCTGGGAGGCAGATACCATGAATGGCATTTTATACGTGCAAAAGTAAAAACTTAGAGATGCTGCCAGGCATGGTGGCTCACACCTGTAATCCCAGCACTTTGGGAAGTCGAAGTGGGTGAATCATGAGGTCAGAAGTTCAAGACAAGCCTGGCCAATATGGTGAAACCTTGTCTCTACGAAAAATACAAAAAATTAGCGGGGCATGGGTGCCTGTAATCCCAGCTGCTAGGGAAGCTGAGGCAGGAGAGTCACTTGAAACCAGGAGGCAGAGGTTGCAGTGAGCCGAGATTGTGCCACTGCACAGCAGCCTAGGCAACTGTGCAAGACATCATCTCAAAAACAAAAAAAAAAATTAGAAATGTGAGGTAATGTTTAAGGCCACATTGTGTCTGGATCTAGACATAGGATTTGAACACAGACTAGCCAGACTACTAAGAAGTCATTACACTATTTCTTTGCTACTGGTAGATATTTAAGCTATGCTTCTATTACAAATAGCACAAAGAAGAAATAAATGGCAACACAATTAATCCAACATTTAAAAAATAAATTTAAGAAGGCACTTGGCAAATCAAAATGCTTAAAGCCATGTGAGAGACTATTTCTCCTTTTTGTTTTGTTTTGTTTTGTTTTGTTTTTGAGACAAGAGTCTTGCCCTGTCACCCAGGCTGGAGTACAAATGGTGCTATCTCGGCTCACTGCAACCTCTACCTCCCAGGTTCAAGCAATACTCCTGCCTCAGCCTCCCTAGTAGCTGGGATTACAGGTGCCAGCCACCACACCCAGCTAATTTTTATATTTTCAGTAGAGACAGGGTTTCACCATGTTGGCCAGGTTCACCAAAAGTCCAGGTAACAGATACTGCACTACAGGTTATCTGAATGGCCTAATGTAATCACAGGGTCCTTAAATGGAAGAGGAAGACAAAAGAGGACATGAGAGTGGAGCAATAGGAGAAGGACTTGAAACACCATTGCTGGCTTTAGAAGGAGCCACAGTCTAAGGAATGTGGGCAGCCTCTAGGAGCTGGAAAAATCCAGGTAACAGATATTGCACTAGAGCAGACACATTTTTTGGAGGGAGGAGGCACATTATTTTCCCTACCACAGATGACTTAGCACAGTACAGTGTATGCAAAAGGCAAGAGCAATAATAATGGGAAAAAATGAATGACTGCCTGGATGGGGCCTGACTGCGGCTCAAGTGCAGAGAAAGAGTCCTTGGAGGACCAGCAGCTGCAAATGGATGGTGAGAGCAGGAACCAGAAAGAGAGACTGTGAAGCAGAGAGTAGGTGGTCTATGGCTATACATGAGCAGCTCATATGAAACACCACCCCATCCTCTACAGGACTGTCAGAGTTGAGAAAGGATAGACCCACTGCCGCTTAGCATTTGGCAATTCATCCAAAGGATCTGTGGACAAAATTGGAGATCAATCTTATCAAGAACATAAACATTGGTGTCTTATAGACTACTTTTTGGTTCCACATATACAACTCTCTAAGTTCTCTATTATTCAAGAAAGTAGGGGCTTAGAGACTTGATACGTAGAATTACTAAAATGACATAAAGGTTGTCTTCGCTGGGTGATAAATCATAGACATTATTCTTTAATAAACATCTCAGGGTTGGAAAACATACGGTTTAAAGCAGCTCATCAGTAACGATGTGCTAAATGACGGAATGAGGAAATCTCAGGTGGCAGATTTGGCAGAGTAGACAGATTGTTCTTGCATGATTTTTTAAAAAAATGATAAAATTATATTTTTATAAAGACCAAAATACATTTCATTCATTGCTTTAAATTAAACTTTTTTGGCAAACCTACCTTTACACATTCTATTTATCTTAAGAGTGCATTTCAAATGCATCTGTAAATACATACTGACTAACTAGTGGGCGTTTGTCTTTATTTTTAAGTTCCAGGGTATATGTGCATGATGTGCAGGTTTGTTACATAGTAAACGTGTGCCATAGCGGTTTGCTGCACCTATCTACCCATCACCTAGGTATCGAGCTCAGCATGCATTCATGGTTTTTCTCCAAACCCATCTCCACCCCCAACAGGCCCCAGTGTGTGTTGTTCCCCTCCCTGTGTCCATGTGTTCTCATTGTTCAGCTCCCACTTGTAAGTGAGAACGTGCAGTGTTTGGTTTTCTGTTCCGGTGTTAGATTGCTGAGGCTAATGGCTTTTAGCTCCATCCATGTCCCTGCAAAGGACATAATCTCATTCCTATATTCGAGGTGGGGATTTTTTTAAGTCAGCATTTGTATTAGCTGCTTAATCTACAAAATCAATTGGAAAAGATCAGTTATAATGCACACGAAAATTATAATAATGGTGGATTCTATAGCTTTATGTAAGTATATACATTCAGTGTAGCTGCGGATATTAAATAAAAGACCTTCATGCTATTGCATCTACCATGTGACGTTAAACCTTAAAGCAATTTCTCAAAAAAAAATTTGCTTAGTTGAACAGTAAAGGTTAGACTATAGAACTGGATGGAAGACACTTTTGATGGTCTTATGAATGACAAGAAGAGACAATTCATTTTGCTCTAGAGACTGAACTGTCTAATAACCTTTAGTGTGGTGCTATTTTTCCCTCTAGCTAAATCCTTGCCTTTGCATCTCCTCACTGCTAATCTTAGTCTAGATGAATTGGTAGAGCCATTTTAACAGTACAGTGAGGTGAATAAATACAGGCATACCCTAGAGATGTTGCAGGCTCAGTTCTAGACCACCCCAATAAAGCGAATTTCACAATAAAGCAAGTCACATTGATTTTTTTTTATTTCCCACTGCATATAAAAGTTATGTTTATACCATACTGTAGTCTATTAAGTATGTCATAGCATTAGGTCTAAAAAAGTACATACCTTAATTTAAAAATACCTTATTGTTTAAAAAACGCTAATAATATCAGCCTTTAGCAAATTGTAATGCTTGCTGGTAGAGGTTCTTGCTTCAGTGATGGTGGCTTCTAGCTGATCAGGGTAGTGGTTGCTGAAGACTGAAGCAGATGTGAGAATTTTAAAATATAAAACAACAATGATACTTGCAACATTGTTTGACTCTTCCATTTATGAAAAATTTCTCTGTAACATGCAATGCTGTTTGATAGCATTCTACCCACAGTAGAACTTCTTTCAAAATTGGAGGCAATCCTCTTAAATCCTGCCACTGCTTTATCAACTAAGTTTGTCTAATATTCTAAATCCTTTGTTGTCATTTCAACAATTTTCACAGCATCTTCATCAGGAGTAGATTTCATCTCAAAAAAATCATTGTCTTTGCTCATCCTTAAGAAGCAACTCCTCATCCATTCATGTTTTATTATGAGATTGCAGCAATTCAGGCACATTTTCAGGCTCCAATTCTAATCCCAGTTCTCTAGTTATTTTCATGACATCTGCAGTTTCTTTCTCCACTGAAGTCTTGAACCCTCCAAGTCATCCGTTAGGCTTGAAATCAACTCCTTCTAAATTCCTGTTAATGCTGACATTTTGACCTCTTCCCATGAATCAGGAATGTTCTTAATGGCATATAGAATGGTGAGCCCTTTCCAAAAGGTTTTTGGTTTACTTTGTTAAGATCCATGAGAGGAAATACTATCTGTGGCAGCTATAACCTAACAAAATTTATTTTGTAAATTATGACACTTGAACGTTGAAATGACTCCTTGATACATGGACTGCAGAATGTATGTTGAATTAGCAGGCGTGAAAACAACATTAATATCCTTGTACATCTCCATCAATAACTCTTAGTTGACCAGGTGCATTGTCAATGAGCAATAGTATTTTAAAAGGAATCTTTGAGCTGTGGGCCTCAACTAGTGGGCTTAAAATAATCAGAAAACTACATCGTAAACAAACGTGTTGCCATTCAGATTTCGTTTTCCATTTCTAGAATACAGCAAGAATAAATTTGGCATAATTCTTAAGAACTTCAGGATTTTCAGAATGATAAATGAGCACTGGCTCAACTTTAAGTCACCAGCTGCCTTAGACCTTATCAAGAAGAGTCAGCCTGTTCTTTGAAGCTTTGAAGCCAGCCATTAACTTTTCCTCTCACTGTGAAAGGCCTAGATGGCCTCTTCTTCCAATATAAGGATGTTTCATCTACATGAGCAACCTATTGTTTAGTGTAGCTACCTTCATCAAGGATCTTGGCTGACACTTCTTGATAATTTACCGCAACTTCCACATCAAATATATACTGCTTCACTTTGCACTTTTACTTATGGAGAAAGCTTCTTTTCTTAAACCTCATAAACCAGCTTCTGCTAGCTTCAAGCTGTTCTGCTGCAGCTTCCTCACCTCTTTCAACCTTTATAGAATTGAAGATATTTAAGGTCTTGCTCTGGATTAGGCTTTGGCTTAAGAGAATGTTGTGGCTGGTTTGGTCTTCTATCCAGAGCACTCTAACTTGCTCCCTATTAATAATTTCACATTCTTTTTTTTTGAGACGGAGTTCCGCTGTTGTTACCCAGACTGGAGTGCAATGGCACAATCTCGGCTCACCACAACCTCCGCCTCCTGGGTTCAATCAATTCTCCTGCCTCAGCCTCCCGAGTAGCTGGGACTACAGGCGCACACCACCATGCCTAGCTAATTTTTGTATTTTTAGTAGAGACACGGTTTCACCTTGTTGACCAGGATGGTCTTGATCTCTTGACCTCGTGATCCACCCGCTTCGGCCTCCCAAAGTGCTGGGATTATAGGTGTGAGCCACCGTGCCCAGCCCAATTTCACATTCTTATTCTCGTTATTTCTTACGCGTTCACTAGAGTAGAAATTTTGATTTTCTTTAAGAACTTTTCCTTTCCTTGAGTTGGCTGTTTGCGGCAAGGGGCTTAGTTTTTGGCATATCTTAGCATTTAACATGCCTTCCTTGATAGGCTTAAGCATTTCTTGCTTTTGATTTAAAGTGAGAAATGTGTAACTCTTCCTTTTATTTGAATACTTAGAGGCCATTGAAGGGTTACTAATTGCCCTAATTTCAATATTGCTATGTCTTAGGGAAGAGGGAGGCCAAAGGTGAGGGAAAGAGATAAGGGAATGGCCAACGGGTGAAGAAGTCAGAACACACACATTTATCAATTGAATTTGTTAACTTATTAGTGTGGTTTGTGGCACCCCCAAAATGAATAACAATATAGCATCCAAAATCACTTATCACAGATCACCATAATATATATAATAATAATGAAAAAGTTTGAAACATTGTGAGAATTACCAAAATGTGAAACAGAGACACAAAGTGGGCATATGCTGTTGGAAAAAATGGTGCTGACAGACTTGATAGATGCAGGGTTGCCAGAATCCTTCAATTTATAAACAATGTAATATCTGCAAAGTTAAATAAATTAAAGCATGATGAATGAAGTGAGGTATGCCAGGACTGCTGTTCTATTTTTAGACAGATAAGTGTCTACTTTTTCTGAGATATTATAGAGGATTAACTTAATAGACAGCAAACCTGTAAATAGAAATTTGTAGAATTTGGTTCATTGATCCAAAAATTATTTTTTTTTTTTAAATCTTTGTTGACTCATGATATAGAATACTTATTTCTTTTTTTCCCCTATATGCTCAGAGCTCAAGGAACAAAACTCCTGGTGTAGGTTACTTTACACAAAACAAAAGGCATTCACTTTACAGCTCATGATCACAAGTTAAATGTCTGACTTCAAATTAGCTTTGCTCTACCAACTATCTGATTTTACAAGCATCTCCTGGAAAGCCCAAAACTGGACTAGGATTCTCATGATCAAAATCATGAGAAATTACAAACAACATGATTACTTCTTATTATAATGAAACACTGAAGTTAAGATTTGGAAGAAGTTACATAAATATTTTTGTGGGGCTAAATTTTTCTTCCCAGTGTTAAAAGAACTTAGTCTCTTAGTCCAGTTTGTATTGCTGTAACAGATATCTGAGATTGGAATTCATCAAGAAAAAGAGTTTATTTGGTTCACAATTCTGGTGGCTAAAAAGTCCAAAATTGGGCAGCTGCATCTGGTAAGGGCCTCATGCTGCTTCCATTCATGGCAGAAAGCAGAATGGGAGCAGTTGCGTGGAAGGAGATCCCATAGTAAGTAAAGGAAACAAAAGAAAGCAACTGAGGATGCTAGACACTTTTTAATAATGCACTCTCTTGAGAGCAAGAATTTACCCCATGGGAGGCCATTAATGTACACATGAGGGATCCATCCCCATGACCTAAACACCTTCACTAGGCCTCACCTTTCAACACTGCCACATTGGGAATCCTATTTTGACATGAGTTTGGGTAGGAACAAACCATATCCAAACCAAAGCACCCAGTTTTCTACATTTAGATTTAAATATATGGCCTTAATTCAACCCAAACCAACAAAACTTCCTAGTAGTCAGCTGTGGGGTATCTTATTGGAAAACATGCAAATTAACATATCAAGTATTTCTATATAAAACAGAAAATGTTAAAAATAATTTGCGGCCTTAAGAATTTTGGATATTGTTTTTATTCATATATTACCTACTATTTTCATGTTAAAGATATAATTATTTGTTGGATAAACTTGTTTGGGGCCCACTTGTGGTAGAATTTCGGACTATAGAGTAAAGAAGTCACATTTCCTGCCTTTTGCTATTTGTCAGGAGGTGGGGGTAACCAGATGTGGTACATAAAGAAAGGCAGGCTAGGAGGTGGATGGAAATTGTGCAGCAGATGCAATGGGGGTTGACCACAGGTGTGCAGCACGCCGTAAACCTCCAAGTCACAGGCAGGCGAAACTGTGCCACCAGTGGTAAGGCAGAGGCCTCAGAGGAAAGTGTAGGAGTCAGAAAAGAGAGAAGTGGGGTCAGTGATGACTCAGAGGCACAATATCATGTGGATCAAGAGCGAGAGCTTTAGACTGAAGCCGACTCAGTTTGAAACGTCTGCCAAGTCAGGTTATCTCTCTAAGCTTTAGTGTCCTATTCTTTTAAAAAAAGAACATTGATAGGAATTCCTCATAGATTTATTACAAGGAAAAATGGTATCGTGCATGTACAGCACTTGGCGCAAGGCCTGGCACTGAGCAAATCTTGAAAGACTATTGGCTGCTTTTTAAAAACTATTTTAATATAGAAGGAGGAGGAGGGAAAAAAGACAGAGAGGAGGAAGTGAAGGAAGGAGAGAAGGGGGAATGGGAGAAGATCCAGGAAGACTGTTGGGTGTCATCCAGGAGATATGCCCCTGAATAGCTCAGGGTTCCTGAACAAAGCTCAGCACATTAGCAAAGAGTAAACCGGGGAGGAAAGAGAATATGCCGAGCCTCATACAGAGACTTGAGTTGATACTGAGAGGGAAAGCAAGGACACCACATCCATTTAAAGCTCTGAAATAAATCATGCTGCAAAATGCCTGGGAAACCTCCAACACACTCTGGAGCCTGAAGCACAAGTTAGGCAGTCATCAAGGGGAATTCAGAGAATAACTCGTCAACTCAGGAGCACCATTCCCTTCATCCAGGAGATGGACAGTCCGGGGGACTGTGGAATATTGCCCTCAGTTTGTTCTGGGAATCTGAATGAGACCCACTTTGCAGAGGAGTAATCACTGAGAAAAGGAAAATAATAGCTCTGGGAAAATTAGATAATATCTTGAGGCAGTCCAGTAGAATGCGAAAAAACAAACACACAAACAAAAACTGTATGCAGTGGTATGCAAGCTGTAAGAGAAACATATACCTGATATCTAGGGAGCCTAGAGAGGATCATGGTAAGCTCTGCTTGGGTGGAGACAGGACAGGCTTGGGAGACTGTCGAACTCTGAAGCCAGACTTAGGGGGGTAAGTTCACCAGGATAAGAGTAGAAGGAAAGCATATTCTACATCTGTTTTGTGATGTGTCCTTATGTGCCAAGTGTATTGATAAATCAGTTTTTAAAAATGTCTTGTTCAGTGTGTAAGGGGTCACAAGAATTACTTGATCTTACACATATTTATACAAGTATCAACTAACTGCATACAGAGTACTTGCATGTTTTCTTTAATTTTTATGATAAGACAGGTTGTCTGGTCGTCCCTGATTTTGCAAAATGAGGACAGAGTCTCAGAGGATGTTGAGCTGCATGCCCAGTCTTGCCGCACTTTGACTGAAACCAGCTGCCTCAGTATTCATTCATATTCAACAAACATGCTCTGAGTTCCTACTCTACTGCCAGGCGCTCTGCTAGATGCTGAGAATACAAAGACAATGTTCAAATGAATTCACAGAAAGGCGGGGAAAACAAATATATAAACCGAATTAAAATACAACGAAGTAAAACCTACTATATGGATGTACATGTGATTGCTACTGAGAATCTGCACAGATGAGCATAGAAAGAGCTACACAGAACAGGTGCCACTGAACTGCATCTAGAAGGATGAGTAGGTGTTTAGGGGGTGGAAAAGAGGAAGGCTGTTCCAGGCAGGAACACTGCACGTGCAAAGCCAGAGAAACACAAGAGAGCATTACGGGAGGCCAAACTGTGAGAAGTTGAGGGAGGATGGTCCTGGGTTGCTGATGAAAGACCTAGTAGCCAGATCAAAAACAGTCTTTGTAGGCTGTGCTCCGGAGTTTGAATTTTCATGCTGTAAGTGGCTAGGATCCACTGGAGGATTTTAATTGTGTGAGTGACAAGATCAGATTTGTTATTCAGAAAGCACACTCTGGCACAGTTCAGTGGGTGGAATGGAAAGTGGTTACCCTGGAGACAGGCAGACCCATTAGGAAGCTATGACAATAATCCAGGAGAGAGAAAATGAGGATAGTGGTTGGAAGAACGGGCAGATTCAGTGACTTTCTAAAAGTAGAACTGATGGTCAGGGAGATTCATTGGGTATAAATGCTGAACAAAAGGAAGAATCAACAATGATGACAGGTTTCTGGCAGGGATTTCTAGGTGGATAAGTAAATCATAAATCAAGATGTAGCATACCAAAGGGGTAGCAGGTTTGGAGCAGAATATTATGAATACATATGGGACAAGTTGAATTTTAGGTGTCTCTGGAACCTCAAGGTGAGGACATTATGCACAGTTAATATATTTTGAATTCAGCAGAAAGGTTATGACTAAAGTTATAGATTTAAGAGTAACCATCGAATAGTTTGTTGTTGAGGTTGTGGCAATCTCCAAAACTACAAGATCTGGGTACCACTGCTTCTACTCAATTCATTTGCGCCATCTCTGAAGTATGTACTAGCTCAAGCTTTGTTCTAAAGTACAAATTAGCATAGCAGCTCAGTAAACAATGTCTCTGAGCTTCTGGAAAGAAAGATGTTCAGTCACCATAAGGCTCAGAATTAATGAAAAGTCAAAGAAATAATAGCTCTATTCTCTAGTTGCTTTTGAACCTCAAATCACTCTTTGGCAACAAGGTAAGAATTTACAGAAACTGCTAAAAAGAGCTTCTGGTAAATAGGACAGCAAAAAGAGTTTGTTTTTAATATTTGTTTTAAACCATATATGTGGTTGTGTTTTGAAACTGCTAGTTCACATACTTGACCTGAATTCCCTTCCTAATTGGAAAGTCAATTTTAATTTTGATTATAGGATATACTTTCTTGACAAAAATCTTATTTTTTTTAATTTGGTGCTTCTCCTTATACTTTTTTTTAAAATAAAAAGATCAAATTTCAAGAATCAGATGATACTGCCTATATTTTAATTAGAAGACATTTGTTAGAGGAGAGATATTTTGCTTACTCATGGACAAACATCAGCAATATCAATGTAAAAACACATAAATTAAAATAGTTTTTTCTTTCAGATTAAGTAGAGATGACCATGATATTATAGCAGAACATTGCTGGGGCATCACTGTAATGCTTAGCAAGAACACTAAAGGTCAATAATTTGTCTCCAAATTATGATATACAGGAAACAGTTACTACTATCATTACATTTTCTCTTCCCATTCCTATGCATCCTAATTTGAGTCACTGTGGAAAGAATAGGGGACCCATTTGCCATGGCATATGCTTGTGACATATGGGTCCCCTACTCTTTCCACAGTGACTTAAATTAGGTGAATTTGATATTCATGCCATGTTCACTAGCATGAATATCAAACCTACTGGTAGTATATAAGCAGAAGGACGATTATAACAGGTGCTTTACATATTTAATCTTCTCACAGTTTTTACAGTAATTCTATTCTGGGGATTCAATGAACTAATACATTTAAAACTGTTAAAACAAAGTAATAGTAAACCATTAAATCAGTGACTATTATATGATAAATGTTCCATAAATATTTAGTATCATTGCTAATAAGATATGTCTCATTTTTTTCCCAAGGAATCCCATCATTAGGTATGCTAAATGCTTACCCAAAGTGATATAGCTAGTAGGGGATGGGTCCAGGTTTGCAACCTAACTTTGCTTGCCTCAAGAGTTTATGCTCTTTTCATTATTCTATGCTGCCACTTAGTGACTAGTAACTTTAGTCTCTACTGAAAGCAAACTGTATATTATCAGGTAGGGAAAACTGAATTAAGAATTAAAAAACCATTATTTCTATCCCTTGATAGCTGATCCCAAGTAGTCTTTCAATTGACCTATGTGTTTGTTTTCTTATTTGGAAAATAGAGATGTCATTACCTACTCTTCTTTGCCAATATCCTATTCAAATACTCAGTATAGTATATTATCATTTCTATATCATAAATTTCATCTATTATCTCATTTGATCTTCAAAATAGAACAAATATGACCTAATGAAAAGCACATTGAATTTCTATTTCCATGAATGTGAAGACATTAATGAAATTCTTTGAGTCTCAGTTTAGTGAACTATAAAACTAGAGGGTAAAACTAGGTATGCTCTCTGACTCTTTTAACATCTTGCTTTTTGTATAAAAATGTAAATATATTTATTAATTTGTTAATACATTAACCTATTACATGTATTGTAACTAATGTATTCTTTCAATAATCTCAGAAAATAGAAATAAGTTTGCATAGGGACTATTCTAAATTTTAAGTGTGATAAGGGCCCAGAGAAAACAAATAATTTCTTCCAAGGATGCCCAGCAAACAAATGATGAAATTTTAGGTCTCAGGTCTTTGATTTCTAATATAAGTTTCTTTTCATTTTACCAGACTACACATTATTTTGATGGGCAAAGACATATTAATGATCTTGATGTGAGTAATAACCTAACTAATCAGACAACTGCTTTTGCCTTTAGGTAGATTGATAAACTTCAAAGCAATTAGCAACTATAATTGCGAAACTGAGAGCTCAGTGGCTTTGGTGACCTGCCAAAAGAAAACAGTTGGCATAAGCTTTGCGAGTTAGCCTTCATCAGTAAGCTTCACTTTAATCCAGTAAGGTCCACCCTGCCTGTCCCTGAATTGCCCTCTTGGGGCAAGTAACAAGTGTCACTTTTTTTTGAAATGGCTGACACTGCTGTGGTATCAGTTATCACACAATATTGCAAAAAGCAATTGCGTTCCTGAGCTGTAAGGCATTGGCATCCACTTGGAAAAAATGGAGTATAATGTTAAGCATCTTGCAGTTTCTATCATGGCTGGAATTAACAGAAAGATCCAGAAGTCACCTGAACTGTCTCTGAGTACTGTGTAAATGTCACTCAATATTTAAATGGCATGAGAAGTCATAAACCCTCAAGTTTCACAAAAGTAGGGCTTCCACTATCAAAGCTGTCAGGTCTTCAGAGATTGTCCAGTTTAATGACCTTATTTTACAATAGAAGAAATTTTCCACCATTTGTGTGAGCAGAGGAACAAGAACTCAGAGTGAGCATCATCATTAGTTATTTTGTTGTAGGGAACTATAGAAGTAAACAGCTACTTGATGAACAGCAACCGCAGGGGAGGCAACATGCATTTGCTAAATGCATGTTGATGTTTTTCCATAATAATCCAAATTATTCAGGCTTTACTTCATATGAAAGTATTCCGGCCTTTAAAACGTTGGAAAGCAAAACAGGTAATATTAATAAAATGCAGCACCCCTGCCTTTCATTTATTGCTTTAACCACATCCTGATCAGATGCAACTGTTCACTGGTTCTTCTGATTCATCCTTCACACTGTCATCACTGACTATAACCTTCCAAAAGCACCATTTTTCTTCCAGAAACAGTCTCAACAAGGCACCCTGTGTTTCTCTCATAACGTTTTCTCCCCTCTTTTCATCCTGACAATCCATTTTCCCCAGTTGCTCTACAGCACGATCACCAGTTTTGTTTTTGTTTTGGATAGTGACAAGAGTGCAAAAGCTTTTGAAGAAATTAATGAGCTCTCTTTTGGGTCTGTTACAATAGAATGATACTAATTTTAGAGAACAAAATGGTCCAATCATCAAAGTTACGCCATGGAAGCTTCTCTATGCCATGCCTATCCTCAGTTCCTAAGCCTTCCCTGTCCAGCCATACCTGATCAGACCTGCTTGCACCCTGTTCCCACAGTCATCTTCCATTTATAGCTCCATTTGGGAGGAAAATGATGGGGGGCATCCTAGCTGGTCCAGGGAGTCAGTCTTCCAGAATGAAGAAGAAGAAAGTGTCACTGATGTTAGTTCCTAAGAAGGACCTGAAGCTATTTGGTATGGCAAGAAAAATATGATTTTCTTGAGAGGCCTGTCGAATAAGTCTTATCACTCTGTACTCTCAATATACATAGCCAGAACAAAAGTCCTTTCTCAGGCCCAAGACAAACTGGCAGGATTCCTCCCTCTTCCCCGCCCTACTCTTCAGACAGCTTGATATTTTTTGTGGCCTTTCTCTTTCAAGACTGCCCTTGATGTTCAGTAGAACCTGAACCCACTTGGACAAAAACATGGCTTAGAAGGCACTTGAAGGGTTCTATCCTGAATCCAGAATCTTCCAGGGAGAAAGCAGGCTGAAAAACTTAATAAAGAAAGAGTCATTTGATGTAATTTAAGAGATAGAAGTTATACCAGCCAGGACAGGAGAGAAAATATGAGCGTTTTAGGAAGAGCATAAAACATTGGCAGAAAAAGTCTTGTTCTCTGGTTAATGAATTAATGAATAAAGGAAATAATCATAAGTGGATCCTAGACCCAATTGACCACATCATAATTCACTCATTTGTACTTGATGAATAAATGACCTGTTTTATGATTGAGACATTCCCAAAAGTAGCATTATAGTACTAAAAAATTTTAAGTATTACTCTTTCTATGCAAAGATAATGCTACTGATCTACCAATAGCAGTCTGAAATGTTTTTAGTAGGAAGAAAAAATTTGCAATCTAACAAATAAAAGCATTTTAATGGTGCTGACCCATAGCTATGAAGCAGGGAGCATATCACGCAAGTTTTAACCTCTTAGTTCAAGTTCTCAACTGTCATCCTTTACACAGCAATTTGCGTATTGATATATATACTAAGAAAGGAATACACAGGTTTGATGAAATCCCAAAATGATTAGTAGTTGAGACCTCTCCAAGCACAGTTTTTGCCACGGAAATTCTTCAACAAAAGTTACAATTGGGTGGGCACGGTGGCTCATGCCAGCACTTTAGGAGGCTGAGGCAGGTGGATCACCTGAGGTCAGGAGTTCAAGACCAGTATGGCCAACATGGAGAAACCACGTCTCTACTAAAAATACAAAAAATTAGCTGGGTGTGATGGCATACACCTATAATCTTAGCTACTCGGGAGGCTGAGGCAGGAGAATCACTTGAAGCCGGGAGGCGGAGGTTGTAGTGAGCTGAGATCACACCATTGCACTCCAGCCTGGGCAACAAGAGTGAAACTGTATCTCAAGAAAAAAAAGTTATAATTTTTTAAGCGGTAAAACCAGATATTAAAGAAATACACACATGTACACACAATGTGAAAAGAAAAGTAGTATAACTAGTATAATTTTTCAGCTAAATATTTTCAAAAATAATTTTGCTATTTCTAAATTGCCATCCTCTAGATAATAATGAATTGAACAAATATGTTCTGTAACGTAAGCAGAGGTGAAATATAGCTTGTTGGTAAATTTTTAACATGTTGGAGAGGAACTCCTGTTTCAACAGCTGTAAAATCTGTACAAAATAAAATATAAAATAAATAGTATTAGATGGTTACAGAAGGAAACCAGTGCATCCAGGACTTAAGGATTCCAGATCCTGAATCCTTATGAAATGGGCCAAGTTTCTAGAGAAGAAGGATATACTTTGAGGTAAGCCCTATGAGCTTTTGAGGAATAGGCTGGTTTTTGGCACAGAACACAGAAACAAAACAGAAAACAGTGATAACGAGTTTGTAGTATTCTCCTTGCACTGCAGAGATAAAAATCAAAATTTTAATTGAGGAAATTGGAAATATTTGTAAGTTAAAGGCTTTGGTGTGATGTAGAAAAAGTTGTGCTTAGAGGAGAAATTTTAAAGCATTAAATACAGGTGCTAGAAGATCAGGGAAAAACTAATACCCAATGATCTAATCATCCAATTCAGCTATATATATATATATATATATATATATATATATATATATATATAGAGAGAGAGAGAGAGAGAGAGAGAGAGAGAGAGAGAGAGCAGTACTTGATAAAATAAAAAAATATTCAACTGGGAAAGTAAAAAAGTCCAAAGTTGTTTTTTGAAAACACTACTATAATTTATAATTCCCCACAGTACTGATCAAGAAAATGGTAAGAAGAAAAATATTAGGAACAAATTATTATTATTATTATTTTGAGATAGAGTCTCACTCTGTTGCCCAAGCTGGAGTACAGTGGTATGATCTCAGCTCACCGCAACTTCCACCTCCCAGGCTAAAGCAATTTTCATGCCTCAGCCTCCTGAGTAGGGAGGGATTACAGGCATACATTACCATATGAGGCTAATTTTTGTATTTTTTAGTAGAGACGGGGTTTCTCCATGTTGCCCAGGCTGGTCTTGAACTCCTGGCCTCAAGTGATTGGCTTGCCTTGCCCTTCCAAAGTGCTGGGATTACAGGCCTGAGCCATACCTGGCCGGACCAAATTATGAATATCAGGAATAAAAAGTAAACAGTGTTACTTACACACATTAAAATATAGTAAGAGTAAAGTATGAACAACTTTATATCAATTAATATTATAATTAAATTTCTTTAAAAAAACAACTTACCAAATTGATACAAATAAATATTTGTATTATTTGTATCAATTATTGTGAAATTATTTGTATCAATTACTGTTATCTGTGAAAGAGACTGAATTCAAATTTAAAATCTTTCTTCAAAGAAAACTCTTGGCCCAGGTACTTCAGAAGAGAATCTTTCTAAGAAATTTAGGAAGAAATAATTTCCATTCTGTACAAACTATTTTAGTGTCTAGAAAAAGGGGAATATTTCTCAGCTTGTTATGAAGCTATTACAATTTTACCTCCAACACCTGACAAAAACATATAAAAGGAAAATTATATATCAATCTCTATTGTGAATACAGTCACACACATATGAACTAAAATAGTAGTAAATGAAACCCAACAATATGGAAAAAGGTTAATACATCCACAAAAAATTGGGTTTAAATCAGAATGCAAGTTGATTTATCATTTGAAAATTAACCAGTGTAATTAACTACATTAACATAATTAAGCATGCAGCCATTTTAATAAATGCAAAAAAAGAAAAGGAACTCTGTATTTGTGACTGAAACAAAACAGGAACAATCTCTCTTATCAAAACAAAATTTAAAAAAAAATTAATATTTCCAAAGAAAACTTACAGTATCATTGATGAAATATCAGAAAATTTTCTTCTAAAATACGGATATCTGAGGAGGTAAAGATAGCCCCATCACAATTTCCATCTAGCATTGTCATGGAAGTCCTGTCAATGCAATTAAGTGAACAAAAATAAAATAAAATATACGGCATTCCTTTTTGCTCTGTGGTTTTTGCTTTCCAAGGTTTCAGTTACTCATAGTCAACTGTTAGGTTGGTGGAAAAGTAATTGTGGTTTTTTCCATTACACTTGATGTCAAAATTACTTTTGCACCAACCTAATAGGTGAGTATAATACAATAAAGTATTTTGAGCTGGGTGCAGTGGCTCATGCCTGTAATCCCAGCATTTTGGGAGGCCAAGGCAGGTGGATCACGAGATCGGGAGTCTGAGACCAGCCTGACCTACACGATGAAACTCTGTCTCTACTAAAAATACAAAAATTAGCTGGGCATGGAATCCCAGCTACTCAGGAGGCTGAGGCAGGAGAATTGCTTGAACCCGGGAGGCGGAAGTTGCAGTGAGCCGAGATGGTGTCACTGTATTCCAGCCTGGCGACAGAGCGAGATACTATCTCAAAAAAAAAAAAAAAAAAAAAAAAAAAGGATATTTTGAAAGAGAGAGAAACCTCATTGATTTTTATTATAGTATATTGTTATAATTGTTCTATTTTATCAGCTAGTGTTGTTAATCACTTACTGTGCCTAGTTTACAAATTAAACTCTAGCATAGGCATACAGATAGAGGAAAAAACATAGTATAAATAGGATTGGTACTATGTGCAGTTTCAGGCTTCCCCGGGAGTCTTAGAATGTATTCTCCGGCCGGGCGCGGTGGCTCACGCCTGTAATCCCAGCACTTTGGGAGGCTGAGGCGGGTGGATCACAAGGTCAAGAGATCGAGACCATCCTGGTCAACATGGTGAAACCCCGTCTCTACTAAAAATACAAAAAATTAGCTGGGCATGGTAGCGCGTGCCTGTAATCCCAGTTACTCAGGAGGCTGAGGCAGGAGAATTGCCTGAACCCAGGAGGCGGAGGTTGCGGTGAGCCGAGATCACTCCATTGCACTCCAGCCTGGGTAACAAGAGAGAAACTCTGTCTCAAAAAAAAAAAGAATGTATTCTTCACAGATAACGGGGTCTATTTTAGAATATTGCAGAGGAGACACGAGAGTGGACGTAGAAGAATCCAAAAGACAAATATTAGAGTCTATAAATGAACTTATCAAAGTGAGTGGAGACTAAGTTAATGTACAAAAATATGTTGTGCTCTTATAAAATACCAACAAATAAACAGAAAATAGCATTTTAAATCAATGCAATGTTATTTATAATCATATTAAAATTTTAAATATCTAGGATTGTATCTAACAATAGTATAAAAGAAGGGAAACTGAAAAACAGTATATTGTGTTTGTGAATTGTATGACTCACTAGGGTAGGCGGATCATTTCTCCACAAATTGACCTATATATTTCATGTACTCCTAATCGGAATCCCAACAGGTATTTTTATGGAGGTTCAGGAGTTAATTTAAATCAGTCTCAAAATGTAAAAGGCTATTTCAGTTTTTAAAAATCAATATATGGGTAAATTAGCCATATCTAATTAGCAGAAAACTTGTAATCTAAAAAAATTTCAAAGCATTAACCATTTCAACAACAGGAAGTCCCTGAATAGATATATAAGTGACAATGACTTGATCTGAATTCAGTTCATCTTATTTCAAATGATGCATTAGTGGGCAAATAATTATTAAGTCTGTTCCACAGAAAGCATTTTAAAATTGAAAAGGGGTTAAAAGGAAAAAGAAGTTAATCATAATGTCTATGAACATCTGGCTTCACTCTTGAAGTCTTTTCTGAAGCACAGTTTTGATAGAACTAGTTCATTGAGACACAGCGTAAAAGTGGAAGCAAGTAAGCACTGAGAGATTATCAGGTAAAAAGCAAGTGAATATATGAAACATGCACAGCAACTCTATCTTAATCAGAGGACTAAAGCCACAGGAATGTATTCAGCATTTATGACAGAAGTCAGCTTTTGAGTTCTATTTCACATCATTACCTGCAGTTAATATGTCACATTATTTATTTATTTATCTTGTTTTTTTTGAGATGGAGTTTTGCTCTTGTCGCCCAAGCTGGAATGCAATGGTACGATCTTGGCTCACCACAACCTCCACCTCTCATATTTAAGCAATTCTCCTACCTCAGCCTCCTGAGTAGCTGGGATTACAGGCAGGCACCACGACTTCAGGATAATTTTGTATTTTTAGTAGAGATGGGGTTTATCCCTGTTAGTCAGGCTGGTGTTGAACTCCTGGTCTCAGGTGATCCACCTGCCTTGGCCTCCCAAAGTGCTGGAATTACAGGCATGAGTCACTGCACCCAGCCCAATATGCCATGTTGTTAAACTGTGTGTATGTTGAGGGGAGGGGAAGTTATTTCCAATCATAAAAAGAGAATAAAAACAACACCCTGCTATCCAGAAACCATGAGTGGTTCTAGTTCAGACATTCAAATAAATCAGCCCAAAAAGTGATACTGTGCAATTAAAAAGGAAAAAAGGAATAGATGTCATGTCATTATGAAGCAAAAGGGCTAAGCTGCAAAATAATAGACCCAGCAAGGAGGACTGGCTACATAATTCACGGGGCCCAATGCAAAATAAAAATGCAAGACTTGTTCAAAAATTACTAAGAATTGCAATACTCAGCAACAGCAGAGCATTAAACAAGAACAGAGCCCTTCTGGCTGCTGGGCCATGAGTGGCTACTCCATGAAGCTGGCCCTGCCTGCAGGCAAAGATTGAATCACAAAAATCAGGCTTCTCTTTCAGGCTTGCCTATGGGAAAAATCACACCATCAGCAACATTCTCTGTGACCACAGAGAGCTTCAATATGATGTGCTTCCTATATGAGGGTAAGCAGGAGATACTGAGTCTAAACACTGAGTCTAACCGAACTTTTACTTCTGAAAATGATAGTTTGCTAATGTGATTTTCAGAATACATTCCCATTTTTCTCTTCCCAGTCTTGTGTTCTTAGACTGCCCAGAAAGAAAGCATTGTGTGTGTGATGATTTTTTTTTCATGTCCCAGTAAGCTTTCAAAGGAGGCCAATCAGAAATGACATGTGGGCACAAAAAAAAATCTAGCCTACTTTAATTTCATCAATTAATATAGAGAGTGAAACTGACTATTTAGAATATTTAACAAAGAACAAAAGAATGCCATTACATAAAAAATGTAAGAACTAGTTTCAACTGTGTGCTATTCCATCTTGCTTTATCTCACCACTTTATCTGCATGGATTTCTTCCAGAAGATAAATCTTTCAGTCAGAATTTTTTTTTGTGAGTTGCAGCCCATGTCCTGTTAGGCTGAGTATCAAAAATTGCAGGTGAAATTTTCCTCTCTTGATTCTGATGAACTGTAAAAGGGCTAGCAAAGCCAGAAATGTTAGATGTTTTGTTCATTCTAGGCACTGAAAAATGCTGAATTTTTTCCTGCTAAACAGAAAATACTCATCTCCTGTTATGTTCCCCTAAACACAAAGCATAGAGCTTTGTTTTATCTAAAAAACATCAAACGAAGATTTAGATGTCATATTTCAGGGAATAGTTTTCTATTTCTTACCATTTAAAGCACATTTTCCAAAATCAATTTCTACTCCTATTTAGAGTTCGTGGAAGGGAAGAAGAAAATTGAATCTGAGAAAAAAATGTGACTGGTAATAAACAGTAAGAAAGGGATATTTATACTTCATCTTTGGCAGTCCATCTTGTGAAATAATAATGAAGCCCGGGGAAGATGATAATGATCTCTTGCTTTTATGTGCTAGGGAACCACCATCTCAGATGGTAGAAACCACTAAGGAAGAGCAAATGCTGCAGGCAGAAGTAAAGCAACCTAATGAATAATTTAGAGATAATATGTTACGGGAGGGATTTTATTAAAATATGTGCAAAGGAAGAGTTAGCGCTATGGAATATAAAATCAATACTTGTTGTAGTTGAGTTTTTAGGGAGAGTATAAAGTGGCATCAGCAAACTCCTTATATTTTGGACTATTCTACATCTTATTACCATCTTTTGCTGTACTTTGAAATATTTTTAACATTAGGTATTTGGTTTGCTGCATTCCTATGCTCTTTTCTTCCATGCCATTTGATACGGTCAGACATGTGAACAACCATTCACCTCCTCATGTTTGAGGATCTTCCACCACCTTTTGAGAGTCATTTTCTGTTACTCTTCTTTTATCTGCTTCTCTTGCCTTGTGCTGATGTTTTTGGGTCTCTCACCTGGAATATTATAATGGCCTTGATTAGACTGGCTCCAGTCTTTTCCCCTTCTGATTTGTCACTCAGAAAATTTCCAGATCCTTTTTCTGAAATGCGTATCTCACCATGTCACTCTTCTGACTTACAGGGTAAAATCTGGCTCCCATGTAGATTCAGGGGATGCCAGCAGAGTCCAAGGGGCCACGGGAGAGAAAGAAAGCCTTGACCAACTCAATACACATTGGATTCCCTGCCCCAGCCCTGGCCCACCAAAGGTCAACCCAGTGCTCATCAATTCTCAAAGCTCGATTTGATTATCTTGTCTTAGATTGAGAGGCTTGTGGCTATAGGCTCTAAATTCTAGGGATTGCTCAGTGTTCCTGCATGATACCTAGCTCTTCACCATCCTGTTCTATTCCAATGGAACACACTTCTCAGGAAAAAAGATTCTAAGATAAACCAAGGACACAGGTGGTGTTTTTAAAATACCAGTTAAAACTGGGTGGTTCCCAGGCAAAGTCAATAAAGCAGACTGCTTGTATTAGCTCAAAATCTAGGTTCAAAGCTAGCGGCTTCAAGATAGAATTTCCAAGGCTGACGTGTGGACAGCCATTCAAGAGTAGCAAGTTCAGGATTTCATTGGGATTTGGAGTCAAAGTCCACACTAATTGGTTGTGTGCTTGATTGAAATGTTCCTTCTGCATATACCACAGCACGGATTCCTCCTTTTGCATTTGGGGATTCAGAATGCAGACAAGTCTCATTTTATCAACATTCACTGCAAAGACTATCCATACAACATCAGCTCAGAGTTGGAATTTGGATTGTGTTCCCTAATGACATCAGATGAATCCAGTGAGCAACGAAGAGTACAATGCAAAATGAGAGATCACATTACACTCAACTATATTTCATAGTTTTTTTTTTCAAATCACATATTTACTATAGTACTCACATTAATGCTGAACAGAAGGATATTGAATCTCTGAAAGATCTTAACAAATTGGATAAAAATCACTTTATTTGCAGTATAAAGTCAAATATTTCCTATTATTGAAAGATTTCTTTACTAAATTTTCATAATTAAAATGTCTATGGTGTGTTCTAAATGACCCGAGCTACATCAGTCCTCAATGCATCACTGTCGCCTTGTAGCCTTAAAAGATTTCCATCTTCCAGGAGGGATTTCATTTAAGAACTAGTCTTTTAACAATTATGTCTTTCTTAACATTTTAACAACTTTACAGACCTCTTGAGGTGCAATGTTATACCAAAGCCACTTTGAACATCACAAAAATGAATATAAAAACCCAGAACTATTCCCAGAACCAGATTTATCCTTCACGGAAAGAACTTCAATCATGTGATCACACAAAACATCTTTTTCTCAGTATCGTGTTAGGATTTCTGTTAAACCAATGATTTCTTTTGTTTACTTTCTTTCAATGAAAGAAAATAATAAACCTGTAGTCCTTAGTAGCAGTTGAATAGCTGACAAAAAGAAGACTTCATAACCACAGAGATACTCGTTTTGACATGAAAATTCTCCACCAGAAAGTGAACTCTGATCCAATACAGGAACAGATACTGTTTTCCCTGATGCTTTTTGGCGAGACTTCACAAGGAACTTGTTTTCATCATTTCAGTCACTTAAAAATGAACAAAAAGCTAATGCAATTGAGGTAGCATAGCTCCTAGTCCTGACAAATGGATAAACTGTTCTTTTGCTAGATTTTTTAAAAACTTGAAAAATGCTTTTGACATCCTTCTATGTGTGCATGCACACACTACCACCAAGAAATCCAGCTCCAACTTGTTGCTCCGAGCTCCTTTAATCTCTTCCTCCCTCTTTCTGGCATTAGCATGTTTTCCATGACGGCAGCGTGAGTTCTTATAAATAAAGGTGCTGACATCTGCATGAGTTTCAGGGCCTTCTTCCTGATGTCTCAATATTTTTGAAAAGCAAGATTGTTAAGCCCCCTGACCACAGAAATCACACGATGGATTTAGGATTTAAAAGTCTGACCAAGAATAATGTTAGGCCATAATGAAAGAATGTGGTTTGATCAGTACTCCCTTTCAAATGTGTTTATGAAGATCCTCCCTAGGCAGCATTTAGTGGACTAAAGGTACAATGGGATACAGACAATGGAGAACAAGATGCATAATGACCCTATGGCTATGTTTTAAATAGCTAATTTTGTTGGGTTTAAGAGTCAGTGGATGCAGATAACTCAAGAATGAAATTCTAGCTAATACAAATGGAAAAATAAAATATAATTCCTTAAAAAGCTACATAGGAAAGTACAGGTGTGTGTGTGTGGGGTGGGGGGGTATTCTGGATGTCCACCTTCACCAGGCTGAGGTATCACCAGTCTCTCCTATGTCCTGTTTGCATTAAAACTTTAAAACTTTTTGTCCCTGGGTTCTTCCCTAGAGGAACCCAACAGTGACCATACAGCTTGGACAGACGCAGTCATTCTGATTGTCTAGGCGATAGCCCAAATGTCTACAGCCTCCTGGCAGAACCCTCAGACTTCCCCAGCAAGCTACTTCCTCTGCTCTGTCACCATATGGACAAACAATTGGTTCAGCAGATAGGGGCCAGAATAGAGCTTGCTTGGATCTGCTCATTTGTTCGTTCTGGAATATGTGTATGTGGAATAAGTTTAATTGTTAAAAACTGGCTGCATGGGCTATGTCTACAGAAGAAAAACAGACTCCAAAAGTTTCTAGAAAGTGTAATAAGGAAGAACTGATGATCACTGAGATCTCTAACCACACGAAAGCCACTGAGATTAATACCATTGAACAGAAAGGAGAAGTAAAGGCCACCCAACGGCAGCTGCCCAGCCTGCAAGGAACCCACTCTGAGATATGAAGACTCAAAATTCCTGAGTTGTTTTCTGGATATGGTAGTGCCGCATTTCACAAGTTCACTCTGACCCTAGCTCTACAGAACCTTCCCAAAATGGTTTTCAGTAATGCCTTATAAATTGAAAGAGCAGGGTGGCTTTTGGAATAAAAAGCGCTTACAAAGAACTATATTCACTTTATGACAAAGGCATGTGTAAAGAACAGCATTATGACCAGAGTGGAAGTGACAAGGATATGAACAGAGCAGTGGCACTGACCTCAATGTCACTAGAATCTGTAGATGTTTTGTGCTTCACCGGTGATGTAGAAACTATTCAGCAAGTCTATTGAGTGGCACCCTCTGAGTGTGGGCAAAAGAATTCTTGTGACAAATGTCTCTACTCTGATTCCAGGGGCCATTGGTCAATGGCATATGGGCGCTTGGGGACAACATGACATTGGAGAAAGAATTAGCATAGAGAAATCACAAGTAAACACTTCTGTGGGTGAGAGAAATCCCACTGTCTCTAGTGCTTATGTGGCATAAATAGGTTTTTAAACTTTACTTCAGAGCCAAAATAGTAAAGTTAGACAAGAAAGATTGATGAGAGAAAATATTTAGCACCCAAAGACTACAAATTGCATTTTAAAATGTGGCTTTCTTAGAAAAATTAATAAATGTAAAAATGTAGATTTCTCTAACTATAAAAACAACTTGAATTTATTCTCGGTTATAATGTTTAAATATCCAATATTATTTTCAAAGGCTCTTTTCAATGAGGGTTTCCATTAAACATTTTTTGTATCCCATTTGGTAAATTCAACAGTTGAGGCACTGAACAATTGAACATTTGGGTCCATATGTGCTTTTAAATCATTGTCTTAAACATCTCAAATCCAGTCCCTAACTCACCATTTTTTTTCTCAAGACCTTCTCCTCTTACTAAGTCCTGTATTGCAGAGGCTGTCATCATCATTAACTGAATGATCCAAGCCAAAAAAAAACAACTGGAGGTCATTCTTTATTCTTGGTTCTTCGTTCATTCACGTATTCATTCCTTCTTTCTCTCAACAGATCCTTTAGAGTAACACCTAGGTGTAAGGCACATAGGTGCTAGGATAAACTACTTAGACTGCATTCTTAGAACTATGGCACCTTCCACATCAAGACAATTACAAAGACCTTTGGAATTGCCTTTGTTAACATTACTTCAATATCTCCTTACTTAATCCCATCTTTACTTCTACTTGTTAGCTTAGGACAGGGTTTCTCAATATCAGCACTATTGATATATTAAACTGGATAATTCTTTTTTTGGGGTGAAGATGTCCTTTTATAGTATAGAAGGCTTAGCGGCATTCCTGCACTCTACCCTGGATATCAGTATCACCTACCAAAAATACTTGTGACAAGCAAAAATGCTTTCAAATATGGCCAAGTGTCCCCTTCAAGGAGGAAAATAAACTCCAACCCATTGAGAATCACTTGTTTAGGTCGTAGTTGTGTCACAGCTGAGTAACTGAAATAAACTCTCACTAGTATCCTTTCTCCCTGTGATGTGTCATATGCATCATGGGCATCTCTAATTCTTAAGCCATTTCTAAGCATGATCTCACCTCATGCTAACATCCTACTGTGAGCTGTATAATTAGCCTGCTCTACAAAAAGGCAGTAGAAACCCAGGGGAGTGATTCACCCACTGTCAGAGATTGAATAGGAGGCAGGATTCAAAACCAAGATCTGACTAAATTTTTAAAAATTTCTTTTAACAAATAAGCAAGAGTTATATTGAGTGTTTATGTTAATATTAAGAACCAAATATGTTATTCTCAGTTTGAATTCATCTGATGGTGAACAAGCCTTTTCAGGGATTGGTGGTCATCACTTCTCTACCATATTTCTTACCTCCACCCCCACTTCTCACCATATATTCCTATTCCAATGTCATTGGTGCTTTTCTTCAAACACCTGTATTCTTTCTTGTTTCTGGGATTTTCCTCATGCTCTTCTTCTGCCTTGAGAATCTTTTCTTCCTTCTTCTCTTGTTGAACTCCTCTCCATTCTTTAGGACTTAGATCAGGCACTCTATTTCCAAGAAGTCTTCTTTGACATCCTCATTCTTTGTTAGGGACACTATCTCTGCCTCTCTGTCACCACCTACACATATTGCTATTACATCCTCCATCGCACTGCATGTGATATTCTGTGTCTCCCTGGTTAGTTCCACTTAGTAAGGCCTCCACCATTCAACTACTTGTGTTACCTTGAACAAATCATTGAACCATTTTATGCTTTAGTTTCTTCATCTTTAAATGGGGACAATAACAACCGCTGCTTCATTAGGTTACTGCAAGAATTAAATGAGTGCTAGTGAATGTTCAGAAGAATATTAGGCAAGTGTGAATGCTATACATGTATTTGTTATTTTTATTTGAATTCTAAATCTATTATACTCCTGACATGTTGGAAACTCAAATATCATGGTTAAGTAAATGAATATCTTCACTATAATTTTCAGAATAATTCTTCAGTGTAAGCTCAATGATACTGATAATCAACTTTCTGTCTGGTGGAACAGAGCTGATTAGCTCAGCCAAGGGTCTGTTGGATTAGACCTACAGTGACGAAGCAGATAGCCATTCCTTACTCCCTGCAGAAAGCCTAAGCAGAGCAGAGAATCTTCCAAAGCTGTATTTGATATGCCAGATCCAAAGTAGTTGATCTTTAGAACTATTGCTACTGAGAAAAATCAAAAGCAGTTCTAGGTAGCCTTTTACTCTGCTCATGTGCATGGTTCCATTTTTTTCTTTTGGTCTTTCTACTTCTTTTATTCTTTCTTCTAATTTCCTGAGAGCCATTTTTCTACTTTTTAATTTTCATTTGTTTGCCCTCGCCTTCATTGTGAATAGATATTTCTGTGGCTCCCTTAAACAGTTCTGAGTTGCTAAACCAAAACAAATTTTAAAAATCTGATTATTATTATTAAACAATTTACTGCCCCAAACTCAAAGAAAATTGTGAGAATGTTCCCATAGACAAGAACATCAAACTACTTACCAAATTACTCAGAGGAGAAATGGACTTGGGGGCACTAGCTGGGTTGGTCTCATCAGAAAAATGTTTTTTATTCGTCTGCCAGTAAAACATTTTCTACATTTTCCATTGAAGCCCTATTGTACATATATTTTTATAGTTTGTAATATTTTTCCATCATTTATTAAATTCTCCATTGGAAATGGCATTAGACAAATTTTCAGGAATTATGCCATTTAAATACAAATCAAAGCCCCTAAATCTTACATAGATTTAGGCTCTTCCATGATATTTTATTGAATTGCCTCATCTGTCAAATAAAAGATTGCATTGTCTTTTGTTAAAAGAACTTCTTATGAAAACAGAATTATACACCAGGGAGATAGATTATAATTTTCTTGGGAATAATAATTCTGAGTTTCCAGACTTTGGTATAATTGAAATCTTTTTTTTAACCTGATATTAACATAGTTGGAGGCATTAAAATATATTTAATTATTTATTAAGCATTCTTTAAAGAATTTCCATATAAAAATGATTTTTTAAGCAAATGCCTGCAAGCTTGAAGTTGGATAAAAATGTACTTTATCCCCCATAATTAGGCATGATTGTACTTTGAGTTAGAAAAATGCAGTGCATATTGGCCACAATGATTTCACAACTAATTGTTCTTTTGTCACATAAAAGAGTGTTGGATCAAATTCCTTATTGGTACTAACTATGTTAGGTCTTCTCTGAATTAAAAGATGGTTCAAGTTTAGGTAGCAATTTAGGAATCATAAAATTTAGATTTTTTTTCTGCTGCTATAAACTCATGAAATTGGATTAAAAAGAGCTTATATACAAAGAAAATGTGCGTACGTATACATAGATATACATATGCTGTGGCTTGTGTGTATATGTCCTTCCAAAACTCATATGTTGGAACTTAAACCCAAATGTGATAACATTAAGAGGTAGGGGTCTTTAAGTTAAATCATGAGGGTGAAGCCCTCATGAATGGAATTAGTAACCTTATAAAAGAGCTATAACAAACTAGGTAGGCCTTTTCTGCCCTTCAAACCATCTGACATGTGAAGACACAGCATTCACCATTTTGCTCTGTTAGGCTGCTGCAGCATGGATTCATCTTGGAAGCAGAAAACAGCCTTTTCCAGACACTTAATCTGTTGGCACCTTGATCCTAGACTATCTGTATTCCAGAACTATGAGAAATAAATTTCTGATCTTTATAAACTATCCATTCTCGGCTCAGGTATTTTGTTATAGCAGCACAGACTAAGACAGCACACACACACACACACACACACACACACACACACACACACAAGCATTTTCTTGAATTAGCAAACAACTTTTGGTGTTTATTCACAAAGTAGTCTTACACTGAATAGTGGCTTCTATTACTGTTGTATGCCTTTGAAGCACTATAAATGAGTTAATTTGCTAACTATATCTATACACATAAAACGTAGCTGCTCTTTGTGATTGAGGATTATGCCATCATAGCAATTACTATTTTTTTATTGATCGTTTTAACCAGTAAAGAAATTAGAAGTAAAAGTGGGAATTGGACCTCAGTAATGAGAATATAAATGTTTTATTCTTTACCAAGCTTTACAAGCCCTAGATACACATACATGATGATCTGTTCATTCTTTGAACAAATATTTACTCAGCACTACCATGTTCTAGGCGGTAGAGTAGGCCTTCAGAATAAAAATAAGGCAGACTCTTTCCTTGCCCTCACATAACTTGCAGAACATCAGGAAAGACAGACAATGGATTGTAATATAGGCTAAATGTTCTTGTGGAATGTTAGAGAAAGTTTCTTGGAGAAAACGCCATTTGAGCTAAAATCTGAAAAACAAATTGGACTTGACTGGTAAAGTTTCAGGAGAGAGGGAGAAGGTGCCAGGCAGGAGAGTAGGATGTATGAAGATCCAGAAACAAAAGGTGGCATGAAGCCTTGAGAGAACTGCACAGTTTGGTACGACAACAGTACATGGTGGTGTATGGGCACTGCAGGTGAGGCAGGGGACACAGGTAGCACATAGGTCATGGAGGGTCTTGCACAGCATATTATATTTTGATGTCAATAATACTGGGAAAGTTTAGAAATGTTTGGGACTAGGGAATGATATGAATTGTGGCATTGGCATTTGTGGAAAATCATTTGGGGTACAGTGTGAGAAAGAAATTTGTGAGATTAAGAATGAAGGGAAGAATCTAAAGGATGAGGCATTTGTAGTGGTCCAGGTGAGTGTCAGTGATGGAATGGATTAGGGTTGTGGTAATAAGCTGGAGAGATGGACAGAATTGAAACATAATTCTTCTACTCACTGTTTACTGATCTGGTGATTGAAGAAGCAGTGAGAGAGAAGTCACAGATGGCCCCAGTTTCTGGCTTGGGTAACAGAGCTACCTTTCACTGACATAAAAACATTGGAGGAGACACAATATTGGGAAGTTGATGAGTTCGAATTTTGAAATGTTGAGTTCAAGGTTCTTAGATGCCTCTGAGCAAAGCTATTAAGAAGTTGATTATGTGGCCGCAGTTGTCTGCAAACAGGTTAGACTTAGAAATATAGATTTGGGAGGTATTTCAAAAAGCTGCTGAACAAAAATCCATATTTTCTCCTTGATTATAGGCTTACAAGTAGACTACATTTCTCTGCACATTTTCCAGTTGGATGATGGATGCCATATGACTAAAATTTGGTCAGTGGAATTTGAGGGGAAGAAGAAAAGCACCTGACTTACGGGCCATATCTATAAAAAAAAACCTTTCATGTGCATGGTTCCATGGCCTTTTTTCCATGCCCTTTTTCTGTTTTAAAATCTAATGTTGAAGATAGCAGGATCTCTGTTTGCCAGAGTTACTGAATGTTGAAAGAAGAGCCATTCCGTTGGCCTTTCACCTCCCCAATATTGCTATAGAAGTAATATCTAAACTATATTATGAATGTGTAATTATATGTCTAGGTGGTGAGTTTGTTATTGCAATAAGGTTATTATAATTAGCTTTCTGAACAAAGATGGAAGAAGAATAAAATCTGAAGCCTCAGAAGAGATTGTCTACATAAATTGTTCTAGTATTCATTGTTACTTTAACCAATTACCACAAACTCAGTGACTTAAAATAACAAATGTGTTCTATAACAGTGCTGGAGGTTAGAAGTTTGAAGTGGGTCTCAACAGTGTCAAGTGTCAGCAAAGCTGCATTCCTTCCAGAAGCTTGAGGGGAAGATCTCTGTCTTTGCCTTTTGCAGCTTCTAGATGCTGCCTTCATCACTGTGACCTCTGTGTCCATCATCACATTTCCTTCACTAACTATCTGGACTTTCTCTTTCTCTTAAAAGGATGCTTGTGATTACATTGGGCTCTCCTGGATAATCCAGGATAATCTTCCCATCTCAAGGTCCTTAACAGAGTCACATCCACACAGTCCCTTTTTTTCCATGTAAAGTAGAATATTCACAGGTTCTGGCAGTTAGAACGAGCACATCTTTAGGAAAAAAGCTCTTTTCCTGCCTCCTACACAAGTGTGGAATGACAGAGGAAAAGAATCTAAAACACATTTGGAGTCGCACCAATTTAAAAGGTATTGTCAGAGGAAGAGGAAACAGCAAGGTAACCATGAACGAACAAGGAAAGACCTGGGAGAAAACCAGGCAGTGTGGTGACATAAAAAATATGGAAGGAAAATATTTTAAGAAGCGAGCAATCAGTAGTGTTTCTGTTAGTGAGAGATTAGGTAAGACAAAGCCTTACAAATGCTCACAGAAATCATTTATGGTCTTTTAAAGATCTGCTGGAGGCTGGGCGCAGTGGCTCAAGCCTGTAATCCCAGCACTTTGGGAGGCCAAGGCAGGTGGATCACAAGGTCAAGAGATCGAGACCATCCTGGTCAACATTGTGAAAGCCCATCTCTACTAAAAATACAAAAATTAGCTGGGCATGATGGCGCATGCCTGTAATCCCAGCTACTTTGGAGGCTGAGGCAGAAGAATTGCCTGAACCCAGGAGGCAGAGGTTGCAGTGAGCCAAGATCGCACCATTGCACTCCAGCCTGGGTAACAAGAGGGAAACTCCATCTCACCAAAAAAAAAAAAAAAAAAAAAAAAAAGATCTGCTGGAGTATAGCAATTAGAATGAAAGGCTAAGTTGTGTCATGGCTGGGAGCGGGGACAGTGAAGATAGTAAGACAATTCTTTTCAGAAGATGTGTTATAAACAGGTACAGAAAACTAGAGAGAGAAATAGTTGGTGTGGGGGGAAGTTGCCCACCCTCCACTGGAAATACATATGCATATTTAAATGTGCCAGTGAAGAAAGAAACAAGAGTGAGATTGAATAATCAGATACCGGCCTGTAAGAAGAAGGAAAATTAAAAAATATATATTTTTCATTTTGACAGGGAAGAGAAAGAACCTATTGAGTTGTATAAAAGTAAATTGAGAAAATCACTGTTTAATTATTTATTCCCTCTATTAAATAGAAGATCTGGCACTAATAGCTGAGAGGGCCTTAGGGGTTGGATGATGGACTTTTGAGAGGTGTAGGTATTGTTGAAATACTACATGGAATACTTGTGTGTTGACCAGGAAAATTATAGTAGTGCATTAGAGAGCCACAAGGACCCCATCAGAATGAAAGACATAAATATGTAGTGGACCAATCCTGACCACTGTATGATTTTTCTCTTGAAATGTCAGAGAGCTGCATGGAAAAGTAGAAAATGTAGCTGTTGAATGTATTAAGGTTTGTAGGGTTCTCTCCAATGAGGAGTGGTAGAATGACCACAGAATAAGAGGTTTTAGCAAATTGGTAAACAAAAAGATGATGTAATGGCATGCATAAAAAGCTATGTAAAGACAGGAGGGTCCTAATGTGGAGAGGGACAAGGGACTCTATAAAATGAGGCACTAAAGAAGTCAAAGAACTGGTGTTGGGAACAATAAAGTGGGAGAGATGGTGAGGAATGCATGGTTAAGAATGACTCTGGCTACTTCATTTGAGAGGTGGTGCAATCTAGATGTGATAAGGTCCAGGGTGTGACCGTGGAGTGGGTGCCTGGGTGGGGAAATGTTCTGGAAGCTGAAGTAGGCAAGGAACCTTGAGGTGAAGTAGTCATTTGGAGTTACCTAGAATGATGTCAGGCCGGAGGGTGGAGAGAATGCCTGCCAGCCAGGTGCCTGGGTATTCTGTGAGCTTACTACCATATCATCAGTAAATAGCCAAGAAGTAAAAAGCCAAAAGCTTCCCACAAAGGCAAAACATATTTAGGCAATTACCTGAATGATTTGATTAAAATCCTTTTTACGGTTTCCTAGGAAAAAGAAACTTAGTATGTATTTGCATAGATGAATTTACCTGAGAATTTACAATTGTCTCAAACCATTTTTCCTGTCTGAATAACTTAGTCACCAGCAGTTTACCTCAGGCCCCATCTGGCCATTAGCCTGAGATGGATTAACACAGGACTACTGCCAATGAATGTGCAGAAAGAAATCCTATCAACGTTCTTCTCTGTTAGGTTGGCCGAATCACAAAGAAAGGGCTTGCAGTGGAGAGTTTGGAATGGAGAAGGTGCAATGACACTAAAAGTATCTCTGCCTCAGCTCTGCATTGTACCCTCTGAGTGTGAAGATATTGCTTGTTCACATTAGCTCCTTGGCTCCATGACTCAGTCCTTGATAAAAGAGTATTTTTTTAAACGGTTATAATACTTTGTGCTGTTTCATGTACTCTGTAATACAAGATAAAATAGCACCTTCCTTGCCCTCCAGGAGCTAAAAATTGTGTGTTTACATTTAACTATTTAATTAGATTAAACCATTTAAACAACTTCTTTATATGAGCTAAGTATAAGTAAATTAATAAGTGCTTTTAAGTGGTGATAAACAGGGGAATTCTTAAGAAAAGGCTCATCAGAAATATTGTCATCTGTCTTATTCCAATACAGGGAATTACAGCATCTACTTTCTGATCACGTGCCATGTACCCAGAGCTGAGGAAAACACGAAAAGAAGGCACACACATTGCATCTTTACTGACAACATTTACAGTCTTGTTTGGAACATATATATGTATATATATATTACATATGAAACATTCATAAAATGTAAGATGTATCAACCATTGAAACCCTCTGAAATAGATAAGTGATATTTTTATTATAGGAGGGATACCTCTGTTTGCTTAAAGATGGGTGAGATGGCTCTTGTTCTTGTGTAGTTCACAGTGTATGGGAGAAAGCAGACATGTGTACAGGTAAACTACATTATGTCATATGCAGAGACTTGTGGGCCAGAGAGAAGGAGTCATTTACAGGGGAAGTTAAGAACATTCTCAAAGAGTAGGGGACCTTGGAACACAGTCTGGAGGGCATTGCAGATATTTGCTAAGGTAGGAGAGGGAAGGTGAAAGATGGACCTTCCAGGTGTGAGCCTTCTCTGAAGTTGCTTCCCCTGACTAACATCACTCTAAATGACCCTTTTGCTCAGTAACCAGTAGTGAATTAAATATTTTTGGAATTAGAAGGATGAAACTACAGAGATTCTACGATTCAGAAATTCAGTGGTGAACACTGAAATCCAAAATAAAAGAAGTGTTTATTACAGGTTCTCCGGCTCAAAGGGGACAAACTGAAACTAAGCAAATCAATGTCTGTGGAATAAATAATTGCACAGGCTAACCAGTGCTGGGACCAAATCTCTAGAAGAAGGAAATAAAAATAAGTATTACTGAAGAATGCTAACAACAGTAAGAATAAATATTTCTATAACCACTGGAACAGAATCTCCAGTGGTTATAGAAATATTTATTCTTACTGCTGTTAGCATTCTGCTCAATGACATTTAATGCCAAGTAATTAAATGAGACATAACTTGGTTAAAGTAAGCTTTATTGTTCTATCTCCTTGTGCAAATATTCTGTGCTTGCTTATGGTATTTTTAAAATTGCAACTGAGTCATTTACCTTGGGTGGGGACCCCAAGCCCACAGTGAGCAATTGTTTATTGGGAGGGACAGGCAAGGCAGAGTCATGCTTCACAGTGAAACCTCTGCTGTCTCAGAGGCTGACAATCAGGATTTCACTATTTTAGTTTGTAGGACAAAGTGAAAACCAGATGTACCAGAACATAACGAAAATATCCTTGATGATCCTTTTCTTTGCAAAATGGGAAAATCCAAACCTAGTCTACTATAAGTCATCAATAGCCAAAATTGATGAGACTTCACAGATACTGCAGATAAATGTGAATATTTTGAAAGGAGGCAGAGTGACTTCTGCCTTTTGGTCTCATATGTAAGGAGCTTAGAGGTTGCTACCCTAATAAATCAAACCTAAACAAACTGAAAAGCTGACAGTTTTTCTTAGATCTAACAGAGGAGTAAGGTCACAGGACAAACTTCTTTCTGTTCCTCAAATTGAAGAAACAGATAGACAGATATAGAGAATGACAACTCACCACAGGAGAAATCCATGAGTAGAAGCCTTCACAGAACCAGTACCAAGGTAGGAAAACCTAAACTATAATACATGAATTGCTGGAGGCTATGTGTGGACAAGTCTGAGGGTTAGAAACTCTTAAGGAAACCCAGTCATGGAGAGTCCCCATACTTTGGAGAGTTTTACCTGTATGAGCTCTACCAGGTTCTCACAGTACTAGTTCTAATAATTTTGGGGAGAAAAAGTCCACAAAGCTTCCAGAAGGAAGAGGGGAGAAGTAACTATTTTGAAATTTAACAAGTTCTGCCATCGGGAGAAGCCATTTTACCAGAAGCTAACCCTTTGGAGTTTTATCAGAGCCTAACTTAGCCAGGAGAAGAGGAATATTCAACTCCAGCTGGTGCTACCATCCTACCACACCTAAGGGGGAGAAAATAAAGAAGCACTAGTGAAATTCACAGTCTGGGGCAGAGGCTCACCAAAAAACTGAGACCTAGGCATAATAATATACAATTTCTTCCTCTCCCCAACAAACCTTATCACCACATTACTAAACTCCTAATAATAGCAGTTTCTTTTACCCAGTATATCACAACCATTTTGCAACCAAAAATTACATTTACTAAATGGCATAAACATAATTTGAAGAGACTGAACAAATATCAGAACCAGAATCAGATATAGCAGGAATATTGGAATTGTTTGACCACAATTGCTAAAGAACTATGATTAATATTTAAAGGGATTAATGGAAAAAGTAAACAGAATCTAAGAACAGACAATATAAGAAAAGTAGAAATTCTAAGAGAAAATGTGATTAAATTCTAGAGATAAAAAACATTGTAACAGAAATGAAGAGCAATGTGTCTCATGAAAATAGATGCAAAAATTCATCAAATATTAGCAAATTGAATTTAGCAATGTATAAAAAGGAGTATACACTAAGTGAGATTTATCCCAAGTATGCAAGTTGGTTTCAAAATTTGAAAATCAAGTAATGTAATCTATCACATTTACAGGATAAAGAAAAAAAATCACATGACTATATAACAGAGCAGAAAAAGCATTTGACAAAAAGCTAATACCACCTCATAATAAGAACTCCTAGGAAAGCAGAAATACAGAGAACCTTCCTCAACTTGATGAGTAAAATCTACAAAAAGTGTTACAGTTAACATCCTACTAATAATGATAAACTAGAAGTTTTCCTGTTAAGATCAGAAACAAGGTAAGGCAATCCCTTCTCACTATTGCCTATTAACATTCTACTGTAAAATCTAGCTAATGCAGACAGATGAGAAAATGATATAAAAGGTATACCAATTGGGAAGGAAAAAAATCAAACCATCTTAGTTTGCAGAGGACCTGCTCATCTATACAGAAAATCTGAAAGAATAGACAAATAAACCCTTGGAACTTATAACTGATTTTAACAAGGTTGCAGGATACAAAGTTAATATACAAAAGTTAATCACTTTCCTATATGCTGGCAATTAACAAGTGAAATTTGAAATAAAAAATATATTACCATTTACATTACCTCCCTCAAAACTGAAATATTTAGGTTTAAGTCTAATGAAATATGTGTAACATTTATATGAGAAAAACTATTAAACTCTGATAAAAGATAACAAATAACTAAATAATTAGAAAATAGTATATGTTTTTGGATAAGAGGACATAATATGTCAAGATGTCAGTTCTCCCCAACTTGATCTATAGATTCTATGCAATCACAATCAAAATCCAAGTAAATTATGTTGATATTGACATACAGATTCTAAAATTTACATGAGGCAAAAGATTCAGAATAGCCAAATCAATATTAAAGGAGAAGAACAATGTTGGATAACTGATACCACCTGACTTCAAGACTTACTACAAACCTACAGTAATCAAGACACTGTAATATTTGTGAAAGAATAGGAAACAGATCAATGGAACTGAATGGAAAACTCAGAAATATATTCACATAAATAAAGTCAACTAATCTTTGGCAAAGGAGCAAAGACAATACAATGGAACAAAGAGGGCATTTTCAACAAATGGTGTTCAAATGACTGGACATACACAAGCCAAAAATACAAATTTAGACACAGACATTATACCCTTTACAAAAGTTCACTCAAAATGAGTTGTAGACCTACATATAAAATGCAAAATTATAAAACATCTAGAAGAAAACATAGGTGAAAACCTAGATGACCTCAGGTACAATAAAAACTTTTCAGATGTAACACCAAAGGTACAATCTATAAAATAATTAAAAACAGGACTTCAATAAAATTAAAAACATCTACTATGCAAAAGACAATGCCAAGAGAATAAGGAAACAAGTTTACAGACTGTGAAGAAATATTTGCAAATGTCATCGTGATAAAGGACTGCTGCTGAAAATATACAAAGGACTCTCAGAATTCAACAATAAGAAAATGAACAACCCAATTTAAAAACAGGCAAAATACCTGAACATACATTTAACCAAAGAAGATACACAAAAGGCAAGTAAGCATGTGAAAAGATGCTTCATATCATATGTCTTTAGGGAATTGCAAATGAAAACAAAAATGATATACCACTATACATTTATTAGAATGACAAAAATCCAAAACACTGACATGAACAAATGCTCATGAGAATGTAGAAGAACAGGCACTATAATTATTTGCTGATGGGAATGCAAAATGGTACAGCCACTTTGGAAATCAGTTTGGCAGTTTATTTCAAAAGGTAACATACTCTTAACATAAAATCCAGCAATTACACTTCATGGTATTTACCCAAATTGTTGAAAAGTTATGTCCTCACAAAAAACATACACAGAGATGCTAAAACCTGGACTCAACCAAGATGTTCTTCAATAAGTAAATGAATAAACTGTGGCACATTCAAATAATGGAATATTATTAAAGTCTAAAAAGAAATAAGTTTTCAAGCTATGAAAAGACATGGAGAAAACATAAATGCATACTACTAAGGGAAGGAAAATAATCTAAAAAGGCTATACTGTATGATTCCAACCATAAGCTGTTCTGAAGACAAACTATGAAGACAACAAAAATATCAGTGGTTGCCAGGGGTTAGTGGGGAAGGAGAGATAAACAGGAATAACACAGAGGATTTTTAGGGCAGTGAAGCTACTCTGTATGATGCTAAAATGGTGGATACATGCCAATATACATTTGTCCAAATTAATAGAATGTGCAGTATCAAGAATCAACCCTAATGTAAACTATGGAATTTGGGTGATAATGATATATCAATGTAGGTTCATCAAATGTAACAAATGCACCACTGTGGTGGTGATGTCAATAGTGAGGAGGCTGTGCATTTGTGGGATCTGGGGACATAGGAACCCTCTGCACTTTCTGCTCAATTTTGCTGCAAACCTAAAACTGCTCTAAAAAATAAAGTTGTTTTTTTTTCAATGGAGGAAGAGTGTGGCACAATACTTAACACATGGGACCAGAGAGAACAGTAACTTATAATTTGACCAGGAATCTGTGTCAAAGAAATAATGAAACTGAGGCTTCTTTTTGTCAAGACGGCTGACTAGGATGGCTGACTAGGACATAAGATGTCACTTCTTCTCAAAAAGAAAATAATAGATACTGGTGAATGGACATGGCGTGAATGGAAAACTAAGGGAAGAGAGACAGGACCTGTTGGAGAGCTGATGGAAAGAAGCTGGGGTGCAGAAAAGGAAAGTGGCAAGAATCTGGCAGAGATTTACCCCTGAGGAACTCAAAGCCCCACAGGAAGGGTAGGTCGGAGTGCATCTCTGCTTCCTTCACCCTTACGACAACTTGCTGACTCCTAAACTGTTAAGGAGACCCTCTGTTCTCATAACCCTGGATAATAATGTTGGCAGCAACTTAAGAACTCCCCAGGGACAGAGAACCAGGTGGTCACCTCACACAGGCATGCCTGCACTCACCTCAGGCCAGGAGAAGGCAGGCACTATACTGATAGGCTGCTGCCCTGCCCAAGCATTCTCTGCCCCTTGGTCACTGCACCACCAGATCCCTCACAAACCTACCCTATAGTCTGCTGTGGCTATGGCAAAGTACAGGGAATGGACCAGCAGATTCCCGGGAGGTAAGGGACACCTGAAGATCTTACCCTCTATGTGGGGTTCCCCTAAGGCAGAGGGATCTGCAGCCCAACCAAGCCCCCCTTGGTACAAAAACAATGTGGGTGCAGTGCCAATCACTGAAAACAGCAGCACCAGATGCCAGGAATAGAAGTGGGAAATTGTCATCTCCTCACTGCCTCCCCTCACTGTGGCAGACACAGCAGAGGTTCTCCCTGCTGGGAGCAAGTGCATGTGTACTTGGAGAATGTACTTTTTGTGCTTTTGGCAGTGGCTTCACACCTGTTAAAAGTGAGCCTGCACTGCTTGGGCTTGCAGGAAGAGCAGGGGTCAACTCTCCCTCCCTACACAGAGCAGCAGCATCCTAGCAACAAAGGGCAGACAAGCCACAGAGTTGTCCACTCTGGACTGGATGAAGAGGCTCTGCCTGGGGCCCATTTTTGGTGGTGGCCACCAGAGGGGCATATATGCAGCTTGCAGCCACACTGTGGCCCAGAACTAAAGGTCAAAGTCTAAATGAGCTGAAGGTCATGAGCCCTGCAAGAAAGGTGTGATAAGGAAACAGACTGTGTTCCTGTGGGCTCAGGACAGGAACTGGTGCACCCCTCCCTGCATCCTCCCCAGAAACCTCAGTGCACCCCAACACAGTTTCCACTGACCACCCCCATCAGGGCGGGCACTTCCACTCATTATCAGCCTACCTGAGTTGGCTCTTATTCTTAAGCACCACCTACTGGACTGGAGGCTAAACTTCACCACCCAATAAAAAAAATTTGTCAGAAGGGCTTAGTGCTAGTGGATGAGATAAGCTTCCTGAGACCTCCACATCCTCAGCCACTCAGGAGACAGCATGTTGGCACCTATGTTCAATACATCACTACAACAGGCAGCATCTGGGAAAGCCACCACATAGAAGCTGTCTTCAATTAAGAAACCCATACAGAGCCTTGATCCCATGAAAGCACCCAGTAATTAAGACAAACGATCATATACAACATATAACGCAGTCATATCCTCAAGGGAAAAAAGAATAAAAATTTTAAAAGTTCCATCCAAAGAATAGCAAATTCAAAAATAAGAAATAACAGCTCCCTCAGATGAAAGGGAATTAGTGCATGAACTCCAGCAATACAAAAAGACAAGTTGTCTTGACAGCTTCAAAGGATTGCACTATTTATCTAGCAATGTATCCTATCCAAAATGAAAGGTCTGAAATGACAGATAAAGAATTCAAAATGTAGATTACAAAGAAACTCAATGAAATCCAAGAGAAAGTTGAAAATAGAAACAAACAAAAAAACAGAAAAAAATGATTCAGAGTATGTAAGACAAGATAGCTATATTTAAAAAAATCAAATAGAAATTTGAAATTGAAAAATATTCACTGAAGAATTTCAATATACGGTTGGAACCTGAAACAACAGACTAGATAAAGCAACAGAAAGAATTTCAGAGCTTGAAGACCAGCCTTTCAAATTAACCCAGACAAAAATAAAGCAAAAGTGCTTTTAAGAAACGAACAAAGTTTTGAAAAACATGGGATCATGTAAAATGATCAAACCTATGACTTACTGGCGTTCTTGAAAAAGAAGAAAAAACAAGCAACTTGGAAACATATTTGAAGGAATAATTCAGGAAAATGTCCCTATTCTTGCTAGAGAGTTCTACATCCAGATATGAAAAATTCAGAGAACACCTGCAAGACACTCTACAAAATGACCATCCCCAAGGCAGATAGTAATCGAATTATCCAAATTCAATGCTGAAGAAAAAATCTTAAAGATAACTAGAGAAAAGGGCCAGATTACCTACAAAAAATATCTCATGCCCCTAATAGCAAACTTATAAGCAGAAACATTGAAAGCCAGAAGAGACTGAAGGCCTATTTTTAGCCTTCTTAAACAAAAAGAATGTTAATAATTTTATATTCTGCCAAACTAAGCTTCATAAATGGAGAAATAAAGTCTTTCACAGGCAAGCAAATGCCAAGGGAATTCATCACCACCAGACTAGTTCTACAAGAAATGCTCAAGGGAGCTCTAAATAAAACCAAAAGGACAATACTCACCTACCATAAAAGCACACATAAATACAATGTTTACAGATCCTATAAAGCAATTACACAATTGAGATTACAAAGCAACTAGCTAACAACACTATGACTTCACATATCAATATCAACCTTAAATGTAATGACCTAAATGCTTCACTTAAAAGACATAGATTGGCAAAATGGATTTTTTAAAATGACCCAATTATCTACTGCGTTAAGAGACCCATTCATATATAATAATACCTACAAGCTCAAAATAAAGGGATGGAGGAAGATCTATCAGGCATATTGGAAAAAGAAAAAGAGAAACAATGCTATTCTTTTAACAGATAAAACAGACTTTAAACCAAAATCAGTGGGAAAAAAATACAAAAGAGGGCATTATATAAAGGATTCAATTCAACAGGAAGATTTAACTATACTAAATACAGAAAATATGTCTGAGCAAATAATTCAAGAATATCCTGAATATGCACCCAACATCATAGCCTCCAGATTTCTAAAACAAATACTACTAGACTTTTAAAAAACATAATCATACAATAATAGCTGAAGACTTCAACACCCTACTGACAGCACTAGACATATCATCGAGGCAGAAAACTAATAAACTCAGGACATAAATTGTACTCTTGACCAAATGGATCTAAGACATCTACAGAACATTTCACCTACTAATGCAGACTATAAATATCTCTCAACTGTGCATGAAATATTCTCTAAAATAGACCATATGCTTGGTCAGAAGGCAAGTCTCAATAATGTGAAAACATTGAAATCATATCAAGCATCTTCTCAGACCACAATAGAATAAAATTAGAAATCAACACCAAGAGGAACTCTCAAAACCACACAAGTACATTAAAATTAAACAGTTTGCTCTTGAATAACTTTTGAGTAAACAAAAATTTTGGCAGGAATCAAAAATTTTTTTAAACCAATGAAAATAGAGATACAACATACCAAAACCTCTGGAATACAGCAAAAATAGCTAAGAGGAAGTTACAGCACTAGATGCCTACATCTAAAAGATAGAAAGATATTAAATTAACAATTTAATATTGCATCTAAAGGAATCAGAAAACCAATATTCAAACAAGCAGAATCAGAAATGATAAAGGTGTCATTAAAACTCATTCCACAGAAATACAAAAGATCGTTAGGAACTACTACGAACATCTCTATGAGCACAAACTAGAAAACACAGAGGAAACGGATGAATTCCTGGAAACATACAACCACTAAAGATTGAACCAGGAAGAAATTAAAATCCAGAATAGACCTATACTGAGTTATGAAGTTGAGTCAGTAATAAAAAAATCTACCAACCAAAAAACAAAAGCCCAAGATCAGAAGGATTCATAGCAAAATTCTACCAGACATACAAAGAATAGCTACTACCAATTTTACTGGAACAATTTCAAAAAATTGAGAAGAGATTCCTCCATAATTTATTCCACACAAACCTTATCATCCTGATACCAAAATCTGGCAAGGACACAAACAGAAAACTACAGCAAAATATTCCTGATAAACACTGATGTAAAAATCCTTAACAAAATACTAGACACCAAAATCCAGCAACACATTAAAAAGATAATTCATCACAATCAAGTGAGTTTTATTCCAGGGTTAGGCTTTGTGTCCATTCCCAATTTCATCTTGAATTATAATCACCATAATTCCCATGTGGCTAGGGAGAAACCAGGTGGAGATAATTAAATTATGGGAGTGATTTTCCCCATGCTGTTCTCATGATAATGAATGAGTTCTCATAAGATGTGATGGTCTTAGAGGGGGCTCTTCCCCCTTTGCTTGCTCTCACCTGCCATCATGTAAGATATGCCTCTCCTTCCGCCATGACTATAAGTTGCCTGAGGCCTCCTCAGTTCTGCAGAACTGTCAGTCAATTAAACGTCCTTTCTTTCTAAATTACCCAGTCTTGGGTATGTCTTTATAGCAGTGTCAAAACTAACTAATACAAAGCCAAAAACAAATTACCCCATTAAAAGATAGGCAAGGCAACAATCATATGAGAAAAGCTCAACATCACTGATCATTACAGAAATGCAAATCAAAACCACAATGAGATGCTACTGCAAACCAGTCAGAATGGCTATTACTAAAAAGTCAAAAAAATATCAGAAACTGGTGGGGTTGTGGAGAAAAAGGAATGCTTTTACACTGTTGATGGCAGTGTTAATTAGTCCAATCATTGGAAAAGACAGTGTAGCAATTCCTCAAACCTACAGATGAAAATATCATTAGACCCAGCAATCCCATTACTGGGTATATACCAAATAAATATAGGTTGTTTTATTATAAAGACACATGCACTTGTATGTTCACTGTACCACTATGAACTGAAATGCCCATCAATGACAGACTGAATAAAGAAAATGTGGTAAATATATACCATAGAATACTATGTAGCAATAAAAAAGAACAAGATCATGTCCTTTGCAGGAACATGGATGGAGCTGGAGGCCATTATCCTTAACAAACTAATGCAGGAACAGAAAACAAAATACTGCATGTTCTCACTTATAAGTGGAAGCTAAATAATGAGAACACATGGACACATAGAGGAGAACAACACAAACTAGGGCGTACTGGAAGGTGGAGTGGGGAGGAGGGAGAGGGTCAAGAAAAATAACGAATACTAGGCTTAATACCTGGATGATGACATAATCTGTACAACAAACCCCTATGACACACATTTACCTATGTAACAAACCTGCATATCCAGCACATGTACCCCTGAACTTGAAAGTTAAAAAAAAGTAGGCAAAGGACATAAACAGACGCTTCTCAAAAGAAGACATACAAGCAGCCAAGAAATATATTTAAAAATGCTCAACATCACTAATCATCAGGGAAATGTGAATTAAAACCACAAGTAAGTACCATCTCATGCCAGTTAGAATGGCTGTTATTCAAAAGTCAAAACGTAGCAGATGTTGGCTAGGATGTGGAGGAAAGGAAACGCTTATATACTGTTAGTTAGAATGGAAATTAGTCCAACCCCTACGGAAAACAGTATGGAAATTTCTCAAAGAACTGAAAATTGAACTACAATTTCACCTACCAATCCCACTACTGGGTACCTACCAAAAGGAAAGGAAATCATTAGATTTCCTTTCAGCTGTCTAGAAAAGACACCTGTACTCATGCTTATCACAGAACTATTCACAATAACAAGTCATGGAATCTACCTAAATACATATCAGCAGACAATTGGATGAAGAAAATGTGGTATATATACACCATGAAATACTACACAGCTATAAAAAGGAATATAATTATGTCTTTTGCAGCAACATGGAGGGAACTGGAAACCCATTAGTGAAATAAGTCAAGAGACTGATAATCAAATACCATAGGTTCTCACTTATAAGTAGGAGTTAAACAATGGGACACAATAGACTTAAAGATAGAAATAACAGACACTGATGCCTCCAAAAGAGTGTAGGGAGTGGGTGAGGGCTGAAAAACAACCTATTGGCTACTATACATGCTATTTGGGCGATGGGTTCCCTAGAATTGCAAGCTCTAGCGTTATGCAATATATCCATGTAACAAACCTGCACATGTACTCCCTGAATCTATAATACAATTTAAAATAAAGTGTTGAGAGACCCCCATCTCTACTAAAAAATTAGGCAGTCATGGTTGTGCACGCCTGTAGTCCCAGCTACACAGGAGCCTGAGGTGGGAAGATCACTTGAGCTCAGGAAGTTTAGGCTGTAGTGAGCCATGATCAGGCCACTGCATCATGGATACTCCAGCCTGGATAAGAGAGAAACCCTACCCTAAAATATAAAAAATCAAAAAAATAAAAAAACAATGAACGTGGATCTGAGATGTTACATTATCTAAAGATAGAGTGAAACTGGAATACCGGAGAACTAATTGATCAATTTTCTTCTTGGAAAAGTTGATATTGCCTTAAAATTCTCAACTCTCAACTCTGTTATGCTTATATTGAACAACATTAAATGTATACCAGCCCTGGATAAGATATGTATCTTCAAATCTATAATCATCATTTGCCCAACCTGAATGTCAGGACTAGATGAAAACAGGCATGGCATAAGCCAAACCATTAGAAAAAGCAAGACACAGCTCTTCATGCAGGACAATAGTCTTGAACAGAAGGAAGCAAACCTGAGCACAGTTCTCCAGGCTCTGAGAAAACCTGCTATCTTCAAAGAATAGCCCCAAGACTATTACGAGGGATCCCCTCTCTCATTGTTTAGATCATTATTTTTATGCCAGACTGTCCTAATGGTTGACATTTTGTTATGCACCCAACAGGTGGGTAGCTTGGAAGATATCAACCCACTGACCACAACCAAGGATTTAGCAAGGGAATGTTATTACTTCTAACGAGTGAGGTGAACACTGTGGCTAGTGCCCAAAGCAGTTATCTCCCTAGCTGGGTGCTGGGTCAGGCTCTACAAGCTGTATTAGGGTTCTCTAGAGGGATAGAACTAATAGGATGGATATGCATATAAAGGAGAGTTTATAAGTAATAATTAACTCACACAATCATGAAGTCTCACAATAGGCTGTCTGCAGGCTCAAGAGCAAGGTAGCCAGTCAAGTCCCAAAGCTGAAGAACTTGGGAGTCTGATGTTCAAGGGCAGGCAGCATCTAGCACAGGAGAAATATGTAGACTGGGAGGCTAAGCCAATCTAGCCTTTTCATGTTTTTCTCCCTGCTTTATATTCTAGCCATGCTGGCAGCTGATTAGATGGTGCCCATCTAGATTAAGGATGGGTCTGCCTGTCCCAGCCCGCTGACTCAAATGTTAATCTATTTGGCAACATCATCACAGACACACCTAGGATCAATACTTTGCATCCTTCAATCCAGTCAAGTTGACACTCAGTATTAACCATCACATAGGCATAGGTTAATGAGGTATGATCTGATTGGATCCTGCAATGAGTTGATGCCAGAACTCATCTGACCAGATCTTAAATCCTGCCCTAGGGTCTCTGCTTCTTAATTCAGACCCTCCGCCTGCATCCCAGAATTTAGGTTCCCCCTGTGGTTGCAGGCATGGTTAATATGAGCATGGTCAGATTATGTGACCAAAGGATCCATGGCAAATAAAAACAACTTACACCTCTGTTACATAAAATGGAACCAGCTTGGTCTGGTGCAGCTATAATTTAAGTACTTACCATGCCCCAAACACTGTTTTAAGCACTTTATGTATATTACAGATGAGGAAATAGACAGAGATTAATTGGCATGTTGAAGACTATGCAGCTAGTAAATGACAGTCAGGATTTAAACTCAGACTTGAATTCGGAGCTCATGCCCTGAAGCCCGGTGCTGTACTGCCTCCTATCACACATAAAGAGGCTCCCGTCAACTAGGCTGGCTCATGCCCTGTGTGGCCTGGGGTTTCAGCCTGTTGCTTTTCTGGGAAGCAAACCCCTGACAAACAAATCAAGCTGCCTCCTGCTATTATGGTAGGGAAGACAGAAGGCAGCAAGAAGCCTTGAAGTGTTAATATCTTTGTTTACTTTGTCTTGATTAGCTTTTCATGCACGCTCAAATCCTTTTGTGACAAAATAAACTGAGTTTAGGACCAGCTTTCTGGGCAATGTCTTGAGGGCTCAAGGGATACTCAATGATTCAGCATAGAGTTGGTAGTCAAGAAATGCTTGCATGAATGACACCTAGTCAGTCAGTCAATTCAAAAGAATGTCTACGTAACTATTTAGTGACCTCCTTATCTTATTCATTAAATACATCATCTTCCCTTGTCACACTTCAGTCATTTTATTATTTACTGCATTTGCCACACTTTTCTTCCTTCATGGCCTTGTTCATGTTGTTAGCTCTCCTAGATGAAAGCCCTACTTTTTCAAAGCTGCAAGTTTAAATCCTACTTAAGTCCTATTACATCCGGGACTAACTCAAGCATAGCTTATCTTTACTGGAGAAAAGTAATTTAAACCACCTCTGATATTGTACATCATCATCACTAAACACTGAAGTTTGTTCTGCCTATGCCTTATTGTGTAAGAGTAAGTTGCTTAAGGGAAGTGTCATTCCTGTTTTATTTTTTTCTCTCCATCTTTGTGTTTTATGTGGTATAGAGCGGCATCCAAAAAAAGATAGTATTGGGTTTGAGTAGTGAGTATTTATAAATGAACCTTGTATTCCATATATTACAGTACTCATCAACTTTTGATTTACAATTCATCTTTTATAAACAGAATATCTCAGTAGTTAGCCATCTGCTTGGAGTATTTTGAAATGTTTTCTTACATTTTCCCCTGTGTTCATAATTGTATGTGCTTTTAATGGGAATTAATAGCTGCAATGAAGAAATCACTAACATTTATTAGAAATGAGAACAATTTTATCTTGGTATCCTAGAAAAATTGAGATTAGGGAGCAAAAAAAGTATATATCACATTTACGCTAAGCATGTTATATTTTTAAAGAAAAATTATGCATTTAATGTAAGAGTTGAAACCTATATTTTTGTGGTTCTTTTATCAGAAAGAAGACTCAATCAGAGTTGCAGTGTAGACCCTAGAAATTTCTGAATTCAGTTATTAGTGTATGGACATCAGATGTAAAGGAATTTAAAAAAATTATTCTGATTATTCAAGGAAACGCTACAAGAAAATAATGGATACTATACTTAATTATATATTTTAAAGACATTTATATCACCTTACTATTCTGTTATATTTTGCAATGATTCTACATATATTTATATTTGAGAATGCAATTGAACTAGATGTAGTATTTTATTTTCTGTCAACTTTGCTCCCATACTGTGATTATTTTCTATTTTAAAATGGCATTTAAAACAGAAATATATGTGTATTGTAACATTACAATGCTTGTAAATACATAAAACCACATTGTCCTGTGTCAGAGCACATTGCATTTAAAGAATACCTCAACCAGTCCAACGGTATTAACAGTATTCATTCTTTACTTTTAACTCACTTTCAATCCTTTATATGAGTCAATAGATTTTTTTTAATTATATTTTTAAGTTCTGGGATATATGTGCAGAACATGCAGGTTTGTTACATAGGCATACATGTCCCACAGTGGTTTGCTGCACCCAACAACTCATTATTTACATTAGGTATTTCTCCTAATGCTATCCCTCCCCAGCCTCCCACTCCCCATGAGGCCCCGGTATGTGATGTTCCCCTCCCTGTGTCCATGTGTTTTTTGTTCAGCTCTCACATGAGTGAGAACGTGGTATTTTGTTTTCTGTCCCTGTGTTGGTTTGCTGAGAATGATCGTTTCCAGTTTCATCCATGTTCCTGCAAAAAACATGAACTCACCTTTTTATGGCTTCATAGTATTCCATGGTGTACATGTGCAACACTTTGTTTATCCAGTCTATCACTGATGGGCTTTTGGGTTGGTTTCAAGTCAAATCCCACTATTGTGAATAGTGCTGCAATAAATATAGGTGTGCATGTGTCTTTATAGTAGAATGGTTTATAATCCTTTGGGTATATACCCAGTAATGGGATTGCTGAGTCAAATGGTATTTCTGGTTCCAGATCCTTGAGGAATTGCCACACTGTCTTCCACAATGGTTAAACTAATTTACACTCCCAGCAACAGTGTAAATGCATTCCTTTTTCCCCACATCCTCTCCAGCATCTGTTGTTTCCTGACTTTTTAATAATTGCCATTCTAAATGGCATGAGATTATATATCATTATGGTTTTGAGTTGCATTACTCTAATGACTAGTGATGATGAGCTTTTCTTCATATGTTTGTTCATATGTTTGTGGACCACATAAATGCCTTTTTTCAAAAAGTCTCTGTTCATAGCCTTCACCCAGTTTTTGATGAGATTTTTCCATTTTTTTCTTTTCAATTTGTTTAAGTTCCTTGTGGATATTAAGCCTTTTGCCAGATGGACAGATTGCAAAAAATTTCTCCCATTCTGTAGGTTGCTTGTTCACTCTAATGATAGTTTCTTATGCTGTGCAGAAACTCTTTAGTTAAATCCAATTTGTTAATTTGTCAATTTTGACTATTGTTGCAATTGCTTTTGGTGTTTTAGTCATGAAGTCTTTGCCCATGCCTATTTCCTAAATGGTATTGCCTAGGTTTTCTTCTAAAGTTTTATGGTTTTAGGGCTTACATTTCAGTCTTTAATCCACCTTTAGTTAATTTTTTGTATAAGATGTAAAGAAGGGGTCCAGTTTCAGTTTTCTTCATATGGCTAGCCAGTTTTCCCAACACCATTTATTAAATAGGGAATCTTTTCCCAATAGTTGGTTTTTGTCAAATTTGTCAAAGATCAGATGATTGTAGAAGTGTGGTATTATTTCTAAGGCTTCTGTTCTGTTCCCTTGGTCTATTTCTATATCTGGTTTGGAATCAATATTATGCTGTTTTGACTACTGTAGCTTTGTAGTATAGCTTGCAGTCAGGTAGTATGATGTCTCCAGCTTTGTTCTTTTTGCTTGGGATTATCTTGGTTCTTTGGGCCCTTTTTTGGTTCCATATCAAATTTAAAGTAGTTTTTAAAATAATTCTGTGAAGAAAGTCAATTGTGGCTTCATAGGAATAGCATGAATCTATAAATTACTTTGGGCAGTGTGACCATTTTCATGATAATGGTTCTTCCTATCCATGAGCATGGAATGTTTTTTCATTTGTTTGTGTCCTCTCTTATTTCCTTGAGCAGTGGTTGGTATCTCTTCTTGAAGAGGTCCTTCACATCCCTTATAAGTTGTATTCCTAGATACTTTATGCTCTTTGTAGCAAATGCAAATGGGACTTCACTCATGTTTTGGCTCTCTGTTTATTGCTGGTGTGTAGGAATTCTTATGATTCTTACACATTGATTTTGTATCCTGAGACTTTGCTGAAGTTGCTTAATCAGCTTAAGGAGTTTTTGGGCTGAGAGAATTAAGTTTTCTAAATATACAATCATGTCATCTGCAAACAGAGACAATTTGATTTCCTCTCTTCCTATTTGAATACCCTTTCTTTCTCTTGTCTGAATGCTCTGGCCAGAACTTCCAGTACTTTATTGAATAGGAATGGTGAGAGATAGGCATTCTTGTCTTGGACCAGTTTTCAAAGGGAATGCTTCCAGCTTTTGCCTATTCAGTGTGATATTAGCTGTGGGTTCCTCATAGATAGCTCTTATTATCTTGAGATATGTTCCATCAATGCCTAGTTCATTGAGGTTTTAGCATGAAGGGGTGTTGAATTTTGTTGAAGGCCTTTTCTGCATCTATTCAGATGATCATGTGATTTTTGTTATTGGTTCTGTTTTTGTGATGGATTACATTTATTGATGTGTATGTTGAACCAGCTTGCATCCCAGTGATGAAGCAGACTTGATTGTGGTGGACAAGCTTTTTGATGTGCTGCTGGATTTGGTTTGCCAGTATTTTATTAAGGATTCTCACATCGATGTTCATCAGGGATATCGGCCTGAAATTTTCTTTTTTCATTGTGTCTCTGTCAGGTTTTGGTATCAGGATGATGCTGGCCTCATAAAATGAGTTAGGGGAGTCCCTCTTTTTCTATCGTTTGGAATGGTTTCAGAAGGAATTGTACCAGGTCCTCTTCATACCTCTGGTAGAATTCCACTGTGAATCCATCTGGTCCTGGGCTTTTTTTGGTTGGTAGGCTATCAATTACAGCCTCAACTTAAGAACTTGTTATTGGTCTATTCAGGTATTTGAGTTCTTCCTAGTTTAGTCTTGGGAGAGTATATGTGTTCAGGAATTTATCCATTTCTTCTCGATTTTCTAGTTTATTTGCATAGAGGTGTTTATAATATTTCTAATGGCAATTTGTATTTCTGTGGGATCAGTGGTGATATCCCCTTTATCATTTTTTATTATGCCTATTTGATTCTTCTCTTCTTATTCATCTAGCTTGTGGTCTATCTATTTTGTTAATCTTTTTAAAAAAGCAGCTCCTGGATTCATTGATTTTTTTTTGAAGGGTCTTTTGTGTCTCATCTCCATCAGTTCTGCTCTCTGATCTTACTGATTTCTTGTCTTCTGCTAGTTTTTGAATTTGTTTGTTCTTGCTTCTCTAGCTTTTTAATTGTGATATTAGCGTGTCAATTTTAGATCTTTCCCATTTCCTCCTGTGGGCAATTTAGTGCTATAAATTTCCCTCTAAACACTTTAGCTGTGTTAGCTGTGTCCCAGGGATTCTGTTACATTGTGTCTTTGTACTCATTGGTCTCGAATAACTTAGTCATGTCTGCTTTATTTTCATTATTTATACAGTAGTCATTCAGGAGCAGGTTGTTCAGTTTCCATATAGTTGTGTGGTTTTGAGTGAGTTTCTTAATCCTGAGTTCTAATTTGATTGCACTATGGTCTGAGAGACTATTTATTATGATTTCTGTTCTTTTGCATTTGTTGAAGAGTGTTTTACTTCCAATTTTGTGGTCAATTCTAGAATAAGTGTGATGTGGTACTGAGAAGAATATATATTCTGTTGATTTGGGCTGGAGAGTTCTGTAGATGTCTATTAGAGCTGCTTGGTCCAGAGCTGAGTTCAAGTCCTGAATATCCTTGTTAATTTTGTCTTGCTGATCTAATATTGACAGTGGGGTCACTATTTTTGTGTGGTAGTCTAAGTCTCTTTGTAGGTCTCTAAGAACTTGTTTTATGTATCTGGGTGCTCTGTATTGGGTGCATATGTACTTAGGATAGTTGGCTCTTGTTGCATTAATCCCTTTACCATTATGTAATACCCTTCTTTGTCTTTTTTGATCTGTGTTGGTTTAAAGTCTGTTTTATCAGAGACTAGGATTGCAACCACTGCTTTTTTTTTTTTTTTTTTTTTTTTTTTTTGCTTTCCATTTGCTTGGTATATATTTCTCCATCCCTTTATTTTGAGCCTATATGTGTCTTTGCAAGTGAAGTGGATCTTTTGAACATAGCACACTGATGGGTCTTGACTCTTTATCCAATTTGTCAGCCTGTGTCTTTTAATTGGGGCATTTAGCCCATTTACATTTAAGGTTAATATTACTATTTATGAATTTGATAATGTCATTATGATGCCAGCTGGTTATTTTGCCTGATAGTTGATGCAGTTTCTCCATAGTGTTGATGGTCTTTATATTTTGGTCCGTTTTTGTAGTGGCTTGTGCTGTGACTGAATTGCAGTTGATGGGTTCAGGTTGCTACCTGATAGGATGTGTTCTTTCAGGACACTGGTCCCTCACTCACCCAAGAATAAGGGAGAGAACCCTACCTTGTGCAGTGAGTTCATTTAAGCAAATATCAGACCCCAAAGAGTTTTGCAGAAAGTTATTTATTTTGGCAGAGAGAGAGAGAGACAAAGGAGAAAGAAATGGAGAGAGAGAGAGAGCAAGCTCCCATGCTGTTGTGAGAGGGGATCCGGAGATGGAGTCCGCTCAGATGTGGGAGAAGGGGACTTTTAACCTGGAATTTCTTCCCGCCCTATTCAAGTGTTCTGTCCTATGAATGAATTGCTTTAAACTTCTTCTAGAGTGATTGATCTTTGATTTCTGAGATCTGATTAGTTGTTTGGCCCACAATTCTCCCATAGCTTTTCATGAGCTTTCTATACAAAGGAAACTCAACTAGGTAGTCTAACCTCCTGCATGCATGAAAGTTAAACAAAGACCTCTAAGCTCCCGGATGGAGACATGAAGAAAGGCAGGTGGGGCATGTCAGTGGAAAGTTCTTGCCTTTGAAATCACACCCCATTGTGGACCTGAGGAGAGAACACATTCCCTCAGTACCAGTTTTTCCTTTCCATATTTAGTGCCTCTTTCAGGACCTCTTGCAAGGTAGGCCTGGTGGTGACAAATTCTCTCAGCATTTGCTTGCCTGTAAAGGATTTTATTTCTCCTTCACTTATGAAGCTTAGTTTGGCTAAATATAGAATTCTGGATTGAAAATTCTTTTCTTTAAGAATGTTAAATATTGGCCCCCACTCTCTTCTGGCTTGTAGGGTTTCTGCCAAGAAATCCACTGTTAGTCTGATGGGCTTCCCTTTGTGGGTAACCTGACCTTTCTCTCTGGCTGCCTTTAACATTATTTCTTCATTTCGACCTTGGTGAATATGACAGTTACATGTCTTGGGATGCTCTTCTTGAGGAGTATCTTTGTGGTGTTCTCTATATTTCCTGAATTTGAATGTTGAACTGTCTTGCTAGGTTGGGAAAGTTATTCTGCATATCTTAAAGAATCTTTTCCAACTTGGTTCCATTCTCCCTGCCACTTTCAGGTACACCAATCCAATGTAGGTTTGGTCTTTTAACATAGTCCCATATTTCTTGGAGGGTTTGTTCATTCCTCTTCATTCTTTCCTCTCTAATCTTGTCTTCATGCTTTATTTCATTAAACTGACCTTCAATCTCTGATATTCTTTCTTCTGCTTGATCAAATTGGCTACTGATACTTGTGTATGCTTCATGAAGTTCTTGTGCTGTATTTATTAGCTTAATTGGGCCACTGAGTTCTTTTCTAAACTGGTTATTCTAATTAGCAATTCCTCTAACCTTTTATCAAGGTTCCTAGCTTCTTTGCATTGGGTTAGAACATGCTCCTTTAGCTTGGAAGAGTCTGTTATTACCCACCTTCTGAAGCCTACTTCTGTCAATTAGTGAACCTCATTCTTCATCCAATTTTGTTCCCTTGGTGGTGAGGAGTTGTGATCCTTTGGAGGAGAAGAGGAATTCTGATTTTTAAAATTTTCAGCATTTTTGTGCTAGTCTTTCCTCATCTTCATGGATTTATCTACCTTTGGTCTTTGATGCTGGTGACCTTCAGATGTGGTTTTTGTGTGGGCATCCTTTATGTTGATGTTGATATTACTGCTTTCTGTTTGTTAGTTTTCCTTCTAACAGTCAGGCCCCTCTGCTACAGGTCTGCTGGAGTTAGTTAGAGGTCAACTCCAGACACTGTTTGCCTGGGTATCCCCAGCAGAAGCTCCAGAACAGCAAAGACTGCTGGCTGTTTCTTCCTCTGGTAGCTTCATTCCAGAGGGGCACCTGCCAGATGCCAGCCAGAGCTATCCTGTATGAGGTGCCTGCAACCCCTGCTGGGAGGTGTCTCCCAGTCAGGAGGCACAGGAGCCAGGGACCCACTTGAGAAGGCAGTCTGTCCCTTAGCAGAGCTCGAGCACTGTTCTGGGAGATCTGCTGCTCTATTCAGAGCTGGCAGGCAGGAACGTTTAAGTCTGCTGAAGCTGAATTCACAGCTGTGCCTTCTCCCAGGTACTCTGTTCCAGGGAGATGGGAGTTTTATCTATAAGCTTCTCACTGGAGCTGCTGCCTTTATTTCAGAGATGCCACGTCCAGAGAGGAAAAATCTAGAGAGCTAGTCTGGGTACAGTGGCTTTGCTGAGCTCTAGTGGGTTCCACCCAGTTCAAACTTTCTGACAGCTTTGTTTACACTGGGAGGGGAAAACCACCTACTTAAGCCTCGGTAATGGTGGATGCCCCTCCTCCCACCACGCTCAAGCATCTCAGGTCAACTTTAGACTACTGTGCTGGCAGCTAGAATTTCAAGCCATTGTATCTTAGCTTGTTGGGCTCCATGGTGTATGAGGGGGTGAGGATCTGTTGAGCTAGACCACTTGGCTCCCTGGCTTCAGTCCCATTTCCAGGAGAGTAAGCAGTTCTATCTTGCTGGCATTCCAGGAGTCACTGGGGTACAAAAGGAAACCTCTTGCAGCTAGCTAGGTATCTGTCCAAACAGCCTCCCAGTTTTGTTCTTGAAACCCAGGGCCCTGGTGATGTAGGCATCTGAGGGAATCTCCTGGTCTACAAGTAGCAAAGACCATGGAAAAAGTGTAGTATCTGGGCTGGGCAGCACCCTTCCTCACAGCACAGTCCCTCACGGCTTCCCTTGGCTAGGGGAGGGAGTTTCCCAACCCCTTGAGCTTCCTGGGTGAGGTGATACCCCACCCTGCTTCAGCTCACCCTCTGTGGTCTGCACCCACTTTCTAACCAGGCCCAGTGAAATGAACTGGGTACCTCAGTTAGAAATGCAGAAGTCACCCACCTTCTGCACATTGATTTCACTGGGAACTGCAGACAGGAGATGTTCCTATTTGGCCATCTTGCCAGCCACCCCTGAATCAATAGATTTTTAAACATTCTAATTTCTTCAGATGTCTGAAATTCCTGGGAACCACTCACTCTCCTTCACCTACAGAGCTCAGTTTCTCTTCCTTACCATTCTGATCTCTCAAGTTTTTTCTGGGCTGCCTTTTGCCACAGAACACCTTGCAATTGGTCCCACTCAGCACCGCTAACACACACACATATGCAGGTGATGCACACACCATTCCCACCACCAACAGGTCCTGAACAGCCTGGTTCTCCAGCTCTGACTTCCTCTGTAGTGAGAATTGGCCTGCACAAACTTTTATCCTTTCTCTTTTCTTCCATGGGGTATTGGATTAAAAGGAAGAAGAAAGAGGTCTGTGAATACACATATTATTAATTTTTCTTATTTTTCAGAACTGAAAAAGAGTAATATTAAATGTCCTTTATTATACCATGTGTCAAACTCATGTCACCGGGTCTGTCAGTAGCACCCATTTTTTCTGCTGGATGTCAGGAATACATGATCTTTTAAAGTGTTGGTGAACTATTTTTTAAAACAAATATTTTTTTTGGAAGGTTCTAGTATTGAGAAATATTGAGAAGATAGTACAGAGAATTCCTATATATCCTATACTCAGTTTCCCTTATTCTCACCTTACAAATATTGATACATTTTTAGTTTATGTTTTATGTAAATTTCCTTAGTAAAGGAAATGATTTTTTTTTTATTCGTTTGTTCCTTTCTGTTTCAGAATTACATCCAGGATACTTCATTATATTTAGAGTTGACCATTGAACAATATGGAGGTTAGGGGTGCCAATAACCTGTGCAGTCCAAAATCTGAGTATAATTTTGACTCCCCCAACCTTAACTGCAAATAGCCTACTGTTAACCTGAAGGTCTACCAATAACATGAACAGTTGATTAATACATATTTTGTGTATGTATTATCTACTGTATTCTTATGGTAAAATTAAATAGAAAAAAGAAATGTTATTAATAAAATATAAGGAAGAGAAAATATATTCACTGTTCACTAAATGGAAGTGGATCATCGTGAATCATCTTTATCTCTGTCAACTTCACATTGTGTAGACTGAGGAAAAGGACAAAAAGGAGGGCTTGGTCTTGCCTTCTCAGGGGTAGCAGAGGCTAAAGAAAATCCACATGTAAGTGTACATGTGTATTTCACACCTGTGTTGCTCAAAGGTCAACTGCAGTTGTACGTCTTTTTAATCTTCTTCTATTGGCTGTGACAGCTCCTCAGACTCTCTTCGGTTTTGATAATCTTGACACCGTTAAGGAGCATCAGTCAGATATGTTGTAGCATTTCCTTCAACGGGGTTTTGTCTGATATTTTTCTCACGATTAAACTCGGGCTATGTGTTTTGGGGAAGAAGGCACAGGGTATGGTGCCATTTTCATAACATTGTGTCAAGGGCACATACTATCAACATTACTTATCACCGTTGATGGTGACCTTGATCCTCTGACTGAGATAATGCTTGTTAGGTTTATCCACTTAGATTACTTTTCCCTTTTCCACTCTTCATAGATAAACTACAGAACCAGGTTTTCATAAGTTAAATGAATTATATTGCAGCTTTTAGAGTATAAGATTAGTTGATGCAACTAGAAAAAAAAATCCCTTGCTAAAATAATAAATAAAAAATTGGCAAAAAAAAAAATTGGCTTAATTTTCCCAATTAAACTTCAGTTTGCTTTTCAAAATTTTAGGGGTGTTTCAATAGTTTGCTCAATTTTCTGGGGAGAATGATATAAAAGGGGATTCCCTAGGAAGGCCAGGTTGTTTCAATGAAGATTTTTTTATGTAGTTCATACAGAAACTATTTGGATAATCAGAAGAAATCAGATTTTATTTGTAGCAAAGCAAAATGATTATATTTTTAATAGGAATTCAAAAATAGAGAAAGTATATATAAAGAAAAGGAGACAGAATATATCTAAAACTTAATGGAAAATGTCTGGTATAACAGCTACATAAAGGAGTGCTTTCTATAGTAAGGTCATTTGTATCATCATTATCATAAACAATACTCATAACAGGCATTACTCAACTAAAATGAAATTAAATTGGAAAGATAGCGTAATAGCACTAAACCAAAATTATGAAGATTTGAAGAAAGAACTCTACATCTTTTCTTTTGTAAATTCTCTTAACATCTCTCTTGCTACTTTAGTTCTTTTCTCTTTTCATTTAAATTCCATCTTTAATAAGATAGTTCAAATGGCCACATCTTAAAAATAGATTTAAACAGTTGGCACCATCATTAAGGGGTTGCCAATGTTCAAACTTCTGCCTGGGATAAAATTGAAATAAGGTTTTAAACTCTTATTTTATTTTCTATTTAGTTTTAAGTAATAAAATATTAGAAAAACTCTTACATTGGTGTGAAACCACAGTAGGATTAAGAAGCAACTTAGACGGGCAAGTTCCCAGCGCTCCACTCTGAAAGGTCAGTAAACATTCTGGAATAAATCAGGAACATGGTGCCAGTCAAGAAAGGTCTTCTCATTCAACTTCCAGAATAACCAGAGAAATAGAAAGTATCGTGACTGCAAATACATTTTTTTTAAATCCTTTCAGATATGCTCTTGATCAAGAGCATCAAACTCTCTGAAGTCAGCTGGAATACAGTCACAAAGTCAGCAGTCTCGGCAGAATTTCTGAAAAGCAATCACGGATGTCAAGACCATTTTACAAGGAAATTTATTTGTGATTACCTAAATTTTAGGAATTACAATGCCTCCTAAGAAGTTGTATCAGGATAGAAACAGCATGTAACAAAATATGTTATAAGTTCCTTATTTTGCCTCATTTATTTACAATATTTGTGAATATTAAATAGGATTAATGTACATGATATAAGATGGAAATGTACTATATGGTGTCCAGTGAAAAAATCTCCCCTTTTCCCCTGTGCCTCAAAAACCATTCCACTCCTCAAAGACAACCAGCTTTCCTAAACTTCAGGAGATATTACATTCATTTCTAAAATTATCCACATAAATCATATTCCACATAAATTGCAAAATGCTATATATGTTGTTCTGCACCTTGTAATTTTTTTCCCTTAAAACGTCTTGGAAAACTTTCCATATCACAAATACAGAATTTCATATTTTTTAAAAGGTTCATAGGGTAATTGCATTATGTGGTTGAATGATAATATATTAACTCTCACTGATGGACATTTTAGTTGTTTATAAGCTTTAACATTATAACTGATGTTCTAATGAGTCTTCATCATACATCATGCCACATGTATTCTTAAAATACTTGTCAAAAATACTTTATTGTGTATAATTTTCACTAATTGAAAACCAGCTTTTTTTTAGACTTTAAGTAAAGTCTAAGAAAAGACTTTTAAAAAATAAGAATATCAGTTTGAACGATTGGGTGAGCAGTTAATATACTGAAGGCCCCAACACGCCCCAATTTTGCCTTAGGTTTTTAGTGTTTTTCCTAAGATAGTTTATGTATTTGGAGACACCAATCAAGATACAAACCCAGAAAAAAAAGAGGGAGATTTTTTTAAATTATGAATTTATTTATAAGAAGGTTTTTAAACACTACAGAAATCGTCCTACTTACTTATACATGTAAGAAATGATCAACTTCTTGACACTAAACTTTTACCAAAAATTCCAAGGCTTATCATTACCATTCACATAGACATAAAATAGGTAAGATCAACAGCAGCACATAACATGATGGGATATAAGAAAGATTCCTCTATTCTACCTAAGTAGGATTAGAATCACTGAGACTCAGTGTTAGATATCAGTGACCTCTGGCTACCATAGGTTAATAGGCTTCTGTCAATACTAAGGCAAGAAAATTTCTGGCCAGAGGATGTGAAATGCTGCTGGAATAAAAACTGAAACACCTTTCTCATGACCTCTGAGTTATTCTTAAACAGCTGATAGGAGACTAGATAGGTGAAAACCTGAAGAGACATCCCACAACTAGAGAGATAATTTGCAAGAAAAAAAATGTGGCAATCAAATACAATATCTTAAGAAATGATGTTCATTAAGTCATACAGATTCAAATCCTACTGCAGGAGACCTCTAGGAACACTAAAAAGAGAGGACAAAGTAACCAGCAATGTATAATCATTATTTTAAGTTCTTTTTGCTGAATGATCTATGTAATGACGTGGATTGTATAAAAGAGTTCCAATTTCAGATACTTTTATTCTTTTTAATCAAGAAACTTTCCTAAAGATCTTATTAAATATGATATACATGTTAAATTGTTAGGTTTTATATTAAAAATCATCAATTAAAAATTACTGGAATTCTGCCTTTTTTTCAATTAAAAAATGGGTATAGGATCTGCATAGACATGTGCCCAAGTAAGATGTACAAGTGACCAACAAGCATGTGAAAAGATACTCAAAGTCATCAGTTATCTGGATGATGCAAATCAAAAGCATAGTGAGATATTACCTTACAACCACTAGGATGGTTAAAACTTAAAAAGTACAATAAAAATAAGTGTTGGCAAGAACACAGAGAAATTGGAAACCTCACATGCGACTAGTGGAAATGTAAAATGGTACTGTCACTTTGGAAAATAGTCTGGTGATCAACTGCTCAAATCATTAAACATGGACTTATAAAGAGACTCAGCAATTACACTTCCAGGCATATCCCCAAAAGAAATTAAATATGGCCACACAAAAACTAGCACTTGAATGTTTTTAGCAGCATCATTCACAATAGTCAAAAGGTAGAAACACCCCAAATGTCCATCAACTGATGAATGGATAAATAAAATGTGGTATAATCATAAAATGGAATATTTGTCCTTAAACAGGAATGAAGTACTGACAAATGCTACAACATGAATGAACCTTGAAAACATTATACTAAGCAAAAGAAGCCAATCACAGAAGACCACATATTATATAATTATATTCACATGAAATTCCAGAACCTTGAAATCTAAAGACAGAAAGTAGATTAGTAGCTGCTTAGGGGTAGAGCAAGAGGAGTATGAGGTAGGGGGTTGTCTTTGTGTTGCTATAACAAAATGTCTGAGACTGGATAATTTATAAAGAACATAAATTTATTTCTCATAGTTCTGCAGGCTGGGACGTTTAAGATCAAAACACCACTAAGTTCATTTTCTGGTGAGAGGCCAGTGTCTACTTTGAAGATGGTGTTTTGAAAATTATAACCTCTGGAGGGTAGAAAAACCATGTTCTCACATGGTAGAAAGTGGATGGACAAAAAGGGATGCACTCCCTCCATCAAGCCCTTTTGTAGGAGCACCTAATTTCATTCATGAGGGAGGAGACTTCATGGCCTAATCACCTCTTAATACTATCACATTGACAATACCTGAATTTTGGAGGAGACAATTCAAACCATAGCAGGGGTGATTCCACAAATGGACATCGCATATCTGTGACTACAGTAAAAACCACTGTGTTGTAGACTTTAAGTGTATGACTTGTGTAGTTTGAGAATTATATCTAAATAAATCTGTTTTTTTAAGTCATCCACTCCCCAGGGGAAAAAAAATTGCCCTTGTTATATAATTCTGCGTCTGCTCTAGTTTATTTACATAATCTCTGCTTTCTGGGAGAATTAGCAGTTTTGTAATAAGACAAGGGACAGTTTTTCAGAGACAGAAATAATCACAGTGGTCTTTTTAACCTTCTGTATAATCAAGCACCATTGAACATTTAGCAGCCAACTGTCAGAAGTGGCTTCTGCCAGAATATTCTAAAGCATTCATGAAGAATGAGTTATCCTGATTTCTGAATTGTCAGGGTGAGAAAAACACAGCTGCTTTCAATGGAAAGAAAATTAGATTGAAAAAAGAAGGGGCAAAGAAATATCCCTATTGTTCGTGGAAGTCACTTTCTTGCTAGGTTTCCACTGTCCATGGATTATCAGGAAATGAAACTCTTTACCTGTTATTTCTGCATACCTATTTACAACTGCTTCTGTATAAAACCATGAACATAGAGAAAAATTAGGGAGACGTTCTTCTCATCTGATTGAATTTCTATTGTGCACTCAGTCTGTAGGATAATGTAAAATGACTTTTCGAGGGAATAGAATAGAAACCTTAGACAATTTTTTGTCATTAGTAGGTCACACCAACTGCATTTTTCTTTTTTTCAGTTCAGTGTTCTTAAAACCTAAGTCTCTAGATTTGCATATGTTTCAGGCAGTGAGCTAAATATTGTACATGTATTATTTTATTTCACATTAGCACCATGAAGCAAATGTGTTAGTGCAGACCCTTTAAAAATGCATAATAAAGCTGACAAAATACAAAATATTCAAAGATTCAAGGCTAGGAAGGAGATATAAACTAGAGAGGTAAGCTGAGACCAATGGTGTAGTGGATACCAGAGTTCCATAAATACCTGATCTTTGAAGGTTTAGGTTTTAAGATAAAATGAAGTACTAGAGACTGGAGACATGGCTTTGGGCCTATGAAATATTCAGGATCTGAATGACTACCTCATCAGTTAAAAGGGGATTAGAAAAATCTATTGAAAAGCAAAGGGAACTATAAGGTTGTATTTTGGTTCCACCTGAAAACCAGGTAGGAAAAAAATCTCCTCTGAGAATTTGCAACTAAAGTCAGCTTGTACACAGGTGTGGGGTTTAAATTTCAATTAATATAATTCAAATTCAATTTATTTAAATTCAATTTTTTTTTTTTTTTTTTTTTTTTGAGATGGAGTCTCCACCCAGGCTGGAGTATAGTGGCACAATCTCAGCTCACTGCAACCTCCACCTCCCAGGTTCAAGCAATTCTCTTGTCTCAGCCTCCTGAGTAGCTGGGACTACAGGTGCCCATCACCATGACTTGATAATTTTTTTATTTTTAGTAGAGGTGGGGCTTCACCACGTTGGCCAGGCTGGTCTCGAACTCCTGACCTCAAATGATCCACCCACCTCGGCCTCCCAAATTGCTGGGATTACAGGCGTGAGCCGCTGCACCTGGCCTCAAATTTAGACAATGTACATGGCCTGAGAAATACCAGTCTAAGAAATAAATTTAAAATTGTATCCAAATTTAAGGATGCCTAATACAAAACCAAAAGGAACTCTTTAGAGAGAGATACCCAGGTCTTATGAAATTGCCAAAAGTAGGGTTCAGAGGAAGATGAGCTCACAGCTCACAATTACAAAACACAAGCTCAATAAAACTAATTTGATGGAGCTGACAGAAGCTATCAAAATGGAATTAGATACTCTCTAATTGGGACATTAAATATGGAAGCTATTAGGTACAGAGAAGAGAAAAAGAGACAGAGAGAAAGAAAGAGGTAAGAGAGAGAGTTTTTTCTTGCAGAGAGAAGGAAATACACATAGCTAAATAAATTTCTATGTGATCCATATTTAAAATATGTGAATATAATGAATTTGATATGTATGTAGAACTCTGTATAGCAAATTAAGAATAAACATTATCTAGAATGCATAGAATGTTTATGAAATCAACCATGTGTCAGGCCTTAAAGCAAATGTCAGTATCGTATAAGAATAAATATCATACAAATTACGTTCTCTAATCACAACATACGGATCCAAGAAAAAAATAAAACTGAAATTTTAAAATGCCTTAAACAATATGGAAAGTGGTGTATATCAAAGAGTTTAGGTATTACAATGTTGCTAACAGTTTAGGTATTACATTCTTGCATGTCTCTTGTGCCTCATGTAGAAGTTTCTTTAAAATCTACACCTAAAGATTGGAATTTCTTGGCTACAGGACATGGTCATGTTAAACTTTTAAGATATTGTCAACTTCTTTTCTAGCTTGTTGTACCAGTTTGTACTTAGCAGTTATAAAAACAGCATTATTTATAATATAGTTATTCCCAAATTTTATGTATTATAATAAAGTATTTATTATAAAGTTATAAATTTTTTATATTATAAAAATCCTGGATTAAATATTCTTATATTTTTTAATCTTGTCATTTTTTATAGTATAATTACCTGGGACTGAAATTCTGGGATAGCAGGTATGCATGCATATTTTAAACTTCATTAAGTATTTCTCATTGCCTTTCAGAAATATCCGTGAGAGTTCGTTTTTTTATTTACTTGCCAACTTTTACAATCTTTGCCAATCTTATAGTTGAAAAATGATAGTCTCGTTGTTTCCATATTTATTTATTATTTGGTTGGTTTTAATACTTCTCCATATATTTATTATTTATTTACATGAGAATTTGGAGATTTACTTTAAATTGTGAATAATTTGAATCAGCCAAAGAATGAATATAATATGATAATCATATTTTTTATTAAGCTTTTGTCATGTGGCATACAATTGACTAAGGACTTTGTGTATCTGGTTTATTCATTAATTTATCTATTCATTTAACAGTTTTTAACTCAGATCCAGGGAGTGACCAGTTGTGCAATGGTGAGCAAAACAAAACATTTGCATTTAACTCAGCGAGAAGATGGCAATAAATAATCACCAAACACATAATTACAAAATAGGAAGTGAAATAAAAAGAAGAGAATGCTAAAATAGAGAATAACATGAGGTTGTATATAATGGAATAATTAAAGGAGGTTTTCTGAAAATGGGGCCCAAATTCATGAGAAGCCAAAAAATCCTGGGAAGGAAAGAGCTTTCTTGCAGAAGGAAGAATATATGCAAAGACCTCAGGAAAATGAGGAACTGAAAGATGGGCCCTGTGACTAGCATGAAGTAGGTGAAGGGGAAAGGATGTGAAATTAAATTGAAGAAGTTAGCAGCAATTAACTCTCTTAGGGCCATGTTGGCCAAGATGCAGAGGTGCCAGGAGAAGCTTAACCTAAGACAGAAATGCCCAGAGGTGGTCTTGACCTTCTACCAATGATCCAGATCTGAAGATTATTTAGCGCCAGATTCCTATTATTCCACAGAGTATAAATTAGATTGCAATCTTTCAGAAGTATGTAACTATCATCTCTCATAGATTTCAGATAGCTGAACAAGATAAATTTGAACTTGCATAAAAAGCATTTAATATCTTCTATGAAACAATGCCCTACTAAGTGCTGAAGATAAAACTTAAACAGAATACTCTAAATCAGTGCTCTGTTTATGATATCGCAAGAGAAGATTTACTCCTTCAATCTATTGGCAGTGTTCCACTATTTCATCTATTCATTTCATGTACAAACTGGATTTACTGAAACATTTGTAGGAATACTCTTGCTAGGTAAAACATGTATCTGCGATTTGACAGCATTATTTGCATCCTTGTTATTTTGATTAGGTATTGTCTTGCTTCATCTGCTTTTAAATGTTCTTAAGGTCACAGTAAATAAGATCTCCTTAGCAGCTTTTCATTCCTATTTGATCCTCACAAAAACCGTGAGACTTTGGCTGAGTAAATATTGTCTCCTTTTTATAGATGAAGAGGTACAAGCTAAGCTCACTGAGCTTCAGATTTCTAACCTAGAAAACACAGGCAATGATGCTTACCCTACCCACATCTTATACCTATTCAGATAAAAGAAAATAAAACAATGGGTGGGACAGTGCCTGAAGAAATAAAGACATCATGAAAGATAAGCTAGGATTATATTATCACAATATAGGACACTTTTGTACCATAAACATTGTAATACAGTTGTGTAAAAAGCGTGCATATGATCCATATCACATCTTCATCTTGTTCTAAGCCATCACGGTAATGAACTTTGAGATGAAAGAAGACCTAAATCTGTCACTACAAAGTGGCTCAATCTCTTATATTTTAAAACATCTCCTTTTAGGTTAATTCCTACCATTTTTGGCAAAGGGTAAGTTGATGTAAAGTTGAAACTCCTCATCAGGCTATCTCACCTCAGTCAAAGGTTTTCCAAAAAACAGGTGTGTACAAGAAGACATTTACATGTCCGTATGGTATTGTGGCAGGACCCCTGATGCTAAACCAGCCCCATGCTCCTCTCTAGCTCCTATTGGCTCTTGGCTGAGGTAAACTCATTTTACCTGTGCTCATGTTGGTCTCTATCCTCTCTACCTCTGCTTGTGAAGTTGTACAGCTGGTATCATGCTAATTTCTCCTCTCAGTCCAGCCATAGTCCAGCAGTACATATCCTGTACCTCAGCCCCATCTCATTCCTCTTGGCGCTTTAGATCATCCAAGTCTCAGCCTTGGGATCTGTCTGAAACCTGGCTGAGTCTGCCCTCTTGTCAGCTTCTGGTGGGGATTCTCTTCTCCCTTCACTACTACAGCCCCATTACAAACCTGCTGTCTCTCAACCTTCAGCGTCAGTGGGGACATATGGGAAATTCTGAATCTCTTCAGTGCTACCAACAGGTATGAGGGAACTGAAGGAAAGGGACAGGAGCTCCCTTCTTCCCTGCCCCTCTCTCATGCTATTTGGTTTCTACACTTGCTGCAGACGCTCCTTGTAGCAAAGAGTACTCCGCCAGGCTGCCTCCAACCAGAGTCTCAAACTGGAAATAGGACACAAGTCCATTCTGTCTCTGTTTCTGAATTTTACAACTAACCTGTCCTTTTATTCACTTCAATTCCTCACCTTGGGTTTCAAAGAAAAGATGGGAGAAGAGCAATGGTACCTTGTGCCTTCTCTCTTTCTCTCTCCCTTTCCTTCTCTTGACTCGTCCTTTTTCCTAAAACTGCTGTGAGCTTCTTTACATAATATTTTCCTTCTTTTCTTCTTCTTTTCATGCAGTGAATAATGGAGTAGCACACCTGCTGACCAATAAAGGGAAATACAGTCATGTACCATGTGTGGTTGATGACAGACTGCATATACAACAGTCTCATCAGTCATAATACTGTACTTTTTACTCTTAGCTTTTTCTCTGTCTAGATATGTTTAGATACACAAATCCTTGCCATTTTGTTACAGTTGTTTACAGACTCAGTAAAGTAACATGCTGTACAGGTTAGTAGCCTAGGAGCAATAGGCCTAAACCATATAACCTAGGTGTGTAGTAGGCTCTACCATCTAGGTTTGTGTTTAAGTATACTCTGTCATATTTGTACAATAATGAAACTGCCTAACGACACATTTCTCAGAATGTATCCCCTTTGTTGAATCATGCATGATTGCTTACCACTCTGGATTTCCTTCATTCTAATCTTTGACACGTCTGCTTGTACAATGCTACAAGACTCTCAAGAGCAATGACTCAGCTACAAATATTTGTATCAACAGCACATAACCTAGTGCTTTGCCAATAATTGACACTCACGAAAAGTTTGAGTGAATAAATGATTGAACTTCTTTAATCTATAGGTGAAGAAATGGAGGTGACAGGTTTTGCCCCAATTAAATAATCAACTAGAGGCTTAGCTAGGACAAGGTCAAGTACTTGTTCGGCATAATATACTGCTATTTACCATTCTTCCTTAAATGACTGGCAATATAGGGCCTAGAATATAAGACCAAAATGCTAGGAGGGGAAGGAGGAAGAAATAATAAAAAGTTCCCACTAAAGAAAAACAAAGCTTCCTAAAAGAAATCCAAAAGCAAGTATTTATAATTAATATTTTGTTAATTTTCTCTTTGTCCATACAGCAAAAGCCAGGTCAAATCTATATTCCTAAAAATCTCTGATAGAGATCTTATAAAATTCCATAATTCTGCTGTGATCAAGTATTTGTGGTTGGGGTAAGGGAAAAATTCTTATAGACATTTTCCCCTAAAAATAGATATAGGTAATAATATGTGAAAGTTTTAACAGAAATTAGTCTATTTACCTGAAAATGGAATTCTCCCATTTCACTGACTTAAAGTTATGTATCAAAATTAGTAACTGATCTTTTCTCTCCTAAAAGATCTATCCCATTCAGAAATCCTATTGAAGAAATGACTAGCTGCTACTCACAGAGTAGTAACAAATAAGGGCTTAAATTGCAGCAAACACACTCAAGTACATCTTGATAAACACACACCCAAGATATTTGGGAAGCTGAGGTTTACGAGTTTGAGACTTTATTTTCTTAATGAACAGCAGTAACACTATTCTCAGGAAACATACCACAGAGGGAGGTGAGATTTTTAAATCTATTTGCTTATATTTCTGGAGAGGATTTAAGCAATCCTGCTTTTATACAGCAGGTGCCACAGCAGACCAAAGCTTCTAACAGAATATGAGTGCAGTGAATTCATATCAAGAATGACGGCTCTTTTGAAGATTGCAATGGTGCACAAACAGGAGGAAGTCCATTTGTCCCTTTAGCTCCTGCCTTCCCAGTTTACCTTCTTTTTTTCACCCTCACATTGTTAGTTTTCCCCTTTTGTGGGGAGTTGGGAGGGGGGTCTAAGATGACGTGACATGTCGCTGCTCAGGATTTCTAGGCATTAATCCCTTAAAACAGTCACATGCATGGGCACCAAGCAGGAGAGTACTCACAGTGACATCATTCTGGAGTATTAAAATTTGCCACCAGAATTGTGTTCCTCTGCAGAGAATGAGGGCTACAGATAGTGACATGGTGTGTGTGTGTGTGTGTGTGTGTGTGTGTGTGTGTGTCCCGTCAGGGAGAAAAAAACACTTGTAAAGTTCTTCGAAACTGAAAATGCATCAGTGAATAGGTCTTTATGTTACATATTTATGGGGAATTTGGTTTGTTTTCTGATTCTGTTTCAACTTTTAAGGAGCACTGTTAATGTGATTAATTAGCAAGAATTTATTGACGTGAAAAATCTAGACAGCCTAATATATATGATTTTTTTAAATGTATTTTTTCAGGTGAAACTATAAACTGGAGGCCTAATTAAGACCTGCTGTTTCCTGAAATGTTGTGTGCGCAGTCCTGGGAAGGAAAGTTTCGGGGAGATTTACTTGAAGGGGTAATCTTGAGAGAAAATCCTGGCATTCTAGTCACTTCTTTCAGACATAGTCCTTATTTAAGAACCACAGTGAACTTACGTCTCTGGTAAACATGAAAGCCTGCTATAGAGATGTGATCATCATGAATTTGGGACTTCAGCTGCTCCCAGCCCATATTTCCAAATTTACACTGAAACACCAGGATGGCTGGTACAATTTTAGCCTTTTGACATTTGCTTACCTCTTCTTTTGCCATCACTTCGGTAAAATGACAAACAACAAAATGACAAATAACAAGAGAGAGCAAATCAGCTTGCAAGAAACGTACTCATTCAGCAGCATTCAGTGTAAAATAATTTGACTTTTGATGAGGTTGCAAAAGGCCTGAATTGAACAGATTTCTGACCAGCTCCACTTTATCTGCTTTCATTAGAAAAAAATTTTCCTAACGTTGCTTTTTTATTAAATAGTTCCAAATGTAAACCTTAAACTATAGGAATTGAAGAAATCTATTTATTTCTAAAAACTTCTAGATTGTATTAGTTTAGCAACATGTTTGTATGGCTTATCCCCAAATGTCTCAATCCGGTGGTGACAAAACTTCTGAAGTCAAAATTGCTTCAAAATACGAGTATCTTTTATTCACTTGAAGGAAGCTTTTTCCTAATGTCTCAGGTAGAAAACAGGAACTACTTATAACTTGAGAACAGAAACCAACCTCCTTGTTGTCATTTAGTTCAACATTTGAACTGATGTTTTTGCTAACTTACTAAATTGTAAGGTGTGAAAGTCACAGAATTTTTATAAAAATTGTAAATTTCTTTCATACTGTGAAAAGGAAACTTGCCCAGTTTGCAAACCTCAGTCAAGAAGCGAGTTATTTCCTTTAGATAATACACTATGTATCAGGTCACTAGGGGTCAACTCAGAATGTATAGTCCCAGTGCATAATTCTGCATGCCCTAAGCCAGACAGCCAAAGCCCTTGCTTACTCACAGATAATAGCCAACACAAAAGGCCCCTTTTCCACTTCATGGGTAGGGTCTCATTATGTGCCTTCCTAAATATGGAGGAAAAGAGAGATTCCTACTTCCCTTTATAATGCTGTTCAGTGCATTTGTCCAATAACTCATTGCCTCAGAAATTATCTTTGTCATTTCCTATAGACATTCTCCTGTCTCCTCAGTGACACATTAATGGAGATCAACATTCACTGTCACCTTTTCTGTCTTCTCTGGCTCCACCTTGATGCATTCTTGCCTTATCCCAGACCAGCCCACGCCCCTGCTCTGGATCTCAAAGGCCCAGGCCACATAAGGGCAGAGCAGCCACGTCAGAGCTGCTCCTGGCACCAAGGAAAATTATTTGCCCTGAGAGGCAAACACAGCCCCAGCAGTGTCCAGAGTATCAATCCCTCTCTTCTCTGGTATAAAAGGCCCTATTGTAGAAACACAAATCATTCAGAGATGGCATGTACAATGTCTAATCACTTAATAGCCACTGGGCACCTACTGGATATGGGCCCCAAACTAGATACTGTCTGTAACCTATTCACTAGAGGAAGACAGGAAGGAATATGACACAGACTTATATTCATCTCCTGTTCTAGCCTGTTACACCATGGCCAACACACAGCCTTTGAACAAGTAGACAATTACAGCCATAATATAGATGAGAATATTTTTATCTGTGAGTAGCAAGGTAGGGGACAGAACACAAGCTTGCTATTCATGCTGACCTAATTTTGAATCCTCCTCCTATAAGTAATCAACAGTGAGGCCTTGGGGAGTTTACTGAATTCCTCTGGGATTCTCTTATCTTGCTTGCAAAAAAAGGGAATAATCATCTCTACACCACAAGTGCTGTGAAGAACAATTTAGGAGGCGGAGGGCCAAAGCTATGTGAGGCACACAGAGGACACAACAGTTTTCCCTTACCCATCTTTTGGTTTCTAGACATTTTACATTTCATATCTTATTTGATTCTTATGCAAATCCTACTTGTATGTACTTTAATCTCAAAGACAGAATTTTAGGTCTTTGGATCTCTTTTTGTTTCCTCTTTGGAAATTTGATTGAAACGATACACTTGTTTTCTCCAATTACCTTAGCTTTGCTCCTTGGCAAGTTTTACAAAATATCCGAAGCCATAAAAAGGGTTAATTTTATTCCAGTGTACCAGATGTCTTCAGCACCTTGACTTTAGTAATATACTAAGAACAGTAAGTCTTTTTAATGAAAGTGAAAGGTATGCATTGTACTTAAATCTGGAGCTTTTTCCCCTGAAGAAACGCTGCCACTGGGACGGCATCCCGCCATTTTAGACAGGGTGAGATACGTTTTTGCTCAGGTTTACCCTTTTGCAGTACATTTTCAAGTGACTGCAGTTGGTATCCAAGCAGTTAAAACTACATCAGCAGTAATAGCTATGAGCTCATCTTGTATAAAGACATTTTTAGCTAAACACCACAATCTTGGGGGGGAAAAAGTTAGCGTGCTTAACCAGGCTGGCTTGGAATAGCTCACAATATGACGCATACCACAGGAAATAGAGTGGTATGAGGCACCTACAAAATATTTTTCAAACAAGTCATTGACGCTGTAAGCCCCATGCCTCAACTTTAGGAAGTCACTTATTAAGAATCAACACCAGCCGTGCCAAGCTAAGCTTTTGCTCTTGGTGATTTTCCAATTGAATATTCAGGGCCCTGTCTCAGTCTTGTTTTCAGGGAAGTACATGCCTGGAATGTTAGCAAGCTATTTGCTGGAAAAAATGCCCACAACAGGCCTAATGTTGATCACATTAATGCGTTTGAGTGGGTATAGAGTGCAAATGATTGAAAACGCTTCCAGATCCCTGTTGCAGGGGACAAAGCAGGCTCTGTTCTCTGATCTGATGGTCATTTTTTTTCCAGTGGAGGATGTGGCGCAGGAAGAGGGAAGAGTGCCAATCTCTGTCTAATGGTTCCAAACAGGCCCTGAGCCTAGCTCTTTGGATGCTGATGAGTGGGAAATGAAACACAGATGGGTCAGATGGGTAAGGAGAGGGGGATTACAGGTCAGGCCAAAGAGTTGGAATAAATTAAGTGCTTATGAGGTACAGAATGGCACATTGTTTAAGTGAATGGACAGGGAAAAAACATTCCTGCATTGTTTGGTCCAGTGAGTGAACTCAACATTCCTCTTCCCAGACCAACCTAGACCACAGAGATCCCCATCATCAGAATGTATGTGAGCAATGAACCAAAATGTGGCCAATTGGTGCCTGAAATATTCTTCTATACCCCAAAGCAGCCAATTTTGTTTTATTACACAGGAGATGTAATTTATTGAGAGAAATGTTTGGGTTCATATGTCAGATCATAGAAAGTCAGATTTGGGGTTCCCTTGGGGATCTCTGAGGAGAAGGTGAGTAACCACAAATTAATACAGCAGGGAAATAAAGTGACAAAAGAAATGTTGGATTGTGCTTGAAATATTGAACCAATTTCCCCCTTTTTAGCCTTTTAAACCTTTGCTCACAAATCAAAGAGTAGCTCAACCTGAGAGAACTCAGCAGAAGCCTGTCATGCCCAATAATGACAATTAAAAAAAGTGAACTCCAATGTATTCCTGGTTTTCAGGGAAAGATAGTGAAAATGACTTTTTGAAAATGTTAGAAAATGATCAAAACTGTTAGATAACTAAAAAACAGAAAATGCTGATAGTCATAATGGTTCTGTCCATTTTGTATTTTAGATGTGTTAGAAAAATCACGAAATCCCAAAGTGTATACAAGCGTGATTATTCAGCATGAGGTAAATATAGGACAGGCTGGATGAATTGTGTTTATTTGAAGGCACAAAACAAATAGAATGTTAAGGGCAGAAAGTGTTACATAAAGCAGAGCTGAAGTTGCAGTGACAACAAAATTTAAGTTCTAAAGCTTAGAATTAATGGTTTATTATTACTTTTTTAGTATGACAGAAATTATTTTTAGAAGCTTATTTTCAAACCAGCCATGTTTCCATTTTATGGACTTGACCTTTACCGGAATATCCCGCAGGCAAAACTGGAGACAGTGGCTGTCTGTAATCATCAGGGATGCTCATGCTTCAAGAATTGAGAGTGTCTGTTTATCAATTGGTGCATTGCAACTCCAGAGCCTACAGGGAGATCATTTCAAATAATCAGTATAGAAAGTGTTGATGTAGCCTCTCTTTTAAAGGCTGGGAATTTTCACTGTTGTTAATTTTACTACTGTATTACTTGTAATTTAAATATTTTATCTTTTCTCCTGATCTCCTCCCCTCCAAAACCTTTATTATACTAATTCTCTGAGTCTTGAGAAGGGGCTCCAAGAATAAATGACCAATTCTTTTTTATATTTATTTTATTTTACTTTAAGTTCTGGGATATCTGTGCAGAGCATGCAGGTTACATAGGTATACATGTGCCATGGTGGTTTGCTGCACCTATCAACCCATCATCTTTAAGCCCCACATGCATTCAGTATTTGTCCTAATGCTCTCCCTCCCCTTGCCCTCAACCCCCAAACAGGCCCCAGTGCATGATGTTCTCTTCACAGATCTTCATGAATGAAGCTGGAAGCTGGTTTCCAGCTTCATCCATGTTCCTGCAGAGGACATCAACTCATTCTTTTTTATGGCTTCATAGTATTCCATGGTGTATATGTGCCACATTTTCCATATCCAGAAATGACCAATTCTTAAAGCAAATTTGAGAAACCACCATGATACAAGCATCACTATTAAGGGTTTGAGGGCCAGGCTTGTAATCCCAGCACTTTGAGGGGCAGAGGTGGGCGGATCATCTGAGGTCAGGAGTTTAAGACCAGCCTGGCCAACCTGGTAAAACCCCATTTCTACTAAAAATAAAAAACGTAGCCAGGCATGATGGTGAGCACCTGTAATCCTAGCTACTCTGGAGGGTGAGGCAGGACAATCACTTGCACCTAGGAGGTGGAGGTTGCAGTGAGCCGAAATCGTGCCACTGTACTCCAGCCTCAACAACAAAAGTGAAACTCTGTCTCAAAAAAAGAAAAGAAAGAAAATAGAGTTTGAGAGAAAAAAAGACTATAGAGAAATTTATACCTTAAACTGAGGAAAAACATAAAACTTATTTATTGAAAGACCCGCATAGACTTATAAGAAACTAACACCAAATTTGGGGTATTTGCTGTTTCCTTTCCATAAAATGAATGCTGTTTTTTCAGTCTTCTTTTCTCTCTTTGCTAAAAATAATAATAATTTTAAAAATGGCAGTAGGGAAGTTCATGAAAGAATCAGAAGGTGGAAGTTTGTGTGTGTGGGTGTGGTTTAGAAATGGAGATCTCACTATGTTGCCCAGGCTGGCCTTAAATTCCTAGGCTTTCGATGATGCTTAAATGACTATGTGTTATGTCATAAAACTGGAGATTTTTTCAGAAAAAAAATATATGTAACAGGATAAGGTTCCCAGGAGACTGCTGTTTCATCTAGAACACACTTTCAATGGGATGTCAGGTAAGTGGGTGACAGGGCATTGGGGCTACCATAGAGTTCTCAATGTGCCTTCTGGAGCTAGACCCTGATGGTGATAGAAAGGGGAGTGAGTAACAGAGATCTCTCATGTGCCTTTGAGGATACCTGGGCCACCTGGCAAGAAACCAATTATTACTATTAGATGGAAAATGTCCTGAGGCTAGAAACAGCCAGTCAAACATCTAAGTCTAAGGCATAAGCCTAATCCAGGATACAGAAGCTTTCATGATAAACACTCTCAAGTTGGAAAAGCGGGTAGTAAGGGTGAGGCCATTGCCACCATCAGCTGGTACAATCTACCTGCAGCCATGCCTGACTGCCCATTCACACAGGGGACACCTTTTGAGGGATGTGGCTCTTAGGTTTCCCAGGTAGGAGAAAACACTAGAAAAGTACAGCTCTCTGGAGCAGTGGAATGAATCTAACATCAGTACCGCTCCTACAGTTACTCTGCAATTACCATGGTACAGTAGACAACAATTAGGGGGAAAAAAACTGTTAAAAAGAGCTTTATATTTTATATGCTCCAGACCCCACAAAACTCTAATTTACCCTTGGGATTACTGTTTATGAGGTGGAAGTAGAGAAAGAGTTTTTGGAGAGCAAAGGGAAGTATACAATTGGTTTCTTGATATGCCTGACTTGAAGTACTGTAGGATTTAGGCAAAGCTGTCCATTTGATAGCTAAATGCTTGCATGGTCTCAAGAACAGGACTGAAGTTCAATTTTTCTGATCAGTTCTATACACTGGGTACACCACTTTTGTCCTACATCATATGTCTTTCATTTAACAAAGACAAGTGTAGAAACACTACACTTGATCTAGGCATGCCTGTAAAAGTTGACAACTTCCAAGCCATCATTATTTCATTTTGTGTGTGTGTCTTAATGCAGGCCAGGCGTGGTGGCTCATGCCTATAATCCCACCACTTCGGGAGGCCGAGGCGGGTGGATCACGAGGTCAAGAGATCAAGACCATCCTGGTCAACATGGTGAAACCCCGTCTCTACTGAAAATCCAAAAAAAAAAAAAACAAAAGTTAGCTGGGCATGGTGGCGCACACCTGTTGTCCCAGCTACTAGGGAGGCTGAGGCAGGAGAATTGCTTGAACCCAGGAGGTGGAGGTTGCGGTGAGCCAAGATTGCGCCATTGCACTCCAGCCTGGGTAACAAGAGTGAAACTCCATCTCAAAAAAAAAAAAAGAAAGAAAAGAAAAAAAAACACATAATGCAAACAGAAATATGAACACTGGTGTCACACTAAAGGAATTTCCTTTACTGCCAATAACTTAAGAAATAAGGAAGGAAGTATTGACTATCTTCAAAGCAGGTTCTTTATGCCATTTTTGAGTTGCGGGGACAGATTTATGCTCCTCCAGCATTCTTTTTCCCTTGACTCTCTTATAAAAGAAGGCAGGTGTTCACAAGGCAGTTGACTAGGGTAAGATGTGCCCTTTGGCCATGGAATACAGCAAAGCTATCTATGCTATAAAAGGGGTGTCGCACCTGTGCCTTGATCCTTCCTTAGCAGAGGTTTAGGACCTGTCAGCATATATTCCACAAAGCAGTGCTCTGTTCAGTCAGAAGGTAGAAGAAGGAGGCCCTGACATTACTATTTTTATCATAGTTTTTTGATAATAAGCATAAGGAAACTACAGAACCATCATCTTCAAGATAAAAATTAATGCACAAGAGGTACACAGTAGAGATTAAATTCAAATGAAGGACTTCAAACTCTGTCATCCAGGACAATAATATAACTCATAGATCCTTTCACCTCCATAGATTTACTTTACAGCACTTGGGTGTTTTCTGTATGCTCAATTAAAATCCTACTCTGGTGGGAAAAACCAGATTTCCAAATGGTGATTTTATTGATTCAATAAAATTTAAGAAATTCTACTTATGGAAAACCTCATTACCCAAAACTAATAAATAAGAGTTTACCCTGCAGTCTGGTTCCTCTTTATTTGACAGAATTAAAAATCGCTCTGGAACAACTTAGTGCATTTTTCACTTGTTAATTGAGCTTAATAGTTTAGTAACTCCCTTTCTGTTCTAAGCTTGTGAACTCTTCCTTCTTTCCGGCAGCATTTGCATTCTCTCACTCGTAACTTTACAAAGCGTACATTTACAAAGAAGTTTAATAGACATAAAGAGCACAGGGGAAAGGGAAAGAAATAAGAGTATTTTATTTGGGGGTGAAGCAATGACTTAAGTCTCAGCCCAGCCTTTGGGGATGGGTGTCAAGTTGCGCTATACTGTTAGAAGGATAGTTTGTCAAAGCCTCAGGTGCAATGTCCACGTGAGGGACAATTTTATTATTGAATACATGTCACAGCAGATTTCCACTTATGTTCGGCATTTATAGAAATTGCGAAGAGCCAAAGTTGCGCCTGGACTGGACAAAACCTTTCAATCAATTTCACCTTCTGGCACAAAGACTTATACTTTGGAAGGCTATTAATGTACAAATGTTTGCTTGTTTGTTCTTCCTGCAACTCTTATCATATATCTTTAAGCAGAAATTTATTAAAAGTAATTTTGACTGAATATGATGGGTGTGTTACAATCTTTAAAGTGCAAAACTCAAAGGACAATACCAAAGTTGGCCAAGATACTTCTGTCACTCTTCAGTTTTCCATGCAACTCCTGATACATACTCCAGCCACACCTGTTCTAGTCAGGTAACTAATTCCACATCCATCCTAGATTGTATGTATCAACCATGCCCACTATACAGAAAACAGTCAACTTTTATACTACATACATCTTAAAGACTAGTAGTTGAGGTATGAGTTAACCTGAGTTGTGGAGCCTTTGAAATATATCATGTGACCTCATTTTATGTCACCGTATGGTGATGAAGATGATGACGACGACTACTTTTCCTCCCCTTTCCCCTCCCCCTCCCCTTCCTTTGTTATTTATCCATTGAAAAGAGAGGAAAAACGAGAAATTCTCAAACTGGCAGGAACATTCAAACTAGTCCAATGTATACAGATAAAAACGTATGATTGGTCTTTAGATGCAAATTGAATAAACAAAATCCAGCCTGGATTTCTTTAGGTAATGCCAAATTGCTTTCCAAAGTGGTTGTACTGACTTAGGCTTGTCCCAGCAATGTGTAAGTGTTCCCATTGTTCTACATTCTTTCCAGTATAGGACACAAGTAATTCATAATTCTAAACATGCAAACCCCTTGAAATATGCTAATGCAGTAACTATTTTCATTTCTCAATTAAATTGTGAAAGTAAAATCAAAGAGAAAATTGTTGAATTGGTCTGGGCTCAAAATCAGGTCACTTTTCTTCTCTATTCTCACATTAACAGTTGATCTCATTTAGTCCTGTGATTTGAACCAGCATTCAGTGACCTCCAAATTTATATCATCAGGTCAGACCTCTTCCTGCTTTTTACTCAATTGCTCATTCACTATCTCCTTTCATGAGTTAAACGTATATCTCAAACTTAACCTCCTTTTCTTTTTCTAATGGGACCACTAGACACACACACACACACACACACACACACACACACACAGCAATAACTACGAATGGCCAGATTGGTTCATATCTATTCAAATAAAAACACCTAATTGAATATATGAAGACTCAATGCCTCACCTTTTAGAAAAACTGTTCTCTTACTGCCCCAACTCTTCTGAGAGGTTACACTCTTCAACCATTTTTATCTGCTTACCAAGTGGATAAATTTTGGGGGCTTCTTATTTGCATAATGTTCTCCCAGTTATGAAACTACTTACTAAATGTTTCAATATCTTAAATTTTCACTTAACTTTATAGTGCCAGACATCTGATTTGTTATTTCAAATTCTCCTGAAAATACAACTATAAATGACTGCATAAACATAACATAAACCATAATCTTTTTCATTTCTCTATTTCATAGCACATATTATTCCTAGTTTACACTGTTTGAATCTATTATTATTTTTCCAGTGTACATATGCAGATGGTTACTCCTGGTGAATATGAAAGTTATTAATTAAATGCACATGTTTATCTTGTTCCAAGCCACATTATTAAACTTTTCTAAGAATTATAGTTAATTTCTACTAATAATTGTTATTCAGTTGTTTCTTTACTGTTTGCAGGGATGAATGCTGTATAACAGAAATAATGTACAACAATAATAAATTTTCTTCTTAAAATATAATTTTGTTTCACATACAAGTATTAGTACTTCCAAAACAATATTAAATGATAACATTTTTTACTTATTGAACTTATTATATAATAGACCCCATCACTATAGCTTCATAAAATTATACATTTCTTATTATTTCATTTATTATTTCATTATTTCCTAGATTTTTTGCTAATTAAAAAAAAAATCTTTTCAAAATCCATAAACATCTGACTATTGGTTTGAGATAACAGTTTATCATGCAAAAGCAAGAATTTTGTATTTCTTTTTTTCAAATTAAGTGTTATTTTAAAACAGTTTTTACATTTATAGAAGTATTCTAAGGATAGTTCACAGAGTTCCTGTATGCCCTTCCCCTAGTTTCCCCTAATTTGACAACTTAAATAACCATGGTTCATTCACCATAACTAAGAAACAGACATTGGCATATATTATCAAATAAGCTCCAGATTTATTTCGGCTTTCTACAGTTTTTCTTTTCTAACTCATAATTTCCTTTTTCTGCACCAGAATCCCCTTCAGGTTACTATATTATACTTAGTCATTATGTCCTAGTAGTTTCCTATGATAGTTTCTCAGTCTTTCCTTGTTTTTAATGAACTTGACAACGTTGAAGAGTACTAGTCAGGTATTTTGTAAAATGCCTCTCAATTTGAGATTATTGTTTATTTTCCTCATGGTTAGATTGGGGTTATGGGATTGGGAGAAGAATGTTACACAGAAGTGCCCTTCTCATCACATCATGTAAATGAGTATGACAGCAACCCTAATTGTCAGTGGTGTTAACTTTGATTAAGGTCGTGTGTGCCAGGCTTCCCCACTGCAAAATTACTGTTTTTCCCCTTTCACTATGCCAGTTACACTTTATTCTCCTGGAGGAGAGGGAAATTAAGCTTCACTCCCAGGAAGAGAGAGTGTCTACATATTATATTTAGAATTCTTCTGTAAGGAAGATTTGCCCCATCTTCTCCATTTATTGATTTATTTATACATTGATTTATATTAGTATGAGCTCATAGATACTTATTTTATACCTTGGGTCCAATGCTACGTTATTTGCTTTGTGGCTCAAATGATTTCTGCCTTGGCCCTCTCAGTTGACTCCCTTTGACATGCCCCATTGTTTGTTTTGCTCCATCTGTTTCTTTTCGCACTTCACTTCTTTATTATTATTATTATTTTTTAATTTTTTATTGCATTTTAGGTTTTGGGGTACATGAGCAGAGCATGCAAGACAGTTGCGTAGGTACACACATGGCAATGTGTTTTGCTTCCTTTCTCCCCTTCACCCACATTTGGCATTTCTCCCCAGGTTATCCCTCCCCACCTCCCCCTCCCACTGGCCCTCCCCCTTTCCCCCCAATAGACCCCAGTGTTTAGTACTCCCCTCCCTGTGTCCATGTGTTCTCATTTTTCATCACCCGCCTATGAATGAGAATATGCGGTGTTTCATTTTCTGTTCTTGTGTCAGTTTGCTGAGGATGATGTTCTCCAGATTCATCCATGTCCCTACAAATGACACAAACTCATCATTTCTGATTGCTGCATAATATTCCGTGGTGTATATGTGCCACATTTTTCCAATCCAGTCTATTATCAATGGGCATTTGGGTTGATTCCAGGTCTTTGCTATTGTAAACAGTGCTGCAATGAACATTTGTGTACATGTGTCCTTATAGTAGAACGATTTATCTTTTGGATATATACCCAGTAATGGGATTGCTGGGTCAAATGGAATTTCTATTTCTAAGGCCTTGAGGAATCACCACACTGTCTTCCACAATGGTTGAACTAATTTACACTCCCACCAACAGTGTAAAAGTGTTCCTATTTCTCCACATCCTCTCCAGCATCTGTTGTCTCCAGATTTTTTAATGATCGCCATTCTAACTGGCATGAGATGGTATCTCAATGTGGTTTTCATTTGCATCTCTCTGATGACCAGTGATGATGAGCATTTTTTCATATGATTGTTGGCATCATATGTGTCTTCTTTCGTAAAGTATCTGTTCATAACCTTTGCCCACTTTTGAATGGGCTTGTTTGTTTTTTTTCTGTAAATCCGTTTGAGTTCTTTGTAAATTCTGGATATCAGCCCTTTGTCAGATGGGTAAACTGCAAAAATTTTTTCCCATTCTGTTGGTTGCCGATTCACTCTAGTGACTGTTTCTTTTGCCGTGCAGAAGCTGTGGAGTTTGATTAGGTCCCATTTGTCTATTTTGGCTTTTGTTGCCAATGCTTTTGGTGTTTTGTTCATGAAGTCCTTGCCTACTCCTATGTCCTGGATGGTTTTGCCTAGATTTTCTTCTGGGGTTTTTATCTTGTGTTTACTTCACTTCTTTTTGGCACTGTCAGAAGCTTCAGGCTCACCTGGTCATTTATCTGCTGCAGTTCTAGAAACAGCCACTTCTCCAAGCAGCCTTGGTTTCTTTAATTGGCGAATAGTATGTAGAAATCAAAATTTGGACACTGGGTGTTATACTCCTTTTTGCATGTTATTGCTATTTTTGCTTTTACTTTTTAAAAATAATTGTGATAGTATTCACTAAACATAAAATGTGTCATCTTAACCATTTTTAAGTGTGCGACTCAGGGGCATATGTTCACATTCTTGTTCAACTACCTCTATTATCCATCTCCAGAATGCTTTCTATTCTGCAAAATGAAACAGTGTACTCATTAAAGTATAACTCCCACTCTCTCAACCCCGGCAACAACCATTTTACTTTCTATCTCTACATATTTGACTAGGTACTTTATATTAATGGAATCATGCAGCATTTGTCCTTTTCTGACTGGCTTATTTTACTTAGCATAATATCCTCAAGATTCCTCTGTGTTGTAGCATGTACCAGAATTCCCTTCCTTTTGAAGGCTGAATAATTTTTCATTGTATGTATATGCTACATGCTACAGTTTGTTTGTCCATTCATCTGTTGGACATTCATCTGCAGGTTGTTTTCAGCCCTTGGCTATTATGAATACTGTTATTAACATAGGTGTACAAATATTCTTTCAAGTTTCTGCTTTCAATCCTTTGGGGTATATACCTACTAATAAAATTGCTGGATCATACAGTAAGTTCCTTTAACTTTTGGAGAAACTTTCAAACTCTTTCCCACAGTGGCTCTATCATTTCATGTGAACAGAGCCCAAAGTTTCCATTTTCTCCAGACCCTCACTAACACTTGCTATTTCTGATTTTGTTTTTGTTTTTGCTTTTATAGTAGCTATCTTAACAATACAATTAGTGATATGGCACATCTTTTCATGTACTTATTGGCCATTTGTATATCTTCCTTGGAGAAATGTCTATTTAAGCTCTTTGCCCATTTTTTTCATTGAGTTGTCTTGTTGAATTGTACTAGTTCTTTATATAATCCAAATTAATGCCTTATCAAATATATGATTGAAGACATTTTCTCCCATTCCATAGGTTGCCTTTTCATGTTGCTGATTATGCTCTTTAATGCACAGAAAATTTTAATTTTGGTATCATCCAGTTTATTTTTTCTTTGGTTGCCTATGTTTTTGGTACCATATCCAAGAAATTATTTCCAAAGCCAATGTCATAAAGTGTGTTTTACTTTTAATGAATGTTTTTCTATTTCATGAGACCTAGATAGAAAACAGGAGATTTTACTGGGAAATAATGGATGATAATGGTGGAGTCAAGATGGGTTAAGACTACTATGTAAGAAGCCCTTAATTGTAAGATGAAAGCTTTTGAAGTTGATCAAATATGCACGGAAAAGTCAATGAAGGTTTTTGAGTAGGTAAGCAACTGACTAAAATCAGTGTTTTGAGAAGAACAAAAAACAATGAGTGAATTCTGCACCTTTAGCTGAGGTATCCAGGTTTTCTAACTGGGACTGACTAGGCAGTTGGCACAACCCACAGAGAGCAATGAGAAGCAGGGTGTGCTGACAGCCCACCTAGGAGCTTCACAGGGCAGGGGAGCTCCCATCCCCAGCCAAGGGACGTGGTGAGTGATTGTGCTACCCTGCCTGAGAAACCCTGCTTTTTCCATGGATCTGTGCAACCCACAGATCAGGAGATCCCCTCGTGAGCCCATGCCACCAGGGCCTTGGGTTCCAAGCACAGAGTTGTGCAGATGCTTGTGGCCATTCAGGTTTCAGCCAGCGATAGCAGGCTGGAGACTGCCTAAGACAACCAAGTTTCCAGGGGGAGGGGCAGCTGCCACACTGCAGCTCCAGTCTTCCATTTTCGGCCAGTGTTGTGGAGACTGAGTGGTTTGGACTGGGAGGAATTCCCAACAGCACAGCATAGAAGCTGTGGCAGATTGTGGCCAGATTGCTTCTCCAAGTGGGACCTGGATCTATTCCTCCTCACCCAGGGCCTCCCTGTGGGAATTTCAGCAACTCCAACCAGGGGTTTATGAAGAGAACTCTGACCTCCCTGGGAGGAAGCTCCTGGGGTGGGAGGGGTGGCTGCAGTATCCACGGTTTAGAAAACTTAATCTTTCCTGCCTTTTGGCTCTGAGGGGTCCAGGCAGTCTGGACAAGGGAGAGATCCCCCAGTATAGCACATCCACCTCACTACGAGGCAGCCAGAGTGCTTCATTAAGTGGGTCCCTGATCCTGTGCCTCCTGACTGGGTGAGACCTCCCAACATGGGTCACCAGATATTTTATACAGGACAGTTCCAGCCAGCATCAGGTTGGTACCCCTCTGAGACAGAGGTCTCAGAGGGAGAAACAGAAAGCCATCTTTTCTGTTCTGCAGCCTCTGCTGGTGACACTTTTAGGTGTAAGTGGTACCCAAGTGAATGGGGTCTAGAGTGGACCCCCAGCACACTGCAGCAGCCCTATGGGAGAGAGGTCTGACTGTTAAAAACAAACGAACAATCAAACAAACAGAAAGCAACAACAACATCAACAAAGAAGACCACACAAAAACCATATTCTAGGGTCAGCAGCCTCAAAGATCAAATAAGCTCAAGAAGATGAGAAAGCATCAATGCAAAAATGCTGAAAACTCAAAAAGCCAGAGTGCCTCTTCTTCAAATGATAGCAACACCTCTTCAGCAAGGGCACAGAACTGAGCTGAGATGAGATGAATGAACTGACAGAAGTAGGCTTCAGAAGGTGGGTAATAACAAACTTCACTGAGATAAAGAAGTATGTTCTAATTCAATGCAAAGAAGCTAAGAACCATGATAAAACACCACAGGAGATGTCAGCCAGAATTACCAGTTGATAGAGGAACATAAATAACCAGATGGAGCTAAAAAAAAAACACCAACATGAGAACTTCACAGTGCAAACACAAGTATCAATATGTAAAGAGACTGGGCAGAAGAATCTTAGGGCCTAACGACTAGCTTGCTGAAAGAAGACAGGCAGGCCAGATTAGAAAAAAAAGAATGAAAAGGTATGAACAAAACTTCCAAGAACCATGGGATTACATTAAAAAGACCAAACCTACAACTGATTGGAGTACCTGAGATGAGGAGAACGGAACCAGGTTGGAAAATATACTTCAGGATATCAGCCAGGAGAACCTCTCCAACCTAGCAAGGTAGGTCACCATTCAAGTTCAAGTTCAGGCAATTGAGAGAACCCTAGTAAGATACTCCATGAGAAGAACAGCCCCAGTACACATAATTGTCAGATTCTTCGAGGTCAAAATGATGAAAAATTGTTAAGGGCAGCCAGAGAGAAAGGCCAGGTCACCTACAGAGGGAAGCCTGTCAGACTAACAGCAGACTTCTCAACAGAAATCCCACAGGCCAGTAGAGATTGGGGGTCAATATTCAACATTCTTAAAGAAAAGAATTTCCAACCCAGAATTTCACATCTGGCCAAACGAAGCTTCATAAGCTAAGGAGAAATACAGTCCTTTTCAGACAAGTAAACGCTGAGGCAATCAATCACTCCCAGGCCTGCCTCACAAGATCTCCTGAAGGAAGCACTATATATAGAAAGAAAAAACTATTACTGGACACTAGAAAAACACAGTGAAGTACACAGACCAATGACACTACAAAGCAACTGCATTAACAAGTCTATAAAACAACCAGCAGCATCATGATGACAGGATCAAATTAACCTATAACAACATTAACCTTAAATGTAAATGGGCTAAATGCCCCAATTAAAAGACACAGAATGTCAAGCTGGATAAAGTGTCAAAACCCATTGGTATGCTATATTCAAGAGACTCATCTCACATGCAAAGACATACATAGGCTCAAAATAAAGGGACAGAGGAAAATTTACCAAGCAAATCAAAAACATAAAAAAGCAGGAATTGCTATCCTAGTTTCCGACAAAACAAACTTTAAGTCAAAAAACTTCTTAAAGGAAAAAGAAGGAAATTACAAAATGGTAAAGGGTTCAATTCAACAAAAAAAGCTAACTATCCTAAATATATATGCACCCAATACAGGAGCACCAAGATTCATAAAATGAGTTCTTAGAGGCCTACAAAGAGAGTTAGACTCCCACAAAATAATAGTGGGAGACTTTAACACCCCATGGTCAATACTAGATTGATTGTTAAGATAGAAAATTCACGAAGATTTTCAGGTCTTGAACTCAGCTCTGGATTAAGAGGACCTGATATCTACAGAACTTTCCACCACAAAGCAACAGAATATGCATTCTTTTCAGCACAACATGGCACTTATTCTAAAATCAGTCACCTAATTTGAAATGAAACACTCCTTAGCAAATGCAAGGAAACTGAAATAATAAAAAACAGTCTCTCAAACCCCAGCACAATCAAATTAGAACTCAAGAGTAAGAAACTCACTCAAAACCACACAAGGAAATTGAACAACCTGTTCCTGAATGACTCCTGGATAAACAATGAAACTAAGGCAGAAATTAAGGAGTTCTCTGAAACTAAATAAAGAAACAATGTACCAGAATTTCTGAGACACAGCTAAAATAGTGTTAAGAGGGAAATTTATAGCTCTAAATCCCCACATCAAAAAGGAAGAAAGATGTCAAATTGACATTCTAACATCACAATTAAAAGAACTAGAGAAGCAAGAGCAAACAAATTCAAAAGCTAGCAGAAGACATGAAATAACCAAGATCAGAGTGGAACTGAAGGAGATAGAGACCAAAAAAAATCTTTCAAAAAATCAGTGAATCTAGGCACTGATTTTTTGAAAAATTAATAAAATAGATAGGCCTCTAGCTAGACTAATAAAGACAAAGGAGAGAAGAATCAAACAGACACAATAAAAAATGATAAAGGGGCTATCACCAGTGACCTCACAGGAATACAAACAAGCACCAGAAAACACTATAAACATCTCTACACACACACAACACACACACACACACACACACACACACACACATATCTAGAAAATTGGCTGGGCACAGTGGCTCATGCCTGTAATTCCAGTACTTTGGGAGGCCAAGGTGGGTGGATCACGAGGTCAGGAGTTTAAGACAAGCCTGGCTAAGATGGTGAAACCCCATCTCTACTAAAAATACAAAAATTAGCTGGACACGGTGGCAGTTGCCTGTAATCCCAGCTACTCAGGAGGCTGAGTCAGAAGAATCACTTGATCCTGGGAGGCGGAGTTTACAGTGAGCCAAGATCGTACCACTGCATTCCAGCTTGGGTGACAGAGCTGGAGTGTGTCTTAAAAAAAAAAAAAAAACTAGAAAATCTAGAAGAAATGGATAAATTTCTAGAAACATACACCATCAAAAGACTGAACAAGAAAGAAGTTGAATCCCTGAACAGACCAACTGTGAGTTCTAAAATTGAGGCAGTAATAGCCTCCCAATCAAAAAAAGCCCAGGACCAGATGATTCACAGCTGAATTCTACCAATGGTACAAAGAGGAGCTGGTACCATTTCTTCTGACACTATTCCAAACAATGGAAAAGGAGAGATTTTTCCATAACTCATTTTATGAGAACAGCATCATCCTAATACCAAAATCTGGCAGAGATACAACAATAAAAAAAAGAAAACTGGCCGGGCACGGTGGCTCAAGCCGGTAATCCCAGCACTTTGGGAGGCCAACGTGGGTGGATCACAAGGTCAAGAGATTGAGACCATCTTGGTCAACATGGTGAAACCCCGTCTCTACTAAAAATACGAAAAATTAGCTGGGCATGGTGGTGCATGCCTGTAATCCCAGCTACTCAGGAGGCTGAGGCAGGAGAATTGCCTGAACCCAGGAGGCGGAGGTTGCGGTGAGCCGAGATCGTGCCATTGCACTCCGGCCTGGGTAACAAGAGCAAAACTCCGTCTCAAAAAAAGAAAACTTTAGGCCAATATCTCTGGTAAGCATTAATGCAAAAATCCTCAATTCGGTTTTGGCAAACCGAATAAGCACATCAAAAAGCTTATCTACCATGATCAAGTCAGATTCATGCATGGGATGCAAGGCTGGTTCAACATATGCAAATCAGTAAACATAATCCATGAAATAAACAGAATTAAAGACAAAAACCACATAATTATCTCAATAGATGCAGAAAAGGCTTTTGATAAAATTCAACATCCCTTCATGTTAAAAACTCTCAATAAACTATGGACCAAAGGAACATATGTCAAAATAATAAGAGTCATTTATGATAAACCACAACCAATATTATATTGAATGGGCAAAAGCTAGAAGCATTCCCCTTGAAAACTGGCACAAGGCAAGGATGGCCTCTCTCACCACTCCTATTCAACATATTATTGGAAGTTCTGGTCAGGGCAATCAGGCAAAAGAAAGAAAATAAAGCATAATCAAATAAGGAGAAAGGTAATCAAATAGTCTCTGTAGATTATATAACCCTATATTTAGAAAACCCCTTTTTCTTAGCCCCAAAGTTTCTTAAGCTGATAAACAACTTTAGCAAAGTATCAAGATACAAAATCAGTGTGCAAAAATTACATGCATTCCTGTACACCAACAACAGGCAAATGGAGAGCCAAATCATGAGTGAACTCCCATTCAGAATTGCCACAAAGAAAATAAAATACCTAGCAATACAGCTAACAAGTGAAGTAAAAGACCTCTTCAAGGAGAACTACAAACCACTGCTCAAAGAAGTGAGAGAGGACTCAAACAAATGGAAAAATATTCCATGCTTGTGGGTAGGAATAAATATCATAAAAATAGCCATACTGCCCAAAATAATTTATAGATTCAATGCTATTCCCATTAAACTACCATTGTCTTTCTTCACAGAATTAGAAAAAATTACTTTAAAATTTATAGGAACCCAAAAAAGAGCTTGTATAGCTAAGACAATCCTAAGCATAAAGACCAAAGCTGGAGGCATCACTCTGTCTAACTTCAAACTATACTACAAGGCTGGAGTAACCAAAACAGCATGGTACTGGTATAAAAACAGACACATAGACCAATGGAACAGAATAGAGAAGTCAGAAATGATGCCACACAACTACAACCGTCTGATCTTTGACAAACTTGGCAAAAAAAAACAATGGGGAAAGCATTCCCTATTTAATAAATGGTGCTGGAAGAACTGTCTATCCACATGCAGAAAATTAAAACTGAATCTCTTTTTTTATACTTTATACAAAAATTAACTCAAGATGGATTAAAAGCTTAAAAGTAAAACCCCAAACTATGAAAACCCTAGATGAAAATCTAGGCAATACCATTCAGGACATAGGCATGGGAAAAGATTTTATGATGAAATTGCCAAAAGCAATTATACCAAAAGCTAGAGTTCACAAATGGGATCTAATTAAACAGCTTCTGCATAGCAAATGAAACTGTCATCAGAGTGAACAGACAACTTACAGAATGGAAGAAAAATTTTTAAATCTACCCATCTGACAAAGGTCTAATATCCAGAATCGATTATACAAGGAACTTAAACAAATTTACATGAAGAACAACAACCCCATTAACAAATAGTCGAGAGGTATGAACAGACACTTATCAAAAGAAGACATTTATGCAGCCAACAAACATGAAAAAAACTCAATATTGCTGATCATTAGAGAAATGCCATCAAAACCACAATGAGATACTATCTCATGCCAGTCAGAATGATGTTTATTAGAAAGTTAAGAAACAACAGATGCTGGTGAGGCTGCAGAGAAATAGGAATGCTTTTACACCTTGATGGGAATGTAAATTAGTTCAACTGTTGTGGAAGACAATGTGGCAATTCCTCAAAGACCTAGAACCAGAAATATCATTTGACCCAGCAATCCCATTACTGGTTACATACTGAACTGAATACCGATTATTCTATTATAAAGACACATGTATGTGTATGTCATTGCAGCACTATTCACAATAGCAAAAACATGAAATCTACCAAATGCCCATCAATGATAGACTGGCTAAAAAATACGTGGTATATATACACTATGGAATACTATGCAGCCACAAAAGGGAATGAGGTCATATCCTTTGCCAGGACATGGATGGAGCTGGAAGCCATTACCCTCAGCAAACTACGGCAGGAACGGAAAACCAAACATTGCATGTTCTGACTTATAAGTGGGAGCCGAACAATGTGAACATATGGACATGGGGAGGAGAACAACACACACTAGGGCCTGTCAGTGGGGCGGGGTGAGGGAGAGCATCAGAAAAAATAGCGAATGCATGCTGGACTTCATACCTCGGGGGTAGATTGGTAGGTGCAGCAAATCACCATGGCACATGTTTACCTAAGTAACAAACCTGCACATCCTGTACATGTAAACTGGATCTTAAATTTTTTTTACAAATCAGTGTTTCAAGAAGATAAATCTGAAATTTGTGTGCAGATTTTTTTTCTCAGGAAGCAAAGAACAGAGATGAAAATACCAGTTACAATGAAAGCTATTGCAAAAATCCAAGCAGTATATGATAAGAATGCCCATTAATATATTTAAGTATTCTCTGTAAGAATCCTTTACATATTAAGAAAATGCCAAAATGAATTTAGAATAAAAATAAACTGAGATGGGCATGGGTACAATCTAGGTTAAAAATAAACAGAATATTTCTCAACACTTATCTGTGGCATCAGGGAGTCCTTTGAATGAAACGTTGAACTTACCCTGGGCAAGCAATTGCACAGTGTCGTCTCAGAGAATTAAGATAAATATTTATTTTAATGCCTTTAAATGAAAAAAATTCATTTTACTCCTTTCCAGAAGTGGATAATATATTCATTCCCTCATAACAGTTGTTCCTTAGCTTTACCTGCATTTGACATAGTGAAAGTTTGGGGTTCATTAATTAAATCTACAGCAACTACTTTCAGTAAAATCGCCATTAAATCATCACTAGTGGTAATTAACACAACTTTTAAAATAATTGGTAAGAGAATAAGCTGACAGCTTAGTAAAGCATGTTGGGGGGTGAACAAACTTTTTGACACCATATTTCTTTTCTTTGATAAACTCAGTAAGGATGAAAAAGCTTTTCAAATTGGCTGATTTAACAACCTCTGTCCCACTAGAGAAAAATCTTTTCAGTCTGATGAGGCTGAAGCAATCTAAATGGAAATATTGGTTCCCACAGATTTCTATAGGCTTTGATGATAAAACCTTCTGCCTGGTCTATTTCCTTTTGATCTAGTTGAAAAAGGATGCTGGGAGAGGCTAGGACCAGGCTCCTTCAATGACCAGCTGCTGATACAGCTGTGGCTTGTTAAGGCCACAGGACAAGGAACAGTTCCAGCATGCTCCCTGTTTTATCACATTCTTAAGTTAACATTATATTACTAAGAAAATTGATATCCACACAGATGCAGAATTATGGCATGTTCTGAAGGCCAAATGAATTGTAAAAATGATCCAGCTACATATTTCAAGGAGTTATTAAGATGTAAATGCTTATCAATAAAGCCTTTCTTCCAAGTTAGAGATTTGAAAACAGAGATCCGCTTTTAGGTAGTTCCTTGTCTATGACTGATGGGAAGAGAGTTTAAATTTTCTGGAGAAACACACTTTCTGGTGTCAAGTATCCAGACGGATTTGCATCCTGGCTCTAACCTCAGAGGCTTACGGCATGCTACAGAAGGCCTCCAGCTGATACGGGGATCTTAGCTATGACTCTCGCTGCTTTCCATTAAGGAAATGAGAAGCAACTCATTTTTTACAAGGTGCTAACTAAGCTTGGCTGAGCAGCCCAACTGAAAAATCAAACATGCCCAAACACTTCATGTTTATAAAAACAAACTCCATTAACATGCCTGGCTTCCCTTTTCATAAAATTGAAGATGATTTATTGCATATCTTAGAGCAGTCCAATTTTCCTATAAAATGCATGTTCTGTATTATGTTTGGCACATTTAGACGATCAATGTGTAATTGTTGAATTGAATTACAATGGATTTGTTTTCCATGAAAGTGATAATAGAGGATTTTACAGAACCTGTGATGACCCAATGGTGTGAAGTAGAGAGCTTATACAAGCCCTAAGAACTGATGTGCACTCCGGAAAGGAAGTTAAACTTTTTTTTTTAATGCCACAGTGTTCACCCTTCCAAAGTCAGCCTTAAAAGGAAGAAGACCAAATTCTCCAACAACTTACTCCACCAAGTTGGGTCTCATTACAACAAGTCTCTTTAGGGTAATACATGCATCTGCAATCCTGTATTAACCTGATTATTTAAATTATTCTAGTAAACCCAATCCTAGAACTTTTCTAAATTTCTTAAAAATATTTCCAGTATAATGTCTACTATTTTTCATTATCCACTTTAAAAAAAGAGATTCAATAAGAAGGAAAGGATATAAAACAATCATCTCTGTACCTATCCACTGAAATAAAATAAGCAGAATTGAAACCCTGTTTACCCATCCCTGATCCAATTACTTGCCCTTGATCCTCAGAAGTAACAACTTACCCAGATGTCTTAACTGAAATTTGCTCACGTACCTGTGGCCTAGGAACAAGGAAGAATAATACAGTGATAGTGAAAATTAGTTTCACTTTTAATTTTTGCAAAGCACAGACTTAGCAGGGTTGTGATGATTTGACGTGTTTTTCAGAAGACACTGGTTCTCTTAACACTATTGTAGAGATATACTTACTACACTTACTAAAATGTTGGCCAAGAAGAAACACTGTAGAGGTCTTAAAACCCACGCTTTTCTCACTGCACTAGGCCACCTCCTCCCCTCTCTTGCACAGGCGGGTCCCTAGTGTTCTCTATGCACAGTGAAGTGCATAGAGTGCATTCTGCCTTTCTCTAATGCCATGCCTGTGTCCTAAAGAGGAAAGCAAATTTGAAGCTTCATAATAATGACATCCACAACTTCCCAGTCATTTCTCTAGAGCTCTGCTCTGTTCCAGAGTAAGGTGTGCACATCTAAGGCAGAAACAAATTGAGCCATTAGGCGACTGACAAGTGCCGTTTAATTCCTATTTAAATATATTTTGATCTAAAGCAAAGAATTAAATGTGAATACAAATATTAGTAGTATATACACAATTTATGAATAAATACACATATATTGAGGGTACATGCTCAAAAGTTTTTCTTATATTTTTTAACTGATAGAGTAATCAAATATACTTGGAAAGCACAGATCCAAACAATTCATGTTTACTATATGTGTTGCCTGAGGAAAAATAGCTTCAAAACATGTTTTGTGATTTTAATCACATTCAGGCAATATTCATGTACTTATGTATACATATACATATCAGATCAAAATAAATTATTTACCTCTGTTCCCTTAGAAAATGGTATAGTCCCTAGAACTTTTAGTTCAGCTGAAAAAATATAACTAAATATTCATGATTTATCAGTTGCACATTCTAGGTCTATTTTGAAAGAAATTTTTATTTTCTGATACACTTTCAGTTCTAAAAGGTTTTTGTTTTATTTTGTTTGAGAACCAGAGTTTAAAATGTCTAGAAGGGTTTTTCAGTTGAGGATATTTAAAATTAAAATTAGAGTTACTTATTACTCCAAAATTTATTCAGCATCTACTATGATACAGTAATGATACAAAGGTTAACAAATATTTTGTGTTTGCTTTTTTCAAGTACTAGGCATTGAAGAATAAGTAATAAGCAAAAGACTATTGGTGTTTCCTATCTTCATGGAATTTACTAAGGAATATAAAAGTTGAAATAAGTCAGAGAAAGTCTTAAAAGCAAAGTACAAACTAAGTCATGCAGACTGTGTTTCTTCCGTGTCCACCCTACTCTCCTCCTTCAATCTAATTTCCTCTTCTATGAACACTGCTTAAAAAAAAAAAGACAAGACAAAACCAAACAGACAAACAGATCCCCCTAGATTTGCTCTTCATTTGCCCATATCTTGGGATCGCTCAATATTCTCATTCTCCTGACCTTCACCTCCCATTTCAGCTTCCTCTTCATTTTACCCGACCAACGTTATTGGGGTGATACTGCGTTTAATTTGATTGACTAATACTGGCTCTTCTGAAGTTCCTCCCTGGATCCAAAGAAAGTCCTGAAAGAGAGCAGGACTTAGGAGTCCCAGAGCGGGCTAGAGTGGAAGAATTTTTATGAGGTAGGCTTTTGAAGGTGGCATAAATTATTTCACATAGACCAGCTAGCTCTGACAGTTGCATTTGGGAAAGCTTGTGAGTCCTTCTGCTATTGGACATTTTCTTTCATTTTAATAAGTCTTAAATCATTTAAAGTAACTATCATTTTAAATCCATATATTAGGGTCTCTTTGATTGGGAGCCTTTTAGAGGGCCACGGCAACTTCCTTTGGATGTATTGAGCTTGTTGTCTTCCCCAGCACAAGGCTGTATAGAAAGCAAGTACTTATTCTTCCTAAAAACATTTATTGGATACTGCCTCAAACAACGCATGGTGATAGTGATGTGGAGGACACAAAGATGTATGCACAAGCAATAACATGCCATTCTGAACAAGAAAATGAGGATTATGTTATCTCCTTCTTACAAACACATGGAAATGTGAGCATTTGGTATCTTAAAAATAAATTTTGGACATTGCTTTCAGCCGCACATCCTTCAGCACTGACAAATATATAGTGTCAATATAATACTATTCTGTTTCCATTCCCACATCATCAGTCACAGGCTTATCTGTTTTACACAGTCACCATTTCAAAGCATTTGGGAGACTTTATGGTGGGTAATGATTTAGGAAGAGATGAGAATAGCTGCACGTTTTGTAAAGAGTTGTGAGTGTATTTAGTGGGAATGATGATGATGATCATGATGATAATGATAAGGTCCCCAGCTGTCTGTTGAAGTTCCTTTCTGGGAAACAGCTGGAAACTCATTCTCTAAAGATCGCATCTGGCTTGATTTGCCAGCACTCAAATCCCATTGATCTGGTTCTGTTCTAGCCCTCTGTACTCACAGTTCAAAGAGCAGGGAGGCCTGTAAAGAAATTACTGCCATATTGTTCAATCGGCCACAGTGAGCCATATATACGATTATAATTAGGAACACATTAAGGGAAGCAGCTCAGTGGAGATAAGCTGCCTGACTGCATACGCTTTTTGATGAGGGCTTAGCGCCAATCCGAAAAGAAAAAGATTAAATGTTTGTTACCAATCCTTTTGAACTTGTGGCAGAACATGTGGTAAAGCATTTTTGATTCAAATTAAAAGCATCCTAGGATAAAAATAACCCTGTTCTCCCAGGCCGTTCCAAGTGAAACCATTTGGAGACTGATTTATTGTATTGCCCTTAACCTCTTTCCACCAGCATGATTAACATAAGCATTTCTGAATCCCTTATAAGCCTGGACAGGTATTTGTCTTGTTACACATCTGTGGAACAAATGGCAATACAAATTATACACTCAACAGCTGTAAGTTTTCAAAGGCCAGGCAAATTTAATTTGACTGTGCATGTAAATGAAAAGTACATTGAGCTCCAAGGTCAGTGATGTGGGTTTCAGGTAAAGAGGATTGTTGCATCAAACGTCATAAAAAGGCCAGCAATTCAGAAACCCTCAAAGGGAGCTTCTAAGCCAAGCAAAGAAAATTTAAGCTGCTGCTGCACCACCAAGGAGACAAGCACAGAGAAGGCTGCAAAAGAAAGGGACAGTTTAACCACTACCATCTCGAAAGCTTTAACACAGTCATCAGAAAGAAAAAAAAAAGGCAAGATGACCATATCAAATATTTTAAGCTTCCATAACAAGAGGAAGCATGAGTTAGTGGCTTTTTCTGGAAATGGAGAATAGAAAGTTTGTTCCAGTTGTAGTCTCTTCCTTCCTCTGTGGCCTTGGGCAAGACTCTTAGCCTCTCTGTGCCAGATGAACTATAAAATTGGGATATTAGTGTTTCCCACTTCACAGGCTTCTAAGGTCAACATCCTTCTACAGTGATGTTGGCCTGTTTTAAAATAATACTACCCATTATACATTCCATGAGTCCAGAAAATTGGTAACCACATGATGTTATCTGTCAAAGGAATACTTTAGTTTAAGTTGGTTTTAATTGTATCACATATTCTTAAAATTTCTGTGAACAGTGCAATTTATTTAGTGGTTCTAAATGCTAATTGAAGAAAACCTCAATTATAATATTTTCTCACAGTGTCTCACTCAGTTTTTTCCAAGACACACTCACATGCACACACAGACACACACACACTCTTTCTTCATTTCCTCTTCCCATTCTACATTTTGAGATGTTTTCCGTCTCCATAATTTTTCCCTTACTAAGGTAGATATTGTTAAGAGTAATAACACTAAGCTTCTGAAAGCAATAAAACTAAATAATTAATGCCACAAGGAAACACATACTGTCAGGACATAGTTGGTTAAACCAAGGGATAAGATTCCAATATGGTAAAGTGTCTTATGAATTTCTAAGGGGAAAACTTGCCTCACGTTTTTGTATCCCTTTACCACTAAATTCCCTCAGGCCTAGTGTTCTGAAGAAACAATCTGGGAAAAACAATTTGGGAATAATCTAAAAAGTTTTGTTACGCTTATGTTATTTGAGCAAGGTGAGTAAAAGTGAGGCCTTTAAACAACAAGGAGATTATTTCCAAATGCAAATGTGCTTGATTGAGAATGCATATTTGCCTTTAGTAACAAGATGAAGTCAAAGGGATAGGTACTCCTTTCTTCTCTTCCTCCCACCAGGAAGCATATGCTGTTATTACTTTTTTTGTTTTGTTTATGTGCTTTGATTCTTTCCTGTAGGAATAAGAAGAGTAAAAGTATTTGGTGTAATCTAACTTTCTCTATTGTAAGTCTCTGCTAATTATCAGAGGGTAAAACAAATTGAACCTGTAGTTTATGACAGTTTTATAAATAAACATGTTATGTGTAATTGATCCTTAGTGTTCTTTGAAATGCCAGTTAGGAAACTCTTGCTGCTTTACAGCCATTAGTCAGAGAGAGATGGACTGATGACTTTGCAGTGGAGTGAGAATAGCTCGCTGTCTCACTCCTAAAAAAGGGGCAAGGGATATCTTTCAGGAAAAGAAGTATATATAAAAATAAAAATCCACTAACAATTGTCACAGCTGATAGCCAGGTAGCCACAGCATCCTCCTTTTGTCTTTGCACTGAGTGCTTTAGGGGCCTGCCTTCCCCATTAAACCTTAGAGTTCAGAGATGACATCTTATTCATTTCCTTTTTCCTGGAGTGTTCTATGATGCCTAAATCAGATTAGGCACCTGTCATGCATTTATTGAATTAAACTGACAGCAAGTGATTTGGAATAAGGGTATTTATAAAAATAAACTCACTAACACTTAGATACTGAAGTTGAGTCTTACATTCAAAGGAAAATAGAGAAACATACCATATTTACCTAGGTATTTCTGGCCAGAATATACAGCTCCTTTGTGGCTGAAAAAGTATAAATATCTTATAACATATGTATTGTTCAAATGCAATGTTTATCTACATAATTTTTGAATCACTGTAGGGAACTTTACTAATATCCTGGGTAAATGTCACTACTTGGTTATAATCTGTTGAGGTGGTTTTGTATTCTTGATTCTTCTGTCATGAAAGTTATCCTCAGTGCTCCAGGTCATCTGGAATGACCGCGAATAACCTCGCCCTCAATGTCCTCATCCAAAACTTTGATAAAGTATCACATTCATGGCCAATGAAAGAATTCTGTGGTGCAAAAATTCAGAATATCATTTAACTAATCAACATGTTAGGATGTGGGTTTTTAGTCTTCAGCTATGTTCTCATTCAGCCTGGCTTTATTTAATATAAACAAGGATATACGAAGATCTTGTCAAATACTTGGCTGACAAAGATATATTTTGATTCTCCCGTAATCGTAAATCTACTGTTACTATGGTATCTGTCCCAAAGCTGACACTTAGCTATTGCATAATCGAGCTGAAACAATCATGAAGATTGGCATGGTGAAGATTCTTCTGAACAGAAGGATCAGTGCATGTCAGATACTGTTCACACTGGACTGCATACCTTCATAGTCTTGTCTTCGCTGACATTAATACATTCACTGCCATTAAGCTTATATTTATGAAACATACAGTCAGTAACCTGGCTTCCTCAGGCTTCCTTGCCTTTGAGCTGTTGGAATATGAATCCTAAACTTAAAATGCTTGTTTTGTAATGCCTTCGTTTTCCTCTGAAATGTCAAATAAATTCCATAAAATACATTTAGTTTATGCCTTTTGGATTTTAAGCATAGCCCTTTGACGTTATAGACAGATCATGGTACCAGAGTAAATTAATTGGTACATTTCCCATAAACTTTAAGAATATTTTAAAAAACAGAAAATTAAGTGATAGAATCCTAGTATGAGAATTTAATAAAGACAAAATAGTAATTTATATACATGCATACACATATATTTAATCACTTATATTATGCAAAATAACAACGTATTTAAAGGAATTATAAAATGAAACTTATTAACGGGTCTAAGCATAGATACTATGTGAACAAGTCAAAATGCCATTTGGAACAAGGTTAAACTGTAAACTATTATTCAAAATTTCTTGCCATTTTATAAGGCCACAAAATCTAAATGATGCTAAAAGCAAAGTACAAAAATGGAACACTTAGAGGCAAGAGGCCAGGCCTGAGAATTTCAGTATTCCTCCCATGAAGCTGTGGGTCCTAATATGCTTTTAAAAAGACCCAGCTGAGCTGGGAAGGGGAGAATCATAGCTTCTAATCTTAGCTTTACTGAGAATTTGCAATGTGACTTTGAGTAAATCACTTGACCTTTCTGAGCTTTTGATTCCCTATAGGTAATAATCCTGGCCTTATCTCCCTCATTGTTTCAAAAACAAAATGAGATGGATGATTTATGTGAAAGCACTTTGAATAGTAAAATGTGCTATATTATTATTCAAACAAGGCATTATCCTCTCAAACCTACTTAAAAGGGGGTTGTAAATGAAATACTGCATATTAATGTGATCTTGGTCTTCAGAGAACTTGGATTCTCTGGGCACCATTACAGTCTCAGCTATTTTTCAGCACAGCATAAATTATGTGCTCCAAACAAATCTTCAATACCCTTCAGAAGCCTGAGAGGCGAGTGTGAGGCTGCTTAGTGCCCCCAAAATAGGTACCACTGTAGAGAAAGGAAGAGCGTTTAAGAAAACAGTGAACAGGCTCTGCCTGCCAAGTCTGTGCTTGAGCTGCAGTTTCTCATGTGCACGGGTGTTGAGAATAAAGAAAGCATGTCTAAAAACCCAAGTCTAGGCAGGAATTTCTATACCCTCTGGTTATTTTACCAAGTTACTAAAATACAACCATGTCCATGCTTAAGTGTGAATATACACAAACATGACATTATAAAAGGGGATAGCTTTGCCACGTTACACACCCAAATCACAAAGTGGCATCAGTTCCTCAAGCCTTATTTGCTATTGTAATTGGGTCCTTTTGCAAGCATGTTTCATGCATTTTTTATTTTCAAGTCATTTATCCATACTGCAATATTCGAGGTATTCACAAAGTGCATTTCCCCACCCCTCAACAATTGTATGTGTAGGTTGCATCTCAGAAATAATTCTTTTCCTACTTACAAATCTTAGAAATGTCTAAATATTTTGTTACTGTTGTTTTTAAAACATTAGGGCTTTCGGACAAGGAATAACTTAGAAAAAACTGGTTACAACTTTTCTCAATCTGAGGACCCTGTCTCAATCTGGGAATTCTCAGTGGCATTCTACTAGAACTACCAAGTTCTTTCATCACCTTTGAGGTTTCAGAGGATGTAAGATCTCTAGAACAACAGCCCCAGTGTGTCCATACACACCTTGGCCTTTATTCTCCCACAATCGCTTCAGGGTAATGGCAATACACTCCCCTAGCCACACAGTAAAAATGCCTCATTGCTGGTCACCAAAGCCCTTGGGGCTGCCATGGCTTCTGGAAGTCCTCACTATCAGAAAAGAATTTTTCTTCCTGCGATGTGGCTTAATGATTAAGCATTTGAATTAAGGATCATCACGATATGCTCAGAGATTTGAACTGATATCACAGATCAATCGGGTATGTGACTAAAGTTTCTTAACTTCTCAGGTCCTCTTTCTTCATCTGACAAACGGACATCATGGTTTCTAACTAAAAGGATGGTGATGAGGATTAAATGCGATGGGTGCATGGAAAGTGCCAGGTGCACTAAATCAATGGCAAGTAGTAGCTGCAGTAAAACAAAAGCCATAGGAGGTATCACTCTCTACTGCTGCAGTAGGAAAAAGTACACAGTTGTGAATGAGTCTAAACCTATTAAAATACAGAAAAAATTTATTCTTTAAACTTGAAGGGAGACATGCTATACACATCAGTCGGTAAAAGTGTAACTATGCAGACAGTTTCCTCTCCATAAATCACAGGCTTGGTCTGTGATTTATACTTTTTTAAAAAACAGGGCCACAATGAACATATGTGTGCATGTGTCTTTATAATAGAATGATTGAAAATCCTTTGGGTATATACCCAGTAATGGGATTGTTGGGTCAAATGGTATTTCTATTTCTAGATCCTTGAGAAGTTGCCACACTGTCTTCCACAATGGCTGTACTAATTTATACTCTCACCAACAGCGTAAGAGTGTTCCTATTTCCCCACATCCTCTCCAGCATCAGTTGTCTCCAGAATTTTTAATGATCGCCATTCTAACTGGCATGAGATTACATCTCAATGTGGTTTTGATTTGCATTTCTCTAATGACCAGTGACAATGAGCATTTTTTCATTTTTTTCTTGGCCACATAAATGTCTTCTTTTGAAAAGTGACTTCATATCCTTTGCCCACTTTTTGATAGGGTTGTTTTTTCCTTGTACATTTCTTTCAGCTCTTTGTAGATTCTGGATATTAGCCCTTTGTCAGATTTATGGCTTGCAAAAACTTTTTTTCCATTCTGTTGGTTGCTGGTTTATGCTAATGATTGTTTCTTTTGCTGTGCAGAAGCTCTTAAGTTTAATTAGATCCCATTTGTCTATTTTGGCTTTTGTTGCAATTGCTTTTGGTGTTTTAGTCATGAAGCCCTTGCCTATGCCTATGTCCTCAATGGTATTGCATAGATTTTCTTCTAGGGTTTTTATGGTGTTAGGTCTTATGTTTAAACCTTTAATCCACCTGAAGTTAACTTTTGTATAAGGTGTAAGTAAGGAGTCCAGTTTCAGCCTTCTGCACATGGCTAACCAGTTTTCCCAACACCACTTATTAAACAGGGAATCCTTTTCCCATTGCTTGTTTTTGTCAGGTTTGTCAAAGATCAGATGGTCGTAGGTGTTTGGTGTTACTTCAGAGGCCTCTGTTCTGTTCCATTGGTCTATATATCTGTTTTGGTACCAGTACCATGTTGTTTTGATTACTGTAGACTTATAATATAGTTTAAAGTCAGGTAGCGTGATGCCTCTGGCTTTGTTCTTTTTGCTTAGGATTGTCTTGGCTATGCATGCTCTTTTTTGGTTCCATATGAAGTTTAAGTTGGTTTTTTCCAGTTCTGTGAAGAAGGTCAATGGTAGCCTGATGGGGATAGCATTGAATCTATAAATTACTTTGGATAGTAGGCCATTTTCATGATATTGATTCTTCCTAAGCATGATCCTGGAGTGTTTTTCCAACTGTTTGTGTCCTCTCTTATTTCCTTGAGCAGCGGTTTGTAGTTCTCCTTGAAGAGGTCCTTTACATCCTTTGTTAGTTGTATTCCTAGGTATTTTATTCTCTGTAGCAATTGTGAATGGAGCTCACTCTTGATTTGGCTGTCTGTTATTGGTGTATAGGAATGCCTGTGATTTTTGCACATTGATTTTGTATCTTTAGACTTTGCTCAAGTTACTTATCAACTTCAGGAGATTTGGAGCTGAGACGATGGGGCCTTCTAAATATACAATCATGTCAGCTGCAAATAGAGACAATTTGACTTCCTCTTTTCCTAACTGAACACTCCTTATTTCTTTTTCTTGCCTGATTGTTCTATCTAGAACTTCCAACAGTATGTTAAATAGGAATGGTAAGAGAGTGAACCCTAGTGTCAGTTTTCAAAGGGAATGCTTCCAGTTTTTGCCCATTCTGTTTGATATTGGCTGTGGGTTCGTTGTAGACAGCTTTTATTCTTTTGAGATATGTTCCATCGATACCTAGTTTATTGAGAGCTTTTAGCATAAAACTGTTGAATTTTGTTGAAGGTCTTCTCTGCATCTGTTGAGATAATCATGTGATTTTTGTTTTTGGTTGAATGTTTATGTGATGGATTATAGATCTGCATATGTTGAACCAGCCTTGCAACCCTGCGATGAAGCCTACTTGATCATAATGGATATGCTTTTTGATGTGCTGTTACATTCCGTTTGCCAGTATTTTGTTGACGATTATTGCATTGATGCTCATCATGGATATTGGCCTGAAATTTTCTTTTTAAGTTGTGTCTTTGCCAAGTTTTGGTATCAGGATGATGTCAGTCTCATAAAATGAGATAGGGAAGATTCCCTCTTTTGTATTTTTTGGAATAGTTTGAGAAGGAATTATACCAACTCCTCTTTGTACATCTGGTAGAATTAGACTGTGAACCATCTAGACCTGGACTTTTGTTGATTGGTAGGCTATTAATTGCTGCCTCAACTTCAGATCTTGTTATTGGTCTATTCAGGGATTCAATTTCTTCCTGGTTTAGTCTTGGGAGGGTGTAAGTGTCCCGGAATTTATCCATTTCTTCTAGATTTACTGGTTTATGTGCATAGAGTTGTTTGTAGTAATCTCTGAAGGTACTATGTATTTCTGTGGAATCAGTGGTGACATCCCCTTTATCACTTTTATTACATCTATTCAATTATTCTCTCTTTTCTTTTTTATTAGTCTGGCTAGCAGTCTATTTTGTTAATCTTTTCAAAAAACCAGCTCCTAATTTATTGATTTTTTGAAGAGCTTTTTGAATCTCTATCTCCTTCATTTCTGCTCTGATCTTAGTTATTTCTTGTCTTCTGCTAGCTTTTGAATTTGTTTGATCTTGCTCCTCTAGTTCTTTTAATTTCAAAGATAGGGTGTGGATTTTAGATCTTTCCTCACTTCTCATGTGGGGATTTATTGCTATAAATTTCCCTCTAGACACTGCTTTAAATGTGTCCCAGAGATTCTGTTATGTTGTGTCTTTGTTCTCATTGGTTTTGAAGAACATCTTTATTTCTGCCTCATTTCATTATTTATCCAGCAGTCATTCAGGAGCAGGTGGAGAGTTCTGTAGATGTCTATTAGGTCTGCTTGGTCTTTACCATTTGGTAGGTGATTGGAGTGGCTGGTATTGGTTGTTCCTTTCCTTGTTTAGTGCTTCTTTCAGGAGCTCTTGTAAGGCATGCCTGGTGGTGACAAAATCTCTCAGCAATTGCTTGTTTATAAAGGATTTCATTTATCCTTCACTTATGAAGCTTAGTCTGGCTGGATATAAAATTCTGGGTTGAAAGTTTTTTTCTTTAAGGATGTTGAATATTCGCTCCCACTCTTTTCTGGCTTGTAGGGTTTCTGCCAAGAGATCCACTGTGAATTGGATGGGCTTCCCTTTGTGGGTAACCTGACTTTTCTCTCTGGCTGCCCTTAGCATCTTTACCTTCATTTCAACCCTGGTGAGTCTGACGATTATGTGCCTTGGGGTTGCTCTTCTTGAGAAATATCTTTGTGGTGGTCTCTGTGTTTCCTGGATTTGAATGTTGGCCTGCCTTGCTAGGTTGGGGGAGTTCTCCTGGATAATATTCTAAAGAGTGTTTTCTAGTTTGGATTCATTCGTCCTGTCACATTCAGGTATATCAATCAAATGTAGATTAGGTCTTTTCACATAATCCCATATTTCTTGGAAGCTTTGTTCTTTTCACTCTTTTTTTTTTTCTAATCTTGCCTTCTCATTTTATTTTGTTGAGTTGATCTTCAATCTCTGATATCCTTTCTTCTGCTTGGTCAGTTCAGCTACTGAAACTTGTGTATGTTCCGTGAAGTTCTCGTGTTGTGTTTTTCAGCTCCATCAAATTGTTTATGGTCTTCTCTAAGCTGGTTATTCTAGTTAGCATTTCATCTAATATTTTTTCAAAGTTTTTAGTTTCTTTGCCTTGGGTTAGCCCATGTTCCTTTAGCTCAGAGACGTTTGTTCATACCCACATTTTGAAGCCTGCTTCTGTCAATTTGCCAAACTCATTCTCCATCCAGTTTTGTTCCCTTGCTGGTGAGGAGTTGTGATCCCTTGGAGGAGGAGAGGCATTCTGGTTTTTGGTGTTTTCATCCTTTTTTAGCTGGTTTCCCATCTTCATGGATTTGTCTACCTTTAGTTTTTGAAGTTGGTGACATTTGGATGGCGTCTGAGTGGACATCCTTTTTGTTGATGTTGAGGCTATTTCTTTCTGTTTTTTAGTTTTCCTTCTAATAGTCAGGCCCCTTGCTGCAGGACCACTGGAGGTCCACTCCAGACCTTGCTTGCCTGGAAATCACCCACACAGGCTGCAGAACAGCAGGGATCACTGCCTGTTCCTTCCTCTGGTAACTTTGTCCTAGAAGGATACCACCAGACATCAGCCAGAGCTCTCCTGTATGAGGTGATTCTTTCGATACTCAGGGGTCAGGGAGCCACTTGAGGAGGCGGTCTGTCCTTTGTCAGAGCTCAAGTGCTGTGCTAGGAGCTCCGTTACTCCTTTCAGACTGCTGGGCAGGGACATTTAAGTCTCCTGCAGCAGAACTCACAACAGCCCCTTTTCCCAGATACTCTGTCCCAGGAAGGTGTGGCTTTATTTTTAAGTCCCTGACAAGCTGCTGCCTTTTTTCAGAGATGCCCTGCCCAGCAAGGAGAAAGTCTAGCCAGTCTGCCTGCAGAGGCATTGTTGAGCTGCTATGGGCACCCCCCAGCTGCTGTGTAAACTTTTTTGTCCTTTTGTTTACACAGGTAGGTTAGAGCTGCCTCAGTAATGGCAACCCTCTCCCCACCGAGCTCGACTGTCCAAGGTGGAGTTCAAACTGCTTTGCTGGCTGCAAAAATCTCAAGCCAGAGGGATTCATTTTGCTGGTCTCTGTGGGAGCAAGGCGGGGGGACCTGCAGAGCCAGATCACCTGGCTCCCCGCCTTCAGCCCCCTTTCTCTCAGGAGTATGTGCAACTCTGTCTCACAGGTACTCCAGGTGCCAGTCAAAACGGTTCCTCAGATTTGTGCTGGGAACATGTGATGCCAGCTGAATCGGCCACCCAGATTTGCACTGGAAACTGGTGGCACTTGTCAGCAAGGGGGAATCTTGTGGTCTGTGGGCTGCACAGAAGCACAGCATCCAAACTAGAGCTCTGGAGTGGCCGAAATAGTCCCTGATGGCCTTTGTTGGTTAGGAGGGAGGACCCTCCAGACTGTTGCACTTCCCAGGTGAGGCAACACCCCACCCTGTCTTGGTTTGCCCTCCTTGGACTGTCCAACTAGTCCCACTGAGGTGAACCTGCTACCTCCGTTGGAAATGCAGAGATCACTCTTCTTCTGTGTTGCTCTCGCTAGGAACTATGCCCTGGAGCTGTTCCTATTCAATCATCTTGGCTGAAGTCCCCCCCCATCTTTTTTTTTTTTTTTTTTTTTTTGAGACAGAGTCTCACTGTCACTCAGGCTGTAGTGGCACAATCTTGGTTCACGGCAACCTCCACCTCCTGGGTTCAAGCAATCTTCCTTCCTCACCCTCCCGAGTAGCTGGGATTATAGGCACACACCACCATACCTGGCTAATTTTTTTTTTTTTTGTACTTTTAGTAGAGGTAGGGTTTCACCATGTTTGCCAGGCTGGTCTTGAACTGCTGACCTCAGGTGATCCACTTGCCTCAGCCTCTCAAAGTGCTAGGATTACAGGAGTGAGCCACTGTGTCCAGCCTGGTATCTTTAGTTTCTAGTCTTGTCTTTTAAAGAAGAGATCAGGCTTGTCTGTGTGATTCCTGTGGGCACAGCTGGCGATAGAAGCAGCCCTGATTTATAGCATTTACCAGTTTCCATTGTGCAAACACTCTCACCAAGAGACTTCACTGAAAACAAAATTGAGAAGAAATGCACACAATGGCATCTCACAAGACAGTGCTAAGAGGCTCCACCCACCACTGCATAAGGTGGCCCTGAAGGTGGATGTCATTAGGATGAAGATTTCAGCACACTACACGTCTCAAGTGACTTCCACGGTAAAATGGTCTGATCCCATTTCTGTCTTCAGCCAGAATTATTCCTATTTTCTTACATATTTTTCCCACTGATCTTACCTTTTTTGTCCCTAAGTCCCTCCTGTTGCTCTGCTATGAAGTATGGGCAATCTGCATCTTTCTGACTTAAGATAACAAAAGAGAAATGTAAACAAAACAGTCATTTATGGAAATATGGGGATCTGCATTCCTAATAAAGCTGTTATTTTTAAAAAGCTTATTTTATTCAAGATTCTCTGTATTGTATGTCCAGAAAAAGTTGCAGATATTTAAGTGCAGGTCCTTACAACTGCACATATGGTCTATTTTCCACACACTTTAATATGGTCTATCATCTTCCTCTCTCTCTACCCTATCCAGTCTGCACAGTGCTGCTAGATATATCTTTCTGACATAACACTTGGATCACATTTCTTACTCAGAAATCCTAATGGTTTCTCAATCCCTTCAGAAAAAAGCTCAAATCTTTGCCCTCAAGGCTTTTCACAGTTAGAATACCCATGGCTTCAGGTGCCTTTTCACCCACCCCTCTGCTGAGCTCTTTACCCAAGTCTAATTGTCATCTGTTCCTGCCTCTGAACTCATGTCTTCCTTTATAGAGAGAACATTTTCACTCTGTCTTCAACTGCTGTTTTGGGTGGAATGCTTGTTCCCCCCAAATTCATATGTTGAAACCTGAAACCCTATTGTCTAATGGGATGAGTAGGTCTTAGGAGATGGAGGTCTGTGGAAGGTAAATAGGATTAAATGAGGTCGTGAGGATGGAGGATTCATGAATGGAATTAGTGCCCTTATAAGATGAGACATGATACAAATGAGCATGCTTCCTTTCTCTCTCTCTCTTCCATGCTGCAACCTGCTCCCATGTGAGGAAACTATGAGAAGGTAGCCATTAGCAAACCAAGAAGCAAACCCTCACCAGACACTAAATATTTTTTAGCACCTTAATCTTGAAATTCCCAGTCTCCAACTGTAAGAAATATTTGTTATTCAGGCCACTCAGTTTATGGTATTTTGTTACTGTAGCCCAAGCTAAGATGGTGACTAAACTCATATTGTCTTTAGTCCTGACTTCAAAGTGTACTTTCTCTGTGACTCTATTCTGACAGTCCTATCTGATATTTTTTCTCTGAATTCACTCAGACGTCTATGTATAACTCTTAAATTACGCATCTAGTACACTGTTTGCTATTGCAGCAATTTGTTTACATAATCTGCTCAAGTGGGTTACCAGCATGAAAAGCAGTAGGATACCTTTGACTATTCTGCCAGTATACTCCAATAAATTTTGTTATGATATAAATATTTTATATCCCCCATGTCCAATATGATAGGCATTACCTACATTGTGGCTATTGAGTACTTGACATATGGCCAGTGCAAATGGGAAATTGAGCTTTATTTTTATTCATTTTAATTCAATAAAATTTAAACACTCACAGATGACTAGTAGCTTACATACTGGAGCTAGACCCTCCATAACCATAGCACAGTGTCTTTTACTCTGGAGCTGCTTGACAATTATTTGTGGAAAGAATCAATGAAATTCCCTTATAAATTACAACACAACCCAAAACTGCCTGATAGCTCATTCCTAGTTTCTAATCACCCTTTTCTACATTCTGCCACCATGTCCTCTTGGACCTTTCTAACCTCCCAAAATTCTTTTTGGTAATCTTGTTTACAATAGCCACAAGATGGATTTAACTGTTCACAAGAATGCAGTCTGCTTTCAGCCCACTAAGACTCTCTGAGGTGAGCTCTGAGCATTTCAAGATTGGAGCTTTTGAGAGGAAGCTATTTGTTTTGACAGGCTCATCTACACTACTCAGGGCCAATGTGCCAAAGTCTGGGTGTTTTGTTTCTGTTTGTTCGTTTGAGATGGAGTTTTGCTCTTGATGCCCAGGCTGAAGTGCAATGGTGCAGTCTAGGCTCACCACAATCTCCACCTCCTGGGTTCAAGCAATTCTCCTGCCTCAGCCTCTCTATTAGCAGGGATTACAAGCATGTGCCACCACACCTGGCTAATTCTCTATTTTTAGTAGGGATGGGGTTTCTCCACGTTGGTTACGCTGGTCTTGAACTCTCAACCTCAAGTGATCTGCCCACCTCAGCCTCCCAAAGTGCTGGGAGCCACCACACCTGGCCAATTGGGTATTTTAAAGTCTACAGACATTCTAGAAATTGTCCTACAACTTTGGGTCATTTTTGTCATGCAGTTTAAATACAGAAAAGTCTAAATTTCAGTTTCTCATAGATGAAACATGGTTAATCCTGGTTAAAAAATATAAAATAGTTTAATTGGTACCAAATAATCTTATGAATTATTGTGCATTCACTTGCACAGATGGCAGAACAGTTCGTTTGCAATTTAAGGAGTCTAAAATAATGTAAACACTCTGTTTCAGTAACGTTGAAGAAAAACTAGAAAATTCTTTTTCTCAGATAACTTGGAAAATGCTAACTTCATTGAGAAATAACTCAGAATATACTTTTAAAGTGACATGGACCTTAGACATTAGTGAGTCCATCACACTCATTTTACACTTAACAAATATAATTGTGGTCATTTAAAATTATTTTAATAAAACTATTAGTAAATATTTTACTACAGCAGAGATAAACAGAAGTACATCCTATTTTTGTAGAACTCTCCATTAACAGACTCTTAGTTTATAGAACAATTAAAATTGATTTTATTTACAATAAGCAAATTGAATTAGATCATTGAACTTTGTAAGCATAAAAGGTAAAATGTTGTTTTTACTCTTCACTCTCTAGCAGTCATTTGGAATCAGGTAATGTGATAACATCTGTGTCCTACGGAAAGTTCAATGTCTGTAAGAAAAGGAAACATTTACTTATTTGTCCTGACACTGGGCTAGGCAGATGTTACTTTCTATGAATAGTTCACCCCACAATTTGGTCATATTCTTCATTAGCTTCTGTTTCTTAGAAGGCATTTAGAATTATATCACATTTTGATTTAGCACATGTGTACATGCCCACACACACAGAATTGAGAGTCAAATGTAATTAAATATTTTATAATACAACATAAGTCACAGAAGATATATTTTTCTGAAGTTTGAGTTAACCAATACCTACTCTGTAGAAAAATTAGAAAACATTCCTAGGCAACTAATCATTTTAGATTTTGCTTTCCATTCCCATACATTCTTTGACTTCCAATTATGCTGAATTATAGGACCTGTTATACTACACAATGATTATATTGATCTACTGCAAATCCACAATTTCAGCATCAAAAGGAATATAAACATCCTTTTAAGATAGTGATACTAAAATGTATTCACTGTCCATTGACAATTTCTCTAGGTCTTAACGTAATAGACTGTAAAAAGGCATTCCGGATGACAAGATTAATAATATAGCACACTTAAATGAATGCAACGTTGTTATATTTGAATTCTCATAGTACCTAACTAAGCCGAAAGATGCTACCAGAATATTTTATCAGTTAGAAGTTACGTAGCACTTTATAACATAGACAAGAATAAAGTATACAAAGTTAAAATATTTTATGCAGGGAGTATCCTAATAAAGAGGTTATTAAATTGTTCCACCTTTGAAATTTCCTTACATTCATTCACCTACCTTGGTTTTCGCTACTAATGTGCTCATAAATCCCCTTCTACAAAAATAAAATAATCATCACGGAATCAACTTAAGTGCCCATCAACAGATGAAAAGATAAAGAAAATGTGGCATGTATACACAACAGAATACTATACAGCTTTAAAAAGGAAGGAAATCCTGTCATTTGCAATGACAAGAATGACTCAGCAGGATATTATATTAAGTGAAATAAACCAGTCACACAGAAAGGCAAATGTCATACCACATTATCACATGCATATGTGGAATCTAAAAATGTTGAACTCACAGAAATAGAGGGTAGAATGGTATTTACCATGGACTGGGGTAGCAGAGGTTACCGGGAAAAATCATTTAAATTTTTCAAAGAATACCTACTGACTGGAGCTAGTAGCAGTTTACTCCGTAGCAATATCAGCAACAGCAGTAACAATAATGATGAGAGCAAACACATCGTGTTTAATACATACCGAGCACTGTTCTATGCTCTTTCTGTATCTTGAATCATGTAATGCTTATTAAGAATCGCTCTTGATTTCTGCTGTTGAAGATCTCTGGACCAGTAAAAAAGTGAGTTTACTTTAGCCACTGAGGCCCTCCCTTGACATCTTAGGAGAATTTTGGAGACAGACAATACCGGCCTATTATGACAGCCCCATTACCATCAGGGGCAACATGTTTTCTCCTTCCAGCTTTGTACACCAGCATCACTAGCAGGTTACCCATAATCTCATGGTTACAAGATGGCTGCTATAACTGGACCATGATTGTCTCATTCCAGGTAGAGGAATAACAAAGAGGCCTATTTATTTCAAGAGAAAGAGAATTCAGAATACTTGCACTGGTGGCAGTAGACGTAGCATGCCAATTATCAGGCTCTTTGATTGAATATGCCAATAATTTGTGTTCGGCTGGTATCAAACAATACTCTGTCCATACTAACTATTCTTATTTTGCTATAAAAAATTATTGCTCTGGAGCCTCATTCAACATTCACAGTTGTTGAATGGTTCATGTGCAGTCAATTTGCATTGTCAAAGTCAATGAAAATATCTCATTTCTGAAAGTAAAGTTTTCAGTCTGCTGCGATTCCCTTCTCCTGAGTCAGTCCCACTGCTGAGTTACCACGCTCCCACCACAGAGCTGGTATGGATGGTGAAAAAAGATTTTTTTTCTCTGCTGCCTGTTTGCTGAATGGCTACTTAGCAAGTCACTTGACTCATTCATGAATTGAACAGCAACTGTGTGCCAGGCACAGAGCTTGAGATATACATGTGAAGATGTACAGACATAAATACCACAGGATTCTGGCTCTCAAGGTCATGTATGCTTAGTGTACAGTGGAGAAATGTTGGGAGACAGGAAGAATATATGGGAACAAGTAATTATAATATGGTATAATACATGCTACTAGAATAAAATACAAATTACTAGAGAAATAGGGAGGGGGGAAAGTCTTTCATCTGGAAAATAAAAACATTCCTCTGAGTCCACTAACAGCACATTATGAATACTATTGTCCACTAGGATTATAAAATCTTATTTCCTGTGGATTAATCAGTTTAATATTGCATAAAGTGCAATGAGATTTATTATACTTGATCTTGGCCAAAAAGCCAAGAAATGATGCAATGAGATTTATTTATATTCTTTAGCAATTCTGTAATGGGGAAAAGGGGGCTTTACATCCCCATCATCACAATTCTATCAGTAGGTATAATGGGAATGACCAGGATATGAAATCAATGTACTTTGATCCTAGGTAATTCTTACCTTCCAGTTTTTCAATTATTCTTTATATAAAACCCAAACCTGGATACCTCATATTTTAGATTCCTTTATAACTAGAAAGTATCTCTGTCACCCGTGAAAGCTAAGCCATGAAGTTTTTGAAACAGATGTGATTTAAGAAGTATGTCAACCACAAAGAAGGTAAGAAGATGCAACAGGAAGCCACCTCTTTGAACACAGTAGAAGGTGAAGAAAAGTAAAGAGGTGATAAAGCCCGATTATTAAGTGTCCAATCCCTCCTGCTCCCTAATCTATTGGGAAATCCAAGAACACTGGAGCTAATGGCCCACTGTCTCTGGTGTAATCTGGGGGATGAAGAAGCTCTACATTTTTCTCCGTGTCTCATTCAACATGCCACCAGTATACAATGCAGCATCCAGAGAGATGGCCCTTGATAGCCTGAGGTAGTACTCCCCTGTGTGGGACACACTGGGATCCTGTAAACGCTAATGACAGCAAGACAGAAGTGTTGGGAGAGCTGGTGGGAGTCTGCCCAGAAGCAAGGGCAACACAACGTGGAGACTGGAGCCTTCAGGCAATGGCCGAAGCCACGCATATCTCAGCCACATGGCCATGAGGAGACAGCCACGTATCAGCAGACCTCCATGGGTCAGCACAGACTAACTTCCTCACCACAGAGCCCAAGAACAATGCACCAAACGAGGACCTGTGTTCATAGAAGCTTGACCCTGCTGCCTCAGGACTGTAAGATCGCCCCTTGGCCTCAAACCCCCAGACATACGGCACCATCTCGGGGAAGAAGAGGGAAATGGTTGGAAAATCTGACACATTGAACATTTACCCTAAAGAGGATGAGTCATCCAAAAGAAATTATCTAAACAGGAAGAGACAGAAATGCAGTTAATTAGCAAGATTAAAGCACCCTAACCCCCAGCCCTATGCCCTTAACAAGCAGAGTTAACAAGCTCAGGAGAAAAATTAAATCATTATCAAAAGATTCCCTCAAGCCCCTGAAAAGCCTAGCGAGGGAATTACATGGAGTAGTATTCACAGGGCAAATGTCATTTATCCTATTACATTTATCCTATTACACCTAGCAGTCAAAAGCTGTTCCTTTGAAGCAAGGTGGCCTTCATTCGGTTGACAATTTGGACTCATTGTGTTTGGAAAAGAAGTGCTCCTCAGTCCATAGATCTTGATGTCAATAGAGATCACTTTTTAATCAGCGGCTTGCTGCTACTTGCTTTGCTCTGCAAAGTGGGCGGTCAGGGACAAGGGCTAGTCACAGCTGCCTCTCCCTAGTTCTGCTCCTCCTATGTTATGGACCCTAGACCCATCATCCCCAAGTATTATGAGGTAGATAACAATGAAAAAGTAAAATCTGTTCACAAACTGGGGGCATGTCTTGGCAGAGTGGGAAAGAAATCTGAGTTGGGAGACAGTAGACAGAGTAGCTGGTAACGAGTTTGTCACTGGCTCTCCAAGTTTCCACACAATATGTATTATTTAGGGGAAAAATGTCAACTAAGTTTGGAATGCGGAGTTACGTTAAGCAGATGTCTTATTTGAAGGGCTACCTCTATGTGTAGTGAAATTCCAACGGGGCTAAGTATGCAGTTTCCCAAACTTATTCCAGTGGTATGCTGAAGCTGGCACATACCAGCTCAAGAAAGGTTGTGGGCATCTCTTCCCAACTCTGAGTTCAGTGATATCACTGTGGTAGTTTGAAATTGGCCATAGTAGGAGTAGCAACGCCATAGAAATTGACAGTTACTAACAGGGTTTCTTTACCTCCGTATCATCGTCTTAGAAAACACTTGTTAATAAAACATGTCACAAGACTAGTGTGTTAGTATTCTACTGCTGTTGTAAAAATTACCACAAGTTGAATAACTTACAGCAACACAAATATATTATGTTACCGTTCTTAGGTAGAAGTCCGACACAGGTCTCATTGGGCTGCAGTCAAGGTGTCTGCATTCCTTTCTGAAGGTTCTAGGGGAGAGTTTATTTCCTTTCCTTTTCCCGCTTTTAAAGCCACCTGTATTCCTTGGCTTGGGCCCCCCTTTCTTTATCTTTAAAGCCAACAACAGCAAACTGGTCCTTCTTACAGGGCAGTACATCTTCTACATCCCTCTTCAACTTTTAAGGATCCTGTGATTACAATGGGCTTACCAAATAATCCAGGATAAACTCCTTATTTTCAGGTCAGTTGATTAGCGACCTGAATTCCACCTGCAATCATAACTACCCTTTGCAATGTCAAGTAATAGAGTCGCAGGTTCCAGGGATTAGGATGTGGGCTACTTCGAAGCGGCCATTATTCTGTCTGATACAACTAGCGTTTCAAGGAACACGCTTTGGAGAGACTCACAAAAGCCTTTTGATGGAAAGTGCATTGGAAAAATTGGAAAGTGCAGTGTCTAATTTTTCTTGAGTAAACTATTTTCCTTTTAGAGCAACACTAAATTGCTCTATGAAATGAGGTTAATGTTTTCTTGATCTGCTTGACAAAGTTGTTCAATAGACACGACAATGTCTTAAAAAGTGATGAGACTCTCCATATGTGTAATATATCATTACTCTTAATAATAGTTAATATGATACAAGTTTTTTTTAAGGTCAAAATAATTCCCATAGTTTATAACCCAATCATCTCTGCCAGTGTCTTCTCAAAAAGATAGGCTAGCTCTGGCCAGTGCCAAGAGGAGAGTATGTGGAAATTGAGACCGAGGGCACATGCTCAGACTTTGATCATTTTAGATTTTTACTTGAGCCTGGATCTAGATTAAGACTTCTCAGAGTCTTTCAAATTAGTAAAAAACCTGAAAATATGCAGGAACTTCTAGGTCTTTCAGGACTAGATCTGGGCAAATTCCCTTTTATGTATCCATTCTTTTCTTTCTCCCTCACTTCAACTTTGTAAGATTCTGGAAGCCACAATACAGATAATCAGGCCAATATGGGGTAAAGAATGGGAAAATTTTAAAATAAATGTTCCCTTTTAGACACAACTTGAAACCCAGATTCTTCCCGTGGTGAGTCATAGAACTCAACACTCTCAGTTCTTAGTATTGGGGGCTGAACTGATGACTCTCTGTATTTAAATAAATGATTGCATTACTGATCAAAATGTAACATTTACTTTTTCCTGTTCAAATATTTGGTGCTTTGTCTTCTATCACCCATATATACTGAGGTTACATAATTTAAAATTCGAGTTCAAGTGGCTAATTCACCAACTGCTGGCCCTTTTGTCTACTCACTCACTCACACCATTTTAGGGGTCTTATTACACATTTGTTTCCTATACTATTCATCAGCTTTGAGAGGCACAGCTGATAAAGAGTATTAAGGAATGAATTTTAAATAAACGATTGATTTGGCATAGAAAATAAGTCACAATAAACTATGTGTCCAATTTGACTGCAGAATTTTGAGTATTTCACTCCGCCTCTGTTTTTGGCCAAGGCAAGTAGCTTCAAGTTGCTGGTTATCAGCTTTGATAAACCTGACACTACCCAGCTTGGTTATATAATCCACCACCCTCTGGTCCTAGAAATGGCTGTGCCTTTGGAATCTGTGTCACATTATGCTGGCATCAACAAAACCAGCCAGGCACGATGGTGACCTGGACAGAGCTAAGATTACAAGAACAGGATCACTTTCTGTTTTGTGTTGACTCCATTGTGAGGATTTTGAGTGTCAGATTTTTAGTCTTTGGTGTTGGGGCTTTTCTGATAACCTTGTCAGGGCCCAAACTAACCTGTCCTTTCTGGGCTGTACTCCAAGGAGCTAGGAGAGGATTAGTTGCTGCAGTATCTTGGCAAAAAGAGTCTTGGACCATCCTTGACCAACCAGTGGGGCTTCTGTGGGATAGTTCTGCCTGTGCACCATAATGATGTGAGTTTTCATTAGCTTTGCCTTCTTGAAAATGACAGAAGCTTTCAGATTAGAAATGTATGAAATGTACATGCACAAGGAGAATAAATAAGCCTGGAAATCTAGAACTATGTCCACAGGAAATGAGGAAAGGAAATGCTAAAAACAAAAAAGTGTTAAGTATGGAGAGGGAGAAATAATTATGAAATCTGGATGGGGCCTTTCTATTTCAAGGAGTATTTGAAAGCAGATATCTACATACTAATACACACATACATGCATGCAAATATATGTATACACACATAGTTCACATTTGGCTTAGGCGCTGAGCTTATTCAACAAAAGCTGGTATGCCCCAAAGAATAATAGAGCATAACTAGCACAATATGACTGCTCGATAAAATCAGCCACATAGGTTGCCAAAGGAATAGCATCATTTTATGGAAAGAGTTCACATTATAAAGTAGATGTAAGAATAACCCCCGAGCAACAAGGCACAGTGGTTCATGCCTGTAATCCAAGCATTTTGGGAGGCCAAGGCAGGCAAATAACTTGAGTTTAGGAATTTGAGACCAGCCTGGCCAACATGGTGAAACCTCATCTCTACTAAAAATACAAAAATTAGCGGGCGTGGTGGTTAATGCCTGTTGTTCCAGATGCTTGGGAGGCTGAGGCACAAGAATTGCTTGAACCCAGGAGGTGGAGGTTGCAGTGAGCTGAGATCACAATACTGCACTCTAGCCTGGGTGACAAAGTGAGACCCTGTCTAAAAAACTATGATAATATTATTAATAATAAAATAACCACAGGGTGGCCCTAAGATCACCTTCACTGCTGAACACTCCTTTTGTTCATACCACCTTATGCTAATCGTTCATGCATTCCAGCTCAGCTGCCTATTAAGAATGGTTATATCTAGTGATATGCTTACATAGTATAATTCTACATATTTCTGCAGTGGCTGTACAATTTTGAGAAGATGCATGTGCTTGCCCACCTTTTGCATGAGATGGTAAATTCCTTTAAGGACAATAACTCTATCCTCTTCCTTAGAAGGTACCACATCATCTCATAAAGCATTTGACACTTTAGGCATTCATAAATCTGCTATTCTTATGTTAATACACATTTATTACAGAAGCAGAAATTTGAGTTCTTTTTCATCCTCTGGATCCTAATTTTTTGTTCTCAATAATGGACAAGGGCTCTGTGAGAGAATCTCTGAGAATCTTTCGTCATGGATGGTGGTCTGACACAGTTACCTGGTTGGAGATAAATAGTCTTTGAGGAAACTGAGCCAATCAAGTCAGATTCTCTCTGACATAGTTTGGATGTGTGTCCCTGCTCAAATCTCATATTGAAATGTAATCCCCAGTGTTGAAGATGGGACCCAGTGGGAAGTGTCTGGATCATGGGGACAGACTTCTCATGAATAGTTTAGTACCATCCCCTTGTTGCTGTCCTTGTGATAGTGAGTTCTCATGAGATCCAGTTGTTTAAAAGTGTGTAGACCTTCCCCTCTCACTGTCTCCTGCTCTGGACCTATGCCGTGACTGCTCCCTCTTTGTCTTCCATGATGATTGTAAGTTTCCTGAGGCCTCCCTAGGAGCTGAGCAGATGCCAGCATCATGCTACCTGTGCAGCCACAGACCCGTAAGCCGATTAAACCTCTTCTTTATAAATTACACTGTCACAGGTATTCCTTTATAGTAATGTGAGAACAGACTAATGCACTCTTCAAAAGCTCAGTGACCCTGAAAAGAAATAGATGTCCAAGGGTTCAAAGAAGCCATTAGTCCCAGAATAGATAAGGTGTATATAATGCTAATATGAGTTTAGTGAGAATAAGTATGACACACATAATCAGTCAGCACTCAGTAAAATTTAGTCTTTCACTCTCTCTCTTGCATCAGTAAAGTGCTCATCTCACATACAATGAAAAGAGTCCATGCACATTGAAATAGAGACACCAAGGAATCAAGGAAAAAACAATTTGAGTGCTAGCCACAATACTTGAATGAAGCTGATTCAGAGGAAAGCTATGCCGTCTGATGCTTTCAAGGCAAGACCAGAATTCTATGACACTCCTCCCATCAATTAATGAAGTTTGTTCTTCTCCCCTTGCATCTGAGTGGCCTTGTGGCAGGGTTGACCAATATAGCAGAATTGATTTCCGAGGTCAGATCACAAAAGGCCATATAGCTGCCATCTTTTTTTGCGGGAATGCACATTCATAACATCAGCTACCCAGAGGCTACCATGCTGAGAGTAACCTTAAGCTACATGGATAGTACATGTGTCAGAGCTCTGGTTGATAAAACTATCTGAGCCCAGCCTTTAGGTCATGTCAGCCCAGGTACCAGACATATAAGTGAAGAGGCCTCCAGATGAATGTAGCCTCTGGAGGCTTCTTTGATTTATGTCCTGTAATTCAAATCTTCCCTAAATGAAGCTTCTGACAGATGAAGCAGAAACAAGCTATCTCTGCTGTGTTCTTTCTGAATTCCTAACCCACAAAATACATAAACAAAATAAAATGTTACTCAATGCCTCCTTTCTCCTTCTGTTTTTGTGAAAGATTGAGAAGACAGAGCCATTAAGACTATTTTATTTCATTATCTATCAAATTATCCCATTTTGTGATTCAATGACAAATATTAAATTATATCCATCATCAGAAGAATAAACACCTAGAATATGGTTTCTTATAGGTAGTCCGTGAATTTTACTAAACTACACAGACACAAAATTGTGTCCAGTGGGCAAGTTTATACTCCTTGTTTCTTCTTTATCAGAACAGGAAGATAGAGAAAGGTCCTATGCTGGGGAAACTGAAAAAAATACTAGCCTCCTCACTCACAGCTGACATGACCTGAAATGGAATGAAACAAGCACCAACTCTGGCTTAGGGACCATATCAAGAGATCAGAAGACACAATCCCTTTCCATGAATACATGATTAATACAAAGAAGTGGTGAAATGTTTATTAATGAAATAGCAAGAATGTTAGCAACACTGTTATATTAGCATAGGATAATGCCAGCTAGGTCAAAAAGTATTTTTTACCTGAAGACACAGGCTAGAGATTCTCAAAATAGTCACGCTTTTCAAATATTGAAGGAATAGTGTTTAGAGTGAGAATAAAGAAAGGGTTAAAAGCAGGAAAAAGGCATAGCAAGGCTAATAAAATAAGACAACTTACTAAAGATAGTACTGATTCAACTATTCTGTAAATGCATCCAAAGTACATTATATTTATTACTAGGTGTGCACTGTCTATTTCAAACTTAGTAAACTAAAACGAAAAACCCTATTCAGGCTACAGGCCAAAATGAAATATATTTTAGTACAATTAAAGGTAATTTTTATGACTGAAGTTTAATATTTTCAATAAATAGCATTGACTTTATTTTTATGACTATATTTCAGACACCTGAATTTCAGATATTCGAGATTCCCAGGTTTTTTATTTGGCATGATCAGACCAATCCAATTATTTCAATAATCCACCTACAATTACCTGGCATTAATGTGTTTGAAATAATTCAGTGGATGGTCACAATTTGTCAAATCTTATTTCTTTTACAGTCCACGTCTTATTGTTTTCATAGACCTGGCTTTTCATCAGACCCAACTCTGGGATTACAACAAAATTTCTTTGTTGGACAAAGAAATTTTAAATCTGATATATATATTTAACAGTGACAAAATGGTGGATGCTTTATACCAGTTTTTTTTCCATCAAGGAAGAGAGGACACAGAGGGACAGATTACAGTCAGATAATAAATAGGCCTGGATCCTTAGGCCCACTCTAGGATGTGGCACAGAGGCCTTCTCAAAACTTAGAAAAGCTAATTCATAAATCCCAATTAGCAATAAGCCAGAAAGTAGAAGGAATATAGCTACACTTGTGTAAATCTATCACTGTTTCTAGAAAAGTATCCAAAACAGTGAGCAATGGCATGTAAAAAAAAGAACACTTACCACCAGGAAGAACCGTCTTCACTTCTCTTTCCCATTTTGTTCAACTCCGCAAGTTGAGTTATAAAATATGTTTCTTCTGTTTAAATATCATTTTATTAAATACTTTCTTACCTATATTTTTCTGTACTTTTATTTTCAGTTCAAACTTTGATATCATCCTGTACAGTTAAATACAAGCTGTCAATTTGCCTTGTTCTTAAATTTTCATGTGATCCTTAAAATAATGTCTACTATTATTAGTAGTTGACAAAATCAGAGCAATAAAGTGAATGATCTTCTGAAATTCACCTGGAAGGCAGCAGGTGAGCCACCATGTTCCATAGAAATGCTGGAGGCAGCAGCAATGAGTGGCCACCTATTCCTTCTTTCTAATTTTAAGCATATTGCCACGGTGCCTGGGTATCATCTCCCCTGGAAAACTTAACTCCTAGAAATTTAGATGAAAGTCTAACACTGTAAATGTTAGACCTGACACTGTAAATCCTCCCTAGTGGGTCAAGGCTGTTCTCTTGGCAGTCCTATTTAAAATAAATATTTTTAATTTTCTGTGAACATTTGAGTACTTTTTGTGCTGGCCATCTTCATAATACTGTCTTCCATTAATAAAACACATTTGGCCTGATGAATCATCGATAATAGGCAATTAACCATATGCACATGTCTCCTAATGAACTAACATCCCACAAACTAATTGATGAGCAAAAATTTAAATAGTGCTGAATGAGGGTGAGAGAATGTAATGTAAAATACTTCAAAAATAATATTAAACAGCAAGTTGAGTTAAAAAATATGTTTCTTCTGTTTATACACCATTTTGTCAAATACTTTCTTACCTATATTTTTCTGTACTTTTATTTTCAATTCAAACTTCGATATCAGCCTGTATGGTTAAATACCAGCTGTCAGTTTGCCTTGTTCTTAAATTCATGTAATCCCAAAAAATAATGTCTACTATTATTAAGGCATATATTTGCAATTATGCTCTCAAAATTATAATTTTTTAAATCAGTACTTTTATATCCATTTTCCTATAATCACTTAAATGAACATTGATCTAGAAAGCTAGCTCAGCTCTTGCTGTGTGCACCTGGCAATGACAATGAAATGTGAACACATTCATAAGGTCAGAATTATTTCATGAGGCTACTTTCCCTGGTTTTAGAAATACCTTGTTTCACACATTTAAAGTATCCTTCTCTCAAAAAGACAAAACCTTGATTGAAATAAATTCCTCCCTTTTACAATCAGCTACAAAAGACAAAGAAATGAATTAAATACTAGGATTAAATTAATGCTGATGTAGCAGCTCATAACCACTTCTCAAATTTAGTAGTGTTGGTCAGAAAAAGAGAAGAAAAGGTACAAAGAGAAAAATCAGCTGAAGATACATAATAGGATAACTGGACCGTGAGTTAATTGCCTAAGGGTCACCTAGGAACCTTGATTAAAAACATTAACATCTTGATGTAACAAATCTACAGGACTTCTTCATGCCTCTTCCTCCCAAGCTCCCACAGGCTTTTGGGGGCCTTCTGGTTGCCTTGGTCACAGAAGGTTTTCTTCCTTTAATGAAACTCGCCTCCCCCAACTCCACAGCCTCCTGCTTTGAAAAAAGGAGCCTTTGCTCAGCAGACCAGTTCCAACTCTTACTACTCTTTTCTCTTGGTTCCAACACTTCGGAGCCCATGGTTCAATGGCAGTGAATACCAGCACTGCACAAAGATTTCCAGAACCACCTGAAATGTGCGCAGAAAACAAAGACCACTGGCTGAGAACGTTTCAAGGGAACCTGGTTAGGAAACTGTGGCGACACAGGATGCTTATCTGATTAGTATTTATCTACGATTCTCAAACATCTTGAAGGCTTTTTTAGTTCTCATGTCAAAAATAGGAGGAAGGGAGTCTAGTGACAAGAACATATCAGAACTTTGCCTTAGTTTCCCTTCAGGATCCAACCCCTCTTGACAATTTCAGTTCTCATTTTCTTTCTACTTCTATTTTCTGTGTGTGTGTGTGTGTGTGTGTGTGTGTGTGTGTGTGTGTGTGTGTTTCTGTCCTCCTCTACTAAATTGAACATTTCTAACGAACTGGGGCTAAATTTCTTATTTTTTATAACCACTCTAGAGCCTGCTTTTCTGTGACTGCAATACTCCAGGAAAGCATTACAGTATTACAGTTATTCATTGTCCTCTTCCATCCTCTAGCTCAACACCCTGTTCCCACCAGACCCAAGCCTGAAATTCACTCTCAGAGATTTACTTTATAAACTCAGTAATTCTTTGCTAGGACGAGGTTGACATATATTCAAATCGCCCCGGCAGGTTTTTGTTTTTTCAAAACACACGGAATTTCTTCCCCTATGGGTTGTATTGGATGATTTGACAGAGCACAGAAATATCTGTAGTTTGAAAAGATTGACCAAAAACATTTTTACCCCATCTTTTTCCTTCTCCCTCACTATGCACCTTTACTAGAAAGACAATAAAACTTGGTTGAGTATAACCACTTAAACTAAGACTGCAATTACCAAGAGAAGGTTAACTAATCAATTCGTAAATTTCTCAGTTCATAGATTTTATGTCTTCCCTTCTCATTTAACCTCAGGTAGCCTTCTAAATAGAATAGTCACCTTCCAAAATGCAGATCTGATGAATACTGTACAATGATTCTCCTTCATCCTCAGAATGAAGCTCAAACGTCTAACCGTTTAGGTGCATCTACTGCTGTAACTCTACATGTTATCTATCCTATAAATTCACTCCAACCTCAGGCACTCTGTATTTTCACCCTTTGGTGCTTCAAATACAGCACACTTCCACCTCGAATGTCCTGCCTTAAGTTAAATTTCATGATGAACGTCCTCTCATTCTTCCTATCACCCTTTGTGATGCAGCTCAAGCATTTTTCTCCAGGGATAATATTTGAACTCTCTAAGACTGAGCTAAATGCCCATTTGAGGTAAGCACCTTTGCAAACTTCCCTTACAGAACTTCTGATCACATTGCATTTGTAAAGAGGAGACTGACTCCGTGTTTTTGGTGTTTGATGCTGAAAGCCCTTAAGCCTCACTCTTCCTCACTTCCTGGTGCCAAATATCTGGACAAGTTGATAAGATAACCTGGTGCTCCCTTCTTTGTAGCCTCCTTTGTTCTTTTCCATCTTCCTCCAGCTCTCATGGACTGCTTTCTGCTCACTGCTGCAGCCCCAGCCTCAAGGATGGGGCTGATCACCAGGGCTGCATTATGATCTCCCTAGGCTTTGGGCATTTTAGATTTGGTGGGTCTTTACCTCCATAAAAAATATATTAAAATATACCTTGTGGCTGTTGGTATAAAGATGAATAGTTTATTGTACATTTAAACATTTTCTTGGACTAAAAAGTTCATTTTCTTCTTTTGTTCATAAAAGCAATTAGAACATTTTTCTGGGCCCCTAAGAGTATTATTGGCCTTAGTTCTTAATGGATAAGTTGAGCCTACTGGACACATCAAAGGTGGTCAGTTACTACTTGATGAGTGGATGACAGGTGACAGAGGAAAGGAGAATGCAACCAGCCAGCTAGTACGAAAATAAATAAAAATTCACTCCCATATAATCAGTCTAACTCCCAACTACACACTTCCATTATCACTTAAAGCCATTAGATTCAAGGAATTAGGACTGCTGCTGCATTTCAAATGTGTCCTGTCCTTTAAAAAATTAACATCGTCAATATTTTCTTTCTTTCTTTTTTTATTTTTTTTTTTGAGACGGAGTTTCACTCTTTACCCAGGCTGGAGTGCAATGGCGCAATCTCGGCCTCCTGCGTTCAGGCAATTCTCCTGCCTCAGCCTCCCGAGTAGCTGGGATTACAGGCACGCGCCACCATGCCCAGCTAATTTTTTGTATTTTTAGTAGAGACGCGGTTTCACCATGTTGACCAGGATGGTCTCGATCTCTTGACCTCGTGATCCACCCGCTTCGGCCTTCCAAAGTGCTGGGATAACAGGCGTAAGCCACCGCGCCTGGCCTGTCATCAATATTTTCCTCCAAGTCCCCCTATTCTACCTGGAACCAGCAGGAGCCACATGCTCCAAGCCTGGGTCAAGAACCAAGAGTCTTGGTCATGGCCCTGTTTCTGTTCCTTTCCTTTGAGTTGCTCTCCAAACTTCTAAACCCAATAATCCAGCACTCCTAAAAGTGAAGTTGACCAGATGCCCTGAGTTGTACCTGTGCAGTGTTCTTGTAGTTCCATGGCTGGGACACTGTTGAAAGCAAGTGGACCATTTTCATCATCTGGTATAGTAGCCGAACTACCAGCAGAGTACAGCTGATGTGCTGATTTAGACAAACTTTTTTTTTTTTTTTTTGAGACGGGCTCTGTCACCCACGCTGGAGTGCAGTGGTGTGATTTCAACTCACTGCAACCCCCGCCTCCCAGGTTCAAGAGATTCTCCTGTCTTAGCCTCCCAAGTAGCTGAGACTACAGGCACGTGCCACCATGCCTGTCTAAGTTTTTGTATTTTTAGCAGAGACAGGGTTTTCTCATGTTAGCCAGGATGATCTCTATCTCCTGATGTCGTGATCCACCCACCTTGGCCTCTCAAAGTGCTGGGATTACAGGCATTAGTCACCATGCCCAGCCTGGACAGACTTTTATTCTCAACAACCAGAGGACAAGTCATGCTTTGGGACAACCCTGATGTTTGAGCAGGGCGTGTTGTAAGCCTTTGCATGTGAGTCTAGAGCACCTTAGGTTGGCAGGGTGGGGTAGGCATCCTTTAATAGGTAGACCCCTCTCCACCCCCACACTTGTACTCAGGACAGTCACCCCACCCTTTTCTAGCTCTGCACCATGTGGCGAATTTTCCTCCAGGTGGCTGTGCCTGTCTCTTCCTGGGACATTCATTGTTTCCAGTGCCAATGGGCCCTTCCCATCCATATGGTAATAAGGTGCTCTCTGGGTTAATCTCAAGCCATGTTGGATAAGAATACACTTTGCTTTCTAAAATCACTTTTCTCTCTCTACCTATTCCACCTTGCTCTCCACTTATGGCCCTTTGTGGTAGCCATGTGTAAGACCACATTGCTGATCAACATTAAAAGGTTTCACAATCCAGGAATTCAGTATTATGGCCTAAAAAGTTCAAGAGGAGACATGGTTGGAAGATGTATTTGTGCTGTTTACGCTACAGAATTCCACACAATAAATTCAAGATGACTGGAACGTGGACTATTGTTCACATTATTTTCTCTGTACTCTGAACAAGATTTCTATTTGTGGCTCTCAATGAAGCCTCTTAACTACCTTTAAGAGAATCTCTGGAAGCCAGGATTTGTGGACAGTGGGATGAATAATATAGGTCATGAGTGATGATGCAACCAACAAGAAGTAAATGTAATAAATGGTACTGAGAAGTTTCAAAGGCAAAAAGGTCAACATTATTTTAGTACAAATAGGGTCCAGAGTGCCATGGAATTGTAAACAATGGCACTATTGCTATCTTATTCTTAGTATAAGGTAATAAATGTACCTTATTACATTTAGCAATTAAGAACATGAAGAGTTGGTGCCTGACCACTGCAAAGAATCCTCACAGGCTCTGGTTGGATAATAAACAAATGCATAAGTACTTCTTCTCTATTTCCTATTCCAAATCTTCATATAAGGCACTATGCATGACCTCATGAATGTTGTAATAATTATTAATAGTATTGATATAGACACAGGTCCTGCAAAAAAATAAATATTTTCCTCAGGCTTTGCACACCTAAGGGGTGGCCCCGATTAAGGAAAAAAAACAGTTGGAAGAATCCCTCTTCCTTTCAAGATGATGAATTCTTGCAAAAATTTGAAGATCCCAATAAGGCATGCTTTTTATCTTGATTTTATATAAATTTTAAGGAAAAGGACTAAGGAGCAAGGGGTAATATGTAATTAGCACATCAAAGCTGACAGCCACACACGCACACAGCTAGTGACAGTTTGTGTCAAGCCTTCAGGCCTTAGTATTTTATCATTTTCATGACAATTGCCAGAAGTAGCCCAAAATAATAGCAGCCCTTTGAAGAGCTGTAGTGAAATTCAAGCCCTATTGAGAAGGTCTGAAAATTGTGTTCTCACAGCAAAGAGAAACAGAATACTTTCTTTTTCCAGGTGTCACTTGAAGAAACTTAGTCATCACCATAGCTGCTACATTTTCAAAGAATCTTCGGAAGGGTGGATCTTTTCATTATTTAACAATTAGCAGAAGCAGGCAGACTCTTACTTAAATGCGAGGTAGAGAATTTGGGAATGAATAAGTAATCACCATCTTCTTCATAAATGCCTAAATAAGAGTCTGATAAAATATCAGTATTCCTGACACTTTCCATCCCCTTATTTAATCCACAGTTAAAAGAGCATTGCATCAACCAAGATAAAATCAGGAAAACAGCTGTTTAAAAATGAGGTTCTCTCCTGATGAGAAGAGTCAGAAAAAAATAAAACATATGTTGATGTTTTTGAAATTCCATTTGATGATTTTATGGTAAGACAAACAATGCAATGAGGAGTAGTAAGAAGGAAACAAGCTTTCGCTAATTAGCCAATTCCAGAAGTGCTCTGCAAATGTCTTCAGAACAGTGAAGCTCTGCTATGATATTTGCAAGTATTTAGCTAGATAGCAGGGTACATGCTACTTCATATTTCTGGTCCTAAAACCCAGTTGAGTATTCTAAATAAAATGCATATTTCTTTAATCTTTAAGATTCCCCAAATTAAACTAGCCTTACTGTTTAGAGAAAGGTGGATGGGCAGGGTGGCTATGTCATTTTTTCCATCAATTATGAACAAGCACTTTTGATGAGATAAAATATCAGCAAAGAATAATATTTGAACTGTGAAGAGCATATCAGGCTAAATAAGTATCATTTAAACCACAGAAGGAATGCGAGGAAATTAGAAGCTGAGTTTGTTTCTACTATTGAGTTTAAATAGTGAATCAAAGATCTGTATAGAGCAAAGTAGTTATTAATGGATTCTGCAGGAGTAAAGAGAAGGTAAAATGAGGGCTAAGATGGAGAGGGTAATGTAAGGATTTTGGTCTGAAGTAACCTATATTTTTATGAGGACATGAGAGTGTGAAAAATTACTATATCTGCAAACCTAATTTATAGTCAAAATATATGTGAGTAGAAAATAATTTAGACATTATCTAGTCAAACTGTCTGTGGAGGGCAGAATAATGCTCTCCCCACCAAAGATGTCCCTGTCCTAATCCCTGAACTTGTAAAAATGTTCCTTTACATGGTAAAAGAGACTTTACTTTGCAGGTATGACTAAGTTAAGAGTCTTGAGATACAAAGATTAACCTAGATTACTGAGGTGATCCCAATATGACCAAATGGGTTGTTCTAAGATGGAGGCAGAAGTGTCAGAGTAGGAACGAGGTTTGCAGAAGCTATGCTGCTGGCTTTGAAGGTAGGGGAAGGGACCACAAACCAAGGAATGCAGGTGACCTCTAGAAGAAGCTAGAAAGAAACAGATCCTCCCCTAGAGCCTCCCAGAAACAGAATATAATCCTGCCAAAAACTTGCTTTTATCCCAAAAAAGACATGTGTTGAAATTCTGATCCCCAGAACTGTAAGACAATAAATGTGTGCTATTGTAAGCCACTAAGTCCATGGCAATCTGTGATAGCAGCAGCAGGAAATGAATACTCTGTCATTCTTACAGTCTAGAGAATAAAATAAGTGACCTATGATAACAGAGCTGGTAAATGGCAAAATAGAGAGTACAACCTAGGAATCAGAGGGGCCAATTCACTACCGGATTTTGTGTCAATGGAGAAACAGACATCCGTTTTGGTTAGGCATCCAAATTGAAAAGCTGTATTACAGAGGATAGATTGGCTTGAGGTCGAATTTGGTGTCTTTGTCCTACTCCCCTGAGTTGGTCACCAACACAGCAGCTGAATAACTCGGTACATCCCCTCTGTCCGTCCTCTTGCAGAACAGAGCTTTCCCAGGGAGGCTCAGAGGAGAGGCATGCCTATACTCTATAAGCAGGAGCTCCAGGGGCGGGTAAATGGTCACAGGCCACACCTCAAGGGTGACCCTCAAACATATTAATGTCACTCAAATGGGAAACATAAGTCATTCCCCCCAGGGGGAAAACATGAGGCAGAAGATGTTCTTCCCCATTGCTAGAACTAAATGGCAGGAATGTTGGAAAAATTCCTCTTTTATTGGCTGCAAGAACTTGCCAAGGAGACCAAGGGCCCTTTACGCATCTGACTTGCATCCCTTCTGGGCTTTCAGTCTTCACCTGCCTCTGTCACAATTCAGCTGGGCCTCAGAGAGCCTAAATGAAGTTAAAGAATCTGATAATGAAGATGAATTTATTTCTCTTTACATTAATTTACAGAAAGGATGTTTGTAGTAATAAAAAATATATAACACTGTTTTAAAATTGCTATGGTCTGAATGGTTGTGTCCCCTCCACCAAAATCCTAATGCTCAATGTGATGGTATTAGGAGGTGAGGTCTTTGGGAGGTGAGTAGGTCTTGAAGGTGGAGCACTCATAAATGGGATTAGTGCCCTTATCAAAGAGCCCCCAGAGAGAGTCCTTGCCCCTTCTAACATGTGACTGCACAGCTGGAAGACACCATGCATGAATCAGAAAGCAGTTCTCACCACACATAAAATCTGCCAATGCATTGATTTTTGGACTTCTCGGCCTCCAGAACTGTGAGAAATAAATTTCTGTTGTTTGTAAGGCACTCAGTCTTTGGTTAGAGCAACCTAGACAGAGTAAGACAAAAAACAATTATGGAGGATTTAGGGTGATGTGAAGAAAGTAAATAGTGTACTGACACAAGAATGGCACCTCCTGAAATATGAATGCGTTTTTTTTACTCTACAGAAAATGTCTACCTCTCCACTGAACTATTAGATGTTCCTTCGAAGGCAATAATGTGATCTTTATATGACCAGCACTTAGTATGGTGTCTGTCAGAGAGAAGGCTTGCTATTATTTGTTGAGGAGGAAAATAATTTAATAGGGTTTATTAGTTTGTTGAACTATATTTATGCCTTACTGAAACACTAAAAATTAAATATTAGTATGAACACCCCTATTTTACAAATTAGAAAACTGAAGGCACACACAGATTTGGGACCATGCTGGAGCTGACACAGTTAGGACTCAAATGAGGCATTTGGGCCCTAAAGCCTTATCTATCGACCGCTGGGTGCTAGCACTTCATCTTTTAGGCCACTGAAATATCAAGCTACAAATAAATTCTGAAGACCCAAAGGACTAACTATTCACAGCTAGGGAGAAAATTGCAGAAAAGGAGTTGAGAAATTCTCTATTCACTCTGTCTCATCTCCTTTCAAAGAAAAACTGCTACAATAACACAATTTTATAAATGAAAAATAATTGCTCCACTATCACGTGGTTTAAAATTGCAGGAGTTTTTTTCAAACATATAATTCAATAAACATGAGGTTTAAAACGTCAGTCTTCCCCTCCGCCCACTCCAGATACATTAAGCATGTAAAGCTTGAAAGGATTTCCCCACAAAGGCAAATTCTAGGTATATGCAACTCTGAGTCATGTGAGCAAGCAACCAGAAATTTATATTGAATGACAAGATCAGTGTTGGAAGAATGAGCCATGGGCCAAAACTTCACCAGGCTGTGTTACAATAATAGGTATTTTTCCTCCATGACTCTTATTCAGGAGTCTAATTTTTCAATGTTTCTTTTTCTTATTATGAAAAACACTGCCCTTCTTCTGGGCTATAGCAAGGTTATTCTAATGTGAAACTCATAGGTTTATCCCACTGAGAGACAGCTGTGACTCAATGTCACATCGGGTGGTGCCATCTGCCTGGGTAGATGGCACTATCACAAACAGGCCTGTGAAAGTCACCCTGTCATCTGCTATGATGATGCCACTAAAAACATTATTTTTCCCATCAAATTGTCTCCATTTCTGAGTCTTGGACACAATTTTTCTTATTCTGGAATTCAGATGATTTCTGCTTTTCTTAAATGATTAGTCTGCTTATAATTTATGTATTGTCAGAAGGATAATTTGCTTTCTAAAAGAAAGTAAAGCCTTAAGTCACAAGAATGAGGCTAGGAAATTGGAAATTCACTTAATTTGTCAGTGGGGAGAAAAAAAATTTGGGGGACTCTCTTATCTTCGAAATAAACCTAGCTGTCACACAGAACTGTATGTGTTAGAAAAGTGATATGCCATGAACATAATATAGAACCCCTCAAAATAACTTAGCCACATTGCACAAAGTGAGATAGCTAATAGAAGTACAACTACAACTTCAGGGATTTATTTTTTAAATTTTCTTCAAAAAGCAAAGGAGTATAATGGATCTATGGAGTTAAAATATTCTAATCTAACTTAGTTCACACTCCATGAAGTCAGCATTCAATAGCAACACACTCACACCAGCCTAGGAAGAGTAAATGGAAATCTAAATTATTTAACTTTTCCTTAAAACAGACATACAACTGCATACAATTTTAATAGAGTGGTATTCGGGTATAGGAGCAAGATGCATATCTTAGAGCAATTTACAAATGTATATGAAGAGATATGTACAGGAAGATTCATAGCCACATTGCTGGTAAAAAGAAAAAAACCTAAATGTCCAGAAAACAGAATAACTCTATTGTGGTGATTCCAACAAATGGAATACCATACAGCAGTAAAATGATCAATTACAGCTACACACATCAACATGAATGAATTTCAGAATTATAAAAATGAGTGAAAAACTCACCAAAGAATACATACAATAGATACCATTTGTATAAAGACCCAAAATAATGAGAAATGTTAACCTATGGGCATACATATATCTGTCAGAAGATGGTAACTAAAAAGCTAATAAAATAGTGTTTGCTGCTGAGCAACACAAAGAAATGCAAGCAGAGGCATAGAGGCAGGTGTAATAGAAGATATCAACTGCATTGGTAATACATTATCTATCAAACTGAGTAGTCATGTTAATGTTCTTGTAACTTCCACATATGTGCATGTATTGTATCTGAGAAATGTTTCATAATATAAAAATTGGTTGAACTAACTGTCTTGCTTTGGCAGTAACTAGTCGGTCACCAGCCCTTTCCTTTGTCTTTCTGAGCACACTACGGGCCTCCATTTCCCAGCCTTGCTTACAGTTAGGAGCTGCCCTGTGATGAGTTCTGTACCAAGGACCACGGGCAGAAGAGGTATGTGTTCTGTCCAGTGTGTCCTAGAAAGCTGGCCCTGCACCTGGCCTACTACCTTCTTCCTCTATCTCCTAATCACATGCAAAGCGTCCAGTGCAGGACTTGTGGACTGAGAGGGTGGAAGAGGCACTCCAGAATAGCAGAACTGCCATCCCCATTTTCACCCAATTGTGTTATAAGCAAAACATTAAAGTCAGTGTGATAAGCCACTGGGGTTTGGGGGTTACAGTAGCAGCCAGCTTCCCCTGCCAATATATTTACTATTAAATGATAACTGTTCAACCTCTGGCTTCCAAATGAAATTATAACTTCAAATTATAACCGAAATCTATTCCAGAGAAATGAACTCAATCTCTCTTCAGTGATTAAAAACACCAAGCAAGATTCAAACATATCTAAGGAAACTGAGGCCGGAAATTTCCTCCCTTAGAAAACAACTATTTGGAATAAAATCAACCCCACTTTACCAAGAAAATAAGAGAATTCACAGATCTTAATTCAAGCTAGTTTCTCACTTCCAGTTCCAGGCAAAGAGAGAGCCATAAGGTATGTGCTTGTAACCAAGAGATCAAGCATCAAAAAAGAAATTAATAATGGGGTCATGATGGACATTCCACAGAAAGATTTCAGGGAGGGGATATGTAACTATCTCTCGCACCCACAAACCATAGCTACAGAGTAACATATAGAAGAGAATAATTGACACAGCTACATTTTGTCAGCCCTTACTATATGACCAGCATTATTATCACCAGCTGAAAAATACAGTTAATTCTTCAATAATATGATAGTGCTATTATTAGTATTTTACAAAGGAAGAAACTGAGGCACAAAGAGTGAATTCAAGGGTGTCCCAACATGTTATCTTAGACTGCGTTGAAGAGCTAACATGTGACTCTTCCAAAACATGGGATAGTTGTTTCTTTTTAAATACAGGTGCTGCAAAAAGGTCGAGGCCTTCCCAAATTTTCTTTTTAAAATTCACTGGGCCCATTTGTAAATTACTAACACCATTAACTGAAAGTAGAAGCATTAACTAAAGCCAATCTCTCACCTCTAATGGGAACCAGAAAAGATTCAGAAGAGAATGGGGTTAGGAACAGCTTCTCACCTCTACTTTTCCTCTTGCTGCTGCTTTTAAAAACCATCAATATTACTTGGAACATGTTTCAGAATTCTTTATTTTAAGACAAGAAAAACCATTAACAAACATGTGCTAACGGAGTTCCTACCGGTTATATAATGTTCATTATGCATAAACAAGGCTGGCCTTACTTGTGAAACTGGGTTCCCATTTCCAAGTTTCTGCAATGAAGCATAAAACATAAACATGTCAACTACTCCCCTGCATCAAACAACAACAACAAAAAATCAATATCCTGTTTTTGTGAACCACAGAACTACTAATTGCCTTTAAGTGGGCAATATACTTCCTTGAAGTAAGAAGAGCTAATTACTTCCCTTTTCAGAAGCCTATGATAATAAAAGAATGGGAAAGTATTTCTCCTTGAATTAAGATTGATTTCGGTAGAGTATAAAATGTATAACCTGAAGGCAAAATAAGTGAGGAAAACAAAGAATGACCAACAAAGACAAAAAAAATATTCAAAAGCAGGAACGGCCAGGCGCGGTGGCTCAAGCCTGTAATCCCAGCACTTTGGGAAGCAGAGACGGGTGGATCATGAGGTCAAGGGATCGAGACCATCCTGGTCAACATGGTGAAACCCCGTCTCTACTAAAAATACAAAAAATTAGCTGGGCATGGTGGCGTGTGCCTGTAATCCCAGCTGCTCAGGAGGCTGAGGCAGGAAATTGCCTGAACCCAGGAGGCGGAGGTTGCGGTGAGCCGAGATCGCGCCATTGCACTCCAGCCTGGGTAACAAGAGCGAAACTCCATCTCAAAAAAAAAAAAAAAAAAAAAGGCAGGAACAAATCTAGCAACTTTGAAAATGTTGAAAATTATCAGAAAAAGTAGCTATGGGTCTCTGAGAACCTTTCCTTCCCCAGTAATCAAGCTAAAACTAGACGACAGGTGTTTTGTTGTTGTTGTTTGTCAGGCACTGCTATAAACATTATACATGTATTAACTCATTTAAACCAACTCACTTAAGCCAAGCTAGGTGAGTACTATCTATGTCTCTGTGTTTTAGAATGAGGAAACAGAAGCACAGAAAGCCTAAGAGGCTGGTGCCAGGTCAGACAGCTTTTAAGAGACAAAATTAATATTTAAAAATCAGTCTTCCCTTGCCCAATCTGAAACACTGAACATCTCTAAGGAAGTATCCTCTGGTCTCTTTTGGTTCTTTTGCATACGTTTTCACATCTTCTAATGGTCTTAATGAATAATAAAGGTGAGAAGCCCAGGTACACCTTTACAGGTAAATCCGAATACGCAGCTCTGAAAGACGCTGTCTACGGAGAATTCCCCCAAGTATATCTGAAGAAGAATCATAGCAATAAAGAAGTGAGCGGGTTGGAGAGTCTGACGGAAATCCTACCAGGTGGCATAATATTGTTCAGACAGTGCTGACTGGTTTCTTTTATCTGGAGAGAAACATGTGAGTAAGAAAGGGAGGATGTTGGTGTGAGTGTGGAAATGATAAAAGGGAACAGGAATGAGAAAATTTAAAAAGATATTATTGTTTTACAGTTTCTAGAGGTTTATGTGCCATATTGCAAATAGGAAATTACTATATGAATTCTGTATAATTCTTACAAAATAATAAAATTACAAAGGACTAAAGGTGTTAACCATGCCAACGTGTGATTGGTGGAGTTAAGAAATGTAAAACTAGAGTAGGTTAGGCCATTTGTCTGCGTTACCCAGCTAGTTAATGCCAGAACCATCAAGAGAAATCAGATTCCCTTCGTTTCTTCTTGCTTTTTTAATAACCCTGTGCTACAGTATCTAATAAACAATGTCAAATTTTGATCATTAGCATCTACACTTAATATAAGTAATAGGCAGCATAAGCTTCTATAGACTTCTAGATGGCTTTTCCTCAATCTCTGTGAAGTTGCTAATTATCTGTTGTTAATGAAAACAACCCTGTAGGCAGCTGAAGAAATGGATTGGAAATGGTAGTTTGAAGTCCAGTAAAGAAACACAGGTGTTGCTTTGTTCAATTAAAGCCTAACAAGAAACGTTGAGGGATAAAAGGTTGGGAGGTGGAAAAGAAGGGAGAAATGACCTCATCCTCTCCTGGAACCGTTGGAGAAAGGAGAAAAGCAAGGAAGTAGCTTACTAAGCACTTCTTAACAGGGAATTTGTAAAGTTGAAGATTTGCAGGACTAACTTTTGTCCACAAAACAATTTACATTTCAAAAAACTAATTTGTGAAAAGATTTTCTGTCTTCTTTAAAAAAAAAAAAAAAAGTAGAATGTCATAGTGGCCAAAATGAAAGCAAAGACTAGTTTTTGAAGTAGGCAATACATTTTGAACTGAGAGTTTATTTTTTTGTGGGGTGCATGCTAGAGGAATACATTCTATTTAATTTGTTAAAGGTTGATATTTGCACACTGAAAACAGGGTACTGTAGTATCTTAAGGTGTAGGCACTTTACCTGTCTGACTGCGGTCGGTATTAATGTTTTTTGGTTTGTTTTTAACAATAATAGTGTACTTCTCAGAAGTCTTATCAACAAGAGTCAATGTTCCGGAATTGAGAAACATCGTGTACTAACTTGAACACTGTCAAATTCTCACTTCAACACTGTCTAATTCTCTTGTTTTTGCTAGGAATCCCATTTAATACAGAAAAAAAAGAGCAACATTTATTTTGATTGCCTATTTTGCATACCACAAGGCAAGGAATTCTCAGGCTCTGAGGAACACCTAAAAGATAGGCAGAAAAGCATTACTGAAAACTTTTTCAGGAAGCTCTTTGCCCCCCTTCCCATCTTCATCGCCTTTAAATCCAGGTATATTTGTAGCAGGAATTTGTTCTGTGAAACCCTGCAGCAGTATTTCCCTTCATTTCCATGACAACAGCTCCCTATCAACTTCTGAAGGAACTTGCCTGTATTGTCAACAAACCTCTCTTGGCAATTGGCCCGCTTTCTCTCTCTATCTCATCTTCCATCTGCTCAAAGGCTTTGCTTCAAAAAGAAATAGGTTGCAGGTGTGTACTTTTTCTTTCTCTATCCCCCTCCCCCTTTGTTTCTGAAAGAGGTCTATCTGGGAGATTAAAATTCCCTCAACTAGTGAAATTAACAGTCTCGTGCAACGTGGCTGAGTACCTGTGTGTACTTGTGAACCCACATTTGGAACATATCAACACATAGCATATTCGGTTCCATTTTAACACAAGCTTCCTCGGAAATAAGAAGCAGACTAACACATTTAATGAAGTCAATTCTAACTACAGGAAAAAATAAGAAATGATTTGTGCCAGGCAAAAATAAATCCAAAATACATTTTATTTCATTGTCAAAGTACCTAAGCTATTATATAAATATTATATACATTAATATTATATATGTTATATATGATAGAAATAGCTTAGTGTTAATTACAGAAATAAAATCTTACCATAAAAGCAAGGTGAGAAAAAATGTTTTTGGTTACTTGTTAGGAAAAAAGAAGTCTCTTATACATTTAACTTGAGGGTTTCATGACCTCAAACCAGAGTACAACTTTAATTTTCAGGTATGGAAATGTAAGTCAGTTATTTATCCAATCGAATACATTTGACATTTTTGTCAGTTCATTTACCTACACTCTTTTTTATTCACTGTCACAGCTACTGAATCAAGTGACTGCTAAAACAAACCTAATTGTCTGGCATTATTTAAGATAACCAAAAAACAAAAGCAGTCAATAGCAGGAGGAAATAGACACACATTTTCTTTACCAAACATAAAGTTTGAAGAGAGGTAACTGGAAAGAAAGTATTTGGCTAGAATTATGGAGAGATTTGGGGCAATGAACCACATTCTCAGGTTTCTGTTGGAAATATTATTTGTCATATTTGCTTATTTTGTGCTTAATTTTCCTTAAGAGTCATGAGGAGGGACCACCTCACTAATAGTATCTGAAGAAAGGTCTTTTTTAAAACGTATTTTTAATTGACAAGTGAAAATTGTATATATGTATGGTACACAGTGTAATGTTCATATGTAGAGAGTAAAATGATTAAATAAAGCAAATTAACATATTCATCCCCTCACATCATTATCATTTTGAGGGATGATTGTTGATATCTCCAGAAAACCACAGATTTGTGGAGCCTGAGGTATCTTCTCTTAGACAAATAATAGAAAATGACAACAAAAACAATAACACGTTGAGTTTCCAGTATTTTATTTTTCTGTTGATATGCTCATATTTTCTAAACTTAAAGTACAGTACTAATAACAATAGACTTAATTTTAAAGCATCTTCATGTCTTTATCTCATTTTATCATGTGTGTACCTGTGAACCAATATTTGGAGCTTATCAACACATGGCATGTTTGGTTCCATTGTAATACAAGCCTCCTCAGAAATTTTATCTTTTACCAGTATAATTACAAAATAATTTAATAAGAAGAAAGTCCCAAATTCCGCATAGCTGTAAAAGCAAACAAGAAGAATCCTTACATTTTTCTTGTCGAAAGCACCCAGTTATTGTCTAATTCTTTGTCATGACAAAAATCATTAGTTATTCAAGACACAATGTCTTTAACAATTTATATATAGTAAAATTTCAGAGATGCTACCTTATTGTGAAAAAAACTCAGATTATCTAGGGTTTACCTACAGCTTAGCTCTGATATTTGATTGCTATGTCTTTAGGCAATGTACTTAGACTCTATAAGTCCATTTCATGTATAAGTGTCCCCAAAACAAAATGGAAACAGTATTTATCCCTCAGCACATAATTGCAGGCAATATTAGTTCCATTCTTCTTTTGCTGAGTAGGGGAAGAGAATCATTATGGTCAAGGCATACTTGAGCAGTATAGAGTTACTTGGGCTTAAGTTTACAGTATTATTTTTTAAAAACAAAGTATAAGTGTGGTGACAATCTTCACAGATATTATACTCTACCCAGCATTACAAATACTGCTCCAGCAGAAGTCAGCTAACATAATATGCATTATCATTCCACTGCTAACCACCACTTCCTCAAGAGTTCCCCACAAGAGTTTGCTAAGGGGACATAAAGTGTCACTACTGTAAACCCACACTGACTTTGTGCACCAAATAAGGTAGAGAAGTGAGTTCCAATGCCAAACAGAATATAAGTTTCTATGTGTTGAAGCTAGTCCCATTTGAAAACAGAGTCGACCTCTCAAGGCAATAGGATTTAGGGATGCTGTTGAATTATGAGGTGAAGTAAATCAGGGCCACTTTTATGTATCAAATCTAACATCGGAAAATCATTTCAAGGTTGTTTTAGGAATTCCAAAGAGGGAATCTGCCTAAGTCCAGAGGTGAATCGTTAATGATCTGGCTGGATTTTGGTAATCAGGTAGGAGATGACTTCTTTTTTGGAAATCTCAACTTCCTTGACAGCTATCTTTTTCTCCTCGTAGATGTACCATGAACCTGTCAGTACTTCCCAGCTGCAGCCTACTCTGCCTCCTTCATTTTGTTTGATTTGAATTTCTACTAATGTCAGCTACATTCATAGTTGATTAGGTATTTGAGAAAGTGTCTTACATACTGCTTCTCCCTGGAAGTTTAAAGCCAGTCTGGAAATTCTATTAAATGTCTGGATGTGTGCTTTTTATGTACCTTCTCACTTACACATATACTCATTCAAAAAGTATTTACTGATGCTTACTATGTGCCAGTAATGAATGCTGGGAATCTGATGGGAACAAGGACAAAATCATTGTCCTGATGTAGTTCCATAGGCACTGAAGGATATAGGCATTAAATAACCACACAAACACATGTAAAATTACAATACAGAAACATTTAATGGAAGAATTTGACATCTAGCATTTGGAAGCAATTTTCAAGGAAGACCTTCAAGAGGAAGTTGAGGCTCAAGCTAAAATTTGAAGACAGTAGTGAAGCAGACAGTCACACATATATTGTATTTATTGTCTGTTCCTGCTTACTGGGATTTAAGTCCCACAAAAGCAGACTCTGGTGTCTCTCCTTTGTCATATTATCCTTAGGGCCTGAAACTGTGTCTGACATCAAGTTCAAAACTCCATGAATGCCTATTAAATGAATGAACTGAAATGCATTTAAGAAGAAAGAGGCAGATCAATTCAGACATGCTTGTGCAAAGATTCTAGCTAAAGGGATCATGAAAAATGAAAGAGATTGAAAAAGGCCAAATGACTCAGGAAACTGACTGTAGGTTTGGACCTGGGGTGATAGAGAGGTATTTTCAGTCCTTCGGTGCTGAGGCAATAGGTTCTATTGGACATCTTTTCCTTTTTCTTTGTTTACTTTATTTCACTTATCAATCAAGATTCCAGAGCTTCTGTAGACTCTAATGCTTTAATGAAATCATTTGTAAATAAACCCACCACCTTCCCATCTCATTGTAGTTCCAGTGCATCACCTATCAAAATTGTGATCAGCTACTGTTCTCACATCAAAGTGTAAGCTGACTGAATATTTCCGTCGGGGCAGCACAGGGGCTAATGTGTAAACATAATCTTTCACCCTCCTCTTCCTCTCCTCCTCCCCTTCCTCTCTTCCTCTTTGCCTTTTCTCTCTCATCCTCCTCTTCCTTCTTTCCTCTTCCTCCTTCTCTCTCTCCTACCCTCTGCTTTCCCTTTTTCTCCTTCTCCTTTTCCTTCTTTCTCCCACCCTCAATAACTTTGAAAAAAATCATTACTTTAATGACTTAAAAAAAATCGTAGCCACACGTGCTGTAAATATAAGAAGAGGCATGAGAGCAGGAAATATACCAGCCTTGAGGTGAGCCAGTCAACACTCATTGAGCATTTCCCGCATGACCAGATCCCTCCTTGACCCCAGCTCTTAGGAAAGACACTCTTCACTCTAAGCAGCCATCTATGTGATTGAAAAAGCTGAAACAGTATCCTCCAAAGAACTTACCAACAAGATCAAGAATTCATGTCACACAAATGAATTCTATGTGGCATTGTATAAGACTACACAGTACATTAATTAAATTGTGGAGGCTTTCTAAAGAAAACCGATTTTATTTTTAATTTTGAAAGAGAAGGAGGATATGGATTATCAGTGAGGAATGGATAGGTAGAATTCCTTTAAAAAATAGTTTTCTTCGCATAATGCAAATGTCTTCAAAGCTTAGGACCCTTTGGGGAAAACTAATCACCTCTGAAGCAGACTCTTGATACGGCCACCATAGTTCAGTGGAAAATACAGCAAACAAGAACAGGCACTGAAACTTTTCCTTTACTCCTTTCCAAGGTCAGACAGGAGTCTTTCCCCTGGCACAACAAAAAGAATGTGAACTCTTTCATCCGAAGGACAGGCAATGCCTCAATAATAAAAGACTCCGTGAAGCACCGCATAACAGCAAATTTCTTCGGAAGTGAAAATTTCTTAATTTATAAATTATTAATTTTGATATTAACCTTTGTGTTATCTTTCCTCTGCTATATGATAGAATCCAATATTATGATATGTCATTGTTTCTTTGAGCATGCGTACCATAAAATTCTTAAACATCTTCCATAAGACTAAAGGTAGATAATACTCTATTTGTTAGGCATTCCCTACCTGGAGGCACAAAAATAAATTTACACTGGCTGTAAGCTTGTGCTGAGAATGTTTTCACCTCTTTTTGGATCAACACCTGCTAGTCTGGTCTTGTGTCTCTTTCACTCTCTCAGATAGTATTTCACTGCTTAGAGGCCTTTGAAAGGCAACAGATAACAAACACTCTTTGGTCCCTTGCGTTTCAATAGAATAACCTGAAACTTCTTATCATGAAGGCCCAGGTTGACCATGATATTAGGGTGAGAGGCGGGGGTTCCCAGGTCCTAGTTCCATGAATAATTTGATTTCTTTTAACAAAGAATGGGTTAAATTAAACCCAAATTCATGCCAAAAGTGATTTTTTTTTAACAGCAGCACCAATGATTTGCCTAGGTCCTCCCATTTTCCTCATTTTGAAACCTAGCACTCTGTTTACATCACATCTTATACCCACACATGCGTGACACATACAGAAGCGGCCTGGCTAGACATCACGGCATCAAGGGCCCTGTTTTAGTCGGAGACAAAGGTGAAGGTCTATAAACCCACATTTGCAGATCTCTTGATGAAGAGGCTTTTAAACAGTACCTAGACAGGTTGACTAGTCCAATCGACAACTAAATCAGGCATTGAGGAGCACCCATCTATGGTCAGAAAGAACATGAAATGAGTTGTCCATGTACCCTCAGGTTGTGTTACTATACATTAGCAAAAACGTTTTAGGGAAAAAAAACACTAGTCCAGCTAAAAGAGCTTTGGTTTTCAAATGTTAACAAATATGTATGTGCGTGCATGTGTGTGTATGTGTGAATTAAAGAATTCCTCTCTAAGAACATATTTATTTAACATGTCATGGTTCACAAGAACAAGTGCTTGTAAAACTATCTGCATTTAGGAATGATTTGTAATGCACAGGACAATCATTTGTAATATATAGCCCAGGAATTTACACATTCTAGGTACTCATTCTTTGTTAAATGAATGAACATTGCTGCCCATCCTATTTAAGCTATTCAGGTACACATTCTGAGACTGGCTAGTCTGAATAAAGAGACAGATGCTAACCTGTAATCCTCTCCTTGGTGAGTACACAAATAATCTATCATGGTCTATTACATTTCTGGGACTGTCAGCCAATGCCTCTTTGAGTGGCCTGTAGCAAGTAAATTACCATCTCTTTAATTCTATTTCCATTTTGTAGCAAGAAATGAAAATACAAACTAACTTCTTTCTCAGAACCAGTATGAAGTTAAAGAAGACATTGCTAGACACAACAATATAAGCCAATAAAATGGGATGATATAGGTAAATTCATATAAATAGAGAAGAGATAGTTAGTTTCCTGCTGGGTAGGGGAAAGCAGACTGAAGAGTGACTGTTTAATGAGTACTGGATTTTTTGGGGGGGAGATAAAAATGTTTTGAAATTATATAGACATGTGGGTGCATCACATTGTGATGTACTTAATGCCACTGAATTGTACACTTTAAAATGGTTGATTTCACGTCATATGAATTTCACCTCAATAAACCGTTGTTTCATAATACTTACAATTCTAAAGCATATCTTTGCTAAGCCTGTGAAAAGAGTGGCATGGTGAATGTTGTCTATCTAAATGTTTGAAAAGGACAAGGACTACTCTATAATAGTTTTTCAATACATGCATAGTGGATTTACAAAGAACTAGAATAGACATCAGTGCTGAATGTGGTAATGTCCTAAAAAATTTACATTGATTTGACCTGAAATCAGGGTAAAATTTGTGATTTGGTAATGCACAATATTTTCTGACAAGTAAGAAATTTCCTCCGTGATCATTTTAAAAGAAAAGTCATTATCCATGACATGAAAAACATTAATGAAGAACATTAATTTTGGTTTATGGTCTATTTTCATATTTTCTTTGAAAGCAAGCTTTTTTAAAGAAAACTGTCATCACAAGTACATTTGAATTTCACAAATTACACTCCTGTAATCAGCTGTATTATACACAGCATGTGCCAGTACTATTGCCATACTCCAAGGGGCAAAAGAAAATGACAAAACAGGTTTTTATTGCCATCATTTTATTATTTCCAAAGTTGGCCTTATCAAATAGGTGATATCAAAAAATACTTTGAATTAAGCAACGTAACCCGGCACTTATATAACTCTTGGCAAAATACTTTGGTATGTATTATCCTTATAGCCATCCTGGGAAGTAGACAAAGTAGATTATTTATTGCTGTACTGTAGGATTAGAAAGCTTTTGTGATACACTATAAGTTGTACTGCCAGGACTTGAATCCAGGTCTCAGATAACTGGGCTGGTACTCCTTTCACGACAATTAGGAGTCCAAAGATCTGAGTTCATAGGTGGTTCTGCCACAAACTTTCCAGGTGACATTAAACAAGTTTCTCAACCTCTTGAATTTCAACTTCCTTCCCTTTTAAATAGAATGGTTAGGGCACATCTCAAATGTGCTCTTTTTGGAGCCTGCATTCTCTGTTAGCAAAGGCAAAAGTTACACATTTATCAACTAACTGCTGTTTCCTATCATTTCGTAAGCCAGGTCCACCTTTTCCTTTATTATAGCTCAGTAACCCACACTTTTTGTATGCTCATCATATAAAAGTTATGTTTACAAAGATATCAATTAAAGTAGCCTGAAAAAGGACTTCCTCAAATTCTTCCTCAAAAACTTCAAAGAAGTTTCTAAAATCACGCTAGACCTATCCATAGACAGCATTCGTTCTTGTTTGCTGTATCCTCAGCTGGATGTAGAACTTTTGTCTTTGGAAAGTGCTTTTCCAGCTCTTGTCTCTATTGATATCACTAGAGTGAAATACAGACCTTAACAGGTACCAGGCAAAGACTCAGTCTAAGCCACACTATCTCTCCCTAAACTAACACGCCCTACACCCAGTCTTATTGTTAGCCTACAAGGGTGCGACAGAGATAAGGCAGGGTGGGAACCTGACCCAGTGACAGCCAATCAGAAGGGCTTTTGTCTGTGGATTGGACCAGGAGGGATCGATCAGCCACCAATCCCAGAGGCTTTCAATGGGAGAACAAAAAGTCCACTATTTGCCCGAAAGGCTGTACTTGGGTTTATTCCCTTGTGGAAAAAAAAAAAAAAAAGTTAGTTTAACTGTCAAGAGCAACTTCAGAGTTCCCACAAAACAAAGTTCAAGAGAGGAGAATCAAAACAAATGAGCTAGGTGTGTTGTATTGTTTCTACGCTGGGACTGTGCAATCCAGGATAACTTGTTCCCAAAAAAAGACCCCAATAACCTCATTTATCTTAAATGTCAACAAAATCCTTGTTTAAAAAGTACATTATTCAGAGAATGACCTCAGCATGCTAATTGCAGATGGAGTCTCATTGTGTGTCACTTCTTTAAGGCCCTCCTAGGTTCTTACTAGACGTGTTTGTACAGAAGTTGTTGGTTTTTTTCACCTGCCTGCCTCAAAGTATCTTTTAAAATATATAATTAAGCAAGTTTTTCTTTACCCTGACTTCTTTCCAAAAATTGTATTGCCATGGAATACGGTGGTATTATGCTTACAAATTGTAGAATCCAGGAAAACTCCTATAATCTGAACCAAAAACATGACATATTCAGAAAAATCACAGTTTTCTGCATAGTAAATTGGTAAGTAATTCAGTGAGTGAAGGATGTTGGAGATGACTTTTTCCATCCAGGGAAGGTCTCAAACCACCTCAGAGTAGTCAGGGTTCTCCAGAGGGACAGAACCAATAGGATATATGTATACATAACAGGGAGTTTATTAGGGAGAATGGGCTCACACGATTACAAGGTAAAGTCCTACTACAGGCCATCTGCAAACTGGGGAAAGAGAGAAGCCAGTAGTGATTCAGTCCAACTCTCAAAGCTTCAAAACCAGAGAAGCTGACAATGCAGCCTTCAATATGCAGCTGAAGGCCCGAGAGCCCCTATAAGACTGCTAGTGCAAGTCCTAGAGTTCAAAGGCTAAAGGACCTGGATTCTGATTTCCACGGGTGGGAGAAGAAGCAAAGTGTCCAGCAAGGGAAGACAGAGAACAAGAAAACTAAGCAGGCAAACGTATCCCCCTTCTTCTACCTGCCTTGTTATAGCCACTGAGGACTACACTCTGATTTTTTTTTATCTTTCCAAATTTCTATCTAAAGGAGTCTAAGGATGGGCGCGATGACTCATGCCTGTTATCCCAGCACTTTGGGAGGCCAAGACAGGCAGATCACGAGGTGAGGAGATCGAGACCATCCTGGCTAACATGGTAAAACTCCGTATATACTAAAACTACAAACAAGCAAAAAATTAGCCAGCATGGTGACACATGCCTGTAGTCCCAGCTACTTGGGAGGCTGAGTCAGGAGAATGACTTGAACCCAGGAAGCAGAGGGTGCAGTGAGCCGAGATCACACCATTGCACTCCAGCCTGGGTGACAGAGCAAGACTCCGTCTCAAAAATAAAATTAAATAAATAAATAAATAAATAAATAAATGGGTCTGGGGAGTAATGCCCTACAAACCATAAATTCTCATCAGGTAGGTTTTATTTAACCCTATATATTGTGACTTACTTTCCTGTCTGACTCTGGCATAATAGTATGTGATAAAGAAGAAAGTCAAAATGTTTTACCCCAAAACATGTTTCTTTGCCATATTGTGAAATGGCCCTGCAATTTGTCAGAAAAAACTTGCAACTGTAAAGATTCTATTAACACAGCTAGACTTTTTCTTCTAGGCCCTCCCAATTCTGAAGGATTAATTAAGTCTAGCACCTTTTAAGGGTCTGAATAGGAAACGTTTGTCATTTATTGTCTCTAAGGACAACCACTATAAGACTTCAAAAGAACCTTGGTCTCCACAATCTTTTATATTAACCTGAATTTCCTTTCTATCATCCCAGGTAGGCAAACTCAACCAACCATCAACCAGGAAATATTTATATTTACCTGTAGCCTGTAAGCACCCTCCCCACATCCCCCACCGCTTTGAGTTGTCCCACTTCTCTGCATGCAACTATTGTATTTCTTAAATGCATTTGATTGATGTCTCATGACTCCTTAAAATGCATAAAATGAAACTGCCCCGACCACCTTGGATGTTCTTAGGGCCTTCTGAAGGCTGTGTCAGGGGCCATGGTCACTCATATTTTGCTCAGAATAAATCTCTTCAAATATTTCACAGTTTGAATATTTTTGTCAACACCACACTGCCAACTGGTTAGATGGTCCCCACACACACTGAGAGCGGGTCTTCCTCTCCCAGTCCATCAACTCAAATGTCAATCTCCTCTAGCAACACCTTTATAGACACACACCCAGGAACAATGCTTCATCCGCCATCTAAGTATCCCTCAATGCAGTCAAGTTGACATCTAATATTAACAATTACTAATCCACCCACCCCTTGTCAACTTGGCACCCATAGACATTCCGTTAAATCATTCTTAATCTTCAAATAAAGCCAATAACAAAGTTATAATTCCACTTAACCTAATACAACTATCTTTCATACAACCAAAAACTTGCTAGTCCGTAATACTATTGAATATAATAACACTTCAATGCTGATGTAGTTAATAAACCTTATGTTACATGATAAAGGAATGAGAAAGGAAATAAAGCAAAGTTATTTGCTTCATACAGGTTATATATGCACAAATGTATTCTTAGCAAAATAAGGAGGAAATACCCATGACAATTACAGTCCTCATGTCTGTAAGTGGTCACAGGGTTGTAGCTGGTATTGATAACGACATTCTTCTACTACCCATTCTGTATTTCCTTTGTCTTCAGCAAGCACCTCAGTTGACTGTAGTTCTTTACTTGGTGAAGTGACCCAAACCTTCATCCCTGAAGGATCTGGCCCATTTGTAGCCCTGCCTGGATTGGGTTGTTATCATTTCCCATTGACCTTAATTATGGGGTGAGGTAATACCAAGAGATGCCCTAAGGGATCTCCTGTATTCCAGACATACTCTTCCTTATCTCCATTGTGAAGTAATAGTCTGATTTCATCTTGATTGTCTGGGTCAATCACCCTAGCCAGCACTGTAACTTCCTTCTTACCCTGTTGACTTAGAGGTATGAAGAGTTCAAAGTGATCAGTGACAATCTTAATTTCTAGTTCAATGGAATCATTGTGTCTCCTGGTGGCAGCATTCCTCTCTCCCGAACTAAGACCTCTAGAGCAGCAGAACATAATGTCATAGGAAAGGAAGCAAAAATTTTGCTGCTGGATGATGGTAAGTGGTACCACTTTCACTTTCACCCCTTAGTTCCTGGACCAGTGAATCCTAGCTGTGGGAGAAACAGCACCATATATTGGACATGGATTCAGAGCATATGTAGCCTTTTGGAGAACTTTGCCCTGGCCCTGCAAAGTACTGTCACCTAACTGATACTGTAATAGTGACTTCAAAAGGCCTTTTCACCATTTTATCAGCCAGTTGCTTCAGGATGATGGAGAACATGGTAAGACCAGTGAATACCATGAGCATGAGTCCACTACCACATGTTTTTTGGCTGTGAAGTGAGTTCCTCGGTCAGAAACAAAGCTACATGGAATACCATTGCGGTGGATAAGGCATTTTGTGAGTCAAAGACGGTAGTCTAGGCAGAAGGATTACGTGCAGGAAAGGCAAATTTATATCTGAATTAAATGTCTATTCCAGTAAGGATAAACCAGTGTCTCTTCCATGATAAGGTGGTCTAGTGTAATCAGCCTGCCATCATATAGCTAGCTGATCACCCTGAGGAATGGTGCTACATTAAAGGCTCAGTGTTGGTCTCTGCTGCTGGCAGATTGGGCACCCAGTGGCAGCTATAGCATGGTTAGCCTTGATGAGTGGAAGTCCATGTTGCTGAGTCCACGCATAACCTCCATCCCTGCCACTATGGCAACTTTGTTCATGAGTCATTGAACAATGATAGGGGTGCCCTGGGAAAGAGGCTGAGTGGTATCCACAGAAAGGATCACCCTATCCACTTATTAAAATCCCCCTCTGCCAGGCTGGGTGAGGTGGCTCAAGCCTATAATCCCAGCACTTTGGGAGGCTGAAGAAAGTGTATTACCTGAGGTTGGGAGGTCGAGACTAATTTGACCAACATGGAGAAATTGAATCTCTACTAAAAATACAAAATTACCTAGGCATGGTGGCACATGCCTGTAATCCCAGGAGGCAGAGACAGGAGAACGCCTTGAACCCAGGAGGCAGAGACAGGAGAACGCCTTGAACCCAGGAGGCAGAGGTTGCAGTGAGTCAAGACTCCACCATTGCACCCCAGCCTGAGCAACAAGAGCGAAACTCTGTCTCAAAACAAAACAAAACAAAAACCCCAAACACTAAAACCCCCCTCTGCCAAGCTCACCCTTTGGTGAGCATTCACATGGGATACAAATACCTTCACAATTTTTGACCACTTAGAGAGGTTCATCTACAATGAAGGTAGATTTTCCTCCCAGTCCTCTGACTCACATGTCAGCTTCCTCTGGTAACAACCTTGCAGACATACCCAAGCACAGGACTTCATCAGCCATCTAGACACCCCTCAATCCAGTCAAACTGACACCTAATATTAACCATCACACCACCTTAGTCTAGAAGTTAAAAAAGAGTAACATTAAACAAAGGATACAAGGAAACAATACGAGAAATATATAAAAAAGACAAATGGTACTTTACAATATGCTAACATTATATTCAGGGTCTGATTACTTTCTCTAAATGTTCACCTATTGATTACTTAATTATTTAATTTTATCACTGGATACAAACTGACATAGTAGAAAATAAGCCCTGGGAAGACAGTCAGGAAGTACAAGTTCTTTTTAAAAATGTATTTATGCATTAGTGTTTTTTTATTTATACATAATAGTTGTATAGGAGGTGTAAGTTCTAAATGAAGCATGAAGGCGGGATGTTACTATTATATATCCTCAGCTCAGCCATTCTTAATTTATTCAATCCTTCATCTTTTGATGATTACTTAAATGTAAGATATTTCCAAATTCTATGCTGGGTGCTGGCTCCAGAGTTTTGCCATGTTTGAGACTCCTTTCCAAGAAGATAGTACAGGCAGTTCCTTACATATACACATTGGCAATTGGTATTCGATAACCCTCATATCATGACTGTATCTATTTGATCAGAAATCAGCAGCTGACCCACACATAGCCACCATCTATTGGCCTTCTGGCAGTTTACAAAACAGTGTATATGAAGTGCCCCAAATCCTCCTCTATACTGAATAATAATTAATTGAACCATTGTAAGAACCTCTCAGAGGCTTTAGATGTCAAATAAACAGAGAGGAGAGCAGAAAGTAGATTGGAACAGAAGGCAAAAGAGAAATATGACTACATGCACAAGCCATGAAGCCACAGAAGCCATGCCTTGGTATAAACTGTTAGGAGAGTGAAGAGAATGGGGAAATGACAGCAAAAGGATTAGGGCTCTTGGTGAAGAAGAATAACAAACACCTTTCAGCACGAGAAAAAATGCATTAATTCAATCAATAAATGTTTCATAGGCATCTGTATGTGAAGATACAAATGTGAAAAGAACAAAAATTTTATTCTCATGAAGTCTACTAAAAGACCCATACATGAAACAGATAATCACATGAACCATAGTAAATGCCTGGCAGCTAAACACACAGGGAGCTACAAGATGAAATAAGTAGGGAGGAGCTAACTTAGAATGGGGGTATTGGGGGCGGGCTCCATGAAGACTACCTGAGGTGGTAACATTGGAAAAGACAGCCAAAAACATCCAAGAGGGCAAAAGTAATTTGGGAAGAACCATGATATCATGGAGCCACTGAAAGAGTAAAGGGGCAGAGGAGAGCAAGGTTAATCTAGAAAGTTAGGTAGAGGCCAGATCATATCAGATCTTGTGGGCCATTTTATGATTTGAGTTTTAATCCCGAGAGCAGTGGGAAGACATCAAAGGATTCCAATAGGGATTCACAAGCTGAGATGTGCATTTAAACTGACAACTGTGACTGTCACATGGGAATTAATGGAAGGTGCTTAAAGTGGAAAGACCAGTTCAGAAACTTCTGCAGGAGTGCAGAGAAGAACAGTGACTTGGAACCAGGGGACTGGACAGTATCCTGAACATGGTGGGTTTTAAGGTGGAGAAACATCTAACTTATCTTGGCACCCATAATGTATGCCACAATTCTGGCACCTAGTAAACTCAGAAAATGGTTGTTGAATAAATGGAGATACATTCGGAGGAGTCAGTGGTCAGGAACAGTACATAAGTTTCCTCTTCCGCAATGAATCCACCCTAAAGAGGAAATGTGATGATGGTATTTCAGGTACTGTGTTACTCTCTTTCCCAAAGGAGATATTTGAGGGCATGGGAAACCTTAGCCCCCTGAAATAACCCAGTTAAAGGTATCTCTGTCCAAGAGTCAAAACAATCGTGGTTAAAAACACAGGTTCTAAAATCAAAGTTTTCTAATTCATCTACCAGTTCTACTGGTTTCTTGATGTGCTATAATAGGCATACTATGTGGATCCTCAGTCTCCACCTTTTTCTATCCTTCCTTCCTGTCTCTCTCTTTTTCTCTTTTTGACAGGGTCTCGTTCTGTTGCCCAGGTTCCAGGCCGGAGTACAGTGGCATGAACGCAGCTCACTGCAGCCTTGACCTCCTGAGCTCAAAAATTCCTCCCGCCTCAGTCTCTCAAGTAATGAAGACTAAAGACTCACATCACTGCACCTAGCTAATTTTTAATTTTTTTTTTATAGAGAGAGTCATGCCACGTTGCCTAGGTCGTTCCTGAACTCCTGGTTTTAAGCAATCCTCCTGCCTTGGCCTCCCAAAGTTCTAGGATTACAAGAATGCACCATCATGCCTGGCCCATTTTTTCATCTGTATGGTGGTAATATTAATATGCCTACCTGAAAGAGTTACTTTGAGGATTAAATGACATTATATATTTTAAGCATTTGTCACAAAGCTTGACATATAGGAAGCTCTCAATAAACACTATTATTATTCTCACCTAGACTATGAGCTTTTTAAGTAAAAGCAATCTTTATTGGAGCATAGGGTCAGTGACATTGTAGGTACTCAATAAACTTGCACTACTGACATTGCAACTCTCATCCATCACCCTGAATTTTAAGATTTTATTTCATGTTTGTTTCAGAGCCATCTTTCTTTACCTGGGTCTCCTGATAATCTTTTGTATCCTGAAAGAGAACATTCTACTCACTCTGTAATTATCAGTCTTTCCATCACCTTCCTTTTTTCTTGTTCCAAACAAAATTATTGAGTTTGCTTACCTTTCCCCTGACAAATCCTGTCATTTCAAAGTTAATTGCTTCTACTTCCATTACACACCTGCCTTGCTTTATTTTGTCTATTAACTATGCTTTCTTGTAAGTAGATTGTATCTATTCCACTTGTTCCCTTTCTCTTCCTATTAATGAACTTCCTAGCCCTGGCATTGGTTGAGAATTATTCTTCAATTATCTTTAACCAATCTCCAAATTATTTGCTGCTTAGATGATTGCTCTTGGCATCCCCCTTGCTAATTCACCTTTGTTAGGAAACTCTGGTCTCTGAAAAATATCCCTTTCTTACAGAGTATAGGAGAGAATTATTCCTTCAAACAATGTTTTAACTACTCTTTCTTTTGAGTTGGTTTTATTTTCTCCTCCCTTTGAATGTCTAGCAGCATGTGTCTTTCAGCTAGAATTACACAATGTCTATACCTCTGTCAGGTAAGAGGAGGAAAAAGGCACATCTCCTGGCACTTTTCCAAAATGAATCAAATAAAAGCCCCCACAAGCTCCATGCCTCTGGGTAGAGCACAGGCTGGTTTCCTTCAGGAGGAATAATTTTGACTGTGTTATGTTTCACTGGCCTTCCTCACCTTCCATATCTGAATACCTTATAGGTTGATTGTTTTTCTCCTTAAATGTACACTTAACACTGATTCTATCTACTCATTCTGGATCTTGTTTTATGGCTCCTTGCAAACTATTCATCTTCCTACCTACCCCCCACTATCTTGATTTTTCTACTCAATTCTTTTTTTTTTTTTTTAGACGGAGTTTCGCTCTTGTTACCCAGGCTGGAGTGAAATGGCGCGATCTCGGCTCACTGCAACCTCCACCCCCTGGATTCAAGCAATTCTCCCGCCTCAGCCTCCTGAGTTGCTGGGATTACAGGTACGCACCACCATACCCAGCTAATTTTTTGTATTTTTAGTAGAGATGGGGTTTCACCATGTTGACCAGGATGGTCTCGATCTCTTGACCTAGTGATCCACCTGCCTCGGCGTCCCAAAGTGCTGGGATTACAGGCTTGAGCCACCGCGCCTGGCCCTCTACTCAATTCTTAAACAAGATCCTTGAGATGTGTCTTGTCTGAAAGGTGTTTTTATGTGAGGCCTCCTTTGGGTTTTGTTTTGAACCCCTACCTATTACTGTGGAGAGCAGCATCTCCAGGGCTCTGTGATTGGTTTGGCTGCATTTCTCCCTTGGCTACTAAGTGATTAGCTCATAACTGATCATGTTCAAATTTGTCTCCTTATTCACAATGTATTCAGTAGAGAGAGAGGGCTACTGGGTTAAAAACCAAAGGATTTTTAACATGAAGAGAAGCCTACATGTTATCTAACACAATCTGTTCTCCAACACTGACCTCTTTCTGCCCATACACAGGCACTGCTCTTGACAAGAAGCTCACTGCTTTACAAGGCAACGCTTCCCACTCTTACACATCCAGTGTTCTATCATGTCTTTCTTAATGGTTAAATGAAATCTAGCTCACTGCAATTTTCACATCTGTATACTGCTTTTTCCCTCTGAGGTGCTATGCAAAAATATTGAATCAGTATTCTCTGACAGTCAGTATTTTGAGATATTTAACAATAGAGAGCCTAAATCCTTATTACCCTTTCCCAGGCCAATTATCCATCATTTTTTCAACTATTGGTCAACCGTCTTGGCTTCCCCCTTCCTACAGTCACCAATAGAGTAACAGCTCATGTCCCTTCTGATCCACATGACCTGGAACCAAATGCAATGTTCCCCCTGGGTCTGAATAGACCAGAGCATGCTGTAAGAGGATGATCATTTAGTTATATCCATTAGCCTAAGATTGCATTAGCTTTTAGAATGCTTTCTTTATAATGACTCATAAGATGTTTTATTCATAATTTTATATAAGTCATTTCTGAAGCAGGTGTCCTTTACCCTGGAAATACATGGCTAATTCTTGGAACCTAAATATAAGTCTTCATTTAAACTTATTAAAATACATTTTATAAGGCTTGGCCATCTTTTGAACTTTGAGTTTTTTTACATTCCAGCTGTAACATTCAACTTATTTGCCTCAATTTTCTTTGGCCGTAAGTTTCGTAAGCACTTATCCTCCTTTATCATAATGTAAATTATTAGCAAAAATGTTGAATCAGGGCCAAGAATATAAACCAAAGAATTGCAGTGGGGTTGATATCAGTGGAACAGCCAGCACTCTTTAGGTCCACCACCATCCAGGAGCTCTGATTCTGAGACACAGAGTACTGCCCACATTTCTTCAGGTTGTATACACAGCTAACACTCACATTATAATTGTAATAACATCCCCAAAATTATGTATATACTGTGAGTCTATTATGTGCTAGACATTTTTCTCAGGGTTTACATGCATTAGCTCATTTAGTCTTGGTAATAACTCTGTGAAATAGGCCATGTTATTATTCTCATTTTTTATATAAAGAAAGTAGGACACAGGGCAATTAAAATGTTGGATCAGACAGTGATGGCATGGGGATTTCAACTCAGCTCTCAAAGACTTCAGAACCAGAACACCTAACCCATCCTTGAAATGCTGTCAAATATCATGCTGAAAAGGGAAAATTTTTAATGACTCTCTTGATTAACTTTGTGCTTTCCAAAATTTTTTTAAAAATGCAACTGGTTTAATGCAGATTCTGAATGAAAGTGAATGTGGCTGTTAGTATTTACAACTCCATTCTAAGTCCTCACATACCACACCTTCTGTTATCCAGAGATAGCATTTTGCCAGGAGGAGAAGCCACACTCATACCTCTATAGCCTCAGGATTCACATTTTACCACCTTCTTATATTCCATGTGATATGCAGTCCTGTCACCTTTATGACTTCTTGGCAGTGACTCAGGGACAATATATCTATGAGTTCCTTGGCTGCTCTCAGAAATAATAGTCCAATTTCCATATTTAACCCACTACTCTTTTAATCAGTTCACCTTTCTTGGGCCTCAATTCTCTTTTAATGTTGACATCTGTGACCCTCAGCTGAAGAACATCCCAAAAAATATTTTTTAAAACAGTTTTTGAGAACAAAACAGATGCTGAGTATTTTAAGCCTCTCACTTTTATCTGAAAACATTAGAGCATCTTCTTCCCACGGTAATTCTTTCTCTATCATCCCGGGGATTATAGTGCAGAATGCCAGTATAGAAAGGTACCCACCTCCCTGCGTGAATTACAGCTCAAGGGAAGATTTCATCAAGGCATATAGCATTCTAGGGTACTTCAAGAACAAAATATAGTTCTCCCCAAATACCTTCTTGCATCATCCTTATCGGAGAGCACAATGCCTTGTGTAGAACAGGTACACTGACACAGTACACACCAAACAGGTTAGAAGTAGCCAAGACTGATGGACAGTGATACAGAGCCCCAGGGAGTCAGGGAGGCTGAGGGTTCACAGTCACAGGCCGATAAAAGAACAGAAGCTAAAGAAAGAACGAAATATGAGACGATAAGGACCAAAGAAAAGGGAAGAAGAAATGGGGAGAAAAAAAATCCTTTTGGGCCAGAGTAATTAGCATGGGTCATGCGTATCTTTTAACAGTTAGCTAGCTCACCTTTCCAGCTTCAACTAACATTTTCCTTCCATGACCCCAGTGTACAACAACACACAAATGTTGCCCCAGCCAAGGATCCTGGACAGCACATCATGACATCATGAGTCCTTGCCCTTGTTCACATGTAAAGAAGATTAAGTATTTAGTGCTATATCTAGAATATCATACTTGTGTGGCCTTATTATTACTTGTTTGTTTGGTTTTTTTTTTTTTGCCCCCTGTGATTCAGTGGCACTCAACAGAAGGAAAACTCAATTGGGTTTTAGATACAGATCAGCTTCAAGGCCTTGCAGAAAATGGCTCAGATTGTGAAAATCCAAAAATGACCTTGGAATGACTTTGAGCAGTGCTATGGCACATAGAAAAGGCTGAATCAGACTGCCTGGCTAAAGCTCCTCAACATTTATTTCATGTTTAGTATGTATAACCCAAAAATATGCCTCTATGAGCCATTGGCTATAAATATATATTCTTTTTTAAACCCACGCATCTTATCCAGAATGTAATACTCATTGTAGATATAAAGACTCCTTTCTCTGCCACCTCCCCCTCCATGCATTTCCACAGAAAATTTTCCAAGAAAATTTATTTTAAAAGTATTCTGTTTTTTAAACCAAATTCTTTTGGAAAAAGAACTGGTTTGGGGGAATCTAGCCATGCAAGTTGTATTTTGGGTTTGACCTCTTGAATGTCAGTCCATGAGAGAATGTGTAGCTCAGAGTTTAGAGAAAAGAATTGAGGACTGGGCACAGTGGCTCACACCTGTAATTCCAGCACTTTGGGAGGCTGAGGCGGCAGATCATCTGAGGTCAGGAGTTTGAGACCAGCCTGGCTAACATGGCAAAACCCCATCTCTACTAAAAATACAACAAAAAAATATATATAGCTAGGTATGGTGGCAGGCACCTGTAATCCCAGCTACTGGGGAGGTTGAGGCAGGAGAATTGCTTGAACCTGGGAGGCGGAGGTTGCAGTGAGCCAAGATTGCACCATTGCACTCCAACCTGGGCAACAAGAACAAAACTCCGTCTCAAAAAAAAAAAAAAAACCACAAGAATTGATAAGAACATTGTTCTCATACAGCTATTAAACCAACAGAAGTCGTGTGTGTCTCTAGATACTTCAGAAACAGTTGAATCCAAAAGAAATGAAGAAGGGGAATGCTGAATGCTTTCCCGGGCTTCTCTCATGGCTCTCAGCATCCTGGCCTGGTGGGGGCAAAATCACGTGGCAATCTTTTTGAGATGAAGAACATGGGAATAGTTCTTTCTCAGACTGTGCTTGCAATCCATAAATTCCAGCCAAGCCAGATTTCATTCTCACTCCAAAACTGTTGCCAGGCACTAACACCAATAGAATTGTGCTACATAGGCTTTTTAAAGAAATCAGTGACAAACCTCTTTTATTAGCCAAACAAACTCAACTACCAGAAATATTTTGTATAAAACATATATAAAGACCTGAAGTTGCCTTGCATGGTGTTTACAGGCCAGCCTTCTCTATGCACCAAGGTGGCATATGATGAATGAAACACAGGTTTTCACAATACGTGGCATTTTTTCTCATGCTTTCGGTGTGGACTGTGAATGCTAAAGACCAGCCATGGGGAACCTGCAGCCAAAACAGAATTCAGGGCCATTCTCTCTGACAACATTGTGGAGTTACTCAGGGAACAGCAAGATGAAGCTTTCAGCCTTTTTCAGTGTCTAGGAGAAAATATTTAGAAGTAGATTATGCTTAGGGAAAGTTTTGTTAATTTCAAAATCAAGAAAGAGTCATGATACAATTAGGGCTGAAGGAAAGAAATATTATCTGAGATCCCTAAAGGGTGAAGCTGAATATTCAAATCCACTAATCAGAAAGGGAAACTGCTTTAGAAACACGACATTTGTGAGGAATTGTACAAGATTATCTCCCTTTCTTCTATTCTTCAAGCTCCTACCAGCTAGAGATGCCTGGGAAATTTGGCTAAGCTAGTAAAAATGACTGTACTAGGCAGGTTTCCATATGCGGACATTCCAGATCGTGTGCAGTATTGAGTCAATATTAGTTGACAAGCAGACAAGTCCCTAATCTTTGGCAGAAAGCCCTTTCATGTCTAAACAGAAGGAAAAACAGAGTGTGGTGGATGTCATTTCTGGACAAGGGAGGAGGGACTCCTGCCTTCTTGTTCCCCTCCATGTGCTACAGAACTTGAATAGAAAAATTTAAACTTACCCTGAGATTCTCATCCAGAAAATCTAGTAAGAAACCCCAAAATGTTTAAAGCTAATTCATCAATTTCCCTACCAATCCCGCTCCCCTTCCTATGCCCTCTCCCTCAGTAAACTGATCCATTCAGTTTATACAAGCCAGAAACTTCCTTATTCATCATATCCATTTCTTTTTTTTTTTTTCTTTTGAGATGGAGTTCCGCTCTTGTTACCCAGGCTGGAGTGCAATGGCCTGATCTCGGCTCACCACAACCTCTGCCTCCTGGGTTCAAGCAATTCTCCTGCCTCAGCCTCCCGAGTAGCTGGGAGTACAGGCACACGCCACCATGCCCAGCTAATTTTTTGTATTTTTAGTAGAGACGGGGTTTCACCATGTTGACCAGGATGGTCTCGATCTCTTGACCTTGTGATCCACCCGCCTCGGCCTCCCAAAGTGCTGGGATTACAGGCTTGAGCCACCGTACCCAGCCCATATCCATTTCTTACCAAGTCCTACTCATTCTACTTCCCAAACACCTCTTCAAACTATCCATACCCTTCCTCTTCATTGCCACCATCCTAGTTTATATTAAAATCTTCTGGTCTCCCTGCCTCTGTTGTGCCCTTTCCCTGCTTCGCTCTCGATCCATAGTTCCTTCCTTGTCACAATGTGACTATATGAAAAGAATTCCTTACGGCTTGTCAACACAGGTCTGGTAACTCCAGAAACTCAAATCAGATCTTGATGCTATAATATGCTAAATTATCCTGTAATTCCAATCAAAATAACAACCTGACTAGGTCTCTAGTGAAACGTTAAGGCACTGGCTGGAAAAGTGAGGCATCCTTACAGCTGCAATAACACTGACTATCTGTGAAGGTTCAGAGGACTTAAAGAACCCATATTTAAATGCTTCCTATTTTACAGTTTTCTTTAAGACTGTCTCATTATTGCTAATTATTCTTGTACTGGACCTCAATGTGGTCCAAAGGATAAAATGTGGCATCTGAATAAGAAAGAGAGAGTTATTTCCAGACAGGACAGGGATTTCCTAATGTATATTTTTAAAGATCTAGAGAAAATGTTGAAGAGGTTGGCCCCAAGATGGCAGAACATAATCTTGAGTTGAAGGATAATCACCATCGATGCAGGCACAATTGCTAGGGTGTCTGCATGCTGTGTACAGGCCTAGGCAGCTGGCTATAGTCCAAACCATTTGCTTAGTAGCTGATTCAAACTGAGATCAAGCAAAGGATCATACCACGTGACATCAAAAGGGCAGAAGATCCATGTTTTATGTAGAGGGGGGCCTTAAAGAATTTTGAGAACAGTAAACCAGATTGGAATGTTAAACCTACTTTTTTCCCCATCCCTCAGGAGGACCCAAAAGTTGACCTCCTCTATTATAAGGAATAGAATGGGGAGGTAAGCAACCCAATCTTTAAAATCGATTCAATAACTGGGCTTAGTAGACTGTACGTGTTGATCATAGAGGATCCAAATAAAATGGAGAAAACCAAAAGTAGGAAGCAAAGTGAGTATAAATGTAGCAACAGGTAGAGCTTCTAATTTGGAAATCTGATGTTAGAGAATAATCTAACCTGCAGAATAGACCTGTAGCTATTTAATATTGAGTATGTAGGTATTAAGCTGATGGTTTTTTTGTGATAGGTAGAACCTATACCTGAATCCTGACTCAAGCACCCCATAGAGAGTCATAGCCTCTCTAGGCACCAGACACACTCAGTTCTCAGGCACAGAGCAGCTTGAATAAAAGAAATACTGGGTACCTATGGGGAACCTCCTTCTTTTACCACCATGTGTTATAATGTGAACTTCATGCCTACCCTTAACCCAGGTGGAAAGAAAATCCTGAAAGTTGTGACTTATTTTAGATACTGCCTCTGAGGTAACACTAAGACATGGGTCCCAGAATAAAATTTATCATGGGTCAACTTGTCAGACTCTCTTTTGTTAACATTCTGATCTCCCATGCCTTTGCAGTGGGTGCAGTGAAACTCAAACACATCCTGTGATATTTCCCCCAATTTCCCCAGATATAAATGAAATGGATATCTTCAATGACTATCAGAATTTCCACAATGGCCCTTGACTTTTGAAGCAATGGCCTCGTGAATTTCATTGATTCAACTCATTTCTACTGAAGGAGTATATAAATCAATACCACTTCCTGAGGAAATAGATGAGATTGGTGCAATTAAACAGTCTCTAAATGAACAGGCATGATGATGCATTGAGTTTCATTTGGCTTGGCTTAAAGTTGACACAGGAAGGCACTAGGTGAAAGAAGAGTGCTGCAGAAGGCAAGTCTTTTTCAGGATTACCCTGGAACACTGTGGAATATAGAATAATCCTAATTTTTCTCCTCCCTTTTTCTATAAGAACAGGTGCAACATGTGCTCCTTGGTTTTCCTGGGATATGGCTATTGATTTGGTTCCGTGGTCGAGAGCTTGAAAAGAGATGCATTCAAGTTTGTGATATGAAATTCTGAGAAATGTTATATGAATGAACTCTCAGAATGGGCCCACACCCCCTGTAGAGGAATGTCTGTAAAGGATAGAAGAGCCAGGTGTTAATGTCTGACCTGCTTTGTCTTTACAGTGGGTATTGTGGGACTCAAACACATCTTGGCATTGCCCCAGTTTCTCAATGTGGATGGATGTTAGTAAGTTGATGGATGTTAGTCATCCTCCTTTCCCAGGCAGCCCAGTACTCTCTCAATGAATTCACAAGGAAGGAGGCCATGGTGGGCCTGCTGCATATAGATCCCATCACCAATGCTGATTAGGCTAATTCTACAGTAACATGCTCAATTGGATACTAGTAAAATGATTGAGAGCTCATTCTATAGTTCAAGGAAGCCAGCCAAAAACCACCCAGTGACAAGTCCATTTTCCTGAACCTCTAAATTGCAAGAATTTGTCCTTGTTAAAATAAAATACTATTCTGATTTTTTTCCTTCCTTGTCATAATTCTTTCAGCACCATTATCTATGTAGTTATTAAATTTCCTATGGAGTCACATGACACAGTTTAGACCAATGAGATGAAACCAAAAGTGTGTTGGGAATTTGGGGAAAAGTTTTTGTTCTCCTGATCACATCCTCTTCCTCCCTCCTTCAACCTTCTTGCTGGTTGAAATACGGACATGATACCTGGTGTTTCACCAGATATGCTGCAACTATAAGGTCATGTTCATGAGGATGAAGGCATAACTGCTAAGGATGGTAGCCCATAAACATGGAAAAAGTCCCTGATGTCATCTTGAAAGCCATCTATCATTGGACTCCTGTTGAATGAGTCACATAAATCTTTTTTTTTTTTTTAACCATTCAAGCCACGGTTGCTCACAGCTAACTGCATTCTTAGCTTTTTTACTGTTCAGAGGAATTTTCTAATTGTCTTAGACAAAAGTAAAATGGTACCAGTTAAGAGACATTTTTGTCAAATTGGGTTTTGTTTTGTGAGGTTTATTGTCTACTCTGGACCAAAGATGAATAGCTGCTGCTTTTTTTTTCCTCTCTCTCTCTTAAGCAAAATACATGCGTATGAGAACCATTGGTCAAGGTGGGAATTTGACCTCTGACTATATTACAGTGACTCACTTTCAATATTCTTGTCTCAGGTTTTTGACTTGTGCTACTATTTTGAGGTTTTAGCCATCCAGAGAAAGAGTCTCCCATCAAAGAAAAATTAATGGCTTCACTGAATTGGAAGCTGAGACAAAACACTTCGTCATTTCAGATTGTTCATGCCACTAGAAAAACAGACAAAAACTACCCAGAAGACTGCCTGGTGAACTTAACTGCTCTTCAAGGCCTACTGATGAAGACAAATGGAAGACCACTGGCACCCAGGCGGGCAGGATCACTGAGGGTTCAGGCCCATGAAGAGCTGAGAGATGAGTCATTGCATTCGATAAAGAGCTTTAATCCACTGAGGTCCTGGTAAGAGGCAGAGGGAACCTGGAATCAATGAGGAAAGGGGAAAGTTATAAATAGGATTCCGATCAGCTCTAGAAATGAGAACTGAAGCCTCTAATTGCACTTTGTTTTCCATGTTATGTTATTGGAAGACATTTTTGGTGTTTTAGTCTCTTTATTCCCATCCTATTGTATATAATGTTATCAGTAGCCAAATGTAACTGTTATTCCGTATGTTGAAAAATAACAATATCATCTCATAATATACCTAGAGGGGAATGTGATATGACCTTTGCTTCTGTGAGCATCTGCTGATGTCAAGGAGATAAAACTAACATAATGAAAAAGAACAAAATAAAAATGTACAAGGATGCAGTGTGCATGCTGGTGAAACAACTGATTCCAGGAGAGAGTACCAAGGATCAGAAAACTCTAGAAAGGGGCTATCAGCAAGTGAAACTACCTGAGCTTGATGAAGGGATGACGTTGGAATGGACAGAATGAAGCTGAAAAGCTGTCATTCTGGGGAAAACAGGGATACTGCAAGAAGCTATATGCAGGAAGAGGTGAGGAGAAAGCATCAGTGATTATTCATAGAAACAAACTTTTTTGTTTTCTGCTTTATTTCTTTAAAAAATGGGGATACATGTGCAGAACGTGCAGTTTTGTTACATAGTATATGTGTGCCATGGTGGTTTGCTGCACCTATTGACCTGTGCTCTAAGTTCCCTCCACTTTCCCTCTATCCACCAATAGGCCGTGGTGTGTGCTGTTCCCCTCTCTGTGTCCATGTATTGTCAATGTTAACTCCCTCTTATGACTGAGAACATGTGATGTTTGGTTTTCTGTTCTTGTGTTAGTTTACTGAGGATGATGGCTTCCACCTTCATCCACGTCCCTGCAAAGTACATGAACTGATTCCTTTTTACTGCTGCATAGTATTCCATGATATATGTACCACATTTTCTTTATCCAGTCTATCATTGATGGGTATTGGGGTTGATTCCAAGTCTCTGTGCTTGTAAATAATGTTTTATTAAGCATACATGTGCATGTGTCTTTATAGTAGAATGATTTATAATCCTTTGAGTATATACCCAGTAATGGGATTGCTGGGTCATGTGGTATTTCTGGTTCTAGATCCTTGAGGAATCGCCATACTATCTTCCACAGTGGTTGAACTAATTTATATTCCCACCAAAAGTGTAAAAGCAGAACCAAACTTTTATTTGACAATTTTCCATCTGGTGACAGACCAAACTCTAAGAAAAGACCCAGAATGCCCTCTATGCATTCTTTGTGCAAAAAGTATGTTTGCAAAGTCATCGTGTTGTCTGATACATGAAAACTTTAAAAACACTTTTAAAATGCAGTCTTTTCTGCATTTAAATAACACATAATCTATTTTAAAATCCTTTAGATTTTTAAGAAAAATGTCTATCACTCTCAGCTGTTAATACTTTTTCATGAAGAAGAGGTTTTATTCAAACCTGATAAAAATGCAAAAGAATAAACAATAATGTTCTGCTTTCCATTGCATTTCCTTTCATCCAAAGTTCTTAAAACACTTTGAAGTTAGTAGCTATATCTCTAAATGGCTGTAATATAATATAACTGTACCATCATCTTTTTTTTAACCAGTGAAAAAAATCACAGAGCAATGTAGCTACTGACTCAACTAAATGAGGACCCAGGATTCAGGGTAAGAATCGCCATACCACTCTACAAACCAAGGCATAAAAAGGGGAAAAAACAAAAGATATAGGTCTTGCAGATAAAAAGGCAGATTTCCTCCTCTTTCTAAGAAGATATAAGACCTGCGTAATAGTCAGTATTTTCTTTATCTGTGACATAAGCATAGTAACTTTAAATTACTGTGGGATGTGTTTCATCACTTGATGCCTCGAGAGAGATCATTAAAGGAATCTTTTCTATTTTTCAATTTTTTTTTCTGACAAGCACTTCTACCAACAAGACAAATTTTGGCAAGATTTACTTTCCCAAATAAAAAGGAACTTAGCTGCATTTGCCTGACCTAGAAATACAAATTCTCTCTTTTACCATTATTTCCATCTAAAATTAAACCAGCTCATACCCTTTAATTTTCAGGAGTACTGACAGGGCATATAAAACCCCAACTCTTCTCTGGAGAGGCTTCATTTGCAACTAGCATTCCAGAGTATTTTAATTCAAGTTTGTTTACAGAGCTTTCTTGAATTTTTAGAACAGAGTTTTATAGTTGACAGCAGGCAGCAGCGTGGGGATAAACTTTAAGCTATAGTAGCATTTTCTCCCAGCAAATACAGTGTTAAATTTTGAGTAGATGAGGTCTTTCTAAAACAAAGAACTACTCCATAAAAGTGACCAGTTAAGGGCATTCAAATCCCTGGATGCCTTGGCTAATTCACCTGCCTCTTTTCTGACCTAAAATAAGCCATCTAATCCGAAACATGAGTTTTTTTCCTGGCCAAAGAAGCCACAATTTGTCACTCAAGTCATTTAATGCCACATATTGCCATTAGTCATCCTAATGTAGTGCAAAGTCATGGTTATGACATTTAGGGTTTTGGGGTAGCCAATTTTAATGAGGAATAAATAATTTCTCCTGTTCAGTTAATACCTGTTAGTGTAGAAAGGTAATCCAAATGTCACTGCTCCATCTCTTTATTGAGAAAAAAGAATAATGAGCAACATCTGCTTTGAATGTGTTCCTGGCAAAAAAGGCTTGAGGTCTCTTCTAGTCACAGAATGATCTGTTTAAGAGCTGGGGGAGTGTTCAGAAGTCTGTGTACCTCCAACAAGCACACTGTCGCTAGGGAAAAAAAAAACCCACAGGAAGCTCTAGGAGTATATATTGAGCCATCAAAACTGCATACATGTGTACATACTTCTGTTCAGAAAGATAGAAATGCATCTAGAGTAGGAAAGAGCATGTAATAACTTTGTGTATTGCCTCTTTAAAATCAGTGGCAATAAGAGGAACTTTTATGAACAGGTTTTGTTCCTTCCAGCTTTAGCTTTGTGCACAGAGCTGTGGGGAACCACTGCAGGACACTGCTAAATGGACAAATTTACAATCTGGTCCCTGTAAAGTGCTCCAAGCCACATCTCATCCAAGTTGTCTTGTGCTATTTTCACCACCTGTGATGCCAGGGGGCACGGGTCAGAACCAGAGTCACCCCCAACTCACACATGCACCAGCTCACTCCCAGAGGATTCAGCCTTCTCCCATTTATCTGAAGGCTGAAGGTTTTTTTAGATTTCCTGGCTTCTTACTTTGGTGAAACATATGGATATTTATCTATTTTTCTCCTTTTGGAAGTATCTTTCCAGATTTTTCCAGATTCAGAAGCAGAAAAATAAACTCAATTAGAAAATGAAGTAGTATAACATGATTCCCTTGGGGCCCTCAACATCTTTTTCCTGTCGTGTTTTTAATTTGATCATTCCTCTGCACAAACTTGCAATGCACAAGTGCTTCAAGTAAACCAATAAAGGTAGGGCCTTCTTTTAAATGCCAAGTCACCTACTGTAATATCTAGCTCTCTTTAGGAAAAATATGTAAAAAATGTGTATTACAAGCTTTTTTTCTCTCCTGTTTACTTTGGGTTCCATTATTCATTGAGAATCTGAAGTAGTCAGGCTTATCTAGGTTAGGTTGCAATAAGAAAAAAAAATTAACCCTAAATCTCACTGGCTAAAACAGTAAGTTTATTTTATTATTTTTAATATCACATTTGTGGTTCAGATAGCCACCTAGCTGGCTCCCCAGAATACCTCCTTACTTTTCTGTAAAGAAGTCTCCATAATACTTCTATCACTGGGGAGGTATAACGCTGTCCCACTCCCACCAGATCCATAACAAATCTTGTCTTAGAAAGTGATGACTAAACAAAGAGCTTTCTTTATAAAGCCATCAACTGAAAAAAAAAAAACCTTAAAATGCTAATTTATCTTTCATAAAAACTAAACGTCAAAAGTAATTGGAGAAGGAATGGCAGAAGAAGTCACTGATTACCTTATTAAGAATATTTTACTCTCAGATTATCTGTGAATTTATCATAGAATCTTTTATCTGTATAAGGTCAGTGTGATACACTGACCACTCATTTGTGTTATGTTTCAATTTGGATCCTGTTGGTTTTTATTTTTTTTTCTGACAGGGTATTTTTATCTTATTGGTATATTCATATATATAATATATAATTATATATAGTCAATAAGTATAGTACTGTATCAAATATGCACACAGACACACACACACAAAAATATACATGTACACCTACACATTTGTGAATATGTTATTCTGGAATTAACCAATAAGAGAAAACACTGGCCATGTCTATGTATTACATTTTTCTTTGGTGTCTGGTGGGTTTTATTTTGTTTTTTTCTGATAGGATTTTTTTCTCATTGGTGTATTCGTGTGTGTGTGTGTGTGTGTGTGTGTGTGTGTGTGATATGTAACTATATAAAACATATTTTTGGTATATTCCTTTATATATAATTATATAAAGAATTATATGCTATCATTATGTAAAGGAATCATCTGTTTTATAGTATATATAATTATAATTTCTTAACATGAAGAAAAATGAAGCATTTGTCTAGCTTCCCAGCGTTTCTCTTAACTTTTATTTTATTTATTTCTTTTTTTGTGTGAGATGGAGTTTCACTCTTGTTACCCAGGATGGAGTGCAATGGCGCGATCTCGGCTCAACGCAACCTCCGCCTCCTGGGTTCAAGCAATTCTCCTGCCACAGCCTCCTGAGCAGCTGGGACCGCAGGTGTGCGCCACCATGCCCAGCTAATTTTTGGGTTTTTAGTAGAGATGGGGTTTGGGTTTTTAGTAGAGTTTCACCATGTTGACCAGGATGGTCTCGATCTCTTGACCTTGTGATCCACCTGTCTTGGCCTCCCAAAGTGCTGGGATTATAGGTGTGAGCCACTGCGCCCAACTATTTTATTTATTTCTATTTTTAGGTATTTCTTTTGTGCATGTGTATATTTAAATTGTTTCTTTTTAAATTAACAAATAGAAATTTTATATATTTATGGTTTCCAACATGACATGTTGAAATATGTACACATTATAGAATGGCTAAATAGAGTGAATTAGCATGTGTATTACATCACATACTTATCTTTTTTTGTGGTGAGACTACTTAAAACCTACTAAGCAATTTTCAAGAATACAGAACCTCATTATTAACTATAATCAATGTTGTACAATAGATCTCTTGAACTCACTCTTCCTATATAAAAATCACACTTTGCTTAAATACCCTCATATTCCGTGGCCTCTTCACATAAGCAATGCAATTTTTTTTTCTGAAAAAAAATCTGATAAAGTAAAAGTGAACAACATAGGAAAAACTGAAAATATGACAACACTGTAGCCCCATCTTGAATTGGGATGTCCACGCTTTGAAGAATCCATGTAGAATGGGCCAATGCCCGCTTTCAAAGGTGTCTTTTATAATTTTACATTCTCTGCTTAATTGTTCTGAGAAAAGTCTGCAGACAAGCATAAGGATGCTTTTCCCTTTACCATCACCTGGGCATTCCACAAGCTTCCATAAAGTTAATCTACAGATGTTACCAGTTTTTTGGTTGCTTTGGATGGTTTCTGTTTCCTCTCCTCATGCATGGCAACATGCTTTAATAAAAAGAGCATGGGCTCGGGATAAGGCAGGCCAGAGGTCAAAACTTGGCTCTACCACTGAGATACAAGCCAGTTACCCACTTAGATGCTTTCTTTATCCACAAAACAGGAGTAGATATTGTGATTCAAAGTCACTCAAGGATCACACAAGTCTAAACTGAAGTCATATTATTTAACTTAGAACATCCTCACATGTCAGGAGCCAAACCCAAGATATTTTTATAAAAACTGAAGCAACTGAATTCACCAATCTGAAGAACGTATTTTCAGGAGCCTAAAGGCGGAGATCCTGGGCACACTGAAGTCAGTCATGATATGCTGAACAAAGTATGGGACACTGATTTGAGAAGCCACTGGGATAATAAAGGATGGCTGGAGACTGACATGTTTTACTGATGCTTATTTCTCTTTAATTATCAGCCAACTTTCTTATTTCTCTCTAATTATCAGCCACTTCCACTCTATTCATCTCAGATATCCTCCACATTTACAGAATGCCCAGTTACCTGATTTCCAAGAAGAGGAAGGTGTTTGACTGACTGCTAGGTAGAAGTGGAATCATTCCACCTACACAGATCCTAGTCTATTCTGACCCAATCTGGCCCTACACTATCACTACTGACATCTTTACACCTAAGTACAGCCCATCCTGAAAGGAGAAAACCCCAACATAAGTATGAGTGTGATTTCAGCCCTTAAATCCGCTTGTCTAGAAAGTTTCCAGAATGAGATGGGCTATCCCATCACAAAATAATAGTCAGGATTACACTGAGTACATGGAGGAAGCTTGAGTAAATGCAGGATGGAGCATTCTTTAGTTTAATGGACTGAGGCCAGCATAAAAGTTTGGTCCAAGCCAGTGTAGAAGGGCTTTATTCTTTAATGGTTGTAACTTACCCACACTTTTGAGTTGACCATACCATCGTTGGCCTGGGTTTCTAACAGGTCTTAGCAGAAGAATTTTATAATTGCCCAGCCTCAGTGAATGTTAACGGGAGAAGACAGGTGAGGACAGCAGACAGGTGACTGGAATTCCGAGCCAGAGGTACCAGATGTTTACATTGTACAGAGAACCCATCCTATTAGCAGACTCAGATGACAATCTTTAAAATGATTATCACCACAAGAAACAACACTAAATACTCTATGCATAGCCCATAGAGACTAGTATAATAACGTCTCTATTTAGGTGAACCTGATGGTCAAATTTGTCCAAGATTCTGAGGACACCGTCTTAATGTTTATTTTGCAACTCTTCATAAGTACACAAACATCCAATGTACAATTCAGCATGGTTGAACTCTACACCCTTCTCCCTCACCTTCATCCTTCTTTATAAATTAGTCAAGTTAAAGGACAAGACACCCTGTCAGTTTGATATAGATTGGTCATATATTTACAGAAATTTATTTTTAGAATCCAAAGGGTAGAGATTGAAGAGATAACTTTCACCAACATATGGGAATAGAGACTTGTGTTTACAGAGCCAGTGCTAGAAAGGAGCTGGTCCACTCACAAAGAAGGCCTGCATATACCCCTTTGTCCTTTCCAGTGTTTCTTCCATGCTGTCTATAGAATAGCAAGATTTATTTCATCCTTCTATTCTATCATTTGGAAACCAGCGTGTTGAGCCGATGGTCTTCCCAACCTGGGAAATTTCTGGGTTTGGCAGAATAGGTTAGCTCTGCTCATCAGGGAAAACATGCTCTCTATTTCTTTAACTATATTCCCTCTGAATCTATGGGGTATACCTTATGTTGACCTTTTCTTGTACTGATAAGATATGAAATTCAGATTTGGTTTTGCACTTGAAATACATTTGAAAGCCATTTGAACCAATCTCATGCAATCTTCCATAAGGTATATGTAGTTCAAGAGAGTTTTTCATTAAAGTTGTGGCAAAGGGCACGGCCAATGGCAACATGTTAACTTGCCTTGCTTTGTTAGCCATTCGTGTGTGTGTGTGTGTGTGTGTGTGTGTGTGTGTGTGTGTGTGTTGATTAATACAGAGCAGAGTGCACAATCCTCTAGCCAAATATCATATAAATATTTTTATATTTACAACTTTCATGACCTGTGCTTGACTTCATCTGTACAAGCCACCTCTACTGTATTCATCTCAGATATCTTCCACATACACAGAATGCCATTATCTCATTTCCAAGCTAGTTTACAAAGTCATGTTCTAGTTTTGAAAGTACCATTAGAGTCCTTTACAACTAGACCCATATTTCCACAGCCCATTAACTACTAACAAATGAGTAGATGGAAAGCATAAGTTTAAAGGGAGAGTACTTGTGCTGCTATTGATCTCACAGAAAAGAAGCCCCACTATGAGCTATGAGTCCTGCTCAGTGTGTATCTTAGGGCAGGTTTCCAAACAATAAAATTAAAAAGAGAATAAGAGAGGTTCTGAGTTAGAGATGGATGCAGGAGAAATATTGGGCAATATTCTTGGAAGCCACACTTATAAGGGAGTGAGGGAAGCAGAACTGGACAGCAAGAAAATGCAAATGGTGATTTAGTTGCAGTAGATGACTCATCTGAGGCTACAGGGAGCACTAGAACTAGGATGGCCTTGGGGAGTTGCCAGGAATCAAGGCAAGGTGGCAGGAACTTTGTTTCCCTACATTGATCAGTCATTGAGTTCTGGCTCACAGGGAGGGGTGTAACCTGGGTGAGGCAGCTCACTTGAGCCAGGGAAATTCCCTGCGTGACCCTCATTTATGAGCTGTCAGCAGCTTATAACTGAGTAGCTGAGAGTATGAGGGCCTCAGTCTGAAGGAAGACTCTGCAGTGCACCAAAACTTCCACTACATTTCCAGTTCTTTGTACTTCTCAGATCCATTGGCTTTAGATAGCATGCTTATTCCATTTAGGGGATGCTCCTCGAAGATTCTGGTTGATGCCTTGTCTCAGGGAAATCTAAAAAGCTAAGATTAGTGAAAATGTTTGGCCCTGCTACTACAACTAGTTTTGAGGCTGCAAGTGATACATACTTTCTAGCTACTCTGCTCTACCTATTCCAAATTCTCCTCATCACCAGCTAGTATCTCTGCTGGTCAAGACCACTTACCTTTTTGGGTAGCTGAGATTCTCCTCTCAGGAGTGTCTCAGCCTCTGGTCACTATGCTCTTTTAAAGCCATATATGCTTCATTTGTTTGTATGCTAATAAAATCGAGCAGGGAAGAGCCAAGAAACATCTGAGAGGAAAATCAGGAACCCAAATTTCTTTTCTTTCTACGTTGTATAACTAGGGCCAATTCATTAAAGAATAAAGCCCTTCTACACTGGTAACTAGGGCCAATTTTCCCTATCCAGTCATGTGACTGTGTTTCTTGACTATGAATGTGGTCTATGAATGTGGAGCATGAAGTAATTTGGTAGCAGCCATAGCTCAAATTTTTCCTGAGACTCTGACTGTGTCTCCATGATGGCAATATTTTATCTCTAATAACCAAAATCTCTAGAACCATAAAGCCTACATCTGAAGGGACAAAAAGCACAAATTCCCCAAGTGGGAGTCTGGGAATGATGGTCAAAGGGTCAATCCTACTTCCATCCCTTGGCTCCCTGAAATGTTGTATTCTGTCTGGAAACTTAGCACTATATAATAGTTTCTGATTGAAGGTTTATGCTGATAATGGCACCCCATCATCACAGATTGTCATCTCTAAATTGACAGGTCATCTGTGCATTCAGAAGGCCATACTGTAACTATACCAGGTCAGCAGTATTGGTTTGTACGATATATGATAGGGTTAGTGCATCCCGTGATTATGTCCCTACTTGGCTGTAAAATTGGTCCTTTGGACTAGTGAGACATTTTGCAGTATACTGTTAATAAATCAAACACTTTACATACTTTCATATAGTGTACCATGAATAGAAAAAAGCAAATCCATACCTGGGATATGTGCTTATTCAGGCAAAATAAATTTCTCTCTTCCAAAGTGGCTATAGTTGAACTTGCCACCAATTGGTTAGTATGCTGAAGCAATAGTGCCATAGTGGGGCCTCAGTGTTGGTCTCTGTTGATGGCAGTTTGGATATACAGCGTCAGCTGTAACAGTCTTGGTGTATCACAGCTCATGCTGTTGGACCCACGCATAGCTTCCTGCCTGCCACTACGGCTGCTCTATTCATGATCCCATAGTCCTAGCAACTTTAAAGGCTAATGCCAGAGGCTGGCTCATATGAACTGCAGAGGCCATTCTTTTCCTTGGCGTTTGGTGCCTCTTTTGTGAGAATAATCTCTGGTGGGTGTTAACAAGCAATACAAAGATGTTCACAGGTTGTGCCCCCTCCTATAGATCCATATACGCGTTTCCCAGACCTCCTTGCTGATTATCTAATTTTTCTTCTTTCAGCACCTTAACAATCAGCCAAACCATTCACTGCTTTTCAAGATTTGTAATAATATGACCACAGACCACTTTTGTTTGTACACAAGGTAGATGCAACAGATGTACCACTAAAATCTCTGACCAATGGCAGAATTTCTTCCTCCTGAGTGGGAAATAGTATAATCTATAATTGCTAAGTTTGTAAGAGCAGCTTTCACCCCTGTCATTCCCCACAGAATGTGATGTTGCTTTCGATTTATGATCTTGGTTGATGGGAAGAGGGCAGTTTCAGAAGGCTATTTTACCTTAACCACTACAGTCCCTTCCCCAAAGGACTATAGCAGGGGTTCTTCTAAGACCAGATACGTCCTGTGCCAATAAAATGTATCTCTCTACATTCAAGGACTGGGGGGAAATGACCTCTGGTTTCCTCTATGGTCTTGACAGACCCATAGTGAACCAAACCTTGGCAATTATTCCCTTTATCACCTGCCCCCATACATACCTACTTCTTTTGGGGCAGAGGGAAGAGGATGCTTTGCGTCCTCAGCTATCAGCATCAACTCAGAACCTATATCCAATCCTAAAAATATGATTTGAATATTCCTCTTTCTCCTGTGTATGGTTATTCGTAAATAACCATAAGTCTTTCTGGGGAAAGACTGAGGTAAAATCACTGTATATAATTGCCTTGTTGTTGCAGGGTCTTTTTCACTGTGACCCAGCCTCTCTTTCAGTCAATGGTTCTGAATATGAAAATTGGCTCAAATCTAGAAATTAAGAATTTTTGACAATATTAAGGGCAATTGTCCTGAGCCATTTGGACACTTATACTTTTTTATTATATCAGTTAAGTAATACCCTTGCTGGCTGCCCATGTACATTGCCTCTAAAAGAACACAGTGTTCTTTTAATCAATTCCATAACTCTATGCCCCTAGGTGCCACTTTGACCTTGATGCTCATTTTTAAAATTGTACTACCTTGCTGCTGACAGTTAAATACAGCCACCTGAGTCTTATTACACTAATATCCTTTTATCTGCAATGCTCTCAGAGAGCCCAGTTCTGTAACAGCATTTCCTACCATTAGCTTTGGCTTACAGACGACGGCCACCACTGAGCTTGTCAAAAATATTGGCGTTTCTCTTTCCATTGTTTTCTAGGCCCTCTCCTAAAACATAGTGAGCTGGTAGGTTTTCTGTCCTTATACAGAAAATAACAAGAACCATCTGATTCCATAATCTTTATAATTTCTTCTTTTTCACAAACCTCTAAATGCCTAAGATATAACATTCACCCGTGCATTTCCTTCCTCTATATCCCATTTCAGTTCCGTTAGGGATTTTTTTAAATTATACTGCTACATCATGTCAATGTATATCAGTGCTTTGAAGACTACCAGTGCTACAGTCTTCATTGCCAGCTAGCCAACCAGTGATGAATCCAGCTCCAAAATCTTACTTTAAGTTTGTTTCAAAGACCATTTCTCATTTTAAATCCCTGGGAAATAGACACTAATACAGAGATTTCACGCAGAGAGTTTGTTGGGAGAGCCCTTGGAAACACCACCTATAAAAAAGTGAAGGAAGTAGGTTTGGGCAGAGGGAGAAGTTGAGCTGAGAAGCAGTTTCAAAAGACACCTCTATTAATACAATTAGTACCTCTGAAGCTGAGCATTTCAAAAACAATCCTCCTTAGTTGCAAACTTCATTACCCCATTTCCAATAATGGACAAACAATTGGCAAGATGACCAACAAGAAAATAGAAGATTTGAACAACACTACAAAACAACTAGACCTAACAGACACACTTAGAACTTTTCCTCAAGTACACATATAATATTCTTCATGTTAGGCCATAGGATAGGTTATAAAACAAACTTCAATAAATTTAAAAAGAAAGCAACGTGATATCCCAATAGATGCAGAAAACACTATCAATAAAATTCAACACCCCTTCATGTTAAAAACTCTCAAAAATCTAAGTACTAAAGGAACATACCTCAAAATAATAAGAGCCATCCCACAGCCAACATCATACTGAATGGGCAAATGCTGGAAGCATTCCCCTTGGAGACCAGCACAACAAAGATGTCCTCTCTCACCACTCCTATTCAATATAGTACTGGAAGTCCGACAAGACAAGAGAATGAAATTAAGGGCATCCAAATAAGAAGAGAGAAGGTCAAACTACCCCTGTTTGCAGACAACAAGATTTTATATCTAGAAGAAACCATACTCTTGGTCCAAGAGGCCCTTCAGCTAATAAACAACTTCAACAAAGTTTCAGGATACAAAACCCATGTACAAAAATGACTAGCATTCCTATACACAAGCAACAGACAAGCGAAGATCCAGATCAGAAAGGCAATCCCATTCACAGTTGCCACAAAAATAATAAAATACCTAGGAATACAGCTAACCAGGTAGGTGAAAGAGTTCTACCATTAAAACTACAACAAAACACTGCCCAAAGAGATGGCACGTAGAAAAACACTCCCAGATTATAATAGGAAGAATCAACATCATCACAATGGTCATATTGCTCAAAGTAATTTATAGACTCAATGCTATTCCTATCAAACAATGACATTCTTCACAGAACTAGAAAAACTATTTTAAAATTCATATTTAAAAAGAGCCAGAATAGCCAAGGCAATACCAAGCATAAAGAACAAAGCTGGAGGCATCAGATTACCCAATTTCAAACTATACTACAGAGCTGCAATGAGAAAGCCATAATGAAATACCATCTAGCCCCAGTCAAAACGGCTATTAATAAGAAGTCAAAAAATAACAGATGCTGGTGAGGTTGCAAAGAAAAGGTAACACATATACACTGTTGGTGGAAGAGTAAATTAGTTCAACCATTGTAGCAAGCAGTATGGTGATTTCTCAAAAAGCTAAAAACAGAATTACCATTCAACCCAGCAATTCCATTATTGGGTATATACCCAGAGAAATTTAAATTATTTTACCATAAAGACACATGCATGTGAATGTTCACTGCAGCACTATTCACAATAGAAAAGACATAGAATCAACCCAAATGTTCATTGAGACAGATTAGATAAAGAAAACATAGTACATATACATGATGGAATACTATGCAGCCATAAAATAGAATGAGATAATTTCTTTTGGAGGAACATGGATGGAGCTGGACTTAGCAAACTAATACAGGAACAAAAAACCATTATCATGGGTTCTCACTTAAAAGTGGGAGCTAAATGATGAGAACTTACAAACACAAAGAAGGAAACAACAGACAGTTGGGTCTACCTGAAAGTAGAGAGTGGGAGGAAGGGGAAGAGTGTGAAAATATAACTGTTGGGGACTGGGCTTAATACCTGGGTGATGAAATAATTTGTACAACAAATCCTGGTGTTTACCTATGTAATAAACCATAGGTAAACCTGAGTTTACCTATGTAACAAACCTTCACATTTACCCTCAAGCCTAAAATAAAAGTTTAAATAAATTTAAAAAGACAGGCATGATACATAATACATAGTATCTAATCACAATGGAATAAAATTAGTAATCAGTAACAAATCTTGGAAATACACAAGTTTGAAAATTAAATGTGTCAAAGAAAAATCAAAACACTAATTAGAAAAAAACTTTAAAATGAGTTAAAATGAAGACACAACACACTAAAGCTTATGGGATATAGCTAAAGCAGGGCTTCAGGTAAAATTTATACCTGTAGATACCTACGTTAAAAAAAAACAAAAAGGATCTCAAATTAATAATATAATCCCATTTAAAACACTGGTAAAACAAGAGCAAACTAAACATAAGGCAAGTAGAAGGAAGAAAGTCATAACTATTATAGTGAAAATTAATAAAATACAGGATAGAAATACAGTAGAAAAAATCAACAAAATCAAAAGCTGATTTAAAAATAATGACACTTATTTAGTTAGACTGATCAAGGAAAAAAGAGAACACTCAAATTATTAAAATCAGAAATTATAAAGGACATTTTTACTGATCATACAGAAATAAAAGGGATTATAAAGGAATATTGTGAATAGTTGTATAACATTAAGTTGGGAAAATTATATCAAGTAGAAAAATTTCTAGAAAGATATAAAGTACCAAAACTGACTCAAGAAGAAATAGACAATCTGAATAGATTTGTAACAAGTAGAGAAATTAATTAATCAAAAAAACTATCCACAAAGAGAAGACCAATGGCAGATGATTTTACTGATGAATTCTATCAAATATTTTAAGAAGAATTAATAACGAATCTTCACAAACTTTTCCAAAAATAATATGGGAGGGAACAGTCCCCATCTTATTCTATGAGGCCAGTATTACCCTGATACCGAAATGAGACAAACACTACAAGAAAACTACAGACCAATATCTCTTATGAATAAGGATACAAAAACCCTTCATAAAATGCTAACAAGTCAAATACAACAACATAAGAAAAAAATTATATACCATGACAAAGTAGAATTTATACCAGGAATACAAGGTGGGTTTAACATCTGAAAATCAACTAATATATCAATAGAATGAAAAAAAAATTATGTCAGCATCTCAATACATGCAGAAAAGCATTTGACAAAACTCAACATCTTTTCATGATGGAAAACTTCACAAACTAAGAGCAGAATGGATCTTCCTCAATCTGATAAAAGAAATCTCAAAAACAAAAAACAAAAAACAGAGCTAACACTGTAGTCAATGGTGAATAACTGTTCACCATTGATTGATGTATTACCCTAAGTTCAGGACAATACAAGTATGTTCACTCTTGTCAATTTTATTCAATGTCATTCTAGAGGTTTTACCAGGGTAATTTAGCATGAAAAAGAAAAGTAAAGTAAAGTAACAAGAAATCCAAATTAAAAAGAATGAAGTAGAACTACCTCTATCTGCAGATGACATAATCTTTTCATTAAAAATCCCAAGAAATGTATTTTTAAAAAATTAATTGAAATAGTGAGTTCAGCAAGTTTGCAGGTTACAAGACCAGTATACAAAAATCAATTGTATATCTATACAATTGCAATTTACAATCTAAAAATAAAAATATTTTAAAAATCAAAACAATAAAATACTTAGAAAAATGTTTAACAAAAATGCACAATTTATATTTTGAAGACTTCAAAATATTGCTAAATTTTAAATGACTTAAATAAATTAAAAATAACCCCTGTTTATGAATCAGAAGACTTAATATTATAAAGATGACTATGTTTCTAAAGTTGATCTACAATCTATCAGAATCACAGCTGGCTTTTTCTGTAGAAATTGAAAAGCTGACTTTAAAATTATATGGAATTGCAAGGTACCAAAAAAGCTTAAAAAAAAAAAAAAAGAAAAACAAAGTTGGAGGACTCAAATTTCTCAGTGTCAAAACTTACTACAAATCAACAATAATCAAGATAGTGAGGCACTGTCATAAGAACAAACATTAAGAGAAATGAAATAGAATCGAGAATCCAGAAATAAATCCATCTGCCTATGGTGCACTGATTTTGGGGAAGAGTTCCAAGCTTTTTAAAAGGGAAAGAATGATCTTTTAAACAAAGGATGCTGGAACAACAATATAGCCACATGCCAAAGAATGAAATCAAACCTCTACCTCATACCACCTATAGAAATTAACTCAATGTGGGTCAAACACCTAAATATATGAGGGAAAACAATACAACTCTTAGAATAAAACACAGGTATTTTTGATCTTGCAGTTGGTAATAAATTCTTGATTGTGACACCAAAATCATGAGCAGAAAAAGAAGAAAATAGTCCAAAACAATGGACTTCATCAAATTCTGCTTTAAAGCATGTGATCAAAAAGTAAAAAGACAATTCACAGAATGAAAGAAAAAATTGAAATTATATATCTGATAGGAGACTTAGATCTAAAATATATAAAGAACTCATATAATTCTATAATAACAATAATAAAAGCCAAATTTTTTAAATGGGAGAAAGAGCTGAATAAACATTTCTCCAAAGTCATAAATGTAAAAAAGTATGTTTGATATCGTTAGTCATCAGAGAACTGAAAATCAAAACCACAACACAATGCCATTTCACAGCCACCAGGATATCTGCAATCAAAAAGTTAGTAAGAGCAAGTGTTGACAAGGATGTAGAGACATCATAATCCTTACAGACTTCTGGTGAGAACGGAAAATGGTGCAGCTACTGTGGAAAACAGTCTGGCACCTCCTCAGAAGGCTAAGCATAGAGTTACCATGGACCTAAAATTTCACTCCTAGATATCTACTAGGAAAGATGAAAACATACATCTACACAAAAACCCATACATTAATATTGATGCCAGCATTATTCATAATAGCCAAAAGGTAGAAACAACCCAAATGTCTATCAGCTGATAAATGAACAAACAAAACATTATACATCCATCCATACAATGAAAACTATTGGCCATAAAAAAGGAAGTACTGCCACATGTTTTGACATGAATGAACCTTGAAAACATTATGCTAAGGGAAAGAAGCAAATCACATAAGACAAAGACTACATATTATGTAATTCCATTTACGTAAAATATCCTGAACAGGCAAATCCATAGAGACAGAAGGCGCTTTAGTGTTTGTCCAGGGATAGGAGGGATGAGGGGTGGTAACTAAAAAATACAGGGCTTCTTTATGAGGCGATAAAAATATTCCCATTTTGACTGTGGTGATGCTGGCATGTATCTGTGAATATACTAAAAAACTTTGAATTGTGCACTTTAAATGGGTGTTTATATGATATGTGAACTATATGTTGATAAAGACGTTATTTTAAAATTTTTTTACAAAAGTAGGTTGTGCACTCCACTGACAATGTAAACAATTTCTCTCATAGCTATTTCATTTTCACACTACTTTCTTTCCAACTCCTATTTCTACTCCTCACTTCCATTTATCTTATGCTTAGGTTTCATTTCCCTAGACCTACATTTCTGGTTCAATAACCTGCTTTTGGAGGTTTCCTGTGAACCCTCTTAATGAACCACAAGACTTTTTCAACGTAAACTCTATGATGTTTACCGGCATTTAAGGTTTTGCTTCCCCTACTTCTTCAGGTCAGGTATAGCCTCTGTCAATCCTCAATACTAAGAAACCTCTTCCAGAGAACAAGTAGGGGAAAAGCCCAGAGAATAATATGAGCTAAATGTGCAGTCATTCCTGTTCATTCACATTAAACTACTCTCCTTAAAATACACATTTGCATCTCACATATTTTAACCACCAGAAATTTCCAGGAAATTTCTCGGTTTCTTATACTAACAGATGTGAATCTAATATCTTCCATCTTCAGATGTGTCTCAATTCTAGAATATATTGATGTTTTTATCCTTAAGTTGGAACTCATTACACATTAAATGGAAACAACAAATGAATTCATGCATTCATTCATTCAACAAACATTCACAAAGGAACAAGTATTTATTATACTATGTACTGGGGTGCTGGGGACTCAACAGTCTCTGAATATATAGAAAAGGCTCCTACTTTAGAATGGTAGCGAGAGACGATCCATTCATGAAAGTGGCCTTTCAGCTGAATGAGAAGAGGCCAGTCATGCAAAGATCTGGAAGAAGAACATCCCAGAGAGAAGGAACATCATGAATGATTGCCTGAATGAGTGAAACAGAGATCCAAGGGACACATGATTCCAGAGAAAAGGGCAATTGCTTAAGACTAGGGTTTGGAAACTTTGTTTTTTTTTTATTGCATTTTAGGTTTTGGGGTACATGTAAGGAACATGCAATACTGTTGCAAAGGTACACATGTGGCAGTGTGATTTGCTGCCTTCCTCCCCTTAACCTATATCTATCTGGCCTTTCTCCCCAAGTTATCTCTCCCCAACTCCCCACCCCCTGCTGTCCCTCCCTAATTTCCCCCCAACAGACCCCAGTGTGTAGTGCTCCCCTCCCTGTGTCCATGTGTTCTCACTGTTCCACACCCGCCTATGAGTGAGAACATGCAGTGTTTGATTTTCTGTTCTTGTGTCAGTTTGCTGAGAATGATGGTTTCCAGGTTCATCCATGTCCCTACAAAGGACACAATATCATCATTTTTGATTGCTGCATAATATTCCATGGTATATATGTGCCACATTTTCCCAGGCCAGTCTATCATCAATGGGCATTTGGGTTGGTTCCAGGTCTTTGCTATTGTAAACAGTGCTACAATGAACATTCAGGTGCATGTGTCCTTATAGTAGAATGATGTATAATCCTTTGGAAATATACCCAGTAGTGGGATTGCTGGGTCAAATGGAATTTCTATTTCTAGGTCCTTGAGGAATCGCCACGCTGTCTTCCACAATGATTGAACTAATTGACACTTCCACCAATGGTGTAAAAGTGTTCCTATTTCTCCACATCCTCTCCAGCATCTGTTTTCTCCAGATTTTTAATGATCGCCATTCTAACTGGCGTGAGATGGTATCTCAATGTGGTTTTGATTTGCATTTCTCTGGTGACCAGTGATGATGAGCATTTTTTCATATGTTTGTTGGCCTCATGTATGTCCTCTTTTGTAAAGTGTCTGTTCATATCCTTTGCCCACTTTTGAATGGGCTTGTTTTTTTATTGTAAATCTGTTTTAGTTCTTTATAAATTCTGGATATCAGCCCTTTGTCAGATGGGTAAACTGCAAAAATTTTTTCTCATTCTGTTGGTTGCTGGTTCACTCTAGTGACTGTTTCTTTTGCCGTGCAGAAGCTGTGGAGTTTGATTAGGCCCCATTTGTCTATTTTGGCTTCTGTTGCCAATGCTTTTGGTGTTTTGGTCATGAAGTCCTTGCCTATGCCTATGTCCTGAATGGTTTTGCCTAGATTTTGTTCTAGGGTTTTTATGGTGTTAGGTCTTATGTTTAAGTCTTTAATCCATCTCGAGTTAATTTTAGTGTAAGGTGTCAGGAAGGGGTCCAGTTTCTGCTTTTTGCACATGGCTAGCCAGTTTTCCCAACACCATTTATTAAACAGGGAATCCTTTCCCCATTGCTTGTTTTTGTCAGGTTTGTCAAAGATTGGATAGTTGTAGATATGTTGTGTTGGCTCTGAGGCCTCTGTTCTGTTCCATTTGTCTATATCTCTGTTTTGGTACCAGTACCATGATGTTTTGATTACTATCACTTTGATTATTATTGTAGTAGTTTGAAGTCCAGTAGTGTGATGCCTCCTGCTTTGTTCTTTTTGCTTAGAATTGACTTGGCTATGCAGGCTCTCTTTTGGTTCCATATGAAGTTTAAGGTGGTATCAATATCATGAAAATGGCCATACTGCCCAAAGTAATTTACAGATTCAACACTATCCCCATCAAGCTACCAATGACCTTCTTCACAGAACTGGAAACTTTGAAAGACTTTTGTAAGTAGGTAAAACTGGAGCAGCACATTGGAAGAAAGCACCAGCTTCAAACTCATGAAAGGAATGGAAGTTATTCCAGGCAAGTGGAAGAATAAATCTGGACTATATTGTGTGAAACAGGTCAGGAAGTGCCAAGGGTCTTAGAGGATTGTTTCCTAAATGTGACCAGCGCTGAGCTTGGCTTTAGCTGTTTGGAATTCCAATGTGAATGGTGAAGAGTAAAATGGCGAAGAGTATTGGTTGTGCCCAGATTCGGTCCCCATTTCTGTATAGCCCACACTCATGCCTTATCACCTGCAAGAAATACTTATTTCAGTTTTGCAGAGACAAAGAATACTACTTTCCACTGGGCCCTCTGGTTGTAAAGAATCCAGTTCTCCCCACTTTGGCATTAGTATAGTGAAGTGCAGGATCTCTGAAAGAAGAAGGGGGCAAAATAAACTTAAGGTAGCTCTATGTCTTCCTGAGGATAAAAGAGTACAAAGCTCATTATTTCCAAGATAAAATTAATAAAGTCCTAATCATCAATAAGAACACTTTCCTCCTTTCAGAAATTACGTCCTCGCACACTGCCATGTGTGTACCTACGCAACTGTCTTGCATGCTCTGCTCATGTACCCCAAAACCTAAAATCCAATAAAAAATTTAAAAAAAAAAAAGAAATTACGTCCTCTGCTTCCTTTTTAGTCTCAGAAAAACTTTATTTTTTTAGAAACAGAGGGCAGAACAGCAACTTCCACCATCTCCAGCCCTTCACCATAATCTGCACTGAAAAACTGAAAAAGTCACTTGCTTTAATCAAAGAACTGTCTTTCTTCTGCTGTTAACCGTGGTTATTTAGGACTATATGTAAACTCAGTATTATTTTTAACACACAATATTTGGAAAAGAAGAATTAAATCATGCAGAGAGGCAGAAAGTGATTTTTACTTAAAATTCACAATATCCATGGTCACTATCCCCGGGGGAGTTTATTTCAAATGCTACTTAGTAATTTTTCAAGGCAGAAAATGACAAAGCCTGTCTGAGAAAGAAAGGAGAACAAACTCCATTAGTATCAATGCTCAGCCCCACATAACCCCCACCTCAGCCCACCCCCTTTCTCCTGTAAGTGTATCTTTGCCTGAAAGCTAAGAGGTGGCAAGAGCATTTGTGGCTGAAAGATACTTATAGTTCACAGTAAGCATTCTTTTCATTCTTTACATTTTTAAATACAGCAGCCTCAAGAGAAAGACTAAAGAAGAGCTGCCCTCTTAATATATGAGGTGAGTAATAGTGGACAACGATAAAAAGAAAGAGGATTTCCGTGTCATTTTTTTTAACCTCCCTTCTCTGTGGGGAGGTCAATTCCGGTTTGATAACCTATGCATAGACCACGTGTAGCGTATGGGAGTCATCTCAGAGACAGAAGAAAGGTAGATCAAAAGCATCTGCAATTTAAAATGCTCCCAAATCAATAGGCAAGCTTTGGAGAAATGGCTACATATTTTTAAGACTCTACCAGTTAATAGCACCTTTAAAGAACTCAGGGAGACTATGACATACTCTGAAGTCAGACCCTATCAAGTCACCTTCAAGATATCTTCAGGCATCTTTAAAACATCACACAACTACCGAAAGAGAAAAACCTAAGGAGCTCACAAAGAGCAAAATAATAGATCAAGAGAGTGGGCTTGATGTTTACTCTGTCTAGTCTTTAAGAAGTGCAAAATGATAGAAATATTTTGGCCCCAGAAAGTCCCAAGCTTAAGCCTTGCAAATAAAATCTGAGTAGCAGATTTTTTAATGACAGAGAACTGTTGTAGGTGAGACAAGAGTGCCCTGAATATCATGGCGGGGGGAAGCGGGGGGTGATGTGGGGCACAAAAAACTAGCCATGAGGATAGACTGAGAGGGTTCCATCCACACTGGGGAATGTGCAATCAGCTCATCCCTCCTTTGCTTTTATTCCAAACATAGATGAGAGACACTGCTGTGGCAGGTTTGTTCATAAGCTCCCATATATCATAGCCTAGTACTGCCAACTAATTCCCCAAAAACTGCTTCATCTCCCATCACACCCAAACCCCAGTCACACGGGACCGTCAGCCCAAGTGAGTGGGCTACCACCTGGGGCCAGATGCACACTGTGTGATGCCTTTTCATGCTCGACGTACACTGCTGGCCCCAGATTTGAGGACAGACTGAGGAGAAGACCGAAAAGCAGACCTTTTTCTCAGATCAGGAGAGGGGAGTTCCTAGGTGCTGAAGGATGAGATGAAGGAAGGAAAAGGGAATGCCTAAGTTTACTTAAGCCTTGCAAATAAAATCTGAGTAGCAGATTTTTTAATGACAGAGAACTGTTGTAGGTGAGACAAGATTGACAGACCACTGGTGAGACATGGCGGTCAAGAGCTCAGACTGAAGACAGACTCCTCTGGATTTGAATCTGTGATGTGTAGTCTCTAAGATCTGTGACCTGAAACCTAGCTCCAGCTTTCTGTACCACAGCCCCTCATCTGCAAAATGGTGGTAATAATAGAACCTACCTCAAAGTTGTTTTTTCTTAATTTTTTATTTTTATAGATTTAGGAGGTATAAATACAGATTTCTCCCTCCCTCCCTCCCTCCTTCCTTGCTCCCTCCTTCCCTCCCTCTCTTTTTCTTTTCTCTCTCTCCCTTCCTCCTTTCTATTCTCCCTCCCTCCCCCTCACTCTTCCTCCCTCCCTTTTCTTCTCTTTCTCTCTTTTGCTCGCTCGCGCTCTCTCTCTCTCTCTCTCTCTCTCTCTCTCTCTCTCTCACTCACTCGCTTTCTTGATTTCTCGCTTTCTTTCTGTTGCTCTGTTACCCAGGCTGGAGTGCAGTGGTGCGATGTCAGCCCACTGCAACCTCTGCCTTCTGGGTTCAACCAATTCTCCTTGCCTCAGCTTCTGGAGCATCTGAGACTACAGGCACACACCACCGCATCCAGCTAATTTTTGTATTTTTAGTAGAGACAAGGTTTTGCCAGCTGGCCATGTTGGTCTCAAACTCCTTACCTCAGGTGACCCACCTGCCTCAGCACCCCAAAGTGCTGAGATTACAAGCATGAGCCACCGCACCCAGCCAAGTGCAGATTTCTTAGATGCATACATTCCATGGTGGTAAAGTCTGGCTATTCAGACCCATCACCCAAATAATGAACATTGTACTCAACAGGTAATTTTTTGAGCCCCAGCCCCTCTCATCTCTCACATTTTGGAGTCTCTTGTGTCTATTATTCTGTTCTGTGTACCCATGTGTACCCATTGTTTAGCTCCCACTTATGAGAAGCGGTATTTGACTTTCTGGGTCTCAGTTATTTCACTTAGGACAGTGGCCTCCAGTTCCATCCACGTGGCTGCAAAAGACATGATTTTGTTCTTTTATGGCTAAGTAGTATTCCATGATACATGCATATTTTCTTTATCCAGTCCTCTAGTGGTGGACACTTAGGTTAATTCCACAACCTTTGCAGATCCTTGCAGTGTTGCTTTCCTGGCCAGAAATCTCTGTGGCCAGTGGTGCCTATGCCCAACTTTTGCTCAAGTCTATTCAGCTTGTTCCACCCGCTCAGCCTGGCAGCCTGCACTCAACTCACACTACTGGCCTGGGCCAGGGGCAAGTCAGGAATGGAGCAGTGAGGGGTGTGTGGGGGAGAGAGCATGGAGTCCGGCCACTGTGCACAGGCTGCTGGCTGCTGCAGTGGGGTAGACAGCTCCAGGTTTGCTGCGAGGTTGCAGCTGTACCAAGTGCACTGCAAACAGCCATGCTGGTTGACACTGAGGAGTGCAATGCCACCTGAAAGCTCAGAGATGCCAGGAACTGCAGGGTCCCAAAGAAGAAGCCACAGCCCTGGCTCAGGGAGTTCCCAGGTCTGGGATCCCCAAAGAGCCTCAGCTCTTCTCTCCCTTTCTTCTCCTGAAATATGGTGATCAAGGGGAATGTTTGAGCCCTGTTTGTGTTACAGCTCTTCTAGCCTTGCCATTCAGCTGGTCTCAAGTTCTTGTCCTGCAACCAGGAAGAATGAGGCATGCAGAGAAGTGGAGGGTGAGCAAGATTAGGAGGAGCTTTATTGAGCAGTAGAACAGCTCAGAAACCGACTGTGGGTATCTTCTTTCTGCAGCCAGGGTATCCTGACAAATGTTCAGCCCTCAGCCGAGAGTAGGAGGCTCCTCTCTGCTGGCAAGTCTTCCCATCATCTCTGCAGCTCTTAGCAGAGAAGAGGCCCTGGTGTGGGTTGCTTCTCTCTACAGGCAGGTCATCTCTGGAGTGGGAAGCTCCTCTCTGCTGCTGGTTGTCCCAACATTCTCCAGCTATCAGCAGAAAGGGTAGCTCCTCTCTGTAGCTGGTTGACCTGTCATCTGCCTTGCTCTGGCTGAGCCTGGAGCTTTTATGGGCCACAGTTGGGGGAAGTGCATCCTGATCAGTCCATGGCAGCCATGGGCAGGCCCAGGAAAAAGCACCATGAGTTGCTCCTTTGGTCTGCAGGACTGGCAGCCTGGCCCCCAGACTTCAGGCCTTCCCCAGCTTGAAGGAGGGGTTTCAATGGGGACCTTTCCCCTTCCACCCAGGAGCCTATCTCCTGCTGCCATCCATGGTGCCCAGGCTGCCTGCACCAACAGCACCTATAGGCCAGTGCCAAGCTTCCATCAGCACCCTCTAAGCTTCCCCTCCTGTGTTCCTTGATACCCAAAGCCCAGAGGGTGCTGAGGTGGCAGGGAGCTGGCATGTCAGCACTGCCCCAAGTATGCACACACCCAGCCAGGCTGTGACAGTGCCCAGGCTTGGTCCCAACCCTGCTTTGAGATTGGAGCAGGTCTCAATGAGCAGGGAAAGGCCAGGAAGCAGAAGCAGACACCCCCAGCCTGTGCAGATGGAGGTAGGGCAGGTGGGTCTCCTGGGCCCCTGAGGATGCAGACTGCAGAGACCCAGGAGGGCAAGGCTCCTGCCTGCTCCAAGGAGCAGAAGGCCCAACCCACATCCCCACTGCAACCAGGGTCTTGGCAGCGGCCACTCTAGATAGACCACTGCTGCCATTAAGTGTTGTGAACAATGCTGCAATAAACATCCAAGAACAGCTAGGTGACTTTTTGGGGTAATGCCTTCTTTCCTTTTGGGTATATACCCAGCAGTTGGGTTGCTATCTTGAATAGTAGTTCTATTTTTAGTTCTTTGAAAGTTGTTTTGAGAATTAAATGAGACATTGTCCCTGAAGAGAACAGCACGGAGCATAGCACTTAGATGTTCAGTCATTGTTGTTAGTACAATAATTTCATTATGTGGAGAGGATTCTTTCTTAAAAATTTCCCAGTCCTTCCTGATCTAAATCTTCCTTCGTGGTGGTTATTCTGGTTTTGCATAGTTTTAATGTATAAGCTTAGGGACTCCTCCAGGAGGTGGAAGGCCAGAGACTCTTCTTCCTTGGCAGAGGTCTCCTTTCTGTGCCGTCCTCCACCAAACATCCTCTCCAAGCTTTTGGCTGGAAATTCCAAGTTCAAAATTGAAGAGTAAAAGAAGATATTGCTCCCATTTGAAATGCATGAAGATGAATTGCTAATTCACTTTGAGGAAATAAGGCAAAGTATACTTAGTGATTCCTTAGAAAACAAAGACTGTGCTAGGCTAGTGAGGAGAAGTAGATGTTCTCCTGTAGGAGTGGGAATAGAAAATGGGGGAGTGGGCAATGAGATACAGAATACAGGGCTACCAGACTGCAGGGAAGACAATGCAGCTATGGCTCTGCATCAGTGCTCATCCACTGGGTGACACCTTCCAGAACTTTGACACTCGATGTGACCTCCACTCCATAGACTACCTGCCTGCCTGGCCCCCTGGACTCTAAGTGTGGGGGCTCTCCAAATCCTAACCTTGAAGAAAAACACCACTGAGAGCTCTGGGCATTAAACTGCCAAGGGCTACATTTAGACCTTAATTCCTGGCACTGGGTTCATGGAAGTTCCAAAACTAAAGTCTCACAAAATCCCACTGATATGGGATTAAACCCTTAAGTGGGAATATTTGACTATTGTTTTTCTCAGAGAGAAATTTTAGAAATACAACAGGAAAGCAGATGAACACATAGATGGCCAAAAAAATGGAAAACGTGCCAACAATGTCTATGTACTTCACATATTTAATCTTCATAAAACACTAAAGGCAATATTGCTTTCTAAATTTTACAGACAAGAAACTGAGGCTCAGCGAGGAGTCAAACCCAACCCCCCAAAGCCTATTCTACCCAGCACTTTTTACCACATCCACTTGCCTCTCAATTATATTCCTGAAAACTGGGCATTCTTATCATTTCTAGCATTTTATGACCTTGTTCTCACTTATAAAGTAGGGAGATTAGAATAAATCATCTCAAAGTCACTTCTCAGCTCTGTAATTTATTAAAAGAAAGGATCTTCCTACAAGGCAGAGACCTGAGGATAACAGGATTCTTTTAAAGTTTGGAAACACCCTGTCCCCTCACTTGGGAGGGAGACAAAGCAGGAATCCATGGGGGAGCTGGTCGTGGGCTAAGAAACCAGGAAAGTGTGAATTCTAATCCTGGTGCTGACATTGACTTCCTCTTAATCCTCAGAGTCACTTTGTTTCTGAGTTTCCATCTATGCAACAAGATTAATAGGACTCATCAATCTCCCAGGAGGGTGTTCACGTCTGCTCAGCATTTGTAAGGAGCTAAAGTCTCACTTCTGAGAGCTTGTGGCAGTTTTACATAAGGGTACCCTAAGAAACAAAAATCATGAATGCTCTGATTCAGGTTATTGAAAACTGCATTAAAAATAATAGTAGTATGTGTTCCCAAAAATCTTCTCAATGATCTCCAATATAAATTCATTTTGAAAATCAACAGTTTATTATTTGTTCAGATAATAAGAGGAAAACATATGTAGCTAAAGTCCAACTGATCAGAAGGCACATAGTAATAAAGTTTCTAGAATAAAATCAGACAATTTGGAATTCCACAACCTCAGAAATGCAACGTAGTCTCTTTTTTGTTTAAATGTAATCTTTACCAATAGAATGATAGATTAAATTTGAACACAGGCTATTCTCATTCAAATGGTCAGAATTTTTTATCCTGATAAATGATCAGAATTTTTTTTTACCCTGAAGAAACATTCTGGAATAAATAGAATCATCTAGAAGTTGCAAATTTGCTCACATTTTGAACGAATGGAAATAGCCAAACGCAGCAGAAGATCTCCAGGTCTTATACTGTCTGAGGTTATATAATCTGCCAGGTAAGCTTCATGTTTACATGCCTTTTGGTAAATGATTTGTATTTATGTGTCTGGACATATGCACACATGCCACATACATACATTTTCAAATACACACACACACACACACACACATATATGTGTATGTATTTAATGTGTGTGTATATTTAGATACAAAATGTGCTCCCAGATCATGCAGCTTTAAGCATAAGATTATTTTTCTGGCCTACTGTGATGAGGTGCCTTGGAGAGGCAGGGAAAGAAGTGTGTCTGCCAGCTTTGTCTCTGCATCTGTATTTCCTCCATCTTCTGCATAACTGGAAGAGAAATTTCCTGACATTGCTCTCGTACCTTATTATCACTTCTACACTCCCCTTGAAAAGCAGTGAGACCTGCTTTTATTTTGTGTACGTCTTCCACATGATTTTTTCTTTCATGCTTAACAATTTCCAACTGCCTTTCTCAGACTGTGATATATCAGGGACTTCTTTTTCCCACTCTGGACTTCATTATGACATCACAGTAGCTATACAAATCACAGAGTGAAGCAAACAAAAGAATTTTTTTCATTTTCTCTTTCATTCAATAAGGCTGCATTTTCGGTCCTACCACCTTTTGACCTGTGTCCTAATGGTGTTGGTCACCCAAGGGCAGAAGTTCAGCCATAGGTGAAGTCTGTGTGTGTTTATGTTGAGGAGAATCTGTTTGTATTCACTTCCTGTTGGCTGTGCTTGCACAGTGCAGTTGCCTTCCTGTAGCCCTGATATCCTGCCTGCTGAGTGAGCTCCATCTCCTGAAAGGTTAAAGACAGGTTGTTTACTCCTTCTCCTTCTCCCCAATCACTAAATCCTTTTGTCATTGCTGCAGCAGAGCTGACATGAGTTCAATTTTACCTAGAGAAGGTTGAGGGAATATGTGCTGTAATATTGTCTATGCCATTTGATTGCAATAATTTCCCAGTCTGCATTTCCTAACACCTGTTAGTGTATGAATTCTACATGTCACATTAAAAATGTACCTTTGGTTGCTGTTTTAAAATGTTCAAAGCTAATGAAAAACCATGTATTAAATAATTGAAGCACTACTGGAAAGTAGATTATATGGGGAAAGTTCTGATTTAAATAAGACAATCACACAATTTCCCCCAAAGGATCTTTTTTTTCTCTTTGCTATGTCTACCACCCCACCTCACCTGCTACTGCCCTACCTTAGAATCCTACCAACTCTGTTTCCAGGAGATGAACACTCTAACTGCCACTAGCATTTGTGCTAACTGACTTGTTAACGGGAAGTGTTGCTGCATGCAAGCATTTATTAATTCATGCATGCATGCATTCATCCGACCCACCCAACTACCCATTCAACTATTCATCTCTTCCTCTTCCAGACAGGCCTGAGCTCTAAAAAGTAGGCAAATGTGGATTACTATAAGGAGTTTGGTGTGGCTGCAGCAGAGGGTGGAACAAGGGATGGGTGAAAACTGGACTATAAAAGGATATAGCATTCATCAACTACCATAATAAGAACAGTTAGACACACTCATGGCTTCATCTTCTATCCCTGTAGGCCTTGTCTGTAATTCCCCTGCCACATGAGCAGGCATTGCATATGTAACATGACAGTGCCTTCCAGGAGCTGTGTTCTCTCCTATTCTACTGTTCTCTGATATTTAATTTGGTACCTCTACAGACACACTGATTTACTCTCCCTGCTGGTTCTCTTTCCCTTCCATGTCTATATGACACTCTAAGACCTAGCAATGGGCATGTAATTCACTATTTGACCTCTGCTCAGCTATGTGGACAGATGATATGCAATGCTTCCTTCCTTCTTTTCCATTTTTGCCAGGATTCCAAGTTATGTTGTGTGTCCCTCTGCTGCTCAGTCTCTTGTTTCATCTTTCCCCATATGGTGTGACAGATCACTACAACAGACCATTATGGATGGGCCCCCATGTGGGAAGATGCCCTACTGAGGCAGATTAATGATTATTCTGGAGTAGTGCCACATTCTGTTTTTCAGGGGCCAAATCCGGATGCTACTGAGGAAGATTTTTTTTAAACCCATAGGCACTTAATTGTGCAATGTTATACTTCCCAATGCCAGCTGGTCATCAAATTATGAGATGAAACAAGATTTATAATCCTTGAAATTTCAGCTGAGGCTATGTTTTCACAGAGGCACTCCTTACCATATGGCCCATCCTTTTGCAAGTTTCCAAGAAACCCACCAGGGCATTGAGTCCCAAATGTTAATTTCATTTTGTCTGTTTACTTCCTGTTATAGCAAGAGATTAAATACAATGAAATACTTCCATTCATTATTTTTTTCTTTGAATCTATGTCCCCTTCAAATATAAGTGCTTCTCTCCATAAAATATGTGGTTATTCTTCCCAAAATGTTTTAGCATTTCTTACTGTTAATTTGTCTTTATACAGCTATTGCTCTTTAAGTATCATGTTTTCCCTGCCTATGATTACCTTCATTGTCTTCATTCTAGTTTACAGTAAGCATTTCCATGGTCACAATGTTTTTCCCACCCTCAATTCAAGGATTTTCACCAAAACAAAAATGCATAGGACATATTGTCTCTATATCGTTTCGCACAATGTCAGTAGAAAATGAATATATTATATATTTCTCCTCCAAGCCTCTCTGTACCTGTGTACCTAACTTAGGAACCAAAAGGTCTCATTCGAAATAACAGATCTCAGGTATTTAGAGGATGTTATATAAAAAATAAAACCCTTACTCAGCAGACTTTTAGATGCAAGCAGTCATCATGGATATCTGAAAGGAAATACTGAAAAGGAAAATAATGGTCTGCCTGGAGAAGAGCAAAATAGCCTCAACTGCAAAATGGCGAGTGCTGCCCACAGATATAACCGTGTAGAGCTGCAGGAACTCTTATTAAACCAAGAGATTTGAAAGGGGAGGACAAAAATGGGAAATTTAAGGTCAAAGTCATGGACAGTTAACTGAATAATTTATAAGACTGAAAGTGGAAAGTAAGTAAAAACACTACTTTTAATGTGATTTAAATTAGTTGATTTAATTATCTGAAAACTAAGTTTGGCATAAAAGGAACTATGTTCAGTATTAAAAAGACACAAAGAGAAGAAAGGAAAAAAGTTTACTGCTTCAAAAACCAAGGAGAAACTCTAGCCAGAATAGACAAGTAGAAGCAGAATTAACTACACCCCATTGACCATGTCCCAGTGGGCAGGTTCTAGAGAAAAGACAATATACATCAGGGGCATACATCTCCATTAAAAGTGCACACCAAAAAGCAAGACTGACTGGATTCAAATCCTGGCTCTGCTGTTTACTAGCTGGGTAATCTAGCCAAGTTATCTAATGTCTTCATGTCTCAGTTTCCTCATCTGTAAAATGAGAATAATAATGTATTTATTCAAAAACCTGTGAGAACTAAAGGGGAAAAAATAAACACACATACACACAGGCATGAATATTTTCTAAAACAGTTCCTGACACATGGGAAGCACTATAAAGGAATTTGTTGTTGTTGCTTTTGCTATAGGACAAAACCAAGAAACAAGAAGGAACTTTTATTATTTTGACCTTTGTAAGCCAATCAGTGTAGGGATAGCACTACTCGGAACAACTTTGACTGCATCTGGGGGATGAACAAAGGGAAGGGAGAAAGGAAAAAGAAGGATGCCTTAAAAATAATTTCTGAATAGTTCAACCTTTTTTCAGGGCTGAGTCCAACCAGATTAACTCAAGAATCTTTGTCCACATTCTTAATCCCTCAATTCCTTGAGCTATAAATTCATCTCACTTCATCTACTCAAGCACATACTTCTGCCATCCTTCTGGAAATCACCTAGGATATTTGCTGTTTATAATCAACTATTTTTTAAACCAGAGGAGGTCCCAGTTCTCTACCCTCTACTGAATTCACCCCCAATCATGCTAAGAGGCCAAGATTTTGGAAAGTAGAGATGGGTAGAAAAAAAACGAACCATGTGAAGGGAACAGCTCAAGCAAAAGCAGAAAAAAGGGAGACATGAGGGTAAATTCAGATAATATATTGACTAGAACACAAGTATATGTAAGAAATGTGAGAGAGATGGGATTAGGCAATTATGAGAAATGCCCAGTGAGAACATTGTACTTAACATGGGTGACAATACAATAGGGCATGGTAACCCACTGAAGAGAATATTCGACAGTGTTCACAGTGTAAAAGCAAAATGTTTAGGAATCCAAAGACCGGTTCTCTAGTCAGAAAACCTTGCTCATGTCACTTCTGTAGCCCTCAGTTTTCTTAATGTTTCCATTTTCAAAATATGTATGGAAGTTTTGCTATGTGCCAAGCACCATTATTGGCACTGAGGGACCGTGTTAAGGGAAAAAACATCTTCCTAGGTGCACGAGGGGCGTGGTTTCAAAGGCAATAGTTTCCCAGCTCCATGCCCCTATCTGGTACTGTAAAGTTATTCGTCTATATTTACCGTGAGCGGCTAGGTAGAGGAATCCAGGTGGGCTTCTTTGTCCAAAAAGCCCGTGGAAAACTCTGGGAGGAGGGGACTCTATTGTGAACGAAGCAGCCAATCCTGTATCGGAGTCAAAGATCAATCACTCCGGAGGAAGTTTGAAAGAACTCCTCTCATTGGACTAGAACATGAATGAACAGGGAATAACTCCAGGGTTAAAACTCTGCTGCTCCTTACCTATATGAATCTCCCCTCCAGATTCCCCTCCCACAACAGCGTGGAAGCTCGCTTGCTCGTGCGTACACTCTCTCTCTCTCTCTCTCTTTGCCTAATAAATTACTTTTTTTTGCAAGACTCTGTGAGTCCACGATATTTATTCCAACAGTAACCTCACTATGCCTCCTGGGCCTCTTTCCCCATTCTTCAGGGTGAGAGAGGCCAAGGACCACGGATTGGGGAATTGGGAGCGTCTTTGGGACCCCCGCTCCCTCCCCTGGCTACAGCACTCTATGGGACTCAAAATTAAGTAACAGCATTTATACAATTAAGAAGTCAAAACAAGAGACTTGTTTTGTTCATCCCAACTCTAACATGCCATAGCAATGTTTCACAATCCAGTTAATGAAGGATAGCCAAAAGTATTCACCAAATACTGTTGCATATAATCTATAGATTATTTAACCCTGAAGAATTTTGTTAAGATTCACTACCAGTGGCCTGGCAATCATTTTGCTTTTTCCAGGTGAATAAACAGGTAAAGAAAACTTGATAAAGAGTGATTGGTTGCCTTTACTGCCTGAGAAATTAATTGCATATGAGAATGAGAAAAAATGGAGATACAATTTAACAATAATCAGGACAGACATTATCTTGTCTAATTTCAATCAATTCTTGATTTATATAAATAGAGATTTAATTAGTTGGTTGATTAATTCTTTCTCAGTTTGTGTGTTTTTAAATGATTTGTGATTTTTTTTTTTAAGATGTCTTTCTCCTTTTAAGAATCCCTTGCAGGTTTACATACATATGGTGAGCATATGGCCTTCTCCTAATTGATTTAATTCAAAAGAGGACCCAGGGGAAAACTCTGAGCACTATCTGTTTGAGAGCTTTGGAGAATGTTTATTTCAGAGTGAAGGGTATAAGTGTGATACCATCAGAGCAGTGCAATTGAAACAGGCCAGGCATTACCCACACATGGTAGGAAGTATCAATAGTATTTTTCATTAGGATAATTTTAACTCAAAAATCTGTGAATTGGCAGAACAATTAAAAAATTCTGATGCTTATTTCAAGAATTTTTTTTTTTTTTTTTGATTCCTTACATGGACAACTTGTAAAACTGTCACTTTCCAGGTGAAATTGCCCTGCCTAATTCACCAGCACCACCCATTTAGAAATCAATTTGCCTACATTCCAGAATGAGCTTATGTTTGCCTAATGCATCCTCCACCTGACAGAGATAATTCTGTAGCTAAACTACTGCGGAAGACATGGTGCAACTGACTGCATTCCTTCCCTACAGACTGCTATAAATAAAGCCATGTGTCTATTGTCTGTTTGTTAAATCGTTCCTAAATGATAGCAATCCAGCTGCAACAAAAACAAAATCAAGTTGAGTTTACTTTTTTTTATCATCCTCTCTGGTTTGGCTCTAACATAAAGTCAAAACACTTGGTCATTAGCTTATGATGAGCTTATTGATGTGAAGCTTATTTAAATTCTTAATATTGGGTCATAGGACTAACTCATAAAAATATTACATCTGGCCATGGCTTTATCAGGGTCTTTGTGTCAGTAATGCCCTAAATCCAAAGCTCATTTTACTGTGTAACAAAAATAAAGGTACCTCTGAGCCAAACATGGAAAATGCATATTTATTTATATACATTTTATATTCAGTTACTATAGTGTCTCTCTATGTATAGATACATGTATCTCTTTTTTTAAAAAAAATGTATTTATTTGTTTGGAGACTGGGTTGGTCTCAAACTCCTGAGCTCAAGTGATTTGCCCACCTCAGCCTCCCAAAGTGCTAGGATTGCAAATGTGATCCACTGCACCTGGCCTATGTCTTTCCTATCTTGTATCTTTACCTTTAGACTGACACATAATATGTTTCTAAAAAAATTTTTTATTGAATGAATAGCTGAGAATTCCCATGGTTTACATAAATAGCCATGCACTGGATAATCTCACAGTGGTGGTAGGACTAGTACTGGCAGTAATAATATTAACAATAATATAGCTACTAGTTACTGAAAGTCCAGGAACTAATGTAAATGTGCTTTGTTTTGTTTTTGAGACAGGGTCTCATTCGATCATCTAGACTGCAGTGCAGTGGTCCAGTGTCAGCTCACTGCAAACTCTGACTCCTTGTGGGGGCTGAAGCCATCTTCCCATCTCAGCCTCCTGAGTAGTTAGGACTACAGGTGTGCATCACCACATCCAGTGAATTTAATTTTCTTTTTATGGAGACAAGGTCTCACTATATTGTCCTGGCTGGTCTCAAACTCCTGGACTCAAGCAATCTGCCTGCCTCAGCCTCCCACAGTGTTGAGATTACAGGTGTAAGCCACTGCTCCCAGCCTGTAAACGTGCTTTGAACTAAGTACTTTGTCTCATTTGATCCTGATAGTAGCCCTGTGAGAGAGACGTCGCTATTTCTCAGATTATAGATCAGGAAACTGAGGTATAAGGTGGCTAAACAATGGACTAAGGACAAACAGATAATAATACCTGTTTGAATATTCTGTTACTATAGTGTGTGTGTGTGTGTGTGTGTGTGTGTATACATGTATCTCTTTTTAAAAATTTTATTTGTTATTTTGAAACTGGGGTCTCAGTATGTTGCCCAGGCTGGTCTCAAACTCCTAAGCTGAAGTGATTCACCCACCTCAGCCTACCAAAGTGCTGGAATTAGAAACATGAACCACTGCACTTGGCCAAATAATCTGCTTATAACCACCAAACTATTTTAACTGAATTCAGGTAGCTCATTGTCATTTCAATGGGATTTTACTGGAAAGCTCAACACTATTTTTCTTTGAGCAGCATGATTTCTCTTACATATTCCTTCCTCTTCTTACCTCCCTTCTCTTCTAGAAGTTAATTCTATCATATTAAATTGCTCTGGGAAATTACTAATGATTCTGTACTCAGGGACTCTAGAAGGAATGCGGATGGAAGGATTTGATTCTGGAAATGCATTACAGAGATAGGAGCCAGAAAGTACTCCTGAAGTGCCCTTGTTCATTTCCATGTGCCTAAGCAATCCTCAGAAAAATTATTATTGCTTCTAATTTCCAACCTTTGAGTCATCCTCAAATCTCTTGCAATGGAGTGGAGTATCACTGATTCAGTTCCACAAAATATTTAAGAAGTTTCTGCAAGAAATTCATCCTACAGAAGCAGCTTTTACGATCTGCTCTGTAGATTTCATCCCAGAAAACACTACCATATTTTGATGTCTTGCAGAGGGTGCCACAGAAACAGCACTCCAGTTAGTGGTCATGAATCAAAACTGCCCTTCCTGAAGTTCATATGGCCATAGCACCAAGAAAAAACACATTGTATATATTTCTTTCTCGTATAGCATGACAGTCTATTTTGTTCTACCCAGTGGGATTCAAAGAGGGAAAACCAACCTAAATATTATTTTAGAGCTAAATATTTGCTTATGTATCTGCTTTATACAAAAGGGTTATGAAAACTTCTAATGTCATTTCTTAACTAGAACTTGAGTCTTTAGAGTTCTTACAATTGCATAATTTTAAACAAACTCTACACTTAAAAATTTTTTGCAATTTCATGGTTAAAATGACTAGCTTAATAGGAGAACTGTAGACTCATAGTAGAGGTATCTTCTGGATACCTATATGGGTGTCGTCTTTGAGAATTAGAGGCAAAACTTGAGTGTATCATTTTTTTAAGTCTTTTCACAAAATTCTTTCTAAAGCCATCTCAGTTTTCTTCCATGAATATCTCTTTAGTCACATAGTCAAGATAATCATTCACTGCAGAATTTTGTGAACAGCAGAGTTTCAATTTTTTTTCATAGGCTATCTCAAATAAGGACACAGTTTGAGCACTTGGGCTACTCAAATTGTGTCCTGATTTGAGGTTTGGGAATATGGCCACAAGATACATATGTAACAATTGAACAGCATTTATTGAACACGGTGGCATCTCAATCATGGTATTACACAGTATTTTAAAGAAAGCAGGAAAGACTGATTGGTCTACAAGGGAATTCACACCATAGAAGCAAGTAATTCGGCTTAAAATACTTCCCTCACTAAGGAAAGACAAATCAGGTAAATATTTGCATGGCGAACAATTTACATTCTTCCTTTCCCATAAATGTCTCTACCTTTCATCAAAGATCCACTTGTCACCTGCACAAATTGCAGGTGTTGAAGCCAGATCTGTGACCCTGAAGAGCATCTTTGCCATTTCCGAATGACCTATGCATCCAAAAATGTGCCCTGTGTCTATAAACAGTTGAACTTCTGAAATTTTCTCTAAGGAACACAAAGCATATGCCATGCAGCTGGCTCACATATCACCCATAGTGTCAGACAACTAACCCCTCTCTGAAGTGCTCTGGTTTTCTGATCAGGAGACACCTGTCATGCTGGTCACACAGTGGGGAAAGCAAGGAGCTGAGACACACATGATTGGGGTCTGGGCCTCACTTGTCCAGCAGGATATGTGGGTGTGGGTGTAGGCTAGTTTCATTATCTCAAACTCCACTTCCTCACTTGAAAGGTGAGAGTTTGATTACATGAGCTTTAAAGTCCTTATCAATTCAAAACATCTGGGATTATATAATTTTACAATCAAACAGGATAATGGTAACTTACTTCAATCTCCTCTGAGAGCATTTTTGTGGAATCCTATTAGTTACCAGATACCTTAGAGAGTGTATCTCTTTAAGACAATTATTTTTGTAACTTTTTACGTAGAAAATTGAGCATACATCCACCCTCCAACACATGAACGATCCATTATGAACATCTTAAACCACTGTGTACTTTTAAAAATATACAGGCCATTGGCCAGTGCCAAGGGCTTAACATTCAATTTTGCAAATTTGCTCCAGCAGATCGATAATGGATATAAGTGAACAGAAAGAGATCAGTGGAACTTATTTTATGGTGAGAAAAAAACGGGAAAGGTAGAAAATGATGATTTTGCCTGCTCAGAACTTTTCATCTGAATAAGTGGGATTCATTACCAAACCAGGGCAAGTGGCAAGACATAGAGCTACCCAGGAACCTCAAAAAACATTTCCTAGAGCCTTTCAAAACCATCTTGCGTCAAAGTGATTTACCACATCAGCCATAAAACAATCCCCCCAGGGTCAAGCTAACCCCTGCCTGAGAAGCAGCGTAGTTTAAAAGCTACCACTTAATGATAGAGTGCCCCTTCCTGAAGCACTAGATACCATGATATTCCTAAATTATAAGAAAAATCACAATATAGGAATTAATATTTTCATGACAATTTATACTTAGGGCAATTTCACCTTCCCAATCCAAACTTTATTTTATTTTCAAATAAAACGCAGAAGACATTTCACACAGAGCAGGTGTCTTGTTGTGTATTGCTTTATTTTCATAACTTTCTCAGCACAAGAATTATTAAAGCCACACAACAGACTGTAAAATCCAATCTTATTCAAAATCACAGGGCTTGACATACGGCAAGCTTTAGAAATGTTTTTCAATTTCAGTAACACCAAGAAGCTATATAACTTGCACCTGTAAATCCAAAGCATGAAATGGAAACAGGCAGCCATCCATCTGCATTCCATACAGAGCTGTAAAACTGTCCTGGGACATGCTGAGGAGGAGCCTAAAGATGTTTCAAAGTAGAGAACAGGAAGTTCTTTCTAACATGAGAAAAATGTAAGTGGCAGAGAGTTGAGGAATAGCCAGGTTTAACCCCTCAAAAGCAGATTCTACTTCGTGAATGGAAGCTTTTAAATAAACCATGGCTCCAGTGATATTTGCTTTCCTCAGAACTCATAGTCCTTCACCTGGGCTCTTTAGCTCAATTCAGTAGACACCTCCTGATTGCTCAGTCTCCCTATTCAGAGTGGATTCAGAATAAGGAGCCAACCCTCCCTATTCTAGTACTTTTCCTCCTAGCCCTTCCGAGTTTATTCTTTGTCAATCACCAATCTTGAAGAGCCTCCACAGTCTATCCTCTCTCTCTAATATGTCAACATATCTAAATTGCCTTGGGACTATCCTAATGTAGCTTGTTGCCCTGATATAATTATTAATAGTAATGCATTTCACTCTCAATATTGTTCCATCTTGAGGGATAAATTTATATGGTCATCCTCTCTGTATCTTGCCTTCTTCCCTTCCTTCTTCTGTAATATCTATTTGTGCAGTATTAAAATAATACCTCAATATGAATGTCTACCAAATTACTCCTCTATCCCTGCTCTTCCTCCAAAGCTCCAGACATATAGTTCTGTTTCAGTGCTCCATATGTCTATTTCAGAAGTCTTCTAGATCCAGACTCAACAATTAAGTTGTCTGTCCCTAATTCTCAGCGTTATTTTTATTAAAGACAACCAACAAAGTTTAATATCTTAAAGTCATTTTGTCAGTAGAACCATATACCATTTCCCATAAGTTCTTCTGGGTCAAGGACTCATAAATATGTTTCAAACCCACATTTTATTTTCCTCACCACCAGAAGCACCTTAATCTCTCTCCCAGGCTCTTACAAAATGCTAGACAAGTACCTAGTACTAAATAAACCATGGCTCACAAAATAATTGCTCACAGATGTTCACAAATTAGCAATGTTTCCAAAGAATGACTAAATTGATTTAAACTCCTTAGCCTGATTGTTAAGACCTTGCATATTACAACTTCAACTTGCTGATCTGAAAAAGATCTAATAGTTCATGGCTTTATAACTCTCTATACACTTCCTTATTTCTCTTTAGTATCAACTTTGTATTCTAGACTTCACATGAACTTATCTACCTATAAGACATATATTTTGAGAATAATCTAGAATTCTCTACCTTCATGGCATCATCTGTGCCATTTCTTCATCCTAAAATATCATCTCCAAGTCTACTATTAAAGTCTACCCATTCTTTAAGAACCTAGTCAAATAGCACTTCCTCAAAAAGCCTTTCGTCTTCACTCTTCCCCCAAAGAAGTACTGCTGTTTGATCATCTCCATCTTCACCATCTTACCATCATTCAGTATTTTCACAATTCCATATTATGACCTCAGAACACTATGACCTATCTATATTATTATTATGAACCATATGTTATTATGAAGGCTCTGCTTCCTTTTAATCACAGTCACCTCCAAATGCATTTCCCATAGGGCTGCCAGAGTGGTCTTTCCAAGCATGAACATCATCATAGCATTTCCTAGATTAAAAGCTTTTAATAATTCTCTCTTTCACATAAACTATACAAAAAGTCCTTCTCCTTCCTGTCTACTTGGTTAGTTCCACCTAAACTCAGCTCTGATGATAACTCCCCCATTACACTGTCTTTGATTATATACTTTTCTTTGCTCTCTTGCATCCAAACAAAATTAACTACTTTCTTCTTTAGGTACTAACAAATTGTACTTGTATTATTTTAGTCATCACAATATATTTCTTGCTTAGTTTTTGTTTTTTCTACTAGATAATGAATGCTCTACTAGATAATGGATGGCACTTACATAGTGATTAAGAGGATGAACTCTGGAGGCAGAATATAGGTTCAGAATGTAGGCCCTATCTCTGCTGCTCTCTAGCAGAGTGATCTTTTCTATCAGTTAGCTATTACTATAATAATGATGCATAACAAACAACCACAAAGTAGCAATGGCATGGAACAATCAACACTTTCTTGCTCATTAGTTCATGGGTTAACTGGTAGTTCTGCTGATTTGGGTCAAGCTTGCTGATATGGGCCAAGTTTGCTGATTTGAACTGGGCTTGCTTATGTATTTTCCATCGTTGTTGTTTGGGCCAGTGTGAGATGGCCTTAGCTGGAAAAAGTCATCTCTACTACCTAGTTCTCTTATCCTCCAACAGGCTTGCCTGGACTTGTCCTCATGGTAGAAGCAAAGTTTCCAGAGCATGGTAGAGTTACACCTGGCCTCTTGAGACCTAGCCTTGGAGCTAACATAATGTTTTATGTGCCACAATCTACTAGCCAAAGCAAATACAGCCCTAATCCAAAGGATGGGAAAATAGACTGCAACCCTTGATGAGAGTAACTGCAAAGACACATTGCAAAGGGCATGGACAAAGAGAGACTATTAATTGGGGCCACTTCTGCAACCAATACACCACATCTTGGGCAGCTGCAACTTTACTTTCTTCCTTCAGATTTATTATGGTATAATTGACAAATAAAAATTGTATATATTTTAGGTGCACAACTTGATGTTAACATATGTATAACATTGTAAACATATGTATAACATTGTAAAATAACCACCCCAACCGAGCTTATTAACATATCCCTCCCCTCACATAGTTATCTTTTTGTGCATGTATGATGAGAACACTTACAATCTACCCTCTTAGAAAATTTCAAGTATGCAACACTATATTGTTGACTACAGTCACTGTGCTATATGTTAGATCTCCAGAACTTATTCATCTTGCATAACTGAAACTTTATACCCAGGACTAATACAGCTGCTGCTGATATAGCTGCTGTAAGGAGCAATGGGCAGAAGACAGACCAGGAACTGGATGTCAGCAAGGTGGTAAAACAGGACTTGGTAACACTTCCTTCTCTTGCAGAAGTATTAATTTGAACAACTATCCATCCACAAAAGTACCTTCAGAAGAGCTAAGGAAACCAGATGGGAGAATTGAACACCTCGGTATAGCATAGAAACTTTAAGACACATTGGAGAAGCTAGGAAGGACAATTTTGCATTACCTAAGTCACTGCTTTCCCAACTCCAGGCAGCCTAGTATGGAAAGAGATATCTTCCACCTGGGGGAAGGAGAGGGAAGTGAGGACCAAACTTTGCCTTGATCTCCAACATCAGGCCCATCCCAGGAAAATCCAGAGCCAGGCAGGCCCCCATTGTGCCGGACTTCAGGCCAGGACCAGTGAGCTATGCCTGTGGGCCCACCCCAGGGTCAGGTTGGCTTTAGTGGACCCATGCTCTGGACCACCCCCAGCATTCAGGTAGCCCCAGTGGCCCAAACTTCAGGCCTGGCCCAAACTTCAGGCCTGCCCCAGCAGCAGACTTACCTATACAGGCTTAATCATCAGACTAGAACCATGAACCTAGCCTCTAGGCTAGGTCCTGCAGCCTGCTAAGGTTTCAGGCTAGCCTAGCACCAGGTTTTACCCAGATAGCCCTAGGTCTTAGATCCTTCTCCAGAACCAACTCAGCACACCTGGCCTCAGATACCAGATTGGCACCTACAAACACAGACTTCAGGCCTGCCCAGTGCCTGGGAAGACAATGCAGCCCCACTCTCTAGGTTAACTGAATTGACCAAGCAGAAGAAAGGATATCAGAGATTGAAGATCAACTCAATGAAATAAAATGAGAAGGCAAGATTAGAGACAAAAGAGTGAAAAGAAATGAACAAAGCCTCCAAGAAATATGGAATTATGTGAAAAGACCTAATCTACATTTGATTCATTCTCTCCTGAATATGACGGAGAGAATGAATCCAACCTGGAAAATACTCTTCAGGATATTATCCAGGAGAATTTCCCCAACCTAGCAAGGCAGGCCAACATTCAAGTCCAGGAAATACAGAGAACACCATAGAGATATTCCTCAAGAAGAGCAACCCCAAGGCACGTAATTGTCAGATTCACCAGGGTTGAAATGAAGGAAAAAATGCTAAAGGCAGCAAGAGAGAAAGGTTGGGTTACCCACAAAGGGAAACCCATCAGACTCACAGAGGATCTCTCAGCAGAAATCCTACAAGCTAGAAGAGAGTGGTGGCCAATATTCAACAACATTAAAGAAAAGAACTTTCAACCTAGAACTTCATATCCAGCCAAACTAAGCTTCATAAGTGAAGAAGAAAGAAAATCCTTTTGGACAAGCAATTGCTGAGAGATTTTGTCACCACCAGGCCTGCCTTACAAGAGCTCCTGAAAGAAGCACTAAATAAGGAAAGGAACAACCAGTACCAGCCATTCCAAACACCTACCAAATGGTAAAGACTATCAACACATTGAAGAAAATGTGTCAACTAATGGGCAAAACATTCAGCCAGCATCAAAATGGCAGGATCAAATTCACACATAACAATATTTACCTTAAATGTAAATGAACTAAAGGCCCCATTTAAAAGACACAGACTGGCAAATTGGACAAAAAGTCAAAACCCATCAGTGTGCTGTATTCAGGAAACCCATCTCATGTTCCTGAACACACATAGGCTAAAAATAAAGGGATGGAGGAATATTTATCAAGCAAATGGAGCACACACAAAAAAGCGGTAGTTGCAATCCTAGTCTCTGATAAAATGGACTTTAAACCAACAAAGATCAAAAGAGACAAAGAAGGGCAGGCATTACACAGTGGTAAAAGGAACAATGCATCAAGAAGAGCTAATGATCCTAAATATACACTCACCCAATACAGGAGCACCCAGGTACATAAAGGAAGTTCTTACTGACCTACACAGAGACTTAGTCTCCCACACAATAATAGTGGGGGACTTTAACACTTCACTGTCAAATTAGACAGATCAATGAGACAACAAATTAACAAGGATATCCAGGACTTGAACTCAGATCTGGACCAAGCAGACCTAATAGACATCTACAGAACTCTCCACCCCAAATCCACAGAATATACATTCTTCTCAGCACTGCATGGCACCTACTCTAAAACTGACCACATAATTGGAAGTAAATCACTCCTCAGCAAATGAAAGAGAATGGAAATCATAACAAATGGCCTCTCAGATCACAGTGTAATTAAATTAGAACTCAGAATCAAGAAACTAACACAAAACCACAACTTCATGGAAACTGGATAACTGGCTCCTTAATGTCAACTGGATAAACAATAAAATGAAGGCAGAAGTAAAGATGATCTTTGAAACCAATGAGAACGAAGACACAAAGTACCAGAATCTCTGGGACATATTTAAAGCAGTGTCTAGCAGGAAATTTATAGCAATAAATGCCCACATGAGAAGCAAGGAAAGATCTAAAATCAACACCCAATCCTCAAAATTGAAAGAGCTAGAGGAGCAAGATAAAAAAAAAAGAAACAACTCAAAAGCTAGCAGAAGACAAAAAATAACTAAGATCAGAGCAGAACTGAAGGAGACAGAAACACAAAAAAAACCTTCAAAAAAATCAATAAATCAAGGAGCTGGTTTTTTGAAAAGATCAACAAAATAGACCACTAGCCAGATTAATAAAAAAGAAAAGGGAGAAGAATCAAATATATGCAATAAAAAAACAATAAAGTGGATATCACCACTGACTCCACAGACATACAAACTACCATAAGAGATTACTAAAAACAATTCTATGCACATAAACCAGTAAACCTGGAAAAAATGGATAAATTCCTGGACACTTGTACCCTCCCAAGCCTAAACCAGGAAGAAGTTGAAACCTTGAACAGACAAATAACAAGGCTGAAGTTGAGGCAGCAACTAATCCCCTACCAATCAAAAAAAGTCTAGGTCCAGATGGGATCACAGCTGAATTCTACCAGATGTACAAAGAGGGGCTGGTGGCATTCCTTCTGAAACTATTCCAAACAATACAAAAAGAGGGAATTCTTCCCAAATCATTTTATGAGACCAACATCATTCTGATACCAAAAACTGTCAGAGACTCAACAACAACAAAAAAAGAAAACTTCAGGCCAATATCCATGATGAACATAGATGCAAAAATCTTCAATAAAATACTGGCAAACCAATTGCAACAGCACATCAAAAAGCTTATCCATCATGATCAAGTAGGCTTCATTCCAGAGACACAAGGATGGTTCAACATATGCAAGTCTATAAACGTAATCCACCACATATACAGAACTGAGCCAAAGACAAAAACCACATGATTATCTCAATAGATGCAGAAAAGGCCTTCAACAAAATTCAACAATGCTTTATGCTAAAAACTCTCAATAAACTAGGTATCAAAGGAACATATCTCAAAATAATAAAAGCTATTTACAACAAACCTACAGCCAATATCATATTGAAAAGGCAAAAACTGGAAGCATTCCCTTTGAAATACGGCACTAGACAAGGATGCCATCTCTCACCCTCCTATTCAGTAAAGTATTGGAAGTTCTAGCCAGAGCAATTAGGCAAGGAAAAAATAAAGGGTATTCAGTTAGGAAAAGAGGAAGTCAAATTGCCTCTATTTGCAGACATGATTGTATATTTAGAAGACCCTATCATCTCATCCCCCAATCTCCTTAAACTGATAAGCAACTTCAGCAAAGTCTCAGGATACAAAATCAATATGCAGAAATCACAAGCATTTCTATACACCAGTAACAGACTAACAGAGAGCCAAATCATGAGTGAATTCCCATTCACAATTGCTATAAAGAGAATCAAATACCCAGGAATACAACTAACAAAGGATGTAAAGGACCTCTTCAAGAAGAACTACAAATGACTGCTCAAGAAAATAAGAGAGGACACAAACAGATGGAGAAATATTCCATGCTCATGGTTAGGAAGAATCAATATCATAAAAATGGCCACACTGCCCAAAGTATCTATAGATTCAATGCTATCCCCATCAAGCTACCAATAACCTTCCTCACAGAACTGGGAAAAAAAAAACCACCTTAAACTTCATATGGAACCAAAAGAGAGCTCACATAGCCAAGTAAATCCTAAGCAAAAAGAACAAAGCCGGAGACATCACGCTACCTGATTTCAAACTATACTACAAGGCTACAGTAATCAAAACAGCATGATACAGGTACCAAAACAGATATATAGACCAATGGAACAGAACAGAGGCCTTGGAGGCAACACAACATATCTACAACCATCTGATCCTTGACAAACCTGACAAAAACAAGCAATGGGGAAAGGATTCCCTGTTCAATAAATGGTGTAGGGAAAGCTGCCTAGCAGTGTGCAGAAAGCAGAAACTGGACCCCTTCCTGACACCTTACACTAAAATTAACTCCAGATGGATTAAAGACTTAAACATAAGACCTAACACCATAAAAACCCTTGAAGAAAACCTAGGCAAAATCATTTTCAGGACATAGGCATAGGCAAGGACTTCAAAACTAAAACACCAAAAGTATTGGCAACAAAAGCCAAAAGAGACAAATGGGACCTAATTAAACTCCAGAGCTTCTGTACAGCAAAAGAAACAATCATTAGAGTGAACTGACAACCAACAGAATGGGAAAAAAATTTTGCAATTTACCCATCTGACAAAGGGCTAATATCCAGAATCTACAAAGAACTAAAAGAGATTTACAAGAAAAAAAAAAACAAACAAACCCATCCAAATGTGGGAAAAGGATATGAACAGACACTTTTCAAAAGAAGACATATATGAGGCAAACAAACATGAAAAAATGGTCATCATCACTGATTATTAGAGAAATGCAAATCAAAACCACATTGAGATATTATCTCACGCCAGTTAGAATGGTGATCATTAAAAAATCTGGAGATAACAGATGCTGGAGAGGATGTGGAGAAATAGGAACACTTTTACACAGTTGGTGGGAGTATAAACTAGTTCAACCATTGTGGAAGACAGTGTGGCACTTCCTCAAGGACCTAGAAATAGAAATTCCATTTGACCCAGCAATCCCATTACTGGGTATATAACCAAAGGATTATAAATCATTCTATTATAAAGACACATGAACATGTATGTTCATAGCGGCATTGTTTGCAATAGCAAAGACCTGGAACAAACCCAAGTTCCCACTGATGATAGACTGGACAAGGAAAATGTGGCACATATTCACCATGGAATACCATAAAATATGATGATTTTGTGTCTTTGTAGGGACATGGATGAATCTGGAAACCATCATTCTCAGCAAACTGATATAAGAACAGAAAATCAAATACCACATGTTCTCACTCATAGGCAGGTGTTGAACAATAAGAACACATAGACACAGGGAGGGGAGCATCACACACTGGGTCTGTTTGGGGGCAACAAGAGAGGGACAGCAGGGGGGTGGGTGGTAGGGGAGGGATAACATAGGAAGAAATGCCAGATGTAGGTGACGGGATGGAGTGGAGGCAGCAAATCACATTGCCACATATGTACCTATGCAACAATCCTGCATGATCTGCACATGTACCCCAGAACCTAAAGCATAAGAAAATAAAAAATAAAAATAAAGAAATAATAAAAGAAAACTTTCCAAATTTGTCAAAAGATTTTGTACAGAAAGGTCAAAATTCTTCAGTCAGACTCAATCCAAACAAAACTACACCAAGACATTAAAAGAAAAAAGAAAACTGTTAAAAATCAGACAAAAATAGGATCCTGAAGTCAGTAAGAGAAAACAAGCAAACACACATCAGGGAGTTTCAGTAAGATTAGCAATGGATTTCTCAGAAAAAAACTTCAAAGGCTAGAAGAGAGTGGGATGTTATATTCAAAACGCTAAAGGGAAAATAACTGGAAAGCAATAATTACTGTAGTCAAAAAAGCTGTCCTTCAGAAATGGAGAGATAAAGAGCAGCTGTGCTGTGTTGGGGGTCTGCTCCAGCCCATAGTCATCTCAGACTCTACAAAGTTCAAAGGCAAGAATGGATAAGGCAGCCAAACAGCAAGGATGGAAGGCCACCCTACCTCTGGGAGGTCCATCCCAGGAAGGTTTGGAACTGCTGCTTGCCAAAAAAACACCAGCAGGGGTAGCTGGAAACCCTGTTTGGAAGGTCCCACCCAGTGAGGAGGAAGGTGATCAGGGACCTGCTTTAAAAAGAAGTCTGGCCATATTTTCACAGAGCAGCTGTGCTGTGTTGGGGATCTGCTTCAGCTCCTAGTCACCTTGGACTCTCCAAAGTTAAAGGCATGAACAGCTAAAGTGGCCAAACGGCAAAGATAGTGAACCTCCTCTCCCCCTGGGAGCTCCATCTCAGAGAGGTTTGAAACCACTGTCAACTGGAAAATACCAGGGGGCATGATTGGAGACCCTTGTTTGAAGATTCTGCCCAGTGAAGAAGAACAGGAATCAACATGTGCATGAATAAGCAATCTGACAACTTCTCCTGAAAACTCTGGCTACGCTGGGGACTGTTCTAGTCCTAGTTGTCTCAGATTCCCTAGACCCCTAAGGCAACAATGGGTAAGGCTGTGAAACAGCAAAGATGGTGGTCTGCCTCTTACACTGGGGAACTCTACCTCAGGGAGGTGTAACACTGCTACCAGTGGCTGGCTCAAGTTCCAAGCCAGTGGGTCTTATCCTGTAAGTTGAAGTACAAGTAGAACCCACATCCCATCCCTGCTCACCCCCCTGGATTTACTCCATATCCTAGGGGTATGTACAGGGGCCTAACCCCCCACTTTGGTGGAGTTGCAGCTGCTTTTTCTGGGAAGCCTGGGCATCTAAGTCTATGGGGGCTCTGATTGTGCCTGACCCACTGTTCTAGCAAACTCCACATAGTTCTGTGTGTCAGGCCGAAGGCCTTGGTAGAGTGAGTTCACAAAGGGATCTCCGGACCCAAGGGTTGTAAAGATCTATGGGAGAAGTGTGTATTCCTGGGGTTGCTCACTCACTCATCATTTCACTGGGTGGGAGAGGTTTTCCTGGGTCTATGTCACTCCCAGGTGGTCAGTCATCCTGCCTTCCTTTTCTCCAGTTTTTTGGTTTGTTTGTTTTTTTGAGATGGAGACTCTCTTTGTTACCCAGGCTGGAATGCAGTGGTGCAATCTCAGCTCACTGCAACCTCTGCCTTCCAGGTTCAAGTGAATCTCCTGCCTCAGCCTCCAGAGTAGCTGAGACTACAGGTGCATGCCACCACACCCAGCTAATTTAAGGACCCGTGCACTTAAAACTGTAAGAAATTGATAAGAGAAATAGAAGAAGACACAAAATAACGAAAAGACATCCCATGTTCATGGATAGGAAAAATTAATATTGTTAAAATATCCATACTACTCAAACCAATCTACAGACTCAATGCAATCCTATCAAAATTTCAATCACTTTTTTTTACAAAAATAGAAACAACAATCTTAAAATTAGCATATAACCAAAAGACTCTGAATAATCAAAGCAATCTTGAGCAAAACAGAAACAAAACTGGAAGCATTACATTATCTGACTTCAAAATATACCACAAACCTATTGTGATTAAAACACCATGGTATTAGAAAAAAAATAAAAACAGACCAATGGAACAATTTAGAGACCTCAGAAATAAATTCATGCATTTATGGTCAATTGATTTTTGACAAGGGTGCCAAGACCATACAATGAAGAAAATGAAATAAGGCAGGCACAGAATGTCAAAAGCTATATGGTCTCACTTGCATGTGAAATCTAAAAGCAGAAGTAGAGAATACAGTGGGGGTTACCAAACCCTGGGAGTATGAGAGTGGTTGGGTAAAATGATGGTCAAAGGATAGAAATTTTATTTAGGTAGGAATAACAAATTCAAGAGATCTATTGTACAACATGGTGATTATAGTTATTAATAGTGTATTGTATACTTGAAATCACTAAGACAGATTTTACGTGTTCTTCCCACACAAAAATAAGTCATAGATATGTTCATTAGCATGATTTATCCATTCCACAAATGCATACATATTTCAAAACATTATGTCCTACATAATATAATTTTTGTTAATTAAAAATTAGTTTTAAAAGATAGATCTTATAGTTTTATATATGAGCCCTAACATAAATGACTCAATCTTTGAATAAGATTATAATAATAGATATATAGGACAGAAACTGTGAATCATCAGTCCAGTAGAAATAGCATCAAGGCAAGATTTTCCAGGGTATGAGCATCACCTTTACAATATAGATGAAGAAAGATATGTATTAAAATAGCAATCACCCTGTTCCTGAAACTGTGTACATCAGGCACTTTCCTATTATGGCATTGCTTCATTAAAATTTATCCTTGGTTCTTTTTTGTCTCTGAGGCTAGCTCTACACAAATGCAATCACTCAGCAAGTCCATAATTTCATAAAGCCTATAGTTGTATAGCTGTGTGTGTGTGTGTGTGTGTGTCTTAGGGGAAGACAAGAAAGGGTTTTATTATAAAATAAATAAGTCAACACTCACATATAACAATATAAAATAAGTTCTATGGAAATATAAATCACTATAAAGGGATAAAGTGTGATATGGTGAGAAAAGAGGTTGGTATTAATAGCAGCAGTTATAGACTGCTTAGGAGAAAGGCACTCTGAAGTGTATGTGTGATGTGTGTGTACATCCATCTAATCCTTATACCAGCCTATGAATTAAGTACTATTCATCTTACCACTATTTAATAGACTGGGAGTCTGAGGCACAGAAACTTGAAGTCCCTCACTCAAGGTTCACTTTGCTGGTGGGCAGCAGAACTGAGAGTTGCTCCCAAGCTGTTTCCAGTGCCTGGGCATCATCCTGCCTATCAGAAATGAACGTGAACCCCTATGACATCAAATGTAAATATCTTAATGGCTTTCAGGAAGATGCGGCTGGTACAGTCTTCTCTTCCCCTGGAGTGTAAAAGGTGGATGAAGGTAGAACTGAAAAATTTACTGCACCCAAGAAGCATATTCCAACATCTCGAAAAAACAAGCTGTGATAATTTAAAATACATTCACATCTTTTAAAAAATCTAATTAACTACCTTAGAGTAACAATGTGAAATTAAAAGAGCTTTTATGATGAGTGATAGGCAAACGTACATAAACCTGAATTACTCAAATGAATAAAGTAATGGTATACTTCAATGTGATCATCACTGATTGTCTATTGTACTGACAATGACAGGAAAATAATTCACCACTCTTTGAATGGCAGACCACTAACTTCACTTGTAACACACTGCATTAGTGTCTTTTTTCATTTAGCTTTTTTCTGCTATTATAGAGTGATCTCTTTTTCTTGTTTTAAAAAGGGTTATTTTCTTTATAGATGGAAAACATTGATTTTGAACTATTGCTTACCTAGCCACTAAAAATGCTTTTATAGGCTTCAAAAGGACACACACGATATGGAAAACTACTTGCTCAAAACATTACATGAGACAGTCTATACTTTAAGCTCTTCTGATCAATGTAGAAACAACACTTATAGCATTGAAAGGCCTACAATTAAATGAATAGTCAATAAATGATATTAAAATAGGTATTTAAAATTATCATAATCAATGATTATATGAGATATCCCACTTAATTTTGTGAGCCAAAGTTACACAATTGAAACAATACTTTCATTCTGAAATATTTTACACAAAACCATCACAGTTTGATTCCTAAACCAAAGGCTTTTAAAGTAGTCTTAATATAATTATATGACAGTCTCACAAGTTGACTTGTTCTTAAAAAATAATGTGATAGCCTGAAAAATGCATAAGCGTTCATGCATATACATTTTTTAAATTGTGCATATGACTTCCACTGGAGTAAAGGTGTGTATCAAGTTTGAGGCCTCTGGTGAATAGTCTTATGTACACAAACAAGAATTTAAGTTATTAGGAGAATAAGAAACCTAAGGATCCAAGAACATCGTAAGTCGTAAAAAAAATTATTCTGGGTTGTCAAAAAGTCCTGACTCTGATACATGCTGATAGCAACCTTTCTATCCCATGAATACAGTAAATAGATGTGTGGATTCAGACCCACAGACAGGCACCGATACCCCAGACCAACGTGGATATAGGCAGCCCTTTATGTCTGTTCTGACTTTGGCTTTTGCAGCTGCTGTTTTCTCAGTGTTGTCTCCGGGGCAGTTTCCTGTTGCCATAGCTGATGGCCTGCCCACGCCTGCCTGGGCTTTTCAAGTGTCAACACTCCCAGGCCGGCTGCAGTGGTCAAATGCTTGTTAATGAGATATAGCAGCTGGGTAGGGGTGAACCACTGAGACGGATAAAGGAATGCCGCTGGTGCAGGAAGCGATGCCTTTTGAATCTTTTCAGCAGGGTGAAAGCTTTCAAATCAAAGAGGGTATGTTGTATTCATTAATAAACCCAAGTTCCCATGCAGTCACATTAAAGCCAGCAGTTTAACTTTGCATCAGACAGGTGAATTTCCCCCAGATTTTACCCTGAAAGACAATGAACAAGAAAACAAGGCTTTAGCTTGGGACAAAGCAGCACTTCCTCATCTGTGGGGCTGACCAGACTGCTAAACCAAGCAAGGGTTGTCACATTCTTTTTCAATTTATCCTTTTGTCCATTTATTTTTGTGTGTGCGCGCACGCTCGTGTGCATGTTTCAAAGCTCATAGCAACCACTCCCGCTTCCTCCTCTTGGATCTCTTAGCCTGAGCATTTTCCCCCCTTTCTTTTAAAACCTATCAAGAACAGAATTAACAACTTAACAACTACTAGTGAGGAAAAAATACATAGGCGTGGATGTGAGCACATATGGCCCCTGTCTCAGATGGAATAAAGCTGCACACTCTCATTCCCTACCCCCGTTCCAACCTGTAGCTGAGTTGGTTTCTCCAGAAGGCTGTGGAAGTTGGCAGCATCGTGAGACAGCTCCAACCGCTGGGAGAAGCAAGAAAGAAAGAAAGAAAAAAAGACATTGAAAGCATCTAACTGGCAGGAAGCCCTGAAGATAGTATTGAGGAAAGTATTATTATTTTTAAGTGCATTTGCTAGACAGTTGGACTCAGACCCATAGGGAATGAAAATAGACCAATATACAGCATCAGAGATGGATTACCTATTTTAGGATTGTTTGAGAGAATTCAGAAAGAATGGCATAATTTTAGGGGCAGAGACATGTACCTTGGACCAAATGAGATCTAGAGATATGCTTGTGTCTCACTGTCTCCAAGTATTCAACAGTCTTATGAGTTAGCTAATGATTCACCAGGCCTATCTAATCACCACAAATCAAAGGCAGAATCTACATAGTATACTAATGACATTTTTAACTGCGAAGAAGACTAGCTATCTAAGGAAATTAAGAGTGGAAGACATGCATTCTTTAAAGCATTTCAGTTTTTGAAATATTCATACATTGATTTCTTTTGGGCACCAATTCTTACAAGAAGGCCTTTAACTTATATGGAAAGAAAAATGGAGATGTCATTTATTGGATACTCATAGTGTGTAAGGCACTGAGCTTGACACTTTAATTAAAAAGAAATATATATATACATATATAAACATGTATATATAAACAGCAAGGTAATGTTGTTTAGCCTGTTTTTTTTTTCTAATTAGGACCCTCAACTAAGGAGAGTTTATATCAACTACCTAAGGCCATAAATGATTATTACATTTTAAAAAGAAGGACATTTTAAAAATCTGCCTGCACTGTATATTTTGCCATATTGCCTCTTAGGCTGAGCCAAATCATTCAGACCTATCAGTAAAGTCTGATAAAAAAAAATGAACAAATCTTACTAATTCAGAATATTCAGTGTTGTATATAAGTCTGTGTATGTGTATGTATACACACACACAGTAATAATACATCCTGGAGAAAAAGAGTGTGTGTATACGAGCACAATAATGCATACATATACATACACAGGGCTGGGTTAAGAAAGATATATTATTACTAAACAACCCAGAAATACGCAAGAAAAGTGCCATAGTGGATTTCCATGAAGCCTGTATTCCCATTCAATTTAATGGAGGTGACTGTGGGGCATGTTATACTTAAATTTCGTACTTTAAATACCACCCCAGGGATACATATCTTTATAGCACCTCAGGATGAGATTGCAATAGGTGCGAAATAAGAGAGAGAAAGGTCTGGAAAAGGCCGTTGGTTGGAAGCTGTGACAGCGTCTGCTCTCCCCTTTCCCCGTACCTAGCCACTTCACTTCTCCATGCAAGTTTGGGAAAAACCTGCTGCATCACAATGGAGATCTAAAGAGATTCTGCCAAAATATGACAACTCAAATCTACTTAAAGGCGATTGGCAAATGGTTCATCTTTGAAAAACCTCACCTCTTTATGCCTTCACCCCAAGTTCTGAACATCTCCAAGGAGCTGCTGAGTCTTGTCTTTCCAGCAGGGAGGAGGTGACAACAGCAGTCTGACTCATCTGGAACCACTGCCTCTTCCCTGGCACCCAGAAATGTGCCTGTCTTCTTAATAGTATCCAGTGCAACAGCATAATATGGTAAAACTGGGCATCTACCAGTAGCCTATGCCCCTTCCTCCCACTGAGGGTCAAACACAGACACATATCTCTGAGCCTGTTAAGCAGCTCAGACCTGCACTCTTCCTGTGTTCCTCTGCCTTTGAATTCACTGGATCACAGTAGTGACTTAGTAGTTACTCAGTAGTTACCAAAACAGTGCAAAATCATCGCAGTTTCTATGTAAAACAAAACAGAAACCCCATTCCCCGGAGCAAACGTGCACTTAATGTAAGTCTGGCATTTGATTTACTTCTGCATTTTGTTCTTCTCTGCCTCTCCTACATGGGCTCTCATATCTTTCACTTTTTTTTTTCCTGAGAAGGTTTTGACTTAAAACTGAAAATATTCTAAGTGACAAGTAAGTAGCCCCTCTCAAATAGAACCTGCAATGACATGCCTGGATTACATTAAGGAATGCTGGAGGGGATCCCAAAAACCAGTGTTTGAACAGTCAACCTGACAGAATTCTAGGACACCGTTAAAAGAGTTCCTGTTACCTAACTGACTTAGAGCTAATCAGTGTAATCCGCATGATAATGCATTGTCTGACTCCAGGAACCTGCTGCAATAGCCAGCAGGAGGAGGAGCAGCAGAGAGCCCACTGGGAGTGTCCAAACCTCTGCCACAGTAATGAGACATGAGCTGCTTTTTCCTGTGGCTTCACTTTTGATCCATGTGGACCAAGAAGTTTCAAAAAGTGAGATAACTTAGATTTATTAAGAAAAGTAAGCTGAACATGGAGATAAAACAGAGAGAGAAAACCCACAGAAAGGGATCAATAGCTCATGTCTGAATCCCAGGAAACAGAACAGTAAGAGTGAGTTTCTTGGAAGGAAAACCACATTGGTCTAGAAAGAAGTTTTGAGAAAATGTTAGAACCACTCTCAGCAGAGTGAAAATGTTTCTAAATGAGCCCTTTGTCTGGTTTCCTCTTGGGCAATGCAAAGACCAAATGAAGGAAGGATGAAGGTGGGATGGTTAAGTCTTTTAAAGATAACTTTCCTGTGGCTAGTTAGCCCACTTCTGAGAGTTTACCTCAAGATTCTTCAAAGCTTAAGAATGCAAACTAGGTCTGTCACCTCCCAAATCTGGGACGAGTGAGTAGTAGCACAGCTCCTGTCTCAGCACCAAAAACTTAATACCATCAACTGCGACTTTTTGTCAAAGCTCCTTCCAACTCAGTTAAAAAAAATGTTCTCCAATATTTGTGATCAACAGTTTTTAAAAATAACACTTCTGTTGTGGATTCTTTTTTGAAACTGTTTAATCAGAAAGAAAAGTACATATATTTACACTCTGAATCTACTTCATTTCAGGCGATACTGTCCATGAAAAGGAGGGTTGACATAGAATGCCATTCTTGCTTACATCCTATGTCGTATCATGCAGGTAAGAGTCAGGAAAAATAGAGGGTACTAGAAGGTAGGAGAGGGAGAGAGAAGTGAAAACGAGAAGGTATAGTTTATGGTTCTACATAATTTTGAGAGTTTTATGTTACTTGGACAGCAAGGTAGAAAATAATCTTTAGTGGCATGAATGAGATGGTCCTGTTGACTATCAGCATAAGCTATGGTTAGATTACTATTTCTTATCGCTTGTTCAAAGCTCTACATCAAAGGACTATTATCAACTGTTCAAGTGGACAGCAAAGCCTTGCAATGCCTTAGAGCACTCAAGAGTGAGGAAAATTCGAAAGCATTCATTCTTGGGGTAAAGGTAGGGTTTTTATGTATTGAAGAGAAGAGAAAATGGCTGTTATTCTAGTCATGATATGAAAGCACTGGCAAGATAACAGGAACAGAATAAGTCTCTGGTAAATTAAGGTGCTAAATGAGAAGTTAGAGTACAAGAGTGTATGAAACTGGAGCTTAATTCTAAACTGGAGAAAAGTTAGAGATTGTAACACAGAAAAACCATTAATTTTGTTCCACTAATTTTCTTAGTGATTCATTCATTCAACACATATACTTATTAAGAAACTATTATATACCAAGCTCTGTTAAGGTGTTGGCAAAACTACAAACTGCAAAGAACAAAATAGGTAAGAATCCTGCCATCATAAAGCTTGTATCTTAAGAGATTATCAATTTTGCTCTATAGTAAATACAATCACGTTGAGACTGAAAAGATTGGCCATTTTTCTCTAACAAAGCACATGTAAGTTATCATGCTGAAGTCTTATGATTAATCTTTGGAAAAAAGAGATGTCTTATGTGATATAGTGAGCAGCTTAATTTGATAGTCCTTGTGAGTTGTGTGTGTGTGTATGTGTGTGTGTGTGTGTGTGTATTTGGGTGGACAAGGGAGGCATTTTAAAATGTGGAATTCAGAAGATATCACAGAGAAGGAATTATTTTGGGGAGAGGTGATTGATCTTGGAGGCACTCTATATTTTTTCATCCAAAATCGCAGCATTGTCTGAAAAAAAAAAAAAATTTCTTTTCTGGAACCCCTTAGGGCATTCCCTTTAGGGCCACATGGTTCCAGTTCACTCCACTCAAGACAAAGGAGAACTGTATCAAGAAGATGCACTGAGTACAAGAAAGTAATAATGAGGACCAAGTACACAGATAGATGAGGGGCTATTACCAAGGAATGGATGCATCTGGAATTTAATCATTTAGTAAGCACTAATTCTGCTAAATATTGTTTGGTGCATGGAAATAGACAAAGTATGACCTAATGATGATACAACTTGGATTTTAAAAAGTAGAAAGGCAGTCTCCTTTAAAAATGTAAGGTGTGACTTGTTACATTTTATAGAAGTTTAGAGCAATAATAAAATAATCACTGGGACAAATCCTTATCTTTAAAGATAAGGATTAAAGGATTAAATACAGTATAGTGTATTTCAAGTGGAAAGACAACAAGGAAGTTCTCTGTAGAAAAGGCCCATCTGTTTGAAGCACTTTCTTTTATTTCTTCACCTTTGCCTTGTATTAGGCTCTTTCCTCTGCATTCCCCTAAAAGTTATGTGACATTGTTTTTCAGCACATTCTAAGGTCCTAATATCTGTTACCTAGTAATTCAGATTGTAGCTGATTTGATTGTACATAATATTTGCTTTAGTAGGTCAATATCTATGGATCTGTCCTATGCCCTCATCCATCCACACAACACACTCAAAAAAAAAAAAACCACCAACAAACACTTAACAGGTAAATTGCAGACTAGTCCCAAAGGAGGAAACCAACCCTTGGAGTTTAATCTTCGATAAATCCCACTACAAACAATGTTCAGCTGTTCACACTCAGTTTTGATTTTAGCCATATTATATGAACATCAAAATATAGTTCAAAAAAAATCAAAATTTATAAATTATTACCAAGGCTATAGAGTGAAAAAGCCATACCTCATTTTTCTACATTTTTTTTAAACAGGCATCTATAGGATACATACATCTATTCCAAACTATTTTTTACCATCTGTTTTGATTCAGTGAGTCTTGCTGTTGGCTTGCACTAAAACTTTAGTTCCAAATGTGATGCCATTTTTTTCTTTTTCAAATTGGGTCAATGTAATAAGGGAAATGACATTTTCTTCACACAATAGAAGTGGCCCAACTAAACAGTGCACATAAAAATTCTCTTAAGAAATTAAATCAAATAAGCTCGTTTTTGAGGAATGAATGCTTTTCAACATTAAAAGCAGCTTTTCTTCTACCACATATGGTATTTTAGGAGCTTTATAAAGGTCTAGTGAATAGAGAAGCAGCATTTTAAGTAATCTTCAGAATAAGGAAACACAAAGGCTGGGTCCAGTTGACTGAAATGGGGCTGATACAATTCACTGTCTTTTCAGTGGACTGATCCACAAATAATATAAACCACGAAGATAGTTGGTGTTATTAGATTAGTCATGCCAAAGTAAAGTCGAGCAGTCACCTACAGAGAGCCAGCTAAAGTCCATATTGTTTCAGTTCTCTCGAAATCTAACAGATTGCTGGAAAGCATTATTAAATATAGGTGTCCCTCATATATGAAAACAGGTTAACAAAATTCCAAACTCTCAAAAAAGTTCCCATGAAATAATTAAAACTGGAGTAGAATTTTCCCTTCAAGTTACCCTCAAAGTATAAACTGCTTTATACAAGTAAGCATTGTTTGATTTGCAAAAACTTAAATTGTACTAAACATTTCTATGACACATTCATTGTGTAAAACAGATGGTACTTGAATCAAAATCTCAACTTTGATTGAATGTTAAGCTCAGAGGAACTGATTAATTCTCAATTACTCTAAGTTCAAAAACCCATTTTACACAAAATAATGGAGAGTGAAGGATAACCAATCTGACCACAGCAGTCACAAATCTTAAAGACTGAACGCAACTGTCATCACATTGCAAACTTGTAAAATATAGAATGTTCAAGCCCCTATACCATTTTTAATCTATATAATGTTTGACTCTAGTGTATGAATCCTTCAACAGTCATGATTCAAGTTCGAACTTTCACTTTCTTATCTAGAGAAAATTTCATTTTCAAGTATCCAAGAATATTTAAACTATTTAAAGTATTTCTGGAGAACTTTTGGCACATGTCACCCAAGCTCAATAGCTAACAGTTGCTGCCACCTATAGGCCCAATCTCAAGAGAAAGGGCTGGGACATGAACAGAGGTTTGCACGTTTCAAAGGCAGAGTTTGACAAAGCAAGACTTTTTTCTCATTAAAGATAAAGTTGGCATCCATAATTAATGCCACTGCAAAAATGAAATTAGATGTGGCAAATTTTACTTGTTTTATCAATGACATGCTATTTAAACCATCTCATAAAGGGCAAGAACTTTAAAGCAGCAGCCTTTCTACTCACAAAGCAACCAAATGAAACAGAAATGAAGCAAGTTAGCTAGTCTTCAGTCACATCTAATTGTCATTTTCATGGCTATATAATCAATGTGAAAATGAGTGACAAGAAGATACTGTCTTTTGTACCTACTAGCATGTATCACATGTGATAGTCAGGATTTCTTTAGATTCTCTCCCATCTGGAGATATTGTGAACTCTTCCTTGTGTCAAATAAAATAAAAAGAAGAAAATTGAATCCACAAAAAAACTCAACATTAGATCTCATCCTCAGGGTTTTTTTCCAGTAAAATGGAGATGAAAATGACTACCTTCAAATTTCATTTAAAAATTATATTTATGTATGTTTGTGTATATATATACATATTCATTGAATATATATATACATATATGCTCAAAGAATAGTATATTCAAGTTATAAGAATGTTTATCCTGTTACACTCACTAATCTTATAGTATTCTACAAGTCATTTCATAATTGGACTTCTATCATTTGTAAAATGAAGAGCTTAGACTAAGTAATTTCTTGATTCCTCCTATACTGAATATTCTAGCATAAGGCATTTGAGTTTGGCCTTCTCTCTTCCCACGTCAGTTGGACCCATTTGTATATTTGGGCTAACCTTATGCTGTATAAATAGAGATCGAGTCCCTCCAGCCATGTTTTTCCTCTATATTTCAGGGCACTAAATAATCAGAAGAGAAAAAAGTTATGATAACTTTTCTTTATATAGCTGAATGTCCATTTCACTCTTCCTTAAATACAATTATCCCCCTTCTTATAAACTATATATGATCCCCCCCAGAATTCATGTGTTGCTGTCCTAATTCCCAGTATCTCATACTGCCTTAAAGACAGGGTCTTTTAAGAGGTAACTAAGTCAAAATGAGGTTGTTGGGGTGTGCCCTAATTCAATTCCTATAAGAAGAAGAAATCTCGACACACAGAGACACAAGGAGTATGCTCACATAGAGGAAAGACCACGTGAAGACACAGCTAAAAGGCACCAGAAAAAGAATATCTACAAGTCAAGAAGAAAGGCTTCAAAAGAATGTAACCCTGCTGACACCTTGATCTTGGATTTCAAGCTTCCAGAACTGAGAAAATGAATTTCTATTGTTTAAGCCACCCAGTCTATGGTATTTTGTCACAGCAAACATAGTAAATTCATACACCCCTTGAACTAACTGAGACTTTTTGAACAGGTTGGCCCCTGAGCAACACTGATTTGAACTGCAGGGATCCACTTCAGTAAAAGTTACATGGACTGTCCTGCCTCTCCTGTCTGCACTTTCACCTCCTATACCTCTTCATCCTCTGCCATCCCTGAGACAGCAAAACAAACCCCTCTGCTTCCTCCTTTTCCTCAGCCTACTCAACATGAAAACAATGAGGATGAACACCTTCAGGATAATCCACTTCCACTTAACGAATACTAAATATATTTTATCTCCCTTCTGATTTTCTTAATAATTTTTTTCTCTAACCACTTTATTGTAAAAATACAACATACAATACTTAGCGCATACAAAATATGTGCTAGTCGACTGTTTATGTTATTGGTAAGGCTTCCAGTCAACAGTACACTACCGGTAGTTAGGTTTGGGGAGAGCTAAAGTTATATTCCAATTTTCAGTTGCAGGGAGGTCAGTACCCCTAACTTATTCATTGCTCAGGGTCAATGGTATTTCTGCTCTTACATTCCTTATATTTAAAACAGATATAATACTTTCTTTGAAAGTTATAAAATTAAAAACAATGATCTGTATAATAGCCTAATTTGTATAATAGCCTAATGTGCATCTAACACAATGCAGTGGCTCAAACATTAATCCTTTTCCTTACTTAATCCTGCCTCTGCTGTTAAGTTAATAATCTTAGGAACGTACTTTTACCTACTTTTTCTCTTCCAGTAGCCGCTAGTCTATACGTACATTTAATATGACAAAATATTTTTATAAATACTTAGATGTAATATATTTTGTGAAACTATATGCATTAAATAAAGTTAGTTATATTTAACAAAATATATGCTGAAAATAACAAATACATATGAAATCAAAACCATCTTAATCAATATGGACTATACAGATGCCCTTTCTGGGTGAATTCTTACACTTGGTCTGCAAAGCGCCATGGATTTTACCACTAAAATACTTCAAAGTCTAAATGTTCATTCAAATCTTATCTTAGGCATACATATCTTTTGAGCTTCCAAAAAGTTAACAGATGATTAGGATATATATTCTTTTCTCTTCCTACCTTCTAGCAAAGGCCCAAACAAGAAAGCTAGAGGTGATTCTCTGACACCCTCCATCTTCTCTCCTCGCCTCAGTCTACCCATTCTCGGCCTTGTTATGCCAGCCTTGTTATGTTCCTAATTTACTTTTTAAGAATTCACTTCTGAAGATTTTATAAACTAATAAAGCTTGGCACTAATAAAAACAAAGTAAGTAACCATACTTGTAAAATGATACTAATTCAAGGAAGGGAAACTTTCAACAAGAACATTTTACCTTTCTTTTTCTATTGGCCCAAACACATAATCGTTTTATTTCTATCTTCTCACTTTTCTTCCACTTGAAAACCCAAAGCAGAATCTTCACAGAAGCCCATGAAAAAAAGAAAAAGAATGAAAACAAATATAAACTAAATGCTTTGGCAAACCTTGGAAAATGAGCTGTTCTAGTTCAGTTCAAGCTTTTTGGCAAAGATCCAGGATTAAATAAGAACAAGATCACATATGTTGCGAAGGGTGAAAATGTATATAGTCTATAAGTGGAGGACTAAACAGTTACACATCTAATTGAAAAAAAAGCTAGCTTTGGTAATCAGAATTTCCCTCATATGTGATAGCATTTTGTGACCATTATAATCCCACCATCTAAGAAAATAAATAATATAGCAAAGTTTTCAAAATGACAAATGCTTGAATAAATGGGTGACAAAACTTGAGGAACCTTATCTTTATCATAAGTGGTAAATACACCAAAAGAAAAATAACTGGAAACATAAAGGACAGTCATAAATTTGTATATCTAGTTCTTGAGATACAAGTATGATCAGTTATTTGAGAAACAGAACAATAAAAAAGACAATAAAGAAGGGAGAGGACATCTATTAAAATTTCAGTTAGTATCATTTCATAGTATAATTAATCTAGTGTAGCCATGTAACTTAATTCTCAATAGTGATATGTAAGCATCAGTCACTGTGTAGGACTTTCAGGAAAGTATTCAAAATAGGTAGATATCTTTAGATACAGAAAAGATATAGATTAAATTCAGTCTTTGGCTTTTATCTCTTCTTGTTTGGAACCTGATGTGATGTCTAAAATCTCTTGTGACCATGCAGGGAGAAGCATGAGGAAAGAGGCCTACATGCTAAAGATGACAGACCCTTTATATGGAGAGACTATCTTCACCAGAACAACTCAAATCTGCCTATCCCCAGATTCTTGCTGCAAGAGACAAATATATCCTTTTGTTTTTGAAGCTACTATAATTGTTTTTTCTGCTACTCATGGCCAAACACACTTATAATTGATACAATATCCTCAAAGAAATTCATAAGGTAGTTCATCCATAAAACAAGAACAGTGTGCTACGTAAAAGGAGTAGCCAGAGAATTTGAAACATAAGATTGGCAAATCAAAAAAATGCAATGGGAGGACTAAAAGATAAAATCATTTTCATTGTAAAACAAACAAAACACAAAATATGAGAGGAAAGTTCAGATAAATGGTAGATAAACTGAGGGGGTTAAAATTTGGTTCAATACTATCTTCAGAGAGAACAGAAGAAACAAATGGAAGAATCGAATCAAAAAATTTGAAAAAGATTTTTTCCTCCTCTGAACTGAAGTAAAGCATACACATGACACTGAAAGAAAATACCTAATGTCAAACAAAATGAGTGGAAAAAATGTTTATAGCCTGGCACATTATAAGGAAGTTGAAGAATACTGAATAGACCTAATAAGATTCCAAGAAGAAAATAAAAGAATTTTTATCTACAAAGAAATTTTCATCAGACTTTTCATCTTCAATAGAAGATGCTACTAGAAAAATATATTAGCAATGTATTTCAAGTTCTATAGGCAAATGATTTTCAATGTAAAGTTGTGCATTCAGCCTAACTATCATCTGAGGGTATAATAAATGATATAATAAAGAATCTGACTCCATTCTTGATATTTCAACACTGGAAATTTTCAATCTCCACTTGTCTCTCTTCCCTCTTGCCCTACATCTAGGCAAACTGATAAGAAGGGCCGTGTACCTAAGGAGGACCCCAGGCAAAATCAGGAATTTCAAATTGTCACACTGACTTTACTGCTAAACACAATAAAAGTCAGAGTTACTTGTTCCTTCCTTCACTCAAGTCATTTCTGACTGGCTTGGGTGCCTGCCCTGCTATCCTCAGAAAGCCCCACTATGTGAGCAATCAACATTTTTACACAAACTTGGGGGGTGTATGGTGTCATCAGTCACCACATTTAAACCTATTTTGGGTGGATAATTGATTCTGCCCATTGCAAGGCAACCTCAAGACAGAGATCTAAATATATTTTCTAACATACAAGACCTCAGAAACCTAACTTTCCATGCAATCTTTCTGAAAAAAATAAAAATCTTTTGAAGATATTCTCCAGATATGCATAAAATGTTTCCAAGATGATATCCACTAAAAAAAGAAATGTGATTCAAGACATAGAGGACTTAATCCAGGAGTGTGATGAAAATAAATCCTGAGATTTCTATGGCAGGTCCAGAAATGAGTCAGACCAAATTAGAATAGGCAGTTAGAACTCTGAGAAGTCAAAATTTCTAGAACTTCAGAACAAATGGCATTATTAAGAAGTTTAAACTTCTTAATGATTTATAAACGTTTAAATGATATAAGAAAAGGTTTATATAAAATGTTTCTTTTATCAACATAAACAAAAAGAGATACTTGAAAATTTCAGGGGAAAAACTCAAAAAAATTAAAATTCAAACAAATGGAGAAATGATTTTGAGCATAAAATTTTAAAAATCCATCTTTGATATTTGTTTAGTGATAATACAGTTATTTACCTATCTGTGATTCAAATTATATTAATTGGTTCTTCAGAAAAGAAATACACATAATTAATATATTATAAATCTTTTTTATTACTTTTCAATTTTAGAATCAACCTACAGGCAAAGCACAGAAGACTTATAGTTTCAGATTAGAACGCGATTGTTAAACAATCTCAACGATGAAAAATAACAGTTAGAAGATGCCTCAAAACGGAGAGGAGAAGGGGAGAGCTGTAAAAAGGTATTAACTGATTATTCTGAGCGTGGGAAATCAACACATAAGGTGAACATTTGAAAAAGCAAGAAAGAGATTTATATACATTATTTAAGGTCAAGATAAAAAAAATAGAATAACTAAAAATGTAATCAATGAAACCAGGGATTCAAAATGGAGAAGAAATGAGGGAAAGGAAATAATGGATTAAATTCCGTATTTCTTACAGCAAAGCTTTATCAAAACTATTTACAATTATAGGTCAAGACATGAGGACATAGCATGTGGAGTTCTAGCAGTTATCCAGGAAGACTAAAGACACTAAGAGTTCATTTTTAACTCTACCATTTGGGTTACCTCTAGTAAGAGGGACTGTGAAGAAAAATAAAAAATCAACAGAAGTAGAAACTTTTTTCTAAAACATTTTCAGTTTTTTTTACCATGTTCTATTATACGTTTACATATTTAATTCCAGATCATCCATTTACTAGGTCTGTGACATATGTGATATGTTTCAAATTACTTAACTTCTCTGTATCCCAATTGTCTCATTTGTAAAATAAAAATAAAAATTATACTTACTTCATGGATTGTTTTGAGTATTCAACCAATCACGATTCTCCAAGAACTCTAACCAGCTAAACTTTCACCTTCTCATTTATGAAATAGTGCTTTAGTGCCTCTCTTGAATTAGCCCATAATAAAGTAGTGTTGGGAGGAGAATAACCAACAAATGAGAAGCCATATTAAACTCACAGTGAGTTTAAAGAAAAAAAAAGTGTCTTTTATGTTTTTTTTAATGTACCAATGCTAGCACATCATCTCCATCTGTCCTTTACATATGCTCTTTCTGGATCCAGTATCAGGATTTTACATGTAGAGTCATTAGGAGCCATCTGCAAAGATTTAGCCATCATTCTGGGTAATCAGGGTCAACACCTTTTTGTAGGTTTTCTATATCCATAAGATAATATGGATTATCAAAACTGGAAAAGAATCTGGAAGTGGATTCAACAAGGGCCCTGTTTCCCTGAAGTTGGAAATCAAGAGCACTGATTTTAAATGAAGGGGTGCTTGAGTGATCCAAAATAAATCTGTGAGCTTTTTGTACTTCTGAACTCATTTTGAACTTCTCTAAAAAGCCTATAGTAGATGCTAACAACTATAGTGACCGTCTTTACATTCTGTCTGCCCCTGGGCTGTGAATGTAACCATCTATTAGAGACTTACAATGTCTTTATTATTACTGTTACTTTTACATCAAGGAGAGTTTCTAAGGCTAAATGACTTAACTGGCAGGAAACTCATCAGAAGCCCACCTTCCTTATCTGTTATATCCTCTTTTCAGCAGTTAGTAAAAGCACAATATGGAAGAAAGTCCATTTGCCCAATTCAGGATTAATAATAATGGTGCCAAGAGCTGCTTTACTTTCTTCACTCTTTTTTTTTCTTTTTAAAGACAAGGTTTCACCATGTTGGCCAGGATGGTCTTGAACTCCTGACCTCAGGTGATCCACCAGCCTCAGCCTCCCAAAGTGCTGGAATTACAGGTATGCGCCACCAGGCCTGGCCTACTTTCTTCACTCTCAAGAGGAGTTTCAGGTGGGGACCTGCTTAAACATGAAATGTAAAATGCAGCCTATTAACTATTGAGTACGTATGTTATGAAGAAAAACTATTCATTATTTTACAATGTCTTTTTTAATAGACAAAAATCTAAAACTGACAGCATTTGTGGCAGCCATAGAAAGGCACGTAAACATCTTCATCTAAGACCTTTAGCTTTAGCAAACTGAAATGTAAGGCCAAATGATGATTTTTGGATAGTGCTTTATTGACAATATATTTTTGCTAATACATGTATTTTTTTATTCAAAGATAAATTATTCAAATGAGAAATTATCTTATAGTCTCTTAAAGAATCTAAGACCAAGATACTATTAGCAAACCACCAAATCACGTTTATTTGAAGTAATTCTTTCATATAATATATTCAATTAGAAATGATTCATTTAATACTTTATTTTTTCTAATCATTGTAGCATTTTTCTCTGAGAAACAAAAAATTTTTAGAAGTTTGCAAAAACACAAATTTAGAAGTTTACAAGTAAATAATAGAAATGAAAATAGCTGGAGATACTTCTGCAATTACTTCTTTGCATTGATCATGATCTTGCTCACCTATGGTTGTTCTAATGAACACCTTGTCCTCTTGGTAATGATAATCTCACTCATTATTTACTCATCTATATGCTCAATAGGATTCTTTAATCGTTCAAATCAGGGACTTTGTCTCTTCATCTTATATAAACAGGACCTAGTAAAAGTAGCTGGTACATAGCACTCAATAAACAACTATATATAAATGAGATTCCTCCAACTGTAAGGCTCTGGAATCAGGCAACTGGGCTGCAAATCCTGCCTTTTGGGCAAGGCATTTAAGCTCTTCAAGCTTCAGTTGCCTCATCTGTAAGTCAGAGACAATCGTTACCATAGTGTATGGTGATAACTAAAGGAAATAGATGAAAAAATCCTAGCATATTTTAAGTAGTCAATAAACATTAGTTATTATCAAACATCTTAATGAACTGGTTTATCTTGACTTCTACCAACATTCCATTCTTGAAATGCAGAATACTTAGAAGGTGTTGAACAATTGTTTAATGAGTAAGTCAATGGACTAAAGCAATGTGGTATAATTAAATTAACATGAATAGAATTTAAAATCAGGTCATCTGAGTTTGAGTTCCAGCTCAAAAAATTTAATTATTCAATTGTTTGAATTGTTTTCATACCTATAAAATGAAAATAATGGTATTACTCCACAGAGGATTAAATTAGAAAATCTTTGTAAAATGAAACATATGAAGCAATTGTTATTTTATTATTTTTACTTAATATTAAAACAACCCACAAGAAGTAGTCAATCAAACAAATTTGGATGACAGGTATTAAGACATAAAGAAACATGGTCTACTTCAGATTTTCATTGTTTAATTAGGTGTGTTACCATCCCATAAGGAAATCCACAAAGAGTAAAAGAAAAAGGAAAAGAAAAACACTAGCAATGTAGACAGAAGAGATTTGTCTATATTGTTGATTCAAATAAACGTGTTTAACTAAATAAATTTAAGTCAGTACAGGAAACACAGTCTATAATAACTAGTTTTTACTAACATCGATGTTTTACTCTATTGAGGCAATGCACTATTTTCTGAAAGAAGACTGTCTTCTGATCTCAACGGAAATATATTATAGATCCAGAGCTAGAGAGATAGAAACAAAAGCTTCTAATTTTTCAACTGTAGAAAAATCTCTTCATTATCTATATACATTTATCATTGTTGTCTGCTAAATTACACTGATGATTAACCAAAAATAATCTCTCAGTTAAAAATGTATTTAGCATAATACAAATAAAATAATGCTAGTGTATCAAAATAACATTCACCAGATTTTTATAATACTAGCTAAACAATACAAGTATTAGATTTTTTGCCAAAAAAATCATTGTAAAGTTTATCATTGGTTTTGAGTATAAAACTGACAACATTTTATAAAGTGGTGTATTTATTTAAAATATTGGATATGATTTTATTTTACCTTGGAAATCTCTCAGTGTTCATGAGTTTGTTCAGTACCTATATTACATAAGCATATTATTGAACATTATTAAAAGTGTGATATATGGATGTCTAAATGAGATGCAGCCAGCTGCTGTAAGGCAGCTTGAACTAGACCCCAAAGTGGCTCACCTATCCAGATTTCAAGAATTTTGCATGAAAAAGAATCCAAAGTGAAACTGATTTTTAATTTTAATAAACAAAGCTGTTTACTAAGGAATATCAGAGAAAAAGCTGTTTCAAGGAATATTGAAGAAAAAGCATATTTATATTTTAACTCCAATTTATGCCTTAGAATTTATCTACAAAACTTACTGTTTCTTAATGGGTTTATAAAATGATGTACACAAAAATATATTATGTAATGAGGAGTTTTAGCTGATACTGTACTTCCAACTTTTTCTTTTATTTTAAATACTTAGCTCCCAAATTGCTAAATAGGCTCTCCTTTTAAAAGACAAGCAGATTGTTTCTCTAGAAGTAGAGCCTCCAATTCTTTCTTGATGAAATTTCAAGATCTTGAAAGAGTCAGGTTATGAAGGAAAACATTTTCTTGTGGCTGGAGTTGTATCTCTGCACATGTAAAATCCCTCTTTTCCTAGACCTGGGGATATGTGCACATAGGAAAGACATCTAGTATATCTAGGATATACGCCTTGGAGAAAAGATGAGTCAGCCCCAACCAGTTTAAAGCAAGGAGAAGCTGAGCACTATATCAAGGTGAAGCCAGCCAAAACCTCAGCAGAGAGAGGCCCACAAGAAAGATATTAAGGGGCCTGTATCTGAGGACTCTGAGAGCACCCATATCTAGCATCCAGACTTGAGGTCTGTGTACAGATTACCTTCTGTGGCTCTCTAAGTCTTCAGTAAAATTACAAGAATATAAACTCTACAGTGGGAAATTCAGGGGCAAGCTTGGACTACTCTTGGAGGGAAAAAGTTTGAGAGAGTGACAGCAACCTACAAGCAGCTGGAGGCAGCCCAAGGTGATTTTCAAAAGAAGTAGAGCAGTCAAAATTGTCCATGAGCAAAAGGGATAATCAGGATGGATTTGGGGGAACATTAAAGCATTCCCTAAACATTCCCAGGAAACTTCCATGAGGTAAACCAAAAAAGATGAGATATTGGGTAGTCAGGCAAGATAAGGAGCTCCTACCATTACATCTTGGATAGTATCAGTGGCCTTATTTTGCTTCAGTCATCTGAAGCATAATCAGTCTCGTCTATTTACCCTACATGACATACAAACAGACTATGGGCTTCAGGCTCATCATAGATATTTCAAGGGTTGAAAGGACCAAAACTGGTCAACAGTTAGGGGGGTTCTGAGCAAACTGTCCAATACAGTGGCCACCAACCTTGTGTGGTTATTGAGCATTTGTAGTGTAGCAAGCCCAAACTGAAAAGTGCTATATGTATAACCCACACACTATATTTAGAAGACTCAGTATAAATATGTACATATGTTGGGTAATATATAATTAACAATTTGTAATAGATTACATACAAAAAGGACAAGATTTTGGAAAGTCTGGATTAAATAAAATATATTATTAAAACTAATTTCAGCTGCAATTCAGTTGACATACTAAACAGTTTGCATCAGAGTCTCTCAACAGCAGAATTGATCAAGTATAAGAAAGAATTGGTGAGCTTGAAAGCAAGCTATTTGAAAATACATGGTCAGAGGAGATGAAAGAAAAAAGAATAAAAAAGAATGAAGCATACCTATGAGATCTAGAAAATAGCCTCAAAAGGGCAAATCTAAGAGCAATTGGACCTAAAGAGGAAGTAGAGAGACAGACGGGTAAAAATTTTATTTGAATGAATAACAACAGAGAATTTTCCAAATTGAGAGAAAGATATTAACATTAAAGTACAAGATGGTTGTAGAATACTAAGTAAATTTAACCCAAATAATTCTATCTCAAGACATTGACTAATCAAACCCCCAAAGGTCAAGGATAAATAAAGGATCCTAAAAGCAGCAAGAGAACAAAAAATAGCATACAATGGAATGTCAATGTCTGGCAGCAGACTTCTCAGTCGAAACCTTCCAGGCCAAGACAGTGTAGCAAGACATATTTAAAGTGCTAGAGGAAGAAAAAACCTTTTATCTTAGAATAGTATATCCAGCAAAAATATACTTCAAACATGAAGAAGAAATAAACTTTCCCAGACAAACAAAAGCGGAGGGATTTCATTAATACCAGACTGTCTTACAAGAAATGCTAAAGGGAGTTCTTCAATCTGAAAGAAAACAACATAAACAAACAAGAAATCATCTGAAGGTATAAAACTTTCTGGTAATAGTGAATACACAGACAAATATAGAATATTTTAACACTGAAATTGTGGGATGTAAACTACTCATACCTTGAGTAGAAAGACTAAAAGATGAACCTATAAAAAGTATTAACTATGATAATTTTCAAGATATAAAATATCAATATCAAATATCAAAATAGCAGGAGTAACTCTTTATTTTTCAAGTCCTTACTTGTCAATAATATTGAATGTAAATTAACTAATCTCTCTAATCAAAAGACAGAGTGGCTGAAAGGATTAAAAAAAAAAAAGACCCAATGATCTGTTGCTTACAAGAAACACACTTCACCTGTGAAAACACACATAGACTGAAAATAAAGGCATGAAAAAGATATCCCATGCAAATGGAAACCAAAACAGAGGAGGAGTAGCAATACTTACATAGGATAAAATAGATTTCAAGACATAAACTATAAAAAGGCACAAAGATGGTCATTATATAATAAAGGGGTCAATTTAGCAATGGGATACAATTATAAGTATATATACATAAATACTAAAGAAAAGAAAGTCAGAGCATAAATATATGAAATTGAAATGAAATAAACAGCAAAAAGGTCAAAAATATATATATTTATAATTGTGACATATACACACACATATATGCACACACACACACATATATATATACACATATATATATGCACACACACACCCAACACTGCAGCACCTAGATATAAAAAGCAGTATTACTGGAGCTATACAGAGAGATAGACCCCCTAAAATAATAATAGCTGGATTTCAATACCCCACTTTCAGCACTGGACAAATCTTACAGACATAAAATCCACAAAGAAACATTGGACTTAATCAGTACAATAGACCAAATAGATTTAACAGATATTTACAAAACATTTTATCCAATGACTGCACAATACACATTTTTCTCCTTAACACATGAATCATTCTTGAGGATGGACCATATGTTAGGCCACAAAAACAAGTCTTAGAATATTTTTAAAAGTTAAAATCATAACACATATCTTCTCTGACTACAACAGAAAACAAGAAGTCAATAGAAAGAAGAACACTGAAAACTATACAAATGAAAATTAAATAATATGCTCCTGAACAATCAGTGAGTCAATAAACAAATTAAAAATTAAAATTTTAAATTTCTTGGGAAAAAATGAAAATGGAAAATGGAAACACAACATACCAGAACCTATAGAATAGAGCAAATCCAGTACTAGAGGAAAGCATAAATGCCTACATCAAAAAAGAAGAAAAACTTCAAAAATAACTAATCTAATAATGCATCTTAAAGAACTAGAAAACAGAGAAGGAAACCCAAAATTAGTAGAATAAAATAGATAATAAAGACCAGAGCAGAAATACATAAAATTAAAGTGAAATACAAAAGATCAACAAAAATAAAAAGTTGATTTTTTGAAAAAATTAACAAAATTGACAACGCTTTAGAGAGACTAACCTGAAAAAGAGAGAGCCCACCCAAATACATAAAATCAAAGATGAAAAAGAAGACATTGCAACTGATACTGTAGCAATTCAAAAAATTATTCAGAACTACTATAAAAAACTATGTACCAGTAGATTAGAAAACCTAGAAGAAATGGATAAATTTCTAGACACATACAACCTCCAAAACTGAACCATGAAAAAAATCCAAATCCTAAATAGACCAATAACAAGTAGTGAGATTGAAGCCATAATAAAAAGTCTCCCAGCAAAGAAAATCCTGGAACTCAATGGCTGCTGAATTTTAAAAAATAAAGAATGAATATCAATACTACTCAAACTATTCAAAAAAAAAATAGAGGAGGGAATACTTTCAAACTTATTCTATGAGGCCAGTATTACCCTGATACCATAACTAGATGAAAATACATCAAAAAAAAGAAAAAAATCCCCAAACCAAAACAAAACAAAACTGCAAGCTAATATCCCCAATGAACATTATTGTGAAAGTTCTCAACAAAATACTAGCAAACAAAATTCAACAACACATTTAAAAGATGATTTATCATGACTCGTGACTAAATGGGATTTATCACAGGGATAAAAGGATGGTTCAACATAAGTAAATCAATCAATATGATACATCATATTAACGGAATGGACAACATGCATGATTATTTCAATTGATGGTGAAAAGACATTTGACAAAATCTAACATCCCTTCTAAAAATCCTCAAAAAACTAGTTACAAAAGAAGCATACCTCCATACAATAAAAGCCATGTAGGACAGACCCACAGGTAGTATGTATCATACTGAATTCAGAAAAAACTGAAAGCCTTTCCTTTAAGATCTGTAACATGTTAAGGAGGTCCACTTTCACCACTGTTATTCAACACATTACTGGAGATTCTCGCTAAAGCAATCAGACAAAAGGAAGAAATAAAAGCCATCCAAATTTGAAAGGAAGAATTCAAATTACCTTTGTGCTGCAGATGGCATAAACTTATATTTGGAAAAGTCTAAAGAGTCCACCAAAAACCCATTATAATTACTAAACAAATTTAGTAAAGTTGCAGAGAAAAAAAATCAACATATAAAAGTCAGTACCATTTCCATATGCCAGCAACAAACAAGCTGAAAGAAATCAAGAACATATTTCCATTTATAACAGCTACAAATAAAATACTTAGAAATAAACTGAACCAAAGTAGTAAAAGATCTCTACAATGAAAACTATAAAACATTGATGCAATAAGTTGAAGAGGGCACCAAAAAATAGAAAGGTATTTCATGTTCATGGATTAGAAGAATCAATATTGTTAAAACGTTCATACTACCCAAATCAATCTACAGATTCAATGCAACCCCAAAATACCAGTGGCATTCTTCACAGAAATAGAAAAAGCAATCATAAAATTTATATGGAACCACACAAGACCCAGAATAGCCAAAGCTATCCTGAGCAAAAAGGAGAAAACTGGAGGAATCAATTACCTGACTTCAAATTATACTACAGAGCTACTGTAACCAAAACAACATGGTACTGGCATAAAAACAGACAAACAGACCAATGGAACAGAATGAAGAACCCAGAAACAAATTCATACATCTACAGTAAACTCATTTTCAATAAAGGTGATAAAAATATAGATTGGGGAAAGGACAGTCTCTTCAATAAATGGTGCTGAGAAAATTGGATATCCATATGAATAAAATTAGACCTCTGTCTCTCATCATATACAAAAATAAAATCAAAATGGATTAAAAGCTTAAATCTAAGACCTGAATCTATGAAATGACTTAAAGAAAACAGTGGGGAAACTCTCCAGGACATTGGTCTGGGCAAGATTTCTTGAGAGATACCCCAAAAGCACAAGCAACTAAAACAAAAATGGACAAATTGGATCCATCAAGTTAAAAAGTTTCTGCACAGCAAAGGAAAACATCAGCAAAATGAAGAGACAACCCACAGTATGAGAGAAAATATTGGCAAACTATTCATCTGACAGGGATTAACAACTAGAATACATAAGGAGCTCAAACAACTTCATAGGAAAAAATCTAGTAATCTGACTTAGAAAATGGGCAAAAGATCTGAATAGACATTTTTCAAAAGACATACAAATGTCAAAACAAGAATATGAAAAGGTTCTCAATATCATTGATCATCAGAGAAATACATATCAAAACTACAATGAGATATTATCTCACCCCAGTTAAAATGACTTTTATTTAAAAGACAGGTAATAATAAATGCTGGTGGGGACATGGAAGAAAGGAAACCTTTGTACACTTTTAGTGGGAATGTAAATTAGTAAAGTCACTCTGGAGAACATTATGGAGGTTCCTCAAAAAATTAAAATTGAATTACCATATGATCCAGCAATTCCACTGCTAGATATATACCCAGAAGAAAGGAAATTAGTATATCAAAGAGAAATCTGCATGCCCATGTTTATTACAGCACTATTCACAATAGCCAAGATTTGGTAGCAACTTAAGTGTCCATCAAAAGACAAATGGATAAAGAAAATATGGTACATACACAATGGAGTACAATTCAGCCATAAAAAGGATGAGATACTATCATTTGCAGTAACATGGATGAAACTGGAGGACCTTATGTTAAGTGAAATAAGGTAGGCACAGAAATACAAATTTCACATACTCTTGCTCATTTGTGAGAGCTAAAAATTAAAATATCTGAACTTATGGAGAGAAAGAGTAGAATGATGGTTACCAGCGGTGAAGAAGGATAGTGGATAAGGTATGTGGATTGTTGATGGATACAAAAATACAGTTTAATAGACTAAGATCTAGCATTTGATAGCACAATGGGATGAATACAGTCAGCAATAATTTATTGTACATTTTTAAATAACTAAAAGAATAATTGGAATATTTGTAGCACAAAGAATAATAAATGCTTGAGGTGATGGATGACCCATTTACCTTGATGTGATGCTTACACCTTGCATGCCTGTATCAAAATATCTCATGTACCCCATAAGTATATATACACATAAAAATAAAAAATATATATTGTTAAATTTCAACTGATCCTTTTTACTTTCGTGTGAATAAAAGAAAATGTCAATTACATATGCATCTCCTATTGTATATTTTATTAGACTATACTGCTCTGAATTAAAGTATTATTCTCTACCAAAATGCAAATTCTTCAATGTGAATATAGCAGTCCACTTTCCTCTTCAAGGCTAATCTGTCAACCTGTGACATGTTTCCCATTTGCTCCCTATGCCACTCCCTCAACCTTTTCTTTGGCCTTTCAAGTTACTCTAATCTTAAAAACAAAGATTTCCCTGGAACCTGTTCTCTCCTGACTTTTGTCTCCACCTACTTTGTTATTCAATTCATTGTATGCCTCTATTCCTCTCATTCAGCTACTGAAATCTGACCTCTCACTGATCCACTGCAAATGGCTCTCTCTGACCTTGTTGTCGCTTTCTCTTCCTAAAACTCTCTAGTTTTTTCTCCTCTCTCATTTTATCTTCTCCAATATCATAGCCTGAAACACTGAAATATTTTGACCATCTCTCTTGCCTCCTATCCCCAGATGGTGCCAAAGCCTTGAGCTACAGGGCTGGTTTCACACATGACCCCTCTCTGCTTGGCCTCTGCCAGCCCCTCTCCTGCCCACTCATTCTCCTCTCTGGTTCTCAGCTTACACTTTGTATCTGATAAGGTTTGGCTCTGTGTTCCCACCCAAATCTCATCCTGTAGCTCCCATAATTCCAACATATTTTTGGGGGAACCTAGTTGGAGATGATTGAATCATGTAGGTGAGTCTTTTCCATGCTGTTCTTGTGATAGTGAATAGATCTCCTGACATCTGATGGTTTTAAAAATGGGAGTTGTCTTGCACAAGCTTTCTTTGCCTGCTATCATCTATGTAAGATGTGACTTGCTCCTCCTTGCCTTCTGCCATGATTGTGAGGACTCCCCTGATATGTGGAACTGTAAGTCCAGTAAACCACTTTCATTTGTAAATTGCCCAGTCTTGGGTATGTCTTTATCAGCGGCATTAAAATGGACAAATACAGTAAATCGGTACCAGTTGAGTGGGGCATTGCTGAAAATATACCTGAAAAATGTGGAAGCTACTTTGGAACTGGAGAACAGGCAGAGATTGGAACAGTTTGAGAGCTCAGAAGATGACAGGAAAATGTGGAAAAGTTTGGAACTTCTAAGAGGCTTGTTGAATGGCTCTGACAAAAATGCTGTAGTGAAACAAACAAGTTCTAGACTGAGGTGGTCTCAGATGGAGATGAGGAGCTAGTTGGGAACAGGAGCAAAGGTGACTCTTGTTATGTTTTAGCAAAGAGACTGGTGGCATTTTGCCCCTGCCTTAGAGATTTGTGGAACTTTGAACTTGAGAGAGATAATTTAGGGTATATGGCAGAAGAAATTTCTAATCAGCAAAGTATTCAAGATGTGACTTGGGTACTGTTAGAGGCATTCAGTTTTATAGGGGAAGCAGAGCATAAACGTTTGGAAAATTTGCAGGCTGACAATGCAATAGAAAAGACTACCCCATTTTCTGAGAAGAATTCCAAGCCAGCTGCAGAAATTTGCATAAGTAATGAAAAATCAAATGTTGATTTCCAACACGATGGGGAGACTGTCCAGGGCACATCAGAGGTCTTCACAGTAGCCTCTCTCATCACAGACCCACAGGCTCAAGAGGAAAAGGTGGTTTCGTGGGCTGGGCCCAGGGTCCCCATGCTGTGTGTAGCCTGGAGACTTGATGCTGTATGTCCTTGATGCTCCAGCTGGGGCTGAAAAAGGTCAATGTAGAACTTGGGTGGTGGCTTCAGAGGGTGCAAGCCTCAAGCCCTGGCAGCTTCCATGTGGTATTGAGCCGATGAGTGCACAGAAGTCAAGAATTGTAGTTTGGAAACCTCCACCTAGATTTCAGATTTATGGAAATGCCTAGATGCCCAGGCATAAGTTTGCTGCCAGGGCAAGGTCCTCATAGAGAACTTCTGCTAGGGCAGTGTAGAAGAAAAATGTGTGGTCAAAACATCCACACAGAGTCCCTATTGGTGTACTGCCTAGTGGGACTGTGAGAAGAGGGTCACCATCCTCTAGACCCCAGAATGGTAGCTTAACTGACAGCTTGCACCATGTGCCTGGAAAGCCACAGGCACTCAATGCCTGCATAACCTCCCAGGACATATCTCTCCTTTTATAAGAACTGTAATTAAATAATTAAAGACTGATAAGAAGAGAGAGAAGAATCAAATAAACACAATAAAAAATAATAAAGAGGATATCACCACTGATCCCACAGAAATACAACTACCATCAGAGAATACTATAAACACCTCTACACAAATTAACTAGAAAATCTAGAAGAAATGGATAAATTCCTGGAAACATACACCCTCCCAAGACTAAACCAGGAAGAAGTCAAATCCCTGAATAGACCAATAACAAGTTCTGAAATTGAGGCAGTAATTAGTAGCCTACCAACCACAAAAAGTCCAGGAACAGTCAGATTCACAGCTGAATTCAACCAGAGGTACAAAGAAAAGCTGGTACTATTCTTTCTAAAACTATTCCAAACAATAGAAAAAGAGGGACTCCTCCCCAACTCATCCTATGAAGCCAGCATCATCGTGATACCAAAACCTGGCAGAGACACACACACAAAAAAAATAAAATTTCAGGCCAATATTCCTGATGAACATTGATGTGAAAATAAAATATTGGCAAACTCAATCAAGCAGCACATCAAAAAGCTTATCCACCATGATCAAGTCAGCTTTGTCCCTGGGATGCAATGCTGGTTCAACATATGCAAATCAATAAATGTAATCCATCACACAAACAGAACCAATGACAAAAACCACATGATTATTTCAATAGATGCACACAAGGCCTTCAATAAAATTCAACACCCCTACATACTAAAAACTCTCAACAAACTAGGCATTGATGGAACGTATCTCAAAATAATAAGAGCTATTTATGATGAACCCATAGACAATATCATACTGAATGGGCAAAGGCTGGAAGCGTTCCCTTTGAAAACCCACACAAGACAAGAATGCCCTCTCTTATCACTCCTATTCAACACAGTATTGGCCAGGACAATCAGGCAAGAGAAAGAAATAAAGCATATTCAAATAGAAAGAGAGGAAATCAAATTGCCTCTCTTTGCAGATGACATGATTGCATATTTAGAAAACCCCATTGTCTTCGCCCACGAACTCCTTAAGCTAATAAGCAACTTCAGCAAATCTTAGCACACAAAATCAATGTGAAAAAATCACAAATATTCTTATACACCAATAATAGAGAGCTAAATCAGAGTAAACTCCCCTTCACAATTGCTACAAAGAGAATAAATAACTAGGAATAAAACTTACAAGGGATGTGAAGGACCTCTTCAAGGAGAACTACAAACCACTGCTCAAGGAAATAAGAGAGAACAGAAACAAATGGAAAAATATTCCAAGCTTATGGATAAAAAGAATCTATATCATAAAATGGACATACTGCCCAAAGTTATCCATAGATTCAGTGCTGTCCCCATTAAGCTTCCACTGACTTTATTCACAGAATTTTTTAAAAACTACTTTAAATTTCATATAGAACCCCAAAAGAGCCCATATAGCCAAGACAATCCTAAGCAAGAAGAACAAAGTTGGAAGCATCATACTACCTGATTTCAAACTATACTACAAGACTAGAGTAACCAAAACATCCTGGTACCGGTACCAAAACAGATATATAGACCAATGGAATAAACAGAGGCTTCAGAAATACTACTACACATCTACAACCATCTGGTCTTCAGCAAACCTGATAAAAATAAGCAGTGGGAAAAGGATTTCCTATTTAATAAATGGTGGTGGGAAAACTGGCTAGCCATGTGCAGAAAACTGAAGCTCGGCCTTTTCCTTACACCTTATACAAAAATTAACTCAAGATGAATTAGAGACTTAAACCTAAGACCTAAAACCGTAAAAACCCTAGAAGAAAACCTAGGCAATACCATTCAGGACATAGGCATGGGGAAAGACTTCATGACTAAAACACCAAAAGCAATGGCAACAAAAGCCAAAATTGACAAATGAGATCTAATTAAGCTAAAGAGCTTCTGTACAGAGAAGGAAACTATCATCAGAGTGAACAGGCAACCTACAGAACGGGAGAACATTTTTGCAATCTATCCATTTGACAAAGGACTAATATCCAGAATCTACAAGGTACTTAAACAAATTTACAAGAAAAAAACAAACACCACCATCAAAAAGTAGGTGAAGAATATGAACAGACACTTCTCAAAAGAAGACATTTATGCAGTCAAGCATATAAAAAAAGCTCATTATCACTGGTCAGTAGAGAAATGCAAATCAAAACCACAATGAGATACCATATCATGCCAGTTAGAACAGCAATCGTTAAAAAGTCAGGAAACAACAGATGCTGGAGAGAATGTGGAGAAATAGGAACACTTTACACTGTTGGTGGGAGTGTAAATTAGTTCAATCATTGTGGAAGACAGTGTGGTGACTCTTCAAGGATGTGGAGCCAAAATATTATCTGACCCAGCAATCCCATTACTGGATATGTACCCAAAGGATTATAAATTATTCTACTATAAAGACACATGCACACGTATGTTAAATGAAACACTGTTTATAATAGCAAAGACTTGGAACCAAACCAAAAACCCATCAACAATAGACTAAAGAAAATACGTCACATATACATCATGGAATACTATGCAGCCATAAAAAAGGATGAGTTCATGTCCTTTGCAGGGACATGGATGTAGCTGGAAACCATCATTCTCAGCAAACTAACACAGGAACAGAAAACCAAACACCGCATGTTCTTACTCCTAAGTGGGAGTTGAACAATGAGAACACATGGACACAGGGAGGGGAACATCACATGCTGGGGCTGGTCAGGAGGTGGGGGGGCTATGGAAGGGATAGCATTAGGAGAAATATCTAATGTAGATGATGGGTTGATGGGTACAGAAAACTACCATGGCATGTGTATACCTATGTAACAAACCTGCACATTCTGCACACATATCCCAGAACTTAGTAAAGTAAAGTAAAGTAAAGTAAAGAAGGAAGGAAGGAAGGAGGGAAGGAAAAGCCAGGCTGGATTTGGGATACAGATTGTGGCAGTTTAGAAAAGAGAGAAAGTGGGTCAAGGGAGAAGATGACTGTTACCTTCCAAAGTTCCACAGTATTAGTTGCTATGTATATCCCTCAGTTTGAAGACGAAAATAACGATTAGATTAAGACTTGTCTTCAAAATAATTTGTCAATTATTTAGCATGGACAGCGATTTATTCCCTAAGTATGGCATTATAGTTCACAATTTAAGTAAGATAGTAACGAATTGCTTTGAAAATGGGTTTTAAACTCAGTGTTCTTCCAATTAGAACACGTGGACACAGGGAGGGGAGCATCACATACTGCAGTCAGTTGGGGCAGGGTAGGGGAGGGACAGTGAGGGATAGGTCAGGTGGGGAGGGATAACAAGGGGAGATATGCCAGATATAGGTAATGGGGGGATGAAGGCAGCAAACCACCTTGCTGTGTATGTACCTATGCAACAATCCTGCATGATCTGCACATGTACCCCAGAACTTAAAGTACAATTTTTAAAAAAACCAAAAAACAAAAATCGTAGTGTTCTTCAATGTGGCCAAAGTTGGCTAAGAGGTTCAAAATAAAATCACTTATTAGTTAAAGAAAGCTCAATAGTTAAAGAAAAACTCAAGTTATCAAATTCATCAGGAATCAAGTTTTAAAACCTTGTATTTCACCTTCACTTTCTGAGAATCAAATGGGATTTTTTAATAGCCCTGGTCATCTTTGAAGATAATGTAAAGTCATAACAATTAACATCCATATAGTCTCAGAATTCTAAATCTAATTTTAGTAAGAGTCAACTAATTCTTTTTTAACCCAATAATATTGAACTATAATCACTGTCTCTTCTTTGGTTATGAGAAACAGAACATCTGACCCAAGGGTCTCTGAGGATAACTGGGAGATCAGGCCTCTCTAATGGAGCCACTCCTGTATGTTCTTTTTATTACATATATATTTGTCTACATTCTAGTTTGGTTCATGACATTCGGCATCCTTGCCTCTTTACTAGTTATCCCCACTCAGTTCTTCTTGGCTAAAAGAGAACTTTCCCAAATCTTAGTTTCTTTCTTACATTATTCTTATGCTATTTCATAGCCATTTATTTTCTTTTTTTTTTTAAGAAAGAAAGAGAAAGAGAAAAGAGGGAGAGAGAACAGGAGTCTTTCTCTATTGCCCAGGCTGGAATGCAATCTAGAACAGGTATTAAAAACCTCTTTTATGCCGATAATTGTGCTTAACAGCAGAGACAGGAAGGAATAAGGAAAGAAAATAACAATCAAACAGCCAACCAATATTTCATTTAAATCTGTGAAATGCTGTGCAAGTGCTGAAGAGTGATTTGCTTCCATTTATGTGGTCACTTTCAAAATAGGTGTAATGTGATACTAAAAAAAATGTTCTGTGGACCTGGGGTGAAGAATTCTATAAATATTCACTGAGTTTACTTGTTCTAGGTCTGAGTTCAAATCATAAATGTCTCTGTTAATTTTCTATCTCGTTGATCCATCGAATATTAACAATGTGGTGTCAAAGTCTCCTGCTACTAGTGCGGGAGTCCAAGTCTCTTTATAAGTCATTGAAAACTTGTCTTATATATCTGGGTGCCCCTATATTGGGTGCATATATATTTATGATCATTGACTCCTATTGTTGCATTGATCTTTTTATCATTATGTAATGTCCTTCTTTGTTTCTTTTAGTCTTGGTTACTATTGTGGTCTATTTTGTCAGAGATGAAAGTTACAAATCCTGGTTTTTTTTTTTTTAATTGTTTGTTTGTTTTGTTTTTCTTTCCTCTCCATTTGATTGGTGAGTCTTCCTCCAACCTTCTGAGTCTTTGTGTATCATTGCTTATGAGATGGATCTGGATACAGAGTGCCGATGTGTTTTGACTTTTTATTCAGTTTGCGTGTCTGTGTCTTTGGGGCATTTAATCCATTTAAATTCAGGATTAATATTGATATTTGTGAGTTTAATATTGTCATTTAATGCTGGCTGGCTATTTTGCCCATTAGTTGATATAAATACTTCATTATGGAGATACTCTTTATCTTTTGGTAAGTTTTTGGGATGCCTGATACTGGTTGTTCCTTTCTGTGTGTAGTGCTTCTTTTAGAAGCTCTTGTAAAGCAGGCCTCGTGGTGATGAAATCTCTGAGTGCTTGCTTGTTCATGAAAAATTTTATTTTTCCTTCATTTATAAAGCTCAGTTTGGCTGGATATGAGATTCTGGGTTGAAAATTCTTTTCTTTGAGGATATTGAATATTAACCCCCACTCTCTTCTAGCTTGTAGGGTTTCTGCTGAGAGATCTGCTGTAAGTCTGATAGGATTCCCTTTATGGGTAACCTGACCTTTCTCTCTAGCTGCCCTTAGAATTTTCTCCTTTATTTCAACCCTGGCGAATCTAACAATTATGTGTCTTGGGGTTGCTCTACTTGAGGAATATCTTTGTGGTGTTCTCTGTATTACCTGGAGATGAATATTGTCCCACCTTATTAGGTTAGGAAAGTTTTCCTGAATAATATCCTGAAGAATATTTTCCAGCTTGGATTCATTCTCTTCATGACATTCAGGTACACCTATCAAACGTAAATTAGGTCTTTTCACATAATCCCATATTTCTTGGAGACTTTGCTCATTTCTTTTTACTTTTTCCTCTCTAATCTTGTCTTCTCATTTTATTTCATTAAGTTGGTCTTCAACCTCTGATATCCTTTCTTCTGCTTGATCAATTCGAGTGTTAAAACCTGTGCATACTTCTCGGAGTTCTCGTATAGTATTCTTCAGTTCCATTAATTCACTTATATTCCTCTCTGAATTGTCTGTTCTTGTTAGGATTTTGTCAAGTCGTTTTTCAAAGTTCTTAGTTTCTTAACATTGGGCTAGAACATGTTCTTTTAACTCACAGAAGTTTCTTATTATCCACCTTCTGAAGCCTGATTCTGTTAATGGAATGCACTCGTTCTCCATCAGGCCTTGTTCCCCTGTTGATGAGAAACTGTGATCCTCTGGAGAGGGAGAGGCATTCTGATTTTGGGTATTCTTAGCCTTTTTATGCTGGTTTCTTCCCATCATTGTAAATTTATCTACATGTCATCTTTGTAATTACCAACTTTCAAATTAGGTCTCTTAGTGGACGTCCAACTTGTTAATTCCCAGGGCCAAAATCTGAGCAACCCACTGCTCCGGCTAAAACAGCAGCATCAAGATTCTTGGTGCTTTTCTGTCTGGGAGTCTCCCGTCTGGCTTCCCTCCTGAATCCCTTCTTCAATCAGCTCCAAACAACAGCCAAAAGGGGAACCAGTCCCGTTTACTCTGCACCAAGAACCGCTGCACCGGGGCACTGGCAAAACTGCAGCGCCAGCTGCAAGAGTCACGCTGGTGACCCATAGGGCTCCTCCGCTTGGAATCTCCTGGTCCTTGAGCAACAAAAATTTGTCTGAAAGTGTGGCGTCCTCTCATTCTCTGCGCTTTCACTGGGAGCTACAAGTCTGAGCTGTGGTCGGCCATCTTGGATCTCTCTCTCCGCCATTTATTTTCAGTTGTTGGTGTTAATGCATCATCTTATCTGCTGTACTGGAAACAAAGTTTTCCTTCAACAATTTGTGAAGGAAAGCCTTAGGTCTTACACATCTTTGCATTTTCCTTAATGCTTTGCAGTAACTTGTACACTGTCTCATAATATTTGTCAGAAAATAAAAGGGATTTACATTTAATATAATGTGCTCACTGTAAGATTGGTCTCATTATTTAGCTATGATCCATGCCTTTGCATTCAAAGTTGATGCCTCTGATCTGTATCTTTTATATAAGCTGTGCCATGGTGATGGACTCCCAGTTTCTCAGCAGTTTTAAGACTAAAGAAATGCATCTACAGAACCCTGGCCTGGGTCAGCAGTGTGAAGAGATCACAGCCAAAAGGCATAGACCACACTCAACCTTTTTTCTCATCAGTTCCTGTTCAGAAGACCCAACTGAAGGAGATATAGTAAGAGGATGGTGGCCTCTAAAATGGAAGGTCAGTAGTTTTAAGAGAGAGATTTTATTTTACAAGGTTCAAAATCATTTTACTCAGTTAATTTTTTTAAGGAGGAAGAAGATTAGGAGAAAAAAAATCAGTTAAAATCTTTATGAGGGAAGGTACCAAAGCATCTGTTTTTGATGGTCAGTGTGAATATAGCTTTTCAAAAATATATATTGTTAGATTGCCCATTAACCAATAAAATTTAAAAATTAGATTTTATCAGAATAAACATTCATAAACAAGAAAGAGTTTTCAAGAGAAGCCTAATTCAAGGAAGATACATTCTCTCCAAGCAGAAAATTTTTTTTCCAAAATAACTGCTAATGAATCTGACTCTATTATTACCACTATTTTTAAAGTGTCAAGTGACCTCTGCAAATAGTCTTTTTGGTGGTTCTGAATGAATCACTTGCTAGTAATGCCATTTAATATTTCCCATTGAAGAAGGGTCCACGAGACCATCTGACTTGCTTAAAACCTGTCATAGTATGTGTCTTCGTATTGCAAGAAACCTCGCAGAATGTGCCTGGTGTGCTGAGAAAGGCCTAGGTTTTGTAAATAACCTCCCTTAAGTCTGATCTGAAAGTGCTCTCTTCCTGATTTCATCAATAAGGTTACTATGTGACTTTAAAAAATTCCACTGCTCTAGGAAAACTTGCATTTCCTTTTATGCCCAGATTTAACAGGTTTTTCAAAGCCCTTCTTATTAAGAAAAGTTGTGGCTGGAAAAATGGATAAGTAGTTACAACTATTCCAGGAAGCTATAAATATTCTGGTTTAAGGCATACAAGAAATTATTCTCTCCTTTATTGTCTCCCAGGGCCTAGCTACAACCGGGTGCTGCCCTCCTAAAGTGAAGTGGATGGTCCTAAATGATCATAGGTGGGTTTTAAAAAATAAACACAAAATTAGTTTCACACCTACTTAGACAGCTTAGAATTTTAATGTGTGAAGTATGCCAGGACTCTGCAGTGAAATAAAGCTTTGCATTCAAACTGATGTCAGCCAATCAGAACACAGTACAGAGTGCTGCCCATTTCATAATTAGGGAGCATTACTCCAAGTTCTAGATTTTACTTATTAATGAATAAAGCATTTCTTGACCCACTTTTGCCATTTATTCATAAGGACCTTGTTTTCAAAAAGTGTTAAAATAGCATGAAGGCCCTGATTTATGCCCACCAAATCCAGGAAATTCAAAGTTAATCCTCGGAACTATTTGTGTCTCATTTTGCAGCAAACATTCTATATAAAACTGGGCTCTCTTTGAGAACAACACAGAAGAAAGAGTCCAGGGCAGATTTTCCTGCAAGTTTGACTTGTTCTGCCTCAATGCTTTATGTTGTATTCTAACACATTTTTTTATTTTTTTCTCTTTCTACAATAACATTACTTCATTCATGTTATTGCCTATCATTGGATATATCCTTATATACTCATAGACCTTCATCACATAGACAAGAACTGGTCACATTGACTGACCAGCAATTCCATGGGGATGAACACTCTCAAACTCCAAGAGATACCAGTTTAAAAATGCTCCTCTTGTTCTCTTCCTCAAACTTCTCTCCCTGGATGCCAGATGTGAAAGAAAGTTCTTAGTGAAAATAAAACATATCAAAAACAATTGGAACATGATTCAGGAAACCAAAATTTCTGTTTCTGTCCCCGGAAATGCCCTCTGGCATTCTCTGTCTGTCAAACTTCTACTCATACTTTAAATACCACTTGTATTCTACCTTTTTAGGGAGATTATCCCTGCCTTTGACTTCCGGTGTCTCCAAGTCTGACATGAGTGGGGAAGATTCAGGTCTCTGAGTTCTCCTCCAATTCTGAGATGCTGCTTTTTTATACTTTACCAAGTACACAGTTATTTTCCAGCTATGAACTGCATGAATATTCTTCTATCCCATTCATTTGCTACTTAACATTTGCTGACTTATACTAGTTCAATTGCCAGCCTTGTCATATGCTGCAAGACCTTAATCTCTAAGCCTCAGTTTCCTCATCCATAAAATTTGGGTCATAATGGTATGTGGCATTCATTATATTTGTTTGAAGCATTACAGGAGAGAACACATGTAAATAACTCACCACAGTGGCTGGCAATTAGTAAATGCTCAATAAATATCAGCCACTTCTAACTGCTTTTTCTTGTGTAACTTCTTTGTCATATCAAATGTAGTCACAAGCTACTTAAGGTTGAGAATGAGTATGTTTGCTTGTATCCCCCATCTTGCTTATTACAATGTCCTAAACATAATAGGAATTCAACAGTGTTGTGTTGATCTCTTGATTGTTATAGTTTTCTGTCTGATTAACCATCCAGTACCTAGTTTTTCTATGAAGATAACGACTTCTGCCAATTTAACTCTTACAACTGTATGATGATAATGACCTGTGACTGTCTTTCTCCGTTTAGTGTTGCTATAAAGGAATGCCTGAAGTTAATTTATCAAGAAAAAAGGTTGATTTAGCTCATGGTTCTCCTGACTGGAAGGGTTAGGAGTAGGCATCTTATGTGGCCCTCAGGTTGCTTCCACTCACAGCAGAAAATGAAGAGGAGCTCGCATGTGCAGAGATCACATGGAGAGTTAGGAAGAGAAAGGGAGGTGGGGTGCCAGACCCTTTGTAACAATTAGCTCTCATGGGAACTTACGAACAAGAACTCATTTACCCCCTATACCCCCAGCCCCTGGGAGGGGATTGACATATTCATGAGGGATCTTCCCCCAAGACCCAAACACTTCCCATTAGGCTACACCTCCAAAATCCAGGGTCAAATCTCAATGAAGTTTTGGGGGACAAACATGCAAACCATAGTAATGACAATACTCTAAATTGTTCACAGTTCTACAGCTATGTAAATAATTTTAGAAGATAGCTTAAAAGCAAGCACATACTAACAATGGGCCCTGTCCTGCTGAAGTTGCACCCAAAATAGGCTTAGCAAAACTGAAGCTCATGTATGGCTCCTTGGAAGCCCTCATGTTCCTCCATTACAATGGACATTTCAGCAGATATGAGTGAATTTGTGTGTTAATTTTTTGTTTCTGAGAAAGAGAAGCAAGAAGGGAGGGAAAGAGAATACGAAGAAAGATACATAAAGGAAGAAAGAAGGAAAAGGAGAGAAGGCAAAAGTGAGAACAGCGAAAAAAGATGGAAGTGAGGGTGATCTGAAAGGGAGAGGGTAAGGGAGAAGGTCATATGATGAAGAAATGGGAGATATAGAGAGAAAGGCTGATACAAAGAAAATGGTTGTGGTTCTGAAACTGTAAAGAAAAGCCCATCTCCAATTCTAAATGTGCAGCCTGCCCACCTGGCCTCAGAAACATTAAGTGAGGCAAGGGAATAACTTAAGAGAGGGTTTCACTCTAAAGCTGATATTTGGCCAGAGTTATCTTTAAGTTACTATTATTTAATGGAGATTGCTGTCATGGAACAGAAGATGATGGGTTCTCAGGCCAAAGGAACTAAATTAAATCTTATTTCTAGTCTGAATTTTTTGTAGGGGCCTTTTCACAACTCTGAAGAGCCCATTTGTGGAGCAGACATATGTTTTTAAAGATGATTTTCCTACCAGGTGCTTTTTTTTCTCCTTTCACACAACAAAAATTTCTAAAATTCCAAATGTTTTGAAAGAAAAAGACTGCAGCAATGACTTTCCTAGCTGGCTGGATAAGCTTCCAGAAGAACCAGCATTATTTCACACGGAACTTTCAATAATCCACACCAACATCTTCTGGGTTGCTGAATAGTTTGCTTTTGGCTGACTAAAGAATATAGTCCTCTAAACCAAACCATGGCCCCACTGGAAAAACGAATCAGACACCAGGTTTAAAACCCAAAAAGTAATATGAATGGTCCTCTGTGAATTTGAGGTAAAAAGTGGTGTTGTTAAGAATTACCTAACCTTCCAGGCAGATCTTGATATGCAGAAATTGATTAACACACTGGAGTCCAATTCCACCTACATTTTGGGAAAACGTTCTACTTTGCATCTGCATTGGTGGCTCACCTCTGTGAGTTTAGGAATTTTCAGTGAGGATTAAATCTGTTTTGTAGGGGAGACATTAGCAAAGATACCTATAAGTTATAATTTTCAAGGTAAAAACTATTAGGAGTGGGGTTTTTTGGTTTTAACTGCAAATGTAATCAGCAAGCTTAGTGATGACTGCTTCTCTGACAGGCGCTCAGATTTACTTGAATGCCTTAGCTCCCACAAGGGAAGAAGTCATTTCCTGTGAATTCCAAGTCCTGCAGGTTACTGAAATGTAGCCATTTCCTAGTCGTGCTAAGCACCCTCCCTGACTATCACTGCAAGGGCCACATTCCTCTGCTGTGTAACTGTGGACATCCTTGGCTTGTTTCCATGGAAGCACATAGCAGGAGACTCTTGTGCCTGGGTACTGGGCCAAGAACTTCTCAGTCTTAGAAAACATACTGGCCTCTATAATTTCAGTGCCATTTGAAAACAGATACTTCACTTTTTAAGGAGTTCTCTTGTGAAGTGTGCAGCTATGTTATGATTTAAGTCATGCCCTATCACAAGATGGAAAAACAGAAAACTACGAGGGTTAGAAAGGTGGAATTTATGTAAACCTTCCCCTATGTGTTTTCATTGCATGACCGTGGAACACTTTGACATTCTGAAACCAGGGCTATTTGAGACTCTATGGTGTCCTGGACTCTGATGGGTTCAGTTTAAATCACAACTCTACCCCTTCTAGCTGGGTGAACTTGGGTTAGTTTCTTGACTTCTCTGAATCTGTTTCCTCATTTGTATAATGGAGATTTTTTTAAAAATTCCTAATCTTAAGGTTGTTATAAGAATTAAATGATATAATGTATATAAAAGGCCTAGCATAGAGGCAATAATCAATAATTGTCTCATCTGATGCAAGGTCAAGGTAGTTAACCGACTTGGTAACAAAAGATAGTCATTATGGGAACTAAAATTCATGTTTCCTCAATTATTTAGTGGCCTGTTAAACTAAATCACCTCCTTACCAAGTGGCTCTTTTTCTCTAAAGATTTTTTTGAAAAGTTAATTCTCTTGCCATATTACAGTCAGTTGGCTAAAGAATGTAATATTTTTCCAGGACAGGAGTATTCTGAGGCACCCATGTTAACTTGGGAAAGTTCATGTTTATTAAAAAAAAAAAAAAAAAAGTTTTTTTTTATCTGTTTTATCTGTCATCATTCTGCCCTTGCTTGCTCCTTGAATTTTTTAATCTAGCCCTAACAAGCCCATGGCTGTCTACTTCCCTCACAAAATTTTGTTCTGATTCTCTTCCAGCCCTACTTCTCCTTCAGCGTTCAGCTCAACATTTTATTAGCACATCCCTGATTAATCCCACACTTATTTCTTCCAAAATGCATAGAATTTATGTCCTGTAAGAAACAATTTTACATTTAATTATATCCTACTTATTATTCTCATTTGGTTGTATATTAATTTTATCTCCAGCTAAATAGTAAATTATTTGAGTGCAAAGACCATTTCCTCTATGTTTCCCCCATAATTCCCAACCTAGTATTCGCCACAAAATTGGGTTGAATAAATACTTCTATTATTTAATTGATCATTGAAATGGTTTTATCATAATCACCATTTACCTTTACATCAACCACCTTTACATTTACCTTTACAGAGGGCTCACAAATGAAGCTCCAGTCATGGCAATATTTTGTTCAGTGCTTGATTCTCTCAGCTCGGCCTTTAACCTGCAGTTACTATCTATTACTATCCCAGAATTACCAACAATGGGGCTCAAGTGTGTTTCCCATTGCCCAGACCTGGCTTGGTACTTTCTTCAGTTCAGTCTTCACAGGAAAGATATGTGGCAGCCAGATATATAACATGTAACTTTTATTGTAAGAAATAGAAGGAGTCAAAGCAGAACATGTGATTAAGGCCCCATGCAGATGCCTTGGAGCTCAATTTCAAATTGACTGTAATGCATCTGTGGAATTAAGAGAAGCAGCATGAGTAGGCCAACTTAAAATACAAATGAACTACATGGTGGTGTGGATGTTGAGGTGCATTCGTACTGAAGGGAAGTGAGCCATCATGTAGAGCTCTATGCCATAAAGTGCATGAGCCAAAAAATAAAATTATTAAAAGATAATGGCATTTAACACTTTGTACAAATGCTTCTAGTTTTGTTTCTACGTAAACAGATGTACTACCCCCTTTTAGAAATTAGAATCGACATGTATGTAATGCATTTAGCATGTATACGTTTATTTCAATTAATGATTTATTATTATTTTTGTTATTTTATATTTTTCTACATGATTACTCTTAATTGGTAGATAGTATCTCATTGTGTCAACAAATTTTCATAAATTTTCTACTTTATGCTATTATTAGTTATCCTGAGGTGTCAATTTATAGCTAAAACCTTCAGGTATCGATTATTATATCCTTAAAATAAATTTTCTGTAGTGGAATTTGTGCTACCATCAATTCTTGCTCTCTTAAGTCTGTATCTTTTCTCCACTCACTGGTCCACTTCTGATCTTTGTGCTGAGTATATTCCATTTAACTCTTCAGACCCACTTCTTGTGCTGTTTCTGTGTCTCACAAAGTGGATTTGCAAGAACTTCATTAACAAACTCCCTGGCCCTCTTGCTTTTGTTTGGGTTTAGCCACCAAGGCATGATGTAAATGAAGCTCGGAGGATAGAGAGAGGACAATGAAGTTGGGGTGCTGACTCTGCTTTTCTGGAGCTTTGCCACGGGCTGGCTCCTCTACTGTGCATCCTCTACTGTGCACCACTGGTCCTGCCGGAAAGTTCTATCCACCAGCTCTTCTCCCTGTTGTCTCCAGGTCCCATCTATGGCCCCCTCCCCTCACCTATCTGGCCTAGGGTAGCAACAGAGCCCAATGCTAGGTGGCACCAGGGTAGTGCACTGTCCTTTGTGGGTTCTCTACTCTCTGTTAAAACCTTTGTACACAGTGCATTTATTAAAATTCCAAATTATCTAATTTGAGTGTGCCATCATTTCATGGCCATGCCACTGATGGAGTCATCCCCTTTATAGCAAATCTCTTCATGTTGAGTTTTCATTATTTACTGTCACTTTCTCTCTTCTTTTTCTATGCTTCTGCCCTATCATAATCACAAAACAGCAATGCACCCCACATTGCTAAGTCCAAAGTACAGACTTGAGTCCTCACCCTTCTTAGGCTATCAGCAGTATTTGGCCTTTCCTTCCTGAAATACACTGCTAGAACATCATCCGTAGCTCTCCACTATCCCTTTGCTGGTTCTTCCTAATCTTCCTAACCTCTAACATTGAAGTGGTAAGTACCCCGGGCTTCAGACCTCTTATCTTCTCTATTTATACTTATTCTTGGTGATTTCCTTTCTTTCCATGGCTTTAACTATCATCTTTATACCAGCTACTTCCAAATTTATATATCCGATTTGTACCTCTTCCCTAAACTCCAGACTCACATGCCCAACTGCTTACTCAACTTCTCAACCGAAAGTTCTCCCTACTTTCACAAATGTAAACCAAAAACTTGAATGTTTTTACCTGTAAATGTGTAAATGGAAACTTCATTTGTCTCATATCTTAGGCCAAAAACTCAGGAGCCATCTTTCTCTTTCTCCCTTGTCACATATATGTCCAATCTCTCAGGAGATCCTGTTGACTGACATCAAGATGGACTTCTTATCAACTCTCTACTGTCATTTCTCACCTAGATGAGACAAAGACTTCTGAACTGGTCTCCTGATTTTTACATTGTTTGTCTGCTCCTCCAATAGACTAGAGCAACCAGATTTTGTAATCCATCTGTTCAAAACTCCAGTGGATTCTCACCTCATTCAGAATAACGCCAAAGTCCTTCCAATGACCTGCAAGGTCCCAAAAAATCTTGCCTCTTGGTATCTCTCTATTCTTATCTTACGCCACTCTCCTCCTCACAAATTGTGCTTGCTAGCCCTTAAACACACCAAGTACACCTTTGCATTGACTATTCCCTCTTCTGGAATGTTTATATGTTCTTCCACTTAGTATTCAGAGATTACTTTCTGAATTTCTTTAAGTCTTTGCTTAAATATCATGCTACCAGAGAGGCTTGTCTTGAAAAGCACAAAACTAACTACATCTACCATTCCCATGTCCTTAATCTGTTCCTGTTTTTATAGCAGTGATCACCACTTGATATATTTTATGTGCATTGTCAATGCCCTTAAAGCCTTTTCCTTGTCCCTAAAGTTAAGCTCATTGAGAGCAGGAGTGTGTTTGTTCTCTACTATATCCCCAGCACTTAAAACTGTGCCTAGCACCATCGCAGGCACCTCAGAAACACATTTAATGAATAAACAAACGAATAAAAGGTTATGCATTATGTATTTCTTTCCCTTTAAATGCTCATTATGGAAATGCAAAAACATATGCAAATTATAGAAAATTGTTTAATGCATTTTTACTTCAAAAGTTATTAATATATGATCAATCTTGTTTTATTCTTCCAAGTCTATTTTCCTATTTTTATGTCTTACTAGTTTTAAAGCAACCCCTTGATGGCATGTCATTTCATCTGTAAATTATGTGTATATTTTTAATTGTTCTTCAAAAATGTATGCGATTTATATTCACTGTGAGCAGTGTTTAAGATGTCCATTTTTCTACCTCCTTCTTATACTAGTAGGTATGATCATATAAAAATCTTTGCTAAGTTTATTGGTAAAATTTATCTCATTTTATTTTTGAATTAAAAAGTACACTTAGAAAAAAGTTCTTGAAGTGTGACATAATATCCTCTTCTTTACCTCTGCGGCCTTTCACAATTCCAAGAAATGAATAAAAATTATATTAACTTGTATAATTGTTAAGATTAGAATGTTTTTCTTAATTATCTCAGCACATTATTACTAGATAGAACATAAAAAACTTTTTAAAAAAAAAAAAAACAAAAAAAACCCTTATTTGATTGTAGCTGGGTGAGAAGAGGGCCTGGAGCAAATAGAGAAATGGCTGAGAAAAAAATAAATCCTATGTTCCTAGCCAGTATCTTTCTCAGTTGGTCACCCTGATAGATAATCTTTAAAAAAAAAAACTTTCTGGAGACTTTGCTCAATCTGTGAAACCACCCTCCAATGCTGGAGGAAGAAAGCCAGTTCAAGGTGCCCCTGGGCCTCTCTTCTGCTATGGTACTGCAGACAGATTGCATCCTGGCAGGGCCAGGCTGGTCTGTGTTGGGAGGCTCAGGTTGGCGGTTCTGGCAGTTACACAGAACAGCTCTGTAGCTCTCTCTGGAGAAAGCCTTCTGTTCTCCTAAGTGTTAGCATATTAAGCCTCCAGCCACATGGAATAGGATGGGGAGGGGTTTGGAAAAGAAAATGTGAAGACAAATGAGGATATTTAAAAGCAGAAAAGAAAATCTAGTGCTCAGAACAGCATTCTTTAACTTAGTCTAGCTATAAATTTTCTCTCTTGTTGATTTCCTGACTTGGAAAGAACCCATTAATGAAGGGGAAAAAAACACAGGCTGGAAGCTCAACTGTGACTTTTTAAAATGGTAAACCTGGTACCATTCATATCTGTGAGATGTGAAAGGAAGATTTGAAAACCTCATTTTGTCACTTTACCAAAAGACTTGAGCAACCTATTCAAAAGTCACAAAAATAAATTTAAAATCTGGGTGGTGGCTGTGGAAGTGCTTCCCCTTGCCTTTTTCTCCCACTCGTTTTACCAGCGGAGCCTGAAGCTTCACAGTTCATTGTCACGTTTACCTCCAATCCTTCTCTGCCAAGAATCTGATGGTGGAGTTTCCGGTTAGTTTAGGAGTGGGACAGATCCTTGTTGTAACTTGCTGAGACTCATCCAGCTAGATTTCTGGGAGGAAAATTGATTCCTTTTCCTCACTGAAGGGTGTAACAACAGGCTAACAATGTCTACACTCCATGAAGATAGACACTCTCTAGACCATGGATTGACCCTCTTATCAATCAATGTACAAATTATTTGGAGGTGAAAAATGGAAGCAGAGGTATGTAAGAAATAAGGTCTTCCTAGGCTGGCCCTTTCTTCAGATTCCTGGGAGAGCTTCTGGTATTTCCAAGTTGCTGCTTATCTGAGGTTCTTGCCTACCACAGTTCTGAAGGGCAGACCCAAGCAGAGGGGACTTTCCCTAAGTGTTCCAGAGACCCTCAGAAACTTCTAGCCATAGCTCACATTCAAAGTTCTTAGACCAGTCTTCAAGGGTACGCGTGCAGACTCTCTTAGGGACATAAATCTGAATAACATCATAATTGATGGTCTCCTAGCCTCTCTTTCAGCACCCTAGACTTAAGCAGGAGAGACACTGATCTACTAAATCTTCCTTGGCTGAAGATGAGTAGACACAATCCCCAAAAGAGTTATTTCCCGCTTGGTAATAAAGCGAGAGAAAGAAGGAGCCCAGGATAACCCTCATGTGTCAATTGGAGCTCCACGTTCTGTGTAAATGTTCTCTTTCTGGCATGTTTGTCCCTGAGTGCCAATTCACACTCTCTCACTTCTTTCAACCTCACTATCTTCAATGCAACATTTTCTCACTCCTGAAGACTCATGTTTCATTTTGTTGCTAATACTAGTTTAGTACTATTAACCTTTTTATTTCATCTGCAGTGGCAAAATATAATTTTCATAACTTAAAACATGGCTCATACAAATATGCAATGAACATGTTCAAAATGTATTCAGCACATTAATTAATGAGGGAAACGTAGATATAAAGTTATTTCAAACAAAACATTTTGAGGAACTATTTATAGGCAATTTAAAAAATGATATTAGAATAATATTATTGTCAGTTTAAATGCAAAACTACTTAATGACCTACCAGGCAATAAACTATTGCTTATCTTTTTTAACCAGACAGAAATTATTCACATCTCTATTGAACAAAAACTACTAGTAAAGACATAACTACTAGTAAACACATAAATAGTATATGGGCACTAATCAACGGTAAATGGCAAAGTCAAACAGGGGTACATAAGCTTACAAAATCAAAAAAATTAAGGTTTTGTGCCTAAAATATACATTAAAAGGTAATGCAGCTGTCCTCTGGACCTTATTTACAGGTTTTAATTTTTCTTTATAGTAGGAATGCAAGTCCTACTACTATCCTGTTATTTCAATCCATTTTATACGCTTCTGACAAGATTTAAGAAGCCTCTTTAGAATGCATTTGTCCTTAGTCGAGGTATCAGAGCATCATATGTACTTGTTAACAGAAAAGAAGAAGGAAAAGTGTTTATCTGAAAGTATTTGCTAAAAGGCTCATCTGTCATGCTAGGGACTAGGACTCATTAGCGGGAGCCCCCAGGGAAGATCATTAAGACAGAAAAGCTGAGTAATCAGGAACCATGGCTGATATGATCATGGCAAACTAGAGATTGGGAAACTGATTTAAAAACTGAGATCAAGGAGCGTGCAGACTGGAAAGCCAAAAAGCAAAGCTTGAGGCTAGAGCAAATCAGATGTCAATAGCCAAGATCTTAATGAGCCACAGGCCTCATAGGTCAGGAAAGATGAGGTAGGAAGATGGACAGGGTCAGAGCACTCAGATAGCCTACATCAGGGGCACACTTCCCAGAAAGCTTTGGCCTCAGATTACACTTGACATTCCTCATCTACCCACACTAGAAAGGTTACTTAACCCTGGGGCAAAGGGCTCCATCCCAGGGTCAAGTATTGCTCAGCTATATGGACTCTTCCACTGTTTCCATTGTTTAAAAACTAGAGATATCTTTCAACAGCAAAACAACGTATATGTAAGAATAATATTTCCATATTCTGAGGGAATTGGAATTCAACTGCCTATAGTTGTTTTTCAAATTAAATTCCCTGTAAAAAATCTGAAATGGGGCTAGATGCCTCCAGTTATTGATTTCTGATTTCTGAATCATTCCTAAGTTATTATATCTTTGTCACTTAATGGCAAGATGTGTATTACTGACATATCTCCCTGATATGGAGACAAGTGTAATTCTAATTATTGCATAAACAAGAATCCTAAATCTCTTTTGCTTGTAGTAAGTGAAGGTGATACGAAAATTAATCAGTATAATTAATCAGAATAGGAAGTTACCATGAGGAGCAGAGATCTTTTGGAATGACTACCCAGAACATAATCATTTTTCTGAGTATTGTAAACCTTTCTCCATACATAAGGGTTGACACTGGCTGTTGTGTTTATACTATATACATATATCATTTTGACAAAGCTGGTTGAACCAGGGTGATACCTGAAGCAACCTATGTCAATCGATGGTTCTATCTTGAGAACTTGGGACTGAGATTCAGGAATGCAAACTGACACCATTGGAGAGTCAATATGGTTGTAACTTTATTGTGTAATATGGTTGTCACTAGCCACATGTGGCAATTTGAACTTAAGTTTAAATTAATTTAAAATTTAAAATTTTGATCCTTAGTTCCCCCAAGCGTATTTCAAGTGCTCAACAGATATACGTGGCTAGTGACCTATCATATTGAACAGAGCAAATTTGGAACAGAGCAAATTTTTCCCTCACTATAGAAATTTTTTGGACATCTTCAATCTATCACATGCTGGGCAAAGTAGAGAAAGCCTGTAAGCAGGTACAGGAAAAGAAAGTACATGTGCAGACAGAAGTTAAAAACCAGAGACAAAGAAATGGTGGGATGTTGGCTGCCTCTACTTTCTAGGCCTTTGTTCCAGCATTTACGAAGACTCCATTTTTTCTTGCCTTTAAACTTCATGAGATATGTGTATATATTCATTCAATAAATTCTACTTTTTCACTTAAGCTAGTTTGTTTAGAATTTTTTACCTGCAACTTAAAGGTGCAAGGTATGAAATACAACAGCAGGTTAAGATGATCTGAATCATTTTAGCACTCCCTAGTCTTCTTTCTCAAATATACTGTGGCACTGAAACACTCTGATAGTTTCGCTATTTCCCCCTTCCTTTTTTTCTACAACATGTGTATTTATCTGTGGTAAAAATTCCAGAAAGCCACTGACCAGAAGGTATTAATTTTTAACTTTAAATTTCTAAATAATATAGTCTAGCTCATTTATACAACCTGTGGATATAGGTAGAGTGTTTTAAAGTGGGGAATCAGGTAAAGAATTCATTAGAGGATGGCTTCTTTACTTCTCTGTCCAGAAAGGTACCAAGGTGCCTCACGTGCAGTCAAGATGCGTCGTAAACCTCAAGCTTATAACATACAAAATATTTCAGGAAAAGAGTGCAGAGAAACAAATTTATATGACTTAGGAGCTACCTCAGAAATATTTTACTTTCATTTAGTGTTTCTTGCCAACTTTTTTGGAGAGAAAGTAGTATATCTACTGACGTAACTTTCAGACTCACAGGCTTGCAAAGCAAGAGTGATCTTGACCTCGGGCAGCAAAATACCTTTGATCTTCACCAGCCACTGTAGCTGCCTGAGATTATCTCAAATGCTAAACAGAGGAGAAAGCATGCCTGAAGCTATACTAACTCCACTACCTGCTATGTGCAATGATCCGTCACAGGGAAGGGGCTGCTGTGAAAAGTGATTAAAGTCTATGGGTGGTAGGAAAAGGAATGTATATCAGAAAAAAAAAATGGTCTGCCACATGCAATTCTGTCTACTGTCGAAAGTGGCTGGATGACCTTCATTGTAAGGAAATGGGTTTGTGTTTTTAAGTTTAAGAGCGGGATCCAGAAATACAAAAGGAAGAAGAAACTGAATTAGAAAGTCTAGGTAATGAGGACAGTCTAGGTAATGAGCATAAAAGAGTAAATATCAGGGCTGGATTCTATGAAAGGAATAGTCCAGAAAAAGAAAACTAACAAGCAAAGAAATCCAGTGTAGAAATGGTACAGAAAAGGATTTAAGGAAGAGAAATGTCTCATACAGGCTTAAAAATTGTTTCACATCAGATGCTCATTGTAAATCTTCACTTCAACTTCTTCTCTATAAAACTGTAGTAACACCTGCCCTCCAAAATAGCAACATAGCAGAGATCTCTCATGTCGAAGGTGATAAACAAGCATGACACATTTATGGGAGGTAGGCCAAAGATGTATCTCCCAGTATGAGGGAATTCTATGTCATTCTTTTCAAAATCAGTGCTTAACTTTTATTAATAAGATGGTGGCCTCAAGTACACTTTATGAAGCTATTTAAATCTGAAAGAAAGTGACATTTCAGCCATCCTGTCTTAAGTTGAAACTTCAGATTATTGTCCAAACAAGATTAGCTGTTACTCAGATATAATGAGAAATGAGCAACTGCAATTAAAAAAAACCAGTAACAATCACAATAATTATTGCTTCTATTCACTATTTATACTATACTGATCTATCTATCTACCTACCTAACCCCATCTAACTTTTAGAGTAAACTTAAACTCTTATTTAAAACTCCATTTTACATATGATGTCGTTGAAGCCAGGCAGTTTAAGTAACTTGTTTAAAGTTAAACTCTAAGTAATAGAAGCAAAATTCTCTAGATGAGGCTTGGGTGGAAAACAAAACAGAAGCAAAATTCATATCCAAACATTCTAATCATGGCTGCAACAAAGAATAGATGTCAACTACAAGTTGGAACTTGGAGAGTTTAATAATTGTATGAGGCAGGTGCAAGGAACCCACAAAGTACTTCTCGGGCTAACTCCTGTGAAAATGCTACCATCCTGGTAGAAAGGGGCAGAGGAGGTGGTGGTTATCAGTGAACTGTGTGATGAAGACCATCCTTCAGAAGCTATGACCTTCAGTCTGGGACATAGCCCATGGTGACCACAGAGAGGAAGCTGGGGGCTTAGAACATGGAACACACACACCCTTCCTTCTTTCCACTGGTGTCCCATCACCCTACTGACAAAACTCAAGGGGAAGTTAATTCTTTTTATGAGCTTATTCTTTGGGGCTGTTGAATTTCATATCAGGGTCAATGGATATAAAAAACTAAGAATTTAGAAGCCCAGAAACTAGGAGGCCCATGGAAATCTTGGGAGGCTTAGACTTCCCCAAGCTATGGAATTAGGGGTTTAAGACTGTTCTTTCTAGATACCAAGAGTCAGAGTCTAAATTTAATGTCTGATTTGCATAGAGGTAAGGAGTTTACTTAGATTTGAAGTTACATCCTTTGTTTGCTGAACTTGCTGTTGTTTAAAATGTGTTAATATGTACCCCAGATAAGAAAACACTAAGGATATTCGCCACCACTAGACTGGACCTACAAGAAATGCTTGAAGATGTTCTAAACATGGAAATAGAAAGACAATACTTACCATCATAAAAGCACACATAAGTAGAAAACTCATCTATTCTTTTTTCAATCTTAATCATTCTGATTTGTAGCCTTGCTTGTTTCAGTCATTGAGATCCCATTTTAATGCGATTACTATTTTTGTTCCATTTATGGAACAGTGCTGGTCCCTAATTTTTGAGAACAGCTATGAACTTTGATTGGACTTATACAAATAAATTCTAACTTAATGTCCTTGAAATCAGAGTACTGTCCAGGAGAACAAGCTGTAAATCAGAGTAGAAAAAAAAGTGGGAAAGCTCACAGATTCTATAAAAACAATTACACAATTCAGACTCCAAGGCAACTAGCTAACAACACAATGACAGAAAAAACACCCTCAAATATCAATATTAACCTTGAACATAAATGGTCTATCTGCCCCACTTAATAGATATAAACTGGCAAGTAGGTTTTAAAAAAAATCTTCTGCCTACAAGAGACCCATCTAATAACTACAGACACCTAACTCAAAGTAAAGGGATTGAGAAAGACATATCACACAAATTGAAAACAAAAGTGAACAGAAGTGGCCATTCTTACATAAGATAAAACAAACTTTAAGCCAACGACAGTAAAAAAGAAAAAAAGATCAAGGACAGTATACAATGATAAAGGGTTCAGTACAAGAAAATTTAACTATCCTAAATATATACACACTCAAAATCCAGATTCATAAAACAAATACTACTAGATCTAAGAAAAGAGATTGAAAGCAATACAATAATAGTGGGAGATGTCTGCACCCCAATAACAGTAATAGATGGGCCATCAAGGCAGAAAATCAACAAGGAGATTCTGGACTTAAAGTGTACTCTAGACCAAATGGACCTAATAGACATTTACAGAACATTGTACTCAACAACTGTCGAATATATATTTTTCTTTTTTGCACATGGAACATTCTCTAAAATTGACCACATGCTTGGCTATAAAGTAAGTCTCAAAAGGTTCAAAAAAATCAAAATCATATTAATTTTCTTCTTAGACCAAAGTAGAATAAAATTTAAAATGCCAAGAGAGACTCCAAAAACCACACAAGTACATGGAAACTAAACAAATTGTTCTGGAATAACTTTTGGGTAAACAACAAAATCAAGGCAAAAATTTAAAAAAATTAGAAATTAATGAAACTAGAGACAAACATACCAAAATCTCTGAGATACAACAAAAGCAGTGCTAAGAGGAAAGTTCATAGTATTACATAACTACATCAAATAGATGTAAAATTAAAAACCTATCCAGCACACTCCAGCCACCATATGGAGAGGAACCCAGTCCTCCTTCCCTGTAAGCACCACCATCTACCCTTCATCAGGCAGGGTCACCAGCTCATGACCACAGATCTGCCACCCCACCCATGACTGAGTACACCCACTGATAGTGGCTCTGAGATTTCCTGGGGAGGGGTTCCCAGAGTCAACCAACAGCTCCTCTGCTACTGTCACAGCAGCAATTGTGTCCCTGCTGGCATTGGGCTGGGGAAGACATAAAGAGCCTACAGACTTGACATGTGCTCCCAGCATGCCACAATCACCATATGAGAGGAGCTAAGTCTCTCCTCCCTGTGAGCCCTTGACACTTGCTCCTCAACAAGCAGAGGCCCCAGCTCAGGCCATCATTCAGGAGCCATTGCTACTAAACATTCCCAGTATCAATGACTTCACATATCTTTGAGGTAGAGCTCCCAGAGGCAACCTAAAAACCCTCTTCCACTGCTGCTGTAGCAGTACTTTTCTTGCTGCCCTGGGACTGGGAAGGAGCAAAGACCCTGAGTGCTTTAACCATACCTCCAACAAGCTGCGTGTGCCCTAAGGAGAAGAGTCTTGTCTCTCCCTTGTGACACACATGCCCCATCATTTATTAACAAGAACCCCTGACTGAGTTTAGGTCCACAGTGCAGCCACCCCATACCAGGCCGATTGCACTGATTGATAGTGGCTCCACATCTCTTTGGGGTGGACCTCTAAGAGACAAGTGAAAGGCTCTCTGACACCAATTACTGCTAAGCTTCCTTCTCATGCTGTCTCAAAGTTAGAGAGAGAACATAAAGCCTGAGCTCAGTCCAGAGCTGTGGTGAGAAGTGCAGCCCACGAATGCCAAGCTGAGATCTATAGCCAGCCCTCAAATGGGAGAGGAGCCCACACTTTCAGAGCACTAAGAGAGAGCACAGCTGCAGTAATGAGAAAAGGCAGAGGAGCCATGTGACCGAGAAAGAGCCTACTTACTGGCCATTTGACTTAAGTGCCACCCACTGGATCACAGATGAAAACTTTAACACCAAACATACTTTGTTAATATATCCCACTATGAAATCAAGGACAAGAATTCACCTACAAAGAACCTGCACAAAGCCTCAGCCCTCTAAAAACATCCTAAAAAGAAGTCTACTAACTGTACTCAAATTACCCTGCAATTAAAGGAACACCAGCTCACACAGATGACAAGAACCTGTGCAAGAACTCTGGCAAGTCAAAAGGCCAGAATGGCTTTTTTTCTCCAAATGATCATATTGGTTCTCCGGCATGCATTCTTAACTGAGCCAAAATGGCTGAATTGACAGAAATAAAATTCAAAATATAGATAGGAATGAAGATAATTGAGATATAGGAGAAGTTGATACCTAACCTAAGGATTACAATAAAACAATACAAGAGCTGATAAAATAGCCATTATTAAAAAAAAAAGAACCAAACTGATTTGATAGAGCTGAAAAACACACAAGAATTTCATAATGTAATTACAAATATTAACAGCAGAATAGACCAAGCTAAGGAAGGAGTCACAGGGTTTGAACACTGGATCTCTGAAATAACTCAGTCAGACAAAAATAAAGAAAGAAGGATAAACAAAACCTCTGGGAAATGTGGTATTATATAAAGAGGAAAAAAAAAAAAACTATGACTCATTGGTGTCCCTGAAAGAGAGAGAGAGAAAGCAAGCAATTTAGAAAACATGTTTCAGGATATCATCCATGAAAATTTTACCAACCTTGCTACAGAGGTCAACATTCAAATTCAGAAAATGCAGAGAACCTCTGCCAGATACTAGACAAGAAGACCATCCCCAAGACACATAATCATCAGATTTGCCAAAGAAAAAATGTTAAAAGCAAATAGAGAGAAGGGCCAGGTCATCTATAAAGAAAACCTCATCAGGCTAACAGCAGACCTTTCAGAAGAAACCATACAAGCCATAAGAGATTGAAGGCCTATATTCAACATTCTTAAAGAAAATAATTTTCAACCCAAAATTCCATATCCAGCTAAACTAAGCTTCATAAGTGAAAGAGAAACAAGATTCTTTTCAGGCAAGCAAATGCTGAGGGAATTCATTATCACCTGACTTGCCTTACAAGAGGTCCTGAAAGGAGCACTAAATATAGAAAGACTGGCTGGGCGCGGTGGCTCACACCTGTGATCTTAGCACTTTGGGAGGCCAAGGGGGTGGATCACGAGGTCAAGAAATCAAGACCATCCTGGTCAACATGGTGAAATCCCGTCTCTATTAAAAATACAAAAAATTAGCTGGGCATGGTGGCGCATACCTGTAATCCCAGCTACTCAGGAGGCTGAGGCAAGAGAATTGCCTGAACCCAGGAGGTGGAGGTTGCGGTGAGCCGAGATGGCGCCATTGCACTCCAGCCTGGGTAACGACAGTGAAACTCTGTCTCAAAAAAAAATATATATATATATGGAAAGACCATTACCAGTCACTACAAAAGCACATCTAAGGCACATCTAAGGTTGGGTGTGGTGGCTCATACCTATAATCCCAGCACTTTGGGAGGCTGAGGCAGGTGAATCAGCTGAGGTTGGGAGTTTAAGCAGCCTGACCAACATGGAGAAACATTGTCTCTACTAAAAATGGAAAATTTGCCAGACATGGTGGGGCATGTCTGTAATCCCAGCTACTTAAGAGGCAGAGGCAGGAGAAGCGCTTGAATGCAGGAGGTGGAGGCTATGGTGAGCTGAGATCATGCCATTGCACTCCAGCCTGGGCAACAAGAGTGAAACTTCATCTCAAAAAATAAATAAATAAATACACACTTAAGTACACAGGCCAATGAAACTACAAAGCAACCACACAAACAAGCCTGCATAATAGCCAGCTAATAACACAATGACAGGATCAAATGCACACATATCACTACTAACTTTGAATGTAAATGGGCTACATGTCCCATCTGAAAAGCACAGAGTGGCAAGCTGGATAAAGAACCAAGACCTAATAGCAAGCTGTCTTCAAGAGACCCAATTCGTATGTAATGACACCTATTGGCTCAAAATAAAGGGATGAGGAAAAATTTACCAAATAAATGGATAAGAGAAAAAAGCAGAGATTGCTATCATAATTTCAGACAAAATAGACTTTAAACCAACAAAGTTCAAAAAAGACAAAGAAGGGCATTACATATTGGTAAAGGGATCAATTCAACAAGAAGATCTAACTATCTAAAATATATATGCATCCAACACAGGAGCACCCAGATAAATAAAGCAAGTTCTTAGAGACCTTTAAAGATCCTCAGATTCCCACACATTAATAGTGAGACACATCAACATTCCACTGACAGTATGAGAAAAATCATCCAGGCAGAAAATTAATAAAGATATGCAGGACCTGAACTCAACACATTACCAAATAGACCTAATAAACATCCACAGAACTCTTGACCTAAAAACAATAGAATATATATTCTTCCCATTACCATACTGCCCATAATCTAATATTGACCACACAATTAGACATAAAACAATCCTCAGCAAATTAAAAAAAAATTATATGACCACACTCTTGGGCCACAAATGAAATAAAATTGCAAATCAAAACTAAGAAAATAACTCAAACCCATACAATTACATGGAAATTAAACAACCTTCTCCTGAATGACTTTTAGGTAAATAATTAAAATTAAAGCAGAAATTAAGATCATTGAAACTAATGAGAACAAAGATACAACATACAAGAATCTCCGAGACACAGCTAAGGCGGTGTTAAGAGGGAATTTTATAGCAGTAAATACCCACATCAAAAAGTTAGATCTCAAATAAAAAACCTAACATCACAATGAGAGGAATTAGAGAAGCAAGAGGCAAACCAACCACAAAGTCAGCAGAAGACAAGAAATATCCAAAATCAAAACTGAACTGAAGGAATTCAGACACATAGAGAAAAAAATACAAAAGATCACTGAATTCAGGAGTTGTTTCTTTGAAAAAATTAAAAAGATAGACTAATGAAGAAAAAGGAGAGAAGATCCAAATACATATATTTAGAAATGACAAAGGAGCCATTACCATTGACCCCAGAGAAATACAGAAAAACACTCAGAAACTAAGATTAACCCTTTTATGTACACAACTAGAAAACCTACAAGAAATTGTTAAATTCCTAGACAGATACAATATCCCAATACTGAACCAGGCAGAAATTCAACCCCTGAGCAGACAAATAATTAGTTCCAAAATTGAATCAGTAATAAAATCAACCTACCAATCACAAAAAGCCCAGAATCATACTCACAGCCAAATTCTATTAGCTGTACAGAGAAAAGCTGTTATTGAAAAAAAATTGAGGCCTTCCACCTTGTTCTATGAGGCCTGTGTCATTCTGATATCAAAACCTGGCAGAGACACAACAACAAAAATAAAACTTCAGGCCAATATTCCTGATGAACAAAGATGCAAAAATCTAGCAAACCAAATCCTACAGTACCTCAAAAAGCTAATCCACCTTGATCAAGTAGGCTTCATCCCTGGGATGCAAGGTTGTTTCTACAGACACAAATCAATAAATGTAATTCATCACATAAACAGAACTAAAGACAAAAACCACATGATTATCTCAATAGATGTAGAAAAGGCTTTTAATAAAATTAACATCACTTCATGTTAAAACTCTCAGCAAACTACTCATTGAAGTTTACTTCAAAATAATAAGAGCCATCTATAAACCCACAGCCAACATCATACTGAACGGTGAAAGCTGGAAGCACTGCACTTTAAAGTCAGCACAAAACAAGGCTACCTTTTCTCACCACTCCTATTCATCATAGTACTGGAAGTCCTAGCCAGAGCAATCAGGCAAGAAAATAAAATAAAAGGCTTCCATATAGGAAGGGAAGAAGTCAAACTTTCCTTGTTTGCAGATAACATAATTCTATATCTAGAAAACTCCAGAGTCTCTGTGCAAAAGCTCCTTGATCTGATAAACACCTTCAGCAAAGTTTCTGGATACAAAATCAATGTTTAAAAATCACTAGCATTTCTATACCCAAGCAGCATCCAAGCTGAGAGGCAAATCAGAAACACAATCCCATTCACAATTACCACAAAAGAGTAAAATACCTAGGAATACAGTTAACCAGGGAAATGAAAGATCTCTACAACAAGAATTATAAAACAATGCTCAAAGAAATCAGACATAACAAAAACAAATGGGAAAACATTCCATCCTCATGAATGGGAAGAATAACTATCATTAAAATGGCCATAATCCCCAAAGCAATTTACAGATTCAATGCTATTCTCAAACCTTCAAAGACATTTGTCACAGAATTAGAAAAAAACTATTTTAAAATTCACATGGAACCAAAAGAGAGCCCAAATAACCAAAGCAATCCTAAGCAAAAAGAACAAAGCTGGAAGCATGACATTACTCAACTTCAAACTATGCTACAAGGCTACAGTAACCCAGAAAGCATGGTACTGGTTAAAAAAAGAGAGAGAGAGAGAGAGAGAGAGAGAGAGAGAGAGAGAGAGAGAGAGAGAGAGAGAGAGACATAAGACACATAGATCATCAATGGAACAGAATAGAGAGTCCACAAACAAAGCCACACACCTAAAACCATCTGATCTTTGACAAAGGCAACAAAAACAAGCAGTAGAGAAAAAACTCCTTATTCAATAAATGATGCTGAAATAACTAGCTAGACATATGCAAAACATCAAAACTGGACCCCTTCCTTATACCATATACAGAAATCAAATCAAGATGGATTAAAGACCTAAATATAAAATCCAAAACTGTTTTTAAAACCCTAGAAAAAGCCTATGAAGTATCATTCTGGATATAAAACCTGGAAAAGAATTCATGATGAAGATGCCAAAAGTAATTGTAACCAAAACAAAAATTGACAAATGTGGCCTAATTAAACTAAAGACCTTCTGCACAGCAAAAGAAACTACTAACAGAGTACACAGACAACCTACAGAATGGGAGAAAATATTTGCAAACCAGCCACTCAACAAAGGTTTAATACCAGAATCTACAGAAAACTTGAACAAATTTAAAAGCAAAAAACGACTCCATGCAAAGGACATGAACACATTTCAAAAGAAAACATACTTGCAGCCAAGAAACATATGAAAAAAATGTTCAACCTCACTAATCATTACAGAAGTATAAATCAAAAGCACAATGAGATGTCATCTCAGACCAGTCAGAATGATCCCTAAGAAAAAGTCAAAAAAAAAAAACAGATGCTGGCAAAGTGGCAGAGAGAAGGGTACACTTCTATATTGCTGGTAGGTGTGTAAATTAGTTCAGCCATTGTGGAAAGCAGTGTGGTAATTTCTCAAAGAACTTAAAACAGAATTCCCACTCAATCCAGCAATTCTATTATTGGGTATATTCCCAAAGGAATGTAATGTATTCTACCATAAAGACACATGCATGAATATGTTTATTGCAGCACTATTCACATTAGAAAAGACATGAAATCAATCTAAAATCTTTATCAATAGTAGACTGGATAAAGAAAATTTGGTACATACACATCATGGAATATCAAGAAAACACAGAGGACTCAAGATGGCGCTGTGAGAACAACCCAGGATTGGAGCTCTTCTCATTGAATCCGCAAACGGTGAGTGAGAGCGGCATTTCCAGACTGATCTTTGTTGCCCACAGAACGGGGAAACTCCCAAGTATAAAAAAGACACGAGACGCCAGGCAGTAGGTCTGCCTGGCGAAGCCGGCAGCCGGGGCGGCGGTGGCCGGCCCTACCCAGCAATCCACACAGGGCGCGCTTGTCCGGGTGCCCTGTTGAACCAGCAACCTGAGACTTGAGAGGGCTGGACTTGAGACTGAACGAGACTTGGACAGTAGGCCAGCCCAGGGGATTGCAGGGATTGGGATACCCAGTGGGACGAACAAAACCGCGATTTCAAACTATCCCGAGCAGACGGTCCGAGACGCTCTGTGGGGGAGGGGCGTCCACCACTACCGAGGCAACCCGCCCCAACTGAGATACACGACCATTGCTGACGCAGCCAGCCGTCGCCGAGGCAACCCGTCCCTACTGAGATACACGCCCACTGCTGACGCAGCCTGCCGTTGCTGAGGCAACACGCTACAACGAAGAGACTCCGCCGCAGGGCGTGGCAGAGACCACAGCAGAGCCGGCAGGAACAGCGCGAATCACACAACAGCAGGGCGGAGCCTCGGCAGCCAAACAGTGGCTAGTCTACCTTCTAGCTGGGCAGGACACCTGATCGGACATCCAAAAATAAAGCCCAAACCCCTCAACACAGAGCATTTGAGAAAAAAAAAAAAAAGGGTTTTTTAATGAGCTCTGTTGCAGCAGAATAAAACATAGCAGCCTAACAGCCCTGAATGAACAACAGAGTGCACAGCTCAGCAATTAAACCCCTATAAAGTACAAACTGTCTCCTCAAGCAGCTCCCTGACCCCTCTATATCCAAAAGACTGACATTAGGCAGGCATCATCCTGGGACAAAGAGAGCAGAAAAAGAAACTGGTAGCATCCCTCAATGTGCCACAGCTACTAGAGGTGCACCCCAGACAAGCAGGGTCTGGAGCGAACCTCAGCAGTAGTACAGTGAAGGGGAAAGACTGGTAGAAGGAAAACCAAGCAACAGAAATACTTCATCATCAACATTCTGGGTGTCCACTCAGAGACCCAAACGAAAAGTCAGCAACTACGCAGACGACCAGTGGACAAATCCACAAAGATGGGAAGAAACCAGCGCAAAAAGGAGGAAAACACCCGAAACCAGAACACCTCGCCTCCTAGAAAGGACCAAAACTCCTCACCAGCAAGGGAACAAAGCTGGACGGAGAATGACTGTGACGAAATCATGGAATTAGACTTCAGAAGATGGATAATGAGAAACTTTGGTGAGCTAAAAGATCATGTATTAAATCAATGCAAAGAAACTAAGAACCTTGAAAAAAGATTTGAAAAAAGATTCGAGGAAATGATAACAAGAATGGATAACTTAGAGAGGAATATGAATGAATTAAAGGAGCTGAAAAACACAATACGAGAACTTCGCGAAGCAAACACAAGTTTCAATAGCCGAATTGACCAAGCAGAAGAAAGAATATCTAAAGTTGAAGACCAACTCAATGAAATAAAACGAGAAACCAAGATCAGAGAAAAAAGTGCAAAAAGGAATGAACAAAGTCTCCAAGAAATGTGTGACTATGTGAAAAGACCTAACCTACGTTTGATAGGTATACCAGAAGGGGACGAAGAGAATGAATCCAAGCTGGAAAATACTCTTCAGGACATCATCCAGGAAAATTTCCCCCACCTAGCAAGACAAGCCAACACTCAATTGCAGGAAATACAGAGAACACCACAAAGATATTCCGCAAGAAGAGCAACCCCAAGGCACATAATCGTCAGATTCAACAGGGTTGAAATAAAGGAGAGAATACTAAGGGCAGCCAGAGAGAAAGGTCGGGTCACCCACAAAGGGAAGCCCATCAGACTCACAGCAGATCTCTCGGCAGAAACACTACAAGCCAGAAGAGAGTGGGGCCAATATTCAACATTCTTAAAGAAAAGAACTTTCAACCCAGAATTTCATAGCCAGCCAAACTGAGCTTCAGAAGTGAAGGAAGAATAAAATCCTTTGCGAACAAGCAAGTACTCAGAGATTTTGTCACCACCAGGCCTGCTTTACAAGAGCTCCTAAAAGAGGCACTACACATAGAAAGGATCAATCAGTACCAGCCATTCCAAAATCACACTGAATGATAAAGAGCTTCAACATAATGAAGAATCTACAACAACTAACAGGCAAAACAGCCACTTAGCATCAAAATGGCAGTATCAAATTCACACATAACAATATTAACCCTAAATGTAAATGGACTAAATGCACCAATCAAAAGACACAGACTGGCAAATTGGATAAAAATCCAAAACCCATCAGTGTGCTGTATCCAGGAAACCCATCTCACATGCAAGGATACACAAAGGCTCAAAATAAAGGGATGGAGGAAGATTTACCAAGCTAATGGAAAGCAAAAAAAAGCAGGAGTTGCAATTCTCATCTCTGATAAAATAGACTTTAAAGCAACAAAGATCAAAAGAGACAAAGAAGGCCATTACATAATGGTAAAAGGATCAATACACCAAGAAGAGCTAACGATCCTAAACATATATGGACCCAACACAGGAGCACCCAGATAAATAAGGCAAGTTCTTAATGACTTACAAAAGGACTTAGACTCCCACACAATAATAGTGGGAGACTTTAACACTCCACTGTCAATACTAGACAGATCAACCAGACAGAAAATCAACAAGGATATCCAGGGCTTGAACTCAGACCTGGAGCAAGCAAACCTGGTGGACATTTACAGAACTCTCCACCCCAAATCCACAGAATACACATTCTTCTCAGCACCACATCACACCTACTTTAAAATTGACCACATAATTGGAAGTAAAGCACTGCTCAACAAATGCAAAACAACTGAAATCATAACAAACAGCCTCTCAGACCATAGTGCAATCAAGTTAGAACTCAGAATTCAGAAACAGACCCAGAACCGCACAGCTTCATGGAAACTGAACAACTGGCTCTTGAATGTTGACTGGGTAAACAACGAAATGAAGGCAGAAATAAAGAAGTTCTTCGAAACCAATGAGAACGAAGACACAACGTGCCAGAACCTCTGGGACACATTTAAAGCAGTCTCTAGAGGAAAGTATATAGCAATAAGTGCCCATATGAGGAGAATGGAGAGATCCAAAATTGACACCCTATCGTCAAAATTGAAAGAGCTAGAGGAGCAAGATCAAAAAAACTCAAAACCCAGCAGAAGACAAGAAATTACTAAGATCAGAGCTGAGCTGAAGGAGATTGAGACATGAAAAACCCTTCAAAAAATCAATAAATCCAAGAGCTGGTTTTTTGAAAAGATCAACAAAATAGACAGACCACTAGCCAGATTGATTAAAAAGAAAAGAGAGAACAACCAAATAGATGCAATAAAAAATGATAAAGGGGAAATCACCACAGATTCCACAGAAATTCAAACCATCATCAGAGAATATTACAAACAACTCTATGCACATAAACTAGTAAACCTGGAAGAAATGGATAAATTCCTGGACTCCTGTGTCCTCCCAAGCCTAAACCAGGAGGAAGCTGAAACTATGAATAGACCAATAACAAGGTCTGAAGTCGAGGCAGCAATTAAGAGCCTACCTCACAAAAAAAGCCCAGGTCCAGACGGGTTCACAGCCGAATTCTACCAGACACACAAGGAAGAGCTGGTACCATTTCTTCTAAAACTATTTCAAACAATCCAAAAAGAGGGAATCCTTCCCAAATCATTTTATGAGACCAACATCATTCTGATACCAAAACCCGGCAGAGACCCAACGAGAAAAGAAAACTTCAGGCCAATATCCATGATGAACATAGATGCAAAAATCTTCAATAAAATATTGGCAAGCCGATTGCAACAGCAAATCAAAAAACTTATTCATCATGATCAAGTAGGATTCATCCCGGGGATGCAAGGCTGGTTCAACATACGCAAGTCTGTCAACGTAATTCACCACATAAACAGAACCAAAAACAAAAACCACATGATTATCTCAATTGACGCAGAGAAGGCATTTGACAAAATTCAACAGCCCTTTATGCTAAAAACCCTCAATAAACTCGGTATCGATGGAATGTATCTCAAAGTAATAAAAGCTATTTATGACAAACCAACAGCCAATATCATACTGAATGGGCAAAAACTGGAAGCATTCCCTTTGAAATCTGGCACTAGACAAGGATGCCCTCTTTCACCACTCCTATTCAATATAGTACTGGAAGTTCTAGCCAGAGCAATCAGGCAAGAAAAAGAAATAAAGGGTATTCAAATAGGAAAGGTGGAAGCCAAATTGTCTCTATTTGCAGACGACATGATAGTATACCTAGAAGACCCCATCGCCTCAGCCCAAAAACTCCTGAAACTGATAAGCAACTTCAGCAAAGTCTCAGGATATAAAATCAATGTGCAAAAATCACAAGCATTCGTCTACACCAATAACAGACTTAAAGAAAGCCAAATCAAGAGCGAACTACCATTCGCAATTGCTACAAAAAGAATAAAATACCTTGGAATACAACTCACAAGGAACGTAAGAGACCTCTTCAAGGAGAACTACAAACCACTGCTCAATGAAATCAGAGAGGACACAAACAGATGGAGAAACATTCCATATTCATGGTTAGGAAGAATTAATATCGTGAAAATGGCCATACCGCCCAAAGTAATTTACAGAATCAACGCTATCCCCATCAAGCTACCATTGACTTTCTTCACAGAACTGCAAAAAACCACCATGAACTTCATATGGAACCAAAAGAGAGCCCGCATAGCCAAGTCAATTCTAAGCAAAAAGAACATAGCGGGGGGCATCACACTACCGGATTTCAAACTATACTACAAGGCTACAGTAATCAAAACAGCATGGTACTGGTACCAAAACAGAGATATAGACCAATGGAACAAAACAGAGGCACTGGAGGCAACACAACATACATACAACTATACAATCTTTGATAAACCTGACAAAAACAAGCAATGGGGCAAGGATTCCATGTTTAACAAATGGTGTTGGGAAAACTGGCTAGCCATGTGCAGAAAGCAGAAACTGGACCCCTTCCTGACACCTTACACTAAAATTAACTCCAGATGGATTAAAGACTTAAACATAAGACCTGGCACCATAAAAACCCTAGAAGAAAATCTAGGCAAAACTATCCAGGACATAGGAGTAGGCAAGGACTTCATGAACAAAACACCAAAAGCATTGGCAACAAAAGCCAAAATAGACAAATCGGACCTAATGAAACTCCACAGCTTCTGCACGGCAAAAGAAACAGTCACTAGAGTGGATCGGCAACCAACAGAATGGGAAAAAATTTTCGCAGTCTACCCATCTGACAAAGGGCTGATATCCAGAATTTACAAAGAACTCAAACAGATTCACAGGAAATAAACAAACAAGCCCATTCAAAAGTGGGCAAAGGATATGAACAGATACTTTACGAAAGAAGACATATATGAGGCCAACAATCATATGAAAAAATGCTCATCGTCACTGGTCATCAGAGAGATGCAAATCAAAACCACATTGAGATACCATCTCACGCCAGTTAGAATGGCGATCATTTAAAAATCTGGAGACAACAGATGCTGGAGAGGATGTGGAGAAAAAGGAACACTTTTACACTGTTGGTGGGAGTGTAAATTAGTTCAACCATTGTGGAAGACAGTGTGGCGATTCCTCAAGGCCTTAGAAATAGAAATTCCATTTGACCCAGCAATCCCATTACTGGTATATACCCAAAAGACTATAAATCGTGCTACTATAAGGACACATGTACACGAATGTTCATTGCAGCACTGTTTACAATAGCAAAGACCTGGAATCAACCCAAATGCCCATTGATAATAGACTGGATTAAAAAAATGTGGCACATATACACCATGGAATATTATGCAGCAATCAGAAATGATGAGTTTGTGTCGTTTGTAGGGACATGGATGAATCTGGAGAACGTCATCCTCAGCAAACTGACACAAGAACAGAAAATGAAACACTGCATATTCTCACTCATAGGTGGGTGATGAAAAATAAGAACACATGGACACAGAAAGGGGAGTACTAAACACTGGGGTCTATTGGGGGGAAGAGGGGAGGGCCAGTGGGAGGGGGAGGTAGGGAGGGATAGCCTGGGGAGAAATGCCAAATGTGGGTGAAGGGGAGAAGAAAAGCAAAGCACACTGCCGTGTGTGTGTACCTACGCAACTGTCTTGCATGCTCTGCTCATGTACCCCAAAACCTATAATCCAATAAAATATTAAAAAAAAAAAAAATTATACCACAAGGACATAGTAACTAAAACAGCATGGTACTGGTACAAAAATAGACACACAGACCAATGGACCAAAATAGACAACACAAAAATAAAGCCAAAAAACCTACACTAACTGATCTTTGTCAAGGTTGACAAAAATAAAAAATGGGGAAAAGACACTCTATTCAATAGATGGTTCTGGGAGAATTGGCTAGCCACATGCAGAAGAATGAAACTAGAATTATTTCTCACTATATACAAAAATTAACTCAAGATAAATTAAAGACTTGAATGTAAGACCTAAAACTATAAATGTCCTAGAAGAAAATGTAGGAAAAACTTTTCTGGACATTGGCCTAGGCAAATAATTTATGATTAAGACTCCAAAAGCAAATGCAATAAAAACAAAAAGAGACAAATAGGAATTAATTAAATTAAAAATTTCTACACAGCAGAAGAAATAATCAAAGGAATAAACAGACAACGTACAGCACTATCTACTATAGCAAAGACATGGAATCAACCTTAATACCCATCAACAGTAGGCTGGATATGGTAAACCCAAGTTCCCATGGGAGAAAATATTTGCAAAGTATGGATTCGAGAAAGGGCTAATATGCAGAATTTCCAAGGAATTCAAGCAGCTCAACATCAAAAAAACAAAAGACTTCATTAAATATTGGACAAAAACCATAAACAGACATTTCTCAAAAGAAGGCATATAAGTGGCCAATAAACATCTGAGAAAATGCTCAACATCACTAATCATAACAAAAATGCAAATTAGAAACAAGAGATCATCTAATACCAGTCAGAACAACTATTATTAAAAAGTCAGAAAACAACAGATGTTGATGTGGATGCAAGGGAAAAAAGGGTATGTATATACACTGTTGGTAGGGATGTAAACTCATACAACCTCTACGGAAAATAATATGGAGATTTCTCAAAGAACTAAAAATAGAACTACCATTTGATTCAGCAAAAGCATGTTACACTCTAGCAGAATTGAGTGTACATATCTCAGATGGGACAAAGTCTTATCTCAACAATTGGTGCTTCATCCTCCAAGAGTCTGCCCGGCTTTTCCCAACAGATTCAGAAATGTGAGATACTCAAGCTATACCTTAGGCTCTCTTACAGGCTCTCCTACTTTTTTTTGCTTGTGTTTGAGCCCTTTTTCTTCCCAAATCTCTCCTGAGGATTTTTCTCTTCACCTATTCAGTAGAAGATCATAGGGTAGGCTGTCTGAACAAAACAGGGCCCACTCTCCCAACAAGCAAGGAGACAAAAGGGAACTTCAGTTTAAGTCCCTTCTGCTTGCTCTAGGCCAGAGGCTCCTAATGCTAAACAACTAACTAGGTGGTGCGTCATGAAGGTCCCAGAGTCCTTAGAAAAATAAGAAAAATTAAGATACTATTTTTTTGAAAGTGAGATATATTGAATTTTAAGGATTGTTCTTTATTCTATTAATTTTTGTATAAAACAGTTATTTTTGTTTATTTTATTAACATCCTTACTTAGCAAAATACTTTTAAACTCCCTACTCCAATTTTCAAAAATGTACTGGATTGTAAAGTTCCCAAATCTAGAATTCGCCTTTCCAGATATGAAATTCTAGTTTTCCAACAGATCAGGGCAACTACTGTCCATCTCCTGTATTTGTGACCATGGTATTTTGGCAGACCTGCTATCAAAAGAGCAGACCCTGTAACTGCCCTTGAAGAGACAACCCAGACCGCCTTAGGTCCTCTACTGAAATAATAAAAAGATAAGCTTTAATATGTCTGAAAAGTTAATTTCCTCTTGTATTAGTCTGTTCTCATGCTGATAATAAAGACATATTCAAGACTAGATATTTATCAAGGAAAGAGGTTTAATGGACTCAGAGTTTCACATGGCTGGGGAGACCTCACAATCATAGCTGAAGGCAAATGAAAAGCAAAGTTATGTCTTACATGATGGCAGGCAAGAGAGCAAGTGCAGGGGAACTCCCCTTTATAAAACCATGAGATCTCATGAGATTTATTCACTATCATGAGGATGGCATGGGAAAAACTCACCCCCCATGATTCAATTACCTCCCACTGGGTCCCTCCCATGACATGTGAGATTACAATTCAAGGTAAGATTTGGATGGGGATGCAGAGCCAAACCATATTGTATCTCTTTTCAAATTCAGATAGTATAAAGACAGCTATCAATTATAAACACAAAGAAAGGAGACAACATGTATAATATTTAAAAGCAGTGTCCAATTTCATGTCCTCTTACCCTGGCCCAGATAGTGAGGTAATTCAACAAACCTGGGGAGACGGGGATAATCTCAGGACCAAAGTGAGGGAGACAGGGGAAATAAGATTTGGTAGGAAGAGGATTGGTCTCAGAAGCCACAATCTGGCCATTTCGTTCTTATAGAAAGCAGACTTCATCACCTAAAACACATGGTTCTTCAGCTTTATTTAATAATTTATTTCATCATGTCCAGTTCCATGCTAGATATCTCTCAGGGTATGCACAAGGAACAGTTTTCAGTCCCCAGGAAACTTAAAATAAGTTTTTAAAGAAACAAAAATAAACAGTGTAAGAGAATATACTAAACAATGTAATAAAAAGTAAATTATATTCCAAAAAGAAAAAAAGTAATGTGTGTTGGAATGGTTAATTTCAGGAGTTAGATAGTAATTATAAAGATAGCACATGTGGAGAACCAGAGAATCAGGATGGGGGCAGGAGAATGGCATCTAAACTTGTTTATAGAAGAACCAGGATGTAAGGCAAAAAAATTGAAGCATCTCCTCCTCTTTTATTAGTTCCTTTTTGAATATTCTCCTACTGTTAATTCCAATCTCTCTCTTTCTAATTCTACTGAACTTACTTCTCCCTAAAAAATAAAAAAAATAAAAATAAATTGCCATAGTGAACAGTCATTTTAGGCTTATAGATTGAATCTTATCATTACAAAGATGTGCTGGCTCAAGTAAGCAAATGCATTCTGGAGGGGCTGCCGGGCTGCTAGAGAATTGGGATCCCAGCAATTCTTCAGCCAAATGAACATTAAAGATTTATATTTGTCTTAGCAATTCCTGGATTTCTACTATCTTTAATCTGCTGAACCGTAATTGGGATTTTTAAAAGGGAATTTAGGTCATGTGAAGAAATAATCATTGTGAAATTCATTTTAACTAGATTATGTTCCTTGCAACACATCTGTAATAACTTCCAAGCCTACTAGTACTTAAGTAATACTTATCTCCAGTTTTACCTGTGAATTTTGATGAGACTTTCTGGGCATTTCAAAGCCCATATAATCAAAGAGGATAAGAAATTATGAACATCTAGTCTTATTTACTACTTTGCTGTCACTTCTATAATTATTTTTGGTTTCACAATCTTCAATGTCTAGGATAATTGTTCAATAATTTCCCCTTTCTTTCTAGCACATTTAGAGTTCATTTTGCGTGCACACTATCCCCTCCCCCTTTAAGGAATAACGAGAATGTTCATATCTTGTTTTAACAAGTGGATGTTCTGTCCCAGCTTCAGAGTCGGAACTTCACATATTAAAAGGAGAGTTTTATGTTTAACTTTTTGCCCTGTGAGAAAAGCAGGATATGTCAAGCCTCTACTGAAGTTTTTTTTTTTTTTTGTCCCTACGAGTCCCTCTCATGAGTTAATTTCTTTCATGGACTATATAAGCCCCTAAAGAGCTGCACTGTTCACTGACAAACACACTGGCATGCAGTTAATCATTAATTTTGCATGGTCCACATATGCTGTCTTCTGGCTCCATATTGTTTGAGAGATTTCCTCCCATTCCTGTAAATGTAATTGTGTGAAGGCCGGTGTTGGATTTTTATCTAACCTATTATCAGCAATCCAGACAGTCTCTTAGAACCTCCCTTTAACAATCCAAGTTACAGAGTTCACAAGGCTTAAACCCACATGAATTCGGTAGTATTTTTTAATGGCAAAACAACAGCTGCAAGGGCAGATTCAATGACACGCCCTGGCTGAGTATGTGCAGATACTAAAAACAGGTGCACCTCATGACTGCTGTGCTGTGTGCCTTTTAAAAAAATGACATGCACTTCTTCATCAGATCAAGGTTTATATAAAGTATGTTTTGTAGAGGCATAAAGGAATTCAGAAACATGGACAGCTGAAATACTGAGGCTTTTAAAAAACAATAAATGTAGAAAAATTGAGAGAGTTCTATATTAATACCAGTGAGCATACTACCTTGTGAAAATCCAAGAATCCAGCCATCTGAATAATAAAAATGACTTTTAAATGGCAAGCAAATTAAATTATAATATCTTTTTTTTCTTTCTTGGACTTGATCTGGTGTTCCAGCTTCATACCACTTGGGGAAAAGTTGGAATTAGGCTTTGTGTGTGTGGAGGAGAGGCAGATTTGAATGTGATCCTGTTCAAATAATCTCTTCCAGTCTTGCTCTTGGGTGGGACATGAAGACTGGAAAGAGTGAGCCTCCAAGCCCCTGGCGTAGAGGCAACACCTCCTGTGGCCATGCTGCCAGGAAGGCTCCAAAGGGAGTGCCCAATAAATGTCAGTGTTGTGTGGCTATTTCAACTTTAAAGTAACTTGCACAAGTTCACTTGAAAATTAACACTGCAGTCATACAGAGGGGAAAAGGAGTGTGTGTTGTTTCCAGACATAATTGAGATTGAACTCTAACCAATTCAGAAACAAGCGTTACTTTCCGCAGCTCTAGAGAAGCCAGCTTCCCTCTGCCAGAAGGGAAGTATTGGAATCGTCATGAACACAAAGCCTTCTGTATGCAGCTTGCAGAGAGAAGCAGCCCTGTCATTCAGGCTGGCCATTCATCTTTGTGTGTCCTTACGGCAGAGGTAGTGTGAGAAGGAGTTTACTCCCCACTAAAACATGAGTGGTGCTTCTGGGGTCTGCAGACCCTCCCACACCAGCTGTGTTTGAGGCATTCCTGACATGGGGAAAAAGCCCAAAGATCACCTTCAACCTGCTACATAATATCAATAATGCTGGCCCCTTCCCAAGAGCTCTGAGCATTTACCTGCCTCATACAGAGCCCTACTTTTCCTCAGAATTCATAAAGGTCAACAGGAGCCCATTGAGGAAATCAGAAACAACCTCAAGAGACATTATTCAGACCCACCAGAACTCCTGACATGTGAAAGCTCTTCTTGGAGTCCTGCCACCGCCAGAAGAAACAGCCTAGATTTGGAGACTGAGAACACTCAAGTTATGTAAAGGTTGAATAAAAATAACAATTCTGATGTTACTTTTTTATTATAGAAGCTTCACATTTCATCCCTTGCCACTAAGCTCTTGAGATGGGAGGGAGGCTGTATTGCTGACTCACTGGCTTCTGTGCCTCTTGGGTTTCTATCTTTAGTGGAGAACCAGGTTTTTGACATGGGGTAAAGAAAGATATAGCAAATGAGTGGAGCAGTTACAGAAATAAGTTTGTTAGGCATAATGCTAACATTTTGAAACTGTGACATTCTTAATGACATAGTATTTTGCTAAAATTTTGGAGTTTCAAGCAATGAGTTGAAGGGTTTTGGATATTTTAATAATCTAAGAACGCTTCTTGTCCCAACTATGTTAGCAAGAGGACAAACTGAAGGTTTACTATTAAATGTAATTGTCAAAACATTGTCAGTGCAAACTCAAATGTTCTGAATGTCTCTAGCAAAAATGTGTAAAATTTTTAACTTATAAAACTTATAAAACATACATACAGATAGAGGCAGGTAAGAGCAGAATCATGTTCATTTGTCAGAAGAGCAGCAGTGGGAAGTTGGGTTGGGACCAACACATGAAGCATGAAGTCCTTCTTGGTTTATCTGGAGGAAAGGAGTTGTCAGAAGCAAGTTGTCAGAAGGCTGAGAGTAAGAGAGTCCAAGCAGCATAGTAACAAAGAACACGAAGTTTTCCATCAGACCGATTTGTGACTCAAACCTGGCTTTGCCACTGGGATCCACGAGCATATATTGTCTAAACTCTAAGTCTTATTTCTTTAATTTAAAACTGCCTATGGCCATGTTGCACTGCCTAAATGAAACTGTATACCTAAAAAATATGAGCAAAAGTCTCAAAACCAAGAATGCAAATCAAAGATGAGCATATTTGCTCACAAACAGGTCAACAACAAGGAACCAAGAAATTAAAGCAGTATAGTGACAAACAACAAGGTCTACTTTTCCAGAAGCCAGAAAAGTATCCAAAAATCTAGAGACCAAGAAGTGGACTTAGTGATCAAGACATACAACAATTCAAAATCCTGGAGATGAAGTAAAGAAAAACAATTAGACCCAAAGCTAAAATGTCACAGTGAGCAACCCTTGCGTCATCTGCATCCCAACAGGACAGAAAGTGATTTGGAGTGAGAATCAAAATTAGCCTATGTAGCTTCTGTAGCCACTGGGAGAAAAGGGAACACAGAAGTCTAGATAAAGGGCAAATAACAAGAGTAGGACATTTTGGAACACATTGGCCATTAAAAGAGCGTTGGTGAAGAATAAGGCATCCATAGGAAATAGAAAGCCAGGTTCCAGAGAAGATAATGTTGTAACTGTACCACATTCATGCATGAAATGGACTCACAGATATGTGCCATCTGAAAGAGAAGCTACCTAGACATTCACTTGCTGAGAAGAGCTCTAGAAGAACTACAGACACTTTTAAAACAGTAAACATTTTCAAATTTTCTACTTTTTAGGTATATTCTGCCGTATTTTAAACATGCATATCAGTTGTCACTCACTCCATAGCTGATGTCAGTCTTATGGCTTCATATTAATTTCTATTGCTGCTATAATTAATTACTACAAACTTACTGGCTTATATCAACAAAAATTTGTTATCTTACAGTTCTGAGGGTCAGAAGACTTACTGGGCTAAAATCCAGGTGTTAGCAGGCTAGGTTCCTAGTGGATGCTCTAGGAGAGAAGCTGTTTTCTCACCTGTTCTATCTTCTAGAGGCTGCCTGCATTCCTTGGCTCATGGTTCCTTCCTCCATCCTCACTGCCAGCAGTGTAGCATCTTCAAGTCTCTCTGTCTCTCTCTCTCTCTTTCCTATCTGGCCCCATCCCCACTTTGATCCTTCTGCCTCCGTCTTCTAAGGACCCTTGTGATTACATTGGGTCCAGTGGGGTAATTCAGGATAATAATCCCATCACACAATCTTTGACTTAAACCACATTGGCAAAGTCCCTGTTGCCACATAAGATAACATAATCACAGATTTGGAAGGCTAGGAAATAAATATCTTTGGATGCTATTATTCTGCCTACCACAACCTTAAGTAACATATATTTGGTAACTCCCAAGTTTATATCTTAGCATAGACCTCACCCTTGAACTTCAGACTCAGTTATCCAATAGCTTATTCCACGTCTCTACCTAGATTTCTAGCAAGTGTCTCAAACTCAGAATGTCCAAAGCTAAATTACTGAATTATACTCAGCACCCTCACTGCAGCAAAATCTGACATTTTTGAAGCTTTCTGCTTCTTAATCTATGCCAAGTATCATCAAGTGCCACATAATGACATTTTGGTGAACAACAGATATTTAAGTTGGTGGTCCACTAAGATTATAATACTGTATTTTATTGGGCCTCTTCATTATGTATATATGTTTAGATACACAAATACTGAACCATTGTATTCCAATCGCATATGGTATTCAGTCCAGTTACAAAGAAGTTAGGTTTGTAGCCTAGGAGCAATAGGTGTGTGGCCTAGGTATGTAGTAGTTTGTGTAAGTACACTCTATGATGTTCCCATAATGATTAAATTGCCTAATGTTGCATTTTTTAGAATGTATCCCCGTTATTAAGCAATGCATCATTGTACATTATCTCTGTTGCTCAGGCCAAAAATCTCTTTTTCTCACATTCTGCAATTAATAAGCATGTTCATTACCTCTTTTTGTCCATATGAAGACTTATACACAAATATTCACAGAAGTTTTATTTGTCTTAATAAGAGCTCCAAACTAGAAACAACTCAGATATCCATCAACAGGTGAATGGATAAACAAAGTATGACAAATTACTATAATGAAATACTATTCATCAATAAAAAACTATTCATATTATCCATAACAACATGGATAAATCTCAAAATAATTATGAAGGAAAGAAGACATAAAGGAGTATAAACTATGTCAATTTATATAAAATTTTAGAAAGTTCACATTAATTCACAGTGACAGTAAGCAAATGAGTAGTTGCCTAGAAATAGGTGTTAGATACAGGCAGAAAAAAGGGATTACAAACGAGCACAAGGAAATTTCCAGGAGTTAGTGTGTTCACTATCTTAAATATGATGCTGGTTTCACAGGTGCATATATATGTCAAAACTTAATTATATTCTCTTCAGATATGCACAATTTATTGTGTGTCAGTTATAGCTTAATACATTTATTAAAAATATACTCCTGTCATAATTAAGAAAATGTACATTGTTTTTAAAAATATAAGGTTTTCTTCTAACACATGGAAGGTGTTTATTAAAGTGATTTGAAATTGTAATAACTACTAACATTTTGCCAAGAATGAAGCACAACTGCTGAAATTATCATGATTTCAATTATGTTATTTTGCTGTTCATTTCTTCTTCAGAAAATATACTTCAGTTTCAACAAAAAGAGGATATACTAAAATAAGATTTGTAAAGTTTAGTAGGAAAACTACTCTTTTAAAATTATAGTTTTTATGTAATTTTCCAAAAGTAAATTGTACACTGCATTTTCTTGAAAATTGCAGAAAAGACAATCTGCAAAAAATGGCAAACCTCTTCTTTAAAAACACCTAGAAATTCTGGTTGAAATACCACCACCTGCATCCTTTAAAAAGAAAGGCAAGCTTGTAAGGAAATAAAGATGGACTCTTACATGTCTGTAGACAGATCTAAAAAACAAAATGGACTCATTCAAACTGAAACTGAAACTGTCCCAGTGGGTTTGTATTTGCTGGGTTCGATTTTTCCGGCAGGGTACAGTGGCTCATGCCTATAATCCTAGCACTTTGCGAGACCAAGGCAGGCTGATCACCTGAGGTCAAGAGTTCAAGACCAGCTTGGACAAATAATGAAATCCCATCTCTACTAAAAATGCAAAAAAATTAGCCAGGTGTAGTGGCAGACTTCTGTAATCCCAGCTACTTGGGAGGAGAATTGCTTGAACCAGGGAGGTGCAGGTTGCAGTGAGCCGAGATAGTGCCACTGCATTCCAGCCCAGGAAACAAGAGAGAAACTCCTTCTTAAACACATAAAAATAAAAAAAGAACCTGATTTTCTAAAGCCTACTTTGTGCACAGAAAATGTGGCCTGGGCCTACAAGGATCAGAAACTTGTAAGAACTCCGTATAATGTCAGGACACTCAAGGGACTACAATCCCAGTTAGAAAATAATACAGCCAATCACACAATAAGACAACAAGAAACCATATCTATCTCAGTCTAGATTCAAGTGTAAAAACAATCTCCTCTGAGAATTTATCATGGGGCAACAACTTCCATGGGTTTGGGATCTGAAATGATCATATTCATGTGGTCTGGGAAGCCCAAAATGAGAAATTTACATTAAAAATTACCACAAAAACTAACTCAAAACTCCTCAAGAAGGACAGTCCTTCAGATAAAGCTCTGCTTATGATGAATTTACAATCTTGAATTACAGATTGAACAATCCATATGAATAATAGCAGCATTATTAGCCACTCCACCCTCAGCGAACTCAAATGATAGGACTCTCTGAAATAAACAATGAAAACTGAAATGACTATGTTGATGTGATTCGAGGTATAACAGAAGGACACAAAACATTACAGAGAACAATACACTACTAAGAAAAAGAAGACAACACAGCAAATTTTAAAAAGAACCAAATGGAACTTCAAAATTTATTTTAAATTTACTGACTGAAATATGAAACCAAACCAATGGGTAAGTGAAGATGTGATACAGCTGATGACAAAATTACTGAGATGAAAGATACAGCTGAGGACATTACTCTTCTTCAGCAAAGACAGGAAAGTTGATGGAAAATATGAAAGATAAAGATGTGTATCACACCTACATTTACCCATTCATTTGGGTAAATTCATTTTATATTTCAGTAAGTATATTTAAAACACGTTTTGAAGTTCCATTTGGTTCTAGAATGAGAAAATCCAACATATGTCCAGTGATATTTTTAAAACGAAAAATAGAGATAATGTCAGAAAGGAAATACTTAAAGTCATAGGAAATAGAATTTTCCAGAATTAGTGAAAGACATGAATTATCAAATTTTAGAATATTTAATCCTAAGCAGAATAAAAATGAATAAATCCACTCTAGACATACTGAAGTGAAATTGCTCAAGACCAGAGACAAACAGATTTAAAAGCAATAAGAGAGAGAAAAAAAATAGATGATTACACGGTTGTAACAATCAGAATTCGGAAGATAAGGACCTGAGTATAATACTCTCCTAATGCTAATGTAAAATAAAATAAAAACAAAATAAAATACAATACTGCACATAAATGAAATATTTGAAAAATGAAATACTCTAGTAGAATACATATTTCAGACACCTGAAACATCCCATTCTACAATGCTCTATATTTTGGCTAAATTATAAATGAAATGTTTTATAAAATATGTTATACCATTCCTGAGTTAGCATTCAAAGCATGTTAAATATGATGTAATTTTTTCTTGACCTCTCAAGTGGTGTGCCGTAATCAAATTCTATAAAAATACATGTAATGGAGGTTTGGGTTCAAGATTACAAACTGAATATGTTAATCATTTTCTCAAAATTCCAATGCAGTATCTGTAAAGAAACTATCAACAGAGTAAAACACACAACTTATGGGATGTGAGAAAATATTTGCAAAGTATGCATCTGGCAAAGGTCTAATATCTAAAATCTATCAGAAACTTTAATAAGCAAAAACAAAACCCTATTAAAAAGTGGGCAAAGGACATAAACAGACACTTCAAAAGAAGACATACATGTGGCCAATAAGCATATGAAAAAAATGCTCAACATCACTGAGCGTTAGATAAATGCAAATCCAAACTATAATGAGATATTATCTCACACCAGTCAGAATGGCTACTATTAAAAGACAAAAAAATAACAGATGCTGGCAAGGTTGTGGGGAAAAGGAAAAACTAATACACTGTTGATGAGAATGTAAATTAGTTCAGTCATTGTGGAAACACAGTTTGACAATTTCTCAAGGAACTTAGAACTACCATTAGACTCGGCAATCCCATTATTGGGTATATATTCCAAGGAATATAAATCATTCTATCATAAAGACACATCCATTTATATGTTTCATCACAGCGCTATTCACAATAGCAATGACATGTAATCAACCTAAATTCCCATCAACAGTAGACTGGATAAAGAATACATGGTACAAATACACCATGGAATACTGTGCAGCCATAAAAAAGAGCAAAACCATGGCCTTTACAGCAGCGCTAATGGAGCTGGAACCATTATCCTAAGCAAACTAACACATAAACAGAAAACCAAATACCACATGTTATCATTTGTAAATGGGAGCCAAACATTGAGTACACATGGGATGATTTGAAGGTGGGAGGAAGGTGAGGATAGAAAAACTACCTGTGAAGTACTATGCTTATTACCTGAGTGATGAAATAATCGGTAAACCAAATTCCTGTGAAACACAATTTACCTATATAACATATCTACACATGTACCCTGAACTTAAAATACAAGTTTATAAAAAAAAAAGAAAAAAGAAAAATCATGGTACATATATATCATGGAATAATATGCAGCCATAAAAAGAATGAGATCATGTCATTTGCACCAACATGGATGGAGCTGGCGGCCATTATCCTAAGTGAATTACCGCAGAAACAGAAAACCGAATACCACATGTTCTCCTTTGAAAATGGGAGTGGACACAAAGGGAACAACAGACACTGGAAACTACTTGAGTGTTGAAGGTAGGAGGAAAGTAAAAATAAAAAACTACCTATAGGGTACTAGGCTCATTACTTAGGTGATGAAATAATCTGTACACCAAACGCCTGTGACATGCAATTTTCTCATGTAGCAAACCTGTCCATATACCCCACGAACCTAAAGGCTTGAAAAATATTGCTAGATTATTAGTGTCCATATCTACTTAATAAATGTTTCTCTGAAAAAAACGCTCAGTGCTATAATGAAGAAATCACAGATTTTTAAAATAGAGACTTCAGTTCATATCCTCACTCTGAAAGTTCATGAGTGTGTGACTTAGGACAAGTAACTCAAGCTTTCCACGTCTCAAATTCTACATTTGAACACTGAAAGTGGTAATCTATCCAATTACACTGTCAGAAGATAATAATATGGACTGACTGCTTCACTTATATGAGATAATACCAGACAGATGAACTCTTGTAGCTAGAATATTTTTCTTATACATTACTGTCTATAGTGAACTTCTTTTATATGTTTGCGGAATGCCTCACTTCATGAGTTTGGGCTGCAATCCAAGAGACCAGCTCCCTTTATGGAGCTTGATATGTTGGATACTAATTTCTCCAACCTCCCTTGCACCTAGAGTGAGGCATGCAACCTTGAATCTGCCAGTCAAAGTGTCAGACTTCAATTCTAGACATGGGACATAAGAGAGCAAAGGTCTAGGCAGTTTACATTTTCTCTACCTGGCAGTGCCTACAGAAGCAAAGCCTACAAGCTCAAATTCCTGATGCAGAGGTAGCTGCACTGTAAACAGTCACTTCTGATGCTCAGAGTAGATGAAAACAGTTTGCCCCTGAGTGGTTCTGCAGCTTGATTTTGAATCTTGTGCCTGGGATCTTTGCCTTGAGCCCTATTCTCCAGTTTTTCCAATGACTCTCTAATCTAGCCAATATACTTAATAAACACCTCATTGCTTGCAACTAAGAATCTCACTGATAACGCCACACAGTGTCATTGCCTAATAATTGTGGTATCTTTTTTAGCAATCCTTGCTTCTGCCTAACCTTAAATCTTTGCCAATAAAAACCTAAGATGTCCAGAAGAAACCAGAGAAGTGTTTTAAAACAATGTGGTTCTATATGACCAGAGTGTACCATTGTGATCATAGAATTGAGATTAAATAAAGGTGAATCATGTAGAATGAGAGAAATATAAAAACATTAGAATCAGGAAAATGATGCAAAAGAATAGGACAGCTCCAGAAATTGAAGAAAAATTGACCATACCAAAGTTCAAGAAAGTAATACTAAAGTGAGCCTCTAGAATAATTTTTACCATGTAACACAGTATGACTTTATGAGCTTTTTAGGGAAAAAATAACATTCACTACAAGTCAGCATAAATTCACCAATAAATCATGATAAGTTGATCTTATTTTTTTCATCTAAATAAATGAAGCTGGTTGATCATGAGAATCCAATAGATAGTGTGTACATGAATTTCAACAAGACATTGGACATGGTTCTTTCTGATATGCTGTGAACAAGATAAAGAAATGTAGTCTGTACCATGTTGCATGTAGACAATCTGCAATCATTTGAAAGATTATTTCAAAATGAATTGATGTTCTCATAGCCAACTAAAGAGAAGTTTCACAAGGCTTTATTCCATTGCTCCTCCTTTTCAAGAGTTTTATCAGATGTAGGTAAATGCACTGAAAGTCTGTTTTTAAAATTTCTGGATGATACACATTAAGGATCAAAGATACTATAACAATATTGCTTATAAACCATTCAGTCCCCATGGCATCCAGCTATTGACCTATTGACTGGATTATTAAGCAAATAACATACCTCAATTGGCTACACTGAGTTCATAGCCTATACTTTCATAATAGTCTTTTCAATGTCTCATCACTATATGTAAGTTAGTATATTTGTGCTCATGTCATAAGCGTTCAATGGCTCAATATACATGAAATGCTTAGAACCAGGCTTGGCTCATGGTCAGTGTTTAATAAATATTAGCTACTATTACTATTATTTTTAATGTTATTAAACCTAGCTCACAAAGACCTGGCATTATGCTCATAAGGATGGATTGCTGAAAATGACAATAATAAATGTAGTAGTTACAATAGGCATGGATCTCTAACCACAGAATCATTCAGTCTGAAGGGGAAGTGGTATTACTGAAGGAATCACAATAAGGCTGAAGAAACCAGGAGAAAGCAGCTCCAACAACAAAACCTACAAAGACACATACATGTAACATAGGCTCTCACCTGTACTTCCCTGTAACTCGTATTTTAAAAATATCTGTTGACTGAATAAATGAGTACACATCTGTAGGGAAATTTAGAGAGCACAGACAATGAGAAAGAACACTAAGAAAAAAGAGCCATGGGGTATCTGTGTGTATAAAGCAGACTGTAGTTTTAACAAGAGTGAATAGCAAGTATTGGAAAGTTGAGGAAATAGGTGGGATAGCGAAAATAAATGAATCCAATTAATATATGATCATGAATACCAAGCGAATAATGAATTTAGACTTGACTCTGTGATATGGCTTAACTCTGTGTCCTCACACAAAGATCATCTTGAATTATAATCCCCACGTGTCAAAGGAGGAAGGTGATTGGATAATGGGGACGGTTTACCCCATGATGTTCTCATGATAGTAAGTGCTCATGAGATCTGATAGTTTTACAAGGGGCATTTCTCCCTTCGCACTCTATCTCTTTCCTTCTGCCTCCTTGTGAAGAAGGTGCCTGCTCGCCCTTCACCTTCTACCATGATTGTAATTTCCCTGAGGCCTCCTCCGTCATGTGGAACTGTGAGTCAATTAAACCTCTCTCCTTTATAAATTACCCAGTCTTGGATGTTTCTGTATAGCTGTGTGAAAATTGACTTAAATACACTTTGGTTCTTAAAGAAGGCAGATAGCACAACTAGAGTCCTGTTTCAGAAAGATTTTAGCAGACAGTAGGACAACTTGATAAAAGAGTCACTAGAAGACAAATGGTCACGAGCATGCCACACAAATGACATAATTCTAAAGTGTGATAAGGACATTGACATGGTGAGATGAAGTATAGACATAAAAGTCTTTATTACATCAAGCTTTTAAAAAATTGTATCTCATTTTTAATTTGTAAATAATTATATATATTTATGGAATACATGAATACATTAGCATTAAATCAGGCTAATTTCACATATCCATCAACTCCGCATATTTATCATTACTTTCTGGTGAGACCATTTAAAATGTACTCTTAGCTACTTCAAAATATGAAATACTTTATTATTAACTATGATCACTACGGTGTCCAATAGATCACTGAAACATATTTCTCCTCTCTAAAATTTTGTACCCGTATCCCCCAGCCCACGGCAACAACCATTCTACTTTTTATTTCTATAAACTTGACTTTTTTAGATTCTACATTTAGGTGAGATCATGAAGTATTTGTCTTTCTGTGCCTGGCTTATTTCACTTACTATAATGTTCTCTGGATTTATCTATGTTGTCTCAAATGACAGAATCTCTCTCTTTTGTAAAGGCTAAATAATATTTCATTGTATATATATGTATACACACACCATGTTTTATGTATTCACCTGCTGATATTCAGTTAGGTTGATTCTACAAATTGGCTATTATGAATAGTGTTGCAGTGAACATGGGAATGCAGGTATCTCCCCTACAATCTGATTTTAATTCCTTTGGATATATACCCAGAAGGATTGCCGAATCATATGTAGTTCTATTTTTAGATTTTTTAGGAACCTCCATACTACTTTTCATAATGGCTGTACACATTTATGTTCCCACCAACAGCGGCAAGTGTCCCATTTTCTCCACATCCTTAACAACACTTGTTATAACTTTAATTTTTTTTGGTAATAGCTATTTTAACAGGCAAAATATTATTATGGCTTTAATTTTCATTTCTCTGGTGATTAGTGATGTTGAACATTTTTTCATACATCTGCTGATCATTTGTATGTTTTAAGACATGTTTAACCAGGTTCTTTGCCCATTTTTAATAGGGTTATTTGTTTTCTTGTTATTGAGTAGTTTGAGTTCCATGTATTTGGGGATATTAATTCTATATCAGACATATGATTTGCATATATTTTTCCCAGTCTGTGGGTTCTCTCACTCTGTTGTTGCCTTTGGTGTGCAAACTTTTTAGTTTAATGCAATCCCATTTTTAAAAATTCAGATTTTATAAATATCTCACCTTTTACTTCAAACTTTAAATAGGTGATTATTCAATTTCCATTATTTAATCAACTTAATTTACTTTCAAATTAAAGTTTCATGTTAGCGTGTAGTATCAGTTCCAAAAACTTAGAATATGATAAGTTCTGATCTATTGGGATAATTAATATCTCTTAAACAAACTAAATATTTGAATGAAATGGTATCCCATACTTTCTGCAGGGGAGGAATGTTAGAGCCAAAGAAACCGGAGAAGTTATCTATTCCAACTTCAATGTGGGGCTAATAGTTTATCTAGATGAGATAAATTCAGAAATCATGAATAAAAAGAATTTCTTTCCAGTGTGTTTATTAACTAGAAAATTTATTTTTAATAAAGACATGTTAATTATTTTTTGTATCCTGGTCAAGTTTTACCTCCATCATCCTCTGATTATTCTTTTAATTCCATTATGTAACAGGAACCTTTTATACAAAAGTTTTCTCAGTCAATACATTAAAATTTTATATCCAGTAATTTTCAGATTTAAGTTCATTCCTCATGTTATAGTACATTAAAATTAGAGCCAGGCTTTGTCTTCATACAACTCCTACGATAATATTCATTCTAAATTGTTTGGCTATCCCTTTGACTATGATCAAAAGTGTAAACTTCTTGTATCTGGAACCATGAAAATCTCTGCCATATATTCACAAAATTAAACTGTTGAATAAGTAGTCAGATATGATCAAGAAAAGACATCTTGTGTGTTAGAGAATCTAAAGGTAACATTTGTTAAGCACTGAAAGTCTTTTTGTTTATGCATGTATTTCTGCAATCTTGCAATCTAAACTCTTAAATGAAAAGAGAAAAAGGTTTTTTATATGTGTTTGTGGATAATTAGCATCCAAAAAGTGATATCCAATGATATATTATATATTATGGGTTAATATTCTATATATTATCTATGTGCCATTTGTGAGCAGTTTCCAATTTTAAATATTTTACAATCTTGCCAATAAAAAATAATTTTAAATGTTCCACTCCATGCAGGTGCTTCTGAACTGTGCATATTTTTTCCAGAACTAAAGCTCACATGATCTACTGAATTTGCTCTTTTCCAGGATACCATTATCTCCCATTTCTCCAAACTCAGGGGTCTCAATTTTCTGTCTTATCTCCTTTACATCTTCTTGTTGGCACATACTAGGGTTCGCCTTTTGAACTTGAGTTCTGTATGCTTACTTTTTTGATGATCCATCTAAATCATAGCTTGAAATCTATCTGTAAATGGGTGAATCTGGAATGTTACCTCTAGCATAGGCACTGTCTCTCAACTCAGAAATTCAGTGCCACCTGAGTGTCTGCTAGGTATCTCAAACTCAACAGGTCCACAGCTCAATTCCTAATATTCCTCCTTAAGCATTACTCTTGCTCCAGTTTTTCTCATTTCAGTTGACAGTATATATATACTTTTCAATGTTTCCACCAGTATTCAGAGAAATTTTCCAGTAAAAGTCTAGAAAGTATGGCTTCTGATGGATATTATTTGTGGGTTTTTTTAACATTCTTAAAAAATGTTAAACCATTCTTAGCTTCTGGGTCATAAAAAAACAGATCATAACCCAGATTTGGCCCAAGGTTCATTGTTGGCCAATTCTGGGCTTAGATCAAAACCCTAGATCCATTATTAATTTCTCAATCTATTTCACAACCTATATCCACTCCATTAGCAGATGATGAGTGCTGTACTTTCAAAATACAACCCAAATCCTGCCACTTCTCAACAACTCCTCTCCCAACAACTGATTTGAGCTTTCATCAGAGTGGTCACAAAAGACTTCTATCTGGTCTTCTGCTTCCTTCTGCCTGAAACATTCTTCCCTCAGATGTCCAAAGGGATTACTTCCCCTCCTTCTTCAAGTACTTACTCAGATGTCAGCTTTTCAGTGACCAATATGACAAAATAGAAGTATTTCCTCAATATTTCTTACCTACTTTCTCAGCTTTTCCTTCTCCTTAGTACTATGTAATCCATATTCACACTGTATATTGTACTCGTTAATTCTGTTCATTGTCAACAATAAAGTTCCAAGTGGGTAGAAAATTTTTTCTCTTTTATTCAGTTATGTACTCAATGCCTAGCATATTGTAAGCATTCAATAAACACATGTTGAATCATTTAGTTAATTTAGTTAGGATAGTAATTTCAACACGGTTATATAACTTATCAATTGTTCATGAGTATTAGATCAGGAACAGCAAGAAAAGATCAAGTTTTAAATACATTGGCATCATTGAAAGCCAGGTAGAATAATGTCCTGGTTTAAGAACACATACTTGGCAATCATAGGAGAATAAATCCCATCTCTAGTGCTTTCTGGCCATGTGATAGAGGGAAATTTACCTTATCTCCCTGCATCTAAGATTTTTTAGTCTATAAAATGTGTGTGAAAGCTTTTGGATTATTGATACAGTTGAATACAATATGCATATTAAATGCTTAGCACAGTAAATGCCACATAATTAGCCTCAGTGATTTGCAGCCATTATCATCACTATTGTAACCACAAATATTAGTATAAGAAAATGAACAGATTAATCCTTTAGGCTGCTTTGTTCTTGTTTATGTACCTGAACCACTCAGCCCAAATGTGTCTGTTTAAAGTACTGTTCTTCTTCTTTTAATTTACACGTTAAAATGGACAAGCGGGTAGTGAAATTGCTCTGTATCTTGATTGTGGCAGTGTTTCATGATTGTATGATTTTGTTGCAAAACTGTACAATGAAAAGGGTGAATTTCACTGTAAGTTATGTCTTATTTTGAAAAAATAAATAAAAGCATTATTGCAGATGTGTGGAACTATCATACTCATCAGAAATAATTACTTGCTTCCCCCTACAATGAGAAACAAAAACCATAAGGAAAAATTGAATTACATCAGAGATAGAGAATTCCTCCAGCCCCACCACTGGGTATAAGAGACACAAAATGGCTATGCTTGCTTGATTTCAGGCAAAAAAAAAAAAGTTATTTCAAAACAAAGTAAAAGTATGTGTTGGCCTTGCAAAACCCTGGACTGATTCTCTTCTCTCTCCTATGGTAGGTACAAAAGGAAAGGTGGCAATCACAAGCCTCTATATACCCAAATATATGAGATAACCATATTATAATGCATTTATAATTTTATAGTTCCTAATGCCTTAGAAGCAAATGTCAATTAATGTAAAATCATTTTAAAATGTAATACCATTCAGAAATGTGTTTTTATGGTTAGATGCTGAGGTATTATCACATATCCATATTTTAACTATTCTTTGATAAATTAGCAACCCAAGTTAAGAGAAAACATCTCAACTCTAATGATATTGCCAGGTCTACTGAAATTTACACAAATACGTGTCGATGAGTAGAACAGAAAAGAAAATTTTTAAATACATTTTTATAATTTAAATGACACCATTTTCTCAAACATGAAAGTCATAATTTCCAATGTGGCAACATACAATGTGGTCAACAGGGAGAAGGGAAATCCAAACCTTTATTTTTAAGAGATTTTATTTCAAGATAAACTTCCATTTACATTCATTTTTATTAAATTTCCCTAAATTTTTCTCCAGGCTAACTGGCTGCCATATAAAGAAGAGAAATAAAAAAAGAACAAAATGTTTTACTTAAAACTAATAACCCAACTTTTGTGGGAAAGTTGCATTCATATCCAGCTTAAAAGAAAAGAAAATCAACAGTTGAAATTTTCTAATCCCTGTTTAAGGACTCAAGCCAAGATTACTCAGAGATTTAGCTAGACATCTTAAATAAATATAGCAGAAACAAGGCCCATTTGAATTGAATTTGAACAGCTGTCTGTGGTGTCTAGACCCTATATGATACTGTATTTCAGAAACAAAGTGCTAAATGATTACGTATTTCCAGGACCTAATCTAGAAACACAAAGTAAAGTCATTTCTTTGTAAGCTGTTAGAGTTTCCTAGGTATTTCTAAATACCTGTTCCAAAGAATTGTTTTCTATGTTTAAATGGTGAAAAGATTTGAATCAAGGAACAAGGTCACTATGACATGGGCTTGAATTCCTAAACTAATGTATGTGAGACAGCAATTGGCTAGGGTAGAATTTTTTTTCTAGAGAAAGTAGTCCAAATGCAATTTAATAAAAGGCAGATGGCAAATTGGAAGACGGGATGGTTAGAAGAATGGAATTTATGCAGTTCCTTTTTTGTAATGAAAATTATTTATAAATGAAAGATCAAGTATAATTTTCTAATTTCAAACTACAGAGATTAACACAAGGCTGAGAGGATCATGAAGAGTCCTTCTCTCTGTAACACTAATCTCCATCTTGGTACTGATGAGCTCTACTGCAAGTGTCATACAGGGCTTCCAGGCAAGCTGGAATCTGCTATGGTATAGAGATGGTTTTAAATGGTTGCAAAGCAGACATAACAAATAGAAAAGTAGAAGTACTTCCTCAAACATCTCCTCAGGGGTCCTCAGAGCTTCTGTGGGATCTTATTTTATGCAGCGTGGCAGTCACTTCACAGTTAAGTATTTTGCACATTTCTGGTTTCCACAAATTACAAGGGACATGTTGAATGAGCACAATGTTCAAAGCAAATCAATACAGATAATTAAAGGGTTGGAAAACAAGGTCTATGGGCAAAGGTGAAAGGAACTAGAACTCCCTCCCTTCTTTAGCTCCTTCAGGCAGGGCTTTTGTATCATGTCTCTTTTCCATCCCCTGAACCCATGAGTATAAAATACCAGGGGAAGGGAGTCCTCGGTAAAAGCCTGTTAGTTGGCCTAGAGGGAAAAAAGTAAAAAAAAATGACAACGGTCTTCAGATATATGAAGGCTATTTTTTAAATTTGTAACCAGCTGCATCTGCTTCCACCCTGTTTGATGCAAAGATAGAAGGCAAAAACTAAGAGCCGGAAAGGTTAGCATTCATTTACCAATCCAAGTGTGACCAGCTTGTCCAAGCTTGCCCAGGGCTTTCCCGGTTTTAGCAATGAAGATCCCATCCTGGGAAACTACTGCACGAACCTGGACAGGGGGTATCTGATGTTGCAAATGTTTATGAAGTAAGAGAGATTCAAACATGACTGACAGAAATTAGGCGAATCCAATCTGAATGCAAGGAAGAAAAACTAAGTGTTGTTTCATGGGCTTTCCAACCATATACTTTTGTGAGTATCATTACTATCACATTTATTAATTAACAGAGACAATAATGACAGTGGTAACAGTAGTAATGATTTCATTTTCTACCTGTCAAAGTGAGTTTGTTCTGTTAGTTCACTGAAATCCCATTAAATGCATGTTTGACCCTGAAAAGCTAAGCCACATCCTTAAAGTTATAATAAGTGAGAACTACAAAAACTGAGTATAACAATTTTTTGTAGATACATAGCAAGCCAGCCAATGCTCTGTCATGCTTCAGATTGGTGAGGCCAAATAAAACATGGCCTTGTGGTTAACAGCAGAGGGTGGAATCATGCAGGTCTGGGTATGAGTATTACAAAATGCCCTTGGACCAATTACAGAAATCTCTAAGCATCTGTTTTCTCATCTGAAAAATGGAGATAATAATGTCATTACCTACTCATAATGAGTTTATAAGATATTCTTTAATGGCCTTTACTGCTGAGTGATAGCATAATGGAAAGCAGGTCTATGAAATAAGAATATATTTGGGTTCAGGAATTGAGGTCTGTGGTTGTAACATGTATCTTTAATATACTTTATGTGTCAGACTTTCTCAGCACTTATGCATTACACATTGAATATAAGAAACCTATAAGGATTATTATCCTCATCCTTATTTTACAGATTAGACAACTCAGGTATGGAAAACTTGACTGTTTTGCCCATAATCACATAGGTAAAAAGCAGCAGAGTCCATAGTGTGTAACCCCAGAGCCTATCCTTGTAAACATGACAATATATTAATATTATATCTGGATTACCCTCAGTATGACTGTGAAGCTTTGTGTGAATTGAATATTCTTTTAAAAATAATACATAAATGCAACTTCTCTCAGTAAAACTTTTAATAAGTCTCAGTGGCAGTGAAATTGAGGTTAAATTCTCTGACAAGTACCTAAAACATTATATTTTACTGGTTACAAGAGTGAAATATTCAGACCTTCAGACATAATTTGAAGGATAAATACAATGGCTCCAATCCATTTTTTATCTAATCCAAAACTCATTTTTATTAGTACCATGTGCTGTCTATTATGTGATGATAAGTATTATTGATAAATTAACTGCTAAGATAGCCCCTGTTGATTATTCCAGGTCCAGTTAGCTCACTACTTCATGCAGAAAGCTACTTCATATGAAATAGGAGTTAAAAACATGTGGAATCATGCAGGTCTTTAGGAGTTAAATAACATTTTTCTGATACAAACTTATTTGACTTCCAAGTAACAGAGATGCTTATATCAGACAAAACTTTCCCCAGATTATAGTCATAAACTGTGGAAAAATATAAACATTAAAACACTATTTGAAGGCACTAGAGAATAATCAAAAGCAGACAAAACTGGTAAAAGAGTTCTGGAAACAAAGCAGGGAACCACTCAAGTTAAAATTTATATTTATATGGCTGTTCACTTAAGTCCTCTACTGCTCATTTGGCATGTACAGGCTGGAGCTCAAGTACAAAACCATCATCTTATTAGCTTGAGAAGCTCAAAGACTGAGATTGCAAGAGGAAGCTCAAAGATTGAGGTGGAAATCTTAGAAAAGAAGGAGCAACAAAAAGGAAATATTAAAATCTACATATATTCACTGGTGAATTCTATTCAACATCTGAAGCAGCAGCAATGGTAATAATACATAAACTCCTTCAGAAAATACAGGAGAAAACATATCACAACCTGTTTAGACTAGTATACAGTCTGATATTAAAACTTGTTAAACATATTACAAGAAAAAAAATATAGACCAATATCCTTCAAGAACATAGATTATACATATCTTTAAAAAAAGAAAAACTGGCACATAAAATCCAAGAATATTTCAAACAGATATTACATCTTGACCAAGTGAATATCATTATAGTAATACATGGTTGGTTCAACATTCAATATACAATCCTTGTGTATTTTATAATATCAACAGACCAGCAAAGCGAAATATGATCTGCAATATATACAGAGAAAGCATTTGATAAAATTGAAAATCCATTCTCGGTAAAAGCTCTCAGCAAAACTAATAATAAACAGGAACTTTCTTAATATGACAAAGGGATTTTGCAGAAAGCCTAAAGCTAAAATAATAGTGGTAAGATATTTAATGTTTAAGATTGGAAAAAAAAGGAAACAAAGGATATGTGCTCTCACCACTTACTGTCAACATTTTATTGGAGGTCCCAGTCAGTGTAATAAGGCAAAAAAAATTAAAAAGAAAAACTGTCTCTATTTATTGACTGTAATTGTCTACATAGAAAATTCTAAAATATCTACCATAACTTATAATTAAATTTATCAAGGCCACAGGCTATAAGGACAATTATAAAAGTAATTTTATTTCTCCATTCTTAAACAATTAGAAAACATAAATTTTTAAAGCTACTCTGTTTATAAGAGCATTTTTAAAACCTCAATACTTCAGAATAAATTTAATAAAAACTGTAGTCCTCTACACTGAAAAACTAAAAAACATTGCTGAGAGAAAGTAGAGAAGACCTAAATAGAGAGATAAACCATGTTCATAGATTGGAAAACTTAATACTAGATGTCAAGTTTCTCCAAATTTATCTGTACACTTAAACCTACTCAATCAAAATTCTGGCAGCTAATGTTAAACAGAAAAATATAAGCCAACTCAAAATCTAAATGGGAGTACAAAGAACCCAGGATAGCAAAAAAACTTTTTTCGAAAAGAACAACAAAGATGAAAGACTCATACCACATGACTTCAAGACTTACTATAAAGCTACAATTATAAACATACGGTGGTTTTAGCATGAAGACAGATTAAAAAGATCAACAAAACAGAATAGGAGTTCAGAAATAGACTCACAGTTGTAAGGTCAATAAATTTTCTACAGAACATCAAGGTAATTCACTGGGAAAAGGATAATCTTTCAACTGGCATACATCAGAGAAAAAAACAAATGTTGCTCATCACCTCACAACACACAAGCCGAAATAATTTAGATGGATAATAAACCTAAAGACAAATACAAAACTATAAAACTTCTAAAAGAAAACATTTGAGTTTTCATGACCTTGGCATAGGCTGACTTTTTTAGATAGAATAAAAGGAAGGAAAAACCATTAATAAAAATATCTGTATATTACACATCATCAAAATTTAAAAACACTTCCCAAAAGTCACCATGAAGAATACTGAGAGAAGATATTTACAAAACATATATCTGGACAAAGGATATAATAAAAATTGGCAAAGTACTTAAACAGACTCTTCACAAAGGAAGATACACAACTGACCAATATGCACATGAAAAAGCGTTCAGTATAATTTGTCATCAGAAAAATGTGTAGTAAATTAGCTAGTAAATATTAAATTAAGCAACCGGCTATTATTACACATCAACTGAAATGGCTAAAATTAAAATACTGACAGCATCAAATATAAGTGAGAATGTGAAGCATAAGAATTCTTATAGACTGGTAAGCAGTATTAAATGAAACAACCAATTTAGAAAAGTGCTTGTTAGTTTCCCATATGATTAAACACAAATCTACCTATGACCTGCATCTCACTTTTAGATACTTATCCAAGAGAATAAAAACCCATGTCCACAAAATAAACTAGTACATGAATGTTCATAACAGCTTTATTTATAAAAGCCCCAAACTGGGAACAACACAAATGTCACAGGAATACAAATAATCTGTGATATATCCATACAAAGAAATACTACTCTGTAAGAGCAGATTTTAATACACAACAATATGCATAAATCTCATACCCAATACTCTAAGTGAAAGAAAGCATACATCGTAGTCCCTGCCTTATCCTCAGGAAATATGGTTCAAGACCTGAAACCTCGGATACTACCAAACCTGATTGACCTCAATAGGAATGGTACCTAATTCAAAACTTACAAATTGTTTATTTCTGGAATTTTTATTTAATATTTTCAGACAGCCATTGACAGAATAACTGAAACTGCAGGAAGAAAACTCACAGATAAGAGGGGATAACTGAACATACCATATGATTCTCTATATAAAGTTCTTATAGGTAAAACTATTTGTGATGGGAAATAGAAAAGAGGAAATTAACAGGGAAGTGTCACCAGGAAGCTCTCTGGGGTAATGGAAAAATCTGTAACTTGACAGGTTATGGGAGACACATGTACTGACGTATTTGTCAAAACGTATCAAGGTAGATACTTAATATTTGTACATTTAACTGTATGTAAATTTTATGTCAAAAAAAGCAAACAATGAAAGGGTTTTGTCTTGGGGATTTTTTTCCCCTCTAGATTTTACCTTTTCTGTAACTTCTTCATTTGTTCTGGCTCTAAACTTAACTGAAACAAAATTGCCCCTCCCTTCACACATGTGTGGTCCAATGTGCTGATTAGTCTTAGACTGTGGTCTAGTATAGTGAAGGCAAATGAGTTTCAGTTTGAGTTAACTTCAGTTAGTTGACAGTAACTACATAGGGCAGTATTTATAGAAGGAATTTGTGACTTTGTCCAATTTCTCTGTGGTAAATTGAATGTTTATAACTCCCTAAAATATATATGTTGAAGCCCTAATTCCCAGTGTGATGACATTTGGAGGTGGAACCTTGGGGTGGTAATTAGATTTAGATTAGGGCATGTAGGTGAAGCCCCAGTGATGGAATTGGTACCCTTATAGGAAGAAGAAGACACTCTTTCTCTCTTGGCTATATGACAATACAGGGAGAAAATGGCTGTCACTAAACCAAAAATAAAATCTGCTGGCACCTGGACCTCATACTCCCCAGCCTCCAAAACTGTGAGACAAAGACATCTGCTGTTTAAGCCACTCAGTCTGTGGTCCTTCGTTATAGCAGCAGAAGCTGACTAAGACACCCTCTGAGAATTTTTAGATTAAGTGCTCTCAGTGGATGAACCTTATCTGTCAGGCAAACAGGAGAAGTGATGAAGGAGCCCTACCCCATTCAACATCTTCAGCCCTTATCAATGGCAAATGCAGTCTAAAACATCTGAGAGGCTACATTTTAAATACTCTTACAACATAAATATCATTAGATATTTATCAGATACCAGAACTATCATTAGATAAGGGGACATCACACACTGAATTTTCTTCATATTGTGTCATGATAAATTACAGAGCAAACCGAGGATGAAGTAATCTGAAGACAAGTATTCCTGTCTACATTTTTACCTAACATGTCCCAGACCTAAAACTGATTATTTTATTTTTATGTATAATACAATACAAACATATACAATAGTATAATCTATACAAGTATTATTATAAACAATGATAAAATGAACATAAACTACCTACCACTAAGCTTAAAAAATCAAACACCAAACTGTGAAGCCCTGGGTGTCTTTCCCTATAATATTCCCCTCATCACTCCTATGATTTGTGCTTTTTTAGCCTAACATGTTTTTGAAATTAATTCATGTTGACATTGGTGGTTATGCTTCACTAACCTCCACTGCCATCAATTATTCCATTCTATCGCACTTTATCCATTCTCCAAATAGTAATTTTTGTTGTTTCCAGTTTATCACTACTATAATTAATGCTTCTATAAACAGTGAACATAAGCAAAGGTTTTGAGAGTATGTTACAGTAGTTTAATTTCCATGCCAAGAGTTAATACTCAATTTTACAATACAACTTGTTTCCCAAAATGTTTATACCAATTTACACTTCCATCCGTCACATATAAGAGATTTCCTAAATACATAATAGTCTCCAGTGTGTTTTTGTTTTTACAAACACACTGGCTCACCCTGTCACCCAGGCTGGAGTGCATTGGCACCATCTCTGCTCACTGCAACCTCTGCCTCCCAAGTTCGAGCAATTCTCCCACCTTAGCCTCTCGAGTAGCTGGGATTACAGGTGCACACCACCAAGCCTGGATAATTTTTGGATTTTTTGGTAGAGACAGGGTTTCACCACATTAGGCAGGCTGGTCTTAAACTCCTGACCTCAGGTTATCTGCCCACCTCGGCCTCCCAAAGTGCTGGGATTACAAGCACAAGCCACCACGCCCAGCCTTCAGTGTTTTAATGTTTGCCAATCTAGTGGTTGAAAAATCCTACTTCACTGTGGTCTTAATTTTATATTTCATATTACTAGTGAGGCTAGATATATATTTATGTACCTTTTGTTTCTTCTTGTAAGAAATGTTTATCTGTCTTTGCCCCATTTTCTACTAAATTGTTTTACTCTTATTAACTTGTAGATGATTATTTTTCACAGACTCAAATTCTTTGTTGGCTTCATACATCTTTCCCAGAATTATGATGTCTTGTTGCTTTTTAATGATGTCCTTTGATGAGTAAATGTTCCTAATTTAAGCAAAAAAGAATAATCCTTGATGATTTTTTTCTTTCTGTGTCTTTCTTAAGAAATATTTCCCAGAGGACTCAAGATGGCGCTGTGAGAACAACCCAGGATTGGAGTTCTCGTTGTGTCTGCGGAGAGGTGAGTCTGAGCTGCATTTCCAGACTGATCTTTGTTGCTCACGGAACGGGGAAATTCCCAAGTGAAGAGGAGACGTGGGACGCCAGGCAGATATTCTGCCTGGCGAAGCCGGCAACCGGGGTGGCGGCGGCCGGCCCTACCCAGCGCTCCATACAGGGTGCACTTGTCCGGGTGCCCCGTTGAACCGGCAACTGGAGACGTGAGAGGGCTGGACTTGAGACTGAGCTAGACTTGGACAGTGGGCCAGCCCAGGGGATTGCAGAAACAGAGCGTTAGGATTGGCCCAGTGGGACGAACAAAACCGCGATTTCAAACAAGCCCCATGCAGATGGCCCGAGACGCTCTGAGGGGGAGGGGCGGCCACCATTACCAGGCAACCCGCCCCAACTGAGATACACGCCCATTGCTGACGCAGCCAGCCATTGCCGAGGCAACCCGTCCCTACTGAGATACACGCCCACTGCTGACGCAGCCTGCCGCTGCCGAGGCAACCCGCTACAACAGAGAGACTCCGCCGCAGGGCGTGGCGGAGAACAGCAGAACAGCGGAGCCAGGGCGAGCCTCACAACAGCAGGGCGGAGCCTTGGCAGGCAAACAGTGGCTAGTCTGCATCCTAGCTGGGCAGGACCTCAACAGACATCCAAAAATTAAGCCCAAACCCCTCAACACAGAGCATTTGAGAAAAAAAAGGTTTTTTTAATGAGCTCTGTTGCAGCAGAATCAAACATAGCAGCCTAACAGCCCTGAATGAACAACACAGCTCACAGCTCAGCAATTAAACCCCTATAAAGTACAAACTGTCTCCTCAAGTAGCTCCCTGACCCCTCTATATCCAAAAGACTGACATTAGGCAGGCATCATCCTGGGACAAAGTTAGCAGAAAAAGAAACTGGTAGCATCCCTCGCTGTGCCACAGCTGCTAGAGGTGCACCCCAGACAAGCAGGGTCTGGAGCGGACCTCAGCACTCGTACAGTGAAGAAGCTAGACTGGTAGAAGAAAAACCAAGCAACAGAAATACTTCATCATCAACATTCAGGGTGTCCACTCAGAGACCCAAACGAAAAGTCAGCAACTACGCAGACGACCAGCGGACAAATCCGCAAAGATGGGAAGAAACCAGCGCAAAAAGGAGGAAAACACCCGAAACCAGAACACCTTGCCTCCTAGAAAGGACCAAAACTCCTCACCACCAAGGGAACAAAGCTGGACGGAGAATGACTGTGACGAAATGACGGAATTAGACTTCAGAAGATGGATAATGAGAAACTTTGGTGAGCTAAAAGACCATGTATTAAATCAATGCAAAGAAACTAAGAACCTTGAGAAAAGATTTGAAAAAAGATTTGAGGAAATGATAACAAGAATGGATAACTTAGAGAGGAATATGAATGAATTAAAGGAGCTGAGAAACACAATACGAGAACTTCGCGAAGCATGCACAAGTTTCAATAGCCGAATCGACCAAGCAGAAGAAAGAATATCTGAAGTCGAAGACCAACTCAATGAAATAAAATGAGAAACCAAGATTAGAGAAAAAACGCAAAAAGGAATGAACAAAGTCTCCAAGAAATGTGGGACTATGTGAAAAGACCTAACCTACATTTGATAGGTGTACCAGAAGGGGACGAAGAGAATGAATCCAAGCTGGAAAATACTCTTCAGGACATCATCCAGGAAAATTTCCCCCACCTAGCAAGACAGGCCAACACTCAATTGCAGGAAATTCAGAGAACACCACAAAGATATTCCGCAAGAAGAGCAACCCCAAGGCACATAATCGTCAGATTCAATAGGGTTGAAATAAAGGAGAGAATACTAAGGGCAGCCAGAGAGAAAGGTCGGGTCACCCACAAAGGGAAGTCCATCAGACTCACAGCAGATCTCTCGGCAGAAACACTACAAGCCAGAAGAGAGTGGGGGCCAATATTCAACATTCTTAAAGAAAAGAACTTACAACCCAGAATTTCATATCCAGCCAAACTGAGCTTCAGAAGTGAAGGAAAAATAAAATCCTTTGCGAACAAGCAAGTACTCAGAGATTTTGTCACCACCAGGCCTGCTTTACAGGAGCTCCTAAAAGAGGCACTACACATAGAAAGGATCAACCAGTACCAGCCATTCCAAAATCACACTGAATGCTAAAGAGCATCAACATAATGAAGAATTTACAACAACTAACAGGCAAAACAGCCACTTAGCATCAAAATGGCATTATCAAATTCACACATAACAATATTAACCCTAAATGTAAATGGACTAAATGCACCAATCGAAAGACACAGACTGGCAAATTGGATAAAAATCCAAAACCCATCAGTGTGCTGTATCCAGGAAACCCATCTCACATGCAAGGATACACAAAGGCTCAAAATAAAGGGATGGAGGAAGATTTACCAAGCTAATGGAAAGCAAAAAAAAGCAGGAGTTGCAATTCTCATCTCCGATAAAATAGACCTTAAAGCAACAAAGATCAAAAGAGACAAAGAAGGCCATTACATAATGGTAAAAGGATCGATACAACAAGAAGAGCTAACGATCCTAAACATATATGGACCCAATGCAGGAGCACCCAGATACATAAGGCAAGTTCTTAAGGACTTACAAAAGGACTTAGACTCCCACACAATAATAGTGGGAGACTTTAACACTCCACTGTCAATACTAGACAGATCAACCAGACAGAAAATCAACAAGGATATCCAGGGCTTGAACTCAGACCTGGAGCAAGCAAACCTGATAGACATTTACAGAACTCTCCACCCCAAATCCACAGAATACACATTCTTCTCAGCACCACATCACACCTACTCTAAAATTGACCACATAATTGGAAGTAAAACACTGCTCAACAAATGCAAAACAACTGAAATCATAACAAACAGCCTCTCAGACCATAGTGCAATCAAGTTAGAACTCAGAATTCAGAAACCGACCCAGAACCGCACAGCTTCATGGAAACTGAACAACTGGCTCTTGAATGTTGACTGGGTAAACAACGAAATGAAGGCAGAAATAAAGAAGTTCTTCGAAACAAACGAGAACGAAGACACAACGTGCCAGAACCTCTGGGACACATTTAAAGCAGTCTCTAGAGGAAAGTATATAGCAATAAGTGCCCATATGAGGAGAATGGAGAGATCCAAAATTGACACTCAAAATTGAAAGAGCTAGAGGACCAAGACCAAAAAAACTCAAAACCCAGCAGAAGACAAGAAATAACTAAGATCAGAGCTTAGCTGAAGGAGATTGAGACACGAAAAACCCTTCAAAAAATCAATAAATCCAAGAGCTGGTTTTCTGAAAAGATCAACAAAATAGACAGACCACTAGCCAGATTGATTAAAAAGAAAAGAGAGAACAACCAAATAGATGCAATAAAAAATGATAAAGGGGAAATCACCACAGATTCCACAGAAATTCAAACCATCATCAGAGAATATTACAAACAACTCTATGTGCATAAACTAGTAAACCTGGAAGAAATGGACAAATTCCTGGATTCCTGTGTCCTCCCAAGCCTAAACCAGGAGGAAGCTGAAACTATGAATAGACCAATAACAAGGTCTGAAGTTGAGGCAGCAATTAAGAGCCTACCACACAAAAAAAGCCCAGGTCCAGACGGGTTCACAGCCGAATTCTACCAGACACACAAGGAAGAGCTGGTACCATTTCTTCTAAAACTATTTCAAACAATCCAAAAAGAGGGAATCCTTCCCAAATCATTTTATGAGACCAACATCATTCTGATACCAAAGCCCGGCAGAGACCAAACAAGAAAAGAAAACTTCAGGCCAATATCCATGATGAACATAGATGCAAAAATCTTCAATAAAATATTGGCAAGCCAATTGCAACAGCAAATCAAAAAACTTTTTCATCATGATCAAGTAGGATTCATCCAGGGGATGCAAGGCTGGTTCAACATATGCAAGTCTATAAATGTAATTCACCACATAAACAGAACCAAAAACAAAAACCACATGATTATCTCAATTGACGCAGAGAAGGCATTTGACAAAATTCAACAGCCCTTTATGCTAAAAACCCTCAATAAACTCGGTATCGATGGAACGTAACTCAAAGTAATAAAAGCTATTTATGACAAACCAACAGCCAATATCATACTGAATGGGCAAAAACTGGAAGCATTCCCTTTGAAATCTGGCACTAGACAAGGATGCCCTCTTTCACCACTCCTATTCAATATAGTACTGGAAGTTCTAGCCAGAGCAATCAGGCAAGAAAAAGAAATAAAGGGTATTCAAATAGGAAAGGTGGAAGCCAAGTTCTCTCTATTTGCAGACGACATGATAGTATACCTAGAAGACCCCATCGCCTCAGCCCAAAAACTCCTGAAACTGATAAGCAACTTCAGCAAAGTCTCAGGATATAAAATCAATGTGCAAAAATCACAAGCATTCGTCTACACCAATAACAGACTTAAAGAAAGCCAAATCAAGAGCGAACTGCCATTCGCAATTGCTACAAAAAGAATAAAATACCTTGGAATACAACTCACAAGGAACTTAAGAGACCTCTTCAAGGAGAACTACAAACCACTGCTCAACGAAATCAGAGAGGACACAAACAGATGGAGAAACATTACATGTTCATGGTTAGGAAGAATTAATATCGTGAAAATGGCTATACTGCCCAAAGTAATTTACAGAATCAATGCTATCCCCATCAAGCTACCATTGACTTTCTTCACAGAACTGCAAAAAACCACCATGAACTTCATATGGAACCAAAAGAGAGCCCGCATAGCCAAGTCAATTCTAAGCAAAAAGAACACAGCGGGGGGCATCCCACTACCGGATTTCAAACTATACTACAAGGTTACAGTAATCAAAACAGCATGGTACTGGTACCAAAACAGAGATATAGACCAATGGAACAAGACAGAGGCACCGGAGGCAACACAACATACATACAACTATACAATCTTTGATAAACCTGACAAAAACAAGCAATGGGGCAAGGATTCCATGTTTAACAAATGGTGTTGGGAAAACTGGCTAGCCATGTGCAGAAAGCAGAAACTGGACCCCTTCCTGACACCTTACACTAAAATTAACTCCAGATGGATTAAAGACTTAAACATAAGACCTGGCACCATAAAAACCTTAGAAGAAAATCTAGGCAAAACTATCCAGGACATAGGAGTAGGCAAGGACTTCATGAACAAAACACCAAAAGCATTGGCAACAAAAGCCAAAATAGACAAATGGGACCTAATGAAACTCCACAGCTTCTGCACGGCAAAAGAAGCAGTCACTAGAGTGGATCGGCAACCAACAGAATGGGAAAAAAATTTTGCAGTTTACCCATCTGACAAAGGGCTGATATCCAGAATTTACAAAGAACTCAAACAGATTTACAGGAAAAAAACAAACAAGCCCATTCAAAAGTGGGCAAAGGATATGAACAGATACTTTACGAAAGAAGACATATACGAGGCCAACAATCATATGAAAATATGCTCATCGTCACTGATCATCAGAGAGATGCATATCAAAACCACATTGAGATACCATCTCACGCCAGTTAGAATGGCGATCATTAAAAAATCTGGAGACAACAGATGCTGGAGAGGATGTGGAGAAAAAGGAACACTTTTACACTGTTGGTGGGAGTGTAAATTAGTTCAACCATTGTGGAAGACGGTGTGGCGATTCCTCAAGGCCTTAGAAATAGAAATTCCATTTGACCCAGCAATCCCATTACTGGGTATATACCCAAAAGACTATAAATCGTTCTACTATAAGGACACATGTACACGAATGTTCATTGCAGGACAGTTTACAATAGCAAAGACCTGGAATCAACCCAAATGCCCATTGATAATAGACTGGATTGGAAAAATGTGGCACATATACACCATGGAATATTATGCAGCAATCAGAAATGATGAGTTTGTGTCGTTTGTAGGGACATGGATGAACCTGGAGAACATCATCCTCAGCAAACTGACATAAGAACAGAAAATGAAACACCGCATATTCTCACTCATAGGTGGGTGATGAAAAATGAGAACACATGGACACAGAAAGGGGAGTACTAAACACTGGGGTCTATTGGGGGGAAAAGGGGAGGGCCAGTGGGATGGGGACGTGGGGAGGGATAGCCTGGGGAGAAAAGCCACATGTGGGTGAAGGGGAGAAGAAAAGAAAGCACACTGCCATGTGTGTACCTACACAACTGTCTTGCATGCTCTGCTCATATACCCCAAAACCTATAATCCAATAAAAAATTAAAAAAAAAAAAAAAAGAAATATTTCCCTTCATGAGGTCATAAAATTTCTCTCTTATATTTTCTTCTAGAAATGTTTAATGTTTTAAATATCTGGAATATTAATTTATATTTTAAATATCTGGAATAAAGTTTTTAGAATAGTTTGAAATATAAATTTTACTTTATTTTCCATATGGGTAACCAATAATCCAAGCACAGCTTACTGAAGAGTTCACCTTTCTTCCATTGCTCTATAGTTCTTTGCTCATTGTATAACAGAATTCTAGATATGGATGGGTCGCTTTCTAATATTTTGGTGTCTTCCATTGATCTGTTTCACCTTTCCCATACCATTGTTGCATTGCCATATTGCTACAGCTTTAAGGTAACTTTTGATATCTTTAAATTAAACCCCCTCTCTCCTGTTCTTTAGGTGAGTCTTGGCAATTCTTGGCCTTTTGATCCTTCATGCAATTTTAGAATAATTTTTTAAGTTTCATGAAAAATTCTGTTAATTATTAAATTTGGTTTGATTATATATATCCATTTGTATAGATCTAATTTTTTTCTACATTATACTCTGCATCTTGCTAGAGCATAGAAATATAATTTACCTTTCTGTATTAGTTTTATGGTAAGCTTGACAATTTTTGCTATTTGGTTTTTAAGATATTGGCTAATATCTTAAAAATGACAGCAACACAGAGAATCAAAATTAGAATAGTTTTTCACAAGATGAAATATAGTTTCTCTCTCATGTAATGATTCAAGTTAGGAAGCTCTATCCTGTGAGGTCATCCAAGCAGCACTGTCTTGTCTCAGAGCAAGCACAGTGGCTGCCCTGGGGCCTGCAGTGGGTTTGACCATGTTGTCACATGTATATTGGCTATTTGGATATACTGTTCCTGTACCTGTCCAAATGTTTGGCTTATTTTCTACTGGATTATTTAATTTGATTCATATATATCCTTTATATACTCTGGATATGAGTAATTGGTAAAGTATATGTGCTATATAAATCTTATCTCATTCTGGAGTCCTAATTGTAGTTTTTGATACAGATTTTTCAAATGTGAATATAGTCTAATTTATCAATCTTTTTCTCTGTGGTTAGTACACTTTTTCTTCTGCTTGCATAGTAATTTCTGACTTGAGATTATGAAGACACCCTCCCATATTAGCTTCTAGAAGTCGTATGTTATATATGTCACATTTAGATTTACAATCCATTCAGAACTGATATCTCTATATGCTATGAGGTAGGTATCAGGTTTTGGGGGGGTTTATATGAATATCCATAAACCCAGCATCATTTATTAAAAAGCTCACCCTTCCCTAATTCTGTATCAAAGCCACTCTTTTAACCCAGTTATTTATGTTACGTATGTTTCTGAACTTTATACACATATAAATGTCCCATTTTTTATATATTCATAATTATACTAATGCCACAATCTTATTAGTGTTTTAATAAAGTAAATTTTCCTACTTTGTTCTTCCTCTAGCTAGTCTTCATTATTTCTGGTTTTATTTATTTCTCACTAAACTTGAAAGGGTTTGTCAATTTCTTCAAATTAATACTAATTTAGAATTATGTAATTTCCTGGGTAACTTTATAAAATACCACCCTGTAGATCTGAGGATGCTTTCTGCCCAAAATCTGTATTACATAATAAAATCATACTTTACTCTTCTTTTTGCATATATTATTCCTTTAATTATATATTGTCTTTACTTTCAAACTTTGTTATATTTAAAATGTGTCCACTTTAAGCTACAGATTTTTCAATTTACAATCTTTGTTTTTTAATTAAAGTATTTTGTCCATTTACATTTGACATAATCACTATTGTATTTAATATTTTGTCTAAACATAATAGGTTTTTATTTGACCTGTACTTATGTTCTTATTTCTATTCTTTCTGGGGTTTTTTGGTTGATTTCTTAAACTTCAGATATTTATTGAAATAATACATTCACATGCAGTTGAAATAATTGTAAGAAATAATATGAAGAAATCCTTGTATTCTTTGCCCCACTTTTTTAAAGCTAACATACTGCTAAACTATAGTATAATATCACAATCAAAATACTGATATAATCTGTTGATCTTATTTAGATATTCCCATTTTATTTGTGCTTATTTGTGTCTGTATATTAAATTCAACATAATTTTGTCACCTTTGTAGGCTCATATATTCATCACCACAATAAAAATATGGAACCATTCCAATGCCACACAAATTCTTCACGTTGCTCCCATCCCCATTTTTAATCCCTGGCAACTATTAATCTGTCCTTTATTTCCAAAATTTTATGATTTTTAAAGTGAAAAGCCTATCCTTTTTCTATTTCTTTTTTGCCCTAAAAATCAATGGTACATATTTGTATGAATCTCTTCCTGGGTTTTCTATTCTGTTCCATTGAGCTGTACATCTACCTTCTACCAGCATGGCATTGTCTTGACTATTGTGGTCATATAATAATACTTAATATTGGATAATTTCCCTTAACTTTTTATTATTTGTAATGATTGCTTTAGTTATTTTAGGGTCTGTTTCTTTTCACATAAATTTTACATAACCTTATCTATGTCTACACAAAACTTTTGATGAGAATTGACATGCTTACTATGTTAAATATTCCAATCAATGGACAAGATAGGACTTTTTGTTTATTTAGATCATCTAAGCTTCTTCATTAGAATTTTATAATTTCAACTATATATTTACTCCTCGTTTCATTAAGTGAATACCTAAGCATTTCATTTGGAGTGATTATAAATGGTATTATATTTATTTTCAGTTGCTGGCTGTTTATTGACAGTCTATGGGAATAAAATGGATTTTTGTATGTTGGTCTTGTACACTGACACCTTACTGAATTCACTTATTAGTTCTAGAAATATTTATAAATTTCTTGTCATTTCCTACAAATCAAATTGTAAATAAAAAGGTTTACTTTTTTCTTTCCAATGCTTATGACTTTTATTTCTTTTTCTTGGCTAGTTATAGTCCTATTTTGAATAAGAGTGATGAAACAGACATATTTGCCTTGTTTCTAATCTAAGGGGGAAAACATTCAATCTTTCATCCTTAAGAATAATATCAGTTGTAAAGTGTTGTTTTGTTTGTTTTTTGGTAAAGGCTTTTTTTCAACTTGGAGTAATTTCCCCTCTATTCTTGACTTGTAAAAAGTTTTTATCTTGACTGAGCATTGGATATTGTCAAATGCTTTTTCTGCCTCAGTTTACATGATTATATGATTTTTCTTCTTTAGCTTGCTGATGTGGTCGGTTAGAGTGATTTATTTCCCAATATTGAGCCAGTCTTGCATACCTAGAATAAACCTCACTTGGTCACAATAAAATTCTTTTTACACATTGGTGGGTTTCATTTGCTAATATTTGGTTAAGTATGCTTGCATCTAAATTGATGAGAGACAGAAATTAGTACTTTTATGATGGAAGAACCTTATAAAGCTTTAGTTGCATTTACCCTCTTATGACTTTCATGCTCTTTCATCTTGTATTTTAGTTATATATATATATAATATAATATATATATTATATATACATATATAATATATATATAATATTATAAGATAGTATTTTTATTATTTGAAACATCAAATATTTAGTTAAGTTTATCCATATGTTTAAACTTTTCATTTTTCTTCACCCCTTTTCTGTAGCTCTCGTTATTCTTCTTTTCCCTGAAAAACACCCATTATTATTTTCTTTAGCATAAAAATTATGGTGAAAAAAAATTCCCCAATTTTTGTTTCTCTGAAAATGTCTTCATTCTACTTTTATTTTTACAGCATATTTTCACTAAATATAGAATTCTAGATGATACATTTTCTTTCAGCACTTAGAATATATTATTCCATTGTGTCCTAGCTTCCCCTCGTTTTTATTAAGGAGTCTTAAGAACATTGACAGTATTATTGTTACACCTTTGCACTCAATAAAAGTTGGGAAATTTATCTAGTCAGTCATTATCAAAAAATAAAATCTGTCATTACTTCAATGATCGTATTAAGTTCAGCTGCTTTCCTTACAGGTCCAGTTCATGTCTCTCTCGTTTTCTCTCATTGCCATCAATTTCCAAACTTTAAGTTCCCGACTTTGATATTTACTGCCAAGGCAGTTTCCTCTTTTACATACTACTCTTATTTCAATTAATTAATTTATGCTTACTATGCTTTCTTTTCCCATTTTTCATAACCCATGGAGGAGAGGCTCCTCTTCCTTCTTTGTAATCTGGGCAATATGTGTAAAAGTATCTTGCTGCTGTTGATGCTTTTCTCATCTATTTCCCAGTGTGGAGACATTTTAGAATGTGTATTCCATCCATATTGCTGGACGTAGGAGTCACGCAGATTTCAAGTAACTGTTAACACTTTTTTAAATGACACAAATTTGAACATGGTTTCTTATCAGTGTTGCTTCAGAAAAGCAATGAAATGAAGAAAGCCCTACTGCTTTTCACCAGGTCAGACTTAGAAGTCACACCCAAAAAGGAACTCACCTTCAACTTTGCAAAAGGATACCACAGAAACCCTAGAATTCGATGGGAAAGAAAAGGGTACTCTCAAGTGATTTTTATGTGAAGATACTGCTGTAATACCTCTAGACCAGATTGATTTTAGTGCTGCCATCCTAGATTCTTCACAGACAGTGAGGTAACATACATACAGATTACTCATTTCAACTTAATTTGTGACATTTCTGACTGACATAATTATTTCTGATTATAATGTATTTCTAACCAGTAGCTTCCTATTAGTATGAACTCCACAATGTTGATTAGATGTTCATGGCATAGCTCCTTTAGGTACAACTCCATGACATTACCAATGTCACTGTCTTTTTTTCTATGCTAATTATCTTTTTTGGTTCCCCCCCCCCCCACAGAACTAGCAGTTCATTAGCTACATACAGCTTACCAAAAGGTATTTCTTTAAGTCATTGCTAAATACCACGATAAGTCTGACGAGGGTAACTTTTGTAACTGCTTATTAAGTAGATGAAACCAAATACAAAGTTTATCTTTCTTGTGTGTCTGTGGCAACAGAGAGAAAGGAGAATATACAAACATCTGCCACAGTAAAAACAAACCCCAAAAACTCTAAAGATTAACTACATTGGACACCAACTTGGAAAAATGTCAGTATGATGTTTAGAAAAATGGAATCCAGGGTTGCTACTCAGCTTCTTTCAGAAAATGTTTTGCCAACTTCAGTATAAATACACATGGTAATAATCAATGTATTTTCTAGGATATTACTAAATACCCATACTAAAATGTATGCATTTATATTTAATGGCATATTTATTAATTTAAAACCTAAATACTCTGTTGTTTTAAAATTATATTTGTTAAGATACAGATTTAGATGCTTCAAATAAAGAATAATACTAGGCCGGTCGTGGTGGCTCAAGCCTGTAATCCCAGCACTTTGGGAGGCCAAGGCGGGTGGATCACGAGGTCAAGAGATGGAGACCATCCTGGTCAACATGGTGAAACCCCGTCTCTACTAAAAATACAAAAAAAATTAGCTGGGCGTGGTGGCCCGTGCCTGTAATCCCAGCTACTCAGGAGGCTGAGGCAGGAGAATTGCCTGAACCCAGGAGGCGGAGGTTGAGGTGAGCCGAGATTGCACCATTTCACTCCAGCCTGGGTAACAAGAGCGAAACTCCGTCTTAAAAAAAAAAAAAGAAAAAAAAACAAGAATACTAGCAGAACGTGAAGAGAGTAAAGGAAAAGGAGAAAGTGAAAACTAGGAAAAATAAAAATGCTAATCAAGAAGGGGATACAATGAAAAATTGGGGGGCAAAGAAGTAGTCTGAGAGTAAGAGACAGTTTGAAGTTGAGAAGCAATAGATATAGTAAAATTGCATCAGATGGTTAACTTATTAAGCTATTTGTAAATTGCTAACAAATCTATTGCTAAAAACTATCCCTTCTATCTGATCTCCAGACTGATGTCTATGGTTATCTTTCTGCACTCACCCATGGGATGAGTCAGAGACATTTCAAAATTAACAGGTTTAAAATCACACCATCTATCCCAAACACACCCTCCTTCCCTAAATATATACATCTAAACCTGCCGCTCCCAGTATTACTTTTATCAAAGTAAGTAGTGTTGTACCTTCTTGTCATCTATCTACCTAGGCAGTTGTGGTAAACCCTATTTTACTTTACTTCTTGAACAGAAAGTATTGCCAAGTGATTTTTTTGATACTAACCCAAAAAGCACAGGGAACAAAGCAAAAATAAACAAATGAGATTACACCAAACTAAAAAGTTTCTACACAGCAAATAAACAACAGAGTGAAAAGACAAGCCACAAATTAGAAAATATTTGCAAACCACATATCTGCAAACCACATATTAATATCCAAAATATATAAGAAACTCAAACAACCAAATAGCAAGGAAACAGTCTTATTGAAAGATACACAAAGTATCCAGACAGACATTTCTTAATAGTAGACATACAGATGGCTAAAATAGATATGTGGAAAAATGTTCAACATCTCTAATCATCAGGAAAATGAAAATCAAAACCAGAAGGAGATACCGCCTCACATCAGTTAGAATGCCTGTTACTGAAAACATGAAATGTAACAAGTGTTGCCAAAGACATGAAGAAAAGAAAACTGTGTTACACTATTGTGGGAATGGGAATTAGTATAATTTAGTCTAATTATTATGGAAAACCATATGAAAGTTTCTCAGAAAACAAAAACAGAACTTTCATCTGATCTAGCCAACCCACTTTTGGATATAGACTCAAAGGAAACAAATTCAATATGTTAAAAACAAATATCTGCACTCATATGTTTGCTGTAGCATTCACAGGGGCCAAGATAAAGTGTCAGCATAAGTGTCTATCAATATATGAATGGATAAAGAAAATGTAGTATGTACACACAATAGAATAGTATTCAGTCTTTAAAAAGGATATTCTGTCATTTGTAACAACATAATGAACCTGGAGGATATGATGCTAAGTGAAATAAGCCAAGCACATGATGTCACTTATATGTAGAATCTGAAAAAGTTGAATTCATAGGAGCAGAGAGTAGAACAGTGATTACAAAGGTCTGGGGTGGTTGCAGGGAGGTCTGATACTGGTCAAAGAATACAAAATTTCAGTTACATAGAAAGAATAAGCTCAAGAGATCTATTGTACAATTTGGTGACTATACTTAACAACAATGTATAACATTCTGGACATATGCAAAGGGAGTAGTTTGTTGTTGTTTTTTAGATGGACTCTGGCCCTGTCGCCCAGGCTGGAGTGCAATGGCATGATATGGGCTCACTGCAACCTCCACCTCCTGGGTTCAAGCGACTGTCCTGCCTCAGCCTCCCAAGTAGCTGGAATTATAGCCTCATGCCACCATGCCCAGCTAATTTTTTGTGTCTTTAGTATAGATGGGGTTTCACCATGTTGGCCAGGTTGGTTTTGAACTCCTGACTTCATGATTCACCCACTTTGTCCTCCCAAAGTGCTGTAATTACAGACGTAAGCCACTGTGCCTGACCAAAGGGAGAAGATTTTAAGTGCTTTTGCCATAGAAAAAAAAAAGTGAGGTAATGTATATGTTAATTAGTTTGATTTCACCATTCTATAATGTATGCATGTATTGAAACATGTTTACAACATAAATACATACAATTTGTATTTGCCAATATACAAAAATAAAGAAAATATTGCCCAGATTTTTCAGTTAGGTGTAGCCATGTAGCTGACACTACCAACAGTAGAATGTGAATACAAAATACATTTGACCCTCTCAGTTCTTCATCCTTTATAGTCTACCTTTCTTTGTCTGACAGCCAGATGCACAGACTCTAGTGAAGACAGCAAGGCTCTGAGATATGGCAAAGATGCTAAAGGATATGGCAAAGGCACAAAAAGGAAAAAGCCCAGATCCCTGAATGACTGTTTAGAATAGAACCATTCCCCAAAACAGACTATTATTAGACTGACATATAAGAAAGAAACACACTTTGCTGTATTGGGACATTGAGGTTTTGGAGATTACAATCATAAACATTTGCCTTTCCTATTTAATTGGTATCTTGAAGTGAGGAACTATGATAATAAATACCAAAAATACATGGCCTTGGCTTAGCAGCTGGAGATTGAGCAGTAAAGATACAGCTGTCGTAGGTTTTAGCTGCCATAGGTTTTGAAAAGATGGCAAATAATGTTATGCAACAGAAAAATATTTAATAAAACTGTTGCCCGTGACAATTTAGAAGACAGACCACTTGCCAACAAAATCGCAAGATCTAGGAGGAGTAGCCAGAAAGAATCAGAATGCTGTGTATTGCCTGTTATGGGCTTGCTTAGACAAGTTATTACAAGAAAGCAATGAGCTTAAAAAAGAATTGGCTTGCTCACAAGTAGAAATGGAAGAGAGTATAGAAGTTCAGAAAAAACTATGTCTACTAGATCTTTAACAATAAGAGATAAAATTGAGAAAGAAAGCAAAAACTTCAAGTAAAATTTATCAGTTAAACAAAACATCGCAATCTTGTGGCAAAAATTGATTTAGTGTCCCAACTCCTATCCATGCTAATTATTGCATACAGACACAGGTAGCCTCTGATATATTGAAAGAAAAACACGGAAACAAGAAATCATTTTAAAATGAAAAAAGCAAATCTGAGAACTAGTTTAGCAAAGAATCCTGAATGTGGTTATTGGCACATGGAAATGTCTGGAAAAAATAAAATCAGGAGGCGACTATGTTTTTTTGAAAAGTTGTTCTGACAAGGAAATGAATAACCTGGTCTACAAATGCATGTGAGGGTTCAGTAAGCCTTAAAACAACCCTCAAGCAAGAACGGGCTATGAAGCAATGTTTTCTTCAAGAAAGGCATCAAATGTGCTCAAGGAATATAGAAATAGACAACCTCCCAGAGGGCAGAACCAGGGATCATAGACCAGAAGCTGCTCCCAGAGAAGAGAACCAGGACTAATAAAAGAACTTCCCCTGCCTCCAAGGTAAGGGCTTTTCACACTGTCTGTCTAGGGGATTTGAGAATTGCTATACACTGGTGACTATGTGTTTCCCACTGTCTCTTTCTAAATGAGAGTGTTTATCTGTGCTCTTCAGTCTCTATCACACAATGGAATGTGGGTATGGAGGAGGTAGAAAATTTGTTATTTTAGACCATAAGTCACCAAACTATAAAGGGACACATCTCTCTGTAAATCATCTGAAGATTCTGCACTTTGAGCAGAATGAGTGGATGGGAACTCTAGGATGTCTCCATTGGAAAAAGATAAATGTCTTCTAGGTGACAGAGGAATATGATAAATATACTTGGTAACTGAAAAGACAGTCTGTGCTTATGCCTTCAGCAAAGTTCATTTTCTTCTCCTCCTGGATACCCAGAGAGACCACCTTTTCTAGGCTTCTTTGCAATTAGGCATGACTATTTGAATCCACCCTGACCAACGGAATTTCAGAAGTGAGATGAACGATTTCCACGCCTGGACTCTAAACATCATCTTACAATCCCCTAGGCTTTCTTTCTTTCTGTATTAACCATCTGATCTGATCCAGAAGTGGAGTCTGAAGCCCTGTGGGATTGCAGAGCCACTAAATTGAAGAAGTTTGGTGTCCTGAATGATTACATACAACAAGGATACCCTCTTCCACTACTACCAAATTGGACTGTCCCATGAGAAAAAATAAACCTTTATTGGATTAAGCATATCAAGATTATGAAGTCACTATTACAGCAGTTAATCTATGCTAATAGATCTCTCAAGCTGAACACTGAAAGTAATTCTAAGTTTTTTACTCTCTCTCATTGAGATGGCTTGGATTTATGTCTCCACCCAACTCACATATCAAATTACAATCCCCAGTGTTGGAGGTGGTTCCTGGTTAGAGCTGAGTGGATCGTGGGGGCGGACTTCTTTGCTGTTCTCATGATAGTAAATGAGTTCTCACAAGATCTGGATGTTTAAAAGTGTGTGGCACCTCCCCACTCTCTCCTTTCCTCCTACCCCAGTCGTGTAATTCATGCCTGCTTCCCCTTCACCTGCTACCATGATTGAAAGTTTTCTGAGGCCTCCCCAGGCATGTTACCTGTACAGCCCATGGAACCATGAATCTATTAAACCTCTTTTCTTTGTAAATTACCTAGCTTCAGGTATTTCTTTAGAGCAGTGTGAGAACAGATGAATACACTCATCTCTTACATATGATCATTTTTATGTCTGTTTTGGCATCTAAATATTTTTCAATTTTTTCTTTTTCTCACACTATGTTAATTTGGGTCCTCATAAGCTTGCACCAGAATTGTTGATATATCTCTGCAAATGAAAATAGACATACAACATACCAAAACCTATGGGATGCAGCAAAAGTAGTTTCAAGTTTATAACAATCAAGGCCTACACCAAAAATAAATAAATAGATAAAAGACCTCAAACAACCTAGCATTATACCTGAAATAATTAGAAAAAAGAATAAACTAAGGCTAAAGGTAGAAGAAGAAAGGAAATAATAAAAATCAGAGCAGAAATGAATAGGCACTACAAAAAGATTGAAGATATTAAAAAAACTGAAGTTTTTTTTGAAAAAATCAATAAATTGACAAAACTTTAGCCAGACTAATAAATAAAAAAGGTTCAAATAAACAAAATTAGAAATAAAAAAGACATTAAACTGATACCACAGAGATATAAAAGATCATAAGAGACTATTAGGAAAAATTATATACCAACAAATTAGATAATCTAGAAGAAATGACAAAAAGTATATAAACAACCAACCTACCATATCTGAATCATAAATAGAAAAATTTAACAGTTCAATACACAAGTAAGGAGACTGATTTGGTAATAAAATCCCTCATCAAAGCAAAGCCTAGGACCTCATGGCTTCACTGCTGAATTCTACCTAACTTTTCTGAAAGAATTAATGTCAACATTTCTCAGACTCTTCAAAAATAAAAATTGAAGAAGGAGGAAAACGTTCTAGTTCATTTTATAAAGCCAGCATTACCCTGATACCAAAACCAGGTAGGGACACCACAAGCAAAGAAAATTGCAGTGCAATATCCCTGATGAAAATAGATGCAAAATTCTCAACAAAATACTAAAAAATCAAATCAACAGCATATTACAAAGATATTCACCATGGTCAAGTTGGATTTATGCCTGAAATGCAAGATGATTCAGCATATGCAAATTAATAAATGTGATATACTATATAAACAAAATGAAAAACAGAAACAACATAAACACCTCAACAGATGCATAAGAATCATTTAACAAAATTCAACATCCTTTCATAATAAAAAAATAAGTCACTCTTAACAAATTAGCTATGGAAGAAATGTGCTTCAATACAATAAAGCCACATATGACAAGTCTTTAGCTAACATCATACTCAACAGTGAAAATCTGAAAACTTTCCCTATAAGATCGAGAACAAGACAAGAATGCCCATTCTGTCATTTCTATTTAACATGTTACCGTAAGTCTTCCAGAGCAATTAGGCAAGAAAAAGAATTAGAAGGCATCCAAATTAAAAAGGAAGAGTTAAATGTCTCTATTTGCAGACAACATGATCTTACACAGATGTTCCTTGACTTAAAATAGGGTTATGTCCCAAGAAACCCAATGTAAATCAAAAATATCATAAGTCGAAAATGTAAGGCTGAGTGAGAGATGTGTCTCACTGCTTCCGCCCAGCATCACGAGGGAAGTACGGTTTCTACTAAATGTGTATAGCTTTCACACCATCATAAAGTCGAAAAACTAAGTCAAACCATTATATGTCAGGGACTGTCTGTATATACAAAACCCTGACAACTCCACAAGAAAAAAAAAACTCTTGTAATTGATAAATAAATTCAGTTAAATTGTAGGACATGAAACCAACATACAAAAGTCAGCAGCATTCTATACACTAACAATGAACTATCCAAAATATAAACTTTTAAAAATCCCATTAATAATAGCATCAAAAAACACTTAGGAGTAAATTTAACCAAGGAGTTGAAAAATCTATATACTCAAAACTAGAAAATATTAATGAAAATTTTTAAGAAAACACAAAATAATGCAAAGATATCCCTTGTCACTGTTTGGGAGAAATAATATTGTTAAAATGTCCATATTACCCAAAGCAATCTACAAATTCAGTGCAATCCTCATCAATATTTCAATGTCATTTTCACAGAAATAAAAAAAACAATTCTAAAATTCATATGGAACCCCGAGACCTCAAATAGCCAATACATGGAAGCAATCCTAAGTGTCCTTCAATAAATTAATGCATAAAGGAAATGTGGCATATATATCAAAGGAATACTATTTCATCTTTTTAGAAAAATTATGTCATTTGAGAAAACATTAACGAACCTAGAGGACTTTATGTTAAGTGAAATAAACCAGGTACAAAATGACAAATACTGTATGATTTCACCTAAATTTAAAATCTGGAAGTCAACAACATGGGAAAGTAGAATAGTGGTTACCAGAGGGCCCAGGTAAGTGCAGGTAGGGAGCTAATAGGGAAAGGGGAGACATTGGTCAAAAGATACAAAGTTTCAGTTACATTGGAGCTATATAGTTATATAACACATGCTGTGTATAACACAGAAGGGTGACCATAATTAAATAATAATGTATTGCACATTTCAAAACAGCTAAAAGATAGATTTTAAATGTTCTCACCACAAGTAATAATAATAAGTAGGGGAAGTAATGGATGTGCTAATTAGCTTGATTTTATTATTCCACAATGTCTACATACACCAAAATGTCACATTGTACCCCATAAATGTATACAATTATTATTGGTTATTAAGAAAAATAAACAAGCTGGGAACAGTGGTTCACAATGATAATCCTAGCACTTTGAGAAGCCAAGGTGTGAGGACTGCTTGAGTCAGGATTTCAACACCAGCCTGGGCAACATAGTAAGACTCCATTACTCACAAAGGTAGCCAGGCTTGGTGGTATGCACCTGTGGACCCAGCTACTCAGGAGACTGAGGTGAGAGGATCACTTAAGCCCAGAAGTTTGAGGCTTCAGTGAGCTATGACCATAACACTGCACTCCAGCCTGGGTGACAAAGTAAGACCTTAACTCTAAAAAAAAAAAAAAGAAATAAAAGCACTCTTTAGAGGATGAAAATTGAAAAACAATTATTGATATAGTCTTCTAATTAACTGTCCTATATTCTAGTTCTGGACATATCCCTAATTCATCTTAGACACTGCTTCTAAAAAAATGTTCTAAAATTAAAATCTTCCCATTAAAATCCCCTCAATGTCTTCTAAATAACTTCAGAAGAATTTCAAACCCCTTAGCACAGACTACAAGGATGTTTGTGATATTATCACTGCCTGCCTTTGCATCCTCATTTCCTCCTTGCTACCACATGTTCTTAGAACTTCTACACACAGATATTTTATAGGTTTTCCAAATATGCAGCTCCTTAAGTAACCACCTATAGCCTGTTTGCCTATTTTGGGTGTGATTAGAAAACAGATTCCTGCTACCAAAAAAATGCGATGGAACTGTCATGCTTTACCCACTGGTAACCTATTTCTTACTTCTCTCTCCTTACCTTTCATTCATTCATTTTCTTTATGCTGAACCTTGGGTTCCCTTTTTATGCATGTCTTAATTTCACACGTATGTCTAGGACAGTGACTAATCCTATTTCTTGTAACAGTAGTCTGACTCTACTTGACGTTATCCCTCAATTTTGTATTCCTACTAATGGCTTTCAGGGTAACAACCTCCCCTATACCAATGTCTCCTCTCCGGTCTTTAGAAAGACCATCAGATGTCTGACATTTTCCCAAGTCTGCCCACAGTAGAAGCCTTGTCTGTGTTGCCCACCTTGCTGGGGTTGAGAACAAGACTTGAGCATTTGCTTCTTCAAACTCGGATTCCAGTGTCCATACTCTTCACTCCATTTGAAATATGTCCTCTATTTTACCTAGAAATGTCTACTCATCTTTAAATCCTAGTTCAAATATTACCTTCTCTACAGGATTTTTCTTGATCCTGAAAGCAGAGTTCTATCTTCTCCATACTCCCATAGCATCTTTTAATACTTCTATTTATCATTAATGCCATTATATTTTTAACATTTTGTTTGCCATTTATCTCCTTCTGGATAGTAAGATCTTTCATAAAATTGCCCCCTTAAAAATATAGTTGAGGAAGAACAAAAACAGTGGGATTCAGCTTGGTAGCATTAAATGCTTATAAATACGTCTAAGCTGGGTCTAAGACCTGACTCTCAATAACTCCAGGAGGAATGAGAAAGGATTTTAAACTGCCTGGATCATGGAATCACTAGATCAACATTAGGTATTTATCCTACTCCAAATTCTAGTATCACATTGTGGGGGGAGGGGAACCCATGCAACATTTTTTAATGGACAATGCCAGACTCTGCAGAGAATTCCTTTAGAGTTTTGTGACCAGTTTATTTTCTCACATGTTAGCAGCAGCAATTCTGTTGGTTAGAATAACATCAAATACCATCTTCTCCCTCCAGTAAAATATAAACACGTATGTTGCTTTTTCTAAACCTTGTATTTTTACGAACATGCCTTCTTTATTTTGTCTGTCTGATCACTGTCCAGCTTCCAAATTAGCAAGAGCTTCTGCAAAGGATTTTCCCCATTTCACTGATAATTACATCTGAATATGTAAACAGAAGTGCACTGGTTTTAGAAATTATTTCTAAATCAGAGGTTAGCTGCTTCATGAGAAATATCTGATTCATAGAAGAAAATTGTCTATGATATTTGGCTTGGTTAAGTGCAACTTGGATAAGGGTTCCAAACCTGTCATAAATGATACTTTCCCAACATCATACTCAAAGTGAGGAACATATGCATGTTATCAAGTCATTATCTCATTATCGCCATCAGTTCTACATGTGTGCTGGACAACACATCGATCTATCCTAAGTGTGAGAACAAAGCTTAATGCCAAATAGTTATCAGGCTGCTGAGAAAATGGCAAAAGCTAGACTGTGGTAAGATTAAGATTCAACTGTCCATGCAACAAAATTGAGAAAGCTTGGTGAATGAGTTCGATTTTATGTTCCTTTAACACATTTTAAAGTTTTAATATGCATACGTAAATACGTCAGTTTTTCAGCAAGGCCTGACATCTCTACAAACTTAATAAAAAAACATTTTTTATAAAGTTCATGGTAAACACAGATTGTAGTTAGAAATGTGTGTAAAAATTCCTATTATCTCTGGGAAAGAAATTCATCTTGCTAACTTTTTGAAAAAGACTTTTTAAGCAAAAAAAAAAAAATCCAGAAAAATGAAGGAAGAAAGGGGATTTTTAATAGGAGCTTTCTTCCCACAAAACCTTAATCACTGGGGTCCTAGATCCCTTTTCCTCCTATATCAGCAGGGAGTTTCACAAATGACACTAACCAGATTGTGGGAATCGAGACAAAGTACAAGTTTTCCATGGATTTCCAGCACCATATAAGACTGAAAATTTCTGTTTCTTTGGTTTCATGTTTTCGAATATATACTATCTGTCATATTCAGTATAAGTGCTAGCCAGGTGAGATGGCTCATGCCTGTAATCCCAGCACTTTGAGAGGCTGAAGAGGGTGGATCACTTGAGGTCAGGAGTTTGAGACCAGCCCTGCCAACATGGCAAAACCCTGCCTCTTCTAAAACTACAAAAATTGGCCAGGCACAGTTGTGGGCACCTGTAATCCCAGCTACTCAGGAGGCAGAGGCATGAAAGTTGCTTGAACCTGGGAAGTAGAGATTGCAGTGAACTGAGATTGTGCCACTGTACTCCAGCCTAGATGACAGATATCTCATAAATAAATAAAGTGCTGTATTTCTCTGAGTTCAAGAAAACCCAAATACCCAGTAAAATTCCACAAGAAATATAATTCATTTCCACATTGTGGTGACCCAATTTCCCTTCCTTTAAATTTAGTAAAAGAGCAAAACTAATGAATACCTACATAAATTTTATCTTTAAAAACTCTATTACCTGACTGACTCTACAAATTCCTGAAACTAAAATTTTTGCAATACAACGTAGTGGTGTGTTCAAGGAGGGGGGGAGAAAGGAAAAGAATACTTAAATACCTTTAATATGAATAAAACTCTAACATCTAATCAACAGCCACAATCTCTCAAGCCTCAAATTCTTGAGATCTTTAATGGTGGTTGCAAACTCTTTGCTGTTCCTACCCTGGAAAGTTACAGTATAATTCCCCTGACTTTTCTGGAATATAGACTGACCAAAAAATTATATTAGTTTCAGCTGAGAGGGAAAAAGAAATTACAAAACAAAAGCAAACAAACAAACAGGCCTTTAAATATTTGAACTGCTTTCAGGAGAAAGCAGGCTAAAAAACTACTCAGCTGGAAAAAGGTATTATTTCTTATAGAAAGGGGAGGGAGACTGAGGGCAGGGGCAAGAATCCACAGGAAAACATGAATAGCCACAGAGAATAACTCCCAGGGAGCAGGTCTGGGCCCTAATTAAGAAGCTGGCCATATATGTCCAGCCGGATTTCATAATCGTTTCTTACCAGTGACTACCTATGTGACTTCTGTTCCCCCCTTTTTGAACCAGAGGGATCAGTTGGTTTTCCTAGGCCAGCTCTACCATATTATGTTGGTTGTTGGGGAGAGGGAGTGGAAATACGACTGGAGTTCGCAGGTCTTCGGACTGGCATGAACAGTACTCAGGGAACTGCACCTGCGGAACTCATGCACATCTGGACCTGATTTGGCTACTCAGATGCTAGGCTTCAAGCCAATGCTGAAAAAGAATGAGATTCAGGGGCTTTGGGATATATGAATGTATTGTATGTTCGGTAGGAATGTAAATAATTTCTGGCCAAAAGCAGACTATAATGGATTAAAGTTATCCACAAAATCTTTGCTGCTTCTCCCATTGAATCTTGACTGTCTTTAATGACATGCTTGGCCTAAAGAATTACAGTAGAGGTGGTACACTGGGACTTCTGAGCAAGTATGAAAAGCTTTGCAGATTCTGCCAGGGCTTATTGGAACACCAGTCTCTGACATCCTTAGGCCATCATCTTAAAGCTACCTAGCTGTGGGAAGCATAATTCGTCTGCAGGGGCCCTGAAGGTAGGTTGGCCAGCTGCGGCTGCTATAAAGAATTCTGTGAAGTGGGAGGTTAAGCCACAAGAACTTATTTCTCACAGTTCTGGAGGCTGGGAAGTACAAGTCCAAAGTGCCAGCGGATCCAGTGCCCGGTGAAGGCCTGCTTCCTGGTTTGCAGATGGCATCTCTGGCAGAGAGTGACCCATGCATCCTCCTCTTTTTTATTGCACAAATCCTATTCATGAGGGCCACACCCTCCTGACCTCCCAAAGGCCCCAACGCCTAGTACTATTACAGTGGGGGTTAGGATTTCAACACATGAATTTGGCAGGGGAGGGAACAAACATTCAGTCCATAGCAATGAGACACCACGTGGAGAGAGAAAAAGGCCAAGGAGCACTGATGTGACAGATAAATGAATAAAGAAACCATCTCAGAAGTGGATGCCACAGCCTGATCTGCCCTGGAGTAATCCCTGTGGGGCCATTCCCAAACTTGTGATCTACATTATGGAGAACAAAAGGAAAGAAGTGGTGACTTAAGCCACTAAGCTTTGACAGTTTGTTACATACCAACAGATGACCAGAACATTTTCCATGCTTGTTTTCCTACCATGTTCCCTCCCAAGTTGAAACCTCTCCCTTTTAGACTCTTTCCCATGAGTTTAAGATTTTAGGTCCCAGTAAGATATAAAAACAAGTACTTCTAGAATTGCTCTAATTGTAGAACTCATTTTGTAGAGAGTATTTCTCCTTTCACATTAGATAATAGTTTATAGGAAACTATTATGTATGCAGTAAAAACATTTTACTACAAACATGAAGGCTTATTATTTTATTCTTTTATATTATGCTGCCAAAACTGAACTTGTAATTCTACAGAGGGCCAGAGGGCTCTATTTTTTAGCCACAGCATATATTACACGTTACCCATTAACTGGCCAATGCCACTTTGTCCCTATCCTTTTTAGTAAAAAGTAGGTAAAATTTCAGCAGACTATCTTACAGTATTGACTAAGGTAATTTTTCACATAGCTTAAAAATTACAAATTTTCTCCAACATCTGACTATTGAAACTGAAATTTAGCGTCCATGTTGTGAGGAAGCCCAAGCCATATGGAGAGGCCTTGTGTAGATTTTTCAACCTACTATTAGATAGTAGGACTGAGAAGTAAGAAAGGAGCTGGAAAGATACATCCAGTTGGATTTCAAAGTCTCTTTGGACCACATATTACTATGTTCTTCCTATTTCCCTCCTCCCATTACTCTTTTTGAATGGGAATGTCTATAGCAGTTATCTGTGCTTGCTCTCCCATGGCATATGAATTATATAAAGATACATGTCATTTATCTCTTTAGTTCACATATATTTAGACCAGGAAAATGGGCCTCAGAGAGCTCTACCTGATAATTTACACCCATAGAGCCAGATACAGATTTCCTTTTAATAGTGACATTCTGAACCTCAAGTCTGGTGCTGAAACAAAAAAAAATGGGATTTTAGAGGCCTTGGAAGAGGGCAAGTATATCTTACTATTATATTATAATAGCGAGAGGGCTAATGGTAGACATTTTATTTTCCCAAAATGATCAAAGCAATATTTTTCGGTCCCACATGCTCTTCCAGAAATTGCCATTCCCCCATCCAAAGGTGAGATTTCTTTTGATTGTCCTTGAAATTGGGCCAACTTTTGGGGGACTTCCTGAATGAAAAGAATATGGCAGAATTGATGCCTATATAACTTTTGAGGTTAGGCCATAAAAGGCAATATGGCTTCCATCTCTCTTTCTCTCTCTTCTTTTCTATCTCCCTTCTCTCTCAAGATACTCACCCTTGGAACCCAGTCACTATGTTGTAAGAAAACCCAGGCCTCATGGAGGCCCATGTGTATATGTTTGGCAATAGTCTCAGCCAACAGCTAGCACTAACCATCAGACATGTGGATGAGCAAGCTTCAGATGATTCCAGCCTCCAGACTTCAAGCTGCCCCAACTGAGGCCAAGTTGGAGAGAGACAAACTATCTCCAACAAGCTCTGCCCAAAATGCTGATTAATGAACAAAACAGACGTCATTTTTTAAGCCATCCACAGTTTTGAAAAATAACTGACTTTGGAACTCATCATGAAAATTATTTATCTTTCTCCCACACCAGGAACACAGTATCTCTGTCACAATCTATGTTTATAGGAACTATTGTATACTTAGATGGAGAAAAATTAGACTTTTCTATGGAGGTCCCCTACCCCAGAAATTTGTGAGGATCATCTACCCCACACAATCTCCCAACACTTGCCACAATTGAAAATAATTTATTTTTTGCAAACAATATGCTCCCTAAGTATAATTAAATGTAACATGGCTCTTGGTGAGGTCGGGACTGAGGCTCAGAAAGCCACAGTACGAGGTCATTCTCACCCCACACACTGCAGTACCATAGTGCCTGTGTTCAAATGATCCTTCTTTTACTTAATAATGGCCCCAAAGCACAAGAGCAGTGATGCTGGCAAATCGGGTATGCTGAAGATAAGCTAGAAAGTGCTTCCTTTAAGTGATAAGGTGAAAGTTGTCAACTTATAAGGAAAGAAAAAAGATTGTATGCCAAGATTGCTAAGATCTACAGTAAAGTATTTTCAGAGAGATAGAGACCACATTTGCATAATTTAATTACCATATATTGTTAAAATTGTCCTATTTTATCATTATTGTTAGTATTTTACTCTTCCTAATGTATAAATTAAACCTTATTAAAGGTATGCGCATATAGGAAAAAAACATAATATATATAAGGTTCAGTACCTCTGTGGTTTCAGACATCCCCTGGGGATCCTGGAACATATTCCCCAGAGATAGGAGGATCTACTGTATAGACAAAGGTTATAGAGGAAAGTGGAACAGGGTAAAGAAGGCTAGGGTGGTAATAAGAGCAGCTTTCAATTTAAAACAGGGTGGCGGAGGCTGGCTTCATTGAGAGGATAGCATTACAGTAAGACTTGAGGGAAACAAGGCATCTCACCATGCCTGGAATGTTCTGCTCACATGTGAGTAGAGTGCAGTGATTGAGGGGTGAGCCATAAGAGAGAAATCAGATTAGCAAAGATCTTTAGGTCTTCATAAAGACTTGGTCTTTAAGAGTGAAATCAGGATCCCCTGTAGAATTTTCAGCCAAGACGTAACCAGATGACAGCCAGAATCACTGGCTGCAGTGTCGAGGAACAGACTGTAGGGAGCAATAGTAGATGAAGGGAGACCAATCCAAGGCAGTCACAGTGATCCAGGTAAGAGACGGTGGTGGTTTGTCAATGGCAGTAGCAGTGGGTAAGTGAAAAGCCATGACTCTGAGTATGTTTTAAAAAATAGAAGAAGAAAAAAGTGCTTCTCTACCGATCCAAAAGAGAGATGAGCTGTGAGTGATAGTTTTAAGGCGGTAGCAAACACAATATAGAAAGCCCAAGGAGGATCAGTACCACCATATAAGTGGTGTCTATGGAGCATGAAATGTGCAGTAGTCCAGTAAAGCAAGCACAGTGCAACAGAGACCTGGAGCTGATTGCTCCAGAAAGCCACAAGGAGCATTAGCAGAAAAACCGGGCACAGGCAGCTGTTGAAAATTCTTATCCTAATCACTGTTTGCTAAAATTAATTACATAATTTGAAAGGTCCAGCATGATGGCGTCTGTCCTGAACATTAAAACTACTGATTCAGGTTCCCCAACAGCAAAACTTCCAAATTTCATTGAGTTAATTTTTGTAGCTCGTATGTTTTAATTTCGCTTCAGCCAAAAGCGAAAAAGAAACATTAAAGAGCAGGATACACTGCAAAACAAAAACTGAAAACTTGAGAATACACATCAGCACTGTTAAGCATGTTCCTTGTCACAGTCTAGCGTCTAGCTTCCATCTTTGGGGTTTCTTTCTTTTACCATTAAAAAGCACTGGCATGAAGTTGTAATATATTGAGATCTACCTTTAGATATATGTGGCAGGTATTTACATTTGGGGAAATATTTTCATTTAATACTCATCTTCTTAATAACATGAGGTTTTAATCTCCATGAAGCCATGTGGACTTGTACATTTATACAAAGATCTCCTGAGTCAATGTATTCCCATGACAGTTTTCCACTGGCTTGCTCTCCCCCCGACCTTAAAGAGAGAGAACCTTGTTTCTCCAAACATCTATGATTAAATAAAGAAAAAATGGGAAGCTAGCAAAGAAGGGTAGACACCACATTTGTCTGATTTCTTTCCCCTTCCCCCCCAAAAAAAGAAAGAACTGACACTTTTCTCCTAAATCTCCAGAAACTGTCAGACTAAAATTTTTAATGTTCCAAAAAACTTGTTTTGATAGATGAAAATGTTTCAAGAATACCTTTACATTTTTGAAAAATTTCACTGAAATGAATTTTACCTAGAGGGGGAAAAAATGGCTAAATGGGTTTATTTTTATCTTCACAATTAACATTCTTCAAGCAGAAATTTTTTTTATTGTACTTTAGGTTCTGTGGTACATGTGCAGATCATGCAGGACTGTTGCATAGGTACACACATGGCAACGTGGTTTGCTGCCTCCATCCCCCCATCACCTACATCTGGCATTTCTTCCCATGTTATCCCTCCCCAACCTCCCCACCCACCCTCTGTCCCTTCCCTGGTCCCCTCCCAACAGACCTCAGTGTGTGATGCTCCTCCCTGTGTCCATGTGTTCTCGTTGTTCAACACCTGCCTATGAGTGAGAACATGTGGTGTTTGATTTTCTATTCTTGTGTCAGTTTGCTGAGGATTATGGTTTCCAGATTCATCCACGTCCCTAAAAATGACACAAACTCATCATTTTTTAATGGCTGCATGGTATTCCATGGTGTATATGTGCCACATTTTCCTTGTCCAGTCTATCATCGATGGGCATTTGGGTTGGTTCCAGGTCTTTGCTATTGTAAACAGTGCCACTATGAACATACATGTGCATGTGTCTTTAAAACAGAATGATTTGTAATCCTTTAGGTATATACCCAGTAATGGGATTGCTGGGTCAAGTGGAATTTCTATTTCTAGGTCCTTGAGGAAGTGCCACACTGTCTTCCACAATGGCTGAACTAGTTTACACTCCTACCAACAGTGTAAAAGTGTTCCTATTTCTCCACATCCTCTCCAGCATCTATTGTCTCCAGATTTTTTAATAATCGCCATTCTAACTGGCATGAGGTGGTATCTCAGTGTGGTTTTGATTTGCATTTCTCTAATGACCAGTGATGATGAGCATTTTTTCATATGTTTGTTGGCCTCATCAAATATGTCTTCTTTTGAAAAGTATCTGTTCATATGCTTTGCCCACTTTTGGATGGATTTCTATGTTTTTTTTTTCTTGTAAATCTGTTTTAGTTCCTTGTAGATTCTGGATATTAGCCCTTTGTCAGATGGGTAGATTGCAAAATTTTTTCCCATTCTGTTGGTTGCCAGTTCACTCTAATGATTGTTCCTTTTGCTGTACAGAAGCTCTGGAGTTTAATTAGGTCCCATTTGCCTATTTTGGTTTTGTTGCCAATGCTTTTGGTGTTTTAGTCATGAAGTCCTTGCCTATGCCTATGTCCTGAATAGTTTTGCCTAGGTTTTCTTCTAGGGTTTTTATGGGGTTAGGCCTTATGTTTAAGTCTTTAATCCAACTGGAGTTAATTTTAGTGTAAGATATGAGGAAGAGATTCAGTTTCTGCTTTCTGCACACTGCCAACCAGTTTTCCCAACACCATTTATTCAACAGGGAATCCTTTGCTCCATTGCTTGTTTTTGTCAGATTTTTGAAAGATCAGATGGTGGTAGATCTACGGCATTGCCTCCAGAGCCTCTGTTCTGTTCCATTGGTCTGTATCTCTGTATTGGGACCAATACCATGCTATTTTGATTACTGTAGCCTTGTAGTACAGTTTGAAATTAGGTAGTGTGATGTCTCCAGCTTTGTTCTTTTTGCTTAGGATTGTCTTGGCTATGCGCACTCTCTTTTGGTTCCATATGAAGTTTCAGGTGGTTTTTCCCAGTTCTGTGAAGTAGGTCATTGGTGGTTTGATGGGGACAGCACTAAATCTATAAATTACTTTGGGCAGTATGGCCATTTTCACAATATTGATTCTTCCTAACCATGAGCATGGAATGTTTCTCCATCTGTTTGTGTCCTCTCTTATTTCTTTGAGCAGTGGTTTATAGTTCTCCTTGAAGAGGTCCTTTACATCCTTTGTTAATTGTATTCCTAGGTATTTTATTCTCTTTGTAGCAATTGCGAATGGGAGTTTGCTCATGTCTTGGCTCTCTCTTAGTCTGTTATTGGTGTATAGAAATTCTTGTGATTGCTGCACATTGATTTTGTATCCTGAGACTTTGCTGAAATTGCTTATCAGTTTAAGGAGATTTTGGGATGAGATGATAGGGTGTTCTAAATATATAAGCATGTCATCTGCAAATAGAGACAATTTGACTTCCTCTTTTCCTAATTGAATGACCTTTACTTTTTTTTTTTTCTTGCCTAATTGCTCTGGCTAGAACTTCCAATCCTATGTTGAATAGGAGTGCTGAGAGAGGTCATCCTTGTCTAGTGCGAGATTTCAAAGGAAATGCTTCCAGGTTTTGCCCATTCAGTATGATATTGGCTGTAGGTTTGTCATAAATAGCTTTTATTGTTTTGAGATATGTTCCTTCGATACCTAGTTTATTGAAAGTTTTTAGCATAAGGGGCTGTTGAATTTTGTTGAAGGTCTTTTCTGCATCTATTGAGATAATCATTTTTCTTTGGTTCTGTTTATGTGGTGGATTACATTTATTGACTTGTGTATGCTGAACCAGCCTTGCATCACCAGAATGAAGTCATGATTGATAAGCTTGATCATGATGGATAAGCTTTTTGATGTGCTGTTGCAATTGGTTAGCCAGTATTTTACTGAAGATTTCTACATCTATGTTCATTATGGTTGTTGGCCTGAAGTTTTCTTTGTTGAGTCTCTGCAGGATTTTGGTATCAGAATGATGTTGGTCTCATAAAATGATTTGGGAAGAATTCCCTCTTTTTGTATTGTTTGAAATAGTTTCAGAAGGAATAGTACCAGCTTCTCTTTGTATGTCTGGTAGAATTCAGCTGTGAATCTTTCTGGACCTAGACTTTTTTTGGTTGGTAGGCTATTAATTGCCTCAACTTAAGCCCTTGTTATTGGTCTATTCAGGGTTTCAACTTCTTCCTGGTTTAGTCTTAAGAGAGTTCAAGTGTCCAGGAATTTATGCATTTCTCCCAGGTTTACTGGTTTATGTGCCTGGAGTTGTTTGTAGTAATCTCTGATTTTAGTTTGTATTTCTGTGGAATCAGTGGTAATATCCCCTTTATCATTTTTTATTGCATCTATTTGATGCTTCTCCCTTTTCTTTTTTATTAATCTGGCTAGCAGTCTATTTTATCGATCTTTTCAAAAAACCAGCTCCTGGATTTATTGATTTTTTGAATTTTTTTTTGTGTCTCTATCTCCTTCAGTTCGGCTCTGACCTTAGTTATTTCTTGTCTCCTGCTAGCTTTTGAGTTTTTTTTTTTATCATGTTCTTCTAGCTCTTTCAATTTTGATGACAGGGTGTCAATTTTAGGTCTTTCCTCACTTCTCAGGTGGGCATTTATTGCTATAAATTTCCCTCTAGACACTGCTTTAAATGTGTCCCAGAGATGCTGGTATGTTATGTTGTCATTCTCGTTGGTTTCAAAGAATATCTTTATTTCTGCCTTCCTTTCATTGTTTATCCAGTTGATATTCAGGAGTCAGTCGTTCAGTTTCCATGAAGCTGTGTGGTTCTGAGTTAGTTTCTTAATTCTGAGTTCTCATTTGATTGCCTTGTGGTCTGAGAGACTGTTATGATTTCCATTCTTTTGCATTTGCTAAGAAGTGATTTTCTTCCAATTATGTGGTCAATTTTAGAGTAGGTGCAATGTGGTGCTGAGAAGAATGTATATTCTGTGGATTTGGGGTGGAGAGTTCTGCAGATGTCTATTAGGTCTGCTTGGTCCAGATCTGACTTCAAGTCCTGGATATCCTTGTTAATTTTCTGTCTCATTGATCTGTCTAATATTGACAGTGGAGTGTTAAAGTCTCCCACTATTATTGTGTGGGAATCTAAGTCTCTTTGTAGGTCATTAAGAACTTGCTTTATGTACTGGGGTGCTCCTGTATTGGGTGCCTATATATTTAGGATTATTAGCTCTTCTTGATGCATTGATCCTTTTACCATCATGTAATGTCCTTCTTTGTCTCTTTTGATCTTTGTTGGTTTAAAGTCCATTTTATGGGTCTTGACATTTTATCCAATTTGCCAGTCTGTGTCTTTTGATTGAGGCATTTAGCCCATTTACATTTAAGGTTAATATTGTTATGTGTGAATTTGATCCTGCCATTTTGATGCTAGCTAGATGTTTTGCCTGTTAGTTGATGCATTTTTTTCATTGCGTTGATGGTCTTTACAATTTGGTATGTTTTTGGAGTGGCTGGTACTAGTTGTTCCTTTCCTTGTTTAACGCTTTTTTCAGAAGCTTTTGTAAGGCAGGCTTGGTGGTGATGAAATCTCTCAGCAATTTCTTGTCCATAAAGGATTTTATTTCTCCTTCATTCAGGAAGCTTCTTTTGGCTGGGTATGAAATTCTAGGTTGAAAGTTCTTTTCTTTAAGGATGTGGAATATTGGCCCCCACTCTCTTCTGGCTTGTAGGGTTTCTGCTGAGAGATCCTCTGTGAGTCTGATGGGCTTCTCTTTGTGGGAAACCTGGCCTTTTTCTCTGGCTGCCCTTGGCAATTTTTCCTTCATTTCAACCATGGTGAATCTGACTATTATGTGCCTTGGGGTTTCTCTTCTTGAGGAATATCTTTGTGGTGTTCTCTGTATTTCCTGGACTTGAATATTGGCCTGCCTTGCTAAGTTGGGGAAGTTCTCCTGGATAATATCCTGAAGAGTGTTTTCCAGCTTGGATTGACTCTCTCCATCACATTCAGGAATACCTATCAAACATAGATTAGGTCTTTTCACATAATCCCATATTTCTTGGAGGCTTGGTTCATTTCTTTTCATTTTTTTGTCTCTAATCTTTCCTTCTCATTTTATTTCATTGAGTTGATCTTCAGTCTCTGATATCCTTTCTTCTGCTTGGTCGATTCAGCTGTTGAAACTTGTGTATGCTTCACGAAGTTCTCATGCTGTGTTCTTCAGCTCCATCAAGTCATTTACATTCTTCTCTAAGCTGTTTATTCTAGTTAGCATCTCATCTAATCTTTTTTCTAGGTTCTTAGTTTCTTTGCATTGGGTTATCACATGTTCTTTTAGCTCTGAGAAGTTTGTTATCACCCACCTTCTGAAGCCTGTTTCTGTCAATTCATCAGATTCATTCTCCATCCATCTTTGATCCCTAGCTGATGAGGAGTTGCAATCCTTTGGAGGAGCAGCAGCATTCTGGTTTTGGGTGTTTTCATCATTTTTGTGCTGGTTTCTTCCCATCTTAGTGACTTTATCTACCTATGGTCTTTGTAATTGGTGACTTTCAGATGGGGTCTCTGAGTGAACGTTCTTTTTGTTGATGATGAAGTTATTTCTTTTTGTTTCTTAGTTTTCCTTCTAACAGTCAGGCCCCTCTGCTTCAGGACTGCTGGAGGTCCACTCCAGACCCTGCTTGCCTGGGGATCACCCAGGGGGGCTGCACAACAGTAAGAGTTACTGCCGGTTTCTTCTTCTGTTATCTTCATCCCCAAAAGGGTACCTGCCAGATGTCGGCCTGAGCTCTCCTTTATGAGGTACCTCTTTGAGTATTCAGGGGTCGGGGAGCTGCTTGAGGAGACAGGCTGTCCCTTATAGGAACTCAAGTGATGTGCTGGGAGCTCTGTTGTTCCATGCAGAGATGCTGGGCAGGTACTTTTAAGTCTGCTGCAGCAGAACTCATAACCACCTCTTTTCCCAGGTGCTCTGTATTAGGAAGGTCGGCTTTATTTATAAGTTCCTGTGGAGCTGCTGCCTTTTTTCATAGATGCTCTGCCCCATATGGAATAGTCTAGTCACAGTGCCAGGAGAGGCATTGCTGAGCTGCCAAAGGCTCTGCCCAGCTGTGTGTGATCTGCCTCGGTGATGGCAGACTGCCTCAGTAGTGGTGGTCGCCCTTCCCCCCCACTGAGTTGGACCAGCCTGGGTCCAGCTGTGCTTGCTGGGAAACTCAATCCAGAGTGTTTCAGATTGCCTGTTTTGTGGGGGTGGTACCCGCCAAGCCAGATCGCCTGGGTCCCTGTCTCTGCCCCCTCCCTTTCAGTTGAATGGGCAGCTCTGTCTCCCAGACGTTTCAGGCTCCAGTTGAAATGGCCGCCCAGATTAGTGAGAGTTTCTGTGCACCAAGCCAGCACTGACTAAAACTGCTGTGCTGAAAACTCATGGTGCTTTTCGGCCCAGGAATCTCCTGGTCTGTGGGCAGTGAAAACTTGTTTGGAAATGTGGTAGGCACTCACCCTCTGCATTGTTCTTGCTGGGAACTGCACTCCGAAGCTGTTCCTATTCGGCCTCTTGGATCCTCCCTCAGAAAATTTTTTTCCCATTATTCCTGCCTCTATAGTCACGCACCCATGCTGTTCTATACTAATATTTCTTTTTATAATATGTCTTAACTGCTTTTACCATTCTTAGGTATCTTCCTTGATACCACTTCTTCCCTCTTTACCTTGAAATCACATTAGTAGTCCTAAATCTGACTTTTTGTACCTATTATTTCCCCTTCACTCTGTCTGCCAAATTAATCTTCTTAACACATTTTTGGTAGGTCACTACCCTACTCCAAAACCTTCCATAATTCCCAAGTGCCCACAAAATTCAGCCTAAAAGCTTTACATAGCTGCCCCCTAGTGGCCATCTGCTGACTCACTGTGCTGGATTCCAATCCCTGCAAGCTGCAGAGGATGTTCTCCATTCAAGATGGAATGGCTTTTTATGTTCTAAAGTGAGGCAAAGGTAGGAAATTAAAAGGCAGAAAGACGCCTTTACTTTAATAGCTATGGCAAAGAACACAAGAAGGGAATAATCTAGTGCTTCCAAGGTGGCATTAGTCTTACCAAGCACTCTTGTAGAAAGAACACCACATATTAAGAACACTCTTCCGCATTATTTCCACCTTTGATTACTACCTCAACAGTGAAATTTTCTGTACAAAGCACGAAGAAATGCAATCCCTGATTTACAACCTAGTTGGTCCCCTGACCTTATTTCCTAAAGGTGCAATGTTGTAAATTAAGACTCCACTCTTGGACTAGAACATAACATAAAAAAGCAAAGTTGATCAGAAAATACACTTTTAAAAACACAAAATTTGCCTTTACAAATATTAAGAACGTAAAACAAATATTTAATGTCACTTCTTAAATGTTCCTTTGGGGGATATTTTTCTTTTTGTGGTCTGGACAAGCTAAAGTGTTTTAAGTTTTAAGTGCAAAAAAGGGTTTTAACATGAGCTATTTTGGTCTCAGTCTCAGCTGAGGTCTTAATACAAGGAACTGTCAGTTACTCTGACATTCAAAAATATAATCCCATATCACTTATGCAGAATTAGCAAAGGAAGTGGCTAAAAACCTGGTTGCAATATTGACCCCTCAAGCCTATTACAAGGTATAAAAAGGTTAAATGTGAAGAGTCAAATGGAATTGGAAATTAGAGAGAAGATTTCTTTGAAGACAATTTTAGCTGTGTGGAATCTCCACCCACCCACACTTTGAGAGTGGAGTGGGACCATCAAGTTGTCTCCTAACTTAAAGCCTAATTTAAAAAGGGTCGAAGGAGATCACTTAGAGAGCTTGAAATGTGTCCCCTGAAGTTTGAGAGACAGAGTGGATATTATATCTGACTCATACCTGAGTAATCTAAAAGACAAGAGTCCAGTTGGGGCACAGAGAACAAACCGTAGTTTGAAAAATAATCCCATTCCTTTGGACAGAGAGTCTCAGATGTGCATTTCTCATACACCAAATGTGAGTCATGAGCAATGAAGTGGAAGAGAAGTTATCTTAGATCCAGTGCAAGAGAGCCTCTGGGAGGAGCAAAGAAACATCAAGGGTAAGAGGCTAGAGGAACTGCTAGGATTCTCAGGAAATGAAAACTGAATCCCAATGATAATCAAAGAGGATACATGCCCCCACATTGAAGAAACTGCATGTATAAGATCCAACGCACTGGCAGGGGGTAGAGGGGATGTCTCCCAAAAACCCAAGCACCCATGAGGTGCCACCATGGTCAAGGTAACCCTTTATCATGTCTGAGATGTTTAAGAACACTTCCTTCTGTCCCTTCTACCTCTCCTTCCTTCAATTAACTAGCGAAACCAATCCCGTGATGAAGGCAGAGGAGCACAGGCACTAGGCATGGAAATAGAGAAGCTAACCATGCCCCTTAATACCAGTGCATTTCACTAGACATAGTTCTGAACTTAGACATTTGGTGATTAAAAGCTACTAGGAGGGTTTGTATTTTTGACAAAAAAAAAAAAAAAAAAGTCATGAGTCTACATTTTACTTGAAAACAGAAAAAAAAATAACATTTCAACTTTATTAATGTTCATCGATAGTAAAATACTGGTGGTGGGATACTTTTCATGTAATTGAATTCAATTTTTGTATTTCAAAAATTTCTTTTTCCATTTGAATAAGATCTACATAATTCAAGAATAAATACTTATGGTTGCTTAAATTATTCCAGATATTTTATAACACAAGAATTTATATACCATAAAATTAAGGAAAAAATGCTGATCAACTAAAAGAGTTATTTTAATATATATCGATTATGAGAAGTCCATGCAATGAATAAGATTCAGAACTTTATAAAGTTATTTTTCATTATTTTCCAAATAATTTTTTTTTTCCTGAGTGTTTCTGAGCAGGCAAGAACGAAATCTACTTGATTTATCTGTACTTTAAGAAAATTTTCCTTGAGTCTGGAAATGTAAACCTCAGAGATTGGATCATTGCTCCTTTTAACCCTCAGTTAACTGTGGAATAGATCTTGTCTTAATAGCCTTATAATATGACTAAATGTGAGTTATGGCATAGTCCACATCTTTGGATCCCAACTATAAGAAACCTCAATCACTGTTAGGTCCAGAAGGTGCCCACAGGTTAATCATACTCGGAAGGCCACAGGGGATTGGTGATCACTCCATTTGCCCCTTAAGTTGGTATAGTATTAGCAAGCATCTACTGAATGAGAGGATAGCTAAGATATATTGAGATGGGAGGATGGGTATTAAGAATAATTGTTTGTAGCAGCTTGGTTTTCACTAACTAGCTGTTATTTATCTTACTAAGTGAAGAGACAAAATTGGTTTCATTTCACATGTATTTTAAGAGATAAATACACTTTTTCAAATATCAGTACCACTATGTCTAGAATTTACGTACCACATTTTTATCTGCTAGGCTGTAACGTCTGCAAAGGACAGGGGCCAATACTCCTTTTTCTTACCTATCCAAAGATACGTGAAGTGTTGCTTATGCTAGGCTTGAATAAGGAGTGAATAAGCAATCTAACTAAAATACAATTCAAACCAAAAAATAGGAGATAAAGACAGATAGGTAAAATGTAGCCTAGATATAAAGGTATTGACTTCTACTTAGTCATCTAATCATAGTAAAGTAGCAGGGACTGGATTAACTCATCTGCCTTAATAACAAGCAGATCAAATATATAAGACAGCATATTTCAGACTGTGGACAGTAGGTAGTGTAAGACATGATCCTTGAGAGAAGGCAAACAAGGTGAGTTCTTCAGGTGACCTAGCTGATTCTCATCTCTAGCCTAGAGAGTATTTTCCAGTGGAGGGAGTCCACACACAGCCTGATAGTCTCCGAGTTGAGGACACAGAGCTTAAAACCAGGAAACTATAGCAGCTAAAATCAGCAGAGCAGAGCATCCTGGAGAAGAGATATGTGCAGAAAGCAAGCAAGCTCAGGAATCCAGAGTGTTGCCTTGCTTCTTCGAGTAATCAACTGCGTGAAGGAAATTGTCAAGGCCAGAGAAAGAAGTTCCTGAAAGCAGCAGGAGAAACCATGTCTGGAGCTCACAAAGAGCTAGGAATAGTTCCCATTCCGAGCAGCCAGAGAAGACCTCAGAATACACAGAGCATCGAGGAGTGTCCTCCAAAGAGTTATTACCCTAGGAGTGGTGCTAAATCAGGCATAGACTATAGACTATAGAGTATAGGCTACTCCGGACCTGCCCAAGAATGCTTAAAAGCATGCCTCAAAAGGATCAAACTGATGCTAACCAACTTAATTACACCCCAGAACAAAGCCAAAAAAAAAAAAAAAAAGCAGACAACAATGCAAAATTCACACTGTTTTGCATTTGATAAAAAAAGTTATCAGGCACAGCAAGAAAATATAAGCTATAGCCAGAAAAATATAAATTAATATAAAGAATCATAAACATCATGTGAGGTACTTTGTACTTGTTTCTTGAAGGGGAGAGTATGGGGTTTAGGGGTAGAAAATGAAGGATTTTAATGAAAGATGCAATGAAATAGAACCTGTCACAAGATTTAGGAAGAAATCTTGAAATGAGATAATAATGTCCTGCTCAAGAAGTACTGCTCTTGAATAAAGAAGAGATCAGTTTCAAATGTATGATCCATAGAGCTTGCATGATTGTTTGCATATGACAAGCCATGAAGAAAAAGATGTTAAAAAGCTCCTTTGTTTTTGAATTAATGTAACTTGGAAAAGAATGTTATCATAAACCAACAAAGGAAAGTTAGACGAAGATAAGATCAGTGGATATGGTGAGTGTAAGGTCATGGAGGGGCGTGCCCAGTGGAAGACAGGCCATGTGAGACTAGAGAAGGATGGAAAGAACCAAGTAAATGGTGGCAGCCACTGTGCTGCAGGCTCTCACTTGCTTTCTGAGAATCAGAAGCCTCCAGGCATGTGGCTATCCTATGCATTGTTAAATCGCCCAAGTAAAAACTAAAGAGGAAACCCTATTCAGTTGCACAACTCCATGGAAAAACTAGACTTGCTTCTGAATAATTTATAATTCACAAAGGAAGTTCATGTAAAATTGGACTTCTGGGAAAGCCTAGAGACTTCTGACTTGCATCCTTCATCATGGCCTCTGCACCCTGGCACCGCTCCTCACTTTTCTGCTTTGGGGTCTGGTTTTTATCCCCTGCTGACCTGATGCCTTTATGCAGCTTTGGCCACATTAAGTGGGTCCTTTGTAGATGAACTCTGGGCAAGCTCCGTCCTGCCTGGGCCTTGCAGCTTACTTCCTTCTCAATCTGTGTCATTGCAATTATTTCCAGTAAGTTGATTACCCTCCCAGGTGTCTACCTTATGTTCTAACCCAGTGCCCAAGAGCTCAGCTAGGGGAATACCCAACCAGTGAATTGACCTGTACTGTCTTCTGTTTTACCAGCTACATTAAATTGATGTTCAGCTTCACCTGATGGGTAAGTCCTAAAGATTTGTTGGCAACCCTTTCCCCCTAAATGTCAAACATAGTTTGCTTTTGTCACTTGTGCTCAATTTAGTCTGTGTTGTAGAATAATAAGACTTACAATCCCCAAAGCTTAATTTCCCCATCAGAATATTTCCTATGGAAAATTCTTGTATTACATTTTAGTGGTTATCAGCCTGGGATCAGAGAACTGTAGGCTATATATGATTAGTTTCCATAGAAACCCTATGTATTATCTTTATACTTATATAAAATATTATTCTGAATAGAGACCTATGAGTCTCAAACTGTTGAAATCATTGGGAACCAAAAAAAGAAAGAAAAGGCTAAGAAATCCCATGAAATCAATGGTCTCATTGCAAGACTCTATTCTTGAACTCACTGATAATGTTCGAAAGGTTGAGTACCTACAAAAGCTTGAGGTAGTTTGTGGGAAAAATGGAGATCAAGATGAGTAAGGCATGGTCCTGGGTAGTTCAAGTCTACTTTGAGATAATAAGCACATATTTTTATGCTGTGTGCCTCTCATAAAAGCTAGACAAAGTCACTCTCCACCACATGTTCCTGTTCTATTTTCATCAGAGCACTAATAATATGTGACATTATCTCATCTGTTTCCACTTGTCTATTATTTATTGTCTGTCTCTTCTACCAGAATATCTATCTGTCTTATTGACTGCTAAAAGTCCAGACCTAGAACAGTGCCTGGCTCATAACAGGGAGTCAAATAATATGCAACAGATGTATATGTGAATAAATGAACAAGTAAAAAGTGAGAGTCACTCTAAGACTAAACTAGATACTGGTTATGAAATTTTTATGCAGCACCACGCCAAAAAAAGCTAAACAAAAACAAAAAACCCTTTCCTGCTCATTATTTTCATACAGCCATTTCTTCCCCTCCCCAAAATCCCACACTGAGAAAAGTCACTTGAATTTTCTCCCACACCCTCTCTTCACAGAGTCCCCTCACCCACATGCTGTGTTGTCTTTCTTCTTCCTCCTTCGTCTTCCCAGAGCCAGTTCACAGCCTGCCTTCACCCACTGTTCTCCATGAGTGACCTTTCTTGCCAGACAGCCACTTAAAAAGTCATTCTTTTCCCAAGCAGCAGCAGTAGCCCCGAGAATTTCTGTTGGATAAAATTCTCCATCTTGCTACACAAACACGAAAGTCTAAATTAATAGTGTGATCTCGACAAGTGCATATGAGTTCAAAGGAGAGAAAGATCAGTGGGTCCTGGAGTTGTCAAGAAAAACTTCATGGCCGGCGTGTGACTTGAGCTGGTGCTTGAAGGATTAGGTTTGCAAGAAGTTTGCACCATGCCCTGTCCCAGGAGAGGGCCTCACACAGCACAGATCAGCATTTGTAGCACTCACTGGCTGACATGCAAAACTGTTCAGAAAGGGAATTGGAGCTACTATTTAAACAGGCCCAGAAGGATCCTCAGTACTGTGGGTCCATTCACACTTTAGTTCAAATAAAAGTGAATTCTAAATTCTCCAAGTAAACTTCATCACCTCTCAAACACTTATCCCTTCAGCAAACTGTGGCATATTCCCTGATTTATGAAATCTTTAGAAGGTGCTAAAGGGCCTGGAGGAGGATATTCAATTGCAAATTCCTCAGTGCCTCCCTGCTCTGGGACTCTAAAATGACAGGAATACTAATATTTAGCTTTTGACTAGGACTTTCCATGCAGGGTACCCAAAACTGTTCACACATATTATCTCCTTATAATTCTTCCTGGAATTCTGCATTTTAAAAATGCTTCAGGAAGGCCTCCCATCTCTCTAAGGTTTCCTCAGGTTCTATTCCCAAAGCACCCACCTATGTACCTCCATTGTACCTAAACCATTACGGGCCTTATTCCTTAAAGTGGTATATTTCCAACAGGTCATTTTTAAAATACCAACACACTTTCTGGGATGGGTGACACATCACAAGCTGATGGACTACTTTGTCAGATCCAGGCTGGTCTCTTGAAAAAGTAGGGAGAAAAGTATTAAAAAATAAAAACAAAGTGAATAAATTTAAATTGTGGGGAGTAGGAAAAAAAGATGAAACTCCCAGATCATAAAAAAAAAAAAGCAGTATATGAGACTCTTGGCCAACGCAGTCACTAAATGAAGTCAATGGAAGCTCTAGGATAGATCATCTAAAAGAAAGTGGTACTCCCCAAACTCAAGATGAGCTTATTGGACACATGGGTTAGTAGAGCTGCCCTGACTGCTGAGAGCAGTTGTTCAGGAAGTAATGGGAGCTGGAAGCTGCATCAGAATTTATTATTCTTAGTGATTATTTTAGGAAATGCACAAGATTTTTTGGCTGTAAAACAAGACTGAGTAAAAGTCAGTTCTGATTCTGCTATCATCTCATCAAAGCTCTGCTGTATATACAGTAAAGAGTACAGCAGATCTATCCGTTCTGAAATTGTTCCCAATGATAATTCTCATGAACATTCTCACTCCACTCTTTCTAGTCTGTTCTTCCTTCCTGCTGAAGGTGGTGGCATCTCTGCCGTCAGCTCTCAACTCAGACCTACTTCTACTCTTTTCGGGGGTCTCTCAATTTAGTTGCTCCTGCCACCTCCATGCCCATCATGGCTCCTCTTAGCTCCCTTCCTCTCTCTATCCTCCTCAAGGGCCTTAGCAAGTCCCCTGAGGTGAATTCACCATGCCCTGCCTACCTCTAAAAACAACTGAACTGATGGTACTAAGATCATTCTTCCAAGTTTGTATGCTTTAAAATTAATTTATAATTCCTAAAATGTATCTCTTAGATATGAAATGTATTTCTCCCATGTAATCTGTATATGTCTCAATTTAGGAAGGTGAGGTAGACAGAGTCTACTGAAAGAGATTTGTTATTTAGAATGACTATTTCCCCAGCATATTATTACTATCGTCTGTAGTTGTTTCCACTCTAAATAAAAGAAATATTCTAAATTCCATCTTTCCTTTTCCACAATGTGCACACTAACTCTTAGTATCTTATTTTGGGAAACACAATATTAATCTTAGTTTTCCTCTCCAGACTTCTCTTTAGTTCTGTGTATCTAAAATTTTCATGTAAAAATAAGCAAAAACTACAGGTTCCCTCCAGAAGAGAATATATTTGATCAAACGTCACTTAGCCTTCAACCAAGAACCCAGAACAATGAAACATGTGTTTGGCTCCCTTTCAAAAGAAATATAGCTTCCCCGTTCCTCTCACTGCCAGTCCCTCAAGGCAAGCATTGATCCCCCCAGAGATCTGTGAAGTTTCCACATCTCAATTACTTACTTTCGAGCTTAAGGGAAGGAATTTTTCCAAATAACCCAGTACTAACAGATCAGTTTAGGTAAAATGCTATCATTTCTTCATTAGCGCTATTCTCTGGGGTTGGCATTACTGCTCTCTTCCCAGCACTTTTTTTTTTTTAGATGGAGTCTTGCTCTGTCTCCCAGGCTAGAATGCAGTAGTGCAATCTCAGCTCACTGCAACCTCCACCTCCAGGGTTCAAGAGATTCTCCTGCCTTAGCCTCCTGAGTCCCAACTAGCTGAGATTATGGGCAGGTGTCACCATGCCCAGATAATTTTTTTTTTGTATTTTTAGTAGAGACAGGGTATCACCATATTGGCAGGCTGGTCTCAAACTCCTGACCTACAGTGATCCACCCATCTCAGCCTCCCAAAGTGCTGGAATTACAGGAGTGAGCCACCGTGCCCAGCCCCTTCCCAGCACTTTCATACTTTATTTGCCTTAAATACAAAGATTAATAATATGAATATTTCCTGTGAAATAAAATCAACTGCCTTTTTCTCTTTTTTCCACCAATCCTTTTCCTTGTTATTCTAAGTTACATTTTGTTGCTAAAACTAAAGATTTCTTCCTTAGAAGACCATCAAATTAATCATACCGTGCTTCACTGTGAAAGGAACATTCAGCTCCAAGTCAAAACACCTTGGTTCTATGCCAGAACCAACCTATCATTATGTAATTCTCCTCGTTCCACTAGGTTTCAACTTCTTCATTAGTAAAATTAGCAAGGCAAGCTGAAAGTCACTACTCTTTTTGCAAACTTTGTTATTCATTTATTCAGTATTTATTGAGAACTTGCTATATGCCAGGCACTGTGCTACACACCAGATATATAAACTGCCATGGTGTTCAGGAGCCCACATGAGACTGACATGTAAAGAAGTATCCACCGAAGAAGGGGAGATTGAGAAACACACATAGAGGAAATCCTACCTTCTCTGGTGGTTGGGAGTGCAGGTGATGCAAAAGAGGTGACAGCTGAAAGAGGCCTTGTGGATTAAGTAGCAGTCCAGGAGAAAAAAAAAAGGGGGCAGAATGAGGAGTTCTGGGTGGAGTGAATTGTAAACATAGAGGAGAGAATGTGTAACAAGATAATATGGTGGAAGTTCTTTGGCTTTTCCAACAGCACAAACATATGAAAAGGAATGACATGTTTAGGAACTGGGAGACACTTGGATTAGCTGGAACTCAGTGCCTGGTAAGGCAGGGCCACGTATGATCCAGAGAGAGAAACTGAGGCCATGCTGTGTAGGAGTCCTATGTGTATCAGGATTTAGGCTTCATCCCAGGCAATGGGAAGCAGTGTATGTCTTTTGTTTTTGTTTTTGTTTTTTTAAGAGACAGAGTCTCACCCTGTTGCCCAGGCTGAGTGCAGTGGCATGATCATGGTTCACTGCAGTTTCAACCTCCTGGGCTTAAGCAATCCTCCCACTTTAGATTCTCAAGTAGCTGAATCTACAGATGTGCACCACCACCACGCCAGGCTTTTTTGTTGTCATTAAGGCAGAGGCTGGTAAAGATGGGGATCTCGCTATGTTGCCCAGGCTGGTTTTTAACTCCTGGGCGCAATCAAGCCTCCTGCCTTGGCCTCGCAAAGTATTTGGATTACAGGTATGAGCTACCATGCCCAACCAGGCCCTGGTATTAAAGCAGGGGATCATGTTGGCAGTACGGTGAGGATGGGCTGGTAGGAGCAAGCCTGGTAGTGGCGAGAGCAGTTGGAATGCTCCTGCAAGGGTCTAAGCGAGACAGAGGAAGGGCTCAAAACATGGGGAGGCTGGGGGGCATGGAGAAGGAAACATATGAGAGATACTTGTGAAATATCATTACTGGCTTTGCTGACCACTAAATATAGATGGAGTGGAAAGAAGGAACTGGGAAGCTATTTGGGTGATGCTCTCATTCACCAGTGTGGTACAACCAGGAGGAGAAGCACTTATGAGATGAAATGTTTGATTCAGGACATGAAGTGTAGAAAGTGTCTATGGAACATGCAAATAGAAATATCTGTAAGGCAGTTACACAATCAGACCTAGAGTTTGCTAAGTAGGTCGAGAGTTGGAGGTTAATATGGACATCAGTCACAGCACACAGAGGGTAGCTGAAGCCATGAAGCTATGAAAGTGGATATTTTCGAAAGAAAATAAAAGTGGGTCAAGAATGGAAACGAACAGAACAATAAGACTGGCTCTTAAACTGTTTTAGATAACAGAGCATTTGAGAAACTGATTATGGTTATGGACTATCTATATCCCCAGATAAATTTCACACTAACAAATTTTAGCATGAAATTTAAGGGATTCACTGATTCCATGGTTCAAGGATCCCAAGTCAAGGACAGGGAGCAAGAGAACACACATAATTAATTTCTATTTCTCCATTTTGTGGTTATAAATCACATATCCAAGAATACTAATTGTCAATAAATGTGACACTCAGAGCCTGTCCCTCCCTCTGCCCCCCACCTCTAAAGAGTCTCTGTAGTATGATTCCTCACACAAAGAGAGCATTTGAGATTCTATATTATGGAAAGTTTGCCTCTCTCTGAACATATCTGAGGCACTGGATCATCTGATCAGCCACCTATTTCAAGTAATGGCAAAACCAAAATTCTACTAGGAAAGTGGCGTTGTATTTTGGAGGCAACTGTAATGACCCAGATAGCCCATCCAACCCATGTCTGAAAAATTTGAGACCTGAGCTCTGTCTGACATCCAATTATCAAAGAATAATTCTACTCGTGCCTCTCCTCTTTTCTCTTGACTCACTTCATTTCCCATCCAAGTCCTTTTCTCCTTATAGAACTTGACCCTGACGTTCTGGTCCAACAAAAACACCTGACATCTCTCTACTTCTGAGTCCAGCACTGTTTGCTTGCTTTTCTCATTCGGCTCCCTGAACTCCAGGGTCACAATATCAGGGCCTCCCTAAAGTACACTATACCTGCAGGAAGCAACAGTGCCACCCCCCCCAATGGAACTCATAAGCAAATAGATTATTGAAAAAAGCTCAGACAGAAATTGATTTTTCTTATCTAAATTAGGGATCATGTCAAAGTTTTAAATGCATTTTGAATGATAAGGAAGCGGTACTTTCCTAAACATAAAGAGGGGTGGGAGAGGTTTGTATCCCTTTTTATCTTAACATCCTATCTTAATCCTAAACTTTCCCACCTTGAAGGTACAGACAGAATGAAACTTTGCCTTGCCATTTGCTCTTCAGATTTTATAGGCTTTTATCATTTACATATGGCCAACTGAGGCTGAAACTACTGCACCTTCCTCAAGACTCGCCTGTACACACATGCAGTAAAGGACACCAATGTTAAATGCATCATTTGGCATTTGAGTAAGGAATGAATCCCTGCTTTCAGATCACACATTCATTGCTACATTCTCCTGAATCTACCTACAGCTCTATGTTTATTCTCTTTCTCAATCCACTAAACTCTGAACTATGAATATTTCTTTCAAAGGGTTCTAGAAAATAGTCTTGTGATATGGCACTAAATAAGGATGTTTTGTTTAGGAACTTTTTAATGGTCAAATTGGGAAACAATTATTTCCATTTGTAACTCCAGGTCCCTTTTTCAGATTATAAGAGCAAGCCGTCTTTAGTCCTGTGAGTTTTCTGAGGATTAAGAATACCACGACCATTCACAAAATAAATCAACGAAAAAGCATTTCAAGAGCTCCTAATTCTAAGTCCAGCACTGTGCTGGGGATATGAGCAAAGCACTGTTAAGGAGGAAAGAAATGAAGTCAACACATCTCTCTAAGTCTCTGTCTTTTTATCTATAAAACAGAGCTATTATCTGCTACTGTGTTATGCAGTACTATGTGGTGCTCTTGAAAGAATCGAAAGACACTCTGTTGGCAAAGATCTAGCTAAGGTTTGGTGTCCCTGTCTTATAGTTCTTTGAACTTTTTCTTTATACCACCTAACATAATAGTACCTAACATAATACTGCTATCTGTGCAGTCATTAACTGTCTCCCCCATAAGACTATAGTTCTAAGAAGAAATAATGTCCATCTTCCACTATACTCCATAGTGCTCAACATTGGCACAACCTCGATAAATGCTTGTTGAATCAACGAACGGAAGAACAAAGGCCAATAAGTTTTAGTTCTATTTCAAGCTAAACTAAGAGTCTTGTGTATTATTTTATTTGAGTCTATCCAAAATGATACCAAAAACTATAAGATAGGTTTTACTATTATTTCATACATGGGATGACAGAAGTTTAAAAGGAAGCTCACCAATAAAATGCAGAGTTCAAATCCACATCTTCTAACTTCCAGTTCCCAAACTCTTTTTAAAATTGGAGCAATTGTCTCATTGGACTATTTTTTCTGTACTCAACTAGTTATAATTACATAAGTGTTATTAAAAAATCTGTAATAAATTAGAGAAAAGGGAAACGTGGAGAAAATACTCTGAAGAATCACTTTTTTATCCTGCCCCCTTCTAGCCAAAACATAAACTAGGTAATATTCCTTAGCCCTAACGGTATGCTTACAAGCTTTTTTCCTAGTTGGTTCACTGTTTTTCTTATTTATTTTATTAACAATACACCAGGCTCTGTCACTTGGGATGCTTTGTGCCTTTGCCCAGAGCCTTGTCCCCCATTCCCAAGTGAAACAGCACGGTGTCTTGAATGTCCCACCCGCCCTATACTTCCTCTGATAATTCCACACTCCTAGGCACCAGGGTCCTCAGAAAATTTATAATATCGCATCCTCAGGAACCCAGGTAGACTAGAAGATCCAAGCCTTTCTTAATTTCTGAATTTCATTATATCCATCTGTGTAATATTTGTCTCTGAAAACTATAATCTGGATGTTAGGTTCATCAGATATACAGTTCTTAGGTAAGTAATATGTGGCCTATCCAAAGAAAGCAAAAATAAATAAATAACTTAGTTAATAGATTCTTATTTTCCAAAGGCAATTGAGACTCCCTTTCGAAACTCAATTGCAAATTCTGTGGAGATGCTGAGAATGATGTCGAGCATGACATGGTATGAGTCCATTTTTATGATCATGTATGGCAACAATTCTCCAGCAGTGCAAGGGCTTATGAACACATAGCTCATTTTTACCTTTTGGAAGAACACTAAAAATTTTTAAATGCATGTACAAAACATTTATACATTCTACATATGAGATTTCATACTTATATAACTCTCAGTTATGGAATACTATACAGCATAAAAACAAACAACTGGCATATGCTATAATATGTATGAAGCTAAAACACAATGCACTGTGTCAAAAAAAAAAAAGGCAGACACAAAAGACTACACACTATGTGGTTCCATTTATATAAAATGTCCAGAAAAGGCAAATTTGTAGAGATACAGGCAGATCAGCAGTTGCCTACAATGGGAAGTGGAAGTAAATTCTTTCCTCAAACAGCCAAGGAGAAACTTTTTAAGGTGATGAAAATGTACTAAAACAGGATAGTGATGGTAGTTGAACAATTCTGTAAATTTACTAAAAGTCATGGACTGTACACTTTTAATAAGTGAAAATTCAGAATGGAAGTTATACCTCAATAAAGTTGTTTTTAAAATGATGTCTCTGGGCTGGGTGTGGTGGCTCATGCCTGTAATCTCAGCACTGTGGGAGGTTAAGGTGGGAGGACAGCTTATGACCAGGAGTTGAAGACCAGCTGGGCAACATAGGGATAACCTGTCTTTACAAAAAAATTAAAACTTAGTTGAATGTGGTAGTATGTGCCTACAATCCCAGTTTTTTCGGGAGACTGAGGTAAGAGGATTGCTTGAGCCCAGGAGGTGGAGGCTGCAGTGAACTGGGATGGCTCCCACTGCCCTGCAGCCTAGCATAGCAACAAACCAAGATCCTGTCCTAAAAACAAATAAATGAATGATATATCTGAGAGCCAGTCAGCACCTCAGGATTTAGAGATAAAGCCTTGATGCTTGAATGCACTGTCTCATGATACAGTATTTAGACTTTATATTCATAAAATCCTTCTGTACCGAGTTATGGATAGATTCGTTCTTTTCAAGGAGTCCTATTAATCTGCTGAGCTGGGTTTGTTGTGATTATAAAAAGATTTAGTCTAACAACTGTCCTGCATTAGAGATCGAGACCAACCTGGTCAACATGGTGAAACCCCGTCTCTACTAAAAATACAAAAAATTAGCTGGGCATGGTGGCGCGTGCCTGTAATCCCAGCTACTTGGGAGGCTGAGGCAGGAGAATTGCCTGAACCCAGGAGGTGGAAGTTGCGGTGAGCCGAGATCACACCATTGCACTCCAGCCTGGGTAACAAGAGCAACACTCCGTCTCAGGAAAAAAAAAAAAAAAAAAACTCTGGAAATCGTTATAGTAATTCCCTGTGGTCAGGAGGGAATATGTGACTGTGTGAGGTTGATACCCTCAGCAGATATTCAATGAGGATCCCTTATGTTACTATCCCTTGGATAGTTGCAGTGGTTTAGCTCAACATAAATAATTTTTTTGTCTTTAGTATTTGCTTAAGTAGAATCATCATCATTAGGCCATTGGGTTGAATTTTAGGACTTGGGCTTATTTTGCTGGCTTTTGGTGCGTTTATTTTTGGCTTTCTTAGGAATTAACCACACAGACCATTAGTGAAAACAAAAAAGAGGCCAGGAGAACCGTACAGAAAGCCTGGGCAAAGACAGTTGAGAAGATTCTTAGCAAAGTCTCCCAAACTTCTGCCTGGGTTACCCAAATACATTGACAAATATCTCTATTTTAAAGTCATTAAAAAGGAAAAATATCTAGAACTATTTCTGCAGAAATCCCTTGGACTTTCCTCATTTTCCCTCACTTCTTCCTAAGCCCATACCACAACATGTACCACTAGACACACATGACAAATTACTAAGACCACACCATTTTTTAAAAGTAAAGCAAGATTAAGTTTTGTTGTCCATTAAAAGAAAAGATCTAGAAGCACCTTTTAAACTGATCCCCACTAGTACCAAGATTCTGATGAGTACAGCAGGGAGAGATGTTAGAATATATTGGTCATGGGAAGGCTGTCTTTGGAAGAGTCTTACACAACCCTCAAGTGGGAGGGGGCATATATGGGAATTAGGGATGAGGGTGAGCACATGGCCTTTGAAAAATCTATCCAGACAGTTTGCCTGTAGGAGTAAGATGTTTCCTCTTCAGTATTTTCATACCTCTTTGAATCTGATTCTGTTTTAATCACAATATATTGTTGTCCTTCTTCCTTGTTAGATTAAAATCCTCAAAGAAAGATACAACTAACTGTATCTTATACAATGTTCTATCCACAGTTCTAAGCAGACTGCCTTTTTTTTTTCTCAACTTTGAAGTTCAAGGGTGCATGTGCAGGATGCGCAGGTTTGTAACGCAGGCCGATGTGTGCCATGGTGATCGGCTGCACAGATCATCCCATCACCTAGTTATTAAGCCCAGGATCCATAAGCTATTTTGCCTGATGCTCTCCCTTCCCCCACCTCCCATCCTCCGACAGCCCCAGTGTGTGTTGTTCCCCACCATGTGTCCATGTGTTCTCATCACTCAGCTCCCACTTATAAGTGAGAACATGGGGTGTTTGGTCTTCTGTTCCCACATTAGTTTGTTGGAAATAATGGCTTCCAACTCCATCCATGCTACTGTAAAGGATACGATCCAGTTCCTTTTGATGGCATATTGTCTTTCACACATAGTGTGTTCAATAGCCATCCCTAGGAGGAATGTATCTAATGAAAGACAATTATGGAAGTTTCTACAAGGCGGGGCACGGTGGCTCACGCCTATAATCCCAGCACTTTGGGAGGCCGAGGCGGGTAGATCACAAGGTCAAGAGATCAAGACCGTCGTGGTCAACACCATGAAACCACGTCTCTACTAAAAATACAAAAATTAGCTGGGCATGGTGGCAAGTGCCTGTAATCCCAGCTACTCGGGAGGCTGAGGCAGGAGAATTGCTTGAACTCAGGAGGTGGAGGTTGCAGGTGAGCTGGGGTAGTGCCATTGCACTCCAGCCTGGGTAACAACAGTAAAACTCCATCTCAAAAAAAAAAAAAAAAAAGTTTCTACAAATAAAAGTAATTATGTAGTGAAATGAATTTATTGGAACAGCTACATTGGTTCATACATTTTACCTAGGGAAATAATGTACTCATTTGAAGATTTTCTATCAGGTTTTATACTCAGTATCTATGTAGTATTGTTGTAAGCCAGTTGCATATGTGAATGTATAGCATACTACATGCCTTTAGCACCAAAAAGAGTCATGTCATGCTATCACTAGGAGGTTCTCTAATATCATGTCAGAGAAACTTAAGCATACTTTAAAAATGCTTATGTAAAATGTTTCCCTGGCCATGATATCATGTCAAGACTGAATATAGGATTTACTGTTTGTAGTGTTTTTAGTCTTTGGTACTGTTCTTTTTACCTATACCTGTGCAATTTGTTTTGTGAACCAGTCAACTTGTTATAATGATGTATTGAAGTTATATAATGGTTTTCCTTTAAAGAGTAAAGATACATGACCAATATTATAAAATATATAGATCTGACAGGATGCTTTATAATTAGATGGAATATGCTTTGGGAAAAATTCTAATAAAATGTACCAAATAGATAATGTGACAAACCAAGCCCATGAAATCATCTTACTCTGTGTAACTCTTTTAGCTCAGTATCACAATTTTTTCAGATATGCAGAACTTACTAAAAATCAAAGGTTTATTAGTAAGAGAGGAAAAGGAAAGGAGACAGAACGAAATCAGTTCCCAATATTTTATAAAGTGAGTTTCTATTACATTTAAAGTATATTAGGAAAAGAAAATGTATCGATTAAATATGTTATCACTAGTTATTCTATTACTGTTAAACAGGAAAGCTAGACTTAAAGTAAGCTGACAGATCTGCCAATGAATACATACATAGCAGGGGAAATGGCTGCATGCCATGGTCTGCCATCTGGTGACACCTCATTCAAAGGCAGAGATAAGGAACAAGAAAAATTATTGTGAACTTTCTTTATGCTGGATAGTTAGGATGTTTACTTCCACTCACCTTAATGACTACATATCACTAGTTCCCAATATCCGACTTAGAGTAAACAGACTTTCTATAATTTATTTTACTACATTTCAGTTTCTCATGAAGACTCTATTGAGTATGAATTCTAAAAAGATTGGTCCCTAAGCAACATGAGAGCTCAATGCCCAGTCAGGAAGCTAACACAGCTGTTTGTTCAAACACTTTTCTAAGTGATCCACAGTGGCAGCACGAAAGAAAATGATGTCTCCCAGTAAGTAACAACTTGGCTAAAGTTAAACTAGCTTCAATAAAGAGCATAAGAGAGACAGACTCAGAAGAATGCTTGGAAAACTATCCTAAAGAAGCCCAACAACCAGCTTTACTTATTTAAATGTCTAAGAAGTAGACATTTGGGTGTCTCTTTAAATCTTGTAAAATAAAATGATTGTAAGTTAAACGTGATCTGAAGTGTTAAATGATTTTGTTTTAAATCCATTATTTTAAGGTATATGCAATTTTTTGATTTTTTGCCTAAGTGTAATTTTTTCTTTTTTAGACAGGGTCTTGCTTTGTCACCCGGCTGTAGTGCAGTAGCACAATCATAGCTCACTGCAGTCTTGAACTTCTGGTCTCAAGCTATCCTCCTGCCACATTGCCTCAGCCTACCAAGTAGCAGCACATGCTACCATGCCTGGCCAATTTTTTTTTTTTTCAGAGGCAGTATCTTTTTCAGTTGCCCAGACTGGTCTCAAACTACTAGTTTCAAACAATCCTCCTGCCTCAACCTCCCAAGTATTGGGATTATAGGTGTCAGCCACTGTACCCAGCCCCTAAATGTAATTTCAAAGAAGTAGCTGATGTCAAAAATGTATCAGAAACTTTTTAGCAAGGCTTTTATTTCCCCTAAAGCTTAGTAATAGGTATTTTTGCCTGGTAAAGGTGGATCTAAATGTATTAAAACCTCAGAATAAATTTAATACTTATAAATGTAATATAAGTTAATTAACTTATATTACAGAATCCATGGCCAAATGATTTTCCTATTCTTTCAGCAGATACATTCTCTAAAAAACCAAGAATACTATAAATTGATAGGCTACTCTCTGGCCAATGTGCTGCTACTTTAGAATAACTTTTTCTGGGTTTATCCTAAAAATCACCCTTGCTGCATGAGAAAAGAGAATGGAGTCTAAGGAAGCAGATCTGAGTGAAACCCAGATTTTTATCACCTACTCATGGTATGGCCTGGTAAAACAGCTTCACTTTTCTTAGATTTGGTTGCCTCCTCTGTAAGGCATATAATAACTCAATTATAATAATAATAACTGTCTCTTAAAGGCCACTGTAAAGATTAAATGAAATAGCATGTTTAGAGTATCTGGCACATATTAGATCTTTAAAGAATACTAGTTTGCTTCCTTCTTCCTGTAACAAACACTGAAAATAATATGTTCTAATATATCTAATGGGTTTTTATTGGCACAAGATTTTGCTGACAATAGAGAAGACAGGGGACTAAGAAAAAGTGCCTATCTTTGAAGAGTTTATAACCTTTCTATGTATTGAAAGAGTTCCACGAGGTAAGGATTTTCCTCTCATTTGTCACTTTGTTCCATCCCCTCCACAGCCTGAGTGGGAAAGAAAATTCACAATAACTCAGAGCAATTGCATTTTTAAAAGAATGTCAATATTATCTAGAGAGATAAGCTTTTGATTTATAATCGCCCACTCTGCAGAATCAGAAACAGCAGGTCTTAGGAGTCTGGCGAGGGTCTGCCACATGCAGAACTGGAAGGACTCTTTCTCTCTACATTTACGTGAAAGCCAGCAATAGCCTGGCACCCTCCAAGAGTACTGGCTTTAAAAGAATTGGAATGTGATACCTCAGAATGGATACTGGGATTTCCATGATGGATGTCAGGCACTGCTAGCAGTAAAGATACCGCCAGTCATTTCAAGAGCGGAGGACATCAGCAAAAGGAAAACAGAAAAGGAGAGAGAGAATATGGCAGATTCCACTCACCAACTGGAACCAGTAGATTGGTTGGCTTCCCTTCAGGGACTTCAGGAATATTTGAGTTTTTTATATACCATAAACTTTACCTTTAAAATGCATAATTCAGTAGCTTTTAGTACGGTTACAGAGTTGTACAACTCTCACTACTATCTAATTTTGAAACATTTTCATTACCCCTAAAAGAAAGTCTAAACCCATTAGCAATTAATCCCATTCTCCACCACAGCCCTGGCAACTACTCATCACCTTTCAGTCTTGACACTCTCATCAAAGTGCTTCATTTTTAAACCAATCTGTATGAAGTCATCTTTGGTTCACTCCCTTCCTCTTCTCTCATGTATTTTTTATTTTTGTTACCATTTTAAATCTCTATTTTGCCCTGAATTTCTCCTTTCCTGTCCTTCTTAGCTGACGGTCATGCTCCCATACTTTCTAACCTGTGTTGGCATTAATGTGTCTTAATTCATTTGACTCCAAGGCTCAGAGACAACGGTCATTTTATCATCAGAACCTAAGTGAGAAAAACCAGTGTATGCTTAAGTCTGGGATTGGTAGGGCAACTATAGGTATTACTGATGGTGTCTCTCAAGTTCCTTTGAGGAAGCTACCTGAATAGTGTTATGCCCAGTTTCACCCAAGACTCCAGCTGGTACTGTTCTAATTCTCAGCATTTGTACAACGCCTGGCATATAGCATGCCCCAATACATCATTGTTGAGTGAAAGGAATAAGCATCTTCCTCCGTCATGCCTACTGGTTTGCCCCTTTCATAGAATCATCTGGTTGGAACATTATTTATATTTCTTCAAAACTTGTCTACTAAATGGCATCCTGGTGCTTGAAAGACTATGATAATATAAAGAAAGATACATATGTCAACTTGGAGTGTTTTTCCTAGATTGCTGAATCCAGCAAATCCAAAGAAAATAATAGCCTGTACCTTTCTCTTCAAAAAGCATGAAAATATAAATACAGCCGGGTGCAGTGGCTCAAGCCTGTACTTTGGGAGGCCGAGGCGGGTGGATCATGACATCAAGAGATTGAGACCATCCTGGTCAACACGGTGAAACCCCGTCTCTACTAAAAATACAAAAAATTAGCTGGGCATGGTGGCACGTGCCTGTAATCCCAGCTACTTGGGAGGCTGAGGCAGGAGAATTGCCTGAACCCAGGAGGCGGAGGTTGCAGTGAGATCGCCATTGCACTCCAGCCTGGGTAACAAGAGTGAAACTTCGTCTCAAAGAAAAAAAAAAGAAAATATAAATACATTCATTTATAATGCACATTAGTTTTTCATTAGTGTTTCTTCTAGATGACTCCTCAGCCAGTGCTATTCAGGACATGCAGAGGATTTTCCAGTCTTTGTGATATTCTTTAACATGTAGATGGGAGGGGAAGGAAAAGAGGTCCAAGGCAGTGAGCTACAAGTCTCCACACAAACCTTTCTTTCAGTTCAAGTAAGAAAAGGGAGATAAAAAGCCAAATGCAGGCATAGTGTACCCAGCAGGAGCCAAGAGCTACCTTTAAGACTGGCAGTTCCAAAAGGCATCAACAGGAATCCTTTTGGTAATTACCAGTTCGGAAATGTCATCCCATTGATTGTGACAGACATAAACCAGCTGTGCTTTGTTGAGGGAGAACAGAGGCCCAGCCTGAGCAGAAACAAACAGTGGGCCAGCTGCAGCCTGCACTCCGACTTCCTCCCCACAGAACTCTCCCACTTAATACTTGCCAAACTCCGAAGCAATTAATCACACAGCAGAAGTAGATCTGAAATTGCCTGCTGAAGATTAACTGAATCTATCATATTTCCAGCCTCACTGCGAGGGAGGGAAGAGCGCCTTTTTGTTGCAGAAAGATTCTCAAATGAATTGTTAAGATCTCAGGCTGGTGCCTCCAATTCCAACTGGAATTTAGAGAATCTTCTGGCCAGAAATCCTTTTTCTTAAGTGTAAGACAGGGAAAGGACAAAGATATGTGCATTTATGAATTCCTGGGGTAGAATCAAAGGCACAGCTTCAAGCCAACACTCATGTCCCTATAGCCTAAATAGCCATTTGAAAAGCAATTTTTAATTTATTCTGCCTATTGTTTGTATGAAACAGCTCCTCTGCTCCAACACCCACCCCTTTCTGGGTGGAGAATTGCAGTGTGGGTCAGGGGTCACAGGGGTTCCCACCACATGTGCCACCCACCTCACATTCAGGGCAATGTGGGCCTCTCAGCTGGAGCGCTAGTGCAGCTCTCAGCATCCAAAACAGCTACTGCATGGAAGTCACACTGCCTTGGGTGTAGGAATAATCAGCTGCTGCCATGTAGCTGCCTGGTGCAACTCATCCCCATACACCTGAGGCAAAGGCTTCTGGCGACTCCAGCCCGGGCGTGTGGGCAAAGAGTGAGGGATGGGCATGTGCCCTCAGGGAACCATTGATCTCCAAACCCTGAGTGGTGTGTCTTGGGCCATCCCAGGGCATCTTTACATCCTTATCTAGTCAGTCTTGCCAGTGGAAGCCATTAGATAACCAGACTAGGCCTCCAGGGAAGCCTGGGAGATTATCATTTCTTAGAGGGAAATGATCATGTCTTCTTTATACCCAACCAGAGTGTCGAGTTCAACTCTCTGCCCGCTCATTCCTTTAAAAGTGTCATAATTGCAGGATCTGGAGGGAAGTTTACTTCTTCCTGTTTTAAACTATTTATTTACATAAGCTTGATTCCTGCCAAAAATCCTATTGTTTTTATTTTTAAAATCTTTGTTTACATAAGTTTCTTCTTAGTGACATAATTCTTAAACAACATGTGTGGCACGTATTAGCTATCTTTTAAGCAGAATGAAAAACCTATTGGTTCTTACATGGGATGAAAGCCCAAAATATGCTAGAAAGTAAAACGAGCAACCACCGAATGTTTTTTATGAGTTTGTTTTTTGAAAAATAGTCACATATATGACAATTTTTCAGAAAAAAAAAAATATATATATATATATAAAGTAATTTGAAAGAATGCACACTGAGTTTTGACAGAAGCTGTCTTTAGGAAGAAAGAATATTAGGAACTTTTGATCCCTACATTTTGCATGTCTGTCACATGTAAGATTTTTACGCTAGATCTTGGTAGTTGGAAAAAACTTAAGAAAAAAGTAATTGCCAGTCGAAGCCAATGACTAGTTGTGATTTGAAAACAGAGAAAGCCTAAACCCCTTTGGGCCTTCCACTCAAAATGTGGTCCCTAGAACACCAACAGCAGCATGACCTGGGTGCTTCTTAGAAATGCAGAATCTTAAGTCCCATCCTGTGTCTATACTCATGTTCACGTTAAGGTGGAAAAAACACTGACTACCCATGTTAACTATTGCCTTCTTCTCCAGACTTATGTAATTCCTCGTTATATATATATTAAAAAAAAAAAAAAAAAAGCCCGGGTAAAGTGACTTACACCTGTAATCTATGTAGTTTAGGAAGCCAAGGCAGGAGGATTGCTTAAGCCATGAGTTTAAGACCAGCCTGGGCAACATAGTGAGATCCCATCTCTATTATTCCATTTCTGCACTGCTATAAAAGAATACCTGAGACTGTGTAATTTATAAAGAAAAGAGGTTTGATTGGCCCAGGGTTCTACAGGCTATACAAGCATGGCGCCAACATCAGCTCAGCTCCGGGTGCAGCCTCAGGAAGCTTACTGTCATGGCAGAAGGTGGAGCAAAAGCAAGCACATCACATGCCAAGAGCAAAAGCAAGAGAGAAAGGGGAGGTCCCAAACTCTTAAAAAACCAGATCTAATGTGAACTAACTGAACAAGAACACCCTTATCACCAAGAAGATGGGGCTAAACCATTCATGACAGATCTGACCTCATGATCCAATCACCACCCACCAGGCCCCACTCCAACACTGGGACTCACATTTCAACACGAGATTTGGAGGGGATGAACATCTGAACCATATCACCATCTCAACAAAAAAAAAATGTTTTTTATTGTTGTTGTTGTTGTTTAAAATAGCTAAGAAGGATGGCACATGCCTGTAGTCTCAGCTACTCAGGAGGCTGAGGTGAGAGGATCACCTGGGGCCAGGAGGTCAAGGCTGCAGTGACCCAGGACTGCAGTCCTGCCTGGACAACAGACAAAAATCTTATCTCAAAAAAAAAAAAAAAAAACTAAAGCTTATCAAAATATCTACAGTTACTTTATTTGAGAACCTGATCTACGGTATAAACAGATTTTTGTAAGAGCATATTTCCAACCCTTAGATGGCAAGGAACTAAGCTCCCACTGAGAACCTGTTTTCACTGGAGACAGAAAGCCAAGATGGAGTCCACACCTCCAGGTGCACACAGTCAAGTAAAACAAAGAGACAAATAAGCAGTCGGATGGGAAAATGTATAAAACTGGTACAAATACAAGGCAAAAAGTGATATGGAGCCACAACCAAGATTTTGTTGTTTGTATTATTTGGTGAAATACAGAATGTTCAATAATGTCTTTGCATATCTTACTGATTTTTTATCACTCAGAAGTACAGGAAAGACATTGAAGCAACAGTCTCTAGACTTAATTATGTCTACTAGGAAAAAACAAGTTGGAGCTACAAAATCAAAAAGGAAATGGGGGTGGGAAAGTAGCAATATTGTCGTAAGCTTATGACATTAAAAACAAAACAAGTAAACACAGAAGAACAATGAGTACAGCCAGGTTTTAGACGAGCCCCATTGATCTGAGAGTCTAAAATGAACACAGCTCAATTGGAGTGGACATCCTGGAAAAGAGTCATTTGATCTATACATCTGCCCATAGTCCACATAGGAAAAGAACAGAAAGGAAGAAAGGAATACAAAAATGTATGTGCCTCGATACCTAAAAGGGAGCTCTCTGGTGATCTAAAGTTTTTAAAGGTCATTTACAAATAATGAAAGAATAGGCATTTGATCGAGAAGATTTATGAGACTCCCCTTTAAGATATTTATATTTTACTTCTGGCCTATGTGAAGAAAATGGAAATAATATTTGCGGTTTTGTTCTAAATCCGATTCAAAGAAGCTTAGACTGGCAAGCTGAAAATGTAAAACTCTGGGAGAAATCTGTGTGCTCCCTCAGGAATTGGAGACTTGCATACCAACAATAAGAGAAAATGACACACTATGCTGGTCATTTTCTGAAGAAGGAAAATAAAAGGCTAGATAAAAAAGAAAAAGGTGCTTTGAAATACCATTACATGCATAACTTTGGTGGACAGCCCTGGAAACGAGGGAAAAAGAGGATGCACGGACCATTGAAGAATCAGGGGCCTACAATCCTAGACTTTGCCCACACATCTGGAACATTTCAATAAAGGACATGGAGATAAGATTGACAGCTTCATGTCAGACACAATTAGAGGAATGAGGGTTTCAGTCCCTGATATGTAAGATGAAAGTAAAGTCAGACAAAAGCAGAAATAATAGCAACTCCTTAGATAAAAGTGAATAGGACAGAGATACTTGTGGAATAAATAAGAAAGTCACCAAAATCATTCCCCTTTAAACTTAGTAATGTTTTGACAACCCTTGCTGACATTCCAGCACTTGAGTCTAAGGATGTATCAGAATCTTCCATGAAGTGTTCTAGTCATTTCTTAATACTCGTTATTTTTAAAAAGCATTACCATAGTTTGTCAACTCATCTTTGTTATTTTTAAAAGGCGTTATCATAGTTTGTCAACTCATTTTCACAATACAGTGTACCTAAATGAAAATATATGAAGATTGTGTTTTAACTATGGCTCTAACACAGGTTTTTTGCCCCACAAAAAAATAATAATTTCTGATTCAACAGATAAAAGATGCCACATCATTAGAACTTTAATGATAGCCTCTTTCACTTGAATTTAACTTTCAACTTAAAGCTTTAAATTTTTTAAGTCAGTGCTATCACACTGAAACAAGAGAATGGAAATGCATTTGTTCACATTTTACCTCTTTCAAGTAAAGAAAATTTGAGGTGACATGTCAGAAAACATACATGGTAAAATCTAGTAGACATTCGTTAAAATCTTTAGAAATTTAAAGAAAAATTAGAACCCGGGACAGAGATATGACCACTCTATGCCTTATAATTTGCAAGATTGTTGTTGTGAATGCAAATATTACCCTACTCTTCCTGGTAAAATATCATTGTTTTCACTATCATGAAAAAACTTTGAACCTCTACCTATGAAATGATGTATTTAAAAAGTACATGTTGTTTGTGTCTTTCTTTTGTTAATATCATGGAAAAGGCAGAGTCAACAATAATCTCTGTCCTCCTCAAAATCCTTACAGCTTTTTATACCATTCCAAGTATGTTCTGTGGACCAGCAGCAATGGCATCACCTGGGAGCTTTTAGAAATCCAGACTCTTAAGCCCAATTCCAGACCTGCTGAATCAGAAGCTGCATTTCGAGATCCTCACATGCTCTCTTGCATATCAAAGATGGAGAACTACAAATCTGTAACACTAATCCTCCAGCAAAACTATCATTACCTCAGAGTAGAAACTAGGTTATTCCCTTCTTTTTTCCAAGACACCAAGCACAGTAGAGAAAACATTATATGGGTTGAAAAAAAGGTTAAATAAAATTATTTTAAATAAATGAACAATTATAAAATGGAAAAAATTAGACCAAGAAGGTCAAAATTCAGGACCAAAATCAATTCGTTACAATTCAAAATTAGACTGAGTTATATACTTTAATAATAATGTTATTTTAAATAATAATGACTAATATGTATTACTTAGGTGTGGCAGATACTAATAAGCACTTGTTGTCATCTTCCTCACAACTCTGAGGTAGTATTACCCCATTTTCTTAGTGAGGAAATTGAGATTTTTAGATTAAACAAATTCTCCAAGTCAACTGTTTGAAAGCAGTAGGACTACAATCTAAATACAGGCTACCTGATTGCAAAACCGTATTTTTAGCTTCCAAGCTCTGAGTTTCTATATGATGCAAAAGTCCAAGGCTGCATGCTGAGTCCAGGACCTTGGAAAGCTAACAATAGATCAGGTGATTAAATCTTATCAAAGTGTCACTCAAACAATTGAATCCTATCAAAGTTGATAGCTAAGTAGGTCACATTTTTAAACAACTGTAGCTTGCTTATGTTTGTGATTCTGTAAAATAATAGGCCTGATTCTACAAATTTTAAAAGTATATTCTTACATCAATGGAGATGAGAAATAGGGAAATACACTGGATAAGAAACGGCAAGAATGCATACACATATATATAATATCCATCCACATTTCAAAATAATATATATTCATCCTTGTGGATGTTCCCAAGTATAAGCTTTCTGTTACCCTTGACAAAAGTTGTCAAGTGCAATTAATCCTCTCTACAGCTAGAGAAACCAAGGTTCCAGTCAGTCAGTGCCCATCAGAGCCTCTTCAGCTGACATGTGAACTCATTGTTAAGGTATTCATGTTTACCATCACTCTCTACATTTGGTTTCTCTTGTTGGTGGAGAATATAAAGAAGATAGCAGGTGTGTGTATCTAATTGTATGGATATGGACCATGTGTATAATGAATGCTATCACAGATGGAGGTGAATGTGCAGGTGAAAAGACACCTGAAAGGTGGAGTCGATGATCCATGAGGGAGAAGAGGGTACATTCCTCCATTAGTGCTAGAACTTTGTTTTGTTCTTCATGATATCCCCAGTGCTATGTCTGGTACTTAGGAGATGTTTGATTCCTTTTATTCGGTGAATACCCATTGGGTGTTTCACTACTAGATACTCAAATTTACCCATTGAAACTTCATAATCAATAATATCTGGATTCGAGTATCAGTCTTACTAGTTCTATAATTTTAAGTAAGTTGTTTAACCCATAACACCTCAATTTCCTCATATATAAAATGAACATAATTATGCTAATCACATTAAGGTAAGAGAATAGAGTGAAACACTGTGTGCACATTGCTTAGCATGGCTCATGGCACCTTGCATGCCCAATAAGTGTAGCTGGAGATATCAGGTCTCCAGTGGGTTACATTCAGCCTCAGTTTTTACCATGACATCCTAGCCTAGCTTATTTTTCAGATGTATAGACCAGAAAGAACCATGAACTGACAGGACTTCAGTGGTAGAGCCATGACCAGGAGCAGACCCTTGACTGTGTCTAGCCCTCCTCATTCACAATTCACAGGAGAAAGTCTTTCTTTAAAATAAGATGGGCCAGGTGCAGTGGCTCATGCCTGTAATCTCAGAATTTTTGATAGGCCAAGGTGGGTGTATCACTTGAGGTCAGAAGTTCAAAACCAGCCTGGCCAAAGTGGCAAAACATCTCTACTAAAAATACAAAAATTAGCCGAGTGTGGTGGCAGGTGCCTGTAGTCCCAGCTACTTGGGAGGTTGAGGCAGGAGAATTGCTTTAACCTGGGAGGCAGAGGTTGCAGTGAGCCAGTATCATGCCACCCCAGCCTGGGACTGGGCCACAGAGTGAGACTCCATCTCAGAAAAACAAAATCACACATAGAGGTCTCCCTTGTATGTCTTTCACCGTCAGAAAGCATCTCTTCAACCTCTTACACACTCCCAACACCTGAGTGGATTCCCACCTAAACAATAAAGAAGACCCTATAGAGGAGCCATGGTCACAAAATTCAAAGTTGCCCTCCTCATTTGTGAAGAGGAAATACTTATTTCACTTCTGCTACTTATTAGGCCACTCATCCTTGGATAATATGAAAATAATTCAGATCAACTACCCCCATATTTAGATTTCCTTGATATTTAGAGGTTTTGAGTTCTTTATATTCCTTTACCCAGGCCCTAAGGGGATATATCTGATAGAGAAATTGCCTGGGAACTTGAGCCCCCACTGTTGTATGCTTTTTTGGATGATGAAAAGAAGAGGAGGTAGATCCAATGAATGACAAAGGAAGAATTAAGCTCTACGATGGCATAATTTATAAGGTTATTCTGAGTGTGACAATTATGACGTTGAAAAGAGGCAGTATAGTGGGATGGTTACTTAGAAAGCTATGATCTGTGAGCCAAATTTGTCTTATGGCCTGTTTTTATAAGGCCTGCAAGCTGAAACTAGATTTTACATTTGTGAAGGGTTATAAAAGGAGGAGGAGGAGAAGCAGCAGCAGTGGTTATATGAGGTCTACAAATAAAATATTAAATATCTGGCCCTTTTCAAATACAGTTTGCCAAGCCCTGGTTAGACTTCAGAGCTACACTGCCTGAGATCAGGTCACATTAGGACACCTAACAGAAAAAAACTCTACAATTCAGTTTCTTCATCTTCTAAATGAGAAAATAGTATTTACCTGTTTCTGGCACAAAACAAACCCCCAGTTAAATATTTTCTTTCATTATTTATGTTGATCCAAGGAAAGCAAGATAAGTGAAATTAGCTCAAATGTGATTTTCTTATTCCTCTTCTAATTCTGATTTATCATTATATTTCCAGCACTTGGCACACAGTAGATGCACAGGAAGTAGTTAATGAGTATTTAATGAGTTAATGGGTATTAGTGTCTTTGATTTTTTTAATGTATTTTAACTTTTTCTATAAGTTTATGTTCCAAATTAAATATTTACTTTTTGGCCAGACAAATAAATGAAAGTTTTTAAAAATAAAGTTTTTTACATGTAACTGATCTTCCAAAAAGTAAATTACAGGGAAAAAAATAAAAAGAAAAGAAATCCAGTAAGTAAACTATGGATTCAAAGATAATAAATTAATACAATGTGTAAATCTTAATTTTGAATTTGACATTATTTTTTAAAGTTATTCATAAAATAATTGGAAATGTGAACACAGAATGGATATTTGATGATATATCAAGGAATTACTATTAAAGTGTTGTATTATGTATTGTTGTGTTAAAAACAGAATCCTAATCATTCAAAGATAAAAACTGAACTCTATATAACAGAAAATATATAACATCTGGAATTTTCTTTAAAATAATATGAATCATTACAGTCTATGCATGTAACAAAATATCACATGTATCCCATAAATATGTACAAATACTGTATATCAATTAAAAATTATAATTGAATCCATTATTAAATAGGAGACAAAAGACAAATTTCCCATGCAAAAGAATTCCAAGTATCTTATGTAGATACTTCCTCAAGGAGAAGAAACATACCTTAAGTGTGGACCGGTTACAGTGACTTCCCTAGAGGGTGGGTAGCTTTACTGAAGAAAAACCTAACAAACATTACTTCACCCAGGTGATCAAGGCCAACATCAGCAGTCATAAATCAGGTTGATAGTGTGATGTGACATGATGTGATGAAAATGGCTCTTCACCTCTGTGAATAACCCATAACCTCACTCTTATGAGAAAAAAAAAAACCAGACCAATTCTAATAGGGTATTTATTCTAAAAATACCTGACTAGAATTCCTCAAAATGGTCAAGGTCTTCAAAAGCAAGAAAAACTGTCACAGCCAAGGACAACTAAATAAATGGTATTTCAGGTAGGATCCTGAAACAGAAAAGGGGCGTTAGGCAAAAAATAAGGAAATCTAAATAAGCAATTGACTTTGGTTAATAATAATGTATCAATATTGGTTATTATTTATAACAAATGCATCATAATAATGTAAGATCGTAATAATAGGAGAAATTGGGTGTGATATATAGAAGAACCCTCTGTACTATCTTCTCAATTTTTCTGCAAATCTAAAACTGTTCTAAAAAATAATTTCTAAAATATGGGTTGAATGGGGGTTGGGGGTGGGGGAGGGGGAATTGATGCCTGAATAGATTAAACAAGATTTGGCCTAGAACAAATAATTGTGAAAGTTGGGATATGAGTATAGACAGATTCATTAACTGTTCTTTACATAGTCTACTGAACATATTTAGTAGATTGTGCTGTCTACTAAATATGTTTGAAGTTTTCACTGAAAATGTTAAGAAAAAATAACTTTTTTTTTTTTTTTTTTTTTTTTTCAGAAAAGAAGGTTAAGAAATAGGGACCTAAAATGTGGTATACATGGGTATACACACACACACACACGCACACACACACACACACCATGCAATACTACTCAGCCATAAACTCAGCCATTAAAAAAAACACACACACACAGAATGTCTTTTGCATCAACTTGGATGGAGCTGGAGGCCATTATTCTAAGTGAAGTAACTCAGCAACGAACAACTAAATACTGTTATTCTCACTTAGAAGTGGGAGCTAAGTTATGGGTACACAAAGGCATACAGAGTTGTTTTATGGATGTTGGAGACTTAGAAGTATGGAGGGTGAGAGGGGGATGAGGGATGAAAAAAATATCTATTTGGTACAATGTACACTATTTGGTGATGGGTACATTAAAATCCCAGACTTCACTACTGTACGGTTCATCCACGTAAACATAAAACCACTTGTCCCCTCAAGGCTGATGAAATAGAAAAGTTAAAATAAAATGGAAAAAAGCGTGTCCCAAACTACATTTTTCCTGACAGTTATACAAAAACATTGTAATTCTATATGTATATATATAAAATTTCCCATGCAAAATAATTCCAAATATATAATGTAGATACTCGTGAAAACATCAGTAAGATGTTCATGTACACTAAGAAATGTATACTAAGTTTCAAGTACTAAGAAACCTTAGAAATAAGAAGTTTGATTTTGGCATACTAATTCAATATAAAGTACCACTGTTTACTAAACAGTAATCTCATAACTACTGTTCACAGGAGACAGCTGTGATCTCTATTAAAATAGATTTGTGCTATATATAAATTTGTAGATGATACCCATCTCTTTCTAAATTTATGGAAGAGTCGTGTGAATTAAATTATTCCATATTAATGCTCCTGAGTTCACCTATGCTCTACCTCCAATATTACTGTTTCAGATTACTTTATGAACTCCATCCATTAGGTGTGGGATTAAGGCTGTGCTAATGAACAAGTGCCTATAATTCAGTAATCACTACAGAAGCACCAACTCATATTTTACAGAATTTGTTACATAATGGATGTATATGTCACTTTTTTATTAAATATGAGAATAGTGAGTAAATATGAGAATAATGGTACTTGATATGTTAAAAGTCTTTAAAAACAATCATTAAACAACAAAAACATTTCTCTCAGCTAATTTATCTTCTAAGATACTTTACTCTCAAAGAACTAGTCAAACAATCTAATTAAATGCAGTAAAATAATTAGTATAACAGTTACAAAAATGATAGAAGTAAGTAACCCATTCTGTTAGTAGGGAAACTGCGGCAATGAGAGATGAAATCCAAACTCACAGAACTGTTGAGTGACCAAGCCAGATATATAAACACAAGCTAGAGTAAAGTTAAAGCTCATGGTTTTGCACTATAATAGATGCCTCTCTTGTGAAATATTCTATACAAAAATCCAAACTGAAAAGTCTAAATTGCTCCATTACCCTAGCATTGGCCCCATCTCTTCTCCCGCAAACCAGGTCAACAGCGTTCTGGCCATTAGGCCATCAAAGTTAGTAGACACGTATACAGCCTGGGTTTTGTTCTTGTTTACCCTCGATTTCCTTGTGCAGCTCATTTTTCGGTATATTTATCAACATATTATAATGATTTTTATTGCTATGTTATTTGATCCTCAACAACAATTTTCACCTGTTTAACTGTAGCCATTGGTATAGTTGTGGGTGTTTATGGAGTTAGCAAGTTCCCTTCTTGCAATGCAAGGGATTTTTGCTGTTATTTATTAAATATGTTAGACTGATGATGTACAAAATAAGTATCTGCAAGCAAGGTTGACTGTACTTAAGATATTGCCTGTAATAAGAATTATGCAGGAGTTGCAAAATCTGTACTTTCTTAATGCTAAGTAGAGTCTGCATAATACAATGGACTGCTCGAGGATTCCCTTGGTTATTCCAAACCTCACTGCTTTCATTCATACATTCAGTCATGTAGATGAGACATAACTCCAGAAAAGTTAAAGAAAACATTGGTTATAAGTAGCATCTTCAGGAAACTATGTACTTTGTTTACACCACTTTTCTGAAGGGATCATGTTTCACATGGGCTCAGCGAAGGGTTTGTTGAAAAAATGAATGAGATAATGCCTGTAAATCCTGGAAACTTTCTGAACTAAAGTTACCATATACAGACTTTACCCAGGAAACACTTTAACAAGCTGAGTCACCAACAACACTCTTCCATACGCCCTGAAATCATTAGCTGGCGCTTTTACATGTAAAAGCCAGTATTTTGTCAGGGGCCTCAATAACATGTAGAGTTCTCAGGAACACTGAATTCTAATGCCACTGTTAATCCTCACCAATTTTTTAAAACTGTGTGTTTTAGCTTCACCTACAAAAGACCTAACAGAGATTTCCTACAGAACAAACATCAGCAGAGAGGATAATTGTAATGCCCTTTACAAAAACAACTGTTATGACTACTTAGCCAGAGCCAGCAATGTTGGAACTTGTCCCCACTTGCTGAGAAATCCAGGAGTTGTTCTAGTGAGCCACCGTTACTCACACATTAGACAAGCCTCCCAGCCTGGCTCATGATGGGTCTTGTCGTAATTCAGCTGGAGCCACTGGTAAATATCCACCTGTCTATTACTCATTAATAGAGAGAGACAGGATGTCAGCTGTTTCCGTGACTTGGAGAAACATAGGCTTTTATCACCTTCTGGCTTACTCTCAAAGTAATATTAGAAACAATAAGGCAGACAAAGATAAAAAAAGGGCAGGAAGATGCAATGTCAAAAATAAAAATAAATCATCATTGGCTGAAGGATACAAAGATGATAGCCTTTAAGTTGCTTTGCAGGCTTTCATAATTCAACTTTAGCAGTTTAGTCATCTTAGAAGATAGGGAAAAACAGACTCCAAACTGATTTACATATTAGAAAAATTTATTCTGCTAGTGCTGGTGGAGATTATCTTTGTTGTTTATTAACCCCCATCACTAATATTTAAATTATATTACTTGTGCTGACCACTGTTTGAATAGTAAATAATTTATACATCATAATGTGTTTAATTATGACAAAATAAGGCAGACCAAAATTGCTTACTGTCTTCAATTTTAATCCCAGAAATTGCTTCCTGTGTCAGTTATAAAACTAGTGGTCTTAAACTCTCAAGTTCAGCAGTTTAACACAATAGTTTATTTCTCACTCATCTAATAGTCCAGGGCAGGTGCTCAAGGATAAGAGAGCTTCCTGTTACATGAGCCATCAAGGACTCAGGCCTCATCCATTCTGTGGCTCTGTCACCCTTTAGAACTATGTCATCTTCTGCATTCATCAGAGGGAGGGCACAGGGAGCATGAAGAAGGCACAACACTGATCACATTGTCCAGGAAGTGACACACATCACACATGGGGCCTGCCTAAAGGCAAGAGGACTCAGATATGAAGTCTTGGATGGGCGGCCACTGCCCTTGTCCTCTACACCTGGGAAGGGGAAACATACATTCGAAAGGACAGTGAGCCACCTCTGCCACAAGCACAAATCTATAGGGATGAGGCACATGAAGAAAATTATTTCCAAATGGCTCCTCATTCATTGGATAATGCCCGAAATTTTACGAAGTTTCCATAATTTGACTGACATCTGTTATAAGGCAAACATTCTTCCAACTATTTCGTTATTTACATTGTGAATGACTTTCTGCTTCTTCATCTATAGAAGAAATTTATAGCATTAAAGGGGCACTAAAAAAAAAATCCTGAGACTATGGAGATGAAAGAAGAGTGGCAAGAGAGCTTTGGAATCTCTCTCTCTGAGGCCACCTCGAACCTATGGGCAGAGCCCTGGGACCATGCCACTCATAGTTGTACTCCTCCCCAACTAAACTGAGAAATAGTTTCTGCCCTTGGCGATAAAAAAAACTCAGTAACTCCAGAAACTCATGGTTAGTTGCATCTCTAGCCAGTCAGGCTCTAGTCCTGTAACCAGGACTGGTATGTGGCCTTTTGTCAGCAGCTGTGACAAAGCTCATGCCTTGAAACAGTTCCTGCAACTGGATCCTTACCTCCATATCTGAATAATTACTTAACTTTGCATGGCAATTTTAAATATGTCAGTCTCATACAAGCTTTGCAGTAATTAAGAAGTGACGGAAGAATTATTATTCTCTTACAAAAATAAAGACTCACAGGGATGTTAAGAACACACTCAAGTTCCATGACAAAGCTGAGACCTGAAGTCAGACCTGAGTCCCCAGCCAATATTCCTTCTATGATGAAATACTGTCCTACTGGATACGCCTCTCTCTCTCTCAGCCTGGGGCTTCAGGCCCTCCTTGCTGGCACAGCCCTCTAGTCCTCGTGTCTGGAGTTCTATTCCATTAATGTCTTTATTGCACAGATAATTATGGATCAATAAATACTAGGAGTCAAGCACTTGGTTGGTGACAAAACAAACATGCTGCTTCCCGTTTGGGGGTTAGTCTACTTATCAACACATCAATGTATAATTTCACATAAGGATAAGTGCTACAAAAAAAAGTGCTGAAATAGAATCAAGCAGGTGGCAGAGGTGGGGATACAGGGAAAGGAAACCTATTTGAGCAGGGCTGTCAGGAAAACCTCTTTGTGGAGTTGACATTTAAGCCAAGACCTGAAAAATGACATCAGTGGTGTGAAGAAAGTGGTTGTATTGGTGGGGTGAGAGTCTCTAGATTAGGAAAGCTTGACGGCACATGAAATCAGGAGGCCAGTGTGCCTGAAGTGTGGCAGGGGAGGGAGCAGAGGTGCATTTGGAGTAGGGTGTGGGCCCAAGCATGGAGGAGTTAGGATTTATCTGATTGACAACTGGGATCCACTGAAGAGATTTAGCAGAAGAGTAATGTAAGCACATTTATTAAAAGATTATTCTGCTGGTACTATGGAGAATAGAGGGAAGAAGGAACAGATGATGGCAAAGAGGCACTGCAGTGGCCCAGGGATGAGATGATACCTCGGAGTATGGTGGTGGTAGACAGAGAAGGTAAACATGCAAAGTTGAGATGCATTTGGGAGATAGAACTCGCTGATGGTTGCACTTTGAGGAAAAAGAGAAAAAAAAAACATTAAGTTTGGCTTTTCGGGTTTTTGGCTTTTGCAATGGGACTAAGCTCAGCTTCTGAACTAGGGAAGGATGACTTTGTCACTTTACAATGACCATATTTCTCAATGCTAAGATGCATTTTTTTTCCTGCAATTTGGTGTTTCTGAAATCAATACGTGTCTTACAATCAATATCAAAGGAAAACTCCAGATAAGCTGTGACAACATTGTCTTCCCGTATAAATATGTGAAGTTGGCCCAGGGTGGAAGACATCTGTCCGTTCATCAGATTGTCACCTACACTATTTGCACTGATTACACAACACATGGTGAATCTTAATTTGCTTTACTTAACATGTTTGCATAGAGATTACACTACAAAGCAGCCTTGAAACAATAAGACATTGTATATGCAGAAGAACAAGAAATACATTAAATAAAGCTGGAGAATACAAATTTACCATAAATGAAGCACATATTTGCCCCCAGAAAACTGTTTTACCATAAAACAGTGAGCTAATGTTTTTCAGGCTCTGAATATTAAAGATAGCCACAAGAAGATAAACTGGGGCTCATGGTGGGGCAGGAGGGAGGGATGTGACTAAAAGAGCTGTCATTAAGATATGTACAAATATGTTACCTAAGCTAGGCACCGTGGCTCATACCAGTAATCCCAACACTTTCAGATGCTGAGGTAGGAGGATCACTTGAGCTCAGGAGTTCAGGACTAGCCTGGGCAATATAGTGACACCCAGTCTTTACAAATGAATTAATTTAAATAGCTGGGCCTGGTGGCATGCACCTGTAGTCCCAACTACTCAGGAGGCTGAGAGGAGGGGATCATTTGAGCTGAGTCTGAGGTTACAATGAGCTATGACACTGCACTCCAGCCTGGGTGACAGAGTAAGACACTCTCTCAAAACAAATTTACATACACACACACACACACACACACACACAGCTTGTCCTATACCAGATAATGTATTAAAGGCAATACACAGTGTTCAGTCCTGAGGATTTTCAGTGATAGGAAAGATTAATTTGAGCCATTCAGATACTAATTATCTATCTGATTAAAACATTCAGGTGACTTACGAAGAAGCTATTTGAATGTCAGTAAGACAAAGTTTAATTTTGATAAGAGGATATGCCAACCATTTCAATTGAACTTTGATTTTCCCTACGTTTTAAAAAAGAAAAAAAAGCATCTTGGCTGTGTTGCGGGGAGGGGAGTGTACCCCAAGCCCCATATTAAGAGGCATGTGGTATCTGACATCTAGGCCCTGCCCAGTAGGCAATCCAGTGTGACAAGGAGAGACAGAATCAGCTCTTTGTTTTCTAGCAAGTTGAATGCAGCCTGATCTCTGAGTGCATGACGAGAGCGAGAAAGAAGTAGCCAACCTGGGTCCTAAAACTTCAGACTGAGGACGCAACCCCTGGCCCTGAGAAGTGGCATCTTTCATTAGGTATGAGACTTATATAAGAATCCGCCTGACAAACCATGGTGACCTGTGCCAGGAGCCAGGCATGGAAATAAATGAAGACCAAGCAAATGAGAACAGGTAAAGGCTATTTATTCAGAGCTAGAGTGAGGGTTAGCCACCATAATTCATTTGTAAACAGAAACTCAAAGGAGTGGAAAAGCCTTATAGTGGGGGAAAAAGAGGCAGCTTCAGGAGGCTATTGGCATGGGAAAGCTTTAGGTGGGCTGTCTAGAAGCAAAGCACCCTATGTGGTAAGTTAGGGTATATATTAAATTTTCTTGGGTTGGTCTGAAGTAGGATGCAGAGACAAAAATAAGAGAGGATGTTATTAGTCAAGTCCTGGCACCTGTAGCTGATGGTTGCAGGGGTTATTGTTTAGGTTTCTAGCTGGTTGCTAGACATACTTTTCTGACTTCCTACAAGTCTGACTTATAGACAGGCTGGCATCCTGAGCTGATGACTAAATAATCAAGTTCTTGGCTGGCTGCTGCAGATTGTAGGTCAGAGCTCGATTTCATGTATGTTCTGACCATTCTCAGTTTGTAGGTCAGTCTCTTACAGGGTTCCAAAGACCTTACTCCAATAATGACCAGCAAAGTCTCAGGCAGAGGAGGGCTATACTTGGTAACAACACCACCTGGCAAGAAAAGCTTGTATTTCTAGCAGCACAGTTCCTTTAGGAGGACCATGTATAGCACTGCTGTCACTGTGGAAGAAGATATCTGCTGTAGAACTTACCCAGCTAAGTACTGAGTATTTCTTTCAGAAGTACTGAAGAAACCTAGAAATGGATTTCAATTAATTTTGGATCTGAGCTAAATTAGGGGCAGGTGAGGAAGAGAATAGGTTTCAGCAAAGCAACCAAAATTTTTGATAGAACTCAACTCTTGCAAAATACCATCTTTGCCATCAATTTTACTTTACTCATCATCTATGACATACCTATGAGTGTAATTAAGCAAAAGTTTCTCATCATTTAAAAAAATAGGTAAAAGGGGATTGGACTCAAGATGGCGCTGTGAGAACAACCCAGGACTGGAGCTCTCGTTGTGTCCACGGAAAGGTGAGTCTGAGCTGCATTTCCAGACTGATCTTTGTTGCCCACGGAACGGGGAAATTCCCAAGTGAAGAGGAGACGCGGGACGCCAGGCAGAACCTCCGCCTGGCGAAGCCGGCAGCCGGGGTGGCGGCAGCCGGCCCTACCCAGCGCTCACCACAGGGCGCGCTTGTCCGGGTGCCCCGTTGAACCGGCAACCGGAGACGTGAGAGGGCTGGACTTGAGACTGAGCTAGACTTGGACAGTGGGACAGCCAGGGGATCGCAGGGACAGAGCGTTAGGGTTGGCCCAGTGGGACGATTTCAAACAAGCCCCGGGCAGACGGCCCGAGACACTCTGAGGGGGAGGGGCGTCCACCATTACCGAGGCAACCCGCCCCAACTGAGATACACGCCCATGGCTGATGCAGCAAGCCATTGCCGAGGCAACCCGTCCCTACTGAGATACAAGCCCACTGCTGACGCAGCCTGCCGTTGCCGAGGCAACCCGTCCCTACTGAGATACACGCCCACTGCTGACGCAGCCTGCCATTGCCGAGGCAACCCGCTACAACAGAGAGACTCCGCCGCAGGGCGTGGTGGAGACCACAGCAGAGCCTGCAGGAACAGGGCGAATCACACAACAGCAGGGCGGAGCCGCGGCAGCCAAACAGTGGCTAGTCTGCGTCCTAGCTGGGCAGGACACCTGATCGGACATCCAAAAATAAAGCCCAAACCCCTCAACACAGAGCATTTGAGAAAAAAAAAGGGGTTTTTAATGAGCTCTGTTGCTGCAGAATCAAACATAACAGCCTAACAGCCCTGAATGAACAAAAGAGCTCACAGCTCAGCAATTAAGCCCCTATAAAGTACAAACTGTCTCCTCAAGCAGCTCCCTGACCCCTCTAGATCCAAAAGACTGACATTAGGCAGGCATCATCCTGGGACAAAGATAGCAGAAAAAGAAACTGGTAGCATCCCTCGCTGTGCCACACCTGCTAGAGGTGCACCCCAGACAAGCAGGGTCTGGAGCGGACCTCAGCAGTCGTACAGGGAAGGGGCTAGACTGGTAGAAGGAAAACCAAGCAACAGAAATACTCCATCATCAACATTCTGGGTGTCCACTCAGAGACCCAATCGAAAAGTCAGCAACTACGCAGACGACCAGCGGACAAATCCACAAAGATGGGAAGAAACCAGCGCAAAAAGGAGGAAAACACCCGAAACCAGAACACCTCGCCTCCTAGAAAGGACCAAAACTCCTCACCAGCAAGGGAACAAAGCTGGACGGAGAATGACTGCGATGAAATGACGGAATTAGACTTCAGAAGATGGATAATGAGAAACTTTTGTGAGCTAAAAGATCATGTATTAAATCAATGCAAAGAAACTAAGAACCTTGAAAAAAGATTTGAAAAAAGATTCGAGGAAATGATAACAAGAATGGATAACTTAGAGAGGAATATGAATGAATTAAAGGAGCTGAAAAACACAATACGAGAACTTCGCGAAGCAAACACAAGTTTCAATAGCCGAATTGACAAAGCAGAAGAAAGAATATCTGAAGTCGAAGACCAACTCAATGAAATAAAACGAGAAACCAAGATCAGAGAAAAAAGCGCAAAAAGGATTGAACAAAGACTCCAAGAAATGTGGGACTATGTGAAAAGATCTAACCTACGTTTGATAGGTGTACCAGAAGGGGACGAAGAGAATGAATCCAAGCTGGAAAATACTCTTCAGGACATCATCCAGGAAAATTTCCCCCACCTAGCAAGACAGGCCAACACTCAATTGCAGGAAATACAGAGAACACCACAAAGATATTCTGCAAGAGGAGCAACCCCAAGGCACATAATCGTCAGATTCAACAGGGTTGAAATAAAGGAGAGAATACTAAGGGCAGCCAGAGAGAAAGGTCGGGTCACCCACAAAGGGAAGCCCATCAGACTCACAGCATATCTCTCGGCAGAAACACAACAAGCCAGAAGAGAGTGGGGGCCAATATTCAACATTCTTAAAGAAAAGAACTTTCAACCCAGAATTTCATATCCAGCCAAACTGAGCTTCAGAAGTGAAGGAAAAATAAAATCCTTTACGAACAAGCAAGTACTCAGAGATTTTGTCACCACCAGGCCTGCTTTACAAGAGCTCCTAAAAGAGGCACTACACATAGAAAGGATCAACCAGTACCAGCCATTCCAAAATCACACTGAATGCTAAAGAGCATCAACATAATGAAGAATCTACAACAACTAACAGGCAAAACAGCCACTTAGCATCAAAATGGCAGTATCAAATTCACACATAACAATATTAACCCTAAATGTAAATGGACTAAACGCACCAATCAAAAGACACAGACTGGCAAATTGGATAAAAATCCAAAACCCATCAGTGTGCTGTATCCAGGAAACCCATCTCACATGCAAGGATACACAAAGGCTCAAAATAAAGGGATGGAGGAAGATTTACCAAGCTAATGGAAAGCAAAAAAAAGCAGGAGTTGCAATTCTCATCTCTGATAAAATAGACTTTAAAGCAACAAAGATCAAAAGAGACAAAGAAGGCCATTACATAATGGTAAAAGGATCGCTACAACAAGAAGAGCTAACGATCCTAAACATATATGGACCCAATGCAGGAGCACCCAGATACATAAGGCAAGTTCTTAATGACTTACAAAAGGACTTAGACTCCCACACAATAATAATGGGAGACTTTAACACTCCACTGTCAATACTAGACAGATCAACCAGACAGAAAATCAACAAGGATATCCAGGGCTTGAACTCAGACCTGGAGCAAGCAAACCTGATAGACATTTACAGAACTCTCCACCCCAAATCCACAGAATATACATTCTTCTCAGCACCACATCACACCTACTCTAAAATTGACCACAAAATTGGAAGTAAAGCACTGCTCAACAAATGCAAAACAACTGAAATCATAACAAACAGCCTCTCAGACCATAGTGCAATCAAGTTAGAACTCAGAATTCAGAAACCGACCCAGAACCACACAGCTTCATGAAAACTGAACAACTGGCTCTTGAATGTTGACTGGGTAAACAACGAAATGAAGGCAGAAATAAAGAAGTTCTTCGAAAACAATGAGAACGAAGACACAACGTGCCAGAACCTCTGGGACACATTTAAAGCAGTCTCTAGAGGAAAGTATATAGCAATAAGTGCCCATATGAGGAGAATGGAGAGATCCAAAATTGACACCCTATCGTCAAAATTGAAAGAGCTAGAGGAGCAAGATCAAAAAAACTCAAAACCCAGCAGAAGACAAGAAATTACTAAGATCAGAGCTTAGCTGAAGTAGATTGAGACACGAAAAACCCTTCAAAAAATCACTAAATCCAAGAGCTGGTTTTTTGAAAAGATCAACAAAATAGACAGACCACTAGCCAGATTGATTAAAAAGAAAAGAGAGAACAACCAAATAGATGCAATAAAAAATGATAAAGGGGAAATCACCAGAGATTCCACAGAAATTCAAACCATCATCAGAGAATATTACAAACAACTCTATGCACATAAACTAGTAAACCTGGAAGAAATGGATAAATTCCTGGACTCCTGTGTCCTCCCAAGCCTAAACCAGGAGGAAGCTGAAACTATGAATAGACCAATAACAAGGTCTGAAGTTGAGGCAGCAATTAAGAGCCTACCACACAAAAAAAGCCCAGGTCCAGACGGGTTCACAGCCAAATTCTACCAGACACACAAGGAGGAGCTGGTACCATTCCTTCTAAAACTATTTCAAACAATCCAAAAAGAGGGAATCCTTCCCAAATCATTTTATGAGACCAACATCATCCTGATACCAAAACCCGGCAGAGACCCAATGAGAAAAGAAAACTTCAGGCCAATATCCATGATGAACATAGATGCAAAAATCTTCAATAAAATATTGGCAAGCCGAATGCAACAGCAAATCACAAAACTTATTCACCATGATCAAGTAGGATTCATCCCAGGGATGCAAGGCTGGTTCAACATACGCAAGTCTATCAACGTCATTCACCACATAAACAGAACCAAAAACAAAAACCACATGATTATCTCAATTGATGCAGAGAAGGCATTTGACAAAATTCAACAGCTCTTTATGCTAAAAACCCTCAATAAACTCGGTATCGATGGAACGTATCTCAAAGTAATAAAAGCTATTTACGACAAACCAACAGCCAATATCATACTGAATGGGCAAAAACTGGAAGCATTCCCTTTGAAATCTGGCACTAGACAAGGATGCCCTCTCTCACCACTCCTATTCAATATAGTACTGGAAGTTCTAGCCAGAGCAACCAGGCAAGAAAAAGAAATAAAGGGTATTCAAATAGGAAAGGTGGAAGCCAAATTGTCTCTATTTGCAGACGACATGATAGTATACCTAGAAGACCCCATTGCCTCAGCCCAAAAACTCCTGAAACTGATAAGCAACTTCAGCAAAGTCTCAGGATATAAAATCAATGTGCAAAAATCACAAGCATTCGTCTACACCAATAACAGACTTAAAGAAAGCCAAATCAAGAACGAACTGCCATTCGCAATTGCTACAAAAAGAATAAAATACCTTGGAATACAACTCACAAGGAACGTAAGAGACCTCTTCAAGGAGAACTAGAAACCACTGCTCAACGAAATCAGAGAGGACACAGATGGAGAAACATTCCATGTTCATGGTTAGGAAGAATTAATATCGTGAAAATGGCTATACTGCCCAAAGTAATTTACAGAATCAACGCTATCCCCATCAAGCTACCATTGACTTTCTTCACAGAACTGGAAAAAACCACCATGAACTTCATATGGAACCAAAAGAGAGCCCGCATAGCCAAGTCAATTCTAAGCAAAAAGAACACAGTGGGGGGCATCACACTACCGGATTTCAAACTATACTACAAGGCTACAGTAATCAAAACAGCATGGTACTGGTACCAAAACAGAGATATAGACCAATGGAACAAAACAGAGGCACCGAAGGCAACACAACATATCTACAACTATACAGTCTTTGATAAACCTGACAAAAACAAGCAATGGGGAAAGGATTCCATGTTTAACAAATGGTGTTGGGAAAACTGGCTAGCCATGTGCAGAAAGCAGAAACTGGACCCCTTCCTGACACCTTACACTAAAATTAACTCCAGATGGATTAAAGACTTAAACATAAGACCTGGCACCATAAGAACCCTAGAAGGAAATCTAGGCAAAACTATCCAGGACATAGGAGTAGGCAAGGACTTCATGAACAAAACACCAAAAGCATTGGCAACAAAAGCCAAAATAGACAAATGGGAACTAATGAAACTCCACAGCTTCTGCACGGCAAAAGGAACAGTCACTAGAGTGGATTGGCAACCAACAGAATGGGAAAAAATTTTCGCAGTCTACCCATCTGACAAAGGGCTGATATCCAGAATTTACAAAGAACTCAAACAGATTTACAGGAATAAAACAAACAAGCCCATTCAAAAGTGGGCAAAGGATATGAACAGATACTTTACGAAAGAAGACATATATGAGGCCAACAATCATATGAAAAAATGCTCATCGTCACTGGTCATCAGAGAGATGCAAATCAAAACCACATTGAGGTACCATCTCACGCCAGTTAGAATGGCGATCATTAAAAAATCTGGAGACAACAGATGCTGGAGAGGATGTGGAGAAAAAGGAACACTTCTACACTGTTGGTGGGAGTGTAAATTAGTTCAACCATTGTGGAAGACAGTGTGGCGATTCCTCAAGGCCTTAGAAATAGAAATTCCATTTGACCCAGCAATCCCATTACTGGGTATATATCCAAAAGTCTGTAAATCGTTCTACTATAAGGACACATGTACACGAATGTTCATTGCAGCACTGTTTACAATAGCAAAGACCTGGAATCAACCCAAATGCCCATTGACAATAGACTGGATTGGAAAAATGTGGCACATATACACCATGGAATATTATGCAGCAATCAGAAATGATGAATTTGTGTCGTTTGTAGGGACATGGATAAATCTGGAGAACATCATCCTCAGCAAACTGACACAAGAACAGAAAATGAAACACCGCATATTCTCACTCATAGGTGGGTGATGAAAAATGAGAACACATGGACACAGAAAGGGGAGTACTAAACACTGGGGTCTATTGGGAGGAAAAGGGGAGGGCCAGTGGGAGGGGGAGGTGAGGAGGGATAGCCTGGGGAGAAATGCCAAATGTGGGTGAAGGGGAGAAGAAAAGCAAAGCACACTGCCATGTGTGTACCTACGCAACTGTCTTGCATGCTCTGCTCATGTACCCCAAAACCTAAAATCCAATAAAAATTAAAAAAAATAATAATAGGTAAAAGGACTAGGTTAAATGGTGAAACACCAATGACAGCCACCTGGGCAGTGTTCTTAGACATACCCTGTGGTTCTTCAGACAACATGGAATTATACCTGTGCTTCATTAGGAGAAAAATAATTACAAAAACCCCAGTCCAGCAAATAAAAATGGCATCAATGTTACAACAACAATGAAAAGTACCAACAAGTAGCAAACGTGTGTGTGTGTGTGTGTGTGTGTGTGTGTGTGTGTATCTGTATCACATAAATATAATACAGTTGGGATTGAGGATTCCTTGAGGAAGAATCTGTTTCTCCTTAACATTGTATTTTAGTTGAAGACAACATCAATGTAAAGTACTTCATTAATATATTTTTCTAACAAATAATTATTTGAAGGATCACAGCAATTGGTCTGGGTTAACCTCACATGTACCAATATTGCATTCATTATTTCCCTATTCTAAGCCAGGTATGGTCAGTGTTATTTATTTTCCCCTAAATATTGGAATCTCGTCTATCTCAACCATTACATTATCTCAAAGTTTTCTCTAATAAATTTTAGAACAACCCTACACAATCGGTGTTATTATTCTCATTTTACTAGTACAAAAACTGAGGTTTAAATAGGCTCCGAGACTAAATCAAAGTCAACCAGCTAGTAAGTGTGAAAGTCACTTTTCTTTCCAACTAAAATAGTCTTTGTTTCACACAAAATTTTGCTCTTGAGACTTGGCTACATAAATATATATGGATCTGGTTCATTCCACTGAAGGCTTGCACTTTATTTCCTTTTTGTTGGCTACTTAAGTTGCTTCTAATTTTGCTCTTAAAAACAGCACTGCAGTCAACATCTCTATGTTGCCTTGTACACCAACATAAAATATTTGTTTAGGCTCCGGGTATATATCTATAAGTGAAATCTCTGGATTAAAAATATCAACTTTACTAGAGATGGCAAAATCACTCTACAAAGTGATGGTACCAATTTATACTTCTCAGTTGTTCCTTTGGGTTTCTTCACTCTATATTCCTTCAAAATTAGTCAAACTAATACATATGAAATGGCATTTTATTGAGATACTTTTAATATACATCCTTTCACATATTTAATGATCATACAGGTTTCCCTTTCTGTGATCTGCCTGTTATATACTGTTATTAACTGAATTGTGTGCCCTCAAAATTTTTATGGTGAAATTCTAAACCCCAGTATTTTAGGATGTAACTCTATTTAGAGAGATAAGGCCTTTAAAGAGGTAGTGAAGACTGAATGAGGTCCTAAGAATAGGGCCTAATCCACCATGGCTGGCATCCTTATAAAAGAGCGAGGGACACGAAGGGAGGCATGTACATAGAGAAAAGGGCATGTGGGGAACACAGCCAGAAGGCAGAGAGCCACTTTCAAACAGTGTTGCCTTCCTCTTTAAAACTTGGTGCTACTGGGTGTAGTGGCTTAGTCCTGTAATCCCAGCTCTTTGAGAGGGCAAGGTGGCTGGATCACTCACGGCCAGGAGTTCAAGACCAGTCTGCCCAACATGGTTAAACCACATCTCTACTAAAAATACAAAAATTAGCTGGGCGTGGTGTCATATGCCTGTAGGTCCAGCTACTCAGGGAATTGAACCCGGGAGGTGGAGGTTGTAGTCAGCCAAGATGGTGGCATTGCACTCCAGCCTGGGCGACAGTGCAAGACTCCATCCTAAAAACTAAAAATACTCAGGCCGGGCGCAGTGGCTCACGCCTATAATCCCAGCACTCTGGGAGGCTGAGGCGGGTGGATCACGAGGTCAAGAGATTGAGACCATCCTGGTCAACGAGGTGAAACCCCGTCTCTGCTAAAAATACAAAAATTAGCTGGGCACGGTGGTGCGCGCCTGTAGTCCCAGCTACTCGGGAGGCTGAGGCAGGAGAGTCACTTGAATCCAGAAGGTGGAGGTTGCAGTGAGCTGAGATCGTGCCATTGCACTCCAGTCTGGGTAACAACAGCAAAACTCCGTCTCAAATTAATTAATTAATTAATTAACTAACTAACTAAAGATACTCTGTGCTCTTCCTACTCCTTGTTTCCATGAGGCAAGCTTCCTAAGAGGGGGAAACATTTAAATGAGACTCTTTTCAGATACACTAGAGCAAACATAAAGATGTGTGCTGTGCTACAAAGCATTAGGTTGGTGCAAAAGTAATGGCAAAACCCGTAATTGTGCACCAACCTAATATTTACTTCAGGGAGCTAACTACCTATTTGAACTTTGAACTCTGCTTTTGTAAACTGCCTTCAGAATTTTTCTACATGCTGCAAAAAATAGTGAGCCTCAAGCTTATTATCATCCTTTCACTAAAGTATAATCACCGCCCCTCCAGCCCAAAACAGGGGTAAGCAGCTGTCTTCTTACAGGGTGACTTTGAAAGGGATGAAAATGCTTCAGTGTTCCTCCAGATAACTCTTCACCCACTGCGTGAAGCCTGAAATGCCACCCCCTCCCCATGAGAACCTAATCCCTTTAATTTAAAGCTTGATCCTGTATTAAAATGAAAAACTCTACCAGAAGTGTAACAAAGGATCTAAAAGTAAAGTATCAAGCTGGATTGCTCTCAGTACAATTTATACTAATTCTCTCTTACCATGTTGTAGAATGCTCACTCATTCACTTTTTTTTTTTTTTTTTGGTCAATCAATGAGAGCATGTAACGTTGTTCACGTTGGCCTTAAACTCATGGCCTCACCTCCTCAAGCACCAGGACAACTGGCCAGAGCCACCGTGGCCCCCTCATTCACATTTTTCTTATGTTGGCTCCTTACTTTGAAAACGATAGCCACACTGGACTGTTATTATACAAGTCTTGGTACCTAATGTCTTAATTGTCCAAGGTAATCTGTATTTTAACAGTAGTCCTCCGTAAATATACTTTGTTGGGAAATTTTCAAGCAAATAGTAGAAAATATTTTTGCAGATGTATCTTCCCATCCTGATCATCATTCTTTCTCAATGTCTTGAATTTCACTTCTTCGTGTTAGTATATGGCTTTGGAGATGCACATGAAAGTTGGTCAAAAATTCCAACTACAGGACAATATATACCCATTTTTTTTCCTATAGGAAATTACTGTGACTTTTTATTTAGCATGAGTAGAGCTCACTCAAAATATAATGACTTATACAATTTATCTGCTATTCCTTTCAACAATCATGCAGAATTATTCATTTTGCTCCTAGAACTGGAACACCAAAAAATCTTATCTCCAACTCACAGAATATAATGTTTTATAATTTAGAATATAGATGTTTTAATCCCCTTACATGTTCAAACAAAGTTGTAAGCTGTGTTCATGGAACTGGAACTTCAGACGTGAAAATGGACCATACTCACGTCCCATTTTGTTGTTTCCTCAAGTTCTGCTGTTTCTTTCACATTTACTTAACATTAAATGAAACATGTTTAACAGAAAGGTGTTCCACCAGAGGCGCACAATTTAGGCCACATATTTGCTTACTCTGTTTCTAGGTCCTGAGGCAAGTGGCATTAAAAACTGAGGTATCTATTCTCACACCCAGCCTGTAGTCATCAGTAGTTGAAACAAAAGGAAAAAAGCAAATCACCGTACTTCATCTTTAACCTTCACTAGTCCCTACTGAATGGACCTGCAACTAACAATATTGAGATAAAAAAAAAAAACTGGGAAGAATAAAACAAAGAAACAGGAAAGGAAACAGAGAAATAAGAAGATTAAATGGACATTCTAGAGAGGTTTGTACCTGCTTAAAGGAGAAAAATTGATGTCAGACCTTAGTTGCCTTCCCTCCCTCAAGTACAGGATTAAGTAATTTGCAAAATAGTAGAGGAAGTAATTTGCGTTTCATCCTATATTCTCCACCGTTGATCTCTCAATACTTTGAGTTATTTTTTTGGTTCAAATCCTTTCCTCAGATTTTATTTAAATGACATTAACATTTGCTCACTGGGAATAGGACTGATATTATCAACTTACTTAACAAGGGCTATGAAATTTGAGACAGACTGTGGGAAAATGTTGGCTCAATGGGTAGTACTCTATTTCTGGTTCTCTTTTCTGGGCCAGAATGTCAGAGAGATAAGTTTCTGAATTCACATGAGTTACTTTCCCTGCCCTGGCTGCACATTGCATGGCAGATGGCCGAGTGTGGACTAATGTTCCTTAGTAACTTAAGTGTGGGATGGAACCAAAGCCAAGTTATTATCTTCACTTTTTTTTTCTTGATCAGAGAAGAAGCCTTGAAACTCCTAAGCCCATTCTTAAACAGTGAAATGTCTTTAAAAATACTGATTCATTTTAAGTAACAAATCAGTGAGACACTACGTTCTATGTATTTATCTCTAAGCTACAAAGAAAATCCTAAGAGCAAAGGCTTTTGATAAATTAGTAGTTATGTTTCAGGCAATATTTTTGTTTCCTCTAAAACTGTTTTTTATTATATGCTATATAAATGCCAAACAGAATATAAAACATTATTTTATTTTTGTTTCATATAGAACATAAAGAAATGTTATCAATAGATTAAAGAACCCATGGGTATACCTCCCTGATAACCTTTTATTTCCGTCTAGGGACAATTACTGTGATAAATTCATTAATCACTTCTTTCTTTTCATAAGTTTCTTAATATATATGTGTATCTTTAATGTATGTGTATCACTGACAATTACTGTTTTTGCTTAGCTCCGTGTAAATAAAATCATATAGAATGTGTGCTCACATGGCTTGCTCCTTTCACTCAACAGATTTTAAGATTCATCCATATTGACACTTGCAGCTTTCATTCATTTATGTTTACTATGTACATAACATATACTATATGCTATACTATACACCATGCTATGAACCTATAATATAAATATATCAATATTTATTTGTACATTTTATAGTTGGTAAACACTTAAATTTTTCTGGTTCTTGACTACTCAGAATCATGCTGCTATGAACATTTTTGTATATGTCTTATAATGCACTTGTGCAGGAAATTTTCCAGGAGTTATACGAAGGAGGGGAAGAGTTGATCATATCCTAAGCACAAATTCTGCTCTTACTGGTAAGGCTAGACAGTTTTGCAAAGAGACTACCAAGTAACACTCCCACCAGAAGTGAATGAGATTCGCATTGATCTATATTCTTTCCAACATTTAACAGTATCTAACCGGTTGTTGTTGTTGTTGTTGTTGTTTGAGACAGAGTCTTTCTCTGTAGCTCAGGCTAGAGTGCAGTGGCGTGATCTTGGTTCAGTGCAACTTCTGCCTCTGGGATCCCAGTTGAAGCAATTCTCCTGCCTCAGCCTCCCAAGTAACTGGGGTTACAGACACACACCACCATGCCCAGCCAAATTTTGTACTTTTAGTAGAGACAGGGTTTCACCATGCTGTCCAGACTGGTCTTGAACTCCTGACCTCGTGATCCACCCACCTCGGCCTCCTAATATGCTGGGATTACAGGTATGAGCCACAATGCCCAGCCTAACAGTATCTAACTTTTCATATTTGTCAGTCTGATGAGAGTTAAATAGCATTTCATTAGAGTTGTGTATTTCATTTTAGGGATTACCAATGAAATTAAATATTTTTAATATGTTTAAGCCAGTCATATATTGTTTTCTATGAAAACCTATTTATAGCTTTTACTTACTTTACTATTGAATAAATTTGTGTTTCAATGCTTGATTAGTAAGAACTCTTTATATGTTGATAGTCAATTATTTATTAGTTATATATGTTCATATTATTTTCCCTTTGATTTGGATCATCTTTTTATTCTGCTTTTAGAATTGAAAGCTGTTAATTTTAATTGGTAATTCATCAAGTATTACATTTATAGTTTGAATTTTTGGCTTCTTCTTTAATAAAGCCATTCTTTCCCAACGGCTTCAATACTGAAGTTATGCGTCAATACCATCTTCTGAAATGTTTACAGTTTTGCCTTTCACATAAAAGGTTTAATCCACTGGAATTAATTCACCCTGATTTCCTTCATGTCAACAATTTACACAATCAGAGTACAGTTATCAAAACCAGGAAATTAATATTGATACAATACTATTAACTGAAAAAATTAACATTTCATTAGTTTTTCCCACTCAGGTCCATGTTACGTTTGAGGATCCAATCCACATTCCTACATTTCGTTTAACTGTTGTGTGTTCTTCATCGCTCCTAATCCGTGACAGTTCCTCAGACTTCTCTGAACTTAATACTTTTGATGAGTACTAGTCAGTTATTTTGTAAAGTGTATCTCAGTTTTGAACTTTCTCATGTTTCTGATGACTGAAATGGGATTATGCATTTTTGTCAAATGCCATAGATGTGATGGCATTTCTCTTCATCTCAAAAGGTTCATAGTGTCAATATCTTAACCATGATTATTTGGTTAAAGTGGTACCTTCCAGGTATCTCCACTGTAATGTTACTATTCTCTCCCTTATAATTGATAAATATCTTGACATAGATACTTTGAGACTATGCTAATGTCCTACTCCTCTTCAAACTTATCCATTGATGTTAGCATCTATTGGCAGATCTTACTTGCTACAATTACTAAACTCTTTGTCTAATATGGTATTTGTATCACTGTCATGTCTTCCAATTTATAGATTTCCATTCTTCCATAAGCCAAGACCCTCCCTTAATCCCATTTATTTGTCAATATAGACTTATGAATATCTATTTTAATCTATGGACTAAAATTCAACACTATTATAAGCATTTTGTTCTTCAGATTTGTCTAGTTTGGGCCATAGGGAACTGCTTCAGTTTGATTCTGCGTCCTTTTGGCATGCCCCCTCCTTTTTCACTTTTTTTTCTTAATCACTTCATTTTTTTTTCTGCTACCACAAAATGGTATAAGTTAACTTTGTATATTCCCTGGCTCAAACGTGCAGTCAAATAGAGAATCCCTAGTTCCTCTTACTGGAGAACAGTATTCGGAAACAGATTTAAGTGCTAGGTTTACTTTTTGCTGCTGTGGTGCCATTGCCCTATGCTTTCTGAATATGTACAGGTAAGAAACATATGCATGTGTACTAACTCATACATACATCTCTATTTCTATATCTGTAAGCATATATATTAAATAGAGTCCATAATGACACTATCAATCCGCACAAAATTCATTCCAGCCTTCCCCTTTCCCTTATTTTTATGTATTTCTGATCATGGGAAACATGACTCTCATCATCTATCATGCATTCACTTATTCCTTCAATCCTGTTATACACAGAAAATAGTTACTGAATTATTAATCCATACTCTTACAGATTTACTACTAGAGTATAGTGTTTGTGCACAAGACTCTCTTTGGTTCTGCTTTCATTTTTTGACCTTATAATATCCAGTTAAAATACACTTTTTCAGAGTTACTTAGATCAAGCCTTACCTTTTCCATCTTCTTCAGTAAAGTTTTATTTATTTGTAATGCAATTAGGTTCTTTTCTTTTTGCTATTTATATTCCATTTTGATATCTGTAAATCCTGGTTAGCTTCATGTTTTCAGTATGTGAAACATTACTATGGCTATTAGAGTCAAAGCTATAGAAAAGTTGGATTCATTGAAGAGTATACCTCTTCCTAATCCACACTGTCCTACTCCTACTCCTTCTTTCTCTCCACCCTTTTTTCATTTACCTCTATAAATAACCAATCTTCCTGTTTACAGATTTATCCTACTTTTTTGCACCAACTAGCAGATACGTACTTCCTTATATTTCCTTTTTTCTTATATCGTTGCTGTCATACTTCACATACTCTTTAGAAGTTTGCTTTCACACTTAGTAGTATATCCTGAAAATCACTAGTCACTTCCCAGAAATTACCCTCCTTCTATTTCACAGCTATGTAGTTGTCTGTTGGGTGCATATACCATAATTGATGATAATATTCCACTATGCCTAGACATCTATATTCCCACTAGTTTACAGTGATAATATCTCAGTGAATAGTCTTATGCATATGAATGTTCATATTGTTGGAGGTTTATAGTCGGGACAGTTGCTTAGAAAGGAAATCTCTGGGTCAAACAGTAAGATAATATGTAGTTTTGTTAGGTCTCACTATAGATTTCCTTAGAAGACGTGTACCAATTTGCATTCCTACTAGCAATGAGAATGCCCATTTCTGCACAATCTCACAAACAAAATGTCATTACTTCTTAATTTTTGCCACTCTAAAAATGAGAAATGTTATCTCTGTGCTGTTATAGTTTGCATTTCTCTAATTATGATTTAATTTGAACCGCTTTAAATGTTTAAGGACCACTTTTGTATCATTTTTAATGTAAATTGTTCATGTTTCTTCGAATTTTTCTGTTATGTTTTTGATCTTGTGTCCCTCAATTTTTAAGAGTTCTTTGTCTCTGCTACATGTGGTGAATTTTCTTCTGGTTGATCAGTTGCCTTTTGATGTTGCTTTTGATATGGTTGCTTTTCTATTTAAATTGTTTTATTTTTATATAGACAGATTTTTCAATCTTTTTTGTCTCTGGATTTTGAGTCATAGTTACAATGATTTTCCCTATATCAAGGTTAATAAGAGTTCAAGGTTAATGAGAGTTCATTCATATTTTATACCAGTACATGTATGATTTTGTATTTTTTACATTTTAGATCCTAATCTATCTGCAGTTTATTCTTATGTATGGTACAAAGTATACATTTAAATTTAATGTTTTTTAAATGGAGATCTGGTTATTTCAGCATATTTGTTAAAAGCCTGTCTTTCTCCCAGTGATCTGAGATTCCACACCAGTATCCTTTATGTTCAGCTATGGCCTATACAACAATGAGCTTTTTTCCATTTTCTTTTCCCCTTCATCTCCCAATTTTTTGATGCATTATTTCTGTGTCATTACAGTATATGGCATTTGTAAATTCATTTTCATCTTCATTCTTACTTACATTTAGTCTTAGATGCACATTACGTATTTTCAAGTGTTCACCATCAGTTCTTTTGCTGAACTTTTTCCAACTAGCTCTCAGTTAGATTTAATCCTCTAGTAAATTCCTCAAGAAAAGATGATGAGTACAGAATTTCCTAAGTTCTTGTATGTTGAGAATTGTTTTTCTATAGACTTCGTATTTGACAGATACCTTAATTGAATAAAAAACATCCTCGGCTTTCACTTTTTTTCACAGATTTTTTCTCAATGTGCTTTCTTCTTTTACTTTGTCTGTAAGCTTTCAAAAGTCTAATGAAACCAGGCACAATGGCTCATGCCTGTAATTCCAGCACTTTGGGAGTCCAGGTGGACGGATCACCTGAGGTCAGGAGTTTGAGACCAACCAGCCTGGCCAACATGGTGAAATCCCATCTCTACTAAAAATACATAAATTAGCTGGGTGTGGTAGTGGGCACCTGTAATCCCAGCTACTAGGGAAGCTGAGGCAGGAGGATGCTTGAACTTGGGACACAGAGGGTGCAGACAGTCGAGAACACACCAATGCATTCCAGCCTGGGTGACAAGAGTGAAACTGTCTAAGAAAACAACAACAAAGTCTAATGTCAGTCTAATTATTTTGTCTTTGAAAGTTATTTGGCCATCAACCTGAAGGCCTTAAGAATTTAATCTTAACCTATGAAACCTAATAATTTATTGATAAATTATTTGGGACTTTATATGTGAATAATCATAAAATCTAAAATAAATGATATGGTTCTAGTGTCCTTTCCTATCCTCTTCTTTCCCTCCATTCTTTTTCTCTGTCTCTATCTTACTGAACAAGCCAGGACCACTTTCTTGATTATAGGCCAGTCAAGTCCTCCTCCCTATGAATAATTCTCAGTGCCTCCTGACTCTAGGCTATGCTCTTGGTTCTACCCTCTGAGTCATCCTTCCTTTTTCATAAAAATAGCCCGAGGTTGCAGCAGAGTAGTTTTCCAATTTGATCCAGTTGGCATCAAGTTGGAAATCCAGTCTTCTTTTTATTTTGGGCAGGCTCTGCCCTCTTCAGTTCAAGCGAATATAAACAGGTATTTAACTTACCAATATAAAATGCTAGGACAGATGGCAATAAATTACAAGTGTACTAAGCACTTGCATAAAGAGGTAATTAAGAAAATAAGCAGTTTTGGACTCTGATGCCAGGGAGACTTGGGTCAAACTCACAATCTGCCACTTACCAGCTCTACAAACATGGGCTCATGTAAGTTCTCTTTATTTCCATTTTATCATCCTAAAATGTGGATGAAGGTCATAAATAAGTAAACATTTAAAATATTTTCAAGGCCTGCTACATAGTAAAAACTAAATACAGCTTGGTTATTGCCAAATGGTTTTTATTCCTTCCCAAGTGGCATTTGCGTTCAGCTTGGATAAATGAACATGAAAAGATCAGCAGCAGGAACTGAGCAAAGAAAAAAGAACGAGCTATTTAGCCACTTTGACCAACATGTTAAAAATAATAAATAACAACTGATGGCAGATGCTTTCTTGCAAAATGTATCTTGATTTTTTCTTTCTTTTTGGTCGAGGGTAAAAGCAGCACCTCTGAATGAAAATGGTATTAACAGAAGTCAGAAGAAGCCTTGGCTTTTCATGCTGCCTCCTCCTCTGCCCAGTAGCCACTTGATGTAACTCACATCCCTCCAAGGCTTAGTTTCTTTATGTACAGAATAGGAATTCTAGCCCTGTCCTGTTCTCTCTCCATGGTTATTGTAACTCCCAAATGAACAACGAGGCTGTCAAAAAGGAAAAGAACCAGCACTAAATACCCACGGTGTGTCTGCTACTTGAGATACGTGATCTCACCTAGACCGCTATTTTTGAGCACCTTACACAGAAAGAAACTGGGACTCACAAAGGTTCAGTAGCTTGTTCTGGATTATTTGCTGAATGGTAGAGCTGGATATGAATCTAGATTGAGGGAGTGAAGCCCGGTTACCAGAACTTCCACCTAATCAGCAGGAATGACTTACTGCCGAGTTGAGAAACCCCCATCTAGAAGAATCTCCCACTGAAAATCAGAAATGGACTCAGACTTCAGGAAAGGTTAAATCTGCAGGTAGAACTCAAACTGGCTTCAAGGGAGAAAGGACAAAAAATACCAAGCCCATAGCATCCATCAAGTTCACCTCACATGACTTCATGAAAGCTCCCACTTGCCCTCACCCCATTCCAGCTACCTATTATGCTCTTTTCTACCTACAACCTCTCTCCTGGGTCAGTGAGACTTGAGCATCTCGGTACACTTGCAAATGGATTCTTTTCTTGAAGTAGCCAGATGCCAGTTTTCACTTAACGTTTACACTGGAGATAGGACCCAAGCTTTTAGTTTTAGCTAGTTCCTCCAGAGTTCAATCTGTGTTCCTTTGGGCTCAAGTTTCAGTGGCTCTTTTCATTGATACAAAACCCACATTCATAACCATAACCATATTATTTTTGATGCAGAATATTGCCTTCACTAAAAAAGAAATGTCTGAGGTACACCATCACCTCTCCCTGGCAAATGAAAACTTACATATTATCTTCTCCCTGGGATTGAACCTAAACTTGTTCCTGTATCCATGAATTTATGGGAAAGAACTGTGCCTCACACAATTCCATCACAGTTTTCACTCTCTTCCCTCCACATCTTCCATGCCAATAATATATCACGTTGTTCCAACCCTAGATTTTGGCAAAATTTGCCATTGTGTTTCATGGCAAGAACTGTTTATGATACACAAGTGATACATCTTTATCCTGATTACCTGTTCCCCAAGATGAATTCTGGAAAGTTGCTTTACTTCACAATAAACTTCTCAGGATAAGTTTTTTCTTATGGTCCTACAAACCACTGAAAATCACTGGACTTTGGTTTATGGAAATTATTCATAATCTGCTCTAGTTTAGCAAAATGAAGGTCACTGATCTTTCAGTATACCTGTCTTCAAATGCTGAGAAAACAATGCATCAGCTGAAGTGGACAAAAGAGATGATTAGTAGTGTGCTAAGAGAGTAGCAAACCAGCAGCCGACCACACTCATCCTCTTTGTAATAGGAAACGAGCCGTAATTAGTACAAAGGATTACATTTATTTCTCTGCTATAATCTGATCTTAATCAAAGTATCTGCTGGTCATGTTTACGTCTGTCTACCACAAAATAACAATTGAAGTAAGCATTATCTCTCCTCATTTTAACACTTAATTTAAAATGCAAATACTCCTAAAATATCTGTCAAAGCTTAAAGCTCAAACTGATCATAGTAATTTCCATATTAGCTCAGCATATGTCAAAGCAAAAAGATAGAGAATAAATGCCTAGTTGTAGTCTAAGAAGTTAGAAGGCAATAGAAATTCTAAATAGGTTGATTTTGAAGATAGCTTAAAAAGCAGACCTCATCAGTAAAGATTATACTTGAATTTTGTTTAATATAGGGCAAAGTTTTTTAAAATGTTTTTATCCTAATTATATTTTTTTCAGAGAAGACACTGGCACATTGTTGACCTCAGAACATTAGCGAATGTGGGAATACAAACTCTAATAAGAACATTTTGGCTTCTTTTCAGTTCCTAACACATACTCTAGAGTTCACTCCATGGTTATCAGGAGAAATCTAAGAAAAATAAAGCTCAACAGAACTGCAGAGCATCAACTGACTTAACCTTGTCAAGTAGGGATGAAGCCGGAAGTGCTCTGTGACACTGACTGACAGAAACCAAAACCCATGAGGAAAACACACTGAAGAAAAGATGGCAAAAAAGTTAATGAGGTGTGTCCTCTACCATGGCCAAGATCACAGAAAACTGATAGATGCATTCTATGTTTCAGCAAACTAGTAAGTTCTAGCAGCCTTTTTTAACCTCCCAACAACCCTGTTTACATAATTGTGTTACTGGCAATAAGAGTCACATGGACAGACAACATTTCTAATTGTACAAATCACATTCCTGATATCCTGATACTAAGGTTATTAGAGTTTGTAAGTTGTACAGTGGAATATGTAAGGTCATAAAGTGGAGAGGAAAAAGAGATTTGTAGACTACAGTGCATTTTTTTGTCTTTATTTATTTAAGAGACAGGGTCTTGCTGTGTTTCCCAGGCTGCTGGAGTACAGAGGCAAGATCATAGCTCACTGCAGCCTTGAACCCCTAGGCTCATGCAATCCTCCTGCCTCAGCTTCCTTGATAGCTAAGACTACAGACACACAAGACCAACACACCCAGCTATCTTTTTTAAAATAGAGATGGAGTCTCACTATTTCACCTAGGCTGGTTCCAAACTCCTGGCTACATGCTATCCTCCCACCTCAACCTCCCAACATGCTGGGATTACAGGTATGAGCCACAGTACCTAGCCCAATTATTTTTAGTCTTTTTTGTGTTTTTTTTTTTAAACTAGAGTCATTTTTTAAATTGTGGTAAAATATGCACAACATAAAATTTACCATCTTAACCATTTTTAAGTTTACAGTTAAGTAGTGTTAAGTACATTCCATTGTTGTACAATGAATCTCCAGAATTCTTATCTTTTAAAACTAAACCCTACACCCATTAAACAAGTCCCCATCTCCCCACTTCCCAAGCCCCTAGTAACAGCCATTCTATCTTCTGTCTCTGCAAGTATGACTACACTAGGTTTCTCCTTTAAGCAGAATTATACAGTAATTGTCTTTTACAACTGGTTTATTTTACTTAGCAAAATGTCCTCAAGGTTTATCCATGTGGTAGCATGTGTCAGAATTTCCTTCCCATTCAAGCTTGCATAATATTCTGTTACATGTATTCCACATTTTCTTTATCCATTTATTTATTAATCAATGTACATTGGGGTTGCTTTTACTTTTTGGCTATTATGAATAATGCTACTGTGGACTAGTGTTTCTGTTTTAATCCCATGTCTAACTGTGTCTCACAGCCACAATCATTTAAAAAATAAACTGCAGACTCAAGTGGTTCACATTCTGCTAAAGGAAAAAACTGAGTAAGACTGAGATTGGAATGATCATCCACAAAAATGTGATACACATTTCTACTAAAATTTTTAATTATATTTTAAAAGAAGATTCCCCATACATTATACTTCATGCTTAGAAACTTCTCTTGTTTTGCGCTTTTTGTTGTTATTTAATGGTATACAACTTCAGTTATATCACTCAAAACATTTTGTTAAAGCAACTAACACTCACTCAATATCCGTTGGTTGGCCTTGTCTGGATATAAGCCTGTGATACCGAGGAAAGATAACTAACAGCTTCTCTAAAAGAAAAGGAACTGATTACGACAGTTAGCATTATATCCTGAAGTTCATTAAGAATAATAGGTAGATTTAAAGTTTTCATTTTAAATACAAGGACACATAAGGAAAGAAGAGAAACATATCATTGAAAAGTTCTAGACATATAAAGACTAAATCTAGACATGTAAAGACTAAATGTAACAGTATCAGAACATGGATAAGCATTTTTTTTAAAGGCAAATTGCTATAAAAACAAGTGCAACAGGTCTTCAAATAATTGTTTTATTCAATGTCATTTTGTTATAAAGTTAATGAGAGGAAACAAATTGCCTGGAGTAAAACTGGTTTCATAACATGTTGTTTTACTTGAAGTTTGCAGTTTCTAAGAACACACTGACAACGTTGAGTGAAGACTTACTCTACTCATACTACATTAACTCCTAAATAGCGTTGTTGAAATAAACACTGTTACTGTTTCCTGTGTGAGAACCATGAAAAGATCTGCCAGAAACGGTCAGTGCTACAAGATTCAGGATAGTAGCCCCTGACTACAACATTCAAGTTAACTTTAAAATTACTCCAATTTTAATCGATCTCATTGTACTTTTGTAGAGCATAAAATAAACATAAAACAAACAAAAGGACTGTTGAAATACTATTAAGATATGAATCAAATGATTAAACTTGAGGTTAAACTATTTTCTCACTGAAATAGAAACATGGTATTGGTATACTGAGATGCAGAAATCTGACTCTGTCATCTTCATTTATTCAAGGATATGTAGACTGCATAATTTTTTTATCAGTTTAAGTGTCTCATCAATGGTCACAAATGAACTGACTCTGCAAATCTGAAATCTTAGAAGCCCCCTAAAGGGCAGGGAAACTCATACTTAGTAACTTCCTTTTACTAGGCAACATACTAGTTGTGTTTATATTTTTTCTTATTTAAGCCTTATAACAATTATTTAAGAAAGGGACGATTAGCTCTATTTTACAAGTGAAAAAATTGGAGATATGATAAATTATTTAATTGTCCCAAGGTCATACAGCTAGGAAATTAGAAAGCCCCAATAAGTACTTAGTTCTGTTTGAATCTTAAGCCCACACTGCCTCCTGAACAGTGAACTTAAATTTTAGAAACTCCTCGCTCTATATTACTGCACTAGATGATTTCATTTCAGATGTCTTATTTTTAGCCATACCTTTTTCCAAACCACTTCACAAAGTCTTAAACCAATAGAACCATAAGAATCTAATAAATATGTGCTAAAGAAAGATATGAGATTAAACTGCATGTGTAATATTTTCTCAGCAGCTTTGTGATTCTAAGTTACTATTTGAGAATGTTGGTTGAGGTTTTCTTTTGGATATATATACCACTTGTCATATAACAAAATCACAAAATAATCTATGAAAGGATGTATCAATCATCTCATTTTGTTAATATTTTCTTTTGCATTTAATGACTAAGAATTTATTAAATGAGTAATTGAATGAATGCACAAATATGAATAAATTTTGTAAACAAAGTAGTAAAATGGCATACCACCTTTTATGGAAGGTTCACAGCAGCTCCTCCAAGAAACAGAAGACATTCTATGATTCACAACATCTTTAAAGCACAGAAAATCTGAAAAACAGCCAAGCAAACTCAGACCCACTATATACTTCACTGAAAGTTCAATCACTTAGCAGGTTCCTGCCCATTGAAAGCTAAGCATGTCTTCCTCTTACCTAAATCTTAATGACGGTGAATCTGTTACTTTAACACACAATCATAGTTCAGGCTATGTCATGGCCTCCATATTACTTAGTTGCTCCCAGTTTATTTCCCCAGTTAATCTGCAGGTACTTCTCATGCTACTAACACCTATACTTCTTAAGTTCTCAACCTCTGAGTCCCTGAAAATTACCTGTGAGCCCTACTAACTAACACTATGTAGAGTGTTCAAGTAATTGTCTTCAAATGAGGTTGAAGGCTGGGGTATCAGAATGTCCTGTGAGAAATTTCAAAGCTAAACAACTTTGCCTTACCCGCATTCTTTAACTCCTTTGATGTTTTGGTATGTACTGTGGGATACCTGCCAAAATCCTGGGGAAGACGCATAACATGTTAACTTAGAAGAAGTATATCCCAGCCTGGGAAGAGAGGGATATGTCAGAATCTGGAGCAAGAGGCCAATGTGAATAGCTTAACAAAGCTCCAAAATTACTCTGTTACATATAACTTCTTGAGACTTTTATCAGTGGGTCCTTGGCCAGTAAAATATGAAAACAAATTCCCAAATGAAAAACATTCAAAATTAAACAGTTCAGAACTTAAGACAGTTCCTTAAATGTAAGAAATATAACTGGATAAACAACACACTTGTTTGCCATGAATGAATGAGAACCTTCTCAATTACATCACAACCATAGGATCCACTTTGCCCACACGCCCTGTCCTGTGTCATTAGAATCTCGCTAGTTACAAGCTGAACTCCCTTCCTTCCTGCTCCATGATCTTCGCCATGCCCAAAGGATAGGAATTGTTATGTCCATTTCAGAGACAAGGAAACTCATACTCTGGGTGGGTAAATGTGTTTCCCAAGGAAACATGATCAAGAAATGGCAGAATCCAAAGTAAAACCAGGCATTTTCATGTGGAGCATGGAACTGTAAGTGCTGAGAAACTGTAACAATTTACAGTGTAAATTTTCCCTGCTAAATATAAAAACAAGTACACCAAGGGTTGGTGGTTTGTATGTCTTAGAGGTTTTTAATTTCATTTTTCTCATAATTAATTTTATTGTATTCTAAAAAGTATTGGTCCACAAGAATTTGAAAATAAAAAAAGAACGAATCCTTCACCACGGTGTTATTGAACAGAACTGGGGCCCACATGCCTGGTGCAGCAAAGCCAAACACTGACATCAGGATAGTCATGAGATAAAGAGGCATTTATTGCAAGATGCCAGTCAAGGAGAATTAGGTGGCTCATGTGTAAAACTCAAACTCCCTGATGGCATACAGGGAAGAATTTTTAAAAGCAGAGAGGCAGAGGTTACAGGCAAAGTTATAGTCAATACATGGAGGCTAAACATTAGTCTGACCTAAGAAGACAGGACATCTAGAAGTGAAGACCCCCATATCCTAAGTGGACTCAAAGATTTTCTAATTTATAATTGGTTAAGAAGGCAAAGCTTTGCCTCAAAATTTGAGATCAGCAGAAAAGAATGTTAGCTCTGGCTTGTAGGCATGACCTCCTCTAGGCTCCCCAGGAAAAAATTTAGAGTTCAGTCCTTAGTTTTCCCTTATCTGAGGTCTACGCCTCAGTGGATCTATTTGGTGTGGGGCTGGGTTCTGAAAAATAACTCAGTGACATGGTTAAGATGTTAGCTTTAGTTTCTACAGGGAACAAGACCATCTCCTGACTCTAACTTCCTTGGTGATTGTTTTAAGTTACTATTACCTTCTTACTTACGAAGCTGCTTATTTTCTTTTCAAGGCTAGCTAGGTACCTGGAATTTCCCTCAAAGAAAGTTTGAGATTTTCCTTTATCACCTTGCTTTGGGGGACCAACAAGACCCTAAGAGGGGTCCCCTGCTCTGTCTCAACAGTAACATTCCTCTCAAAAGTAAATCAACATCCAGGTTACAAGAGTATGGGTGAAAATAAGCACATATTAGGAATTCCATATACTATCTCAAAATACTTTATAAGTAATAATTAAGAAATGCAAATATTTATAAAATATGAGCATTTTCTGACCAGCTTACAGAAGCAGCATATAATACACAAAGACGTAAAGATTACACTTTAAAATAGCAGAAGAGTCAAAGACAGAATCCATAAACCAAGGTAATTCAAATCAAGGGCACAGAATTTGTTTGACATTCATAGCTCCTTTATCATGGAACACAGAGTAAATCACAACCCTGCCCAGCCCCTGCCCCAGCACTGACTGTTCCAGGTTTCTCTGGTGTTCAGCTTCCCCCTTTGGTCACTGAACCTTTTCCTGGAGGGTATGTCCAGTGCCTTTCTGGTCACCTTGGGTCACTTGCAGGCCACAAATAAATGGCAAAAGGAGTGTCCCTGGTGCCTAGCTGAATAGCAATATAATCTGTTTAGTATAATCCCATAGCATTTTGCATAGCTAATATCTGAATTCAAGTTCAATACAATTTACAGCATAACAAGATTATTTTTGAGGTAATAAAACAATGTACTGTAGTTTTGTCTATTGTAAAATGGTCCTTTAATGCCACAAAGTTTATAATAGACCTGCTGTGAACTTTCTTGTAAACACAAATTGTTTCAAACTCAGGTTTTTCATTGTCTTAATTTTCACGTAATTATACTCCTTTGTTCCACCCCAAGTAGCACTTTGCCTTCCTTGATATTTAAACATCCAAATAATTGCAGATGGTTATCAAAGCCTATCTTTGCTTTCTCTAAGCCAAGGTGAACCTACTTAATTCCTTTAACCTGTCCTCCTAAGTCAGTGCCTTCAACCCCTCAATCATCTTCCTGACTTCTTGTCTGAACTATTTCCAAGAAAATGTCCATTTCTTTCCTGGTCTCAAGCTCCCAGAACAAATGTGGTTTTCAGTTGCCATTTCATCAGAATCACTTCCTTACCCTGGGGTAAATCTCTTGAATTCTTCACATCCCTTTGGTCTTTTTCTCCCTTTCTATATCCAGGGTGGGTCCAAGGTGCTCCACTGCCCAAGGCCAAATGAAACTTCTTTTATGCCATGTAATCGGATTCATTTCAGAAGGACTCACACTCTCCCTCCTCCACCCCCTCCTCCCCCTTCTTCTGAATCTGAATTATAGGTAAACTGCTAAATTATCTGGCTGCAAGAAACTATAAATAAATACAAAGTCTGGTAGTATTAGAAAAGGTGACAGGCTCTGGAAGGCAGAATTGGGGAATCTAGCAACTCATCAAATTCTAAAGAGTCTCAGTGTCCTCATATTTAAAAGTAGGCAATAATAACTGTTAAAATAATTGGGAGGCCATTTGACTGAGGAGGCTCCCGAACCCTGGGTTCCTATGTAAACAAACTGAAACCCAATTCTGTATAAACAGTATAACAAAAGTTAAGTATAACCAAGCAGAAACTGTCTACTAATGTCTAACTAAGGACTTTCCACTGAAATAATCCAAATAAGGGTACTGCTCCATTTTGACCAATCAAGTATTTTTTTTGCTTTGCTTCCATGTTCACCCTATAAAAGCCTTACCCCTCATTCACCTTAGGCAGAGGCTCCAACCACATGTGGTCTGTTTGGAGCTGCCCAATTCATAAATCAGTCTGCTCAAATAAACTCCATAAATTTTAATATGCCTATCATTTAACACAACAAAAAAGTATATAAAAATAAGAAGTATACAAAACTAAGGAATTATATAAAGATTTGGAAGGGTATTTTGATATAATCAGAGTTTGTTAGAAAAAAAAGAAGGCAACAAAATAACTTAGCAAAAAATTAATATTACATATAGAAGAAATGCTATCGGTAAAGCAAACATCTTGCTTTCTCCAAAAACCCTAGAAATTATGAATGAGCTGTTATAAAACATGTACTAAATTGGTTTTAGTCCTATCAGAGAAGAAAATTTAGCACACTCTTTGGAGTCTGTGCATAGTCTCCTCCATGACTCTTACGAAGCAGCATTTGTGTGCCTATGAAACCTCACGTTTTCAAAAATCACATTATAAAAGCTACTCTTTCAGTCATAGTCTGAAAAAAAGGAACCCAGAATGTACAGATTATCAAACTCATCAAAAAAGTTATTACTTTTCTGTAGGAAACTTTTAAATAAAGTGTTCACTATAGCTAGCTTTTAGAAAGTCAGACCAATTTACTGAACATACTCCATGTTGAGAACTTCCAGCTTTTGTTCAAGAGAAAAGGCAATTTATTTTCTACATCTTTTCTACACATTTTTTATCCTTTTAACACTCTTATTGTTAAGATAATCGGCCCACTTGTGATTCCTGTACCTCTTTCCACAGAATGAAGACTAAACTCAATAGTAAGGGAAGACTCGCCCACCTCTCCACTCCCAATGAATGCTTGAAGGTCCCAGATGCTGGCCCAGATTCTGCTCGAGAATTTACTCCCCAGTTGTTTTGTGCATTAGTAGCCAACAGTTCTCACAGTTCTCAGCTGCATCCATCTCCAGACATAGTTCTGCATTAAAAACAGCTCCCTCACCCACTCCTTGTATCTAATGACTGATCAATCAAAGGCATTAGAGACCTCGGGATTAGTTGAGAGTTTTGTTGCAAGCTCATTGTAGTTCAACTTCTGGGTACAATCCTGCTTCTAACAGTCACACCAGATGTTGAACTCATGCACTCTCTATTAAAGTTCTTGCACCTAAATCTGTCTCAGATGTTGGTCCAGGGAAGCTGACTCTAAAGTGGGATGTTATATCAGCTGTATCACTAGTTGGCCTGCTCATAGAACCCCCTCACTGGTAGTCGGGGGAGCACAGAGAGCCCCTGGCACAAGTAGCAGTGCAATTGCCAAAATTTTCTCAGTGGAGAGCTAGACCTGTGTACCAGTAGAAGGGAAGGCATGGGCTGATGCAGCATAGCAGGAATTTGTAGTTCACCTTGCTGGGATAAACTGAATTCTTGGGGAAAGATAGTAAGTATCTAAGAATAATCATTAATTAAAGTATAATTATTCAAGCAGGGTGGAGGGGGCCCTCCCTAGGCAGTATATAAACAGACTCTCTTTTTTTTTTCCTACAACTAGATATTGTATTAGTCTATTCTGACATTGCTATAAAAAACTACCTGCAATTGGGTAATTGATAAAGAAAAAAGGTTTAATTGGCTTGTGGTACCACAGGCTATACAGGAAGTATGGCTAGAAAGGCCTCAGGAAACTTACAATCATGGTGGAAGGAGGCACGTCTAAATGGCCAGAGCAGGAGGAAGAGAGCAAAGGAAGGTAAGGGTGCTACACACATTCAAACCACCAGATCTTATGAGAACTTTGTCATGACACAGAACTAGGGGAATGGTGCTAAACCATGAGAAGCTATCCCCATGTTCCAATCACCTCCCACCAGGCCCCACATCCAACACTGGCGATTAGAATTCAACATGAGGTTTGGGTGGGGACACAGAGCCAAGCCATATCATTAGGCAAGAAAAGCTTGAGAGGGTTAGATTCATGATGCAATTTAGGACTAGCAGAGCTCAAAAAGAAGTTGTACTTTCAACTCTGACCTATTGGCTACACCAAGGTCAGGGCCCTGACTGAGAAGTAGTGGGAAGCTAAGATATGGGATATCTGCATTGATACATTCAAAAATCTTACATCCTCAATTTTTCCTGAGCCCTTTGGGCCTGCAGAAGTGGCCCACTCCTCCCAGTTAAAGTCTAGTGACCCTCTCCTTTCTTAAAAATTATTAAGAGACTTCTGCCTTACAAGATTAAACACACACACACACACACACACACACAAGCACACAGGACACTCTTGATCAACTCCCACCTTCTGGCCACAAGACCAATAACCAAGTCAAAATATAATCCCACTGAAGAAGTACTGGGTCTGCTAAGAAAGCAAAAGGATTTTACCTTAATCTTGCCACAGGACCCAAAGAAGGACCCACAGAAATCAGAAGAGTACATAAGGCCTGGAGTCTAAGAGTACTAGATCACCAGGAGCAGAACATAAACTGGATGCGGAAGTTTAGGTCATGGCAGTGCTCCTCTGTGACAAAGAAGTCAGCACATTAGCAAGGATCCAGGGAGACAATCCAAACACACCAGTAGGGTGGCTCCAGGAAGCTTGGAGAAAATGACAGCCCCCACTAAATGAAATAGAAATGCCAGAATTATCAAGACAGATGGTGAGGAAGGAATTAAAAGACTCAAGAAGTGGGCACACTAGAGTGGAATAAATAAATCACACACACACAAAAATAAGTGTCTTAATTTTCCTTTGTAAGGTACATTCATGCATTGCTGCCAGAATTATCTTTTGAAACTCATTTCTGATCATGTCACTCTTCTTATCACATACTGAATAAAATTCAATGTAATTGTTTAAATCATTGTATTATCTGTACCTGCCACATAGGGGCTCAGTAAATAGTTGTTGAATAAATGAATGGATCTCGTAAGCCCTCAAGACTCAGCTCTTCCCATTACCTTCTCTTTAAAACACCTCCATCCATCTGTCCATCTGTTCGTCAAGTTTAGAGATAGGATATCACTCTGTGGCCCCCAGGCTGGAGTGCAGTGGCATGATCATAGCTCACTGCAGCCTGGAATTCCTGGGCTCAAGTGATTCTCCTGCCTCAGCTTCCCAAGTAGCCAGGACTTGTCTTTTTTTGTAAAGACAGAACCTCACTATGTTGCCCAGGCTGGTCTCAACTCCTGGCCTCAAGAGATCCTCCTTCTTCAGCCTCCAAAAGTGCTGGATTTACATGAACCACTGTCCCTGGCCCAAATACCTCTCATTTAAAAGGAGAGACACAATGACTTTCTCACCATTTCCCAATACGACAGCCATTCACAGCCTGTACCTTTTTATAAGCTGATTCTCTGCCTCAAATGCGATTTTATCATTCTTTTATTCATGCAGCCAACAAATATGTATTGAATGCTACATTCTCCCTGGTATCTCCCATTCATTCTTCTTGCCACCATCTCTTAGAAAGGATTCTAGGCTTCCCCAAGCAAAATATTTCCTCTAGACTGTGGTATCTGGGGCCTTCCCCACTAGAGCTTTCCCCCTTTTAATTGCCATTAGTCAACATTTGTATTTTTCTCCCCAACTTTACTGATGCACTCAGAGCAGAAAGACCACTATCTAAGCAGACCCCAGCAAACAGGAACATGTGTCAGAGATATCTGATTTGTCTGCCTAGATGAACTTTCAATGTTCTTCTTATAACACCTCTACTTCTTTTAGTAAACTACCACCATCTCCCCACCTTCCCCCCATATTCTATGTGTCTCTAACTGCTAATTGCAATAATTTATTCCCTTAGCCACAAAGGTGGACATGTGGCCCAGCCCTAGCCAGCAATGCATCTCTTTGGCCATCATACCTGGGCCATGAATTGACACATAGTCCCAGCCAGACCAATAGGAATGGAGTCCTTCTCTGGGATGCTATAAATGGGCCCTATAAAGAGAGGAGATCCATCTTCCCTCTGGGTCTCTAAAGCAGCTTACGGCCATGAACTCCTGCTCTTACCACATGAAGGAAGTTCATCTGAAATAGGGAGAATGTGGCAACCAGCAGAGAGAAACAGAGCAGGAAGAAGAGAGACCAAACAACAGTGTTTTGGTCTTTGAAATCCCTGAGGTCAGCTACATCCCTAGTTATTGAAGTATACCTGTCAAAAAGAATTTGTTGAATGGACACAAATAAAAACAAATTTAACTTTCAAAGTTGTGTTCATTGTCAAATCTCAAGTCAGACATATTAAATTATCCATGAATTTTTACTGAGCCTCTACTATATGTGGGGTATTCTGTTAGATGCAGGTTGGCACATGCAAGCACATTATTTTCATAATATTTTCAGCACCATTTTATGATGCTATTTGAAATTAGCACTGACCTCAGAAAAAGTAAATAAATTCAAATTTTATTAAATACTCAATATTTTAAGGTGACAAACCCAACCTCTTTTATTATACTTCTATTCTTGGTTCTGGGGTAATTTCTTCTTATATCATTCTATATAAAAGCAGATAATAACAAAAAAGGGGGCATGGATATTGGATTAGCAATGTAAAAGTCAGCTAACTAGTAAACATATTGAATGAGGACAGAAATAACAAAACAATGCATGCTAAATATATCTGCCAACTAAAAATTTAGATTGATTTTATTTTTGATAGAGAAGAAATGATAATGTAAGAATCTGATTGCTTTTTAAGGCTGTCTTTAATTCTGCCACCTAAACTGACTGAAAAGTTTTCCCCAAAGGTAGGTTAGCACAGAGCATAAATGCCAGATTGCAAATTTAAGTGATTAGTGTTCCACTTGAAAAACATGCAGTTCAAAACTTAACACCCCTACGAGGTGAATATATGGCCAACTCTTGATTTTCAAGCAGTAGGGAACTCATCTGAACATTTTTAGGCAGTAACTGACTCATCCCAATTAAGCCTTAGGGTCAGGTCTCGGAATACCAACTTGAAAGAGATGCTAGAGCATCATCTAATTTTAACAAGAGAATCTCTTTCAGGCTTTCAATTCTCATCAGTTTTTCTAAATGTTGAATGAAATATAATATTAATTTCAACAGAAAAATATAATGGTAGGTAAGGGTTCAGAAGTAGTAGCATAATACAATGTGTATCTACCCTATTCATAATTTCATCTTATCACATCTGAAATTTTAATATATAAAATTTTTTCTACACTATCAAGTTTGCTGGTCATTGATTCACGAGTCATATTAGAAGTAACACATTCTATTTTCAGGAAAAGTAATAATATATGCAATGACAAGAAATTTTAAAAACAAGGAGAGTTTAGAAAAAATAATCAACATTACATTTTTTAAAAGTTTCATTTTAAGCATATTAGAGCAAATATTTGGAGCACATTTGCTAACATTTTCATACTCTTTCTACTCAGTTAACTTTCTCATAAAAAGAAAGAAAAAACTACTCACCTCCCCTTTTCTTAAAGCAGTTAGCTCTCAAAAAGCTCAATGTACCAAACCTTTAAAAAAAAAAAAGGTTGTGCGGTGGGGTCAAACACAAAAAGGAGTTCAATCTAATAGTTTGAATCTTTTTTCCTGCTTTGAAATGACAAGTATTTAAAGAGTGACATATGAAAAAATATTTATGCCATATTGTATGGTATTAAAAATACTAAGGACATTGATAATTCAATATTGAATCATCCTAAAATGAGTGTGTTTTATTTAACACACTCATTTTTCTTGGAAGAAAAAAACTTGAAAGGACATACAGTAAAAGAATATTAACAAGGTTAAGACATGAAGTTACAAAATAAAAATAATTAAGGAGAAAGCAAGTATGTCAACCATAAGTATAAACATAATTGAGAGTAAAATGTATTCATGATTTTCTTGAGATGAAAAAGGAACACCTATGATGTTCCTTTGAACATAAACATTCAAAACATAAAGCACATCAATTTCTTGTCTAAATAGTAAATAGTAGTAATAGCATCTAGGATTTTATATATGTACATTGTATGCCTTGAGAGCTAATGTTCTTGACAAGTTTTACAACAAATATATAAAGTTTTCTTTTTAAATGACTCTTCTACATCTCCTGTTTACGAGAAAACATGTCCTAAAGGTAAAAATAGGTTCTTGATAGAAGTCCAATTCTATCCCAACTGAGAAAGCTCAGCTCATTTCAAATTCCTAAACAAAAGAAAGTTCCTAAGAAGGGCCTTCTTGGCTAAATGAGGCATCCACCATTTTCTCTTCTATCACTACTGAGGACAAAAGTGACAGCCATGTTACTGCAGCTCACAGAAGTGGTCATTACCAGTGGTCAGCACCACCAATAACATTGCTGAGACCTATCAATGTGCAAGTCAAGGCTGCCTCATATCGTAAGTGCTGATGTCTATGCTGGGACCACCATTTCCCATTTCTGTAGAACTTCTGTCCCATGGAGTGATAGAGGTTTAATCAGTGGAGATGTTATTAAAAGTGCTTATTTTTATTGAGGCTGTTATTGTATCCCCCTTACCCTAGCACATGTGGCCTAAGCTAAAAGATAAGGTGATATACATAGGCTTACCAATGCTAACCTTTCCTCTTTTCTTTCGAATGAGAGCATCTTGACTTCTCTTAGGCTAGGCTACTTCTTTCTCAAAAGGCTTCTGAGCATTCATGTAAGTAGATTCACCCAAAGAACTGCCCCACCCATCTTCCAGACATATTCAGGCATGTCTGAACCTCTGACCTTTCCCCATTTATATCTCCATGAGAATATATTATCTTCAACATGAATATGCCCATATCCACCCCAACTTAACGCTTTCTCTAACCTTATTTCAGCAAATGGCCCCTTCATCTATCCAGTTAATCAAGCCAAAATCATAAAAGTCAACTGTAATTCTTCTGTTTCCCTTATCCCCTACATCCAATCCCCAGTAAGTCACATCAGCACTATTTCCAAACATTTATACCTCTGTGAGAGCCTCTTAATTAGTTCTTCTGCTTCTACTCTTGCCCCTGTACTGTTTGTTACCCACACAGCAGTCAAAGTGATCTTTTAAAATGTGGTCATATCCTTCCCTGTACTGCAACGTGAATACAAACTCCTTACCATGGCCCATAAATCTCATGATCTGACCCTACCTGTATTATTTATATGCATAACAAATTACCCCAAAACTTAGTGTCTTGAAACAACAACACTTATTATTTGAGTTTCTGTATATTCAAAGACAGCTTAACTGGATCCTCCATGTCAGGACCTCTTTAAAGCTGCATTCCAGGTATTACCTAGGGCTGCAAGTCATCTCAGTGCTCAACTGGGGTAGATCCCATTTAAAGCTCACTCATGATGTAGTTGATAGGATTCAGCTCATTGTGGGCTGTTGGTCTGAGGGCCTTGTTATCCACTGGCTATTGGCCAAAAGCCAAGTCTAGTTCCTTGGATATAGATCACAGATCTCTCCATAGAGCATCTCACAGAGCTGCTCAAAACATTGCAGCTTGCTTCACCAGAAGGGGTGAGCCAAAAAGGGCCAGAAAGAGAGAAAGAAAAGGAATGATACAATGTGACAGTGTTCCCACTCAAATCTCACCTTGAATGGTAATAATGCCCACATGTCAACGGCAGACAGGTGGATACAACTGAATCACAGGGAGTGGTTTCCCTTATATTATTCTCAGGATAGTAAATAAGTCTCATGAAATCTGATGGATTTATAAATGGGAGTTTCCCTGCACAAGTTCTCTTCCATGCTGCCATGTAAGAAATGCCTTTGCTTCTCCTTTACTTTCTGCCATGATTGATAGGCCATCCCCAGCCAAGTAGAACTGTGTATCCATTAAACCTCTTTCCTTTATAAATAACCCAGTCTCAGGTATGTCTTTATTAGCAGCATGAGAACAGACTAATTCAGTAAATTAGTACTGATAGAGTGGAGAGCTGCTGTAAAGATACACAAAAATGTGGAAATGATTTTGGAACTGGGTAACAGTGGTTGGAACAGTTTTGAGGGCTCAGAAGAAGACAAAAAAAAGGAAAGTTTGAAACTTCCTAGAGATTTGTTGAATAGTTTTGACCAAAATACAGATAGTGATATAAACAATAAAGTTCAGGTTGAGGTGGTCTCAGATGGAGAAGAGGAGCTTGTTGTGAACTGGAGCAAAGGTGACCCTTTTTATGTTTTAGCAAAGAGACTAGGCAAAATCTCTTTTGCCAAGTTCTACCATCTACCCTAGTGATGGTAGAACTTTGAACTTGAGAGAGATGATTTAGGGTATCTGGCAAAAAAAAAAAAAAAAAAAAAAAAATTTCTAAGCAGCAAAGTGTTTAACATATGACTTGGGTGCTGTTAAAAGCATTCAGTTTTATTTATTCAAAAATATATGGTTTGCAACAGGAACTTATGTTTAAAAAGAAAGCAGAGCATAAGATATATAAAAGAAAAAGCCATTTTCTGAGAAGAAATTCAAGCCAGCTGCGGGAATTTGTGTAAGTAACAAGGAACCAAGTGTTAAGCACCAAAACAATGGGGAAAATGTATCCAGGGCATGTCAGAGACCTTTGTGGCAGCCCCTCCCTTCACAGGCCCAGAGGCCTAGGAGAAAAAAATGGTTCTATGGGTCAGGCCCAGGGTCCCCCACTGTGTGCAGCCTAGGGACTTGGTGCCTTGTGTCCCAGCTGCCCCAGCCATGGCTAAAAGAGGACAAGGTACAGCTCAGGACATGGCTTCAGAAGGAGAAAGCCACAAGTCTTAGCAGCTTCCACATGGTATTGAGACTGCAGATTCAGAGAAGCAAGTAATTGAGGTTTGGTAACCTCTGCCTAGATTTCAGAGGGTATATGGAAACCCCTGGTTGTCCAGGGAGAAGTTTGCTGCAGGGGTGGGCCCTCATGAAGAATTTCTGCTAGAGCAGTATGGAAGGGAAACGTGGGGTTTGTCCTTTCCCCACATGAGGACACAGCTACAAGATGCCATTTTGAAGCAAAGATTGAACCCTCACTTGAAACCAAATGTGCTGACCTCTTGATCTTGGACTTCCTGATCTCTAACACTAACTTCTAGATGGAGAGATCATGGCAGACAGGAGGCAGGACTAGATTTAAGCTCCCACTCAGAAGGACAGAACAGCATATGAAGGCTTGCAGCATGAACTTTGGCTGCAAAATGACTGCAGGAATACATTAGGAAAGTCAAGAGAAACCACAGACCCTTCCTCCAAACAGTGGAAATGGGAAAGGGATATTATCTACCCCCAAACACACACTGTCACTGGAGAACCCCCGCAAGGTCTAGACCACAGGAGAAGATTCTGACCTTACCTGGAGGTGAGTCAGTTTAGAGAGCTGAGTGAAATACAGGGGTAGGGGAAACAGTGGGAAAATCCCTGTGGGCTTTCTGGGTCCCCTAGCAAGCCATGTCTGCCTCACCTCACAGGAATCTTTGAGGATGGCTACCAGAGGCACTGGGAAAAAGCCACAAGGAGAAGGAAACATCCAACTGAACTTTGTAACAATTTGAACCAAATGAGAAGTCTTCCCCTGCCTTGCTAGAGAACTAAAATGTCAAAATACAAGAACCTCAAAGAACACCTGGGAAATTCATCACAAAAGATCACCTAGGCACACTGTCATCAGTTATCTAAAGTTAAGACAAAGGTAAGAATCTTAAGTGAGGCAAAATTGCCAGGTAACTATAAAGAAAAACCCCATAAAATTAACAGATTTCTCAGTAGAAACTCTACAAGCTAGAAGGGACTGGGGCCCTACCTTCAGCCTCCTCAGACAAAACAGTTATCAGCTAAGAATTTTGTACCAAGTGAAACTAACCTTCATAAATGAAGGAAAGATGCAGTGTTTTTCAGACAGGCAAATACTGAGAGGATTGCCACTACCAAGCCAGCACCACAAAAACTGCTAAAATGACCTCTATATCTTGTAACAAATCCTGGAAACACATCAAAACAGAACCTCTTTAAGACATAAATCATACAGACCTATAAAACAAAAATACAATTAAAAAAAAACTACGTATACAGGCAACAAATAGCATGATGAATGGAATGGTACCTCATATCTCAATACTAATGTTGAAAGTAGATGGCCTAAATTCTCCACTTAAAAGATACACAATTGCACAATGGATGAGAATTTACCAACCAACCATTCGCTGCCTTTAAGAGACATGCCTCACACATAAGGAATGACATAAACTTAAGGTAAAGGGATGGAAAAAGACATTCTATACAAAGGGAGACCAGAAGCAAGTAGGGGTAGCTATTCTTATATCAGGCAAAACAAACTTTAAAGCAACAGCAGTTTAAAAAGACAAAGAGGGTCATTATATAATGATAAAAGGCCTTGTCCAACAAGAAAATATCACAACCCTAAATATATATGCACCTAACATTGGAGCTCCCAAATTATAAAACAATTTACTAATATATCTAAGAAATAAAATAGCAACACATTAATAGTGAGGGACTTTAATACTCCACTGATGCCACTAGACAGGCCATCAAGACAGAAAGTCCCAAAGAAACAATGGATTTAAATTATACCTTAGAACAAATGGACTTAACAGATGTTTACAGAATATTCTATCTAACAACTGCAGAATATACCTTCTATTCAACAGTGCATGGAAATTTCACCAAGGTAGATTATAGGATAGGCCACAAAATGAGCCTCATTAAATTCAAGAAAATTGAAATTATGTCAAGTACTCTCTCAGACCACAGTGGAACAAACTGAAAATCAACCCCAAAAAGAACCTTCAAAACCATCCAAATACATAGAAATTAACCTGCTCCTAGCACTTTGGGAGGCTGAGGCGGATGGATCACGAGGTCAAGAGATCGAGACCATCCTGGTCAACATGGTGAAACCCCGTCTCTACTAAAAATACAAAAATTAGCTGGGCATGGTGGTGAGTGCCTGTAATCCCAGCTACTCGGGAGACTGAGGCAGGAGAATTGCCTGAACCCAGGAGGCGGAGGTTGTGGTGAGCCGAGATCGCGCCATTGCACTCCAGCCTGGGTAACAAGAGCGAAACTCCGTCTCAAAAAAAAAAAAAAAAAAGAAATTAACCTGCTCCTGAATGAGCATCAAGTCAAAAAAGAAATCAAGATGAAAATTAACAAATTATTTGAACTGAATGACAATAGTGACACAACCTGTAAAAACCTCTGGGATACAGCAAAGGCAGTGCTAAGAGGAAAGCTCATAGTCCTAAATGCCTGCATCAAAAAGTCTGAAAGAGCACAGATAATTTAAGATTACACCTCAAAGAACTAGAGAAACCAAGAAAAAACCAAACCCAAACCCAGCAGAGTAAAGGAAATAACCAAGATTAAAGCAGAACTAAATGAAATTGAAACAAACAAAAATACAAAAGATAAAGGAAACAAAAGATGGCTCCTCGAAAAGATAAATAAAACTGATGGACCATTAAGCAAGATTAGCCAAGAAGAGAGAAAATCCAAATAACCTCAATTAGAAATGGAATGGGTGATATTACAACTGACACCACAGAAATACAAAAGATTATTCAAGGCTACTATGAACACCATTATGTTCATAAATTAGAAAAACAAAAGGAGATGGATAAATTCCTGGAGAGATACAACCTTCCTAGCTTAAATCAGGAAGAATTAAATACTCTGAACAGACCAATAACAAGCAGCAAGATTAAAATGGTAATAAAAAAATTACCAACAAAAAAAGTCCAGGACCAGGTGGATTTACAGAAGAATTCTACCAGACATTCAAAGAAGAAATGATACCAATCCTATTGACACTACTCCACAAGATAGAGAAAGAGGGAATCCTCCCTAAATCATTCTGTGAAGCCAGTATCACTCTAATACTAAAATCAGGAAAGGATATAACCAAAAAAGAAAACTACAGACCAATATCCCTGATGAACACAGATGCTAAAATCCTTAACAAAATACTAGCTAACCAAGTCCAACAACATATCAAAAAGATAATCCACCATGATCAAGTGGGGATACACAGATGGTTTAACATGAGCAAGTTAATAAGTGTGAAACACCACATACACAAAATCAAAACCAAAAATCACATGATCATCTCAATAGATGCAAAAAGCATTCAACAAAAGTCCACATCCCCTTATGATTGAAATTCTCAGCAAAATTGGCATACAAGGGATACACCTCAATGTAATAGAAGCCATCTATGACAAAGCCACAGCCAACATAATAATGAATGGGGGGAAGTTAAAAGCATTCCCTCTGAGAACTGAAACAAAACAAAGATGCTCACTCTTACCACTCCTCTTCAAAATAGTACTGGAAGTCCTAGCCAGAGCAATTAGACAAGAGAAAGGAATAAAAGGCATCCAAATTGGTGAAGAGGGAGTCAAACTGTTTACTGATTATTGATTACCTAGAAAACCATAAAGACTCGTCCAGAAAGCTCCTAAAACTGATAAAATAATTCAGCAGTTTCTGGAAACAAAATCAATAGCTCTTCTTTACATCAACAGTGTCCAGAGAATCAAATCAAGAACTTGACCACTTTACAGTAGCTGCAATAAAAATAAAATACTTAGGAATATACCTAACGAAGGAGTTGAAAGACCTCTAAAAGGAAAACTACAAAACACTGCTGAAAGAAATCATAGATGACACAAGCAAATGGAAACACATTCCATGCTCATGGATGGGTAGAATCAATATTGTGAAAATGACTACACTGCCAAAAACATTCAACAAATTCAGTGCAATTCCCATCAAAATAATACCATCATTCTTCACAGAATCAGAAAAAAAAATCTTGAAATTTATATGGAACCAAAAAACAGCCTGCATAGCCAAAGCAAGACTAAGTAAAAAGAACAAATCTAGAGGCATCACACAACCGATTTCAAACTATAGTACTAGGCCATAGTCACCAAAACAGCATGATACTGGCATAAAAATATGCACATAGACCATTGAAACAGAATAGAAAACCCAGAAATAAACTCTAATACTTACAGACAACTCATCTTTGACAAAGCAAACAAAAACAAAGTGGCAAAACGACATTCTATTCAACAAATGGTGCTGAGAAATTGGCAAGTCACATGTTTGAGAATGAAACTGAATCCTTATCTCTCACCTTAAACAAAAGTTACCTCAAAATGGATTAAGGACTTAGAATCTAAGACCTGAAACCATAAATTCTAGAAGATAACATTGGAAAACCCCTCCTAGACATTAACTTATGCAAGGATTTCATGACCAAGAACCCAAAAGCAAATGCAATAAAAACAAAGTGAAATAGATGGAACTTCATTAAACTAGAGAGCTTTTGCACAGCAAAAGGAATGGTCAGCAGAGTAAACAGACAACACACAGAGTGGGAGAAAATCTCCACAATCTATACAGCCAACAAAGGTCTAATATCCAGAACCTACAATTAACTCCAACAAATTAGCAAGGAAAAAAACAATCTCATTAAAAATTGGGCTAAGAACATGAATAGACAATTCTCAAAAGAAGATATACAAATGGCCAATAAGCATATGAAGAAACCGTTCAGTAGCACTAATGATCAGGGAAATACAAATCAAAACCACAATGAGATACTATCTTACTCCTGCAAGAATGGCCATAATCAAAAAAGCAAAAACTAATAGATGGTGGCATGGATGCAGTGAACAGGGAACATTTCTACACTGCTGGTGGGAATGTAAACTAGTACAACCACTATGGAAAACAGTGTGGAGATTCCTTAAGTAGAACTACCATTTGATACAGCAATCCTACTACTCTGGGTTTCTACCCAGAGGAAAATAAGTCATTATATGAAAAAGATACTTGCACACACATGTTTATAGCAGCACAATTTGCACTTGTAAAAATGTGGAACCAATCAATAAGTGGATAAAGAAACTGTTGCGTGTGTGTGTGTGTGTGTGTGTGTAGACAGATAGATAATAAAACAAAATTTGCCATAAAAAGGAATACATTAATGGCATTTACAGCGACCTGGATGAGACTGGAGACTATTATTCTAAGTGAAGTAACTCAGGAATAGAAAACCTAACATCATATGTTCTCACTCACATGTGGGAGCTAAGATACGAGTATGCAAAGTCATAAGAAAAACACAATGAACTTTAGGGACTCAGGGGGAAAGGGTGGGAAGCAGATGGGGGATAAAAGACCACAAATAAGTGCAGTGTATACTGCTCAAGTATTGGGTGCACCAAAATCTCACAAATCACCAACTACAGAACTTACTCGTGTAACGAAACACCACCTGTTCCCCCAATAACTTATGGAAATAAAAAAACATTTAAAAAATAGAAATGTGGGATTGGAGCCTCCACACAGAGTTCCTATTGGGATACTGCCTAGTGGAGCTGTGAGAAGGGGGCCACTGTCCTCCAGGCTCCAAAATGGTAGAGCCACCCACAGCTTGCACCACACAACCTGGAAAAGCCAGAGACACTCAACGCCAGCCCATGCAAGCAGCCAGGAGGTGACTGTACCCTACAAAGCCACAGGGGGCAGACCTGCCCAAGGTTGTGGGAGTCCCCCTCTTGCACCAGCATGACCTGAATATGAGACATGAAGTCAAAGATCATTTCAGAGCTTTAGATTGGGCTTCTCCACTGGAATTCAGACTTGCATAGGGCCTATAGCCCCTTCACTTGGGCCAATTTCTCCAATTTGGAACTAGTGTATTTACCCAATGCCTATGCCCCTATAGTATCTAGGAAGTTACTAACTTGCTTTTGATTTTTACAGGCTCATAGGCAAAAGGCACTTGCCTTGTCTCAGATGAGACTTTGGACTATGGACTTTTGAGTTAATCCTGAAATGAATTAAGACTCTGGGAGACTGTTGGGAAGACATGATTAGTTTTAAAATGTGAGGACATGAGAGTTGGTAGTGGCCAGGGGGGATAGAATGATATGGTTTGGTTTTGTGTCCCTACCCAAATATCACCTTGAATTGTAATAATCTCCACATGTCAAGGGCAGGGCCAGGTGGAGATAATTGAAACATGGGGGCAGTTTCCCTCATACTGTTCTCATAACAGTGAATAAGTCTCACAGATCTGATGGTTTTATAAATAGGAGTTCTCTTGCACAAGCTCTGTTCCCTGCCACCATGTAAGATGTGCCTTTCCTTTTCTGCCCTCCACCATTATTGTAGATAATATATCCACATGGAGATATAAACAGGAAAAGGTCAGAAGTTGAGTGTCTGAGGCCTCCCTAGCCATACAGAACTGTGAATCCATTAAAACTCTTTCCTTTATAAATTATTCAGTCTTGGGTATATCTTTATTAGCAGAATGAGAACAGACTAATACAGGGAGAGAGCAAAAAGTCAGTTTTTTACAACCTAATCCCAGAAGTGATACTGTATCACTTTTGCCATAATCTGTTTGTTAAAAGAGAGTCACCAAGTCTGGCCCAAAGACAAGGGAAGGGATTACACAAAGGCATGAATTCCAGAAGGTGGAATCATCAGGGGCCACCTGCACACCACATCTGTTCTTGAACTTCATCTCCAACTCCTCTCACCTTTGTACTTCAGGTGCCAGACACCTTGGCTGCCTTCCTGTCCTTTGAATACACTAAGCTTGACTCTACCTTAGGGCCTTTGCCCTAACTATTCCTCTGCCTAAAACCCTTTTTTTCCCAGCTCTTCATGTGGCTTACTCCCTTTCAGGAATTCATGTATTTGCTCAGACGTCACTGACTTCTGAACACATGAACCTCGGTATGATCTTCATCCATCCCTCTCTAGCCCATACCTCTGTTTTATTTTGGATTTGAAACCAAGTAACCAAAATAATCACTCCTCCTTTGATTCTTCCTGAAGGAAGAAAAAAACAAATCAAAACAAAACAAACAACAAGAACACTTAGAGCTGGTCAAGTTAATGGGAAGATAGTAGAATGAGTTCCCAAACGTGTGCTGCATTAAATAAATTAAGAGCAGCCAGTACCCTCCACTTCCACTTTTAAACAGGCATGAAACTCATCTTGAATTCTAATGCTGCCATGGGCCCTGATTGAATTCTGTGCAGCTCCACAGCAAGAAATAAGAAAGTTGCAAATACATTTCAGGATGCTTTCTCAAATTAAATATTTGCATGATATAAAGTTAATTTACATTAACCTTTAATTTTCCATTCATCCCCAAAGTACATCGATGTTTGCATATGTTTATATATAATATAGAAAAAAATCCTGATCCCTAGAAGAGATGTATTAACCTAGGAGCTGCAAACAGGAGTAATTTCAATTAAAACTCTCACGTATAATAGTGTATAATAATTTTAAATTATACCTCTTAGAAAGAGGCACTCTCAAATCTTAAAGCAGTGAGGAATAAAGAAAGTTTGTTTAGCTGTGAGAGGAAGTACTTTATTTCATGGCAAGACGGAGCATGCAGAGAAGTCAGAACTGTTTCATAAGATGTGCATTTGACTCCTCAAAAACTGAAAAGGATATTTGGCCGTAATCTATGTACTTCTCCAAACAGTGACACTGTGATTATAGCATATGCCCAACATTGATAAGGATGTTTTTATTAGCCAGGGAGTTGATTTCAGGAAGTTTCAGGTTTTATTTGCAGAATTTACGACAAGATTTAAACAAGTCAGCAAGTATTTGTTTAGGCTGCCCTCTTTGAATGCTGGTTATGAAATGTAAAGGTGGTGCTTGATCTGGGGACCTCACCATTGCTGTTGAAGTCCTAAACCACATAAGGTATACTAATCCCTGGAAAACAGCCACAGGATACCCTAGAACTTGCAAAACACTGAAAAAGCAGATTTGGCATTGCTGTGATCCAGGACCAACCGCTCATAGAACTTTATAAAAGCAAACTTCCTTTTTTTTTCCATTATAATTTTGTCATAAAATTGGTGAATGAGTTCAGGGGATATTTTAGCCAAATCTAAAGACCAAAAACAAACAACAAAAAAGTATATGTTTTTCTATTTCCTAAAGGTAAATTTCCCTTGAGAAAGAGAATCAAATATTCTTTAGATTAAAAACAAAAACTAAGGGAAAAAAGTGAAAAGTGCATATACTGTTCCCTTTGATAGAAAGGCAAAATGTCAACTAGAATTTCCATGTTTGTTTACAAATTTAAATTAATTCTAATAATAATGATACACATGGAACTTTTTAATTTGATAAACAACTGAATAAAAATTTAAATAAAAATTTAAAAGTTAAACAGTAAAAATAACTACAAAATTTCTGAAATTATAATGGTGGTCAAGGGACATTACCTTTTCTAGGGGTTAAATCCATTTTAAAGCTACAGTTTTTATAAACAGTATTAAAATGCTCCACATCACTAATCAGAGAAATGCAAATCAAAACTACAGTAAGATACTGTCTCACACCAGTCAGAATGACTATTAATGAAAAGTCAAAAAATAACAAGTGCTGGTGAGGCTGTGGAGAAAAAGGAATGTTTATATGCTATTAATGGGAGTATAAATTAGTTCAACTATTGTTGAAAACAGTATGATGATTCCTCTAAGAGCTAAAAACAGAACTACCATTTGACCCAGCAATCCCATTACTATGTATATACTAGAAGGAATATAAACCATTCTATTATAAAGATACATGCACTTATGCATTCACTGAAGCACTATTCACCATAGCAAAGACACAGAACCAATCTAGGCACCTATCAACAGTGGATTGGATAAAGAAAGTAAATGCATATGCACCATGGAATATTCCATAGAATACTACACAGCCATGAAAAAGAACAAAATCATGTCCTTTGCAGCAACATGAATGCAGCTGGGGGTCATTATCCTAAGTGAATTAATACAGGAGCAGAGAACCAAATACCACATCCTCACTTATAAGTGGGAGTTAAACATTGGATAGTCATGGACATAAAGATGGCAACAATAGACACCGACTGGGGAGTACTGGATGAGGGAGGGTCTAAGGGGGAAAAGGGTTGAAAATTATTAGGTATTATGCTCAGTACCTGGGTGACAGGATCAACCATATCCCAAACCTCAGTGTCATGCAATATACCCAGGTAACAAACTAGCATATATACTTACTCAGTCTGAAATAAAAGTTGAAATTATTTTTTTTCAAATTTTAGTGCATATACTTTTCGGCCAGATATTCCACCTCTGAAAACTTATCTTACAGAAACACTTGCAAAATTACATGTATATAAAGATATTCACTGTAGCAGAAGTTTAGAAATTGTCATCAGTAGCGCATTTTGCTAAATAAGTAACAGATTATTTAAACACGACAGATACTGTTGCCTGTCTTCTATTTCGCTAACAGACTAATTTTGCTAATCCTCTCCCCAGCCGCAGGAGATTAATCTCAAAGCATCTTCACCAACAACAGTCATTTCATATTCCTTATTGAAATGCAATAAAATATCCCAAACCACAGCCTCTGGGTGAACTGAGTAGCTAAGGGATAGGGAAAAGTAGAAGATTTACTTTTCACTAAATATCCCCTTTGAACCCTTTCAGTTTTGTTACATGGGCATATATGTGTGAATAAATACATAAAAGTTATAAAAAGCATTGTTGCCCATTTTTATTACCAAATTTTATCGGTTTTGAAAGCAGTAGTAGAAATGAAGCTTAAGCCTACAACACATTATCTCTAGTGTGAGTTCTGGCAAGTCCCAACATTTGCGGATACATCATTTGCTGCTAATATCATCTCTTGCCCAGTGATTATACAGAATGGTTTACGAGCTGGCGACTATAAAATCAAGCAGACAAGTTCCAATTCTGTCTCTTACTCCATTTGTGCTGATGTAACCAAATACCTAAGACTATGTAATTTGTATAAAGAGCAGAAATTTTTTACTCACAGTTCTGAAGACTGGTCGTTCCAAGATCTAGTTGCCTGCAGGTTTAATTGTTTGGTGAGGGCTAAATCTCTGCTTTCAAGATGGTAGCTTGTGTGTAGTAGATGCACCTGACAGCAATAACTTAGCACACCCTAAGAATGACCCTGTATGCTAGACTCCCCTGACTAATAATGTGACTTACAAATTGAGGGTTGCCACATGGAGGTTACTGGGGTTGGGAGGGGAGGGTGCTAACTGAAGGTGCTGTATAACTGCATACCTTTTGCAAGTGGTCGTGGTTCTCCCGTTCAGCCTGCCACCACTGAACCATTTCTGTATGTAAGTTACCCTCTCCTCCCGCCCCAGTAAGACTCTATGTCTTGTTTGCTAACCCTGGGTCTCTTCTTCAGCCCCTTGAACCTGGTGCCATCCCTGCTGAAGTTCGAAGGGGTCCAACACAACACCTTGATGCTGCATTCTCTGGAGGGGAGGAACACTACATCCTCGCTTGGCAAAAAAAAAAAAAAAAAAAAAGGGCAAACCTATTCCTGCAAGCCCTTTTTATAAGCTCCCTAACTGATTCACGTGGGAGGAGCTCTCATGACCTATCACCTCCAAGAGGCCCCACCTTCTAGTACCATCACCTGGGTGATCAGGTTGCAACATGAATTTTGTAGGCGACAACATTTTCAAACCATAGAAGTCTCTGCAACCCTTTACCAGTTATATGACTTTAGGCAGGTAACATAGTTATCTAAATCTCAGTTCACTTATTATGGAACCAGATGATAATTTAGATAGAGCCCTTGGCCCTGTGCTGGGCTTTTATGGGTGCTCTAGTGGATACTGTCCACTGTAGTCTGCTCATCTAATTAAAGCGGATTCATATGAATTTTCAGTTCAATATTTAGAAACTTTTTCAGCACTTCTTAAAATAATCAGAAACACAGCATAAGGGGGTCATAAAACTAAGACCGGGATAACTCCTGTTGAATTAGCAAAAGAAGAGTATTCTGGGCTGTGTTTCTTACCCTTTAATGTTGCCTCAAACATTGGAATCACCTGGAGAGTTTTTTAAATTACTGATGCCTGGGCTCCACCTTCAAAGATTCTGATATAATTGGTTTGGGCTGCAGTCTGGGTGTCAGAAATTTTTAGGTTTCTCAGGTGATTCTAATGTGCAGCCAAGGTTGAGGACCACTGGCAGAGACTCTTGATTAAACCATCTGTTCTTAATTAAGTCTTAGCTATTCTTACGCTGGTAGAGGTTTTGAGGGCGTATCCATTTCCCCCATAGGTTAGAAGTTTCATCAGGGCTTTATCTCTTTTCTCGTTTTTTAACCTCTGCCTTAGATCTTTCTTTTAGCCTGCTTAAGTGCCTTGGAGAATCTCACTGTCACTATTGACTGACTGTTGAATGGCAAATTGTGACAGCAGCTGAAAGCCTCCGTCCAGAAGGCTCTTCTTTCTCAGGTGGTCAGCCTGCTTAAGGAGAATCCCAGTAGGTAGCACACCATTGCACTGCTGTTACTGCTTCTGCAGGCAAATATTTCAGAAACTGGTTTGATTCCCAGCCATAGCAGTCATTTTCCTATTGTCTTTCTTTCCCTCCCATTTGTTTTAGACTTTTAACGGGTTAAATAATTTTGTACATAAAACCATGCCCAGAAGTAACCAACTTATTTATTATTATTATTTTACTTCCAGACATTTAGGGAAGGGATGTGCTATCACTGAAAAGAGTGGGATTTGTGGTCAGGAAATGAATTTAAGTCCCAATCTGCCATTTACTGCTGAGGAGTCACTTCGCATTATTGCTAGGCCTCAATTTTCTAATTTATAATAGGATAATACTAGCATAGGGTTGTTAAGAAAAAAGAATCATATGTATAAAAAGCACTTTATAAAATTAAAACATATTAACTATTATGATTGTGAAAGGAATAAGTGAAATCTTATACAACTGATGAAATTGTGTATAACAATTACTTAGTATCACTCAATTAGAATAAACATAATTCTTCATTTGTCTGTCCTTTCTCATTTGCATCTATCAGATCCCACATCCCTGTCTAAATTTTAACTCACTAACCTTTATTTTCAGCTCTACTGATAGTTGTCATACAAACTCAAAACAGAAGTATCATTATGAACATAGAGTATTCCTTTTTCCAAAGCACCTCTTTAGAAGGAAGCCAATAGGTACTGTTTGTTCATTCATTAGGCAGATGTGTATTGAGAACCTTCCAGGTGGCAGGCTCTGTGAAAGGATCTGTGGTTGAAGAAATCTGGTAGAGCTTAAGTCTAGCAGACAAATGTGATCAATGTTGCAACTAGAAAAGATTATTTGCAGGGACCTCACATAGTCAAGGGTTAGAAAAAATCACCTCGAGCCAAGTGAAGCTTAGCAAATTTGCCAGCCCAAACAGAGCTAGACAGGGTTGGCGCCCAGGCATGGAGAACAGGAAGGTCTGAGTGACAGGACAGTTTGTTAGGGTAACTGAAAGAAGTTGAGTGTACCTGGAGTGCAAGAGAGAGAGAGAGTGTTGAGAGAAGAGGCTAGAAAGGTCAACGCTAACCATAAGCCTTGGAAACCCTATCAAGGGATTTGGATTTTATCCTAAGGGCACTGGGAAATCATTAAAAGATTTGAAACAGGAGAGTATGTAATCAGATTTACAGAGGTTTTGTTTGTTCTGTTTCCTTTGTCTGGTTGCAATGTGGAGTATGCATTTGGGAAAGGAATAAGGCAAGGAGACCAGATGTAATACTCCTGAGGTCAGATGGTTGTGATCAGGCTTCGTATTATGATAAATGGGGTTGGAGAGACATGGAAGAGCAATTTTTGTAAAACACAGATCTGACTGTGTCATGCCCATGATCAAAACTCTTCAAACCTTTCCCATTGTACTTAGGATAAAATTTCAGAATTCTTAACACGGCTTAAAGAGCTCTTTCTGTTATGGCCCCTGTTCCTCTTGCACACTCACCCTTTCTGTTCCTTGTAGGTACCAAGCTCTTGGGACATGAGGAGCATCACTCATAACCCACCTAAAAACTTTGTATGAGACAAAACTGTTTGGTTCACTCTTTATTTCAAAAGCAATGAATAAATGAAATATGTGGTTTAAGACGTATTTAGGAAGTCAATAGAATTTGGAGGGGAGATGAACAAGGAGATGTTAGGGCTGAAACAAAGGTTTCTGGCTTGAATAACTGTGTGGTTTAGGGATCAGTTTAGAAAAGAGACAGAAAAAATGGTTCAATATGGCTTGAGTTTGACATGCTGCAAAGTACGAAGAGGAGTTGTTAAATGGGCAACTGGATACAAGTGCTTAACACGTGCCAGATTCTGTTAGGTCCTTTCACATATATTATCTCACTTAATTAACTAAAGACAAATGTAGATGGAAACGATTAACTATATGACCTAATTTTTTAAAGTAACTTCTACACTAATTATGTTAATGCAGACTATGAACATCCCCATACCTATTTACCTGGGAAAGTGAGCAATTTATCATGGAGGAGTTTAGAACCTATCTAATGATTTGAAACATTTCATTTCTAAAGTATCACTATGGCACAATTATGGGAAGACTTAAACAAAAACAAATACAAATGGTTGGGTGAATAATTTCATTCTCATGGAGCAATTTTAGCCTTTAGTCCTATTCTTTTGCATGTGTAATCACGGGGCCCAACTCCTTTTAAATCAGCCCAGTTGACGGAAAGAAGAAAATACCCTACCAGTCCTACATCCAAGAAGATTCATTACTCCATATTACTTTCCAAAGGGTTCCTGCTTCCTGCTTTTGGCAAAGTATTAAAAGCCAAGTCTGTGAAGTATTTCTTCTTCTTAGTTTATATATTTTATACATTTTTGTTTCTAGATTCAACTTTCATGTATACAGGACACAGTTCCATTGCATCTTTCAAACCTTCAGATTCTAAGCCCATCCGCAATAGAATTAAGCTCTTGGCTCCATCATAGTTTACAATAGTGATTCTCAAAGTATGGTCCATAGCCAAGCACATTGGAATCAACAGGGCTGCTTTTTAAAAACATATATTGGGTCCTTACCCCCAGATCTACAAAGTCAGCATTTCCCAAAATGGGGAAAGCTCAAGAATCTGCATTTTTACATAGCTGCCCAGGTGATATTTATACATACTAAAGTTTGAAAATTTGAATAATTAAAAACCATGTAAGGTAGCTCATTCTCATTACACATCTTGCCATCAATAATGGTGATGGACTACCTTCTCATAGAAGTGATACACCAGAAGAATAAACACATTAAATGAAGATTTGAATCCAAGTAAAAAGAGGCTGCTTGAACACTCTGAATCAGACTCCATGAAAGAAGTGCTAAAAAGCTTTTATTTACCAACTGGTGCCACTACAGTAATTGCTGGTAAGCTGAGTTACAAGTATCTTACATGGAACTACTAAATACCAGATTAATATTCACTGATTATAAAAAGAAATAAGCTAATTGAACATAAACATGACCATGGGGGGATGCTTTACAATTAAGGATGTTTTATTGAGAATAGGGAAGGTAGGCATTACAAAATGATTCCTGGTTATGAGGTTTTAATGTTTAGATTTTGTTGCTGATTTTGTTTGCCTTTCATTCAGTAAGTACCTTTCAACGATGTTTCCTGAAAGGTATGGCAGAATTGATTCACTGAATTAAACTCAATTATTGCCACAAAACTTTAATCAATGTCTTTATTGCTACTCATTGAAAAATTGTATATATAATTTTTTAATATTCAATCCCAAATAGGGATATTACAGTTTGGTTAAAACTCTTGTTTTCCAAGATAAATAAATACTGTTATTTGAAAGATGCGAGGCAAGTGAAAGTATATGAGACCAGATCTCTGCTTAAGTGTATAGTCTGTACTTTTTTAATCTGTAAAAGAGAAGGAAAAATCATTTCTGTGAACATTTTTATTCACACAGCTGCAGTTTCTTTTATTCAGATACTAAAAGGTTAATTTTAAGTACTTTTCTTTTGCAAAATGAGTAGAAAATTCTATTATCCATCAATTAAACATAGGTAAGAAGTAACAGACAGTGAACAGAAGAGAGATACATATTATGCATGCAAAGAAAATTAAAACTTGGGATGTTGAGGGGGTGTGTGCTTTGATGTACAAAAGAACCATTGTTAATGTGGGACAAAACCTCCCCAGTATGGAACAGAGATAAAAAGGAGGGAGTTTCTAGCAGATCAAGGTCAACAGAGATATATGAATAACATAAATGCTATTAATCTAGTACGAATGAATCACGGGAGTTCAGCAGGGTATGGTTATGTGGCAGAGTTCATGGCAGGAGTGTTTTATGTCACTTTGTATTAGATAATGAGCATATTCATCAAGATTCCTAAATACCATCAAACTGGCATAGAAGAAGCTTTAAGGAGCTTGAGAAATCAAATCAAAGCACTAGATCTGAGGCTTGGAAAGGTAATGGCGATGTTCAAACAGTGCAGCAAGTTTAGATACTTGCAGGCATCCATACAATCTCACTCTGCAGGAAATGGCGTGAGAAAGGATTTCTGAGTTGCATGACTAGCAGCTTGTTATGTATAATGTCATCTCACTCATTATGTCCTAGTTTAATAGTTGGAAAAGATGAGACAGTATTACATTAAAAGATTGTATCCTGGAAAACATGAAATTCTTTTCCTCTTATGACTCATTTAAAATATAAAATGAGCTGCTTCTCCTTTCTTCAGATAAACTATAAAATTGCTAATTAAGTATCACCTTCTTTTCTCAGATTCTGCCCAATGTTTCAGACTCCTTCGGTCTAAATCTTATTTAAGTATACAAGACTTAAATCATATTTAAGTCATTATATATATATATATATATACATGTGTATATATGACTAATACATATTAGGAATATGTACTAATATTTAATATATATAATTTATATAAAAATACTAGTATGTATATATATAAATATACACACACACACACACATACATACACGCATACACATATCATTCTAGTCACATGCCTTTCAAAAGCACAATTATAAGGAGTTGAAAAAAGAACTGAGAAGAAAACAGAGGACTAGTAATTGGTAATCCAACAGAAAATAAAAAGGAAGAAAACAAAGAAAGAGAAGAGAGAAAGTAAAAGTAGGAATTTGAGGATACATTTTTTTAAAGAAGACTACAAAGGAATACTGTTTTCAATAGTAGATTACACTTCCATCTGTCCAATGAGGCATAGAAGCTTATATAAACATATCAAAAACTCTAAGAGCAAGCATCCTAGATTGGTCCATGAATGAAGTCTTAATTTGAATGTCTCTGGCAACATGTAATGAGTTCCTATTATTTCAACCTCAATCACTTATTAAATATTAAGTGCCTTGAATGTACTAGGCATTGAGGACCCTGTAGTGAATAAAGCAGACACCATTCCTGCCCTCATAAAGCTTATTGTTTTAAGATTGATGTTGGTGGTTACAGTAGGTTGAAAAATGTAACTCAGAAAGTCATATCCACTTAGAACCTCAGAATGTGACTTTACTTGGGAATGCTGGTCTTTGTCAATACAACTAGCTAAGGATCTTGATTAATTCACTCTGGATTTAGGGCCCTAAATCCAATATAAGAGAAGCAGACACAGAGAGTAAGTCAATTGGAAGATGGAAGCAGAGATTGGCGTGATGCCTCTAAAATCGGCCAAGGGTTGCCAGCAGCCGCCAGAGGCTCAGAGAAAGGACTGCGGTAGTTTTTCCTTAGAGGCCCCAGAAGGAAACAACATTTTCAACATCTTGATTTCCCTTCTGGCCTCTAGAACTGTGAGATAATACATTTCTGTTGTTATAAGCCACCAAGTTCAAGTTAGTTCGTTATGGCAGCCCTAGGAAATAATACGGTGGTGAACAAAGTTAATCCAAAAATGACTGCCCACACTGAAGTCTTCCTTACCACAGGGCCACTGAGCATGGGCATGGCCTGACAAAAACAAAGATGCAGACGTGGCACACAGTCTTTAACAGAATCCTCAATAAAGGAACAAAGAATGAGGAATGGGTTCACTAATAGATGCACAGACTCTTAGTGTTGGAAGGGACTTTGAGACGAGAGTCATCCTGTTCATTTGACAGCAGAAGATAACTGAAATGAGTTGTCTCTTGGCTTCCTCTCCCCCTTTGCCTCAGGAGAAATGCAGATGGTCTGTCTTTTCTCCAGCAGGAAATCTCCATCTGGCTGGCACCCTAAGTGATTCAGCTGGATTCCCAGGGAGGGGGAATTTCTCATGAGTAAGATGGTAACCACAACATTCATTTATTCCACAGTTATTCTAGAGCATCTACTCTGTAAGTCACAATGGGAGAAGTAAGAAATACAAACTCCTGTTTGTTAGAAACACATACACAATCCCAAATATAACACCTCTTACATTTAAATTATAGGTAAAGTCAGAACAAGTATATTTTTTGGTTCCTTGGGTTAAAACTAAAGGTTGGAAAAAAGGCAGACAAGAAAGAAAACTTGCCTTTGTCTTTTCTGGCTTCTATAATAGAATATCTTAGACTGGGTGACTTACAAACAATGGAAATGTATTTCTCACATTTCTGGAGGGACGGAAGTCTAAGAACAAGGTGCTAACAGGTGTGGAGTCTGGGGAAGTCTCACTTCCTTGCCAGACACCAAATCTGTCTGGCGATGGCAGATGGAAGTCTTCACATTGTCTTCACATAGTGGAAGGGTAAGTGGGATCTCTCCAGGTCTCTTCTGTAAGGGAATTAATCCCACTAAGGGGTTAGTTATGATCTCTTATTAGTTATGAGTGCTCCACTCTCATGACCTAATCACCTCCCAAAGGCCTTGCCTCCTAATGCCATCACTTTGGGAGTTAGGATTTCAACATAGAAATTTGGGCAGGGGGCAGGGGGAGAACATAATCATTCAGTCTATTGCAAAACTATAAAGCATTTCCAACTGTGGTACTTCAAACAAGGGCAGGACTTTGCTTTCTGACTTACAGCAGAGCAATTATTCTACTAGTCCTAGAAAAATAGAAGAATATACACAAACACACAACCCTATTTAATGGCATTGAAGAACTATGAATGTAGGCAAACTTCAGGGGCAAAAAGCCTTGACAGAAGAAAAAATTGAGCCAAAGCAGAGAGGCTGAGAAGCTGAGCAAAGCTTTTAGCAATACCATGTGGCAGTAGAGACCGAAACTCAAGTTCAAGACCATCAAGAGTCCCGTGTTGAGAAAAGCCAAGATTCTCTAAAGAGAATAACTTTGATATTTAAGCTACTATTCCTCCTGAGACAGTCATCCATTTATTTGTGGCTTAGCCCAAGAGGGAGACAAGCTGATCCAAGAAGTACTCGCTAGGATGCTGAAAAACTGAGCAGAGCAATTGGAAATCTCAGTGTGCTAGGGGGATTTTTTTTTTTGAGATGGAGTCCCTTTGTCACCCAAGCTGGTGTGCAATGGTGTGATCTTGGCTCACTACAACCTCTGACTCCTGGGTTCAAGTGATTCTCCTGCTTCAGCCTCTCTGAGTAGCTGGGACTACAGGTGCACACGACCATACCCAGCTAATTTTTTTTTGTATTTTTAGTAGAGGCAGGGTTTCACCATGTTGGCCAGGCTGGTCTTAGTTTTGGCCTTAGGTGATTCACCAGCCTCAACCTCCCAAAGTTTTGGGATTACAGGTGTGAGCCACCATGCCCAGCCAGGAGAATGTTTTTAAATGGAGTTCAGGGACCAGTCAGGTGGAGGTGCTTAGGTATATTAGTCTGTTTTCATGCTGCTGATAAAGACATACCAGAGACAGGGCAATTTATAAAGAAAAAGAAGTTTAATGGACTCACAGCTCCATGTGGCTGAGGAGGTGTCACAATCATGGCGGAAGGTGAAAGGAACATGTTATATAGCGGCAGGCAAAAGAGAAATGAGAGCCCAGAGAAAGGGAAAATCCCTTTCTCAGGGATTTTCCATCAGATCTCATGAAACCTATTCACTACCAAGAGAACAGTATGGTGGAAACCACCTCCAGGATTCAATTAGCTTCCACAGGGTCCCTCCCACAACACATGGGAATTACGGGAGCTACAATTCAAGATGAGATTTGGGTGGGGACAGAGCCAAACCATATCATCACGTAAACAATCCAGGGTTTCATTTGAGACTTTCTATACCCTAGACATAGGGTGAACCCAAGATAGTCAAAGCCTTAAAGACAGGCACAGCCTCAAATCAGCTTGCTCCCTAATTAGATGAATGTGATCTGCTGCTATACTAATAGCCTTCCAGAAGCTAAAAACCATTCTTTCTGAAGAAACTGAACATCATCTAGACCCTCTACCATTTTCCACACACAATGTCCAGACTCCCATGAAAGATTATCAGACACACCCAGAGACACAACTAAGAAACTGTAGTGATTCAGATATTGAAATGATCAGACACAAACTTTAAAACAAGGGCAAATTTCATCCCCGCCCTCAACCACATGTAGTTCATAAAGTATCACAGATGAATTTATAACACATGAAACTGGAAGGGGACCCGGCTAGAAATCTTGGTAACTCAGGAATAAGCTTCTCCTCTGAAGGCTGTTGTTCTGAGTGGGTTGTCCTTGTTTACTAAGAGGGAACTTCGACCATCACCCAGAGGTTCATTTCTTTACTACTTAGTGATTGTTCATGAAGCCAGGGCCTCTCAGAACTCTTGGAATCTGGAATTGTTGAACAGTACTTAAATTTTTCTTTTTTCTTTTTGAGACAGAGTCTTGCTCTGTTGCCCAGCCTGGAGTGCAGTGGCACAATCTCGGCTTACTGCAACCTCTACCTCCCAGGTGCAAGCAATTCTGCCTCAACTCCCCGAGTAGCTGGGACTACAGACCCGCATCAACATGCCCAGCTAATTTTTGTATTTTTAGTAGAGATGGGGTTTCATCATATTGACCAGTCTGGTCTCGAACTCCTGATATCGTGATCCACCTGTCTCAGCCTCCCAAAGTGCTGGGATTACAGGCAAGAGCCACCACGCCCAAACAGTACTTGACTTTTTTAATGGTAAAGCTGAATTGTGTGTGAAGATGGGAAATTTAGGACAGACCCAGTAGGTGAATAATAAGGGCTCAGAATATCACCATTTTGTTACTGTAGGGGTCAGACGCCAACACAGACTGTGGGAAGCAAGTAAATGGAGTTCCCAAATAGATTTAATCAATAGTCCTTTATTTTTATTCATCAGAAGTTAGGGGAGAAAATGGGACAGGGGGCTCTGACAATTGTAATTACCTGTCCTATCTTCTTCTGCCCCCACATTCATTAAGCCACAAATTAAAGAATTAATAAAATTAAGACAAGCTTCCCCATTACCTGTTTCAGTTTACTTTTTTGGTCTTTGCTCTCTTTCTTCTCTTTCCCTGGTTTTCGCCATAGACACTGCATTTTGTGCTCTTCCCTGAAGAATGTCCTAAAAGCTATGCACACTCTTCTATCTTCCCCAAAGTCCTGGCATGGAACCGTCTCTGAGGTAACAGCTTCTGGGACCAAGATCAGCACAGCGGAAACGGGGTGGGGGCGGCGGGGACATTCAGCCTCCTCCCCTGGCATCATTAAGAACTTTCAGAATAAAGGAAGAGCTCTAACCCTGACAAGTTCCTGCATGGGGAATGAACCACTTGCTCTGGTCTAACAGGGCAGCTGTGCTCTGGGTACCACATTTGTGCAGTGTGTGTATTTCTAGGCTGAAAACAAAAGAGGTTTTTACCTTCTCAATCCCTTCCCATAATTACCTTCAGTGGTGAAGCAGTTAATGCAGTATTTGGCTAAAATTTTGATTTTTTTGTTGGCACCATTTTACCCCTGGAGACAATAGCAGATTGTTTCTGGTGTGTGCAGAAGATCTTGTTCTGGCAGGCAGGCTTCCAGTCGACAAGCTTAACATCCTTTGCAAAGAACGTGTGAGTGTCTTGTTCAAACCTGACTTTCAAATAACTTTTATAAAGACAGTCATCCTAATCACAACCTGCTATGGTGTTAGAAACTGGCACAAAACTGAAACCAAACATACGCTCAAGAGAGTCTGAGGCAGAAGTAAACCCAAAAGGGTAGGGGAAGAAAGCTGTTAATGAAATCCTTGACCCAAAATGCTTCTGACCTCAGACTCTCTTCATAGCACATGATAAGAAAAAGCCTTTCTTTTTCTCATACCTCTGACCTGGTTAACAGCCTTCAAACATCTATATTGGGTAATCTTAACCGCAGCAATCACCCCAGATTGGGAGTGTACCGGGCAGAAAGGGAAGGAATTCGCAGGACTCCTTACTTGGACCTGCCTGTCCCCAAGGCAGAAATCACCAGCCTCCACCCTCCCCTAATTATGGAGGAGGCCATAATTCCTCTTCCAGCAACAACTGCTCAAGTGCTCCTGATACCCTTGAATGGAAAAGCATTGTTTAGGTGGCCTCCATAAGAGGATCTCTCTGGGAGGATGAGGAATCTGACTTAGGAAAAACAATTACTAAGACCTTCATATAGTCATACTCCATAAATCACAAAGTATTTTGCCTTACCATACCTCACAAAATTACATGAAGACAGAGTTGAAAAATAAGGAAACAAACTGAAGGTAAAGGGACTTGCCAGAAGTCGCAGAGATGGCAAAGACAAAGCTGGTTATTAAAATCAAGTTTCCAGGAGAGAAAAGACAAATCTCCCATGCAGAAAAATACCAAATAAGTTATGGGGCTACTGTGTCCTCAAGGAAGTGGAACAAAATTCTCCACTCCTTAAGTATGGGCTTTGCATACTTACTTACTTCCAAATTGCAGTTGGGAGGTAGAAGTCATTTCACAGTGGAGAAGCGTGAGAAGCACTATCTCAGATAGAGAATAAAAGTCAACATCAGCAGTGATTGTTCATGTTAACAATATATACCCTTGAACTGATGTGAAAAGAATGGAGCTTGAACTCTGTGGTCTTCATCCCAAAAATCTCTTAACCTCAAAGTAATTGTGTGAAAAACATCAGAAAATTTTCAACTGAAGGACATACTACAAAACACCTGCCCAGTCCTCATCAAAACTGCCAAGGTCACCAAAGCCAAGGAAAGTTAGAGAAACTAACAGCCAAGAGGAGCTAAGAAGACATGATGGCTGAATACAAATAATGTGGTATCTTAGATGAAATCCTGGAACAGAAAAAGAATATTATGTGAAAAATGAAGAAAATCTGAATGAAGTATGTATGGACTTTAGTTAATTAGAATATATCAATATAGTCACATGAATTGTAACAAATGTACCAAACTAATGAAAGATATTAGTAAGAAGGGAAACTCCTGCACTGGGTGTATGAGAATGGTCTTATAGACTCTCAGTTTTTCTCTAAGTTAAAACTGATGTGAAATTAAAAGGTTATTTGACAAAAAACGTTGGGTTCTCTGTCCCAACCCTCAAATCTTTCCATAAGAGCAAGCATACTGTTCTGCCTCTTAGGAAGCAAGCATCTTCCTAAGAAGTCTATGAATCAATTAGTGGCTCTCCCACCAGAATCTGTAGACTCTGGGAAGGCAGAGACGATGCCAGTTTTTGCTTAGCATTAAATCTCTAGGACCTTGAACAATGCCTATCATGTATATTGATGATTAGTTAATCATCAATAAATATGTGCTGAGTGAATGAAACTAGGTCCAAGGTGTTTAGAACTGGTTTGTCTAAACACATTAAATTCAAATACTCAATCCTAGGTCAAAAAGGATGCCAAAATATTTTAAATATCAAAATAGAAAAATAGAATTCCAGAGCCTCTTTCAATAAGGTATTAATTCTGATAGTAGGGTTGTATAAGGACATTGAAGAACAAAGCAAAAACTATAGCAAAGTTAAAAACATCAATTCAGGCCAGATACAGTGGCTCACACCTATAAATCCCAACACTTTGGGAGGCCAAAGCAGGAAGACTGCTTGAGCCTAGGAGTCTGAGAACAGCATCTCTTCAAAAATTAAAAATTTCTTTAAAAATTCGCCAGGCATGGTGACATGCATCTTGTATTCCCAGCTACTCAGGAGGCTGAGGTGGGAGGATTGCTTGAGCCCAGGAGTTCAAAGTTTCCATAAATCATGACTGCACCATGGCACTCCAGCCTGAGCAACAGAGCAAGATCCTATCTCTAATAAACAGAAATACCAGTTGGAACTCACATAAGAAAGAGAAGGAGTAGAAGAATCATTGAACTGTCCTGCCTTCAAATACATATAGACAATATGGTGTCACATTAAAAGCTATTAATGGCAGTGTGTACCCCCCAAGAAAGGCCACATTTGTAAGCCAAAAAGTTATCCTTTCACTTTCTTTGGCTTTTTGGATTTCCTCAAATTCCTGTGGACGGTTTGAGTTTCCCTACAGAAAAACAAATTTGAAATATTAAACTTAAAGAATAGAAAATGAGGGGATGTATTCTCTTTCTGGATCCACAAGGGAGTGTAATTTTAAGGGCAAGAACTTCCCAGCACCATGCCCCACCCCTATCTCTCTCCATCTGGGAGATTTAACAGTTTATGTTTGAATTTTGCTGGCATGGGAAGAAACTTAAGAGTCAATCACTCCAGCGGAAGTTCTAAGGAACTCCTTTCATTGGCCAGGGGTCTTAGAGAAGGTGCAGGTTCCTCCCAGGTTAAAAGTCCCCTTCTTCCACACCCCTTCAGACTCCACGTTTGGGTCCCCTTCCATGAACACTCCCTTCATGGAAGCCATCCTTCTCTCTCCTGGATTTTCCCTCTGGAGTTGCCTTCCACACTCTCTCGTCGAAGCCTGTCTTCCCCTCCTAAACTCCATCTCTCTCTCAATTCCCTTCCACTCAGTGTCGAAGCTGCTTCCCTCTCCGGGATTCCATCTTTCTGGATTCTCTAACTCAGTGTGAGTTAGCTGTTTCTTTATCTCTCCTCCTGTTTCTCTCTCTGCTTTAAATAAATCACTTGCTACAAACACTTTTGAGTCTGGCAGTTACTGTGCACTGTGCTGTTGTCCCCTCTCTCATTCTTGAAAGTGCAGGAGACCAAGATCCTGGAGAAACATCCTCTCAGCGGAGCTGAGGACACCCTGAACCCCAATATTACAATAATACCCCTATGAGAAAAGCTCAAAAAGTTGACAAAGTTTAGCTAGAAAAAGGAAGAGTAAATGTGTGATTCAATACATTCACTTACTACATAACAAGTTTTTGGAAGGAAGGCACTAATTACTTCTACAGCTTCACACAGAACAAAAAAGAGAGGGATGAGCTTAAATTGCAATAAGCCTTTAACAGTAAACTTCCTCCTTTATATCTTGGATAGCTTTAAAAACAGAACGGTCAACCATCTAGTCTACATGACCACCATGGAAGAAGGGAGGTGCTCATGAAAGACTCTCATACCCTTATCGATCTATGATTCTATTATTTCAACTCTGTCTTGACTCTGCACATAAAAATGATGACCACTATGCATTATTCTGTCACCAACCAGACCACAATCTTCATGTGAGCAGAAACCGTTTTGGTTTTGTTCACCTCTCTCCTCCACACCTAGCTTTAGTGCCTGGCAGTTGATTCCCAATAAAATATTAAACAAGTAAACCATCTTGAACCATGAAAGAAGATAACCAATAACTTTCTGCTTTTTTAGACTCCTTAGAACATGATATAGAACAGAAACTAAAAAGAACATTGCTAACATTAGTTTCTATTCAATCATCTAAAAGAAATAAGTAAATATTCTAAAAAAAAAAGCATAGAACAAGGCATTAACAAGGCCTGACACATAATTGGCAAGTTGTATTTCATAAACGTGGCCACACTTAATATCTATCCCATCCCAGATGCTCTTCTTACAAGGTATATCAGCACATAGACCTTGTAATTGTCCCAACTGATAGTATGTTACAAAAATAAAGCTGCATGACTTCTGAGGCTAGATCATATAAAGCAATGCCTTCTGCCTCCCTCTCTCTGTCTCTCTCATACAAACTCATATAATCTTACTCATGGGATGATTAACCTTGGAACCCAGCCACCATGTTTGGAAGAATCCCAAGCCACATGGAGCTCATAACTTTTGGTTGATAGCTGGATGTGATAAAGTAAATAGGTCTTTAATGTGAGATTTTTATGTTTGTCTCACTAGGAGTTAGGCTGTATTAATCGTTTGCTGTAGACGTAGGTGTCAGAAGCTAAAATTTTCCTAGTGTTCTCATTTTTTCCTCCCCTGTTGTCTTTGGGCTTCCCTAGAGACTTTTGCTTAAATAGAGTCTGAGGTTTACAGTCCTTTCAGGTGTAATTCCCTGTTATATATACAGGGGCCTGATTTATGTGGTGGTAATGTGTGGTAATGCATAGGAGAGGGGAAACATTCTCCACTCATTAGGTCTCTGTCTTTGTAAGCCTGTGTCCCTGTGCTATGACCTTCACAGTGCTTGTCAATATTTTTCCTTGTTAAGTTAGATAGAAAGGATATAGGGGGATGGAGTTGTATATTTCCCTTCCTCTAGGGCAGTTAGGCTCTAATGAAACCCCTGATGATTAGGCTCTGGAATAATAATTTTCCTTAAAAGGAACAGAATGTTCTGAGCATATTTCAAAATGGCCACTCCCTTTCACTCTACTAGAAACACAAGCAGATTTTTCTCCAATCTTCATGCTGAGAACCCAGTGGGGCTCCTGGAGTTAAAATTCACACACAAAAAAATGGGAAACCCCTAAAACTGATCCCCCAGAATGTTTAACTCTTAAGTTTATCCAATAATTGTCAATTGTAGTTCAAGTTTCCTACCCCAATACTGGCTTCTGCTCACAGTAAGCTATGATTCTCTATACTTGCCCATCTCTCCAATTTGTGGGCAACATTTTGCCCCATTACCTCAATCCTCTGATGGATCTAAGAAGAACTGTTAGTTTTGTGAGTTTTCAGTTTGTTCAGCTTTGTCTTATTGTGATCCATAAGTCAAGCTGTGATGACTTCCAAGCTTTTTACATGTCAGACAGGCAACAGGCAGCTCGAAGTTCATTCTGCAAACTTTTAAATTTTATGAATAAAACTTTATAATTAAAATATTTAAGTTGTATTTCCTTCTACCTAAATAGTATACTTACAGTATCCATGAAAAAGGAAAAAGAGACAAAATCAAAAGTAACAGGACTGACTGGGATGAGGGGTTTCCTGATGGGCAAGCCATTGCCCACTGGTCTGGATGGGTCACTCCAGGGGACAGAGCTGAAAACCAAAAAAAAAAGAAAAAAAAAAAGAAAAAGAAAAGATGCACTGGGCCATATGTGCTCTCTAAACCCCTTTATTATTTCTTTTGTAATAGTAAAAAGTACACAGTTTACAGAATTTGTGCTTTATTCCTTGGTCTTTCTTGTGACTTCCTGCCATGTGCTCCCTCAGCAGACAGCAGGGAAGCAACAGTTCTCAAGGTATGTTCATTATACCAGTGCAAAGACTAGCAAAGTGCTGTGATTGCAGGTGTGAGCCACTGTGCCCAGCCATTTCTTGACTTTTTGTTAGCTAAGGCCTTTAACAAGTAGAGGCCTTAACTAATAAAAAGTCAATATTCAGTTTCAAATTCTCAAACACAACCTCGACATTCATAGCAAGGATAGTAGTATAAGAGAAAAAGGTTTTGAGTTCTAAGAGAGTTGATCTCAAAAGTCAGAACCCTGAAGTCTATGCCAAAGATGAGAGGCACAGAAGAATATTGGAACCAGATCCAGGGAGCCCAATTTCATAGACTAGATAGTATTTCTGCAGTTTGGGGGAAGAATAGAAAAGAAGAGCCATGGTTAGAAGATGTTATGAGGGAATAAAGGACTCCGCACAGGAATGCATTGCAACTTTGCTTGTTTCTAGGTGGGATCTAGGAGAGGGGTGAGGTTTCCAATTTCTCCCATATCATGTTGTGGGTCATAGTATCTAGGCAACATGACATTGATAACATCCAAAACATTGACCTGTTTTTAAGACGGTCACAGAAACAGGTAGAGAAGGCTGTTGGGCCTGCAGAGCCCCAAGGTTAGCACAAGGGTGACATGGAGAAATAAATAGTTCAGGAGTTTAAACTGAAGACCAGATGGGACTGAGGTCATTGGTGAGTGTTAGCATAGATGGATGTCCTACGCTAGGGGCCAGTGAGAGCAAGGACCAGCAAGATATCCCAGCATGGACAGATGAGGGCAGGGGTTGGTCAGATGCCCTCGGATGCCATGCCTAAATGTTAGAGATCCATTTGCACATTAGAAGCAATCTCAGAGAAATGGAAAAGGAATGGGGAAAATGTTCTGAATTGGCAGAAGAAATTCTACTTCACTAGCATTAGTTTTATGTCATTTATGGAATAAAGGCTCAATAAAGAAATTTAGTTCTGGAAAAAATATACGTTTTTAAAATTTTAAGTTCTGGGATATATGTGTAGAACATGCAGTTTTGTTACATAGGTATGCATGTGCCATAGTGGTTTGCTGCACCTATTGACCCATCCTCTAAGTTCCCTCTTCTTGCCCCCAACCCCCCAACGAACCTCTTGTGTGGTGTTCACCACTCTGTGTCCATGTGTTCTCACTGTTCAACTCCCGCTTATGAATGAGAGCATGCAGTGTTTGGTTTTCTGTTCCTGTGTTAGTTTGCTGAGGATGATGACTTTCAGCTTCATCCATGACCCTGCAAAAGACATGGTCTCATTCCTTTTTATAGCAGCATAGTATTCCATGGTGTATATGTACCACATTTTCTTTATCCAGTCTATCATTAATAAGCATTTGAGTTGGTTCCATGACATTGCTATTGTAAATAGCAATGCATATGGGTTCATGTGTCTTTATAGCAGGATGATTTATTCCTTTGTATTCCTTTGGGTATATACCCAGTAATGGGATTGCTGGGTCAAATAGTACTTCTAGATCTAGATCCTTGAGGAATCACCATACTGCCTTCCACAAGGGTTGAACTAATTTACATTCCCATCAACAATGTAAAAGTGTTCCTATTTCTCCACAGCCTCTCCGGCATCTATTGTTTCTTGACTTTTTAATAATCATCATTCTGACTGGTGTGAGATGGTATGTCATTGTGGTTTTTGATTTGCATTTCCTAATGATCAGTGATGTTGAGCCCTTTTTCGTATGCTTGTTGGTTGCATAAATGTCTTTTTTTTTTTGAGAAATGTTTGTTCATATCCTTTGCCCACTTTTTGATGGCTTTTTTTCTTATAAATTTATTTAAGTTCCTTGTAAATTCTGGATGTTAGATCTTTATCAGATGGGCAGCTTGCAAAGATTTTCTCCCATTCTGTACATTGCCTGTTCACTCTGAGGGTAGTTTATTTTGCAGTGCAGAAGCTCTTTAGTTTAATTAGATACCATTTGTCTATCTTGGCTTTTGTTGCAATTGCTTTTGGCATTTTCATCATGAAGTCTTTGCCCATGCCTATGCCTTGAATGGTATTGTGTAGATTTTCTTCTAGGGTTTTTAGGGTTTTGGGTTTTACATTTAAGTCTTTAATCCATCTTTTTTTTTTTTTTTTTTTGAGGCAGAGTTTCACGCTTGTGACCCAGGCTGGAGTGCAATGGCGTGATCTCTGTTCACCACAACCTCCGCCTTCTGGGTTCAGGCAGTTCTCCTGCCTCAGCCTCCTGAGTAGCTGGGATTACAGGCACACGCCACCATGCCCAGCTAATTTTTTTTTTTTTTTTTTGTATTTTTAGTAGAGACGGGGTTTCACCATGTTGAACAGGATAATCTCGATCTCTTGACCTTGTGATCCACTCGCCTCGGCCTCCCAAAGTGCTGGAATTACAGGCTTGAGCCACCATGTGCAGAACTAATCCATCTTGAGTCAGTTTTTGTATAAGGTTTAAGAAAGGGGTCCAGTTTCGGTTTTCTGCATATGGCTAGCCAGTTTTCCTAGCACCATTTATTGAATAGGAGATCCTTTCCCCACTGCTTGTTTTTGTCAGGTTTGTCAAAGATCAGATGGCTGTAGATGTGTGGTTTTATTTTTGAGGTCTCTGTTTTGTTCCATTGGTCTATATGTCTGTTTTGGTACCAGTACCTTGCTGTTTTGCTTACTGTAGCCTTGCAGTATAGTTTGTAGTCAGATAGTGTGATGCCTCCAGCTTTGTTCTTTTTGCTTAGGATTGTCTTGGGTATATGGGGTCTTCTTTGATTCCATATGAAATTTAAAGTAGTTTTTAAAAAATTCTGTGAAGAACATCAATGGTAGTTTAATGGGAATAGCATTGAATCTCTATAGATTACTCTGTAAATTTTTACAATATTGATTCTTTCTATCTATAAGGCTGGAATGTTTTTCCATTTGTTTGTGTCCTCTCTTATTTCCTTGAATAGTGGTTCGTAGTTCTCCTTGAAGAGGTACTTCACATCTCTTGTTAGCTGTATTACTGGGTATTTTATTCTCTTTGTAGCAATTGTGAATGGGAATTCATTCAGGATTTGGCTCTCTTCTTGTCTATTGTTGATGTAAAGGAATGCTTGTGATTTTTGCACATGGATTTTGTATCCTGAGACTTTGTTGAAGTTGCTTATCAGCTTAAGGAGATTTTGGGCTGAGATGATGGGGTTTTCTAAATATAGAATCATATCATCTGTAAACAAAGACAGTTTGACTTCCTCTCTTACTATTTGAATACGTTTTATTTCTTTCTCTTGCCTGATACCTTGGCCAGAACTTCCAATAATATGTTGAATAGGGGAGGCGATAAAGGGCCCCCATGTCTTATGCTGGTTCTCAAAGGGAATGCTTCACAATTCAGTATGACATTGGCTGTAGGTTTGTCATAAAAGCTCTTAGTATTTCGAGATATGTTCCATCAATACCTAGTTTATTGAAAGTTTCTAACATGAAGGGATGTTAAATTTTATCATAGGTCTTTTCTGCATATATTGAGATAATCGTGGTTTTTGTCTTGGGTTCTGTTTATGTGACAGATTACATTTATTGATGTGTATATGTTGAACTAGCCTTGCAACCCAGGGATGAAGCTGATTTGATTGAGGTGAATAAGTTTTTTGCTGTGCTCATGGATTTGTTTTCGCATCAATGTTCTTCAGGGATATTGACCTGAAGTTTTCTTTTTTTGTTGTTTTGTCTCTGCCAGGTTTTGGTATCAAGTTGATGCTGGCTTCATAAAATAAGTTAGGGAGGAGTCTCTCCTTTCCAGTTGTTTGGAATAGTTACAGAAGGAATGGTCCCAACTCCTCTTTGTACCTCTGGTAGAATTCAGCTGTGAATCCATCTGGTCCTGGGATTTTTTTGGTTGGTAGGCTATTAATTACTGCCTCAATTTCAGAACTTGTTATTGGTCTATTCAGAGATTCAACTTCTTCCTGGCTTAGTCTTGGGAGGGTGTATGTGTCTAGGAATTTATCCATTTCTTCTAGATTTTCTTGTTTATTTGCATAGAGGTGTTTATAGTATTCTCTGATGGTAATTTGTATTTCTGTGGGGTCATTGGTAATAGCCTTTTTATCATATTTTATTGTGGCTATTCTTCTCTCTTTTCTTCTATTTGGTGCAGCTAGAAGTCTGTCTATTTTGTTAATGTTTTCAAAAAACCAGCTCCTGGATTTGTTAAAATTTTTAGTGGGTTTGTGTCTCTATCTCCTTCAATTCTGCTCTGATCTTAGTTATTTCTTGCCTTCTGCTAGCTTTTGCATTTATTTGCTCTTGCTTCTCTAACTCTTTTAATTGTGATGTTAGGGTGTAAATTTGAGGTATTTCTAGCTTTCTGATGTGGGCATTTAGTGCTATAAATTTTCCTCTTAACACTGTTTTAGCTGTGTCCCAGAGATTTTGGTATGTTGTCTCTTTGTTCTCATTGGTTTTAAAGAACTTCTTGATTTCTGCCTTAATTATTTATCAGGAGTCATTTAGGAGCAGGTTGTTAAATACCCTTGTAATTTGTGGTTCTGACTGAGTTCCTTAATCCTGAATTCTAATTTGATTGCACTGTGGTCTGAGAGATTTTTTGCTACTATTTCAGTTTTTTTCTTTTTCTGTTTGCTGAAAAGTGTTTTACTTCCAATTATGTGGTCAATTTTAGAATAAGTGCCAAGTGGCACTGAGAAGAATGTATATTCTGTTAATTTGGGCTGCAGAGTTCTGTAGATGTCTATTAGGTCCACTTGATCCAGAGCTGAATTCAAGTCTTGAATATTCTTGTTAGTTCTGTCTCATTGATCTGTTTGACAGTGTGGTGTTAAAGTCTTCCACTATTATTGTATGAGAGCCTAAGTCTCTTTGTAAGTCTCTAAGAACTTGCTTTATGAATCTGGGTGCTCCTCTATTAGGTGCATATATATATTTAAGATAGTTAACTCTTGTTGAATTGATCCCTTTATTATTATGTTATGCCCTTCTTTGTCTGTTTGATCTTTGTTGGTTTAAAGTTTGCTTTGTCAGAGACTAGGTTTGCAACCCCTGCTTTTATTTTTTAATGTTTTCCATTTGCTTGGTAAATTTATTTTGAGCCTATTTGCATCTCTGCATATGAGTTGGGTCTCCTGAATACAGCACACCGATGAGTCTTGACTCTTTATACAATTTGCCATTCTGTTTCTTTTAATTGGGGCATTTAGCTCATTTACATTTAAGGTTAGTATTGTTATATGTGAATTTGATCCTGTCATGATGCGATCTGGTTATTTTGCACACTAGTTGATGCAGTTTCTTCATAGTGTCATTGGTCTTCATGTTTTCATGTATTTTTGCAGTGGTTGATACCTGTTTTTCCTTTCAACATTTAGTGCTTTCTTCAGGAACTCTTGTAAGTCAGACCTGGTGGTGACAAAATCCCTCAGCATTTGCTTGTCTGAAAAGGATTTCATTTCTCCTTGCTTATGAAGCTTAGTTTGGCTAAATATGAAATTCTGGGCTGGATATTGACCCCCAATCTCCTCTGGTTTTTAAGGTTTCTGCTGAAAGGTCCACTGTTAGTCTGATAGGCTTCTCTTTGTAGGTGACCTGGCCTTTCTCTCTGACTGTCCTTAACATTTTTTCCTTATTTCAAAGTTGGAGAATCTGATGATTATGTGTCTTGGGGTTGACCCTTGAATGGGCTTTTTATGGGGGAATTTTGTTGTTGTTGATGCTGTTATTGTTGCCTTCTGCTTGTTTTTCTTTTAATGGTCAGGTCCCTTTTCCATAGGGCTGCTGCAGTTTGCTGGGGGTTTACTTCAGGCCCTATTTATCTGATTTGTTCCCATGCCTGGAAATGTCACTCAAAAAAGTTTGGAGAACAGCAAAGATGGGTGCCTGCTCCTTCTCCTGGGACCTCTGACCTCAAGGGGCACCAGCCTAATGCCAGTAGGATCACTCCTGTATAGGGTGTCTGACAACCCCTCTTGGAGGGTCTCACCCAGTTGGGTGGCATGGGGAACAGGACTTATTTAATGAAGCACTTTATCCCTTGTTGGAGGGGGTGTGCTTTGCTGGGGAAAACCCACTCATCTGGGCTGCCCAGATTCCTCAGAATTAGCAGGAGGAAAGGCTAAGTCTGCTTGTCCACAGAGACTGAAGCCCAGAGAGATCAGGGTTCTGCCCCTGAGCCTCCAGCTGGAGTTGCTGGAGTTCCTGCAGGGAGGCCTCAGGATCAGGACTAAAGAGGCACTCTGGCTGCAGTCTGCCACAGCCAGTGTGTTGGGCTGTGGGGGACACTTCTTGGGACCAAGCCATGTAGCCTCCCTGGCTCCAGCAGGGGAAAAGCATAGCCTGGAGCCATATAGCTGGATGCCATCCTTCCCCTGACCAGGGAGCTTAGCAAGTTTTAGGCAGTTATGAGTCACAGTGCTGGCTGCTGCCCCTCCCCCAAGGAGCTCTAAGGGCTTACACAGCAAGCAGCCACAGCTGTGCTGCTGGTTGCCCCTCCCACCAGGAACTTGGCAGGCTTAAGCAGATTCTAGCTGAGAGGCTGTTGAGAATCTATGTGGCTCTGGGGTTAGGACCCTAGGCCCCACTGGCATGGGTTTGTGAGTGGGATCTTCCAATCCACTGGTTGCACAGTTCCATGGAAAAAGCACAGTTTTCCTGACTGGATAACATGCTCACTCACTGCCTCCCTCTGCTGTGGGGTGGGGGCACCCTTGCCCTGTGTGGCTCTCAGATGGGCACCACATTGCTCTTCCTTCTTCTCTGTGGATCATGCCAGCTTCCTAGTCAGTTCTGATGAGAGAACCTGGATACCTTGGTTGACAGTGCAGGTATGGTTCTTTTCAATAGGAGCTTCTGATCACTGCTGCTTCTAGTCAATTATCTTGGCCCATTTTCTGGAAAAGTATTTTTTACACACCTAAATTGCAGCCTATGAGATTCAATGTCTCTACATAGTTATTAGTATAAAGACATAGTCAAAAATTTATATCAGAATCTTACACATTTAAATAAAATATCTCAAAATATATATAAAAGTTTAAATATCAACCTTTGGGGAGGAGGTTTTCACTTTAGAGATGAGTTCCATCAAGATTTAATACATTTGGAAAGGGCTGCCACTCTAATTTCCACAGTGTTCTTATGATATAAATGTCGCTACTTTACAGTAGTTTCCTCTGCAGAGAAAAAATACTGTAATGTAAAACTGAGTTAAATGAAGACCTTGATTCAGAAGAGCCAATAGGCTAAAACTGGGCTTTTGCCTTCCCCTTTGTGGAAAAATGTAAATTCTAAATGCTGGGTCCCTGTTATGATTACTCTGTATCTGTTTCTATGAGAAGAGAGAGCCCTCCTCATAAACCATGAACATGCTATTTCAGCTGCTGTCTCTCTATAGTCCCATGGCCATAGATAATTGGCTCAAAGGTGGATAACTGACCCAAGCTAGGCCAATCTGATTTTGTCTTTTGGAAATTCAAAATGTAAAATGCACAGGCAAGGAGTTTTAGTAGCTGAGACATAATGTGGGGAGAAAGAAACTCATGTAGTGAAGTTCCCACTGGAGTCTTGAAGCCCAGTTTTCAAGAATCTTTGAATTCATGAGCCAGTCTAAAATCTTTCCATTGTTTTTCCTTAAGTTAGCTACATTGGTTTTTGGTACTTAAAACTGAAAGAGTCCCAAATCATTCTTCTTATAATAATATCTTGATGTAATGCAAAGAAAGAATTGACCTTAGAAAGAAAAGCCCTACTACAATGTCTTGGGTTAAATCAGATTTTGACTGGGGTGCTGGCCTCTATTTCCCTGATTATACAAGACTTTCCACATCCCACTTCAAACACATATAGAACACACATAAGATGGAGTGTTCTTTCTGAAATCAGCTCACAAATGTTGATGAGCTAGACCTATGCAACTTAGCACTTGTCCCTGATTATAGTTGAAAATAAAGCACAGATTAACATTTCAGGCTATCATCTCTTTGCACTGAAGAAAAGTTTGTAATTATTCTTGATATTTTATTTTAAAATAAGTATGCCATTAAAACTACAAGATACTTGCCTTTAACTTACCATAAATGAGTGAAATGGAACATTTATTAATGATGTATCAATGAACAGCAAACCTGTCCTCTTTATTTGGAGGTTTTATTTTGACAAATTTTGAGAGTCTTTATTAAAGGTAATGACATCAGTTAAAATATTTCTTAAACATATTTCCAGTGCAACTGAGTATTTGAAAAGCACCCAAGGAACAATATCCAGCTCTATCCAATGAAAACCCAACACCTCAATTCGACTTGGCCATTTAGCCCTGCCTATGTGAACATAGATCAGAATTCAAAGACACCCTGGCATCAATCAGAATCTTGGCTCTTTGTGTTTAAGAAACAATTACAGTTTGTGCTCAGCACAGGCAGCTGAAAATTCTGAGCTAAATTCAACCAGCCTTGCTCAGGCTGCCAGCACCCAGCATTTCAAAGCAGTTTAATCCAGTCTCTACACATTGTTTCTTTACCTGTCTCCTCTTCTGGTTTCCACAGCCAGGTGACCTAAGTCAGTGCAGCACATTAGTCCTTCCTTATAGAATAACCTCCATAAATGGAAAGAATAACATCCATAAATCATTTCTGCTTGTAGCACTGCCAAATATGGGGGTTTGTGTCACTTTTATTTTGTTCTAAATGTCCACAAATGGTAGGGCCATTCCTGGTCCTTAGTCCTTAGGCTTCTCCTCACATTCAATCTATTAAGTGAGGTATTTTTAAGAGACCTGACACAGGAGGCAGCACTGAAAGATGAATCAACCTCTCGTGAAATTCAGCTTGACTGTTAGAGCCCTTGAGCTGACCAAGAGCCGTGATTAGAATCTTCATTCTTCTGGCTACTGTCGAAAGCACTGACATCATATTCCATCCAGTGTTACAGGCCATGATTTACTACTGCCAGAAAAGGCATGTGCTCATCCTGTTATTTTCCTGAATAAGGCTACCATGAGCATCTTTGTAAATTATTTCTTCTGTTGAATTTTTTCCATGTGTTCAATTCCCACAAAGCAAATTACTCAAATGATTACAAATGATAATTACAACAATTGTATAAAAGTAGAATTTAAGATAAAACAGTTAAGAAAAATAGAATGCAAGTTTACCTGAATAAATAACAACAACTGTGTGTGTGGTCAAGGGCCTGGAAGGAATATGCCAAAATGAACATTATACCAAGATAATGGGATTATGAATGATTTCCTTTTTCTTTAGAAAATTTACAAAACGATGTTAAATTTTGCTGGAATTTTTAAAAAGATGACTGAAGTTTTCCAATTAGAGGAGCACATTAGTTTATTGTTGCAAAGATTATTCTGATTCTGTAAAGAGCATATGGAAAAAGAATGACTTTTCTTTGGCACATTATAGCTTTTTAATAACAAACTGTACTTGAATTGTTTGCTGGAGGTTTCAAAATTTGAAAAGGATTGAAGGAACGATAAAAAAAGAAATGGTAACTTATTTTTATTGTACTACTCTTCCTCATAAATATGCACATTTGAGAGGTTGTAATAACAGCTGATCTACTAATTAAACATAGATGAATAGTAACTTTTCCTAGTTTAGTCCTTGTTTATTCAGATTTAATTTAATTCATATTTTGTATATAATGTCCAGAGGAAAGACAAAATAAACAATAAGAAAGAAATGAAATGGGGCTTAGTGGCTTTGCTTTGTGTGGACAAATGAATAAGACATTTCCTCTATTTGTAAAATCATCTTAGAAGACAGCTAATGGCCATTAATACAGGCTGGTTGCCTACTTTAAATCAAAATAGAACAGATCCCAATTCTTTATTAAATTTATTGCTGTTATACCTTAAATTCTGAGATACATATGCAGAATATGCAGGTTTGTTACATAGGCATACACGTGCCATGGTGGTTTGCTGCACCCATCAACTTCCCATCTACATTAGGTATTTTTCCTAATGCTATCACTCCCCTAGTCCCCCACCCCCCAACAGGCCCTGGTGTGTGGTGGTTCCCTCCCTGTGTCCATGTGTTCTCATTGTTCAACTCCCTGACCCCAATTCGTTTGTTTCCAAGTATCATTATACGTCACTTTATCCCTACTTCAACAGTTAGGTAGATTGTAGCGTTTAATCAAGAGCTTTTGTTTTACATTAAAAAAAAACTTCCACATAGGCAAAAGCAGATGCTATAAACAAGAAAAAAAAAAAGTGCCTTAATTCATTTCCCCCAGATATTACAGCACAAAAATGCTGTGTACTGCTGTTGTGAATGACTAAAGTTAATACACTCATATTACAAGTAATTTTTTAAATTCCCTTCCAGATTTTTTTTTTTTTTCCAAAGACACGGTCTCTGTCGCCCAGGTTGGAGTGCAGTGGCATGATGAGTGCTCACTATAGCCCTGAACTCTTGGTTTTCCACCAAGAGTTCAGTTTCCACGTTGGCCTCCCAAAGCCCCAGGATCACAGATGTGAGCACTGCACCAGGCCTCTGCCAGATTTTTTAATATTTGGGCTTTACTCCTGACTTCAGGCAATGATAGAAGAAAATGGTGAGAAAGGAAGGAGGGGAAAAGGAAGAAAGGTCAAGAAGTAAGGGCAGTAGGAACAAAGAAGAGAGTTAGCACCTACTGTTAGCAAATTGTAAATAGTCCCAGAATTTTTCTATGCATTTTAACTACATTCTACAGAGTTGGGTCTACTTCAGAATCTGAAACCTGATCAGGCAAGAGGTGTATCTCTCCATTGTCTTTTTAAGTTCAGGGGTACATGTGCAGAATGTGCAGCTTTGTTATATAGGTAAACATGTCATGGGGGTTTGTTGTACAGATTATTTCATCACCCATGTATAAAGCCTAGTATCCATCAGTTATTTTTCCTGATCTTCCCCCTCCTCCTACCCTCCACCCTCTCTTCAGCCCCTGTGTGCATTGTTGTACACTCTAAGTGTTCATGTGTTCTCATAATTTAGCTCCTGCTTATAAATGGGAACATGTGGTATCTGGTTTTATGTTCCCACGTTAAGTTTGCTAAGGATAATGGCCTCTAGCTCCATCCATCTCCCTGCAAAGGACATAATCCGGCTGTATAGTATTCCATGGTGTATATGCTCCACAGTTTTTTCTGAGGATATTTGCATTGATATTCATCAAATATATTGGCCTGAAATTTTCTTTTTGTTGTTGTTGTACCTCTGTGAAGTTTTGATTATCAGGATGATGCTGGCTTCATAGAATGAGTTAGGGAGGAGTCCCTCCTTTTCAATTTTTTGGAACAGTTTCAGTAGAAATGATATTGGGTCTTCCTTGGACATCTGTTAGAATTAAGTGTGACTCTATCTGGTCCTAGGCCTTTTTTAATTGGTAGGCTATTAATTGCTGCCTCAATTTCAGAACTCATTATTGGTTTATTTAGGAATTACGTTTCTTTCTGGTTCAGTCTTTGGAGAGTGGATGTGCCCAGACATTTATCCATTTCTTCTAGAATTTTCAAGTTTATGTGCATATAAGTGTTTCTAATATTCTCTGATGGTTGTCTGTATTTCTGTGGGGCCAGTAGTAATACTCCTCCTTATCATTTCTGACTATATTTGAATCTTCTCTCTTTTCTTATTAGTCTAGCTAGCAGTCTATTTTATGAATTTTTTCAAAAAAACAGTTCCTGGATTCACTGATCTTCTGAATTTTTTTTGTGTCTCTATCTCTTGCAGTTCAGCTCTGATTCTGGTTATTTCTTGTCTCTACTAGCTTTGGACTTTGTTTCCTCTTGGTTCTTTAGTTCTTTCCATTGTGATGCTGTTAACTTAAGACCTTTCTAGCTTTCTGATGTGGGCATTTAATGCTATACATTTTCCTCTTAAAACTGCCTTAGTTGTGTCCCAGAAATTCTGGAACAAATTCTTTGTTCTCATTAGTTTCAAAGAACTTCTTGATTTCTGCCTTATTTTCATTATTTACCCAAGAGTCATTCAGGAACAGGTTGTTCAGTTTCCATGTAGTTGTGTGCTTTTGAGTGAGTTTCTTAATCTTGAGTTCTAATTTGATTGCTCAGTGCTCTGAGAAACTGTGTGTTACCATTCATTTACATTTGCTGAGGAGTGTTTTACTTCCAATTATGTGATAGGTTTTAGAGTACATGCTTTGTGGTGATAAGAAAAATGTATATTCTGTTGTTTTGAGCTGAAGAGTTTTGTACATATCAGGTCCACTTGATCCAGAGCTGAGTTCAGGTACTGAATATCTTTGTGAATTTTTGGTTTCAATGACCTAATATTGTCAGTGGGGTGTTAAAGTTTCTCACTATTATTGTGTGGGAGTCTAATTCTCTTTGTAGGTCTCTAAGAACTTACCTTATATGTCTAGGTGCTCCTGTATTGGGTGCATATATATTTAGGATAGTTAGCTCTTCTTGTTGAATTGATTCCTTTACCATTATGTAATGGCCTTGTCTTTTATTATCTTTGCTGGTTTAAAGTCTATTTTGTTAGAAGCTAGGGTTGCAAACCCTGCTTTTTTGTGTTTTCCATTTGTTGGTAAATTTTCCTCCATCCCTTCATTTTGAGTCTATGTGTGTTTTTGCATGAGTCTCTTGAAGACAGCATATCTTGGGTCTTGGTTCTTTATCCAGCTTACCACTCTGTGTCTTTTAATTGGGGCATTTAGCTCATTTACATTTAAGGTTAGTGTATTGATTTCTTCTTATCATCATGATGCTAGCTGGTTATTTTGCAAACTTGTTTATGTGATTCCTTTATACTGTCACTGGTCTGTGTGCCTCAGTGTATTTTTATAATGGCTGGTAATGGTTTTCTCCTTTCCATATTTCGTGCTTCCTTCAGGAACCCCTGTGAAGTAGGTCTGGTGGTAACAAATTCTTTCAGCATATGCTTGCCTGTAAAGGATCTTATTTCTCCTTCATTTATGAAGCTTAGTTTGGCTGGATATGAAATTCTGGGTTGGATTTTCTTTTCTTTAAGAATATTGAATATTGGCCTCCATGCTTTTCTGGCTTATAGAAATTCTGGTGAAAGGTTGGCTGTTGGTCTGATGGGCTTCCCTTTGCAGGTGACCTGGTCTTTTATTATTATTGTTGTTGTTGTATTTGAGCTCTGAGGTGCATGTGCACGCCCCACATCCTGCAGGCTTGTGGCATAGGTACATACATGCCATGGTAGTTTGCTGTCTCCATGCCCCCCCCACCATCACCTACATCAGGCATTTCTCCCAGTGTTATCCCTCCCCATCCTCTCCACCTCCCATCCCCCACCTCCACCCCCTAACCTGTCCCTGTGAGTGTTGTTCCCTTCCCTGTGCCCAAGTGTTCTCCTTGTTCATCATCCGCCTATGAGTGAAAACATGCGGTGTTTTTCTTTACTTGTGTCAGTTTGCTGAGAATGATGGTTTCTAGGTTCATCCATGCCTCTACAAAGGACAGAAACTCATCATTTTTTATGGCTGCATACAATTCCATGGTGTATATGTGCCACATTTTTTCTTGTCCAGCCTATCATTGATGGACATTTGGGTTGGTTCCAGGTCTTTGCTATCATAAACAGTGTGGCAATGAACATACATGTGCATATGTCTTTATGACAGAAGGATTTATAATCCTTTGGGTACATACCAAGTAATGGGATTGCTGGGTCAAATGGAATTTCTGTTTCTAGGTCCTTGAGGAATCGCCACACTGTCTTCCACAATGGTTGAACTAATTTACACTCTCACCAACAGTGTAAAAGTGTTCCTTTTCTCTACATCCTCTCCAGCATCTCGTTTCCAGATTTTTTAATAATTGCCATTGTAACTGGCATGAGATAGTATCTCAATGTGGTTTTGATTTGCATTTCTCTAATGACCAGGGATGATGAGCATTTTTTCATGTTTGCTGGCCACATATTTGTCTTCTTTGGAAAAGTGTCTGTTCACATCCTTTGCCCACTTTTGAATGGGTTTGTTTTTTTCTTGTAAATCTGCTTTAGTTTTTTTGTAGAATCTGGATATTAGCCCTTTGTCTGATGGGTAGATTGCTAAAACTTTTTCCCAGTCTGTTGGTTGCTGGTTTACTCTAATGGTTGTTTCTTTTGCTGTGCAGAAGCTCTTAAGTTTAATTAGGTCCCATTTGTCTATTTTGGCTTTTGTTGCCATTGCTTTTGGTGTTTTAGTCATGAAGTCCTTGCCTCTGTCTACGTCCTGAATGGTTTTGCCTAGATTTTCTTCTAGGGTTTTTATGGTGTTAGTTCTTATATTTAAATCTTTAATCAATCTGCAGTTAATTTTTGTATAACATGTAAGGAAGGGGTCCAGTTTCAGCTTCCTGCATATGGCTAGCCAGATTTCCCAACACCAATTATTAAACAGAAAATCCTTTCCCCATTGCTTTTGTCTGGTCTGTCAAAGATCAGATGGTTGCAGATGTGTGGCATTGCCTCTGAGGCCTCTGTTCTGTTCCATTGGTCTATATCTCTGTTTTGGTACCAGTACCATGCTGTTTCTCTGACTGCTCTTAACATGTTTTCTCTCATTTTGACCTTGAAGAATCTGAAGATTATGTGTCCTGGGGATGATTTTCTCACTGGGCATCTTACTGGGGTTCTCTGCATTTTCTGAATTAGAATATTGAATGATGTAGCTAGGTTGGGAAAGTCCTCCTGGATGATACTCTGAAATATGAATTGGTTCCATTCTCTTTATCTCTTTCAGGTATCCTAATCAGGCATAGATTCAGTCTCTTTACATAATCCTGTATTTCACTGAGGTTTTGTTCATTCCTTTGCATTCTTTTTTTCTCTATTCTTGTCTTCCTGTCTTATTTGAGAAAGACAGTCTTCCAGTTCTAAGATTCCTTCCTCCACTTGGTGTCTTCTGCTACTAATAACTGTGATTGCATTGTGCAGTTCTTGTGTTTTTCAGCTTTATCAGGTTGGTTATGTGCTTCTCTATATTGGCTATTTTGGCTGTCAGTTCCTACACTGTTTTATCATTATTTTTAGCTTCCTTGCATTGGGTTACAATGTGCTCCATTAGCTCAGTGACATTTTTTATCCACATTCTTAAATCTACTTCTGTCATATTTCATCCATCTCAGCCTCAGCCCAGTTCCAACCCTTGTTGGAGAGACGTTGCTATTATTTAAAGAGGGCATTCTGAATTTTTGAGTTTTTAGCATTTTTGCACTGACTTGTGGGCTTATCTACTTTCAATCTTTGAGGTTGCTGATGTCTGGATGAGGTTTTTGTTTGTTTGTTTGTTTTTAACAGTCTGGCCACTTTTCCATAGGAATGCTGTGGTTTGCTGGGGTTCCACTCCAGATCCTAGTTGCCTCAGACTTTCCAGTATCTGGAGGGATTACCAGTGAAGGCTGTGATTCAGCAAAGATGGTAGCCTGCCGCTTCCTCTAGGAGCTCCATCACAGTGGGGCACAAACCTGTTGCCAGCCCAAACACACCTGTAGGAGGTGGCCGGAGGACCTGGCTGAGGTCCCACTCAGTGCAGAAGAATGAAGTGGAGTCTCACTTAAAGAAGCAGTTTAGCCACATTTTGCTAGAGCATGTGCTGTGCTAGGGGATCCCTTCCACACCCAGTCTGTTTGGACTCTCCAAAGCCGGCAGGCTAAAATGGCTGAGTCATCCAAACAGCAAAGGCAGTGGCCTGCCCCTCTCCCAAGGAGTTCTGTTCCGTCTCAGGTAGGTGCTACACTGTTGCCAGTGGCTGGCTGGAATTCCAAACCAGTCGATCTTATCTTGTGAGGTGCCATGGAAGTAGGCCCATAGACCAACACAGCTCAGCCCCCTGGGTATGTACCTAGGGGTATGTACAGACCTCCTGCCTTGCCTGAGTTCCACTCATATTTGTCAGGAATCCCAGATCGCAAGTATGTAAGACTCTTGGATCTCTGTGCATGCCTGAGTAGCTATTGTGCTGAGACTCTATGCAGCTCTGTGTCAGACCCAAGGCCCTGGTGAAATGGGTTCAGGAGGGGATCTCCTTATCTGAGAGTTATAAAGATCCATAAGAAAAGCATGCGTTCCTGAGGTTGCACATCCACTCACTGTTTCCCTGGTCCAAGGATCAGTGTTCTCTTGTTTCCACGTCACTCCTGGGTGGGCTGTCACTCTGTCTTGCTTCTCTCTGTTCTCCATGGGTTGAGCGGATTCCCAGATAAGTCCCAATGCGAGTACTTAGATGTTTCACTTAATGTGCTGTATTTACTCACCCCTTGTGTTTCTCTCTGTGAGAGTCACACATTGTAGCTGCTTCTAGTCAGTCATCTTGCCTCACTCCTGCCATATTTTCTTTAACTCTTCTCTGAAAACCCAACATCATGCATTTGGGAGCTGGACTAGTGTAAAAGGGAGTGCTGATTTCACACGGCCATTCTGATTTGTTTTTCCAAGTGGAGATTTGAAAATGACACCTGCTTTCCCAGCCAGGAAGGTGACTAAAAAAAAAAAAAAAAAAAAAAAGGAGGGGAGGGGAGGGGAGGAGAGCAGAGGGGAAAGAAAGAGAAAAAAGAAAATGGCACCTGCTTCCCTTGGCAAAGTTGTGTTGGTGGTCAATGTGGACAGCATGGAATGACCTTTGAGACAGTTGTTGAAATCATGGCTGCTGACATTTTCAATAAGCCCATCTCTAGAAGTGACTGGGAAGTATGCAGTTCCCAACTGGAACACAATTAAAGAATAAAGAGAATGAAGGAGTGACAGTCAAGCAGATATAAACCCATTACTTAAACTACTTACTGCCATAGTAGTAAGCTGATTGAAAATCAATAACCATGCATAAGGAGTCTGGTCAGTAACCCCTGTGGGAAGGTAAGACTTGCAACTCTTCTTTTTTCATGTTCATGGCTTGTGAAGGCCTAAGCAGCTCTCTTGTAAATTCTAGGGAATGGGGGTTATTTACTGTAAGCACCTTTAAAAAATAAGGTACAAGATTTTGCACATCATTGTGATCCACTTAGCCACTGAGGGTATTACTTACTTCAGTCATGTTAAGAACAATCCAAACTGTTTATCAGTACACAGTACTGAGTACATAGTACAGAGAACCCAAACGGTGTATCTGGGTCCTTCTTCACCTCCAGATATCATACTGGCACCCAGGTAGGAATAATTTGGGAAGAAAGAAGGGTGTGGTGGCTAATTTTATGTGTCATCTTGACCAAGGTCAGGGATGGCCAGATAGCCGGTTAATTATTCAAGGTGTGGTCTGTGAGGGTGTTTCCAGAAAAGATTAGCATTTCAATCAGCAGACTGAATAAAGAAGATCTGCCTTCACCTATGTGGGTAGGCATCATCCAATCCATTGAGCCAAAATAGCACAAAAATATGGAAGAGGGGTCAATTATCTGCCTGCCCTTATAAAATGGAGCTCCCGGTTTAGGGCCTTTGAACTCCAGACTTATATTATTTCCTCAACCACTCCCACATTCCAACTGGGACTGAGAGTTACGCCATAGGCTCTCCCAATTCTCAGGCTTCTGTCCAGTGAATTACACCTCCAGCTTTCCTGGTTCTCCAGTTTGCAGACTGCAAATGGTAGGACTTCTCAGTCACCAGAATTAGGTAAGACAATTCCAGTAATAAATAAACAGGTAGATAGATGGATCTATTGATCATACATATATACATACATACACACACAGATCCTATTGGTTCTGTTTCTCTGGAGAACTCTAATACAGAGGTTTCTAAATGTCTGTAGGTTTAGGCAGAGAACAGTGATTGCCACATCCTGAGATACATGTTGGTCCTAAAACAAAGGGAATTCATTTTAAACCCAGAATTATTATTTTTTTATTTAGAGAGGGAGTCTCGCTCTATTGTCCAGGCCGAAGTGCAGTAGTCCTAAAAAAAGGGAATTAATTTTAAACCCAGCATTATTTATTTAATTATTTAGAGAAGGAGTCTCACTATGTCACCCAGGCTGGAGTGCAGTGGTCCTAAACCAGGGGAATTCATTTTAAACCCAGCTTGTTTTGTTTGTTTGTTTATTTATTTAGAGAGGGAGTCTTGCCCTGTTGCCCAGGCTGGAGTGCAGTGCAGTGGTGTGATTTTGGCTCACTGTAAACTCTGCCTCCCAGGTTTAAGTGATTCTCCTGCCTCAGCCTCCCAAGTGGCTGGGATTACAGGCACCCACTACCACACCCAGCTAATTTTTGTATTTGTCATAGAGACGGGGTTTCACATGTTGGCCAGGCTGGTCTTGAACTCCTGACCTCATGTGATCCACCCACCTCAGCCTCCCAAAGTGCTGGGATTACAGTAATGAGCCAGTGCACCTGGCCTAAACCCAGCATCATTTTAAGTCTTCTCTCATCCTATACAGGCTGGACCTTGTCAACCCTGACCTTTTTCCTCTAAATGACCTGGTTTCAGAGAACTTCTCACCAAATGGAGTTGTAAGAAGTTGATAAAGTAGGAGGTTTATGTGCTGCATATATCAGATCCTGGAACAGTTCAGCTCCCAAAAGCCTTGAAACCACAAGTCATTGTTCATCTTAGACTAAAAGACCAAGAAAATAAACCTTGGTTTCTCAGTAAATAAACTATGCTTGCAATAAAGAAACAGTACTCTCCCCTGAGAGCTGTATGCTATAATTACAAAGCAAGAAGTACACTTTTTCAGACATTATACCTGGGATCCTCTCACCTTCATAACCAGAAGTTACCCTGACATAATAGAACACAGGATCATCCTGGCAGAAATCTACTTGGAAAACTTCTGTAAGGGAGTGTAATAAATTGTTAACAGTGGTTCCTTCTAGAGAGGGAGATAAAGTTGGGAGATATGTGAAAAAGATGCTCACAATTATTCTACATCTTTGTACAGTGCATCTGGGCAAGACGAAGTCTGTACCACTGTGGACATCTGCAGTGGTAAAGTGAGTGGCTCACAATGATGTGGAAAATCTTGAACTTGATCTTTTAAAGGTATTTATTATGTACTAGGATCATTGGAGGCTATGACTCTACACCTCACATGGATCCTGCCCTCAAGCAGAGTGGTGAGGCATGAATGCAAAGTACTGTGATACACAGTAGAAGGTGCTTTAATAAAGAGCCTCAGAAGTGTTACGAGAATTGGAAAAATAATTCCTTCCTTCTGAGGAGAATGAGGGAAAGCAGAGAACATCATGCAAAAGAGGGAAAAATATGAAAATATTAAATGCTTGGACATACTGCACACTTTTATTTAACTTTTAAGATCTAGTTCCAATGTCACCTCTGTAGTGAAGAGTGCCCTTTTTTTCCTGGAGTTCAACTGCTCTGACCCATGATTTTAGTTCCTACCTCAATATTAGCCAATTTTCCTGTTTATAAATCTTCCTCTATTAGACTCTTAAAGGCCAGAAGGCATTTTATTTATACCAGTACATACACATACCCTCGCACTGGCATCCATCCTATCCAACCATTCATTAAAAGTACTGAGCTTTGTGCATAGGTGGGGGGGGGGGGGGGAGGTGACATGCAAAATTGAGTAAGATATCTACCAATGAGGATAGTAACTTAAAAATTAATACTCCCAGCACAGTCTCATAAGTGCGTCGACAGAATTCACATATAGAACTATGAAAACCAAGATGATCAAAATTAAAGAGGATGAAAGGAAAGAGATAGCAATTAAGGTTTTCTTTTTTGAAGTGGAAAGAGGAACAGAGTATAAGATGGATTCTATGTGGTAGTAACAGCATCATCCCTTCAAGAACTATTAACAGGCACTCAAAAATATCAAAATGATCCAAAGTATCATCAGGGTAGAGTCTGGGGAACTTGATTCCCATCTAAGTATTTTCTTTTGACATAATAGGCATTTTTGAAAATAAACCCAACGTTGATCTATGATTATAATAGAAAGCTGATGAAGCGACTTATCCTCGACACTGAAACAGACCTACAAACTTATTTCCTGATCACTCCCAACAAGGATTTCAGTGCAGTGGCTCTTTGAGCAAAATAAATGTGTCACTAGTTATAAAGTAGTATCATCTAAATCAATTCGGAGTGAAAATCTAAGGGACTACTGGCCTTGGGGCTCCCTACCCCTCTGCCTGGAGAGATTTGTGCAAACTTCCACTCTTCCTACCAGTTAGAATGCTTTACTACTTGGTAAACAGGCAACTGCCTTCCCCTCTTCACCTAATTGCATCCCTTAAGATCAAATGTCATCTAGGTAACTTTTGCTTTAATTCCAGTTGCAGGAGAGAAGATATAAGAAGCAAATACAAAGTTAACTAGGGAGTAATAAAGTGGTTGTTTGCAAGCATGAAGAGATAGAAAACCTCTCTATGATTCTGTGAATTGGAAGTATTACTTTGGTTTGCTATAACCTCAGTTGTTAAAGGGGTAATACCACTATCTTCTCTATTTAGTTGCTGAATTTTTTTTTTTTTTTTTTTTTTTGAGACGGAATTTCACTCTTGTTACCAGGCTGGAGTGCAATGGCGCGATCTCGGCTCACCGCAACTTCCGCCTCCTGGATTCAGGCAATTCTCCTGCCTCAGCCTCCTGAGTAGCTGGGATTACAGGCACACGCCACCGTGCCCAGCTAATTTTTTTGCATTTTTAGTAGAGACGGGGTTTCAGCATGTTGACCAGGATGGTCTCGATCTGTTGACCTCGTGATCCACCTGCCTCAGCCTCCCAAAGTGCTGGGATTACAGGCGTGAGCCACCGCGCCCGGCCTGAATTTTTTTTAAATAATAGTTTCTATTAAAATAAGAGTAATTTTTTAGAAGCAAGTAACTCAATATATGAAAACAAAAACAAAAAGAATGAAATATAACCTCAAAAACATTAAAAAAGTAAATGAAGCAAATATTCTGAGCTTAAAATGAACTTTAAAAACATGTTTTTAAAAGTGTGAAATTAGTTATCTATTTTTCTTAATTACTTGCAGAAAATTCTGCATGTTAGGCATTATGTCCCAAATAAGAATCCACACCCATAAGCAAGTCTGACCTAGGTGAGCAATGATACTTTACAAAGCAGAAATGAACATAAAATATTTTCAAAAAGCTAACATTTGTGTTTATTAAAATTAAACCACAGTCTACCTCCTGACATACAAATAGCTGAGAAGTTAAAATATGTTGCAACTCCAACCTAATTTCACAAGTGTTGTTTTCATCTTCAGTCTTGAAAGGTTTGTCACATAAACAGTTTAGTAAGGGCAAAATGGCAATAATATGTGTATCTTAAACTGATTTTGAAAAGGATACATCACAGGTTGACACTTACACATCTATACAACTTTATTAACAAGTAAAATACATGCCAGCATGTTTTATATATGGACTAGGACATTCCTATGATAATGAATGGCACATTATCATCTAACAGTTGATCTTTATCAAATATATGCTAATATTTCATATGACTATTTGAAGAACTAAATAACTAATAAACAATAAATGTTAACATAAAATTTAACAGCAGTTAAAAATATAAAAGCCATTCCATTTAGTATTTACCATACGCTGGAATCATTCAAATACAACTACTAAAAAAAAAATACTATTCCTCTTCTACAGGCCAAATGGTCGATTAGAAAACACCGTGGTGATAATACTGGCTCCTGCCCTTACCCCAGTTCCATCCCTCAAAGGACAGTGGAGCTAAAGTAGTCACTTCTTGGTGCAGTCTACAATTATACACAGGATGATCATATAACTTATCCTCCAAATTAGAACACTTTGAGAGTAAGACGTGACACTATTAAGCTGAGAAAACAGGAATAACGAGGACTGTTTCGAGCAAACTAAGGATATATGTTACCTTTGTTAAGTACTGTATGACATTCACTGGCATTACGTTTTGCACTTCTTGAAATAGTACATACTAGATGAAAACAATGACATTAAATGAAGAGACTCCAAATTTTTCTCCAATTGGATATTTTGAGCTCCACTTTTCCTGTTAGGAGAGATTTTACTGGAAATATTAGTGATTACTGTTTTAACAGGTAAAAATTTGTTAACAACTCAAAGGCATGTCTAAAATGACATATATCTTATAGACTCAAAATAATAGACTAAAGATTAGTATTTTTTTCTATTAAGCAGAGATTTTCATTTTAACTGAATGTAATGAGATCTATAGTTTAATCTAAACTTCTAAAATCTATCCCACATACACTATATAGAAAAGTGTACTTCTGCTTTAAAATTCAGTTTATTGCATAAATACATATAAATGGATTATCCTAGCCAAGACTAGCTTATTCATTTACAAGAGAAATAATTCAAAAAATTTTTGCATTAACTTCCAAGCCCCAGTTCACACTCAAAAATGTTTCGATCACCTAACAAGATTTTTGAGTTTTCAATCTTTAAGGCAGAGTGCAAAGATGATCAATTGTCCCCAAAACACAAGAGCAGCTGTTCAAGCACACAGGAAATGAAGTATGCAGGATTTGATACGTCTGAAGGAGAACATCAAGTTTTGGAAAATAACATTCTAATTCCCTTGCTTACATGATGAGATTTAAGGCTACCTTTGAATTATGCTAGTTACAGAGAATTAAGATCAATATGTACACTTGAACCTTACAGATTTGGCGGGGAAAAGTCAAAACAAAAAGCGAAGTTTTGATGTTGGATCAAAAGTAACATATCCATATTCAGAAAACAAGCATTTATACCATAAAAGCTAAAATAAAATTTTAATAAGTCGATGTTAGATAGCTAATCTTCTTAGTAATTTTAAATTACCATGTAGCAAAGGTTAATTTCATTTAAAAATTACTGAGAGAATAAAGTACAGGTCTGTAAGAAACTAATATGCAAGAGATCCACCATGAGTTTGAATACATTATTAGTACAGCTTAATTTTATTAATTTCCAAATTAGGCAACTAAACTAAATATCTTTCTTTACCCCATGCTATTGTTTTACTTCAAGGGGTGTAACACAGGTACTTCAATCAACAATAAAATTCTATGCAGGAAAGTAAACTGAGACAAAACAAAAAATAGACTATATTAGCAAAACAAAACTATGTTTTATTTATCAAAGACAATGAAAAAATTAGAAAATACAGAGAAATACAAAAGAGGTTATAAAGCATAATAAATTTTATTTTTTGGAAATGGAAAAATGTCCCTTAATAGTTAGATGTACGTTTTAGTAGTAATGTCTAATAATAAATAAGAAGTCAATTTTATACGTTCTATATAGGTGTATTAAATAATTTTTAAGTTTAGAAGATAATATACCATCATTTTAAATGTTGGTATTCAAAATTAAAGATATAACCAAAAGGAAAAACAGATGAGACATAAAATAATTTGTAAGATGGGAAATATAGTAGCTTATGAATGCAAATTAAATTCCAGTTGTAATAATGGTTCTGCACTCTCACTACACACACAGAACCCACACCCCTATAAGCCACAAACATTTCCATAATGTGAAAATAAGTGTTTTGCATATCTCATTTCAGGATATGTTTTTTACAAGGTAATCCTAAAGTCATAAAGCAAGAAGCAATTAATAGCACAAGATTTAAATGCTAAGCTTTAAAAATTAAACTCTAAAAAAATTATTACAATAATACTGAAAGATATTTTATTGGCTTTTTAAAAGACAAACACAAATGAGAATTATCTTATTTAGAAAATTAGCTTTCAAAATTATCTTAAATGAAATAAATATCATTTCTAATACAATCTCTTCCTGCAAGAATCTCTAAGATGGGCAATCCTAAAAACCCAGCTTCTCATTTGAAAATCCCTAGAACTAGTGTGTCCCTTAAAAAAAATTTTTCTTTTTCTTATAAAGGGCATTCGGTACACCCACGTTTTCTTAAAATTTGTCCAAAAACAAATTCTATCTTTAACACTTAGGTTTCTAAATGTGTGTGTGTGTGTGTGTGTGTGTGTGTGTGTATGCATGTATACATATACATATACATATTTAGTTCACTTAATTTAAAATTAATGAAAGATATCTGGACACAATTTCTAAGATAACATTGCAGAAAGTAAGTTATGCATGATTATTTACAGGAAGAGTTTTCCTAAATAATAATGTAAATGTCATGTTCAAAAATCTGACAAATCCTTTCTAATAATCAGTACTGCAGATTTCAATAAATTTTATATAACAAAAGATGTTTCATGTGTAGAATTACCAGATGAATCTAAGAGCCAGAAACTAAATCATTTGACATGGTTAATAATCTCATTTTTATTATGCTAAATGTCAGGTCAAAAGTCAATGGCATTTACATGCTGGAAGACTGTTTATCACTCACCACTTTCAATTACATCAAATACCGATTAACCAAATGTGACCGGACTTCAGTCCTACAACGTTATGATTTCTTTCAAGTATATGCAAATCTCTTAAATGGGCACATATGCATATGTGCAAAACAAATGAAATATAGGTACTTAAAGAATGAACAGAAGTGGCCTGTAAACATACACCACCCTGCCATTCAATTTTGAAGCTCTGTCTTCTCTTCACTAATTTGTCTTCTGCTATTAGTAGTCTTCTATCCTATTAAAGTTGTAGGTTTACCGATGATCTGGAAATTTCACATTGGTATAAGAAAGGAATGTCGGGTTGATGCAGTCTGGAGACAAAGAAAGAATCAGTCTTAAAATGTATTAAGTTGTGTTTATCTAAGTCATAGTATAATAAAACACATTTTACAGAAGAATTATATCAGGTATATAATATTCTTTTGATAAAGATAACAAAGTCTTTATGTCAGAATATATTCTAAAGTGTAAAACTTCTACAGTAGAACTACATCTGGAAAATATTTACACTGTATTTTATACTCTTCAAAATGCATACAAGATAATCACACAAATTAGTAAAATAGCAAAATTACTTCGCCTTTTATCTTATCATTAATACTGAAAATTCTTAATGCCACTGTTTGCAAAGGTATTTTCCTTGTTAAAATAAAAAAGTGACATCTTTGGGAGTCGTTGGTGGAGTCTTTAATGGAACACTTAAAATGATACTTTAACATGATCTAGAAATACAAGTGTATTCACTGTACTCTAGAAAAAATAAGTAAATTACATAAGCTTATGTATAACATATCAATTATAAATAACATGCAAGCAACCAAATCACAAAGGATACAATTTATTTATTAGAAAAAAGATATTTTGTTTTAGTATACTTGAAACACTTTGTTCCTTCAGTCCTACATTCAGAAGTTAAGTACTAGTAGACATTCTGGTTATGGAGTTCAAATGCTTTAAAACTTTACATTATTTATAGGCATAAAGGATATGGTACAGCTTTAGAAAACAATACAGTATGAGATTACTTTATGTGAAGATACTCCCACTGCACAATAAATAAATACTATTACTGCAAACACAGCCTCTAGGAACTCACTGGAAAACTAGTCAGACAACCGCTATTCATTTCTTCGTATTTCCACTTATTCAAGTTGTAGCCTTCATTGTTGATAAAAACTAACACACATTAAGAAATCAATAACAGAACTATTTTCTCCACCTGACTTTTATTCCTTGATCCAGATTATTAAAAGGACTTCAAGACAAATTATTTTTCAATCACAGATATTTTTTCTCCACCAGATTATCTAGGTGAATTTCACATTGTTTTATATAAAAATGCCCTTTCCTTCAGTGTAAGTACTATGAGATATGTTGTTTTGTTTTCAAGCCTTCAAATTTTGTGCTGGTACTTACTTCACATACATTCTATGGTTAATCTTTATAGAGAAGTTTTAAAATTCTGATTTAAAATTTCAGTTCACTCATTATGTATTTTAAAAATTAAAATCTATGACATTCAATTTTAAGAATCTAAAAGTCATCTAAAAAGGTATATGACTTATTAAATTTCAATAAGCTGACTGTTTGCAGTATTAAGAGATATTAAATATTCTAACAGTAAAAATCATGAATACACATTAGGCATTTAATATGTATCTGGTAAATCTGAATACATAAAGGGAATAGACAGAATTCATAGATTAATATTTCTTACCTCTATAATAAGAAGAAATACCTTGTCCTATGAGCAGCTGCCATACTTTCAGACATGTTTCTGACTTTTAGATAATTAACAAATCCTCTGAAGAAAAGGAGCAGGCCTGAAAAGGTTGAAACAATACGGATATACTATGTTCTTATACAGAAAGGGGCAAGATAAATTTAAAATAGACAATTATAAACAAGATCCTCTTGGCTTAAGGAATTTTATTTGCAGACTTCCATTCATTCTGTAATATATTTTACACTATAAGGATAAACTGTCATAAGGAGATATAATCTTTCAATCTGTTAAGCCTAGATGTACTAAAATTAAAGCAAATCTAGCTATAAAAATCCAGAATTACATAAAAACATACATTTAAGTGATTTTCTTAAATAGTAGTTACCTGATGCACTTAAACTGATTCAACTCATTAACACCCCATGTTACACTGTACCGATCTTTTCAATTAATGTAACTTAGTTCACTTAGTGAACTAAGATATATTTACTTATTTAAATAAATGAAAAGAAAAAATATACATGTGGTTGCTAACAACTGTGGAGACAAAATCAAGCCTGTATGGCAATATCAAGTGCCTATCACCTGTGAAATCTGTATTTGAAGATATGTGCATTTTGTACATATTTTAATTATGAGTTCTTATTTTGAGGTAATAATAAAAAACATAATAAAAGTTAAGATGAGTTAGAAAAGATGACTTGGAAGAGTCACTCTAGTGATTTACACTATTTGGGATACATCTTATATCTATCTCAGTTTTCTCCTTTGTAAAATAGTATTTTAAAATAACCACAGGTATGTTTAATGATTTAAAAAACAATACCTGTGAAATTCTCTAAAGTTTCAAATAAAAAATATAAGATAAATATAAAACATTACCATTATTAGTATAAGCCTTTGAAATACTAAGCATATGATTCTTAGGGAAACATTTATTAACTCCAGTAAATTTTTAACCAGGAAATTGGAGTAGGGGGGTCCAGAAACAAAAACAGAAGAATCTACTGTATGTGTATGACTTTCCTCACCAGAAAGAAAAGGAGTTTGTGAATTCGAAATATGAAGTCCCAAACTAAATTTGTACCCCAACTAATCATTATAAAAAGCAGCACTCCTCAGCAAATGCAAAACAATGGAAATCATAACAAACAGTCTCTCAGACCACAGTGCAATCAAGTTAGAACTCAGAATTCAGAAACTAACCCAGAATCACACAGCTTCATGGAAACTGAACTGGCTCTTCAATGTTGACTGGATAAACAATGAAATGAAGGCAGAAATAAAGAAGTTCTTCGAAACCAATGAGAACGAAGACACAACATACCAGAATCTCTGGGACACATTTAAAGCAGTCTTCAGAGGAAAATATATAGCAATAAGTGCCCATATGAGAAGAGTGGAGAAATCTAAAATTGACACCCTATCGTCAAAATTGAAAGAGCTAGAGGAGCAAGATCAAAATAACTCAAAACCTAGCAGAAGACAAGAAATAACTAAGATCAGAGCTGAACTGAAGGAGATAGAGACACGAAAAACCCTTCAAAATATCAATAAATCCAAGAGCTAGTTTTTTGAAAAGATCAACAAAATAGACAGACCACTAGCCAGACTGATAAAAAAGAAAAGAGAGAACAACCAAATAGATGCAATAAAAAACGATAAAGGGGAAATCACCACAGACTCCATAGAAATTCAAACCATCATCAGAGAATATTACGAACAACTCTATGCAAATAAACTAGTAAACCTGGAAGAAATGGATAAATTCCTGGACACCTGTGTCCTCCCAAGCCTAAACCAGGAGGAAGCCGAAACTATGAATAGACCAATAACAAGGTCTGAAGTCGAGGCAGCAATTAAGAGCCTACGACTCAAAAAAAGCCCAGGTCCAGATGGATTCACAGCCCAATTCTACCAGACACACTAGGAGAAACTGTTACCATTCCTTCTGAAACTATATCAAATAATCCAAAAAGAGAAAATCCTTCCCAAATCATTTTATGAGACCAACATCATCCTGTTACCAAAACCCGGCAGAGACCCAACAAGAAAAGAAAACTTCAGGCCAATATCCATGATGAACATAGATGCAAAAATCTTCAATAAAATACTGGCAAGCCGATTGCAACAGCACATCAAAAAACTTATTTATCATGATCAAGTAGAATTCATCCCAGGGATGCAAGGCTGGTTCAACATATGCAAGTCTATAAACGTAATTCACCACATAAACAGAACCAAAAACAAAAACCACATGATTATCTCAATTGATGCAGAGAAGGCATTTGACAAAATACAACAGCCCTTTATGCTAAAAACCCTCGATAAACTTGGTATCGGTGGAACGTATTTCGCATGTGACAAAATACAACAGCCCTTTATGCTAAAAACCCTCAATAAACTTGGTATCGGTGGAACGTATTTCAAAGTAATAAAAGCTATTTACGACAAACCAACAGCCAATATCATACTGAATGGGCAAAAACTGGAAGCATTCCCTTTGAAATCCGGCACTAGACAAGGATGCCCTCTTTCACCTCTCCTATTCAATGTAGTACTGGAAGTTCTAGCCAGAGCAATCAGGCAAGAAAAAGAAATAAAGGGTATTCAAATAGGAAAGGTGGAAGCCAAATTGTCACTATTTGCAGACGACAGGATAGCATACCTAGAAGACCCCATCGCCTCAGCCCCCAAACTCCTGAAACTGATAAGCAACTTCAGCAAAGTCTCAGGATATAAAATCAATGTGCAAAAATCACAAGCATTCCTATACACCAATAACAGGCTTAAAGAGAGCCAAATGAAGAATGAACTGCCATTCACAATTGCTCCAAAACAATAAAATACCTAGGAATACAACTCACAAGGAACGTAAGGGACCTCTTCAAGGAAAACTACAAGCCACTGCTCAATGAAATAAGAGAGGACACAAACAGATGGAGAAGCATTCCATGTTCATGGTTAGGAAGAATTAATATCGTGAAAATGGCTATACTGCCCAAAGTAATTTACAGAATCAACGCCATCCCCATCAAGCTACCACTGACTTTCTTCACAGAACTGGAAAAAACCACCATGAACTTCATATGGAACCAAAAGAGAGCCCGCACAGCCAGGTCAATTCTAAGCAAAAAGAACACAGTGGGGGGCATCACGCTACCAGCTTTCAAACTATACTACAAGGCTACAGTAATCAAAACAGAATGGTACTGGTACCAAAACAGAGATATAGACCAATGGAACAGAACAGAGGCATCGGAGGCAACACAACATATCTACAACCATACAATCTTTGATAAACCTGACAAAAACAAGAAATGGGGAAAAATTTCCCTGTTTAATAAATGGTGTTGGGAAAACTGGCTAGCCATGTGTAGAAAGCAGAAACTGGACCCCTTCCTGACACCTTACACCAAAATTAACTCCAGATGGATTAAAGACTTAAACATAAGACCTGGCACCATAAAAACCCTAGAACAAAATCTGAACAAAACCATTCAGGACATAGGAGTAGGCAAGGACTTCATGACCAAAACACCAAAAGCATTGGCAAGAAAAGCCAAAATAGATAAATGGGACCTAATCAAACTCCACAGCTTCTGCACGGCAAAAGAAACAGTCACTAGAGTGAATCGGCAACCAACAGAATGGGAAAAAATTTTTGCAGTCTACCCATCTGACAAAGGGCTGATATCCAGAATTTACAAAGAACTCAAACAGATTTACAGGAAAGAAATAAGCCCATTCAAAAATGGGCAAAGGATATGAACAGACACTTTACAAAAGAAGACATACATGAGGCCAACAAACATATGAACAAATGCTCCTCATCAGTGGTCATTAGAGAGATGCAAATCAAAACCACATTGAGATACCATCTCACGCCAGTTAGAATGGCAATTATTCAAAAATCTGGAGACAACAGATGCTGGGGAGGATGTGGAGAAATAGGCACACTTTTACACTGTTGGTGGGAGTGTAAACTAGTTCAGCCAATGTGGAAGACAGTGTGGCGATTCCTCAAGGCCTTAGAAATAGAAATTCCATTTGACCAGCAATCCCATTACTGGGTATATATCCAAAGGACTATAAATCGTTCTACTATAAGGACACATGCACATGAATGTTCATTGCAGCACTGTTTACAATAGCAAAGACCTGGAACCAACCCAAATGCCCATCGATGATAGACTGGATTGGGAAAATGTGGCACATATACACCATGGAATATTATGCGGCAATCAAAAATGATGAGTTTGTGTTGTTTGTAGGGACATGGATGAATCTGGAGAACATCATTCTCAGCAAACTGACACAAGAACAGAAAATGAAATACCACATATTCTCACTCATAGGTGGGTGATGAAAAATGAGAACACATGGACACAGGGAAGGGAGTACCAAACACTGGGGTCTATTGGGGGGATGAGGGGAGGGACAGCGAGGCGGTGGGGGGAGCTGGGGAGGGATAGCCTGGGGAGAAATGCCAAATGTGGGTGAAGGGGAGGAAGGCAGCAAAACACACTGCCACATGTGTACCTATGCAAATGTCTTGCATGTTCCGCACATGTACCCCCAAACCTAAAATGCAATAAAAAAAAGAGGGAAAAAAAAAAAAAAAGAAGAAGCACGTGTGCAGTAAAGTGGAGGAAAGATAGAAGAGAGATACAAATGATGACTTAAATGGTATAAATTTCAGCTAAATCCCATCTAATCTGCTTCCTATATCCTACCTCCCTCTGTTTAGGACTCCCTCTGAATTCTACCCTCATGCTTTTCCAGATGTTGTTAAAAGACAATAATACTGTTATCCACATGTAAAAATATTATTGAAAAATGTAAACCAATTTATATGTGAGATCCCTTTCTTTGTCTCTAAAGCTGTTGTTTCTAACACACATTTTACTTTTCAAGCATTTTCTAAAAGAAGCCAGCCAGTTCATATCTAAAAACCAATCATTCAGTGGCTACTGTTTCTCAGCATTCTACAAAGTCCTCAACATTCTTTTCAGCTACGTGAGAGCAACGTTTTTATCACTGATTACATTTGCACATTCCCCGAAATAAACAAATACTAGATTATGGCTCTGAAGTGAAACTGACATTGTCCTCTGTATTCTACTCTGCTCATAATTACCTCCCTAAGATTCCTCCAGTCTCTAAATTACAAACACACACACACACACACACACACACACACACACAAATGTACTCATTTAATATGCTTAAATACTTAGTAGACTTTATAAACCTTTTCACTTTTAGCCAAGAAACTCAATAAAGAACATAGCATTCCAGCAGTCAGAACACAACAACCTAAAACTAGCTTCAGCTCCAGAGGCATCTCGGCAAAGTCACAACACTAAAATTATCTCAAACTATAGTTATGAAAGAATTAAGTGACCTTATCTAAGAAAAAAAATTGTTTCCCAAAAGATCCTAAAGATTCAACAGTATGACTAAATAAAAACTCAGAGAGAAGACTGCCACCTACTGAAGTGCTGTTACTTTCTGATGCAATTCTGAGTGAAACGTGGGCTTTCAACCTTAACTAGAAACAAAATGTATTCCTTATGTCACAAATATATCTGAAATGTGAATTAAAGGTATAATGTGATTTAAAGATTAACTTAATCAGCTTACATCGAACATAAAAAACAAAAGGGAACAAAAATTAAAAATTCATAAAATTCCATCAATATTAATACAAAGACATGCCTTATAGGAAGACAACTCAACAGAAGTACTGTGATCATTAGGCATGAAGTTTTTCGTTATGCCTGGCTGATTAATGATTAATTCAAGGCACATTTCAAATGCATAAAGAATGTTTTCATGATCCAAAAATAAGAGAATGGATAGAACCACCAAACTACCCAACTCTCAAATTCTCTAAGATCATTAAAATAAGTTATTTGTATATATTTTCTGAGACAAACGCTAAAGATATTTTTTTTTATCACACTGTTATTTAAAATTTTGTAACATTCTATTATCATCCTGCCATTGACTCTTTACACTGATAGCCTCTGGCTTTTAAATCTAAGAAATCTATGGTGCTATGTAGAATAGAATTGCTTAAAAATGTGAGATGCAACTGTTTGAATATGAGAATTTTACAGTAGAAAAATAATTCCCACAAAAATTGCAACATAGTTTATTTAGATCTTACAGTTCTGGGGAATATCAAAGTTAAACTAAATGTATTAAGAATAAACTTACCAAGTACAAGAAATATCCACCAAAGCCAATATTGTCCATTGAAATATCCAGTAAAATAATCAGAAAACTATGGAGTGAACATAAACATATTAACCAAATTTGTACACCTGAATTTGAAAATCATACATTATCTTCAGTTTCAGAACGATTTACCTTAAATAATCTTTAACACTTAAAAACAGCACAAAGGAAAAATGAAAATACTTAATGACATACACATATATGAATTATTTGAGAAAAAAATCATCTCATGCAATAGTAAAAAAACTTACACAAAATCCTTTACAAACAAAAAAGTTTCAAACTGCCCACAAGAAATAAAAGTAAATGCTATATGTCTGAATCACACATTTTCTCATTAAAAAGTTCACATCAGTCCTTTCTTCATAATCTCTCAAAACCACAACTACCATCCCGAACACACTACAGCAACCCACTGCTTCAGATATTAACACCAAAAGCACATTAATCTTATCAGATGGGGATGCTCTACTAACCTCCAAAAAGAAGAGCTTCTGACCTTCTGTACACCCCCTACTGTTAATCACTGCCAAAAATTCTAGGTACATAAAGAACCCCAACTTATTAGAGTATTTTCAAACTAGATGCTCTAGCATTCAGTTCCCAGCAGTGAACTGAGAACAGCTAAATGAACCTTAAAGTGGCATTTCAACAGTTCCTCTTAGTGGCCATGGTAGACAGTTTTACATTCTCTGTGGTGTAGGAATATGAATAGACAGACAGAAGGCAGAGTTTGACAATACTGGACACAGGTATCTTTTCCTTGATTAGACTCTAGACATCACACTTCATTAATTTTAAAAGAGTTTTTTTTAATCAATCTAATTTTCTTCAGTTACTTCAGATAACTTTACCACCTAAAACAGTGCCTCTCAAATGATTACTTTTTAAAAAGTGTTTAATATAGCCTACTATAAAACTACTAAAAATTAGCTTGTGTTTACCCACCGTTTCCACTGGTCTGCAAACTGAATCTGATGTAACTAAAAATGATTTAGTTACATGCAGACTTGTTCTCAAATCTGATGTTAATTAAAAGTGTTTGTACCTTTATATGTAAAGATTTCCAATTATTTGTTGGTAATTTTCATATAAGCTTAAAAATCCTAGACTTTGGCAGTAATAAAAAATGCTTACAAATTGTAAATAATGTTATCATTTAGGAAGCATATTAAATAAAGATTACCTAAGTCTGTATAGCCTTTCAAGTATTTTCTCAGGAAGTATTTTCAATTAATAAATAAACCATTTATTAATTTATAGTAATTTAGAGACTTAAAATTTCAAAGTACTACTAAACACACAAATCCCACATATACCTACATCTTTAAAATAGGTACAATGAAGGAGGGATTTAAAATTGAAAAGATACAGCTTATAGAAGACTACACTATACTATTTTTTATTCAGGTGATTAGCAATTAGAAATCAAACATTTTCATACTGGTCTTAAAGGCTGTAAGAACAAAAAAAGAATAAAGAACCAAAGTAATACTTTTTAAATTTCCATGTGTTACCCAGTAACAGGCAACCTGAAAATCAAGAAGAGAGTCATTCATCATCAAACATATTTACCATAAAGCTATTTCTTATTTACTCCCAAGTGAAAAATATAATTACCTTCACTCTGATGTCAAAGAGAAGGATTCGCTATGTAGAAAGGGTAAAGAAATGCTTTTGGACTCATCACTATGTTAACAAAAATGTTTTAAAATACTAAAATCATAAGCCTAAGCTAATTTTTTTTTAAAATAAGTAAACCAATCATGTTGATCGGCTAATCACAGGCTATCAAAATCCAATTTTGGAAAATAAATTAACGAACATTAAGAATTCACCTGATTTTACTGTAATAATATAACACCAGTATTTCATTGTTTACATCCTATCTACTTTCAAAATGTATCTGATTCGTTTTTAGTGAAACATATATATATTTCTAACCAAACAATAAAAACCTTTGAAGTAGTATCAAAAGCCTACGCTAAAGATATTTACACAAAATCCAAGGTTCGTGGCAGCTCAGAAACAAAATGGAGAGCAGCAGTATAATTTATAAATTACTTATTTTCTAATGAAAGGAAACACCAGGTTTTTAGGAGAAAACTTTCCTCTCAGCACTAAACTCTAAGAGGAATGTATTACTTGGAGCATAAATACAGTGTAACCGAGGCAGTATAGAAGTAGGAAAATAGGCAATGAATTGAGACCAACATAGATTCTAATTCACATTAATTCACATTAAAAACTGTGGGACCTTGAGCAAATTTTTAGACGCTTTTTATTCTTAGTTTCATCACCAATAAAATGTCTAGATCATGGTCAGCATCAGAGATACAGATAAAGTGTGAAAATTTGTTGATTGTAACAAATTATGCCTGGCACACACTAAGGATTAAGTGAATGGCACTTGTTATTTTATACAAAAGATTTTTTCAAATTCTTCTAACACTTCTTGATGCACACTAAAGGCCTGACATGAACTCTAACTCAGTAAAAGTATTTTAAGCGAAACTAAACTGTCCTGGTGATCAAACTTGATGCTAGTATATATACACCTTACAAACTGTAAGAAACTCCAGTCTTTGAATTAAGTTCCCCGTCTTAACACATCAACTAGAGTTGATAACTAGATAATCTAATCGCTTCTCAACCTGAGGTTCCTATGAGAAAATTAAGCTGTAATACTCTAAGGGCAACAAGTTATACAGGATGCATTAACTTCTTTCTTATATATCTAGAATGATACTAGCAATTTACTAACTTTGGGAGAATTGAGAAAATAGTCCTCATATCATTTTCTGTGGTCTGTGATTTAGATGAGAAATCCTATTTGAATAATAGCCTAATTCTATTAGTATCATAACCAACACTGGACTTATCTAGATCCAACTCTTGAGGTTTTTTAACACCAATTTCTGCAATAGAAGGGATTGTGTCATTATCTTTTATGTTCCGTAACATCTAATAGATTTACACTTGTGTTAGGAACCCACTGTACATTTTTTGCAATAAAATTAAAACAACAGATTGCCAGGGGATAGTTCTTATGATGACTCAAATTTTAATTATCTTAGAAGAAATCAGTCCACAGGTCCCAACCAAGAATTAATTGATCAATAACCAAAACCTGTGGCTCCGCTAAGATTACTGAAACCCTGGGAAGCTATAAAATAAGTTTTAAACTAATGAAGAAATATATTACATCTATAAGCATTAATATTTTCATAATAGGTACTTTTAAATCAACTTAATAATATAAATATATTATCAAAGTGTCTGAACATATTTAAGAGAAACTAATATATTTGATCTATGATTCTACTAAAAATTTTAGGAGGATTTAGCTCATTCAATTAGAAATGAATGTTTAAATATAGAATGTAAGTATTTTAAGTTATTAATTGTGTAACAGCATTTAATATGTGTAGGTAACTTTTCAGAAGACTTATTAAACAATAAATAAGGCCACTCTTGATCATTCTTCTAGATCTTATTGCAAAAAAAAAAAAAACTAGGAAGAAACATTTATAAAAAGAAGTCAAAAGAGGCCTTCAAAAGGCAAAGGTAAAGAGCTGGGGGATGTTCATGCTAACAACACTAATGCCTATGCAATTTTCACAGAAAACTATTTTGGGACTAGAGAAGTTGTTAAGATGGGGGAAAAAAAGGGGTTATCATTGTCTCCCTCCACACCATCTTGTAAATTATAAGGTGGCAGAGGGTAACTTTAAGGAACAACCGGAAAATAAGAAAGGCTTAGAAGAAGCATAAGGGAAAAAAAGAGTTCTAATAACCACTTCATAGGCCTTTACTTTTGAGCTCTCAGTGTTTTCAAAAGAAAAGAGTGAGAAGATATTTAAGTTCATGATAATGTGACTCAATGAAAAATGTTTATGTTTTAACTGATTTTAGGCATACCTGCACTATATTACAATAATAGCAGCCATGATTTACTGAGTAAATCATGCATATTTGTGCAGTAACTGGGTAAGGTACTTTAATTACATTATTTCCATACCTCGTAAAAATCCTGCAAGGCAGCTATCATCACCCTATTATGAAGAAACTAATGCTTAGAACAATTAAGTAACTTAAAGTTAAAAGACATATAAAAAAGATGAGATTCAAACTTAAATTTTTCTAATTTCAAAGTTCTTTCCACTATAATAACAACTTCTCATATGATAAAGTTATAAAATGTTCATACCACAGAGATCACTGTAATAATTAAGTATAGGATTTAAGAATAAGCCTTGAAATAACTGAATTCATGAAAACAAAGTGACCATTTATGAACTACATAGAAAATTTCATACCTCTCATTTTAGAGATAAAATAGATACATGTTATCAAAACACTCACCCTGACGATAAGGATCCATTTGATCAAGGAAAGGCCAAATCCGCAGATAGCACCATACCGTCCAGCTATGGTATTGGTGATACAGAAGGATAAACAAAATCCAAGCCAGTTGAAAATAAATGCCACTAAAAGCAACAGAAACAGTTATCTTACAAACCGCAATTTGGAAATAAATTAACAGAGACATAGTAATAATATTTCACTGCTCAATGGAAACAGCAGCTCCCTTTTTTAAACTCTGCCAGTTAAGCCTTCCTTTTGGACTATAGCCTACTTTTTGCAAATGGGTTATCTGCTATACAGTATATCAACAAATGAGTAAGCTTGGTTTCTTGTCAGTTTGGCCAACAGAAACCCATTCCTGAAAGCTTATCATGAACGGTTGAAACTGCAGTTTTAAACTAGCTAAAAACCAGATCACACCGTAGCTCATGTTTGGTTCCACCCCAAGAAGTCCAGCCTAAGCAATCAGTCAACAAAATTGGCTTTTTAAACAAACGTAAAGCAGGCTGGCCACGGTGGCTCATGCCAGTAATCCCAGCACTTTGGGAGGCCGAGGCAGGTGGATCAGGTAAGGTCAGGAGTCGGAGACCAGTCTGGCCAACATGAAACCCTGTCTCTACTAAAAATACAAAAATTAGCTGGGTGTCGTGGCAGGTGCCTGTAATTCCAGCTACTCAGTAGGCTGAGGCAGGAGAATTGTTTGATCCTGGGAGGCAGAGGTTGCAGTGAGCTCCAGCCTGGGTGACAGAGCAAGATTCCAGCTCAATTAAAAAAAAAAAAAGAAAAAAGAAAAAGAAAAACAATAAAATTTAATACTTCACAAATATTTTATGGGTTTCTTCAGGTATAGTTAACAAATCTTAGATGCTCCTTTTCTGGATTTACTTATGCTATGTAATGTCATCTAACAGCTACGTAAAAAAATAGCTTTTCATGGGCAGATTAAGTCATCATTGTTTTGTTTTCCAAGATGTGTAGTGTCCAGATAACCCCTTTAAAAACTGTAACTTTTTGACTACTATATGGTAGGTGCTCAGAAGAATGAACTGAATAAAGATGCTTAACATTATGAATTGTAAATAAAAATTAAACCACAATGAGATACCAACACCAAACTATTAGAATGTCTAAAATTAAAAAAACAAAATCAACACCAAATACAGGCGAGGACACAGAGCAAAAGGAACTCTCATTCACTGCTGGTGGGAATACAAAGTAGTACAGCCACTTTGGAAGACAGTTTGGAAATTTCTTGCAAATCAGAATTCGCATTTCAAAAAACACTCTTCTAATTCTTTTAAAGTTACAAATACCTTCTCTTTATGTTTCCCTCAAGTCTAAAATGGGAACAATGCAGGTGATTACTCATTACCATGGCATGCTGATGTGAAGATTCACACATGGTATAAATGGCTAAGCCTCAGAAGAAAAGTTTTCTTAACAGAGCCAAATAAGAGCCTATTACATTTTAAAGTACTAAAGTTTAAGGTCATTTCTGTAGAGTATCAATTATCTGTAAACTAAATTTTCATTGTTAGTGTTTGGCAAATAACCAAATTTCTTAAAAATAAGATCAGAGATAAGCATAGAAAGCATGTATCTGAGACGTTTTATAATAACACTTTTATAGGATGTAAGAAGCAAAAACATTATTACAAGCACTTCTTCCTTTATATTTTCTGAACAAGAATATGCAATTAACTTACCAAATTTAAGTGTAAACTTTTTTTAGGGTTATGTGAAGTAAAACATTGAAAACAAAGAAGGAAAGAATTAAACCACCAAAGGTTTTAATTGAAACAGTCTTATTGATATTCACTATAATTTTACTTGTGCAAGTTATATAACCTTGAAATGCTTAAGTTATAAATAAACCACATTAAAAATAAAATCTGTTTCTAGACCTTATCCACAGTAGCTATTAGATATTTAAGATGCATGGAAAATATAGCAAGTTGCAATATGAAAAACAGCCACTAGATGGTAGTGATGACAAACAAATCTATGCTTATCAAGCAAATAAACTCCAAGCCAATAGCCTACCAGGAAAAAAAAATCAGTTAATAGAGGTAATAATATAAATTTACTGTTATAATATTGGTACAATATTTATAAAACAGGAAGCATTATATATATGAGTTGTAGAAACAAGGAAAAATTGAGTAAAATATAATTTATATTAAATATAAATATATACATTTACATCATATTATATTACTATCACTGGCTAAGAATAAAGTCATCCAGTGTGTCTAAGTTAGCATGCATTTATAACACAGCAGTGCAAGGCCTTCATATCTAAGAAATAAAAATAAAAAGAAGATACTGGTGGTAAGTGAAAGAACGAAATGGAGAAATTCTGAGTTGAATAATTAAAAGGTGCCAAATAACATGTTTTTATACCCAAGAAACAGGTGCTTATACTAAAAATAGTACAATATATTTACATCCTTTCTTTTCTAATTAAGGTTTCTTAAAAGGTATAATAACTATGAAAGCAATTAATGTTTAAGCTACTCTTTTTGTAAACAAACTGTGGGAAGTTTATTAAAGTGTTATTAATATATAGAACTACCAGTTAAACCAAAATTAAGATAAAAACCAAGATTCACAAGACTAATATTACAAAACAGCACTCATTTGTAACCAGAGTTCAATTCCTTTTTTATTATACCTAACATATCTAACTAGAAAATCAATTTAAGATTTAAATATTGCATATACATTAGCTGGTTGACAACCTGAATATTACAATTAGTAATCTGAAGAGGTGCCTGCCCTCCTCCCTCATCCCTCTCCAGCTCTTTTCTTCAGCAGATGAAAATAGGGAATCAGAAACCATTTCAAAACTGAAGACAAGGTTTACATTAACTTCCAGACTCAAAAGTGACAACTCATGAAGTTAGTGTTTTCTACTTTTTAAAGCTGAATGTGGCACTTTAAAAAGTTATTTCTCAGTTTTATGATCATAATAAAGCTTAGAAGTAAACTGAATTAAATCAGCATTCTATCTAAGAATGAAAGCTTGATCATTTAACTAGGTTGAGAAGAGAAATTAACTATATAATAAACTAATCAACTTACTTAAATGAATATTAGATTTCTACCACTGGCTTTCGTAATTTAAACAGTTTACTGGGCATCTTACTATTTAATGAGTTTACTATGCCAATCCTTGTATTAGGAACTGAAATAAGAAAGAATATGACATAGTCTTCCCTCAGGAAGATTCAATTTACTTTATAAGTCAAATACTAAGAATTCTGCAAGTTGTTAAAATGTTACTTATCTCTAACTTAACTCTATCTAGTTTCTAATCTCTCACTTATTACCATTCCTGCAAATAAGACTACACTTTCATAACCATCCGTCTCAAGTGACACTGTTCCAGTTGCCCAAAATATCCCTTTTTCCAATCCTTCTAGCTTAAGGACACTCAAATGGAAATCCTCTGCCCCAAAAGCAGAATTTATAGTTTCATTCTACATGCTCCTACGGAACTGAATGGGCACCAACATAGCAGCATTTCTCTTTAAAAATCTGAAATAGCTTAAATATGCTTATATATATACTTTTACATGTCAGCATCTTCATAATGGCTGCAATGCATAATTATCCAGCAAGAGTTTAATAAGTTCTAAGATTTATATTTAAACATATGATCACTGTATCCATTAGTCCAATATCAGAAACCATTTACATTTTAAGCAAGGTAGACACATGCTAACAATATTTGCTTGTCCTCACCATGTTACTTTAATACACATACAGCCAATACATACAAAAACAAAAATAAAATAGTTTGGAAAGATTACTTACTGAAAAATGCCAGCATGAAAATGCCATCATTCCCCACTCTGAGCTGGTCCGCATCACTGAAGTCATCTCTTGGTGGACACTCTTCCTCCTGAATCTGTAAAACATGTTACATTGGAATAGCTCACTAAAAAATTACCACTTTATCATCTTAAATGTAAGTATAAGAACTTCAACAAAATCTAATGTTCTCAATTTGTTGTATAGACAAATGAAATAAGTACAATGTCTGATACAGAGTAAGTAATCAATAAGTGTTATTAGCAAGTACTACTTCATGGTCACATTCAAAAAGAGTAACTTTAAAGATAAACAAAAAAGATAAAAGATTAGTAACATCAAACTCAAAAATGGTATCAGGAAGATACATGTGACAGTGCTGCATTAGTAATGAACTTTCATAATCAGGGCTGGAGTATAAACTAGTACCACTTCTATGGCTGGCAATTTTGCAATAATTATCAAAAATAAAAATGTGCACACCCTATGATCCAGCAATTCCAGTTCTTAAAATATACTGCAGATATATATATATACACACACACATATTATCTCTTATAAAAATGATGTATTAAAGATAATTCATTGCAGCAATGTTAATAACAGCAAAAGACTGGATACAATCTAAATGTCCATCAATAGCAGACTACATTGGGAGATAATTTTCACAAGTCTATCATGTTTCTACATGTCTTCCAGGTAGAGGCATTGGCTGTCTTTTTTTCTGAAAAGGCTTCAGGCATTCAGTGCCACCCTTGAAAGCAGCTGCAGAAGCTGTACACTGCAAAGCCTCAGGGACAGAGCCTCAGGGGCAGAGCTGTCCAAGGCCTGGGAACCTTGAACCAGTATGCCCTGGATGTGAGACATGGAGTTAAAGATTAGCCTGGTGCAGTGGCTCACACCTATAATCCCACACTTTGGAAAGCCAAGCCAGGCAAATCACTTGAGGCTAAGAGTTCAAGACCAGCCTGGCCAACATGGTGAAACTCTGGCACTACTAAAACTACAAATATTAGCTGTGCATGGTGGCACCTGCCTGTAATCACAGCTACTCAGGAGGCTGAGGCATGAGAATTGCTTAAACCCAGAAGACGGGGGTTGCAGTGAGCCTAGATCACACCACTGCACCTAGCCTGGGCGACACAGTGGAGACTTGTCTCAAAAAAAAGATTTTGAAACTCTAAGATTTAATGATTGCCATGCTTGGTTTTGGTCTTCCATGGGGCTTGTAACCCCTTTTGTCGGCCAATTTCTCCCTTTGGAACCAGAATATTTACCCAATGCTTATAGGTCCATTTTATCTTAGAAATAATTAACTGGTTTTTTATTTTATAGGCTCATAGGTGGAAGGGACTTGCCTTGTCTCAGATGAGACTTTGGATTATTGACTTTTGAGTTAATGCTGGAATGAGTTAAGATTCTGGGGACTGCTGGGAAGTCATGATTGTATTTTGAAATGTGAGAAGGACATGAGATCTGGGAGGGGCCAGGGACAGAATGATATGATTTGATCTGTGTCCCCATCCGAATCTCATGTTCAACTGTAATCCTCAATAGTCAGAGGCTTGGCCTGGTAGGAGGTACGTGATTGGATCATGGGGGTAGTTTCTAATGGTTTAACATCATTCCCCTGTTCTCATAATAGTAAGTGAGTGACTGTTTTTTGTGAAATCTGGTTGTTTAAAAGTGTATGGCATGAACCCTCCAATCTCTCTCTTCTTCCTGTAAAATGTGCCTTCCATGCCCTGTAAAATGTGCCTGCTTCCCCTTCACCTTCCGCCACAATTGTAAGTTTCATGAGGCCTCCTCAGAAGCTGCTATGCTTCTTGTACAGCCTGCAGAACTGTGGGTCAATTAAACCTCTTTTCTTATAAATTACTCAGTCTTGGGTATTTCATTACAGCAGGGTGAAAATGGACTAATACCATACATCATCTCAGCTGAGTGTGAATAATTCAATTTTGGGAGACAGTCTGAGAAGCTAGGGCTAGGCTCAAGATCACATAATTAGGAGGGTCAAGGTAGTACTTGAATCCAGGACACTACGTTCTTTCCATACAATCATGGACGGTAGTCTCACTAGGCATACTGCTATCCTGAAATTTAAAAACTTTCAAAACCATTTTATATTATTTATTATTTGGGCACAAAGATTCCTTAAATTGTGCAGTCATGTATCATAGGTAAACTTTATACACTAAATTTAATAACTGGCCATGACTATAATATTTATAAAATTTTATATAATTTCAAATTAGTTCAAGAAATAAGCATTAAAGCACAGTAAGAACAAAAAACTATCAGTGTGATTACAAAAATATATTTCATACTGTGCATTTTAAAACATGTGTCCATGCCAGGCATCGTAGCTCACACCTGCAAATCCCAGTACTCTGGGAGGCCGAGGTGGGCAGATCACTTGAGGTCAGGAGTTTGAGACTAGACTGGCCAACATGGTGAAACCCCATGTCTACTAAAAATAGAAAAAAAATTGGACGGGCATGGTAGCATGTTCCTGTAGTCCCAGCTATTCGGGAAGCTGAGGCAGGAGAACTGTTTCAACTGGGGAAGCCGACATTTGCACTGAGTCGAGACAGCACCTCTGCATTCCAGGCTGGGCGACAGAGTGAGACTCTGCCTCGGTTAAAAAAAATTAAAAAATCAGTACAGAGATTTCATCAAAAGTCTGTTTGCACTGGGTCGAGATAGCACCACTGCATTCCAGCCTGGGCAACAGAGTGAGAATGCCTCGATTTTAAAAAGAAAAAAATGGGTACAGAGATTTTATCAAAAGTCATCATTTAGAAAAAAAAAAATTAATACAAGATCTCACTCTGTCACCCAGGCTGGAGGGCAGTGGCACAATCAAGGCTCACTGCAGTCTTGATGTGGGATCACTACACCCTCAGTCTCTTGGGCTCAAGTGATCCTCCCACTTCAGCCTTCCAAGTAGCTGTAACTACAGGGGCGCACCACCACATCCTCCTGATTTTATTTTTTAAGCAGAAATTAGTTCTCGCTATGTTGCCCAGGCTGGCCTCAAACTCCTGAACTCAAGCAATCTGCCTGCCTCAGCCTCCCAAAGTACTGAGACTACAGGAGTGAGCCACAGCAATATGCCCAAAGATGTCTTTTATAATTTTAACAATGGAAAAAAAACCACACACAAACATTTGAAAATACTCTTAATTGTTCACTAGAGTGGAATGGCCACTACTAAATTTCAATAGCATATTGATTCCAGGGAATTTACTCAACTATTAAATAACAGGAAAATATATATATTAAGATGTTTAAAAAATAAAATGGTATCTAGGCAATAATTTCAACTACATTAAACATTAATTTGAAAATCCTAAAACTGGTAAAGACATTGAAATATTTTAAAATAGCTGTAATAGAACACCTATATTATTTTCTTCTTCCTATTTTGCCACATTGGCTAATACAAAGAAAGCATTCCTTAACTTAATCAACTGTCATTTACTAAAAAACAAAAATGTGCCTGATAATAACTAGGTACTGGGAATGTAAATGCAAGATCTCCGTCCTGGAGTTGCTCAAATTTATCCAGTGCTAGTTCTAATGTCAAAAAACAAGTTACTGCAACAATTTAAAATAAATTACAAAAAAAGAACCCTACCCATTATAAGATTATGAAATGAGCCTACCTCACGAACAAGCCATGTTGTAAACATTTTATAAAATTAATGGTCTGGAATTAGCATTTTTCATATAAATATTAAAAATGAGTTGTCATTTTCAGAAATCTACTTAACCATTCCATCACATAGAGGCAATTCTATACATTAGAAATAGGAAATAGTAAAAAACAGTAGGTTTATTTTTGAGACGGAGTTTCTCTTGTTACCCAGGCTGGAGTGCAATGGCGCCATCTCGGCTCACCACAACCTCCGCCTTCTGGGTTCAGGCAATTCTCCTGCCTCAGCCTCCTGAGTAGCTGGGATTACAGGCACGCACCACCATGCCCAGCTAATTTTTTGTATTTTTAGTAGAGACGGGGTTTCACCATGTTGATCAGGATGGTCTCGATCTCTTGACCTCGTGATCCACCCGCCTCGGCCTCCCAAAGTGCTGGGATTACAGGCTTGAGCCAAAAGTCTCTTGACTATACTGTCCCAATGAGAGTTGATATAGGAAATAAGCTTTCAACTCACCCAGCTGAGACTCGTTTACAACTGAATGTACTCAAATGCTAATTAGATGAGACTTTTCTTCAATTTTTAAATTTTGTTTGTAATTGACAAAAACTGCATATATTTATGATGTGCAACAATGTTTAAAAATGTGTATACATTGTGGAGTGGCTAAATTGAGCTAATTAGCATGTACAGTACCTCACTTATCATTTTTTTGTGTGGCAAGAACGTTTAAAATCTACTTTCCTAGCAATTTTCAAGCATAGACCAGTTTTTTATCTGAATCGGGTATGCAGACTCATATGCAAACATTCATACTTCGCACAAAGAGGGTGCAGAAGCACTGGGTTAGGAAGCACTAGTAAATTTAAAAGATTTTTTAGAAGACCTATGTTAGTCTTTTGTACACAATTCTATTAATACTTTGCTGACTATGAATGTTTCCACAATGCTCCTAAGCTGGGGTTACAGTGACATCAGAAGCAGATGAAAACAGAACTTTTCTTAATGGACATGTTCCAATTCCAGCTGAGAATTACTATTACTTTCTAAAACAGGGTGCAGGAAATGATGACAATGAGGGAATGGAACAGGAACACTTCAGACTTTTCTCTCCAAAAGGGGTAAAATCCTTTCTTCAAAGCACACATAGCAAGACTTAATGCTTCCTAGGTTGCCTTTAGAATTCTATCCTATTGTATGCAAGTTAGGGCAGTAAAGGATCTAAGGTCCATAATACTCTTTAAGGACCTTTGCCATTGTCAAGGTCTCCAGGGAAACATCCCCTGAGAAAAGGAGTTATTAGGACTTTCATAGATAGAGAGGAATCTACTTCTCTGAGAGCTATACATGTGCATTACAAATACATGTGTTCTAAGCAACCTAGAACTGATTTAGACAGAAACTCCCTATTTAGATCGATCCTCCTTCTCTAAGATGTTCCTCTCACAGCAAGAAAAATCCTTATTGACTCAGTTATATTATGCCACTGTGTTGAGACTTACTTTCCTCCTCTGTGAGGGAAAAGGCATGAAAAATAAATTCAGAGTTTTCTGTCTTTACCTTCATAACTGTGTCCAAAGCTATTTATGATGACGTTTAACCCTGTGTGTGCTCGAGGAGGGTAGTGGGAGCAGGCATAAAAACGGTGGTTGCTGATGAAAGAAATACATCCAGGGCACATGCTCATCTCTCAGAGGAGCAGCTCACTGGGCTCCGACCTCATAGCAGCTAGAGGAGAATGCCATACATGGAAGCACATCTCTCTCCCTTGACTCCTTACCTAATTCTAGCTTTCCTGGGTGAATTGATTTTTTCATCTTTTCCCTGAATAAAATGGGATGAATCCAGGGATCTGAAATGACATCTCTCAAGTCTGAAGCAGGAAAAAAAATGCAAAAAATTGTAGCCCTCTTTGCAGCCACACTAAAATGTAAATAATTTCTGCCTCTTACCTGGCTACAGAATAGCAGATGTGTTTCTCACAGACTCTCCATTACTGAGACAGCCATTCCTTTTACCAGAACAAAGAATAATTTACATGTATCTAGAATATGTTATTTTTTAAATGATGAGCAAGCATTCTGTCTTCCTCATCTTCCTTTATTCTATTACTAAGAAAGGAAGATGAAGAAGACAGAATGCTTGATCATTATTCCAAAATTCTAGAGTAGAATATGTTATTTAAAAAAACAGCTGACAAAAATAATTTGAAGGCCTTGTAACATTTCTGTGTTTTTCAGCTACCTTGAGTTCTTTCACAGTCAGTAAACTGACTATGCTAATATAGAAAACATGAATAGAAAAAAAAAGATGATTCGCAATTAAAATAAATAGACCATGGAATTCAAACTTTGTACATGGACAGCATGGAAGTCAATGAACTTGAGGTCCAGGCAAAGAGAAGAACTGTTCAAGTGTTGGTAACCAGAGTGAGTGAGTTAGGATGGGAGGTGAAGGCTAGCACATGAGGTGCCTGAAATCAAAATTTAGGAAGGGATAAGTGAAGAAGATCAACAGAAAAGAGGAAGTCAAGAGTAGAGAAGGTGAATTTAACTAGGAAAATGCCAGTTTCAACAAAAATGACAACACACATAAGCAACAGTAGTAACCTTTCAAGAACACAGGGGCTAGGGATACTGACCCACCCCCATGCAGTAGAAAACTTGAGTATAAAGCTGCCTTCTCCAACACTTTACTACTCACAGCCTACTGTTAACTAGAAGCCTTACTGATAACATAAACAGTCAACACATAAATAAACTAGTATCTACATATATTTTATACATTCATGACATGACTTTTCTTAATTTTTTCTATATTTCTATGCTACACAATTAGTTGCAAGTTTTTTCAAATTGCTGCAGATCTCCAAAATACTTTTCCAATATATTAATTTAAAACAATCTGCATACAAGTAGACCTGTGAAGTTCAAACCCATGATGTTCGGGAAAAAAGTCTACATACGTACTTATACACAGAGCTATTTTTAGCATTACTAATGTACATATCAATTAACAAAAATAATTTTATCGAAAGAAATGATAAAATTTTCTTACTCTTTGAGATGTTTCTGCTGCTGCAGCTGCCATTGCAGCAGCTTTAGCCTTCTCAGCTTCATCGTATGTAGGAAGAGAGGTAGCAACACTATAGGGAGGTGGCACAGGATAAAACTCACTGTAAACTTCTGTATCTGCAGAAAGAATTCAAAAAGAATAACCAGCAAACACTATTTAATTTTGTAGCCATAGCCATAGCTTAATCATTTACAATAGGCCACTAATACATGACTACTATTGCTATTATATAGTACTATGTTATAAGCTATAACATATATAAATTAATATTATAATCGTATATCTTAGTTTAGTCCAAATTTATTATAAAGAGAAGGAATGGATAAATACCATTTAAAGGCTAACACACTAAACAAGAACCTCCAGAATGAGATTCTGAAAAGGAGTGCCAGACAAGAGAAGTAAGAATCTCACAATACATGAGCATCCTATATGTGCTTAATAGTGTGCACAAAGAACATAGTTTACTTGCCCACTATCTCACAGCCAAAAAAGCAAAAAGAAAAGGTCAAGAATCATAACAATAACAAACATTTACATAGTACAACCATTTCATATACCACTTCTATATACATTGATCTTAGCATCTCTGAGGTTCAGAAAAATTAAGTGACTTGCACAATACTAAACATTAAGTGGCAGATACAGGGAGCTCCTGACCGTAAATACTTTGCTCTGATAACATATAAGGGGTAACTTTTTTACACATGTTGATTTCAGCAATCTCTTAAGCAAACTCAGTATTTTCCTTTGCTAAAAGATACAAGTTTTACCTTTTTTCACTCTTGTCCATTTCTCTTCCCATTTTTCCTTTATCCATTTAGTTCTTTAGATTTTCTTTTATGAAGTATTTCGCTCCCAAATTTTTGAAATATAATCTCCAAAAATACATTACAATAGAAGATACAGACTGTTTATTTTAAAAATAAAACCACATCACTGATTACAACTTAAGTAGTAAAGTCAAATGCTACAGGTCAATCAAGTCATTAGACTTATGCTAGAGTCAATGACACGAAAAAAAAGGTAGATTCTAAAAGTAGCATGCACCACGTTGTTTGACATCACTTTTGTATTTTCCTCCATTACAACTACAGTAGTTTCATATAAGGATACCTAGTTTTATATACTTTGCTTTCATGCATTTTGCAAATACTGTTTTTCTTACAAACTGAAGGTTTTTGGCAATTCTGCATTGAACAAGTATATCAGCACCATTTTTCCAAGAGCATGTGCTTACTCTGTGTGTCTGTCATATTTTGGTACTTCTAGCAATATTTCAAATATTTCCAGTACTATTATTATATCTTTTATGGTGATCTGTGGTCAGTGATCATTGATGTCACTATTGTAGTTGTTTTGGGGCACTGCAAAGCATGCCCATAGAACATAAATGTTGTATGTTTTGTCACATGTCTCTCACTCTAATTCAAAAACTTAGAAACAATTAAGCCTAGCAAGGAGGGCATGTCAAAAGCCAAGATACACCAAAAGCCAGACCTCTCACCCCAAACAGCCAAGTTATGAATGCAAAGGAAAAGCTGCTGAAGGAAAATAAAAGTGCTACTACAGTGAACACACAAGTAATAAGAAAAGGAAACTACTTTTTTGCTGATATGTAGGAAATTCTAGTTCCAGTTAGAAGATCAAACCAGCCACAACATTCCCATGTGCCAAAGCCTGGTCCAGAGAAAGGTGCTGACTCTCTTCAATTCTCTGAAGACTGAGAAAAGAGAGGAAGGTACAGAAGAAAAGTTGGAAGCTGGGAGAGGTTGGTTTATGTGGTTTAACCAAAGAAGCCATCTTCATAAAAGTGCAATATGAAGCAGCAAATGCTGACGTAGAAGCCACAGCAAATTATGCAGAAGATCTAGCAAAGATCACTGACAAAGGTGGCTACACTAAACAACAGATTTTCAATGTAGATGACACAGCTTTCAATTGGAAGATGCCTTCTAGGACTTTCAGAGCGAGAGAGGAGTCAATTCCTGGTTTCAAAGCTTTAAAGGGCAGGCTGACTCTCTTGCAAGGAGTTAATTCAGCTGGGAACTTTAAGTTGAATCCAATGCTCTTTTACCATTATGAAGATTACAGAGCGCTTAAGAATTATGCTAAGTCTACTCTGTGCTCTATAAATGGAACAACAAAGCCTGATGACAGCACATCTGTTTACAGCATGGTTTACTGAATATTTTAAGACCACTGTTGAAAGCTCAGAAAAAAAGAAAAAGATGTCAAAATACTACTTCTCAATGACAGTGCACCTGGTCACTCAAGAGCTCTGTAGGATGTACAAGAAGATTAACGTTGTTTTCATGCCTACTAATACAACATCCATTCTGTGGCCCATGGATCAAGAGGTCATTCTGACTTTCAAGTCTTATGATTTTAGAGATACATTTCATAAGGCAATTGCTGCCACAGATAGTGATTTCTCTGATGGATCAGGGCAAAGTAAACTGAAAACCTTCTGGAAAGGATTCACTATTCTAGATGCCATAAAAAACACTCAGGATCGTGAGAGAAGGTCAAAATATCAGCATTAACATGATTTGGAACAAGTTGATTCCAACCCTCACAAATGACTGAGGGGTTCAAGACTTCAGTGGAGAAACAAGAAGTAGAATTAGAAGTGGGGCCTGAAAATGTGACTGAATTTCTGCAACCTCATGGTAAAACCTGAATGAATGAAAAGTTGCTTATGGATGAGCAACAAAAGTGATTTCTTGAGATGGGAGATACTCCTGGTGAAGATGCTGTGAACATTGTTGAAATGACAAAAAAGGATTTAGATTACGTAAGTTTAACTGATAAAGCAGTGGCAGGGTTTGAGAAAACTGACTCCAGTTTTGGAAGAAGTCCTAGTGTGGGTAAAATGCCATAAACAGCACTGCATGCTACAGATAATTCTTTCATAAAACAAGGAGTCAATTGGTGTAGTAAACTTCACTGCTGTCTTATTTTAACAAATTGCCACAGCTGGAGCTGGGCACAGTAGCTTGCACCTGTAATCCCAGCTACTCAGAAAGCTTAGGCAAAAGTATCACTTGAGGCCAGGAGTTTGAGAGCAGCCTGGGCAACATGGGGAGATTCCATTTTTAAAGCCATTAAATTAAAAAAAAAAAAATAGCTGTCCCTGTAGTGCCAGCTACTCAGGATTTTGCTTGAGCCCAGGAGTCCAAGACTACAGTGAGGTATGAGAGTACCACTGGATCCTGTTTCTAAACAAAAACAAAAAAAAAAAAATTGCCATAGCCACTCCAACATTCAGCAACCACCACCCTGATCAGTCAGCAGCCATCATCAACACTGAAGCAAGATCTTCCACCAAGAAAAAGACTACAATTCACTTAAGCTCTGATGACTATTAGCATCTTTTAGCAATAAAGTTTTAAATTAAGATATGTACATTTTTTAAACATAATGCCATTGCACCCTTAAGAGTTTAGTGTAAACATAACTTTTATATACACCAGGAAACCAAAAAATCGTGTGACTCTCTTTACTGAGATATTCGCTTTACTATAGTAGTCTGAAAATGAACTAGCAATATTTCTGAAGTATGCCTGTATTTTTTATTTGTTTACAATTTTCTCTATCAGAATTTCTGGAATTTCTAACCTAAAAACACATTTTACTCTAGCAATACTTCTGCATTTTCATGCATATAAGTTTTAAACAATTTTTAATGCTATCAATAAGAGCTAAAGATCTGAAGTTAGGTCATTTTTCATCTAATCATATGGAATTGGTACTAGCAATATAATACTGAATGTTATCAAACACAAGAGACAAGAGTCAAATTCTTAGAAAAGATTACCAGGATGTAAAAACACAAGTGGTCAAGTAAACAGATTTCCTTAGTTCTGAAAATAGAGTAGAAACAAAATCTAAGTAGAAACACAAATTTTAAGGCAGTAACATTAAAATTTTAAATTTTAAAAACTGTAAGAACACACATTATCCAAGGAGATGTGATCTCTTCTAATAGCAAGAATGTAAATTTTTGAAAGGTTTTAATATTCAAGATAGAAAAAAAAAAGCCCTCCTACTAATAGACGAAAGTTGAGTAGGAAAACTGAATTGCTACAGCTTTTCACTTCTAAATTTTACTTATTTTTCTTCTACCCTTTCAAGACTGTGGTTCGCAACCAGAGGATTTAAAGTCTGGCAAGCTCCAGGTCCAAATTCTCCTCTTAGAAGTTGTGTGACCTCAAGCAAATCACTTAAGCACTATGAAGCTATACTTTCTCATCCATAAAACTGATACAGCAGGGCTGTTACTTGCCATTATGGGATAAAATAGAAGAGTATTCAAGAGGACTCTGTAAAGTGTGAAGCATTATACAAATGTCAGGTATAATTATTTACATTGCTCAGTTCTATAAAAATTAGCCAAAAAGTAATCTAATGGTGACTATAATCTCTGCAAAATCTAGCACAGTCCACATTTTAAATACATTCATGCATCACTTACTGACACGAATATGTTCTGAGACATGTGATAAGCAACTGAGTCTTTGTGGAATATCACAGAGTATACTTATACAAACCTAGAGTATAGAGCCTACTACATAACTAGGCTATATGGCATATAGCCTATTGCTCCCAGACTACAAATTTGTACAGCATGTTACTATACTCAACACTCCAGGCAACCGCAACACAGTGTTAAGTACCTGTATTATATAAATATATCTAAACATAGAAAGAGTACAGTAAAAATATGGTATAAAATATTAAAAAATGGCACACCTGGATAGGGCACCTATAATGAATGGAGCCTATAAGACTGTAAGTTGCTCTGGGTGAGTCAGTGAGTGACAAGTGAACCTGAAGGCCTAGACATGACCATACACTACCAGAGACTTTATAAATACTGTACATCTAAGCTACCCTAGATTTATTTTAAAATATTTTTCTTACTTCAGTAATAAATCTGAGCTTTCTGTACTTTTTTACTTCATAAACTTTTAAATTTAACATTGTGACTCCTTTATAAGAACACTTACCTTAAAACACAAACACACTGTACAGTGTACAAAAATAATTTTTAAATCCTTATTCCACAATCCTTTCTCTATTTTTTAATTTTTTTTTAACTTTTTAAACTTTTTTTTTTTTTGAGACAAGGTCTCACTCAGTCACCCACGCTGGAGTGCAGTGTCACAATCACGGCTCACCTCAGCCTCAACTTCCCAAGCTCAATCAGTTCTCTTACCTCAGCCTCCCAAGTAGCTGGGACTACAGGTGTGCACTGCCACGCCCAACTAATTTTTGTATTTTTTTGTTGACCGGGGGTTTCACCAAGTTGCCCAGGCTGATCTCAAACTTCCACCTCAGGCTGTGATTCTCCCACCTCAGTCTCACAAAACACTGGGATTATAGGCACGTGCCACCATGCTTGGCTAGCTTTTTGTTAAAAACTGCAACTTAAACAAACACATTAGCTTAGGCCTACACCGGGTCAGGATCATCGACATCATTATCTTCCACCTCTGCATCTGTCCCATTGGAAGGTCTTCAGGAGCAATAACACACATGGAGCTGTCATCTCCTGTGATAACCAATGCCTTCTGGAATACTTCCTGAAAGATCTGCCTGAGGCTGTTTTACAGTTAACTTGCTTTTCATAAGTAGAAGAAAAACACTCTAAAATAATAATAGTATAGTAAATATACAAACCAGTAATACAGTCATTACCATTATCAAGTATTATATACTGTACATAATTGTATGTGCTAGAATTGTACACAACTGATAGTGTAGTGGGTTTGTTTACACCAACACTGCCACAAACACATGAGTAATGCAACCTTACGACAGCTACCATGTTTCTAGATGACAGAAATTTTTCAGCACCATTGTATATACAGTCTGTCACTGGTCAAAATGTTGTTATGCAGCATGAGCATACATCTTTAAACAAAGTGAGAAGAACCCAATTGTAACATCTAGGCTAAGTGATTATTTTTAACATATCTTGGAATTTCCTTTACATGGCAATATTCACCTATTTCTTAAATAATGGGGATCACATCATGTATGTCATTTTATATTCTACTTTTTAACTTTGCTATTTCAAAGTAGGTGATACAGTAAAGTCTTCAAAAAATGTAATTTTAATGACTATGCAATATTTGAACATACTATCATTTCAAAATGTATTTAATAATTCCCCTATTTTGAGCATGTGTGATGCTTCCATTTGTAGTTATTAAAATCACTTGCTTTCTTTGCTTCCTCCCTATCTGTGCTCTTTTTAACCCATTATATGCCAGGTTTCTATCTGTAACACTCCAAAGAATCCATTACAGCAAGTCACCACTGTTCTTCAAATAAAATCATAGGACACTGCAATTACAGAGCATGACTGTATACTTTAGAATTAGATACATCTGAATTTGAATTCTGTCTTTACCAATGAGAAGCTATGTGGACACAGGCAAGTTATTTAACATGATTTAGTTTTCTCCTCTGTAAAATGGATCTTATTTTTACAGATGTGATTTATCCAGGACGGCTGGAAAATCAATGAGCTATATACCTAAGAACTTGGAGAAAGGACAGGTATGCAGTAAGCACACAATAGTGCTAGGTATAATCTTTTTAAATTCTTGACCAGCTACTTCTTTTTAAAAAATTCTTTCCTTTCTTGGCTTCTAGAATATTCTTTTCAGAGTCCTCTCCTACCAGCCTAATAGTTCTTCTTTACTTGTATTGTTAGTCTTAAAGGTTCTCCTGTTACCCTTTATCTAACTTCTTTCTCCCGAAGGTCCTTGGATGACTCTATCCTAATGTTTCTCATACCTCTCCAGCTTCTGTTTTGCTGACTCGCTTATGTTCCTCTACTCACTGTTAAATATTGTAGTTTCTCAGCATAGACAACTTCTTCCTCTTCTCTACTCTCTCCCCTGCTATTTTATTCATGGATTAAGAATTTAACTACCAACTATACACAGTTGATCTGCAACATTTATTTCCAGCCCAAACCTCTCCTCTGAATTTCAGGCTTATTTGATATGGGTCTATTTGTTATCACTTGACTACCTATTTGATATCTCCTCTTTAGTTCTCAAAGGCGCCTAAAATTCAACATGGACAAAAAATAACATTTTGATCTTCATCCTAAACCTGTTCCTTTTCAGTAATACTTGGGCATCATTCTTAACCCCTTTTCCCTCATCCTTATCCAATGTCACCAAGGCATTGATTTTTACTTCCTACATATTGCTTGAATCCACATACTCTTCTTCACCACCAGCACCCTAGTTCAAACTACCAGCATCTTCTGTCTGAAATTTTAGCAGTTCCACCTCTTCTCTCCATCTACTAAGAGCATGAAGTTATAGATCTCACTAATATTGCAAATACTTTAACATATTCACAAATCTAAATCCAGAATAGATTAGAACATGACATGAAAAAACATGTATTTCAGAACATGGAGCTGGACTAGCTTAAAGAAATAACATATTTCATTTCATCAAAAATTAAAAGAGAAATGCCATACACAGTAGTTCCACCTTATGCATGGTTTTGCTTTCCACAGTTTCAGTGACCCCATGGTCAACTGCAATCCAGAAATATTCAATAGAAAACTATAGAAAAAAACAACTCATAAGTTTTAAACTGTGCACTGTTCTGAATAACATGATAAATCTCACACCAACCTACTGTGTCCTGCTCAGGATATCAATCATCCCTTTGTCCAGTGTATTTATGCTGTCAACACTACCCACCCATCAGTCATTTAGCAGCTCTAGTTTATCAAATCTACAATTGAAGTACTGCAGTACTTGTATCCAAGTAACTCTATTTTACTTAACAATGGCTGCAAAACACAAGAACAGAGATGCTGGAAATTCAGATATGCCAAGGAGAAGTAGTAAAGTACTTACTTTAAGTGAAAAAGTGAAAGTTCTTGCCTTAATAAAGAACAAAAATTGCAGGCTGAGATTGTTAAGATCTACAGTAAAAAAGATTCTTCTATCTGTGAAATTGTGAAGGAAAAAGAAATTTGTGCTAGTTTTGCTGTCACATCTCAAACTGCTAAAGTTTTGGCCAGAGTATGTGATAAGTGCTTAGTTAAGATGGAAGAGGAATTAAATTCGTAGTTGAAGGACATAAGCAGAAACATGTTCTGATTGATGGCAATGTGTTGCACCAGAAGGCACCGAGCCTATTCGGAGATCTCAGCAAAGAATCTCCTGAAACTAGAGACACTGAGCCATTTACTGCAAATAAATAGTCACACAGATTGAGGATTAGGTTTGGACTGAAAAATATAAAACTACTGGAGAGTCTGTGTCTGCTAATGAAGAAGCTGCAGTCGCATTTCTGGCAGAGCTGAAGAAGCTGATTAAGGAGAAAGGATACCGTCTAAACAAGTTTTCAACTGCAATGAAACTGGGCTTTCTGGGAGAAGCTGCCTCATAGAACTGACATTTATCAAAGTTCAAAGGAGGCATCAAGGCATAAAACATAGAAGGACAGATTAACTTGGGTACTGTGTGGAGACACTGCAGGGCATGTGACAGAGCCAAGCATAGTGTACAAAGTGAAGAATCCATGTGCCCTCAAAGAAAAAATGAAAAATTATCTGCCCAAATTCTGGCAATATAAAGTATGAGTGACAACCATCTTGTTTATGGAATGGTTCCACCAATGCTTCATCCTGAAGTGAAAAACTACTTGAAAGAAGAAAAGCTGAAATTTAAAGTCCTACTAATAATAGACAGTGCATCTGACCATCCTGAATCTGTTTGCTACGAAAATGAAAATGTCAAGGTTTTATTTTGACCTCCAAATATAACCTCACTGCTTCAGCTCCTTGACCAATGCATCATCTGGTCTGTCAAGAACACATACACTTGCCTAGTATTTAATCATATTTGGTCAGCAATTGATACAGACCCTAACATGACATAATACAGTGCTGGAAATCACTAATGCTGATGCGTTAATAAATGAGGACATGCAAGAGTTAGGGTCATCTACAGACAAAGAAGAAGAGGAAGAAGAAAATGAAGCAGAATCAGTAATGTGGCCATTACCAAAATTTGCTGAAGTGTTTCAAATTGTGTAGACATTAAATGTCAAAATTATAGAATGTGATCCTCAATGGAACACAGTATCAAAGACACCCATATGATCACTGAAGCACTACAACCTCTGCAGCAACACTTCAATGAGTTAACAGAAAAGAGACAACAACTTCCAGTTACAACGTTCTTCCAAAAGGTTTTGGCAAAATAACCTTCAACTATCAAGAATCCACACTCATCGACATCATGATGGTTTTGCAGTCCAGGATCACCTAGACAATCCTGTGTCTGACATATCATCAGAAGGTCAATAACAGCCTAACACTACATCACAATGCCTACGTCTAACACTACATCACAATGCCTACATTATTCACCTCACTTCATCTCATCATATAAGCATTTTATCATCTCATATCATCACATTAAGAAGAGTACAACAAGATATTTCAAGAGAGAGAAAGAGGGACTAGGGGGGACTCAAGATGGTGCTGTGAGAACAACCCAGGATTGGAGCTCTCGTTGTGTCCGCGGAGAGGTGAGTCTGAGCTGCATTTCCAGACTGATCTTTGTTGCCCACAGAACGGGGAAATTCCCAAGTGAAGAGGAGACGCGGGACGCCAGGCAGAACCTCCGCCTGGCGAAGCCGGCAGCCGGGGTGGCGGCGGCCGGCCCTGCCCAGCGCTCCCCACAAGGCGCGCTTGTCCGGGTGCCCTGTTGAACCGGCAACCAGAGACGTGAGAGGGCTGGACTTGAGACTGAGCTAGACTTGGACAGTAGGCCAGCCCAGGGGATTGCAGGGACAGAGCGTTAGGGGTGGCCTAGTGGGATGAACAAAACCACGATTTCAAACAAGCCCCGGGCAGATGGCCCAAGACGCTCTGTAGGGGAGGGGCGTCCACCATTACCCAGGCAACCCGCCCCAACTGAGATACACGCCCACTGCTGACGCAGCCTGCCGTTGCCGAGGCAACCCGCTACAACAGAGAGACTCCGCCGCAGGGCGTGGCAGAGAACACAGCAGAACAGCGGAGCCAGGGCGAGCCTCAGGACAGCAGGGCGGAGCCTCGGCAGGCAAACAGTGGCTAGTCTGCGTCCTAGCTGGGCAGGACCTCAATGGACATCCAAAAATAAAGCCCAAACCCCTCAACACAGAGCATTTGAGAAAAAAAAAAAAGGGTTTTTTTAATGAGCTCTGTTGCAGCAGAATCAAACATAGCAGCCTAACAGCCCTGAATGAACAACAGAGCTCACAGCTCAGCAATTAAGCCCCTATAAAGTACAAACTGTCTCCTCAAGCAGCTCCCTGACCCCTCTATATCCAAAAGACTGACATTAGGCAGGCATCATCCTGGGACAAAGATAGCAGAAAAAGAAACTGGTAGCATCCCTCGCTGTGCCACAGCTGCTAGAGGTGCACCCCAGACAAGCAGGGTCTGGAGCGGACCTCAGCACTCGTACAGCGAAGGGGCTAGACTGGTAGAAGGAAAACCAAGCAACAGAAATACTTCATCATCAACATTCAGGGTGTCCACTCAGAGACCCAATTAAAAGTCAGCAACTACGCAGACGACCAGCGGACAAATCCGCAAAGATGGGAAGAAACCAGCGCAAAAAGGAGGAAAACACCCGAAACCAGAACACCTCGCCTCCTAGAAAGGACCAAAACTCCTCCCCAACAAGGGAACAAAGCTGGACGGAGAATGACTGTGACGAAATGACGGAATTAGACTTCAGAAGATGGATAATGAGAAACTTTTGTGAGCTAAAAGATCATGTATTAAATCAATGCAAAGAAACTAAGAACCTTGAAAAAAGATTTGAAAAAAGATTCGAGGAAATGATAATAAGAATGGATAACTTAGAGAGGAATATGAATGAATTAAAGGAGCTGAAAAACACAATACGAGAACTTCGCGAAGCATGCACAAGTTTCAATAGCCGAATTGACCAAGCAGAAGAAAGAATATCTGAAGTCGAAGACCAACTCAATGAAATAAAAGGAGAAACGAAGATTAGAGAAAAAAGCGCAAAAAGGAATGAACAAAGTCTCCAAGAAATGTGGGACTATGTGAAAAGACCTAATCTATGTTTGATAGGTGTACCAGAAGGGGACGAAGAGAATGAATCCAAGCTGGAAAATACTCTTCAGGACATCATCCAGGAAAACTTCCCCCACCTAGCAAGACAGGCCAACACTCAATTGCAGGAAATACAGAGAACACCACAAAGATATTCCGCAAGAAGAGCAAACCCAAGGCACATAATCGTTAGATTCAACAGGGTTGAAATAAAGGAGAGAATACTAAGGGCAGCCAGAGAGAAAGGTCGGGTCACCAACAAAGGGAAGCCGAACAGACTCACAGCAGATCTCTCGGCAGAAACACTACAAGCCAGAAGAGAGTGGGGGCCAATATTCAACATTCTTAAAGAAAAGAACTTTCAACCCAGAATTTCATAGCCAGACAAACTGAGCTTCAGAAGTGAAGGAAAAATAAAAACCTTTGCGAACAAGCAAGTACTCAGAGATTTTGTCACCACCAGGCCTGCTTTACAGGAGCTCCTAAAAGAGGCACTACACATAGAAAGGATCAACCAGTACCAGCCATTCCAAAATCACACTGAACGCTAAAGAGCTTCAACATAATGAAGAATCTACAACAACTAACGGGCAAAACAGCCACTTAGCATCAAAATGGCAGTATCAAATTCACACATAACAATATTAACCCTAAATGTAAATGGACTAAATGCACCAATCAAAAGACACAGACTGGCAAATTGGATAAAAATCCAAAACCCATCAGTGTGCTGTATACAGGAAACCCATCTAACATGCAAGGATACACAAAGGCTCAAAATAAAGGGATGGAGGAAGATTTACCAAGCAAAAGGAAAGCAAAAAAAAGAAGGCGTTGCAATTCTCATCTCTGATAAAATAGACTTTAAAGCAACAAAGATCAAAAGAGACAAAGAAGGCCATTACATAATGGTAAAAGGAACGATACAACAAGAAGAGCTAACGATCCTAAATACATATGGACCCAATGCAGGAGTACCCAGATACATAAGGCAAGTTCTTAACGACTTACAAAAGGACTTAGACTCCCACACAATAATAGTGGGAGACTTTAACACTCCACTGTCAATACTAGACAGATCAACCAGACAGAAAATCAACAAGGATATCCAGGGCTTGAACTCAGACCTGGAGCAAGCAAACCTGATAGACATTTACAGAACTCTCCACCCCAAATCCACAGAATACACATTCTTCTCAGCACCACATCACACCTACTCTAAAATTGACCACAAAATTGGAAGTAAAGCACTGCTCAACAAATGCAAAACAACTGAAATCATAACAAACAGCCTCTCAGACCATAGTGCAATCAAGTTAGAACTCAGAATTCAGAAACCGACCCAGAACCGCACAGCTTCATGGAAACTGAACAACTGGCTCTTGAATGTTGACTGGGTAAACAATGAAATGAAGGCAGAAATAAAGAAGTTCTTCGAAACCAATGAGAACGAAGACACAACGTGCCAGAACCTCTGGGACACATTTAAAGCAGTCTCTAGAGGAAAGTATATAGCAATAAGTGCCCATATGAGGAGAATGGAGAGGTCCAAAATTGACACCCTATCGTCAAAATTGAAAGAGCTAGAGGAGCAAGATCAAAAAAACTCAAAACCCAGCAGAAGACAAGAAATAACTCAGATCAGAGCTGAGCTGAAGGAGACTGAGACACGAAAAACCCTTCAAAAAATCAATAAATCCAAGAGCTGGTTTTTTGAAAAGATCAACAAAATAGACAGACCACTAGCCAGATTGAATAAAAAGAAAAGAGAGAACAACCAAATAGATGCAATAAAAAATGATAAAGGGGAAATCACCAGAGATTCCACAGAAATTCAAACCATCATCAGAGAATATTACAAACAACTCTATGCGCATAAACTAGTAAACCAGGAAGAAATGGATAAATTCCTGGACTCCTGTGTCCTCCCAAGCCTAAACCAGGAGGAAGCTGAAACTATGAATAGACCAATAACAAGGTCTGAAGTTGAGGCAGCAATTAAGAGCCTACCACAAAAAAAAAGCCCAGGTCCAGATGGGTTCACAGCTGAATTCTACCAGACACACAAGGAGGAGCTGGTACCATTCCTTCTAAAACTATTTCAAACAATCCAAAAAGAGGGAATCCTTCCCAAATCATTTTATGAGACCAACATCATTCTGATACCAAAACCCGGCAGAGACCCAACAAGAAAAGAAAACTTCAGGCCAATATCCATGATGAACATAGATGCAAAAATCTTCAATAAAATATTGGCAAGCCGATTGCAACAGCAAATCAAAAAACTTATTCATCATGATCAAGTAGGATTCATCCCGGGGATGCAAGGCTGGTTCAACATACGCAAGTCTGTCAACGTAATTCACCACATAAACAGAACCAAAAACAAAAACCACATGATTATCTCAATTGATGCAGAGAAGGCATTTGACAAAATTCAACAGCCCTTTATGCTAAAAACCCTCAATAAACTCGGTATCGATGGAACGTATCTCAAAGTAATAAAAGCTATTTATGACAAACCAACAGCCAATATCATACTGAATGGGCAAAAACTGGAAGCATTCCCTTTGAAATCTGGCACTAGACAAGGATGCCCTCTTTCACCACTCCTATTCAATATAGTACTGGAAGTTCTAGCCAGAGCAATCAGGCAAGAAAAAGAAATAAAGGGTATTCAAATAGGAAAGGTGGAAGCCAAATTGTCTGTATTTGCAGACGACATGATAGTATACCTAGAAGACCCCATTGCCTCAGCCCAAAAACTCCTGAAACTGATAAGCAACTTCAGCAAAGTCTCACGATATAAAATCAATGTGCAAAAATCACAAGCATTCGTCTACACCAATAACAGACTTAAAGAAAGCCAAATCAAGAACGAACTGCCATTCGCAATTGCTACAAAAAGAATAAAATACCTTGGAATACAACTCACAAGGAACGTAAGAGACCTCTTCAAGGAGAACTACAAACCACTGCTCAATGAAATCAGAGAGGACACAAACAGATGGAGAAACATTCCATGTTCATGGTTAGGAAGAATTAATATCGTGAAAATGGCTATACTGCCCAAAGTAATTTACAGAATCAACGCTATCCCATCAAGCTACCATTGACTTTCTTCACAGAACTGGAAAAAACCACCATGAACTTCATATGGAACCAAAAAAGAACCCGCATAGCCAAGTCAATTCTAAGCAAAAAGAACACAGCGGGGGGCATCACACTACCAGATTTCAAACTATACTACAAGGCTACAGTAATCAAAACAGCATGGTACTGGTACCAAAACAGAGATATAGACCAATGGAACAAAACAGAGGCACCGGAGGCAACACAACATACATACAACTATACAATCTTTGATAAACCTGACAAAAACAAGCAATGGGGAAAGGATTCCATGTTTAACAAATGGTGTTGGGAAAACTGGCTAGCCATGTGCATAAAGCAGAAACTGGACCCCTTCCTGACACCTTACACTAAAATTAACTCCAGATGGATTAAAGACTTAAACATAAGACCTGGCACCATAAAATCCCTAGAAGGAAATCTAGGCAAAACTATCCAGGACATAGGAGTAGGCAAGGACTTCATGAACAAAACACCAAGAGCATTGGCAACAAAAGCCAAAATAGACAAATGGGACCTAATGAAACTCCACAGCTTCTGCACGGCAAAAGAAACAGTCACTAGAGTGGATCGGCAACCAACAGAATGGGAAAAAATTTTCGCAGTCTACCCATCTGACAAAGGGCTGATATCCAGAATTTACAAACAACTCAAGCAGATTTACAGGAAAAAAACAAACAAGCCCATTCAAAAGTGGGCAAAGGATATGAACAGATACTTTACGAAAGAAGACATATATGAGGCCAACAATCATATGAAAAAATGCTCATCGTCACTGGTCATCAGAGAGATGCGAATCAAAACCACATTGAGATACCATCTCACGCCAGTTAGAATGGCGATCATTAAAAAATCTGGAGACAACAGATGCTGGAGAGGATGTGGAGAAAAAGGAACACTTTTACACTGTTGGTGGGAGTGTAAATTAGTTCAACCATTGTGGAAGACAGTGTGGCGATTCCTCAAGGCCTTAGAAATAGAAATTCCATTTGACCCAGCAATCCCATTACTGGGTATATATCCAAAAGAGTATAAATCGTTCTACTATAAGGACACATGTACACGAATGTTCATTGCAGCACTGTTTACAATAGCAAAGACCTGGAATCAACCCAAATGCCCATTGATAATAGACTGGATTGGAAAAATGTGGCACATATACACCATGGAATATTATGCAGCAATCAGAAATGATGAGTTCGTGTCGTTTGTAGGGACATGGATGAATCTGGAAAACATCATCCTCAGCAAACTGACACAAGAACAGAAAATGAAACACCGCATATTCTCACTCATAGGTGGGTGATGAAAAATGAGAACACATGGACACAGAAAGGGGAGTACTAAACACTGGGGTCTATTGGGGGGAAAAGGGGAGGGCCAGTGGGAGGGGGAGGTGGGGAGGGATAGCCTGGGGAGAAATGCCAAATGTGGGTGAAGGGGAGAAGAAAAGCAAAGCACACTGCCATGTGTGTACCTACGCAACTGTCTTGCATGCTCTGCTCATGTACCCCAAAACCTATAATCCAATAAAAAATTAAAAAAAAAAAAAAAAAAAAGACTTAAACATAAGACCTGGCACCATAAAAACCCTAGAAGGAAATCTAGGCAAAACTATACAGGACATAGGAGTAGGCAAGGACTTCATGAACAAAACACCAAAAGCATTGGCAACAAAAGCCAAAATAGATAAATGGGACCTAATCAAACTCCACAGCTTCTGCACGGCAAAAGAAACAGTCACTAGAGTGGATCGGCAACCAACAGAATGGGAAAAAATTTTCCCAGTCTACCCATCTGACAAAGGGCTGATATCCAGAATTTAAAAGAACTCAAACAGATTTACAGGAAAAAAACAAGCCCATTCAAAAGTGGGCAAAGGATATGAACAGATACTTTACGAAAGAAGACATATATGAGGCCAACAATCATATGAAAAAATGCTCATCGTCACTGGTCATCAGAGAGATGCGAATCAAAACCACATTGAGATACCATCTCACGCCAGTTAGAATGGCGATCATTAAAAAATCTGGAGACAACAGATGCTGGAGAGGATGTGGAGAAAAAGGAACACTTTTACACTGTTGGTGGGAGTGTAAATTAGTTCAACCATTGTGGAAGACAGTGTGGCGATTCCTCAAGGCCTTAGAAATAGAAATTCCATTTGACCCAGCAATCCCATTACTGGGAATATATCCAAAAGTCTGTATATCGTTCTACTATAAGGACACATGTACACGAATGTTCATTGCAGCACTGTTTACAATAGCAAAGACCTGGAATCAACCCAAATGCCCATTGATAATAGACTGGATTGGAACAATGTGGCACATATACACCATGGAATATTATGCAGCAATCAGAAATGATGAGTTTGTGTCGTTTGTAGGGACATGGATGAATCTGGAGAACATCATCCTCAGCAAACTGACACAAGGACAGAAAATGAAACACCGCATATTCTCACTCATAGGTGGGTGATGAAAAATGAGAACACATGGACACAGAAAGGGGAGTACTAAACACTGGGGTCTATTGGGGGGAAAAGGGGAGGGCCAGTGGGAGGGGGAGGTGGGGAGGGATAGCCTGGGGAGAAATGCCAAATGTGGGTGAAGGGGAGAAGAAAAGCAAAGCACACTGCCATGTGTGTACCTACGCAACTGTCTTGCATGCTCTGCTCATGTACCCCAAAACCTAAAATCCAATAAAAAATTTAAAAAAAAAAAAAAAAGAGGGACTACACTCACATAACTTTTATTACAGTATATTGCCCTAACTGTTCTAGTTTATTATTTGTTGTTAATCTCCTACTGTGCCTAATTTAAACATTAAATTTCATCATAATTATGTAAATAGGAAAAACACAGTATGGGCCGGGCACAGTGGCTCATGCCTGTAATCCCAGCATTTTGGGAGGCCGAGGTGGGCGGATCACCTGAGGTCAGGAGTTCGAGACCAGCCTGACCAACATGGTGAAAAGCCATCTCGACTAAAAATACAAAATTAGCTTGGTGTGATGGTACATGCCTATAATCCCAGCTACTCAGGAGACTGAGTGAGGAGAATCACTCGAACCCAGTAGGTGAAGGCTGCAGTGAGCCAAGATAGCACCATTACACTCTGGCCTGGGCAAGAAGAATAAAGCTCCATTTCAAAAAAAGAAACAGAGTATGTATAGAAAAATCACAGTATTTATAGGGTTTAGTGCTAGCTGTAGTTCTAGGCATCCACTGGGGTTCTGAGAATACATCTCCCTTGGATAAGGGGTCCTACTATAATTTTTAAATCGGGTACCAAAAAGAAGACTCCAAGGTTTCTGGCCTATGTAATCCATTTATTGAAACAGAGGAGAGACTGTAGGAGACGGTTTGGGGCTATCGGGATGAGAAAGTATGCAGTTCTGAGTTTTAAAAGTTAATCTACAAGTTCTTTAAAACTCCTCTCACCAAGAAGTAGAGATCAATTCCTCTCCTCTTGAATAAGGACTAAACGTAGTGACTCATTTCTAACAACCAAATATAGCAAAAGTGGCAGTATCGTAACAGGTGATATACCTTCCATCTGACTTTCTCTCAGAATGTTTGTTCTTGCAACCCAGCCAACACTCTACTGAGGAAGTGTATGCCACAACAAGAAGCCACATATAACTGTCTTGGCCAGTAGCCCCAGCTGTGGTCCTAGCTGAAGCCAGTGTAAACCACCCAAAATGTGAAAAAGGAAGCTTTTGAGATAATTCAAACCCCAATCACCATCAGACAACAATTACATAAGACTCCAGGAGAGAATAGCATAGTTGAGCCCAGACCACTCCCAGAACCGTAAGAATTAAAAGTAATAAATGATTGCTATTTTACTCTATCACATTTGGGGTGGTTTGTTACACAGCAATAGCAACGGTAGTCACAACAAAAGGATCACAATTTCACTCTTAGAATTATTAATAGCATCTTCCATTACTCAGATATAAACATCATTGGGAAAACAACTTATTCTCTTTCTTAAAGATTCAAATCAAATAAATTTTTTTTAAATGTAAGGTAGCAAAGTCATATTATTTAAATTGTAAAAACCTGTAAAATAATGAATTATTATTTAGCATGTAATAAATTTTAACAGCCATCAAACCAGCTATTAAATCTTATAGCAAAAGACAAAATGGTTGGATATCAACATAAAAACTGTGCATGAAACTGAGCAATGAGCAAGCATATTCATCAAATAAACTTTTTTTTTTGAGATGGAATCTGACTCTGTCACCCAGACTGGAGTGCAGTAGCACAATCTCAGCTCATTGCAACCTCCACTTTCCTGCGTTCAAGCGATTCTCCTGCCTCAGCCTCCCAAGTAGCTGGGACTACAGGCATGTGCCACCATGCCCGGCTAATTTTTTGTAGTTTTAGTAACAATTGGGTTTCACCATGTTAGCCACAATGGTGGTGATCTCCTGACCTCATGATCGCCCACCTCAACCTCCCAAAGCGTTACAATTACAGGCATGAGCCACCGCACCCGGCCCAAATAAACATTTTATGCAAATAAAAGGAGTAAGCATGTATTAATTTCATTAGTGAGGACACCACGAAAAAATAATTTTCAGTAACTACACAAAAAAAGTAAATGAATTTGGTAGGAGAAATACTGAGTTTATAGATTCCAGATGCAAAATGACAACCAGAGAAATTTGGCATTAATTCGAGAGCAGTAGATGACATTAATTACAGAATGATAAATTCTAGTGAAAAATGTTTTCTGTTAAAATGTTTTTGAATAACTGGTTTTTACAATGAAAACATTTCATAATGAGTATACAAAATATTTAGAGAAGTTATTTAGATTTAGAAATTACTAGACTAGAGCAGTTATCACATACAAAATTAAACAATCATCAAATTAGATAGTATACGAAATCACACTAGTATAAAAAATGATCCAACTGAATAATTTATCATTGCTGAGGAAATAAAAATTGTAGCCAGAAAAATAGATTAGTTCTTTAGACTGACCTGAATAAGATAACAGTAGCAAACATAAATTACTGCCTTGTGGTCAAGAATAATCATCATATGTATGGGATAACACCACCTACACCCTTCACCTACAGTTATACATACCACATTCTCACTCACACTCATCAGTATCTTGTTTTATGGCCATAAAGTATGTACACATAAATACATACACGCATATATATGTGTGTATACATTTGTATATTTATATGTACACACAGTATGTATACACATAAATATTCACGTGCATATATTTTTATAAGCCCGTTAACAGACTTAATACACAAAACCAAAATGTAAAAAAAAGAAAAAAAGAACTAATAAAAACATTACTAGCTGTTTGATACCTGAAGTTGTAGGTACTTCCACAGTAATACTACTATACGGTGGAGGGGAAGAGTCAGTTTCAAGTGCTGGTGCTGAAGAGGCAGACTGCACAATCTGTGGTGCTGGATTTGAAGTAGATGGCTGCTCTATGGCCAATGATTCTGAGTTATCCTCTTCATTAAGAAGCTAAGAAAACAAAAGAAAAAGAAAACACCAATGTATGTTACTTATTTTTTAAATTTTAAGCTGATTTTATCATTTCAAACACAGGATCACTTTTTGGCCAAACACAAAGTAAAACGGCATTTTTAGATAGTATACAAAATCACACAAGTATTTCAAAGTTTTTGAAAAACAATTTGTAAAGACGTAGTCATTAAGATCAGAATTTTCAGTTTCTTTACAATAAAGAGGGAAGTTCAAACTGTTAAGAATTCATAAAGAAAAAATTATTATTCAAAATAGATTCAAATTCATATGATCCTACAGTAGATATCAAGGGTCTACCACAACCCTTGGATAAGGGGACCTACTATAACTTTAAAATCAGGTACCAAAAGAAGACTCCACAGTTTCTGGCCTGGTGAAGCCATTTATTGAAACAGGAGAGACTGTACAAGGAGAAGGTCTGGTGCTATGGGGAAGAGGAAGTATGCAGTTGTGACAGTTGAGTTATTACATACTACAAAGAAAAGCAAAAATCCTAATAACATAGCCACAATACCATCTCTACTACATTTGAATTGAGAATAATTGGAAATGAAAGCTGAATTAATGAAACGGAATAAAACAGATAAACATTTTTAAAATGTGGAGCACTATAAGTAGGATTTCCCAAGTACAAAAAAAAAATTACTAAAGCAAGGCTGAGCACCGTGGCTCACACCTGTAATCCCAACACATTGGGAGGTCAAGGTGGGTGGATATTTGAGGCCAGGCATCTGAGGCCAGCCTGGCCAACATGGTGAAACCCTGTCTCTACTAAAAATATAAAAATTAGCCTATTGTGGTGGCACACACCTGTAATCCCAGCTATTTGGGTAGCTGAGGCAGGAGAATCTCTTGAACCCAGCGGGTGGAGGCTGCAGTGAACCAAGATTGTGTCACTACATCTAGCCTGGGCAACAGAGCAAGACTCCATCTCAAAAGCAAACAAACCAAAAAAAACATTACTAAAGCAAAATGAGTTGATGTGTATATAAAATTCTAGCAAATGTTCATCATTGCTAGAATTTACTGTTCTCAAAAAAGTTATTAAGAACGAATTCTTTAATCCCTTAACTCAATCTTCACAACAACCTAGGAGATCCTAGGAAACAGAGACTGTTATCACCAAAAAAAGAAAAACAGCAAACAAACAGGGAGTACAGAGACTAACTTGCCAAGCATCACAACAATAAGAAAGGGTAAAGTAAGGAATCAAAGCCAAGCAGCATAACTGAACACCTTTTACTTCATTTATGGTAACCTTCGAAATAGTCATTCTTCAGGAATTGGTAATAACTATATGCAGACAAACTAATGAGTCAAAGGCATCGATACTATAAAAAGTAATTCATCAAGAAGTACTTTGATCCTTAAATATATTTACCAAAAGGCCTTATTAAAAATTTTTAAGATAATTTTAAAACTGGAATATTGATTTCTAAAGAAATTACTAGTTTTCCATATTATTTAATTTTCATATTTTAATTTATTTGTTACTCTAAGAAATTCAATGTTAAAAATAATCCCCCAAATAAATTTTGTAATACAGGTAGTATACATACAAATTTGAATGTTATAATGTAGCAAAATGAACACAAACTTTGGAATTTAGGAAAAATAGGATTTAGACTGAGCACTGTGGCTCACACCTGTAATCCCAGCAGCACTTTGGGAGGCTGAGGCAGGAGGATTGCTTGAGCTCAGGGGTTCAAGACCAGCCTGGGCAATATGGTGAAACCCAATCTCTACCAAAAAAAAAAATACAAAAATTGGCCAGGCCTGGCATATGACTGTAGTCCCAGTTACTAAGGAGGCTGAGGTGGGAGAATCACATGCTTGAGCCTAGAAAAGGCTGCAGTGAGCTGTGATCACGCTACTGCACTCCAGCCTGGATGACAGAACAAGACATTGTCTAAAAAAAAAAAAGAATGAAAGAAAGAAAAGCATGTAAATTACTGCTCTACCTTCTAGGACCTCTGATAAAATCTTCTCCATGACTTAGTGTTCACCTATTAGCTCTGAATGCAGCCAAAATCCTCATAGGGTAGTAAAATAATATTTGAAAAGCATCTAATATAACAACCAACAACACAGAAGGATTTAACAAATACTATTCTCCCGCTTCTTCCCTTTTATTTGGTTTACTTTATTTCATCACCTCAAACAGAAATGATGTGCTACTCTCTAATAATCCAATCAGTAGTCACTCATCTCTAAAATAAATAAATAAATGCAAAGTAAAACAAGAGTTCAATTTACTATATTGCTTTTTCCACGTGTTGGTAAATGATCACACTAGCAAAACATTTTTGTAAGAGAGTAAATGTATTATAACTTAACGAAACTGTCATAAACATGTCTAAAACCAATTCTGAAGCTACTAAGACCACTCTTTCCACAAACATAAGATTTATATAATTAAATCAATTCACAGAAATTGAATTCTAAGACCAAATATTCACAAGTGAATTTTATGATTATGAGCCTTATGAAATTTATATTTACTTGTAGCACTTTTCCAAGCAGGCACTAAATGACTACCCTTTTGACTAGCAACACGTTGCACCTGGTATTAAAAAGCATCTCCCATGTTTTCCTACTACAAGATATCCAGGAGAATTCCTCACTTAATTATATTTAAGTGATAATATTTTAAGACCAAAAATGTTAGATGAGCAACATAAGGCAAATAAAACTACAGTACAGATATTTACTTGTTAACATCGCTGAAACAATTAATTATGAATGTGTCAAAAAGGGAAAACCACTTTTCCACATCTCTTATTAAAGCTGCAAATGTAGATACAGTGAGCTTTACAAATGAAAAACCTTGTATGCAAAACAGCACTCTTCCAGTTTCTTAACAAAAAAAAAACTCCTACCACATTGAACACATGTGCTCCCCAAAATGAAAACTTATTTTCAAAAACTGTCAAAATTTACTCAAATAACTACAGTGAAAGGAATAATTGCAAACACTTTTATATATAAGCTCCAAAATAAAGCTATAAAACATGCCTCAATTTATTTCAACTGCTCTACCTAACACCTATAGTTTTATTTTGACAAAATTATAATATCTGAATACTGCCATGCACCAACAGTAAAACCCAGTAACTCAGTCAACAACCTCTACCTACATAGCATGCAACTTTCAATTTACTTTAAATAAAATACTGTAATTTTAATATATTTGCCAGCAATAAAATTGCCTCTATGAATTAACCAACTTTGCCTTTTAAACAAATCCATTATTAGGGTTAAAATAAAATGTTTATCAAATTAGATAATTCCACTTGAGAATAATTTCTCTTAATCATGTTGTCCAATGGTTCTATTTGACAATCATTAACAATTACCAAACCGAAAAAAACGGGGGAGAAGGGAGGCAGAAGAGGGGATCTAAGTGTATACAATGATGCACTAGGCCCTGTGCCCCATTTATACACCACCTCAAAAGCTATCATTTATGAGCTTCCTGAAAAAATGTGGGCAATACAGCACATGAAAATTAAACTCTCTTTAATATATCAACCAGGGTGGTGAAAAGTTGCATGATGAATGAACTGCAATTTTTTTCTTTTCATCTAAAGAAAAAATAACCACAAAGCTGTCTTAAAAGTATTTGTAGCTAGTCTTTATAGATGTATACTGAGCATTTTTAATGCTAAACAAACTGTAAGCATTATAATTAACTCTAGCTGGAAATACAGCCTTCTAGGGTATAAAGATTGTTTCTTTTATTTTTATTGGCATGTATTCTATATAATAACCTTTCATACTATCTTAAGGTGATAAAACATAAATGTAATAACTGGATGTTTTGCTTTTGAGAAGCTAGAGTCCTCACTGAATGTTCCCTAAAAGTACCAAGAAAAGAATGTGTAGATGTGCTATCAAGTGTTGCTTGGCAAGCAGTGCACTGTATTAGAGCCTGGTGGGTCAGCTAGCAGTGTGGCTTTTTTTCATTTGTCTTCTCATTTCTGTTCTGTTTTAATTTGGATGTAGGTTGGACCTACAGGAAGAGAACTGCAATTTAAAAGAAATCATTTTTAAAGTTGTAAAAAAAAAAGTGATCTAAAAAGCTAATGAATTTATATACTATCATATTATTACTATATTTAGTATCAGAGGGCAGAGCCAGGAATAAGAATTGTTGCAATGAGATAAATTTTAGCTCAATAAAAAACATGGCTGGGTGTGGTGGCTTACACCTATAATCCCAATACTTTGGGAGGCCAAGATGGGAGGCTCGCTGGAGCCCAGGAATTCAAGACCTGCCTGGGCAACACAGGGAAACCCTGTCTCTACAAATAATAAGTAGCCCTAGCTACCTGGGAGGCTGAGGCAGGAGGATTACCTGAACCTGGCAGATGGAGACTGCAATGAGCAGTGTTCACACCACTGCACTCCACCCTGGGTGACAAAGTGACTCTGTCTCAAAAAAAAAAAAATTTTTTTTTTTTTACTATTGGAGCTGCCCATGGCACTAGATTTTTAGTGGGGCAACAAATACTTTCAAGCAGAGTTTGGATGATGATCTGGCAAGGCTGTGGAATAACCAGAATGAGCACACACCTGCTTTTCCCAAGATACTTCCACTTTATACTTGTTCCAGGGTCCCACCCAATTCATCACGTTCCAATGTTATAAAATTAAATAGTCAATCTACATATCATGAATCTCCTGTCCTCAGCAGAATATTAGAGTAGATGACAAAGGTTCCCTCTAAGATACTATAACCCTAAAAAAAAAAAAAAAAAAAAAAAAACCTAGAGTGATTTCTATCATTCTGTGTCATCTTATTTAACACCTGGTTTAGGGGGGGAAAAAAAGATTAGAGTTACAATAAAATCAAACAGCAGAGTGAAGCTACTCATTGATGTTACCCAAGAAGAAAGTGAGCTACTCATCTGTGCTCCTAGAAATTAACAGCAGATGATAAGAGATCTCTGCAGATAGCCTAAGTTTTCTAAACCAACAACTCAGAAGAAAGGGACCCATTAAATAGTCCTGCTACCATATGGAGCTAGATTTTCTACCAATAAAACTGACTTATGGCAGTCATTCTCATATACACACTCAATTTAGCAAATTATAATTTTCTTAAATTTAGGATTATTTTCCAAATGTTTTTCCCACTTTAGACACTTTCCTGCTAGAGGGAGCCAATATATGACAAAAATATGAACCATTAGGAAACAAATCTGTAAGCTGAAAATAAATATTAATGAAAAAAACTGCAAGTTAGTAAATCAAGTCTAATTTTCAGCTTCTTGTTTTGAAAACAAAGTGATGTGGTTTTAAATTTTATAATATAACACAGGTATATCGTCTGCTAGTAAAAACATTTCTTGTTAGTATGACAGAACATATCTACAGTTGTGTGCCACATAATAATGTTTAGTTCAACAATAAAACACATGTAAGATAGTAGTCTCACAAGATTATACTGTACTTTTACAGTACTTGTTCTATATTTATATATACAAATACTCACCATTGTGTTACAACTGCCTATAGTATTCAGTACAGTAACATGCTGTACAAGTTTATAGCCTAGGAACAACAGGTTATACCATACAGCCAAGGTGTTTACTAGGCTATACCATCTAGGTTTGTGAAATTACACTCTCTGCTGGTCACCCAATGACGAAATCACCTATTGCATTCTCAGAACATATCCCCATTGTTCAGCCACACACAACTGCATTTTATGGTCTACACAAAGACCACCACCAATCCAGATGCCCAATTTCTATTGAAAATGATATAATCTGGAATTGTAACCAAACAACTTTGAAGAACACAAATCAGAAACAGTATCATTTTTAAAAAATATCAGGAGGGGGGTAATTAAGGACACAAGAAGTGATGAAAGAATAGAAAGCAAAACTTATATTGTCATACTAGACTGTTTTTCTGAGCTCCAGACCTGTATATCCACTAACTAATCCATTTCTTTAAACAACGCTAAAAATAATCACATACAAAAAAGGAATCTGCATCTGTATATGTTCAATTATTTTCCTCCCAACCCTCACTGCTTAGCTAATTCCACATATTGTTCAGATTTCAGTTTAAAATCAACTTCTCAGGAAAGCCTTTCTTGTCTCCCAAAAGTATGTTAGAACTCTTTGATATAATCTTAACTAGGGTTAAGTTGTTCAGAGCACTTACCACAATAGAAATTTTATTTATGTAATCATTCATTTATAATCTTTTTCCCAGCTAAAGTAACAGCTCTCCAAAAGTAGAGGTTATGTCTGTCTTGCTGAACGCTGTGAAAATATTAAATAAAAGTAAGTCCCCAAAAGTACTCTGATTCAGCTTTGGTTAAAATAAAATATAATATAGGTCACCAGTCATAATAACATGAGATGGAAAGCCCTGAGAAAGAAAAACCTTGCTAACACAAGTATTTTGACATCTCTAACAGCTAGTTACTACTTTCCTTTGGATGTTGCCATTACTTCTAATGATAAAACTACAATTACTTTTGCACCAATGTAATAAATTAAAGGAGAGAAGCTGAAGACTATTAACTTCTCAAAGACCTTCAAGGAAAAAAGAAGATAAACGGGTGGGATAAAGATCTTATATAAATTTCTATTTTCAAAAGAACCACAACTCTGGTCAAATTCCTTTTCATATGTTAAAACTGAAACATAAATATAATACTAAATATCAAGATTCCCTCCTGGAATACAACACGCTCTATATGGCACATTCATTAGTTGCGTTCACACTTCTTTAATTAAAAGAGATACGCTTCTTGAAATCTTACAAAATATCAACAAAAACATACTCTCTTCAAAATTCTATATTACTCAGATCTTACCTACGGAAAAAAGTATTTACAAATCTGTCCTACAATTATGCCTTTTTACCAATAGGTCAATATGATCTGAACATACTAACAGCTTGCTGATCTCTAATCCTTAATGGAAGAAAAAAAAGAAGAGAAAAAAACATAAAGGAAAGAAAAACATCTGAGCATGCTGGGCTGGCACCTTCTCATGCTTTCTTTCCTCTAAGGTAGTCTGTCTTCCAGGACACTGCTCCCCACTGGGCTCCACTCACCCTCTCAGAGTCTTCTGATAATCCAACAATCTAGCTCCCATCAATTTAGCATGAAATGCCCCATATATGTCATAAATGTCTATATGTTTCATCATGGGATGATGTTCACCTCACTTTTTATAGTTTTATATCACAATATGTGTTAGACATATTTTAAATTTACAAGATGACATTTTTTTAAAGTCTGGCAACTAACAAGTTTGTGTCTCTCCATAGTACAATATCCTGATATTATCAAGGCATGGAACTTTTTGAGATGTATTTGCTGGTGACTATGCTGTGTCTTAGAGTAGACATGTGATTGTCTCCCTAAAATCCTTTCCATAACTCTTTCATTGTTAGTCCACAGTAATTTCTGTGGGAATAACCCACCCTACTCCAAGGCTAAACCCAACTACATTAATCAGGATACCCCTTTGGCATGGCAACTGGTTCCCAATCAGCACAGCTCTCCTCCTGGGCAGGATACCTGGGTCAAAGGTAGGGATAAGATAACCTAAAATGATCCAATTAGAGGAAAGACCATGGCACATTTTAATATTCATGTAAAGTAACAGAGCTGACTAATTTCCAAGACAAATATGGCTTCCATCAAATTATATTTTAATAAAATGACAACATAGAGGGATTCTAGTTTTTAAGATTTTCCTCCTTAAGTGGCTTGGAGATCATAATTTAGAAACCCAAATGGAGAACTACAACCACAGGACCAGCCAAAACTGGGCCTACTCTATCAATAACAAAATGTCAAGTACCTTTTCAGTAACAGAATCAGAGACTGCAAGTCATGTAGCCTGGGCATGTGCAATAGAAAAAGCTAGCTAGACTTCTAGCAATTCCCATTAACCAAAGCATTCTCCCCTCAGAACCAAGAATACTGGGATGCAACCAAAAAACAGGGGTTCATTGGCCAGGAAGATCTGAGGCTATAATCCACATCAGTATACCTTTCCACAAATGGTCAAATTGGAAGCTCTCCAATTAGACCCTGCCCAGCCAATATCCTTTTCCTGGCCCTCTGATCCCTTACAAGTTGCATTAGAACCTAAACTGGGGAGATTGATTTGAATCTGTTCCTACTTCTTGCTTACCAGTTTTGCAGTAAAGCCTTTCTTTTCTCAAAAGTCAGTGCCACATAGTATTGGTCTTTGTGCACTATCAGGAAGCAAGCCCATGTGCTTGATAACAAAGCTGCTTCAATGCAATTTTTAAAAGAGAAGACATTTTATATAATAGTGTTTGGGTTTGTAAAACTATTTAAATTTTTAAGTTTTCAAAATATTCCAATGCTTTGGCTTTTACAAACTAACATACTAGTATTCTATCCAACAAAGGCATTGATAATATAATGACAATGGTAATTAGTAATCAAAGGTTTTCTTTCCCTAATCAAATTAAGTAAGAACACTTTGACAGATTCTCCAGAAAATTTCTGATTTGCATGTACCAAAAATTAGCAAATAGGGTGGCTGATAAAGTTTTTAAAAGTAAAATTGTGTAAAGAATATATACATAATAATAAAAGACTGAAACATTAAAGCATAGAAAAATATCAAAAAATTCAGCAATCAGAATCTGAACATTAAGAGGTTTTAAAAGCAAAACTATTTAGGAGAAGAACAGAAAACAAGAACTAGTAAATTCTAATTGCAACCATTTCCTTCAGGAAACATTCACTTGCAAGTTTGCGCTGCTTTATGAGCCCCTGGGGGCTTAGGAACCCTGGCAATCTCTAATTAGATTTGAGAATGTGTCCGCCTTCCCAATCAGATCATTAGCTTTTGATATTTAGGAAGTATGCTTTGTTCATCTTGGTATCCCTTAAATCAGGTAGAAGAGTATAAGGCATAGAACTGGCTTCGTATTAAATGTACTGTCCTCTAAGCCTTCTAGAGTTTTTCTCTCATGGAAATGGGAGCTTAGTAAAATAATGGATGCAATATGCACTGAACACCTCATGATCCAGTATTACGCACTTCACAGATTTCTATGATTCCCACAGTGCTTTACATATATAAACTTGAAATATTTCATTATTCAATCGTTAAGAGGCAGTCAGCATAATTTAGTAAGTAAATATCTGTCCCTAAAAATTTATTAAATTAAACAATGGTTTCTAAAAACCACAGGTCACTGAATATGTATCCTAAACAAGAATACAAATACCAACCCCACATCAGCCAAGTGTTTACAATATTATGTTAGGGATGGCCATGCTTACCATAGCTAGAAGAGACAGCTAAGGAAATCAAAGTATTTTACCCCAATTATACTTGTTTGACATAATTTGAGACTGCTATTCAGAGGGCCTGCAAACAGAAGTAGCCCTGAAAAGCTGTCTTCTGTGGGAGATTTGCATCTATAGAGAAAATCTACATTGATGCAGCCAGGCTTTCACTGAGGGCCTTTCCATGTCTAATCCAGGAAAGTTTAACCGAGAATCTGACACCTTTAAAGGTCTGAAACATTCACTATCTATTGTCTGAGGGCTGCAACCCATGAGCTTTCATCTACATAACAAGACCTTTTTTTGGGGGGATGGAGTCTTGCTCTGTTGCCCAAGCTGGAGCGCAATGGTACAATCTCAGCACACTGCAACCTCTGCCTCCCAGGTTCAAGCGATTCTCCTGCCTCAGCCTCCCAAGTATCTGGGATTACAGCCAGGCTGGTCTCAAACTCCTTACCTCAGATGATCCGCCTGCCCTGACCTCCCAAAATGCTGGGGTTACAAGTTTGAGCCATTGCACCCGGCCAACAAGACCACCTTCGCTAGCCAAGTCCTCCTCTTCTCTCCATCCCATTACCTGTTTTGCCACCATAACCTCTTTTGCCACAATCCAAGCCCCCATTCTTTCTATAACCTCAAGACAGTATATAAGCTTCTGAATCCATTGCAGGGTTAGGAGTAATCACTCTGTGGTTCTCCCCTGCGTGCATCTTATTAAATTTTTTACTCCATTTTTCCTATTAATCTGCCTTTAGTCAGCTGATTTTTCAAAGAATTTTCAGAAGGCAATAGGGAAGTTTTCCCTTGGCCCCTACCCAGCCAATAGTAAAGAGGGTTAAAAAAAAAATCACCGTGGGCTCACCTTCTGCCAACACAGAATCAAAGAGTAGGCTAAAGTCAACAGATTAGGGATTAACTCCCTAAAACTTCTGTAATACAGTAGAAAATGCATCAGTGTATTTAAAAAGTACACTGTTAAAAGTATACTGCAAAAAAAAAAAAAAAAAAAAAAAGAAGAAGAAAGTAGGAAAGAAAAAGTATACTGTTAAAAAAAAAATAAGTAACAAAAGGGGCAATTTTTTTTTTTTGGTGATGGAGTCTCACTCTATTACCCAGGCTGAAGTGCAGTAGTGCCACATCAGCTCACTTCAACCTCCACCTCCTGGGTTCAAGTAATTCTCCTGCCTCAGCCTCCTTTGCCATGTCCTTTTCTGACCATATTGCTTGACAAAGTCTGGATATGGGGAGACAAGCTTCAAAGAAGACTCTTTCCTGGAAAAGGATGAGGCATGGGGATGCAATTTTTTGGGTGGATCAGTGGGTTCTTGGGAATTGTCTGCTTAATCATTTTTCTTGCTAATCAAAAAATTGTGTACTCAGCTGATGTCACCTTAGGGTCCCAATTTTCCAGTGATACTCCTAGCACCTCAGAAATCCCCATTACTACTAATGGCCCCAGATGTCACCACAGTATACTTAATAACTTGAGGAAAGACCCTAAATTCATTAAAGACATAAAGCAGTTTATGCTTGAATTACAACAGGTGAAAATACTCCAGGAGCCAGTCACCCCTACACCTATTCCCAGAAATAAGGAAAGAATAAAAACTTAGAAATTTACTTCCCACTGCCCAGAGGCTTCCTTGGGTAGCTTATAAGCTAGGGAATAGATTTTAGCATCCCCCTGAAGGAGCAAAAGTTAATTAGAAAATAATTAGACTTACTGATCCTTCTCTACCTTACACAGAAGTAAGTAACAAGGATGGAATAAAAATGGTTAATATAAACAGTGTCCTTTATCATTCCCTAACATTTATGAAAGGGCTTGCTAGAACAGGATTTCCTTGGTGAATTAAAACAAAACAATAAAGAATATTTGTACTAAAACAGTTAAAGCATGAATCTCCACGCTGTCCTCTACCTCGTAGTCTGAACTCCATTGACCTCTACCTGTAACCATAGTTAATAATATGCGTTGCCAATGTTTGATGTTCTTGTCTCCTAGGATTATCCACTCATCCCTCAAGATAGAATGGACAATGTCTATCACTTGGTCAAAATTTAACTCTTAATCTGTTTTATAATGACTTTAACATTTAGTTATAAAAGCATAATGGCTAACACAAGTTAATCATAAATTAATAACCTTTAAGAAAAAAGAAAGTTAATTAAAAACAGTAGAATGTAGATATCAAACGTTTCCTTGGAATCATCTTTGAAACAAACTCTTCTGATTATTCTGGTGAATCATAATACAATGTCATTTTTTTGAAGTGTAACTACAAAACCCTGTTAATGTTTGAATTTCCTGATTCATCTGTTCACCTGCCAAAATTAAAAGTATAAAAATCATAAGTTGCCTGTAATAAACACACACACATCTTTTGATTAACACAACCTGCAAGTCGTGCTGTCTCCTTCTTCAGCCGACGCCTAGCTCACCTTCGAGATCCCCTGAGCCTGCCCAGCTGGACCGCGGCACTCCTTAGAATCTGGGATCACAGGCACACGCCACCACACCTGGCTAGTATTTTGTATTAGAGACGGGGTTTTACCATATTGGCCAGCCTGGTCTTGAACTCCTGACCTCATGATCTGCCCGCCTTGGCCTCCCAAAGTGCTGGGATTATGGGCGTGAGCCAGTGTGCCTGGCCCAAAGACAACTTTTTATGCAAGTTGGCATATACCAAAAATAAAATTAAAAACCCCCAACCATCTGAATGGACTCCTGTGATGTTTAATACTGAATGTCAACTTGATTGGATTGAAGGATGTGAAGTATTGTTTCTGGGTGGTCTGTGATGGTGTTGCCAAAGGAGATTAACATTTGGGTTAGTGGACTGGGAGAGGCAGACCCACACTTAACTGGGTAGATACCATCTAATCAGCTGCCAGTGAAGCTAGAATATAAAGCAGACAGAAAAATGTGAAAAGACAAGACTGGCCTAGCCTCCCAGCCTACATCTTTTTCCTGTGCTGGATGCTTCTGCCGTCAAACATCAGACTCCAAGTTCTTCAGTTTTGGGACTTGGACTGACTCTCCTTGCTATTCAGCTTGCAGACACAAGGCCTATTGTAGGATCTTGTGATCATGTGAGTTAATACTTAATAAACTCTCGTGTGTGTGTGTGTGCACGCGCGCACACGCGTGCATGTGTGTGTATGTACCTCCTATTAGTTCTGTCCCTCTAGAGAACAGTAATACAACTCCTCCTCTTAGATAAGGGCATTCCAAAGTTAACCTGTAAAACTAATTCAGGCCATGATGAGAAGAGGGAGTGGACATGCCTCATTCTCATTAAAATCAACACAGACCTTAAGACTGACAGAACGGACTATTTAGTTCTAGTAAGAAGCATTTACAATCTATTCTCCCTGATGCCTGCTACTTGTTAGCTTCATCTGCAAGATAAAGCCTTGGTCCCCACCACCTCTTATCATAACTCCATTCTATTGATTCCAGGTCTATGGATAATAACTCAACCAAGTGCCATCAGAAAATCTATTAATCCGCCTATGACCTGGAAGCCCCACTCTCCATTGCCCCCCTACTCATTGTCCCAGCTTTCCAGACCAAATAAATGTATATCTTACATGTACTGATTGATGTCTTATGTTTCCCTAAAATGTATACAACCAAGTTGTAAGCCAACCACCTTGGGCACATGTTGTCAGAACCTTCTGAGGCTGTGTCACCAGCATGTCTTTAAGGTTGGCAAAATAAATTCCTAAATTAATTGAGACTTGTTTCAGATACTTTTTGGGTTACATAGTAAAAAGGCTAACTCTAGAAGAATTTTAATAGGTGAAACATATTAAACAACAGCACACAGAAGAAATGTAAATCAATACAAATAAAATATTTCTAGTAATTAAGGAAGTAAAATTACATGTTGGAAAGAAGAGAGTTGGAGTTGAATTATTGCTAGTAAGAGAATAAATTAATTCAATCACCGTGAAGAACAATCTGGTAATTCCTACTGTCAGCGGTGTTTGAACCAGAGTAACTCCATCTTGAATAGGAACTGGGTAAAATAAAGCTGAGACCTACTGGGCTGCATTCCCAGAAGGTTAAGGCATTCTTAGTCACAGGATGAGATAAAAAGTTGGCACAAGATACACGTTATAAAGACCTTGCTAATAAAAAACAGTCTGTAGTAAAGAAGCTGCCTAAACCCCACTAAAACCAAGATGTCAAAGAGAATGACCTCTGGTCATCCTCACTACTACATTCCCACCAGCCAGAGGGATGACGATTTACAAATGCCATGGCAACATCAGGAAGTTACCCTATGTGGTCTAAAAAGGTAAGGCTTTAATAATCCACCCACTGTTTAGCATATAATCAAGAAAATAATAAATATGGACAACCAGCATAAGGGCTGTCTATGGAGTAACCATTCTTTTGTTTCTTTACTTCTCCAAAAACTTGCTTTCACTTTATGGACTGCCCTGAATTCTTTCTTGCACAAGACCCAAGAACCCTCTCTTGGGGTCTGGATCCATACTCCTTTCCAATAACACTAGTAAAGGTGAAAGTGTGCAGGACCCAACAGTTCCACTGCTAAATGTTAACACTAGGAAATTCTCACATGGAAATACACATGTACAAGAATGTTCAAGGCAGCAATATTTGTAAGAATGAGAAACTTAAAACAACTTTCTAGCCAGTAAGCAATAAATAACTATTATCCCATGATTTACAAGACAAATTACATCTATATTAACCATCACAGATAAATCTTTAAAACATGCCAAATGAAGAAAGCAAGTTCAAAAAGCATAAAACAACAGAATACTATAACAAATATACTTTCACATAATCTAAAATGAAAATACATATTATATAAAGGCATACAGGTAAGTGTTAAAAGTAAAGCAGAAAAACAGTCACAAAAATGATAAATATCAACTTCAGGATAATGTTAAGGGGAGTAAGAGATGGGAAAAGTATAGAGTGTAAGGCTTTATTTTATTACTTTAAAAAAAAAGATCTCAAAACCAATACAGCAAGATGTTAACATCTATTATCTCCATGGTGGATAGAGAACTGTCTTTATGTTTGAAATGTTTCATAGTTTTAATGTTTAAATTTTTAAAAAGTTGATCCTACCAAGTTGTCTTCCATTAATAGGCATTTTTAAACATGAAACAAGGCAATACACAGCACCCATGTGGCCTTGAGAAAACATGATGAAAACAAGACAACTAAAAACTCAATCAGAACAAAAGCCACAGAAATAGAAAAGCTATGGAAAAGATAATGATGGGAAGCACTGAATCCATTTAAATATAGAACTAAGGCTAAACATACAGCTAAAGACTAACTTCTGGTAAACAGAAAGCAATTATTATATGCCCTGAAAAAGCAAAAATACAAACAACATAAAACGCAGAACTGAAGAAAGAGATGGCAGAATGTATATTAATACCACTCAACTTCATCTTTCACAGCAGGGATTTAATAGCTAATATCTAAATTTTAACATGCAGTTTTTAAAAATACTCCAATTTCCTACTATTTTTTATAAACTATTTTCCTAACTTCAGTGAAATCTTACAGAACCTAAGAGTTCTGTGGCAAAGAAACCTTTACCTAGAGTTCAGCATTTACCTAGAATTTAAGGTATTTTTCCCTTGTTATGAAATTCAAACAAAATCATAATTTAAATTTTTATTTTTTAAATAGCATAATCCCATAATTATGAAATTATTCCTTTCTGTCTATATATAAGCATAAATAAGATGATGTTCGCCAAATGTTAACATAGGTTATTACTGGTTGGTAAGATCTGGGTGCCTAGACTGCTTGTCTCTTTATACTTATATGTACTGCCTGTATTTTTAAAAAGTAAATTATGTATCACTTTTTTTTCTAACACAAAACTCACACACATCAGCCTAACACTTCCCATTTTAAAACTATACCCCTTACGGAACTAACCAGAAACTTAAGAGTTCTTTAAAATGTTGTTCATAATGTTACAATAATAGGAAACACACACACACACACACACACACAAAACTACTTATCCAAAATAGAAGAGTTAAACAAACACACTGTATCAAGATAGTTAAAATTATGTTTTGGAAGAATATTTAATAGTGTAAGAAAATGTTCATGAAAAGATGTTAAAGTAACGAAGTTATCTCTGTGTGTGTCTGTGAGAATCATACATTATTTCAATTTTAAAGAAGACAAAAATGTTAACAGTTTTTAAATGACTCTTAATAGGCAAAATAGGTAGCATGGTTGTTTACAAGTTGTATTTTCTTTTCTTTTTTTTTCACTTTTCTGTATTTTTTTCAAGTTCCCTAGAATAAAGAACAGAACATATCTTTTTGTGTTTAATGTAGGACAGAAGGTAACATGTTAAAGAGATTTTTATCTGTGCTGAAAGAAGTAAGTCTCCACAGGTTAGAAAACTCATATTTGTTAAATTTCTCAACGATAATAAGATCATAACAGATTCTACAGCCATTCAAAACTTCTGATAATTACTTTCATCTTCACAACAAAGTCAAATACATAAAGACAGATATAATGTTGGTTGCCATCAATAATTTAACAGTAGTAATACATAGAGAATACCAGTATGTCCATTATAGGGTGATGATTTTTTAATAAACGCAGCTTAGAGGTTAAAATGATTTGTAATGGCTTTTTGTTTTCTCTTTACCACTTGTTACAAGAATTTCCCTCATAGTGCCCTTTTGCTATAACTAGTTATTAGCCACATTATATTCATTTATATAATTTAAAATGGCATTTGTTTTCACTCTAATACTACCTATTCTTTGGGAGCTTTTTTGTTTTTTTGTTTTTTAAGGAAAGGTCTTGCTCTGTTGCCCAGGCTAGAGTGCAGTAGCACAAACATAGCTCACTGCAGCCTCTAACTTCTGGGCTCAAACAATCCTCCCACCTCAGCCTCCTGAGTAGCTGAGACAAGTAGGCACCACCATGTCTGGTCAATTTATTACTTTTTTTGTAGAGCTAGAGTCTTGCTACATTATCTAGGCTGGCCTTGAACTCCTGGGCTCAAGTAATACCCCTGCCTTGGCCTCCCAAGACTCTGAGCCACTGCACCTGCAACTACTCATTCTTTACAACTCCAGTTGTAAGGATGACACACCCACACTGTGAGCAACATGCCACCAACGTTCCAACTGATTTAGTCAACAATCCAGCTAATAAAGCATTCTAATAACCTTTCCACAAACAACTCTGTGAGAAAATGTTCATTAAGCACCTGGCACAGTAGCAGTAAGCTATTGTGGCAGTAACTGTTGTATTGGTCAGTTTTCTTCCACTGATGACCCATGTATAAGTGTAAACAGTGCTTCTTCAACCCAAATTAAACTCTAGAAGTCAGACATATTCACATTATCTAAATGCTCTATGGTTAAGCAAGTACAAAAATGCCAAGAAAGTGTTACAAGGACCCAAGACCAGATGGAACAGGCTCCTGCTGCCCAAATCAAGGATAATCTGAGCCTCAAAATAAATTATGACAGTATCAGATTATAACTCATAGGATAAAACATGAATCCATGAATTCACACTGATATAAATGAACAAATTGGGAGCAAGGGAAAACTCTTCCTTTAATTAATAAACATAGAAAAAAGATGGAATTAGGAAATTACCATGTGACAACCACTAAAGTCATAACTATTTAAGGCAAGAACCACAAATGAACTTTAAAATCAGTGAGTGAGGCCGGGCACGGTGGCTCAAGCCTGTAATCCCAGCACTTTGGGAGGCCGAGGCGGGTGGATCACGAGGTCAAGAGATCGAGACCATCCTGGTCAACAAGGTGAAACCCCGTCTCTACTAAAAATACAAAAATTAGCTGGGCGTGGTGGTGCGCACCTATAGTCCCAACTACTCGGGAGGCTGAGGCAGGAGAATTGCTTGAACCCAGAAGGCAGAGGTTGCGGTGAGCTGAGATTGTGCCATTGCACTCCAGTCTGGGTAACAACAGTGAAACTCCGTCTCAAAAAAAAAAAATCAGTGAGTGAAAGTATAATTTAAAAGAGCTATAAAATAACTGACCTGAACCTTTCTAAAACATTAATGTAACAAAAGACAACAACAACAACAACAAAAATTAGAGAACTGTTCCAGGTAAAGAGACTTGATAACTGAGTGTAATGTCTAATCATAGACCAGATCCCAATTTTTTATAAAAATGTTTTTTCTTTTCCTATGTGACATTAGTAGGAAAACTGGTGAAATATGTTTAATATTGCAAGAATGTTATAGATTTTTGATAAGTGTACTCTATATAAGGGAACGTCTTTGTTTTTGAGAAATACACACTTAAATATTTAGACAGAAAGAAGCATCACTTCGGCCATTTACTTTAAAATGTTTCAGGGAAAAAATGTACTTGTATGTAAATACATATAAAGAACTCATCACAAAACAAATGTGGTAAAATATTATTTAGGGAAACAGTAAAATATACACAGGAATCCTTTGTATTATTTTTTCCACTTTTCTGTGATTCTAAAATTATTTTTAAATAAAGTTTAAAAAGCAAAATGCCATATAATAAGAAAGTAGAATATACTGTATAAAAACAAATACATTAAAACTTTACAATTCAGTATCTAAAAGTTTTCATTCTATCTCTAGAATCTGTGTATGATAATTAACTCCTCTATGCCTTCAGCCATTTTACAAAATGATCTCTCCACATTTAATCGAACTTCAACCTTCCATGAATGGCACTACATCCCTCAAACCCTTCTCAAATAAGAGTGCTAATCCTCACATCTCTCCCTTATCTGGGAACAGGAAGACAAGGAAAATTTTCTTGGATATTTTCAATTCCAGATCAAAAGGCTCTTTTGAAGTTCACACTGTCTGTACAGCCTGCCAGACCTTCTATCACCCTATTCTTATCAGTGGCATAGGCAGGAGTCCAAATTATTCCCAGTGAGTAAGATTTATAAGCCAGCTCCCCACCCACAATATCACTGCCTCAACCTTAAATCTTACTACAATACAAGACAACTAAATCATCCTAACACCTCAGCCATAAAACAAGAAGCAATGATGAATATCTAGAGTTGAGTGGTCCAGTAAACCTCAGTTCTCTACTGTCAGTTCTACCCTCTGACAGAATCCCTGAACTAGTCATCATCTAGAACTGCTTCTTCTCAAAAACATTACATGCATACAACTTAGTTCTCAATCCTAACCTCCTGGCCTCAATATTTCTCATTCCTTACTTCCACTGAACCTATTCTCTGGTTCCTCTATTCCCAGCTACCTGGTTTTACCTTCTATCCTATGTAGCCTGAACTATAAAATGGAAAACTTGCATGACATTCAACTGCATGCTCAATTCTCTAGTCCTCTTAACCTTGGCCACATCTATCCCATTAAGACTCAATTTGAGATAAGTCTGTCTACTGCCTTCTGGTGGAGGGAGGAAAACAAATCACGTGACTATGTAGATTGCTGCCACAGTAAATTTAGGTTCCAAGTACACCAAGGCCATCAGAGTTCACTGTCACCATGGCAGGTGTTCCAACTCCACCATTCTTCACTTTCAACCATGAGAATATCAGTCAAAATCTTTGCTTCATACTTCATGGAGAAAATAAGCTTTCAAGCAAAAATTCCTTCAACTTCTCTCCCTGGCAGCTCTAAACTTAGCATTATGGCATCCATCCTAACTTATGTTCTTCACTCCCAAATGCCAGACAACTGTACACAGAAGATCTTGCCTCCCAAAGGATTGTTTTTTCTTTAAATTCTCTCTCCTTCCTTTCAACACTGACTTCTTTCTCCCTACCCACATGTATATTCTATTCACACCATACTTTAAAAAGAAAAAAAACCTGCCCCTAGCTAAAAATACATTTTCTTCTGCTTTTTGAACTATTTTCATAGCTCCTTTCTTTCCTTTGTGACAAACATCCTGAAAAGAAATATATATATATGTATATGTTCCCATTTTCTGCACTTTCAGTTTTTATTTCCTCACCAATTCATTACCATGTGGCTTTCACCCAAACGTCTTTTGCTAAGAACAATGACCTTCTAATTATTATATCCAAAAGCCTATTTTCAGTCCTCATAGCATTTAAATATTTAATACATCCAACACACTTAACTGTACTTCCAATTAGTTTTTCTTTAGCTTCCTCATAACTATCCCTTTCTGATTTTCCCTGTCTTCGACCATTCATTCTATTTCTTTTGTAAGGGGCTTTATTCTCCTCAGCCAACTTTAAAGAGTCTTATCTAAAACTAAATCCAGAGCTGTGGATACTGTCTCTGACACAGGACTGGAATGAAGCTGGATGGAGTGTAATTGGTTTGGTTTAAGTTTCATTTGCAAGGGCATTAAAGCAACTAACTCCATGTAATACTGTTAGAGTTACTGTTAAAAGAATTCTTTTGTCCTTTCTAAAAATTAGCATGATGTACTGTCTTATTTGATTTCACATCTCTTTAGAAGAACAGCTAGTTACTAAATAAATAAATTAAAAAAAGAACATGATTTGATACCAGGAAATCTAAATTTAAGATATACATCTACCACCTACCAGCTGGATAACTTTGGTGTTATTAATCTCCTTGAGCCTCTTTTTCTTTCTGTGATTCATGCATTTTCATTCAGTCAGTTAATCATCCATCATTCAGCCAACCTTTACTAAAAGCCCGGTTAGTATGTTCCAAGAACAATGCTGGGTGCAGGATAGGTGAAAATCCCACCTCATGAATCCCTAACACTTCTAGTTTCTAACAACTAGAAACTCTGAGGCAAGGCCATAATAAGTATGACGTCAGCAAGAGGAATAAAGGAAAAGTCAACATAAAACCAAGGAGTTAAAACCAGTAAGGACCAGGCCTGAAACCCCAACTTCCTTCACAGAAAGTTTCATTCTTCCCTCAAAAAACTAAGAGAAGCTAACAACAGAATACTCAAGCAAAACTAAATACAGTAACATCAATTACATAGACATACTGTTGTTAGTGATTCATCCAGGAAGCATAGCAAATGCCAAGATACCACTACAGATGATAGTTAAGGGGTTGATCCATCAAAGTGTTATATGCCAAAGCAAAAACTCCAAAGTTGACCGCTAAATCTAAACACATAATCTGAATAACTTCAGAATATCAAAGACGAACACGCATACACACCCTATCACTCACCCTTTCTGCTTCCCTCTCTCAAAGTTAGCAATCATATGTCTTCCTACACCGATTCACCAAATCACATTTTTTAACAGACTTCACTTTAGAGATTTAGATCCAGAGTAAAAGTCTGCATAAGGTACAGAGATTTCCCATATACCCCCTTCCCCAACACAGGTAAAGCCTCCCTCATTAACAACATCTCCCATCAATGATGCATTTGTTATAACCGATGAACCTACAATAACACATCATTGTTACCCAAAGTCTATAGTTTATATTAGAGTTCACTATTGGTGTTGTTTCTATGGTTTCTGACAAATGTATAAGGCATCCACCATTATAGTATCATACAGAGTATTCTCACTATCCTAAAAGTCCTCTGTGCTCCAACCATTCCCTCCACACTAACACCTGGCAACCACTGATCTTTTTACTGTCTCCATAGTTTTGCTTTTCCACAATGTCATACAGTTTGAATCACATGGTATACAGCCTTTTCAGAGTGGTTTCTTTCACTTAGTAATATGCATTTAGATTTCTTCCCTGTCTTTTTGTAATTGAATAGATCATTTCATTCTGGTGCTGAATAATAATCCGTTGTCTTTATGTCTCACAGTTTATCCATCCATTCACCTATTGAAGGCCATCTTAGTTGCTTCAAAGTTTTGGCAAATATGAATAAAGCTGCTATAAACATATATGCACATGTTTTTGAATGGACTGTAAGCTGGCAACTCCAGGTAAATATCAAGAAGCATGACTGCTAGATAGTATGGGAAGAGTATGTTTAGCTTTGTAAGAAACTGCCAAACTATCCTCCCAAGAGGCTGTACCAGTTTAACTTCCACCAACAATGAATGAGAGTTCTTGTTGCTCCACATCCTCACAAGAATTTGTTGTTGTCAGCGTTCTGGATTTGGGCCATCATAATAGGTATGTAGTGGCAACTCGCTGTTTTAACCATCATTTCAAAATGATGTAGAGCATCTTTTCTCTTTTTTTTTTTTTTTTTTTTGAGACAAAGTTTTACTTTTGTTACCCAGATTGGAGTGCAATGGCAGGATCTCGGCTCACCGTAACCTCCGCCTCCTGGGTTCAAGCAATTCTCCTGCCTCAGCCTCCCGAGTAGCTGGGACTACAGGCACGCAACACCATGCCCAGCTAATTTTTGTATTTTTTTAGTAGAGACGGGGTTTCACCATGTTGACCAGGATGGTCTCGATCTCTTGACCTCGTGATCCACCCGCCTTGGCCCCTCAAAGTGCTGGGATTATAGGCATGAGCCACCGCGCCCGGCCAGATGTAGAGCATCTTTTCATTCCTTACTTGCCATCTCTATATCTTCTGTGGTGGGGTGTCTAATGTTTTTATCCTGTTTAATAGGGTTTTATTTTAAAAGTATTTGTATATTTTGGATAGCAGTCCTTTATCAGGTATGTCTTTTGCAAAGATTCTTTCCTAGTCTGTGACTTTTTATTTTCTTGGCAATATCTTTCACCGAACAGAAATTTTTAATTTTAATGCAATCTAGTTTACCTCTTTTTAGCTAAAAAGTCATCACCATATCTAAGGTCATCTAGCTTTGTTCCTATGTTACCTTTTAGGAGTTTTACCGTTTTGCCTTTTACATTTAGATCTGTGACCCATTTTGAGTTAATTTATACAGAGGGTATAAAAGTCTGTGTTTAACTTCATTTTTTTTTTCTTTGAGAGAGTTTTGTTCTTGGTGCCCAGGTTGGAGTGCAGTGGTGTGATCTTGGATCACGGAAACCTCCGCCTTCTAGTTTCAAGCAATTCTCCTGCCTTAGCCTACTGAGTAGCTGGGATTACAGGTACCTACCACCATGTCCAGCTAATTTTTGTATTTTTAGTAGAGACGGGGTTTCACCATGTTGGCCAGGTCTCAAAATCCTGACCTCATGATCTGCCTGCCTTGGCCTCCCAAAGTGCTGGGATTACAGGCGTGAGCCATGGCACCCCGTCTTAAGTTCTTTTTTATTTATTTATTTGCATGTAGATGTCTAGCTGTTCCAGCACCATTTGTTGAAAAGACTATCTTTGCTCCACTGTGTTGCCTTTGTTCCTTTGTTAAAACCAGTTTACTCTAATTTTGTGGGTCTATTTCTAGCTTCTCTATTCACTTTCACTGATCTATTTGTCTGTTTTTTTTGCCAATACCACATTGTCCTGATTACCATACCTCTATAGAAGTTGGGTAGTGTCAGTCCAACAAATCTGTTCTTCCCCTTTAATACTGAGTTGGCTATTCTGAATCTGTTGCCTCTCCACGTAAATTACAGAATTTGTGCATCAACAGTCACAAAATAGCTTGATGGGATTTAATTTGGATATCACTGAATCTAAAAGTCAGGTTGTGAAGAGCTGGCATCTTGACGATATTGAGTCTATCTATCTATGAACATGGAATATCTTTCTATTTATTTAGTTGATGTTTTTTCAAAGTTTTATAGTTTTCCTCATTAGATCTTGTCCATATTTTGTTAGATTTTTACTTAAGTATTTTTTTGGGGGGGGGATGCTAACAGTATTTAATTTCACATTCCACTTCTTCATTGCTAGCATTTAGGAAAACAATCTTTTGTATATTAACCACTTAGCCTGCATTCTTGCTATAATCACTTATTAGTTCCAGAAGGGTTCTGTTTTATTTTGGTTTGTCAATTCTTTCAGATTTTCTACATAATCAACTCCTCTGTAAACAAAGATAATTCTATTTCTTCCTTCTCAATCTATAATTTTATTTCCTTTCTTGTAACATTGTATTAGCTAGAACTTCTAGTATGATGTTAAAAAGCAGTGAAGGGAATGTCCTTGCCTTGTTCTTGCTCTTATCAGGAAAACTTTCAGTTTCTCAGTACTAACTACAAAGTATGATGTTCGATATAGGTTTTTAGTGGATGTTCCTCTCTATCACTAGACTGCTAAGAATTTTATCATGAATGGTTGTTGGATTTTATCTAATGCTTTTTCTGAACCTGTTATATAATCATGTGATTTTTTTTTTCTTCTTTAGCCACTGATGTAATGAATTACAATAATTAATTTTGAATGTGGAACCAGCCTTGCATATCTGGAATAAATCCCATTCAGTCATGGTGTATAATTAATTTTACACCTAGTTGGATTTTACTTGTTATTTTGTTGAGGACTTTTATGTCTGCACTTATGAGAGCTATTGTTCTGTAGATTTCTTATAATATAATGTCTTGTCTGGCTTTGATATTAGGGTAATGTTGGCCTCAGAGAATGAGTTAGGAAGCATTTCTTTTTCTTCAATTTTCTGGAAAAGACTATAGAGAACTAAAAACTTCTTCCTTGAACGCTATGGTTTGAGCATGTCCTCTAAAACTCCTGTGATAGAAACTTAATGTCCTGTGCAACAGTGTTGAGAGATGGAATCTCCAAGAGGTGATTCAATCATGACAGCTCTGTCCTGCGCAGATTAATGTAATCAGTGCAGGAGTAGGTTTTTGATAAAAGGATGAGCTCAGCTCCCTTCTTCTTTCTCTCATATTCTCTTGCCTTTTTACTTTTTGCCACGGGATGACATGGCATGAGGGCCCTCACTGAATGCCAGTACCTTTAATAATGAACTTCCCAGCATCTGGAAGAATGAGAAATAAATTTCTTTTCTTATAAACTACACAGTCTGTGGTATTCTGTTACAGCAGCACAAAATCAGACTAGGACAGAAGAATTCTCTGGTGAACCCATGCATGCCTAGTGCTTTTTGTTTTGAAAGGTTCATATTTCTTTTTTTTTTTTTCATAAATAATACTCATTTTCAAGTTATAGTGATCATTATAATGCCATAATTTTAAAGGCACTAGTCAATTTAAAAACACTGCCATACTGAGGTTTTTCAAAGAAAACAATGTGACTAGTATTTTCTAGTAAAAATGTATAAACCTGAATTTCATTACTTCATTCGTGTGCAATAGAAACTAAGATGAACAAGACAAAAAGATTCACATCCAGGTTTTACCATCTCTAAATTCAAGCACTTGCTATTTTAAGATGTCTCCAATAAAAATTCACAGGCAGTAATCAACCCTGTCCCTCCGATTAAGCACAAATTGACCTTTATGAGTATCTGTAATGCTGACTTAAATGTACACACTCAAACACACACACATACACATACAACTTTGAATCCATCCATCCAATTCTCTTCAGTACCACTACCCTAATCTATGCTACTACAGCTTCCTAACTAAATTGCAGACACTGAAATTTGGGATGCTCCCACAGAAAAAGCAGGTTCACCCAGACATGATAAAACATTGAAATCCACAGATCAACAAGTATACAGACAGACAGACACACAAAGACAACACACACACACACACCCCACATGCACACACAGAGAGAGAATATAAATGAGCATAGAACACCCAAATTTAAAGAAAACTTCCAACATGAATCAAAAACACAACAAAAATACTAGGGGGAAAGTAGGGGAAAGTTAATGCGGTCTCAAAACTCTATAGTTGGCTCTAGTTCTGGCATGGCAGTAGCCCCCTACAGTCCAGCTTTCCCAACTGAGAGCAACTATGAACTCAGGACAAAATACAAAAATAATCTTAAAAAGTTAAAAAAACACAACTACCTGGCCATGTGAATATTTAAAAAGACAGGCAGGGATGTAGAGGAAAGCTAAAACTTGGAGAAGTAACCTGCACCAGGTAAGTTTCCCTTTCTTTTTGCAGCTTTGTTCTAAGGTAAAGCCATAGTTAATGGAGAGGAACAGAGGTATAGGCTGCTAAACTCCAACAGAAACCCTATTCTAGCCAGAGGAAGCATGGAATGGAGCCCATGCAAGCCAGAAAGTAAGGGGAAACCATTAACCTTTAAGCCATGCACATGTAGGACTGATCCAAAACTGATTATAGGACTGAGGAACTGAGCTAAGATTTGAATCACTGCATACAGTGTAAGAGACCCAGCTTACAATCTTAATCTGTGAGAGCTGATTGCCTGCTAAAACAAAACAACCAACATTTTCCAGAGGACTATAGTAAAACATTCAGAAGATCCAAAATAAAATCTAAAATTATTAGAATATTCAAAGTAGAAATCATTCTCCAGGGGAAAGGCAATCAGTAGATGCCAACCACAAGACAATTCAGGTTACAGTTAACATATAAGGACTATAAAACAACCACAATAACTACGTTCCAGGAATCAAAACAAAATTACTTGAAATCAACTAAAAGACAGGGAATCTCAGCAGACAAATAGAAAATATAAAAAATTAACCAAATAAATGTTTTAAAACAGAAAAACAAACACATTAAATAAAAATTCACTAATGGGATTAATGACACAATTAAGAGGAAAGAAATGGTAAAATTAAATAATAAAATATATCAATTATAAAAAGTGGAAAAGAAAAAAGATCTAATAAAATTGTAATATAACAGACCCATGGTGAGTTTAAACCATTTAAAAGTTTTGTGGCCGGGCGCGGTGGCTCAAGCCTGTAATCCCAGCACTTTGGGAGGCCAAGGCAGCAGATCTCGAGGTCAAGAGATCAAGACCATCCTGGCCAACATGGTGAAACCCTATCTCTACTAAAAATACAAAAAAAATTAGCTGGGTGTGGTGGCATGCGCCTGTAGTCCCAGCTACCCGGGAGGCTGAGGCAGGAGAATTGCTTGAACCCGGATCGTGCCACTGCACTCCAGCCTGGTGCCTGGCGACACAGCAAGACTCTGTCTCAAATTTAAAAAAAAAGAAGTTTTTAAAATGTAGAATTTGGGGCATGAAGGAAATGAGAGAGATTAGAGCAGAAAAAAAATTTTGAAGAAATAATGGCCACAATTCCTCACATTAGTAAAAGAAGTAAATTTATAAATTCAACTTTAGTGAGGCCAAAACAGAATAAATTTAAAGAAAATTATACCTGAATATATAATTACACAACTTTGAAAAATCAAAGATAAAGAGAAGTTACTAGATGCAGGCTGTAAAAACCAATACATTACATATAGAGAAATACTGATTCAAATAATTAGAGCTTTCTCAACAGAAAACATAGTGGTCAAAAGCCATTTCACTCTTTATCATAAAAGAATGTCTTTATAGCGCTAACAGACAAATACTCAGCCAAGAGTTCTATACCCTAATTTACATATCTAGATACTTAAGGAATGATGGCAAAATAAAGACATTTTCAGGTTAAGGAAAGTTCAGAGAATTGACTAGCAATTATTAATCTACACTTAAATGCAGTTCTTGAGGAAGTTCTTCATATTAAAAAGAAATTAATAAAAAATGTTCATCATCACTGGTCATTAGAGAAATGCAAATCAAAACTACATTGAGATACCATCTCACACCATTCAGTTAGAATGGCGATCATTAAAAAATCTGGAGACAACAGATGCTGGAGAGGATGTGGAGAAATAGGAACACTTTTACACTGTTGGTGGGAGTGTAAATTAGTTCAACCATTGTGGAAGACAGTGTGGCGATTCCTCAAGGACCTAGAAATAGAAATTCCATTTGACCCAGCAATCCCATTACTGGGTATATATCCAGAGGATTATAAATCGTTCTAGTATAAGGACACATGCACACAAATGTTCATTGCAGCACTGTTTACAATAGCAAAGACCTGGAATACCAACCCAAATGCTTACTGATGATAGACTGGACAGGAAAATGTGGCACATAAACACCATGGAATCACCATGGAATATTATGCAGCCGTCAAAAACGATGGATTTGTGTCCTTCGTAGGGACATAGATGAAGCTGGAAACCATCATTCTCAGCAAACTGATGCAAGAACAGAAAATCAAACACAACATTTTCTCACTCATAGGCGGGTATTGAACAATGAGAACACATGGACACAGGGAGGGGAGCACTACACACTGGGGTCTGTAGTGGGGAACAGGGGAGGGACAGCAGGGGGTGGAGAGTTGGGGAGAGAGAGCATGGGGAGAAATGCCAGATATAGGTGAAGGGGAGGAAGGCAGCAAATCACACTGCCACATGTGTACCTATGCAACTACCTTGCATGTTCTTCGCATGTACCCCAAAACCTAAAATGCAATAAAAAAAAAGAAATTAATAATACAGGGAAACTTGTGTCTTCAGAAACGAATACGAAACAGAGAATGGTAAATAGCTAAGAAAATATAAAGAATTGATTTTTCCTCAAGTTTTTAAAAATGTTATGATTTAAAACAAAAATGATAATATTATCTGGTGGGATTTCCAACATAATACATATGGCAACTATCACACTGAACTTAGAAGGAGCTGAATAGTAAATGGACCTATATGGTTAGGAAGTTCTACATTTCATATGAAGTAATACAGGATTAATGTTAAATATACATGTCTAACTTTCAGTTTCTTGTACTCAAAGAGCAAACATGGAAAGTTAAAAGGCAAAAGAAATACTGAAAAGGACACTATAACTTTTTTCATAAATCAAATGATCCAAAAGAAGACAGAAAAGGATAAAAAGACAAATAAAAAACAAAAAAAAGCAGAAAAGACAAATAAAAAACAATATAACGGTAGACGTAAACCAAAGATATCAACAATTACATTAAATGCAAACACTCCAATAAGAAGGCAGAAGCTGTTTAAAGTAAGACCCAACTATAAGGTATCAACAAAAGAAACATTTAAGGGACCTAGGTAGGTTGAAAGTAAACAGAAAAAAATACACCACACAAAAATATTTAGGTTGTTGCAAAAGTATTTTCAATTGAAATGGCAAAAAAAAAATGCAATTATTTTTGCACAACCTAAATATAAACTAAGAAGGCTAAATTAAAATCATATAAAATAGACTTGAAGACAAAGCTCACTATCAGAGATAAAGTGGGACATGTCATAAAAGAGCCTCAAAATTTAGAAAATAAAAACAGATCATTAAAGGATCATTAAATCATGGCATATTTTAATAAGTCTTCTTCAGCAATTAGTAGAACACAAAAAATCAGTAGAGACATGGAAGGTCAGAACAATACTATGAACCAACCTAATCTGACATTTTTAGAACACTCTATCTCCAACAATTGAAAAATATACATTATTTTTAAGTGCACATAATATATTATCAAGTTGGATTTAGTGGGCCACAATAGTCTCAAAATATTTAAAGTGAACAAAATCAAACTAGAAAATAGTATTTCTAGAAAAATATCAAGTAAGTGAAAATTAGACACACACACAAAAGTAAAACATAGCAGAAAGAGAAAAACAGTAAGGTAAAAACAGAAATCAGTAACAGAACACAGAAATTTAACAAAACCAAAAGATAATTCTTTAAAAAGATCATTAAGATTGAGAAAATCACAGCTAGACTATTTAAGGAAAAAGAATACAGAAAATCTCCAATATTAGGAATGAAAAAGAGGTTATTATCACCACCAGTATTAGAGACATTAAAATGATGGCAATATTATGAGTTTTAGGTCAGCAAATTCAATGTCTTAAAAAATGTTTAACCTCCCAGGTATCCTTTCTTAGGAACCTACTGGAAAATATGCTCCACCAAAATAAAAGAGTAAACTAAAAACAACAAAAGACTTAGAATGTGATAAATATGAAATACAACACATCTAAAGGGAAAAGTCTCAGCAGGACAGCTGTGCATCAGGCCTAGAGAGCAAACAGTATAGATGAAATCGGAGGATAGAGGGCTCTAGGAAGAATGTCTTCAAAGAAAAAAGAAACTAATCCGATGCCTTTGACCATGTAAAATTAATATGAAAAATAAGTTTTGGAAGTCACCACAGGATATACAAAAAATTAACAATAGATATATAGACAACCAAAGAAATAAAACTTAAGCAATTCCATGAAATATTTTTTAAAGTTATACAAAATATACTTAACTCAGTGATTAGTTAGTATTTTCAGTCATAAAATGTAAGTACTAGTCACCGATTTAACCAAAAATTAGATGGTTTTCATAGATTTAATCCTCACAATAATTCTGAGATAGAATTCTGTACTGTCCTTACCTTATAGATGAGGAAACTACAACATAGAATAGTTGGCCCAAGGTCACATTGTCTTTGAGAAGCCAAGATTTGAAACCAAGAGGTAAGACTACAAAGATCATGATTTGGGTAAGGAAAGCAAGGACATGTAAGAAAGCAAAGTAAAATTAATAAAAATAAATAAATGATTGGCTGAAACTGCATATGTTAAAAATACAGTGTAAAATAAAGCAGCTAAAATAGTTAAAGGTTTTTTTTGGTTCTTCCTCCCAAGGAGAAAAACTTGCAGGAGAAAGGGTGAAAAAGGAGATTCTTGTTTTTAATTATTCGTCTTTTGGTGCTTGGACTTTTAAAACTGTACATGTACTATTTGATATATATATTTTTTAATACGGCAATTAAAGAAAATACCTACAAGCTAAATCCAGCCGAATGAAAGATTCCTGAGTTGTGGGTGCTATACAATCAGCTGGGTTCATTGCGCTAGGTGATACCAAATTCTTATGCTATACCATCCATGTTCCCTACATCTGGCATAGCCATAATTAAAAGAAAATTAGCTATCATAAAGGCTTTATTTCCCAAGATCTTTGACGTACTTTAACTCTGTTGCTATGTTTGCGGTAATAAAATCTGTCCTGTAAGCTTTGCTGCATAACCTTGAACAGAACCTCCCTCGGATAGTCTTCTGTAAAATGAGAAGACTGAAGAAAATTATCACTAAGGACTCCCCTACTTCCACAGTATCTGGAAACAGTTTCCTTTTCTCTTTTCCATGGGTAGACCAATAGCCTAACCATGGTTACTTTCTTGCAAATGCAAGCCACAGGTTACAAGAGGAATTATGCAAAATACCGAATTCATCTAAACTGATTGATCAGCATTATTATAAGAGCAAAAGATATACCCTAATTATGAACATCAAGAATATCAACAGTATGTAGGCTGTGCAAAACATTATCACTTTTATAGCACAGAATTCTGTAAAACTATATATCGCTTTATAAACATAAGAAAATACACCAGTATCAACATGCACAGCCTTGGAATCATTCAGAAAAGGCATTCATTTATTTATTTATTAAGTATTTCTTTTACAGCTCTAACAGGGCCAGAACAATGACATAAACGATTATAAACAGGACAGATCTAAGCCCTACTTCCCACTGAGTTTACAATTTAGTGGGGAAATACACACCATGAAATAAGGGCTATAACAAGGGTAAGTGCACTGTTAAAAGAACACACAGAACTTAAAAGTAAAGAATGAGAAACAGAGGTAGGGAGGCAAAAGGAAAGGAAATGTTTTCTGAAGAAAATAACACCTAAATATAGATCTGAACACAGAATAGAAATTAGGCCTGGAAAAAGGAGGGAGAAAAGAAAAAATGGGAAAGATATATTTAAAAGCCACAAAGCAAGCTATTAAGTGTGGCCAAGAACAGTGGCTCACGCCTGTAATCCCAGCACTTTGAGAGGCCAAGGCAGGAAAAGGCTTGAAAACAGACCAGGCAACATAATAAGACTCTGTCTTTAAAAAACAAAAAAATTAGCCAAGCATGGTGATGCACACCTATAGTCTCAGCTACTTGGGAGATTGAGGTGGGAAGACTGGGTGAACCCAGAAGGTTGGGCCTGCACTGCTGTGATTGCACCAGACTGCACTCTAGCCTGGGTGACATAGCAAGACTCTGCCTCAAAAAAAAAAAAAGTCTCAAGTGTTATTTCAAGACTCTTTCCTTTTGAAAGAAATCACATAAATAGTCATCTGATATAGATGAAAGCTCTCTCGAGGTGAGGAGAACAAATGTTCTATAAAAGCTGTCACTTTGAGCACTTGTAAAGAAAGAAAAAAAAGGTGTCACTACACTATTGGATTTCCTCAGTCCAATATCCAACAGGCTATATGTCCTAAGACTGCCAAAATTAGTAAAGGGGTTAATACCACCACATTAAGATTCTTTTACACAATGAGCTCCAGGTCACTTCCTTATTCTCAAAGCCTCTGTCCAAACAGCACAATTTCTTTACATAAAGTTATGAGTAATTTTGGAGAAATATCATAGACAAACTAAACCACAGCACATTCCTGAACTTTTAAAATATTAAACTGTACATGTTCAAACAAATCTTAAAAGCAAGCAGGTCAAAACCCTGAAATAATCTGATAGTAAATCTTAGACTACTGCAGCATTTCCCAACTTGCATTTGGCATGTCTTTAACAAGAATTTTACCCACACCCTAATTCCAGCTAAGTGATCAAACATCTGAAAGAAACCATAACAACATGGCCTGAAAACAAAGACATACAATGATTTACAATCGCATAGCCTTAATTACAATGATCTTGTCAGTAAATTTACAATGACTAAACATCAGCAAAAGATTCCACACCATTCTACAGTCATTTAAACTTGTCAAGCCTACATATATGCAGAATATATACAAAATCCTAAAATAATACATTGTCAATACATATACAATTGAGCAATGTTTTAGAATGTAGGTCAGATATTAAGAAAATATTAAGAAGAAAACAGTTCCTAAGTACACGACCAGCATTCACAACTCCACAGTTTACGATGGTGGTGAGCAGGGCCACTGCATGTGACTTCATTGGCTACTTACTGAACAACTGTAAAGGACAACATTCAGAGAAAGAGAGACAGAGGAAGACTAAGCAACATATTTTAAGCTGGAAGAGAATGCAAAAAAACAACCACCACCATCACCCCCACCTTAAAGAGCCCAGGTCTCAGTAGCAGTGATAGAACAAATATAAAAAGGAATAAAATAACATAGGCAAGGTTATATGTCTATAAAATTGGCCTTGAACTAGCACCATTCATTCATCTTTATCAAATATGCAAAGTTCTACATGTCAGGTATGGAAAGATATATAGGATAGTGAGCAAAACAAAGATCTCTCTACCATTATGAGGCTTAAATTCAGGGAGGAAGAAAGGAGGCAGGCTATAAATAAGCAAATATTTGGAATATCAGACAGTGGTTAAATACTCTGGATAAAAACAAATAGGAAAGAGTGATGAGGAGTACTGTGAATGGGATATAGTGATTTTAAATAAGGTAGTCAAGAATGACTTCAATGAGGCAATCACACCAACAGAATGAAGATTCCACCATATTTGAATAACCTGTCTTTGCCATTCTCACAAGGCGTATTATATTCTCTTCTACGATCCACTCACATCCCTCCCAATTCTAAGGACAGACTAGATGCTTGCCTGCTTACTAGGTGCAAGTGAGGGATGCAAAACAACCTTACAGCTTTCCTCCTATATCTTAAACCATGCAGCCATACAGCTTTCCTCCTATATTTTAAACCAACAAACTCATTTCCACTACAGGTTATTATCATATTTACAATACTCATCAACTAGAACTAGATCTTCACATTTCAATCAATTCTGCCTGACTGTCACAACTTCACAGTGGATGAAGTTCCTGGACTAAGCTGATCCCTATCTACTAAGGGGTCAAATTGGCGTTGTACATCATCTTCAAAGATGACCACTATCACTTTCTTCCCTCCATGCACGTGCATGCTTCTCCCCCACTGGCAGATGGAATTTACTTCTTCACCCTTTGAATTTGGGGGGGTCTTGCAACTGCTCTGACCAATAGGATACCGCAAAAATGACATTATGAATTTCTAAGCCCAGGCCTTAAGAATGGCAGCTTCCTCTTCCTTCTATACTGTGAGAAGCTGAGGGCACACAGAGGAGAACTGAGATGCTCAAGTCAACAGTCCCAGCAGAGCTCCCAGACAACAGACAACAGACAACATCAACTGCAGCCAAGTAAGTGGGCCATCTTTGAAACTCCAACCCAAGCAAGTCCCAAAATGGTTCTAGCCCCAGCTAACACTATGTGGAGTAGAACCAACATCTCCCGATCACACTCAACCCATGGAATCTTAAAAGAAAATAAAATGTTTGTATTTAGAGATGTTTGTTATATAGCAATATACAACTAAAACACCCAAGTCTGAATACCAGCTCCATCACAGCTGGGCCTATTATTTAACTTGTTTGTGTCTCATGTTTCTCATCTGCAAAATGAGGATAATGACATTATCTACTTCACAGAAGTAGAAGGATTAAGTGTGCTAATATGTATAAAGCATTTAGCAGCATTTTATTAATATAATGTAATTACTATTCTGTTATTGCTATTTCATAATTGATAGAATTTATTATTTATTCCATCAACTTGCTTTGTTTTCTTCAAATAATTTATTACTATCTAAAGTTAGGCTTATTTATCTATCTGTACCCCCTCCACTAAAGCATAAGCCATGAGACAAAAACTTAGCAACTATCTTATTCACCAACATCTAAAACAGAATAAAACCAAAGCAGACAGAAGTACCTCATAAGCTATTATATATCAGATAAATGACTTACAAAATCTTTGTTTCATTATCAACAATGCTATCTAAAAACTGCTCCCATATCTTATCTTTAGCATAAATTAACAAAGGGCATTCAAAAGCATAAAATAAGCTATAAATTATAATGATATTTTAATGATACAATTCTGATGCATTTATTTGCCACTACACGTATATTACTCCAGTACTAGATCGTGTACCGCTCAAATGTGCCTAAGCAAAGGCTAGCATTTGATTCAGCACCGTTCAGGTGTGTACTCATTTGTATAATTTTTTTAATGAGCTAAATTGAACCAAAAAATAATATATTTATAGTTAATATCATGGCATGCACAAAAATGGCAAAAAAAATTTAATGTGGAGTATGTTTAAAAGTAATTTATCCTGGCAACCCAAATTAACATAATACTAGTCTTCAAGTTATACACCAACTTGATATACCACATCTGAGTACTGGTATACAACTTGGTGTACTACTTAGCATACAACATATTTTGAGTATAAATTTCCTCAATTAATTTTCTCAACATGTAAAGATCCATTTGAAAGTTGAAATAAACATTAGACATTCATAGAACCCTGACACACCTTTGAGAAAAAGCAGTAGTCCAGAGGGTTAGAAAGACACACAAACACATAATTCAGTATAACAAGTTATCCTAACTTTCTTCTGCCTTGATGCTGATGACAGAGGTAAGAAACTCTCTCTACCACTCTCTTTCAATTATAGATTCGAAGGAGTTTTTGAGAACAGGATTTTGTAAGGCAAACAAACCAGGGAGAGTACAGAACTTTAGATGAGAAATCAGTGTATAGAAATTAAGAAGACAGATTGCTGAGATATGTCACTACACAAGTAGAGAAGGCCCATTCAAAAAAACCTGTATGCTAAGAAGAGGAATTTTAAACTTCAAAAATTTAATAAACCCACCAGAATGGTTAAAATTAAAAAGACCTGACAGCAGCATAATGTTGCAAGTGTGTGGAGCAACCGAAACTCTCATACATTGATGGTGGAAGTGTAAAATGGTATAACTACTTTGGAAAAAAGGCTAGTGGTTTCTTATAAAATTTAAATATACACCTACCCTATTACTTAGTAATTCCACCCATGGAAAATAAAAACATATGTCCACAAAAAGATATGTATAAGAATATTCGTAACAGCTTTACAAAAAGATCTGAACAAGAATATAACAGCTTTACTCCTAACAGCAAAAGAAAACTAGAAACAACCCAAATATCCATCAACAGCAACAGACAAACTACAATGTATTCATATGATTTATATGATGAAAACTATTCAACAATAAAAAGGGATGAGCTACTGATATACACAAAAACGCGGATCAATCTAAAAAACTTCATCCTGAATGAAAGAAGTTTTATAGAATATATGCTGTATGATTTTAGAATAGGCCAAACTAGGTAATTTGAAGTGAAAAAAAAAGAACAGTCACCTGGGGGGTAGGAACTGATCTAGTAAAGATAATAAGGGAACTTTCTAGGGTGATGGTAATGTTCTCTATCAGGTCAGTAAAATGTATCTGTAAAGGGCAGTGGTACAAACTGAATGTTTGTGTATGTTGAAACCCTAATCCCCAGAGTGATGCTATTTGAAGTCAGAGCCTTTGGGAGGTAATTAGGTTTAGATGAGGTGATGAGGTTGGGGTTCCTATGATGGGATGAGAGTCTTTATAAGGGAAGAGAGACCAGAACTCTATCTCCACCATGTGAAGACATCAAGTGGCCATCTACAAGCCAAGAAGAGAGCCCTTACCAGGGAACCAACCTGGCTCACACCTGGGAATGTCTCAACCTCCAAAACCATGAAAAATAAATTATTTTTATTAAGCAAGAATGTTATTTTTCTTAGGACCATAGACTGTTAATAAGCAAGAATACTATTTTTCCTCTTTTACCCAGTATACTGTTAAACCAGTCTATGGTATAGGAAATATTTCAGGCTTTGTGGGCTCTGCCTCAAATACAGTCACATGCCAGTTAATGATGAGGATGCATTCTAAGAAATTCTTTGTTAGGCAACTTCATCACTGTGCTAACATCAGAAAGTGTACTTATACAAATCTAGATGGTATATATAGCCTACTACACACTAGGCCATATGGTCTAGCCTATTGCCCCTAGACTTCCAACCTGTATGGCACGTTATTCTATTAAATATTGTAGGCAATTGTAACACAACTGTATTTATCTAAACATATCTTATGGGATCCCAGTATATGAGGTCCTTCATTGACTGAGAAGTCATTACGCAGTATATGAATGTCCTCAACCTTACCACTGTAAATGAATGGGCATGGCTGTGTGCCAACAAATATACAAAACCAGGAGTTGGACCATAGTTTGCTGATCTCTGCTCTACATGTCAAAGATGGTTTGGGTTAATGGGTATATGAATTTGCCAAAGTTCATCCACCAGGTCATATTTGTGCATTTCAATATATGTTGATTTTACCCCAAAGAAAAAGAACCACAAACTAATATTAAAATGTAAGCTAATGATAAAGATGTGACTTGCATGGAAGCACACAGATACCTGCAACTTACTCTGAAAAAATCAAAAAATAGATGGACACATACACAACACCACAAATATAATAAACTGTTAAAAACTGTACAGCCTACAATTTTTATGGAGGTTAACTGTACACTTCTTTCAACATTTTTATATATTTGAAAGTTTTAATATTAAATGTTATTAAATGTTGGGGGTGGATTCAGTAAGGGGCAACTGAAGATTTTTGAGCAAAAGAACAAAAATCAAATTTATACAGGTTAAGTATCTCTTATCTAAAATGCTTGGGACCAGAAGTGTTTTGGTTTTCAGATTTTTTTTGGATTTTGGAATATTGCACATACATAATGAAATATCTTGGGAATAGGACCCAAAAATGAACGTAATTGTAAGTGCATGAAACAAAGTTTGTGTTGAATACATAAATGTGGAATTTTCCATTTGTGATATCCTTGTAATACTCAAAAAATTTCAGACTTGGGGGCATTTCAGATTTGGGGTTTTGGGATTAGGAATACCCAACCTGTATTCTACAAATATAATTCACATAGTGCAAACGATTCCTGAAGGATGGTCAAATGAGGAAGAAAGTAATCGATTATTACACTATTCCATGCCAGATAAAGTATAAACATTTAAGGAAAATGGATTAAGTACAAAAAGAGTTCACTCTCACTTGTCAAGACAAAACAAGTCAGAAAAAGTCATGAGAAGTAAAAAACTTCTTATTAATAGTATCTAGAATAAGGACAGAATTTCAAAAAGAACCTTCATACTATCAATACAACAAAGAAATCAAGCAACATAAGAATTGAAAAGTATCTAATTAGATTATGCAGTGGGTAACCTTGATTATGTAAAAGAGGTGTGGTAAGAATATAAACCAGATAAAGTACATTGATAAATTCAAAAGAAACAAACAAGAGACATCAAAGGAATCAAGCTGACAAGAAAAGGTGATTAGAGAGTAAGGAAAGGTAAGAGGCTGCAAGGCTTCTTTCCAATGGAAAATGAAATGACTATACCTAAAACTCACTATACATTATCTCATCCAGAACATGTACTACTGGATGAGGCAGTCAGCCATGGGCCTGAATGTCTCTGCACATTCTTGCTGAGTGTGCCAGTCTGTAAAGCTTTCTATTTCCTGATACTGAGTTGTTTCTTCTAAGAAGTTACATAGGCAACAAAGATTGGGCAACCACAGTGTGTAACTGCCATCCCAGGAGGAGGTGAACTAGCTTGTTGGTTGCCTGCTAAGATACTTGCTACTTGTGGCTGGGCACAGTGGCTCACGCCTCTAATCCCAGCACTTTGGGAGGCCGAGGTGGGAGGATCGTGAGGTCAGGAGTTCAAGACCAGCCTGATCAACATGCTGAAACCCTGTCTCTACCACAAACACAAAAATAGCTGAGCATGGTAGCATGTTCCTGTAATCCCAGCTACCCCAGAGGCTGAGGCAGGAGAATTGCTTGAACCGGGACCCGAGAGGCAGAGGTGGCAGTAAGCCCAAATCTCCACCACTGCACTCCAGCCTGGGCTATAGAGTGAGACTCTGTCTCAAAAAACAAACAAACAAACAAACAAAAAGATATTTGCTGCTTGCTTTTTTAAAAAAAAAGCTGTACCCTTGGTTCTGAGTTTCTGAGTTCCTCAGCTGTGATGCAAACCCACTGCACACATCCATATGGACACCCAGCCTCTTTGTGGGATTTGGTAGCCAGGAAAACCTACAAAAATATGCTGATGTTCATGCTGCTTGCTGTGCCATGAGTAATGATCTGCCTGTGACCTGGAGGTCTCCTCTTTTCTGCCAGCAACCAGTGAAACATTAACACACTCGTATTAACTTGTAAAACGGGTACTTAAAGGCTGGGCGCAGTGGCTCACGCCTGTAATCCCACCACTTTGGGAGGCCGAGAAGGGTGGATCACAAGGTCAACAGATAGAGACCATCCTGGTCAACAAGGTGAAACCCCTACTAAAAATACAAAAATTGGCTGGGCATGATGGCATGTGCCTGTAACCCAGCTACTCGGGAGGCTGAGGCAGAAGAATTGCCTGATCCCAGGAGGCGGAGGTTGTGGTGAGCCGAGATCGCGCCATTGCACTCCAGCCTGGGTAACAAGAGCAAAACTCTGTCTCAAAAAAAAAAAAAAAAAAGGGTACTTATTTATCATGTATCAGTCTTTATATGTTTTACATATATTATATTATTTCTCATAATAATCCTAGTCAGGGAGGTACTAATATGAGGAAACTGAGATGTAAAGTAAGCCAAGGTCTCACAAACTGCAAACAGCACAATCTAATATATAAGCCCAGATGTTTTTAAAACCTGTGGGATTTTTACCCATTAATAGTCAAGCCTCTTTCCCAGCTGATTTATCAAAGGCAAGTCTAATTCCCCAGATATAAGAGCAAATAACTCAGATCTTTGCAGAATAAATACTTCAAATTATGTTCCATAGAAAATATTTTGGAAATGTTAACATAATCTTAAAATTTTAAAAACAAAGAACAAAACCAAACAAAGATTAGGAAGAGCTTGGTTAAACAAATCCAAATCACTTTCCTTACTCCAGAATTATTCATTGTTTTAATATGCTAATATATGTTTTAATGTGCTAATGTCTTATAAATCTTTCAGTTACACTTATTATCATCATTCTGAAATACAGTTCAGGAAATGACTGCTACAATCAACAATGCCAATTTAACTTGTACACCAAATAGTTAGCTTGCTACAGGTACAATCTTAGAAGTCAGCTTGGTACAGGTACATAATCCTTTTTATTTTGAGGCAAGAGTCTTGCTCTGTCACCAGGCTAGAGTGCAGAGGCACAACCTCGGCTCACTGCAACCCCCACTCCCTCGTTCAAGCAATTCTCCTGCCTCGGCCTCCTGAGTAGCTGGGAATACAAGCACCCGCCACCATGCCCAGCTAATTGTTGTATTTTTAGTAGAGACGGGGTTTTACCATGTTGGTCAGGCTGGTCTTGATCGCCTAACCTCGTGAGATCCACTCACCTTGGCCTCCCAAAGTGCTGGAATTACAGGTGTGAGACAACTTGCCCAGCCCATAATCCTTAAATACAGTCCATAAAATAGAAAACTTCAGCTGGGCTCCATGGCTCATGCCTGTAATCCCAGCACTTTAAGAAGCTGAGGGGGACAGATCATTTAAGGTCAAGAGTGCAAGACCAGCCTAGCCAACATGGTGAAACCCCGTCTCTACTAAAAACACAAAAATTAGCCAGGCGTGGTGGAGCACAACTGTAGTCCCAGCTACTCAAGAGGCTCAGGCAGGAGAATCGCTTGAACCCAGGAGGTGGATGTTGCAGCGAGCTGAGATCACACCACTGCTCTCTAGCCTGAGCAAGATACTCAGTCTCAAAAAATAAATAAATAATAAAATAAAATGAGAACATCAAAGTTAGAATGTGGTCTAGCAGCTGCAAGCCAAGTCAACTTCGTCACAGTTGGCAACACTGCTCATTTACTAACAAAACTGAATTTCACACAACACAATAAAATTACATATTATACCTGGCTTTTTCTGAAATTAATGAGTAACAACCAAGAATTTTTATAGCTCTAAACTGTTATCTACTGATTTACTTAATAAATGTTGGGACTTTTTAACAATCAAGGGAAAGATCACAGAATAAGCAGTTTCTAGATAAAGGCTATATATTGGCTAATGGTAGTAGCTCATTCTGATGACCCTGGGCATCACTGCTAGCTTTCCAGTAAGAAAAGCTGCATTGAAACTCTTTAAATAAGTGAAAAGTTAACACTGCATACCATCTCACTCCTAAATATACTTGCCTATCTCCTGATTTAGTCAACCCTTAACATTCAACAACTCAAGTTGTTTACTGTTCCAGTTTACTAATCATTCCAGAGTTTCCCCCAAAACTGAGCTAAAGGTAACCACAAAATAGTTGTGTTCATCATATAAGCCAGAGCTGGGTTGATCCCTAGTTTAAATAGTCTACCAAAAATGTCAGTTCAACTGCTTCTCTGACATATACTTAAATGTTATTAATCAAGCCATTATACACAAAACCAAGAGTAGTTATACTAGATTAAATGACTATGTAACTTTTGTAACTCTAACACTTTTGCATTACAAGGAAAACAAATCCACGTCCTACCTAAAGTATTATCTTTAGAGGGACTGGGAGGCATTATCTTTAGAATTGATTTTTGTCCTCTGTTCTCAAGAACATTCAGAGTCTATGTAGGACACATAGTCAGTTTGGAAAAAAACGAGGGAAGGAGCAGCAATAAAATATGTTCATTTATTTTGAAAGGAGTTGCAGGAAAAACTAGTATCTTAAAACTGAGAGCTACATAAATAGTGTTTTGAGTAGTGACTTATGGAGAATATGGTTGATGTTTCGAATCTAATAGAAAGATTAGAAAAATGAAACAAGTTCCACTGCTAATATTACTCAATATTTATCTATATCATTTTATTTTTGCTAACATTTCCATGCCTAGAAATGCCTTTCAAATCATCAAAAGGGTGTACACTGACAACCTAAAAAATGCTTTCCACACTGGGAGAAACAGTATTTCCCACGTTGTTCTGAGAAAAGCTGACAATTTTCAAAGAATTTAGAATATGGACCTTTTGGAGGTTGTAAAGAATGCAAACCAGTTGAAAATGGAAGCCTCATGAGCTTTCATGTTACAAAAAACGCAAAATTACATACACTAGAATCTCATTTTACAGTGTTCTTTATATTTGCCAAAATGTACTTATTAATAGAAAGTCGTGACTTTTATAACTAAATCTTACATGTGCAAACAGATTTGAAAGTTGAAACCTAGAACTAATACATCTAAATCTGTAAAATTTTATAAACCATAAACTGCACAAACCGTGCTATGTATTGATTTTCTCCTCTTCCCTAAGTAAATGGGCTGAAAGTTTGTGGAATGACACGCTACCTAGCTACAACCACACAGTCAACTATTGCTCATTCCATTTTTAAGTAAGGTTTAGAACAGTAATCTCCGACGTCACCACCAGAATACACCAAGAAAAATATATTTTAAAATTGACACTGAAAATATAGAGGAACACATTTCACTTTTTTCAATACAGTTACCCAAATTTATACAGTTAAGCTGGAAAACCTTATATTTAACAAAAAATAATTTTTCAAAACAAGATTAGAATTTGTTCTACTAAAACCTACCTCTGTTTCCCCTGTAGCCAAAAAAGGACGGGAGGGGGGATTACAAAAAAATATATAGTCATTTTTAATACTAACATAATGGAAAAGGACAAAATGACAAGGTTAACGAGCAAGAGACAGGATCAGCCTTACGGCTCGTCTTTCCCTACGGATCCATAATTCCTAACCCACATTTCTGCCAAACCCACATCCCACCCTACGCAGTACTTACACCTTCACCCACTCACCCACCCACCCCATTTAGGACAGCGATCACCTTCTGCGCAGGTATTTGAAGTCAGCCCCATTTCCTGTAGACAATCGACTAGAATGTCTCAGGAGTGACTGAGTCAGAGAATAAGAAAATGATAAAGTGAGAAATTAAAACATATAAGTTGTAAGGTGTGAGGGGGAAGGGTGTCACACAAGGGGCTAAGGGTGCGGGTGAGGAGCTAGGAGGAGACTTGGGGCGAGAGGGAGGGTCTCGAAGGAGTCCTAAGCAGAGGTGCGCAGGAGAGGCGAATGAAGCCGCTCCAGCCAGAAGACAAAAAAAAAAAAAAAGCCAGAGCGTTTCCTCCAGGAATAACCTGAGGAAAGGGACTCCCGGGACGCCGCGGCTGGAAGTAGTCCCGGAAGGCACAGGAGGCCGGGAACTCACCACCTGGTAGCGCCCAGTCCCCGGCTGGTGGTGATCCATCCTGCCCGGCTCCGGATCCGGCTTCCGAGCGGGCGAGTCTCCTCGGTGCTCAGCTCCCTCGGCCACCCCCGCCGACAACGTCGTTGCCGCAGGACCCCTTCCGCCTCTGTTCCTGCCGCCTCGGTCTCCAGGCGGAAGCGCTTCACTTCCTGTGGCTTCGGCAGCGGCCGCCGAGACCTCCGCGTCGGTCGCGGTTCCCCGGAGGAGCTCCGGGACGCCGCGCGCGCTATTGAGCATGCTCGGACAGCTCGCGCAGACTCGGTGGCTCCGCCGGCGTCCCATCCGCGCTGCCAGTGGGAGGGTGAAGCTGGGTAGGTGGAAATGGAAAAGTGAGGCAAGTCCGGGGGAGCGGTCTAGATTGTCAACCTGTCGAGTGGGCGGTCGCAAAAGGCGCGTGGGAGGAGGAATGACCCGTCCTTGATTGGTCTTTTTGGTGTGCGCGAGTTTCGCGCAGGCACGAGCCAGTGCGCTTTCTCACCATATAGAGACAGAAGCTGACAGGGATGGGACGCGTTCCTAGAACACCTGAGGACAGGTCACCCGGGTACCCGACACTTCCTTGTATTACTCACCCAGCCTAGAACGTGGCGAAGAGATTCATCTCTAGGACATTCCTAAAACGATCATTCAAAATCATTCGTGAGGTAAGGGATTTTTTAAGACTATTTTTAATATAGAGCAATTCTAGTTAACAGCAAAATTGAGAAGTTACAGAGATATCCCATATTGACTTTGCTCCTACACAAGCATAAACGCCGCGCCCCCATTATCACCGCCCCCCACTAAAGTAGTACATGTATTACACTATGAACCCACATTGATACGTCATCATCACTCGAAGTCCATAGTTCACCTCAGGGTTAACTCAGGGTCTTGTATATTCCTTGAGTTAGGACAAATGTGTAATGACAGGTATCCATCATAATAGTATCCTACAGAGTGTTTCCACTGCTCTGAAATTCCTCTGTGGAATTTTTGGTTTTGTTTGTTGTTTTTTTTAGAAATGGGGTCTCACTGTGTTGCCCAGACTCCAGTGCAGTGGGTGTTCACAGTTGCAATCGTGGCTCACTGCAGCCTTGAACTCCTCTGCTCAAGCTATTCACCTGCCTCAGCCTCTGGAGTAGCTAAGACTACAGGCACCAGCTCTTTGGTTACTTTTTAAACTCTTTTTTCCACTTTTTGGTAATAAGAGATTTAAGAATCCAATGGGCCGGGCGCGGTGGCTCAAGCCTGTAATCCCAGCATTTTGGGAGGCTGAGGCGGGTGGATCACGAGGCTAAGAGATCGAGACCATCCTGGTCAGCATGGTGAAACCCCGTCTCTACTAAAAATACAAAAAATTAGCTGGGCATGGTGGCGTGTGCCTGTAATCCCAGCTACTTGGGAGGCTGAGGCAGGAGAATTGCCTGAACCCAGGAGGCGGAGGTTGCGGTGAGCCGAGATTGCACCATTGCACTCCAGCCTGGGTAACAAGAGCGAAACTCCGTCTCAAAAAAAAAAAGAATCCAATGGACTCACCAGACAACTCTCAAAGAAAGAGGCCTCCAGACAACTCTCAGAGGTCTCTAGAGTTCTAGGTTACTTTGGAGGACTTTAGAAGAAAGTAATGAAATCAGATAGAATTATTTTGTGGTAATAATAATTCCAATGGATTTAACAGCAAGGAATCACTTGGGAGCATTGTTAATAGTATCTCATAGTCTGGTTAACCACGCATGACATACTATATGTGTTTCTCACACAGGGTATAAAGCATATTTCTCTAGTAAGTAGAAGAGTATGACAGGGCAGCAAAAAGTACCTTTTAACTCAAAGACCAACTTTCTATACCCAAAAACTATGATGTTGCTTGATGTGGCCCGGCTATGTGTTTAAGATAACGCCACTTTTTCCCTAAATGACCTTACAGCAGAGCCTTCGAAGGGAAGAAAAGGGATCTGGAACCCCATTTATTTCCTTCATGAATGTCCAGAGGAGATGCTTGGAATGAATACTGCCACTGGGTGAGCCTAATCAGCTGGTTAAAATAGCAAGATAGGATAAAGACAGAAACTCTTTGATAGATTGCCAACTAAAAATGTAAGCCTTCCTCATAGTTCTTTTTAAAATCTTCATCAACTCTTCCTATTTGTGCCATTTTGACATGTCTAATAATAGAGAGCATTACTGTGCTGACAAGGCATTAATATCTCATACTTAAATATTTTTAAACTTGCCTTGTTTTTATCTTAATGTATTTTAGTTTCTAAGCCAATAAACATATGCCATTTTATTGATATTACTGGTATAAGTGCTCATTCTCACAATTTCACTCCAAATGGTATTGCTTCTTGATAACCAAAACAACAGCCAGTGTCAGCAAAATGAAATTAGATCCCTATATCACTTACGGTCTATAAGAATTATTTAGCACTGAATTTTATATGCATATGTGTTTTCATTAATCATTTATGTATTCATTTGTTTCTCAAATAGACTGCTGCTCAGAGCAGAGACAATTTTTTACACCCAACTCAGCACTGAGAACATAACAGTAAAAGTCAAAGACTGACCAAAAACAGACATCTTGAATCCTGATAGAGTAACAGATTCTATTTTACCCTCCTCCCAGATTCTCTGAATGTTTTGCTAATCTAGTGGAGTAACAATTTCAACAGGAAATAATATTTTTAATGAGGAAGAGAAAGAGGGAAAAGAGAAGTAGAACAACAGCTTAATAGTATAGAGCCCTTTCTAAGCCAGTACTATGCATCTATTATTTTATCCTCATCGTAACTTCATGATATAGGCAAAATTGCACTCCTAGGTTAACAGATGATGAAGGAAAATAAACCACAAAGAGTTTCCTCAACTAGTCTAATGCCAGATCACTAGTAGGTGGTGACAGACATCAGAGCCTCTACCATATTAAGCACTATATTAAGCTTATAGACAGCATAATGTGCCCAAGAAAGAAAAGAGGACAAGAGTCCTTGTCTCTTTCCTCTTCCTGGCCACCACTACTGTGAAACGTGCAGAAGACGTAAAAAGGTAGTAATGTATCACAAAGAGCCAGTCTAACTTCTTTAATTCCCACCTTCCTGATCTATATAAAATAATGGTTCTTATTCATCATCCCCAAAAGAGCCGTTCTGAGCTTCTTTTGCTCACTTTACAACTAAGCCCATGTGACCTATAATGGACCATTACAGGCAGAGTCACTGAGTTGTCCCTCTAGGAGGAACTTACTTGGGATGCAATAGGAATAACAATATTCTTTACCATTTTACAGACCTTGGGCAACATCCAATAATATTTTCAATCCCTGGTATTATGGTGACAACTCTACTTATCTAAGGAATTTGTGGTGGTGCCGCACATAAACTACCTCCTGTAGTTTTTAGTGCACTTCACTAGAAGTGTAGAATTTTAGCGTACTTCACTAACACCTCTCATTCTGGCCTGATCAATTTTCATCTCCAAACACACAGCCAACCAAAATTTTACTAGTGCTGCTCTGCAGTACTGGGGCAGACATGGAGATAAGCTGCCCAGATCCCCTTTCAAGAAAGCACACTCTGCCCAGCTGGAAGGAATGTGGCTGGCAGACAACTTCCATTTGGTAGCTTTGTCAGAGTCTCCCTCAGCTTTCAACCTAAGGAGGTGCTATTTTCAGGGTGGCACCCAGCCACTGACTGAGCAAGGCAGTTGCGCAAGGCTCTGGCTGTTTTTGCGAGACATTGAAGCCCTTTAAGGGACAAATTTTGTTTCAGAGTTCCCCGTGAAGCTGGCAGAGACTTTTCCAGCTCTGCAGCATATTGTGACAGCTCCCCCTGCCCAATTCTTTTTCTTTTCACAGATGTTCCGCCCCAGTGAATCTCTTGCACTTAAAACTTTCTATCAGCATCTGCATCCCGGAGAACCCAACTAAGACAAGTACCAAGATGTATAGTGATAGAGCAGCGTTATCAAAATTGTGTTAAATAGTTACAACTATCATTTTACACGGTTGATGTTTCATCTTCAGAATAACCCTCAGTACTCGACATTGTTAACATTTTCTCATGTGGATGTAATGTATCTGTAAGCCTTTCTACTAAGAATGACTTCAATGTTGTTCTATAGGGTGATGCTATATAGAGGTCATGGGGACCTCTTTGCCTGGGACATGCTTCTCATTGGGAATCCCTCCCACCTTCCCAGAAGCAGGGCCATTCCCTCCAGATGCGATCTAGCAACTTAATATTCATCATCCTCTTTCTTATATCATCAGATATATTGAGCTGTACACCCAAATGCCAGGATTCTTCGTTGGGATTCCCACCAGTTAAAGTGCAATAAGACATGCCATTGCTTACAGAAAGCCATCTACACAGGCCTAAATCACAGGTAGGCAAATGTTCCAAATTTTTCTTACTACTTCACTGATTTTTAGTTTTTTATCACTTTCTCTACTACATAGAACTACTCAAGGTAGCTATTGATGATTACTGTCATCACAGATCTTAATAATAATTAACTGCATTTGGAATATGTATGGTTTTTGTATATTTACCTGTAGAATGACTAGAAAGAGGTAAAATTACATTATCTGAAAATTTATCTAATGAAAATTCACTAGCAATCATTTTCTGGACATTAAAGTTTAAAGTACACTTTAGAAAATATAAGAAACTATTGCTTTTCACTTATCAATGAAAATTAGCACAATAATGACTCCAGTTTTATCTCTTTATCTTGTATCATGTATGTGTATCTTTTAATCAGTTTGTAGGGTTGAACGTCAGTTTACCTTCACATAGTGTTTCTTATGTAACTGGTTCTGAGATTCCTGTCATCTGTTCAGCTCTATAATTTTAGAGAAGACATCTAAGTGAGCAATTTTACAATCAAATATCTACTTCTTTTCCCTCTCTTTATTCTCCTCCAGTATGTTGGAAGAATTTGAAATAAAACTCTTTATCAGTCAATATTCAGCTAGAGAAACAGAGTCAGCAGAAGACATATCCTACGAGATTTATTGCAAGGAATTGGCTTACACAATTGTGTGGGCTAGGTTGGCAAATCCAGAATCCACTGGGCAGACCCTGGAACTCTAGGGTTGGAGCTGAAGCTGCTGTCTACAGGCAGAATTTCTTCTTCCTCAGGGAATCCTCAGTTCTGCTCTTAACTGACTCAATCAGACCCACCCAGATTATTGAGGATAATCTTCTTTACTTAAAGTCAACTGATTAAAGACTTTAATTACATCTATTAAATCACCACAATGCCTATGTCAGTGTTTGAATAATTGGGGCTATAATCTAGCCAAGTTGATACAGAAAGCTGACATTCCCTGTTTACTTAAATAGAGCAGACTAATACGGTATCTATATAATAAAGATAAAAGATAGAGGAAGGAACAGGAGAAAGAAAGGAAGTACCAGAGAGTTAGCTTAAAAATTTAAATGAATTTTCTAAATTTAAGTTTTCCTATCAGCTGTATATAAAATATATAGTTATATATGATGGTGTCACCAGTAAATGCTTGAAAAAGATCTGAATTCTGATAAGCTGCATCTCAGTCCTAACAATATTTTTATTTAGCATTTTCATTTTTCCTTTGTTTGGTAACAGGCAACAAATGTGAGCAAATCACTAGCCATTTTGCTTTAGGGAATTCATTTTTGAACTTGGACTAACTCATAAGTTATTAAAGTAATCTTTGTTTTACCTTGGATATGGAAGGCTGTTCTTTGACCATACTAAAGCAGGACTTTCTATGTTGTTATCTCCTTTTTACTCTGTAAGCCATAGAAAAGCAGGACTGTCACTGAGTATAGGGCTGTTATGACAGGTATCCCTTGACTGACTAATATGTGATTATTGTGTAAGAAGGGGGGAGTATATGTGTGTCTGTGGTGTGTGTGTCTGTTTGTGTAAAATATTAGGAAAGAGCAATGTCTCCTACACATCCAGAGCTTCTTAACATGTTAATGAGCATTTGCTTTCTTTCTTTCATAACAGAAACCAGGCCTCATTTGTTTAACACAGTCTTATGTCAGTACACTGCTTCACCATTGGCAGCATATTATGACATCAACAATAAGATCACCATATAAGAAGGTTGCCTGATTTCAGTTCTGAGGATAAAGGACGCTCAGTATCTGAAGGATGTGATGTTATTTTTCAAATGTCAAAGGGATGCAAATCTTAACTGAAAAACATAATTTGTCAAATCTTCTAAAGAAAAGTGCTTAAACATATAAATAATAAACAGTAAATTTAAATATTCATTTCCCAGTTGCATTAGCTACTCAACACTTGTATTAGCCACTTGGTTACACTGGTCAGTTCAAGAGCCATATGTGATTAGTGGCTACCGTATTAGAGTAGATACAGTACATTTCCATCATTGCAGAAAGTTCTATTGTACAGAACTGTACTGTATCTATAGCCAGAGAGTGGCATGCTTGGATTATGCATCAATTCAAGAGTAGTTTGTTTTTGCCACAACTTTATGCAACTCATTATGCAATATTTAGACGTTAAAAATTGTTTCTAGATAGGCATGGTGGTGCACACCAGTAGTCCCAGCTACTTGGGAGGCAGAGCGGAAGAATTGCTTAAGCCCAGAGTTCAAGTCTATCCTGGGAAAGGAAGGAAGGAAGGAGGGAGAGAGGGAAGGAAGAAGGAAGGAAGGAAAACAGAGAGGGAGGGAGGGAGGGAAGGAAGGAAGGAGGGAAGGAAAGAAAGAAGGAGGGAGAGGCAGGGAAGAGGAAAAAATTGTTACTAGTATGATCCAAACTTAATATCATTTGAGAATGATCAATCATCTATGGGTAAGAATAAAATACAAGAAAAGCAATATCTGAATATAATATACAGCTCTTATTTTACATTTTTCTTTTCTGCATTAAGTGAAAAACAGCTCTCAATATACTCACCAATGTGATCTTTTCAAATACGTAATAATTAAACAGATTAAATACGGCTTTTTAAAAAACAGTCTTTAAAATTAAAAATTATAATTTGCCCCAGCTACTCAGGAGGCTGAGGCAGGAGAATCACTTGAACTCAGGAAACAGAGGTTGCAGTCAACCAAGCTCACGCCACTGCACTCCAGCCTGGGTGACAGACCAAGACTCCGTTTGAAAAAAAAAAAATTATAATTTGTCCAGAAGTAGAAAGACCAGCATAATAAACCTCCATGAATCTATCACTCAGTTTCAACATTTATTGATTGATGACCAACCTTGTTTCATCTATAACCTCCCTCTTCTCACCCTCTACCCTCCACTGCATATCTGAGATACGATGTTATTTTGTCTGTAAATATTTTAGTTTACATTATCATCTGAATAGTTGTGCCTACCCAGAATTCCTATGCTGATATCCTAATGCCAAGTGTGGTGATATTAGGAACTGAGACCTTTGAGAGGTGATTAGATCATGGCTGAGCTCTCATGAATTGGATTAGTGCCCTTATCAAAGGAGCCCTAGACAGCTCTTTTACTTTCTTTCTGCCATGTGATAATATAATGAAAAGTCTGGAACCAGGAAGAGTGCCCTCACCAGAACCCAACCAAGCTGGCAGTCTGATTTTGTATTTCCAGCCTCCGGAACCATGAGAAATAAATATATGTTGTTTAAACCAGGGACCCCAAACCCTAGGCCTTGTACTCGTACTGGTCCATGGCCTGTTAGGAACCGGACCACATAGCCTGAGATGAGCAGTGGGCAAGTGAGTATTACCACCTGAACTCTGCCTCCTGGTAAGATCAGAGGTGGCATTAGATTCTCGTAAGATCACAAACCATATTGTTAACTGTGCATGCAAAAGATCTAGGTTTCACATTCCTTATGAGAATCTAATGCTGGTGCTGGGATGATCTGAGGTGGAACAGTTTCATCCCCAGCCATCTCCTCACCTGCCACTGTCTGTGAAAACGTTGTCTTCCATGAAACTGGTCCCTAGTGCCAAAAAGGTTGGAGACTGCTGGTTTAAACCACTCAGTGTATGGTACTTTCTTACACAGCCCAAACTAAGACAGCACATATCATTAAAATGTAAGGACATTTTTAAACATAATCACAATATGCATTAACATAGCTTAAAAAGGCATAAATAGTAATTCTTAATATTATCAAATATATAGTCATTAATTGTGACTTTTTTAAAAAACAAAAACACTTAGTTTTTCTGACTCTACCCACAAAATTTCAAGGTTGGGAAGTAACTGTGATTATGTCATCAATTTAGGGTCACTGATGATCTGATGATCTGGAACTTAAAAGTTGAAGGGAGAAAAAAGAAACACTATAGATCAGTACTCAGGAAATGAAAGCAGTATGTTTTATCTATCATTTGCTAACAACGACAAAAAGCTTCAGAAGCAAACCAAAAAAATTATCAGTAGAAACAAAAGTACTTTAAGCTACCCAGTTAATCAATTTAGGCAAAATAATTCTAATAATAAAAACAAATCACCCCCTCACACCTATTAGGATAACAAATGAAAAAAAAACAAAAATAACAAGCATTAACAAGGATTTGGAGAAATTAGAATACTTGTGCATTGTTGTTGGGAATGCAAAATGGTACAGCCATTGTGGAAATATATGGCCATTTCTCAGTAACTGAATAATAGAAATACCATATAATCTAGCAATTTATTAATAACTTTTGGGAATATTTCCCCCCAAAATGAAAGCAGGGTCTAGAAGAGATATTTGTACACCCATATTCATAGTAGTATTATTCAAAATAGCTAAAATATGGGGAAAAAATGAGTGTCTTTCATGGATGAATGAAGCAAAATGTGGTATATACTATAACAATATTACTTAGAAGGAAATTCTGTGACATGCTACAAGATGGATGAACACTGAGAACAAGATCATAAGTGAAATAATTCGATTACAGACAAATGATTCCACTTATATGAGGTACTTAGTCAAAATCATAGAGACAGAAAGTAAAAGCGTGGTTGCCAGGGGCTGTAGGGTAGGGAAGATGGAGAGTTATTATTTAATGAGTAGCGTTTCTGTTTTGCAAGATGAAAGGAGTTCTGAGATGGATGGTGATGACAGTTGTACAATAATATGAATGTACCTAATACTATTGAGCAGTACACTTAAAAATAGTTAAGATGATAAATTTTGTGTTATGTGAATTACCACATTAAAAATAATTGGAGGAAAAAAACAATGCTATCCTATTTGCAACAGAAGACAAATCTTGTGCATAAAGGTTGATACAAGATAGATTAATATTTTGCACATGTGTTTGCAAATCCAGCATACATACACCATATACAAGTAATCCCTGTATACCTTGAAGAAAATGATAATATTGTTTACATCATTTTTGCTTCAATATTTAATAACTTCTAGTTAATATAGAGATATTAATAGTAAAAATGACTGTGAAAACATAAAAGGTGGATGATAAATGTCTTGCACAGGTAGGAGGAAATATACTGTTTTACCCTGTTGAAACATCCTACTCCCAGCCCAGAAGGAAGAGCTGGACAATGGATTGTGAAACATTTGACCTATTTAGCATAGAGGCAAATAGACAAGCATATTATCATTTGAATCAAGGTTACTAGTTGGAGTTACTAGATGCATTGGAAAATTTGCTAGCCCAGTAGCCAAAACAGCATGGTTCTGGTACAAAAATAGATATATAGACCAATGGAACAGAACAGAGACCTCAGAAATAACACCACACATCAACAACCATCTGCTCTTTGACAAACCTGACAAAAATAAGCAATATGGAAAGGATTCCCTATTTAATAAGTGGTGCTGAGAAAACTGGCTAGCCATATGCAGAAAACTGAAGCTGGACACCTTTCTAACACCTTATACAAAAATTAACTCAAGATAGATTAAAGACTTAAATGTAAAACCCAAAACCATAAAAACCCTAGAAGAAAACCTAGGCAATACCATTTAGGACATAGGCATAGGCAAAGACTTCATGACTGAAACACCAAAAACAATTGCAGCAAAAGCCAAAATTGACAAATGTAATCTAATTAAACTAAAGAGTTTCTGTATGGCAAAAGAAACTATCATCAGAGTGAACAGGCAACCTACAGAATGGGAGAAAATGTTTGCAATCTACCCACCTGACAAAGGTCTACTATCTGGTATCTATAAGGAACTTAAACAAATTTACAAGAAAAAACAACTCCATCAAAACGTTGATGAAGGATATGAACAGACACGTCTCAAAAGAAGACATTTTTGCAGTCAATAACATGATAAAAGGTCACCATCACTAGTCATTAGAGAAATGCAAATCAACCAGAATGAGATACCATCTCCTGCCAGTCAGAATGGCAATTATTTAAGTCAGGAAACAACAGATGCTGGTGAGGATGTGGAGAAATAGGAATGCTTTTACACTGTTGGTGGGAGTGTAAATTAGTGCAACCATTGTGGAAGACAGTGTGATGATTTCTCAAGGATCTAGAACCAGAAATACCATTTGACCCAGCCATCCCAGCTATCCCATTACTGGGTATATACCCGAAGGATTATAAATCATTCTACTTTAAAGACACATGCACACGTATGTTTATTGCAGTACTGTTTACAATAGCAAAGACTTGGCACCAACCCAACTGCCTATCAATGATAGACTGGATAAAGAAAACGTGGCATATATACACCATGGAATGCTATGCAGCCATGAAAAAGAATGAGTTCTTGTCCTTTGAAGGGACATAGATGAAGCTGGAAGCCATCATTTTCAGCAAACTAACAGAGGAACAGAAAACCAAGCACCACATATTCTCACTCATAAGTGGAAGTTGAACAATGACGACACATGGACACAAGGAGGGGAACATCACATACCAAGGCCTGTCAGGGGGTCGAGGGCAAGGGAAGGGAGAGCATTAGACAAATACCTAATGCATTTGGGACTTAAAATCTAGATGACAAGATGACAGGTTGATAGGTGCAGCAAACCACTATGCACATGTATACCTATGTAACAAACCTGCACGTTCTGCACATGTATCCCAGAACTTAAAGTAAACCTTTTTTTAAAAAAGGAAAATTTCGTAGCCATTGTAGGACTTAAAGGAAAGATGAAGATAAACAGAGGAAAGGTGAGAGAGCCAAGGGTACAAAACAAAACAGGAAACAGTTAAATACACTCCTAGTTGTTTGTAATGAGGTGTATGTGTAAACCTGAGTTACATTTTTTTTTTTTTTTTGAGATGGAGTTTTGCTTTTATTACCCAGACTGGAGTGCAATGGCACAATCTCGGCTCACTGCAACCTCTGCCTCCTGGGTTCAAGCAATTCTCCTGCCTCAGCCTCCTGAGTAGCTGAGATTATCGGCATGCGCCGCCATGCCCAGCTAATTTTTTGTATTTTTAGTAGAGACAGGGTTTCACCATGTTGACCAGGATGGTCTTGATCTCTTGACCTCAGGATCCACCTGCCTCGGCCTCCCAAAGTGCTGGGATTACAGGCGTGAGCCACCACACCCGGCCACATTTTTTTTTTTTTTTTTTGAGACGGAGTCTCACTCTGTTGCCCAGGCTGGAGTGCAATGATGCCATCTAGGCTCACTGTAGCCTCTGCCTCTCAAGTTCAAACAATTCTCCTGCCTCAGCCTCTGGAGTAGCTGGAATTACAGGCACCCACCACCGTGCCTGGATAATGTTTGTTTTTTTAGTAGAAATGGGGTTTTACCATGTTAGCCAGGCTGATCTCGAACTCCTGACCTCAGATGATCTGCCCGCCTCAGCCTCCCAAAGTGCTGGGATTATAGGTGTGAGCCACTGCACCCTGCCCTGAGTTACATTTTATATATATATATATATATTTTAAAGTACAAGCATTTGTAAAATTGATTATATGAACTCTGAAATCCTGTCCACTACTAAATCTATATCCTAAGTTTTAGTAACCTTTTGAAATTTTAATTTACGTTCCAACACTTCTTCCCTCAGAAATAACTTGTTGGCTTCAAATATATTTTAATGTTATCATTCCGTGGTTCCTCTCAGAATTCTTTTAATAAGCACCTACAACAATCTATTAAATGTTATGACCTTGTGGTATACAGTGAGGGCCACAAAAATGAATCAGATACCTTGTCTGTTCTCAAGGAGCTCACTACTGGTAGTAGGAGCAGACAGGCATATGAGTAATTCCTGTGTCTTAAAAGATAAGAAGGAGTGGGTTTAAGAGACGGACTAAAGGTGTTCCAAGTAGAAGCAGCTTTGATGTTGTACAAGTAAAACCTGGAAAGTGAGAAGCCACAGTGCCTGGAGAAATTGCAGGTGATTAAGTATTCTTGTGGGGTGGGAAGAGTGGTGAATGATTGGGGTGCATAGTTAGGAGTGGCGACATAAATAGGAGCTCTGTTTGGCATGCTAAGGAATTTGGATTTTATCCTGAAGGCAAAGAGAAATTCTTTAAGGACTCAAATTAGGAATGTGACAAGATGTATGAATTTATGACATTTAAATTGAGGATCAGTTGGAAATGTGTTGCAGGAGAGTAGAGGCACATAAGGCATGTAGGGCAACTGAACGAGAGCTACAATCTCCTTAGCAGGAGTCATGCCTGCCTGGGCCACAGGCAGAGCCAGCGGGCACTCAAAGGTAGAGACAGAGCCCAAATGGATTGAAGAGGTACAACTGGCTAGGCTAGGAGGGTTCTACCCTGAGATTTAGTAGGTCTGGAGAGAGATCTTGAATGAATAGTTTAAATACAATTTCCAAGGTAATGCTGATGATTAGTCAGGTTTGAGACCCACCAGTGCAGACTGCTTCTCAAAGAGCTTGAGTGTCCAAAAAAAGGGGAGAAGGTGACAGTAAGCCAAGAGGGCCTTTGGTTGAACAATCCATCAAAGAGCCTGGATTGTTCATGTGCCAAAGAAAGAGAAGCAGCAGGGAGTGAGAAGTTGGAGGTGGAGCTAGAACCCTGAGTAGCTGAGTTTCTGGGATCCATGCAAGAGGAAGATTTTCAACAGTAAGAGGATTTCAAATCTGAGACAAGAACAAATGACTCAGAGATAGGAAAACAGGCATAGACATTTGAGGAGAGAGGGATTGGGAGCAGGCTGAAGGAATTCTACTTAAGCTCACCCCGCTTCCCCTTTTCTTTTTTCTGAGAAAGCTAAGATGTTTGAGAAAACTATAAAGGTCATGGAGAAGATGAGATGGGAGCTCATAAAAGAGAGATGAAAGTGCTATTGCTAAGCCAGCAGAGTGGCACATGCCTGTAGTCCCAGCTACTCCAGAGCCTGAGGCAAGAAGGATCTCTTAAGGCCAAGCGTTTGAGTCCAGCTGGAGCAGCATAGCAAGATCTCTGTCTCTTAAAAAAAAAAGGAAGAGGCATCTCTGGAACACAGCTCCCAGTGAGAAAGATGCAGAAGCCAGGTGGTCTCCACAGTTCCAAATGAGGTACCAGGTTTATTTTGTGGGTCTGGTTGGACAGTGGGTATAAACCAAATAGGGCAAGTTGAGGCAAGGTGGGGCACTGCCCCACCCGGGTGGTGTGTGCAACTGACCAGAAGACTGGGGGAATCTCCCTCTCTGAGACTTTGGTTCAGATACAACACTCCACCTGAGACCTCTAGAACCCACAGAACAGGAGATCTTTACCTTGCTGTAAAGCCTCAGCGAGCTGCCTGAACCGGGCAGAACAGCAACTTCGGCCTGCACCGGGGCTGTCAGCATAGATCTAGGTAGAAGCACTGGCTGACACTGGGAAAGCCAAAAAGCCAGCAGGACAGAGCTACCTGCCCCCCAGAAAGAAGGGGAACCGAATGCAGGGAAACAGGCCATATGGCAGGACGTGTCTCCCCACACAAAGCCTAGCAGGCTAAAAAAACTCTCACTTCAGAGTTTCGCACCCAGAGCCTCAGTTAGAGAGCGACCAGGAACGAATGAGATTAGCAGTGGGGGAAGGGCAGCCACCATTGCAGAAGCCAGCCTAATATTCCTGAGCAAATATAAGACCCAGGAAAAATACGCAGCACCTGCACTGCATCCGAGGCAGCCCATTAGCACCTCTGCAGGCAGACAAAGGAAGGGCTGCCTCCCCAAGCAGCTACTGGAGATCAACCCTATATAAATTCAACAAGATGGTAAGAAACCAGTACAAGAAGGATGAAAACATCAAAAACCAGAAAGGCTTTCCCCTACCATGAGATCACAACTCCTCACCAGCAAGGGAACAAAGCAGGATGGAGAATGAATTTGATGAATTGACAGAAGCAGGCTTCAGAAGGTGGGTAATAACAAACTTATCTGAGTTAAAGGAACATGTTCTAACCAATGCAAAGACGCTAAAAAAGGTTAGACAAAATGCTAACTAGAATAACCAGCTTAGAGAAGAACATGAACGACTTGAGTGAGCTGAAAAACACAGCACAAGAACTTCATGAAGCATACACAATTTCAATAGCTGAATAGATCAAGCAGAAGAAAGGATATCAGAGATTGAAGATCAACTCAATGAAATAAAACGAGAAGGCAAGCAAAGAGAAAAAAGACTGAAAAGACATGAAGAAAGCCTCCAAGAAATATGGGATTATGTGAAAAGATCTAATTTATACTTGATTAGTATATCAGAACAAGACAAGGAGAATGAATCCAAGCTGGAAAACACTCTTCAGGATATTATCCAGGAGAACTTCCCCAGTCTAGCAAGGCAGGCCAATATTCAAATACAGGAAATACAGAGAACACCACAACGATACTCCTCTATAAGAACAACCCCAAGGTACATAATCATCAGATTCACCAGGGTTGAAATGAAGGAAAAAATGCTAAGGGCAACCAGAGAGAGAGGTCGGGTCACCCACGAAAGGAAGCCCATCAGACTCACAGTGGATCTCTCAGCAGAAACCCTATAAGCCAGAAGAGAGTGGGGGCCAATATTCAACATCCTTAAAGAAAAGAACTTTCAACCCAGAATTTTATATCCAGCCAAACTAAGCTTCATAAGTGAAGGAGAAATAAAATCCTTTATGGACAAGCAATTGCTGAGAGATTTTGTCACTACCAGACCTCCCCTACAAGATCTCCTGAAGGAAATACTAAATACAGAAAAGAAAAACCAGTTCCAGCCACTGCAAAAAAAGAACCAAATGGTAAAGACCAATGATGCAATGAAGAAATTACACCAACCAAAGGGCAAAACAACCAACCAGTAACAAAATGGCAGGATCAAATTCACACATAACAATATTAAAATTAAATGTAAATGGACTAAATTCCCCAATCAAAAGACACAGACTGGCAAATTGGATAAAAACCCATTCAAAAGTGGGAGAAGGATATGAACAGACACTTTTCAAAAGAAGACACATATGAAGCCAACAAACATATAAAAAAGTGCTTGTCATCACTGGTCATTAGAGAAATGCAAATCAAAACTACATTGAGATACCATCTCACGCCAGTTAAAATGGCGATCATTAAAAAATCTGGAGACAGCAGATACTGGAGAGGATGTTGAGAATAGGAACACTTTTACACTGTTGGTGGGAGTGTAAATTAGTTCAACCATTGTGGAAGACAGTGTGGCAATTCCTCAAGGACCTAGAAATAGAAATTCCATTTGACCCAGCAATTCCATTACTGGGTATATAGCCAAAAGAATTACAAATTGTTCTATTATAAAGACACATGCACACCTTTACAATAGCAAAGACTTGGAACCAATCCAAATGTCCAACAACAATAAACTGGATAAAGAAAATGTGGCACATATACAACATGGAATACTACACAGCCATAAAAAAAATAAGTTCATGTCCTTCATAGGGACATGGATGAATCTGGAAACCATCATTCTCAGCAAACTGACAGAAGTACAGAAAACAAAACACCGCATGTTCTCACTCATAGGCAGATGTCGAAACAATGAGAACACATGGACACAGGGAGGGGAGCATCACACACTGCAGTCAGCTGGCAGGGCTAGGAGAGGGACAGTGGGGAGTGGGTAGGGTAGGGAGGGATAGGGTGGGAAGAAATACCAGATACAGGTGATGGGGGGATGAAGGTGGTGATGGGGTGATGAAGATGAAACCACCTTGCCATATATGTACCTAGACAACAATCCTGCATGATCTGCACATGTACCCCAGAGCCTAAAGTACAATTAAAAAAAAAAAAGGAAAAAAGGCAGAGAGAGAAAAAAAAAACACGATTGGGTAATGTCCTATTCAGGTAAGAAACTTTATATTAGTTCTGCTACCAGTGAGCACAATTGTGTGATATTCTTCATGTAAGTTCACCCAATTTAGCAGATAAAAATTCAGTTCACCAGCTAAATTTAAATTTCAAATAAACGATGAATAATTTTTTAGTATAAGTATATTCTATGCAATACTGCAGACATAAACTAAAAAAAAAATTCCGTAGTTATTTGAAATTCAAATTTAACTGAGCATGCCATATTTTATCTGGCAACTTTATAGGAGAATTTGAAAAATTAGGTGTGAGGATTATGACTTAATACTTAAAGTTGGAGTTTACTGTGCCAATCATCTTTATTTATTAATGTTTATTTGTTTGTAAGCATGATTCACTGCTGGTAGCAGACAGGGCCATGAGCACACACTCATAACAAGGCAACAAACACAATCAGGACTAATTAGATCATGAAAGCTCAGCTGCATCTTTCCTCCTGTTTCTGTCTCATTTCCCAAGACATACACCTTCACCTCTGACCCCAGAAATCAGCATTTCCTATCCCAATCTGCCTTGACCGTGCTGAAGTCCTTCAAGCCCATGATATCTCTGTGTTTATCATTAAGCTTTAATTCTCATAGGAGAATTATAATATTTCTCTCCAAAAAACCCTCATCTTCATGACTTAAATTATCTCTTTTTTATGTAAGAGAGGTAAAGGAGATATAGAGGAAAAGGTATGCTTTTCATATTTTATTGTCTATCACATTTTAGTTCTTAGAATATTCTCATGGGTAAAGGTATGTTAATTATCAGATTATATTTTTTCTAGGCTAATTATTAGTAATATAATTTTTAAATGATTACATGAAAGAGTTGATCCTTATATATAGTCTGGCTTCATTCCTTATATATATTGTACAATTTGGAGATATCCTATGATCCATGAACTTACAGAATGACAAAATACATATATATTGTACGTATTTGTGTGCTAAATGCAAAACATAAATGACTGGCAACCTGTTTTACTTTCAGAACTCAAAAATCTTAGTTTTGTACCTTAAAGTTAATTGCCCTCATACGAAAAAACTTTAAGGAAACCTGCACTCTGTTGGCTTTGGCGTATCTTTCACAGGGAAAAAAACAAAAATAACTTAACTTTGGAGTCATGCTTTGATCAATTAAACCATCATTGTGATGGCAATGTTAGAGTCCTAATTTACAGTTATGAAAGAGACAAGCTGTCAAGCCAATATTGATTCTCTTCTTACTAGGTAGCAATATGATCAGCTAAACTACTCCTTTTCACAGGAACATAAAATTTCCAGAAAACCTTCTTAGAGAAGCATAGCCAGATTGCACAAACTCTTTGTTACTTTTGCCCTCTTCCCTTGCTTCTTACCTGGAACTCAAACATGGTGGCTGGAGCTACAGCAACCACCTTGGACCATGAGAAAACCTTGAAGACAGAAGCATGCTATAAATTACACAGTAGGAATATAAGAAGAGGCTGGGTCTCTGATATGTATGGCACCATCCAATGGGGTACAGACCCATTAACCTGCAAATTTATTTTACTTGAGATAAAAACAGTTAAAGATCATGTTATTTTTGTTGTTTGTTATAGCTACCAAATGTAAGTCCCAACTGATACAGCTGTTAATGGTAAATATTTTAAAAGATGAGTATTGCTTGGCTTAGTAATAACTGTAAAGCTTATTGAGTGCTTACTGTGTGCCAATCTCTGACATACTTTCTAAAGATTATTTCATTTATTCATCACAATAACTCCATAAAGTAGATATTATATTTAGTTATCTTTCATATGAGAAACTGAGTCTTAGGAATGTTAAGTAACTTCCTCATGGCTATATCACTAGCAGGTGATGGTGTTGACCTCAAACCCAGACAGGTTTCCACAAGAGCCCTGGGTCTTAACTTCTCAGAGGTGGAAGGAATAATATTTTCAGTGACAGAAAGCAAAGCGCATTTTACAATGTTTAATAGATCAGTCATTCATTTGTCAAAATGTCACCGAGTATTTTTAATGAGCCTTACTTGTTAGTGTAAGTTGATTATGTAGAAATGAATAAGACACTTGTCCCATTATTGTAGCTCCTGGTTTAGGGGAGAGAATGGTTAGGAAATATTTCTTATATCACTAGCATTGACCTCAGCACCATAGGAAAAGTTAAAAAAAAAAAAATCTACTGACTATCCCTAAAATTCTCCTTTAATAATCTTAAGCAAATTATGAGATAGAGAAAGTTTTTCTTCAGGGCCCTCACAACCCTCATCAGTCTTATCCCCATCTTTAGTTATAGGCAGGGCGATTGCATACAGTTTTGCAGGGTTATGCAATGCTGGATTCTGGGGAGATCTGTTCACATCCATTGTCTTCACTGAATTTTGGTATTTATGACCATGATTATTTGGCTGCTGGCAGTAAAATATCTTGAAAAAGGGAATTTTTTTTTGTCCCTAATTTGCACAGGGACACTCTTTGGACTAGTGGCAGGTCTGGTTATGTGCTTCTGCTTCCCTCTTCAGGCATCTTGGCTTGTGATCTTCCACTGAAAGCACTCCAACATCTCTAACCCCAGTCCCATTCCAACCTTAAGCCAACAAGCTCTGTTTCAGAGAGCTTACAATGTACTGGAATTAACTCTCTCATCTGACAAGTCAGTGGGGTCCATAAAGTCAATTACAATAAAAATAAAAATTAGTCTGTATTCTTGGTTTTCTCTCTTGTCAAGACACATTTGTATACTCAAAGTCTTAATTCAGAGGGGTGTGTGTCTGAGAGAGAGAGAGAAAGAGAGAGAGAGAGAGAGAGAGAACTCTTAGTGAAGTAATGTAGTAACAATTTTGAAATTATAGTACTCCTGTAATCTCTTGCCCAATTCCATCTCATTCCCCAGATGAAAGTATTTTCAACTGTGATCTGAGAGGCCAAAATAAATGCCCCTTTATCAACTAAGATGGACTCTAAGGTTAAGGAAATGAAAGTTACCTGTGGGTAGACGATTCAGAGCCCTCTGGCATGGCAGATTTCTAAATTCCTAGGGCTACAAGAAGAACCACATTCTTGTTAAATTCCATATAGCTCCTATCAGACCCCTCCTAACTACGATTTACAACACACACCACTACAACACTGACTGGACAGAGGACTGGCCTAACAAACAGTATTTTCTAATAAGAAACTGTAAACCTTGATCCAGTTTCAGCCAGCTTAGAGGCTGAGCACAAACTGTCTTTGTGTCTAATAGTTCACCTTTTGACATAAACAGCCAAACTTCATTTTAATGCTAAAACTCCACTCAAAGTCAATATGGGATGTATGTTACATATATGTTTACCTGGTGCACATGTGCTTGGCTCCTCTCATAGATATGTATAGCTTTTCCCCCAAACCTGCTAAATATATTTGACTATATTGTGTAATATGAGCGCTGTGAGGCATCAAAAACAAACCAGCCCTTTCCTCCTCAAAGAGAGACCACATTTATTTAGTACATGCCGGAGACTATCTCTTCCTGGATTGCAAATTGATACTGCTTGTAAAGCTCTTCTTTCTACTATTTAGACCACCACGGTGGTCTTTTGAATGACACAACTCCTACAGGGTTGTTTTGGTATTTGCCTCCATATTTCCAAACAATCTGCTTATACTGGTATGTCTTGTTTATCAATTTCAATTTTAATTATCAATATTTGATTAATAATAAATACAAATGTACATGTCTTATACCACCAACCCTACTTTCTTTATATCTCTCACTCTCCCGATAGTTAATTCAATACTTCTCAGAAGCAGAAGGAATAACATTTTTAGTGACAGAAAACAAAGAAGATTTTACAGTGTTTAATAGATCATTCATTTGTGAAACTGTTATTGAGCATTTATTATGAACCTTGCTTGTTAATAGAAGCTGATTATGAAGAAATGAATAAGACATATCCCATCTTTGGTATTTTTAGTTATGTCAATATTCAGTATTGACATTTTTATGATTAGTAAATGTTGACCTTTCAGAGCCAAGATTTTTTCAATAAAACGCTGATTTTCCTAGTGATAATAATTGCCACATTTTATCATTTCTTAGCATTAATAACTGCCTGATTTCTCAATTTCTCAAAACATTTTTATACATGCTCCATCACATCTCTCAAATACTTATCAATATTTTTCAAGTACTCAGATATAGCAGATAATCTGTCAATTCTGTTTTTTCCTGGAGGCTCTTCCCGGTCCTCCTACTCCAATCTTGAGTTATTGATTTCTAGTTTGTTACATAGTGGTCTTGCCGGTTGTTCTTTCGCTATTACGCGGTACTGTCCTTTGCCTCCTGCCTGCATTGGATCGCTTCCTTCTTATGGACCCTGAAGTCCTCTGTCATGGATACTCTCTCTTCTGTTGGTATATATTCTCCAGTTGTTTCCTACAAAAGTTATATGTTTGAATTATGTGTCTTGGGATGTCTTTATTTAACCTCATATTTGACCATTAATTTTCTAGGATAAAATAATTGTCTCACAAACATTTGAAGTATGGCTTCATTTTCCTCTAGCGTCCTCTAGGATGCTAAATTGCTGCTAGCAAGTCTGATACCATGTGGATTTCTATTCCCTTTCATGTGGACTAATTTTAAAGTCACTTTTAAGATTTGTTCATCTTTGATGTTCTGAGATTTCACGACAGTATACCTTGGTATGGATCTTTTAAAATTTACTCTGCTGATATCAGTGTCCTTTTAATCTGCAGGCTCATAGCCTCAGTTTCAAGAATTTTCTTCTCCTTTTCTGGACACCTCTTACTTCATACATTCTTACAGTTTGATCATTAGAATCTATTATACTTTCTCTACTAATGCTTTTTTGTTTTTTTCTCCTGATTCTCTGGGAGATTTTCTTAACTTTAATCTCTTCTATGAAAAGTTTTATTTATCTATTATACTTGTAATTTCTAAGAGCTCTTCCTTGTTATTTTTCATTTTATCCTGTGTTTGTCTTTGTTTTTTATGGATGCAATATCTTGTGGAAGGAAAGGTATATGCCAGGATATCAATATTTGGGGTCAGGTTAGGAAAAGATGGTTGGCATCCTTCTTCAGAGAAATCTGAGGACTTAATACACTAAAACACTTTCTATGAAGATACCAGTAATAACAGGATCAGACTTCTTAGTTCTCAAAGTGGCTTCAGGACTGTGCTTGTTTAATGCTATGGAATAAAATAATGATATGTTTTTCATTTAGATATAAGTCAAATCTATAGATTAGGTAACAAAAGGTCTTAGATACTCTAATGGACTGGACAATTATTTCTAACCAAATAAGATTATTTTCTTAGTACTGGGCTCTCACCAATACCAAATGATCCAGTTAGATTTCAGTTTGTCTTCCAATTTTCTGGCTGCAGGATTCCTTAGCTTCAGAAATAATTCAGACAGCTTTGTAGAGGAGAGAAAAATGGCTCCCCTCCATTCTTGTAGGTTCTTTGGCTGGGCTATAAATTAACTTGCCATAAGACAGATTAACAGAAGAAAAACCATTTTAGTTTTGTGCATATGCATGGAAACCCCACAAAACACATGAGACTCAAAGAAAGGCCAGATGATTGAAGCTTATATAGCATCCTGGGGCTTCTTGTGGGAGGAGGCACCAAGTTACGGGAGGGTGATGGGGGAAAATGTGTGGTAAATGAAGTTTGTCTTGTTATGCAGATAGAAGTCTATCAAGTAATAAAAGTTGTTTAGAGCAGCCCTCTTCCTGATACAAATACTTTTGATAACTTAGATTGTTTTATAGATGTAAATTTCTCTAACACGAGGGGAGCTTTTCAGAGCTACTCCTGTGTCTGCAGATTCTCAAAATAACCAGCTCAAAATATGCCAAAGAAGCATATTTTGGCATGGCATATTCTTTTCTCCTCCAGTCATATTTTGGGATGGTATGTCCTGAGTCCCAACAATGTAAGAGAGATAATAGATGTTTGCTCAGTTTTCTCAGTTTCAAGACACCTAAAAGCACAATAATAATTGAGATTCACAAACTTCATCCCACTGAATAATTTTCCTCAGTTTCCTGTTTATGACTCTTATAACTGGGCAAATCTGACACTCTGTAGTTTGTTTAGGGTTTAGTTTTGTTTTGTTTTCATATCTGGTTTTTTTTTCATTTTTTAAAATTTTTTTCATATCTGTTTTAAAAGAACAGAAAAGTAGGCAAAACTGTTTGTACCTTATCAACCATAAAGTTAAACATGATTAGTATCTCTCTCTTTCTCTTCCCCCAAATGATCTAGCTGTATTAATTTCCCTTTATGAAGTTCTAGACCAGCTTGAGCTGGGACAAACATCACAGACTCATGCTTCATTCCAGCTAATCAACTATAGTTTTTATATAGGTGGAATTGCATTAACATGAAGATTAGTGGCAACTGGAGTGTTGTTTAAGGAGAATAAGAGAGAAGCAGTCTAACCTTTTCCTTTGAAGACGATGGATGTAGATGCATATCTCAGGTCTCTCTTTCGCAGTGGCTGAGCTACTTCCTCTCTTGTTGAAAAGACTCACTGACCTGAGTCACCGTCCTGTTGTTACTAGGGGCTTCTTAGCTTCGTGGTAACATTCTCCGCCACCATCTCCCACACACAGAGTTCTGGGGAATTGCCCCAATTTTCAGCTCTGCTGAGGTGGTGTCTGACTCATCTTCTTTTCTCTTTAGTGACCTTTTAAATGTCATTTCTCTTGTAGTACTTTTTCTATTTATTTGAGCATAAGCTATAGTGCTCTAAAACCAATAAATTCATTTTGCATACCATTTAAATAAGATTGACATTCTATTCTGCTTCAGATAAAATATTTACTTTCCATTAGGGAAAAAATAGCGCAGGATGATCTTATTTCCTATGGGACAGTCAAGATTATATTTCCCAATAATGTCGTCAGTCCAAAACAAGATAAAGAGCCACAATCCTAGGAGTCTTGTTTAGAACCTGTTTATTCCTAGCTTTACATACACTATCTTTTCTGGAATGAGTAGTATTGACAGTGCAAGCAAACTTGAAGCATTCAATCTTTATGCAACAGTAAGTAATATTTTTTGTAAGTAATATGTACTTTATGCAACAGTAAGTAATATTTAAAAAAATTTATATAAATTTAAGGGGTACAAGTGCAGTTCCATTACACCGATCTATTGCGTAGTGGTGAAATCTGGGCTTTTAGTGTAATGATCACCTGAATAATGTACATTGTGTCCACTAAGTAATTTCTCACCCATCATCTCTCTTCCAGTCTCCCACCCTTCCAGATCTCTAAGATCTGTTACTCCATGCTCTATGTCCATGAGTACACATTATTTAGTTCCCACTTATAAGTAAGAACAAGCAAAATTTGACTTGTTTTACTTAAGAATTTAATCCTAGCATATTTGTTTCTTTGTTTTATTTTATTGTTATAGTTTAAATATTTTATCATAGTTAAATATCCCCCACCTTTTAGAATTGAAAACCCCCTTGCCAATATTTCATGAGTCACAATTCTTGGCATGCCAGTTAGCAATTTAACCCCCCATACAGTGGAGAACATAGATGGATGGGATATAGAAGATGTGCCTTTGCTATGCAGTTAACTCATCCCTAGGAAACAACTGGGCTAGAAAAGTATGAGCAGCCCACTTGTGTTGGAATATAAAGTCTGAAGGTGAGAATGGACGATGATATAAGAGAGACGCATTAAGGAGCTTACATTTTTGTCATTTCTTTTTTTTTTTTGAGATGACGTTTCACTCTTGTTACCCAGGCTGGAGTGCAATGGCGCGATCTCGGCTCACTGCAACCTCTGCCTCCTGGGTTCAGGCAATTCTCCTGCCTCGGCCTCCTGAGTAGCTGAGATTACAGGCACGCACCACCATGCCCAGCTAATTTTTCATATTTTTAGTAGAGACGCGGTTTCACCATGTTGACCAGGATGGTCTCTATCTCTTGACCTCGTGATCCACATGCCTCGGCCTCCCAAAGTGCTGGGATTACAGGCTTGAGCCACCGCGCCCGGCCATACATTTTTGTCATTTCATTTTGAAGTTTATATTCTTAAATTTAGGAAATTTGTAAAGATCAGAGGAAAAAGAATAAGACTATTATATAATTCAAGAGAGTTAAAAACTACAGAAATACATTTCTCATTATATAATTCAAATGGCACAGTAATCACACTAATACTGAGTAGATGCTAAGTAGATGCTCTATGCTCAGGGGTTATTGATTTAGCCTACATGTGAGTGGGAGAGTGAATGGGGAAATATCAAAAGAAACAATGTGATTCAGAGTGTACTTTTTGGTAATCTCACTTTCAAAACTTCATAGTTGTATTATGTATACACACACACAAACACACACACACGTATACATAGTGAAAATAAAAAGCACATAACTAAGGCAATCCTAGGAGTCTTTGGATACCACCTGCCTAAATAATGAACTGAGGTTAATTTTTAAATACTATACATAGCAAATTGTTTCTTTTCTTCCTGCTTGCCTCTTTCATTCCCTCTTTTCCTCTCTTCTTCCTTTTCTGTTACATTTGACAACAGGAAGGAAGGAAGAAAAGAAAAAAGGAAGGTAAAAGGGAGGGAGGAAGACGAACTTCAAGAGAGAAATCAAATATGCATTCTCAAGGCTGGCATGTGCATGTGGTTGGTCCCAGCCAGCCACCCCTTGAACACGTTTGCAGGCTGGTCATTGTTGAATACTACCAATGAGAAATGATTGCAGTGCCAATGTACATGGATAAGGGCAATCATTTTTATGGGCCATGTAGCAAGATTGTGTCTATGACATTTAAAAACTGTACCTAGAACTGGGGTGATGATCCAGATAACATAGTTTGCTTAAGACTGGTTTAGATGCCATATAAAGCCTCATACAGTTTGTTGGGAGAGCCCTACTTAGGAGAGCCCTACTTGACAAGAAATAAAAACTGACAAGTTCAACATTTCTGTGACCTCTCCCAAGGCCTTGGGAAAGGCTCATGCAAGTGAGGGATCCTAAAGCTTAAGCTTAAATATTCCTCTGCTCTAATGGGGCACTTTCTTAGATGTGACACAACATTCCTATGGACAATTACAAAACTATTACTACCAACTGTCTTCATCCATTCGGGCTGCTATAACAAGATACCTTAGACTGAGTGACTCAAAAGCAACAGCAATTTATTTCTCACAGTTTTGGAGGCTGAGAAGACCAAGACTCAGGTGCCAGCTCACTTTCTGGGTCATAGATGGCATCTTCTCTCTGTGTCCTTGCATGAGGGATGGGGCAACGCAGGTTTCTGAGGTATCTTTTATAAAGGCATTAACAACTTCCTAAAAGCCCTACCCTCTTATAATCATCACCTTTGTGATTAGTGTTCAACATATGAATTTTAGGGGACACAAACCTTCAGACTGTAGCACCGCCTAAACACATGACCTCTGGAGTACTCGAGAAGCCACATTCTCTGCTCATCTGAGCTACACAACATAAAAAATGATTTGGGTAACAAATTTTTCTATTAGCCCAAGATGGTTATATAACTAATACCATTCCAGACATATAGGATAGAAGTTAATTCTTTGTATATCATGGATGCATTAGTGCAATAAGACCTAATTCTCTCATGGAACTTGTTGAGAAAACGCCTTTATTCTCATATCTTGTTATTCTTTGTTGAAAATATATCACTGGAAGTTACACAATCAAATGTATAACATATATATGTTAGAGTACTGACAGGTAATATTCTTTAAGCCAATTTATGTGAGACTAATTTGTCACCCTAAACTATGGTCCCAGGAATAGGGCTTACTCAGTGTGGGCACATACAGGCAGATATAATCCTCTAGTTAGTACTAGAAGAGCCATGTCAGTCACTGGGCCAAGAGGCAAAGATGAGGTCACAAACAGGAAGTGAGGAAAAGCAGCAGAACCATGGTGGTCAGGAAAAAAGTATCAAGTCTAAACAAGGAAGAAATGTTGCAAACCAGTTTTTAACAATTGAGTCTCATGGCAAAAACCTGAACACAGGATGGTTCCCAAATGAGAGTCAGTGGTGTGCTGACACAGGGAAAGGATACTCCTTAATACTTATTCTCATGTTTTCCAAAAAAAGAAGAAAAATCTTTTAATGAACAATCTTGAAATTAATATTAGTCAAGAGTAGAAAGTCACAAAAAAACAGGTTGCAAAGAGCATATCAGTAATCTAAATGAAGTCTGCTAACTTGCATAAAGTCCATGTCAGTTGCCAGATGCATATTATCTATACCAATGGGACAAGGGCATCTAGGAGGGATTCTTAGAAATGGCAATGCTTAATTAAGACGAATCTCAGAGATGAATAGAACATTTCAGGATAGATTAAGCAGGGTAAGGAAAACAAAGTGATGTTAATAAGAACTTATGTGTGTATCGGTGTGCTTGAGGGGCTGTGAAAGATGGATGCAGGGCAGGAATAAAATAAAGATTATCTAACATTCAAAAGAGATAAGAAGATCATTCCAGACATTTCCCAAGGAAGATTCTAAATCAGATTATTAAAGAATGCTTCAAGGTCTTCTAGTTCTCAGCATGGATTAATTTGAAAAGATCAACACATCCTAATCGCTCCAAATCCCGCTTCTACCATTCATTACTGGCATTAGAAAGTGTGTCTGTGTGCTTGCAGAGGGAATGTTGGGAGGAGAGAAGGAGAAGAGGGACATTGACTAAGGGGCTACAATGAAAGTTAGTGCAACATGACATTGGGGATTGAAGCAGGCAGCGGAAAGCCTATAGCAATGAGAGATGTTTAGGCCAGATGATTAAGAAAAGAAAAATAAAAAAATTGCCAAGTTTCAAAAATACTAGAAAAAGAGTTGCAGACATTGAAGACAGAATGTGCTACCAAAAATACAGATCCCAGGAAAATAATAACACATGCAAACAGTTTGGGATCAAATAGGAGGAAAGGGTGAAAATGGGAGAAGATTAACTCTTGCTCTAAAACATTGGTTCTTAAAGTTCGGATCCTGGACAAGCATTACATGAAAATATGGTAGGAGTGAAAATTCTACTGAATTAGAAACAGGGTTTAAACTAGAAATCTGTGACTTGATAAGCTAACTAGGTGATTCTAGTGCACACTGAAGTTAGACAACTGGTTCCCTAGAGAATCAGCTAGAGTTTGCAGCTTGTTTTAATAGGATTAGGGAGCTCAGTGTAATTCCAATGCCAGTTTCTGCCCTGTTATATGTGAAAATTGTTTTTGGTTTTTTTCTTTTTAAAAAAGCTATCCAAAATCTTTGCCTTGCATTTAGACATGGATCAATTACAAATCCTTTTGCTAAAAAGATCTGCCGCACACAAAAATGCCCGTTTTTTCCTAACCGCTGAGAGTTACAGTGCATTTTATAGTTCTGAAAATAAAAGACCTAAAAAGAGAAAATTCAGTGAACTTGCTGCTGATTCATTTGTATAAAAATTTAGTGAACTTGCTGCGTCAAATTTTATTGACCAGTAAAATTTATGAACCATCATCAATTTTCACTCCAGCTATTGTATTATGACTTTGGCAATTATTTACAATAATATTTCATAAATCTTAATGCTAATTCAAGTATCAAGGTTCCTATTGTGTATTTCATAATAGATAAAGTCAGGTTTCATAGCATATCTTCTTCTGCTGGAGACAGGAGCTTAGAGAAAAAGCTATACACTATAAAACAAAATGCAATCTGATTTAGGACCTGTATTTTTATCCTAATAAATCAAATGAGCAAAAGACAGTTTACTTGGGAAAAAAATGTATGTGATTTCCTTTTCATGGGGTTTATGAGCCAGGGTCCAGGCAGGAAACAGGACCACAGCAGTTATTTAAAAGCTAAAGTTTAATATAAAAACTTGTTAGTCCAAGGTGGCAATCTGTGAACATGGGCAAAAGGAATACAGAAGTATCAGGTGTAAAACAGCAGATACTGTTGCTACTACCAACCTCTTGCCTGTGAAAACACAGACAACAAAGGAACTGAGTGCCAAGAGAAGGCTGCCTCCTGAGACCAGGCTGAGATTCTGATTCTTCAGACAGGGAGCTGCATCCTAAGGTACAGCCTGCTGGTGGTGAATGAGGTTGCCAGAGTGGAAGTTGATTCTAGTCTCTAGAAGAGGCTTTCAGGCCAGATGTGGTGGCTCACGCCTGTAATCCCAGCACTTCGGGAGGCAGAGGTGGGCAGATCACCTGAGGTCAGGAGTTTGAGACCAGCCCAACCAACGTGATAAAACCCTGTCTCTACAAAAAAAAAAAAAAAAAAAAAAAAAATTAGCTGGGTTTGGTGGCGGACGCCTGTGATCACAGCTATTCAGAAAGCTGGAGTGGGAGAATCACTGGTACGCGGGAGGCAGAGGTTACAGTGAGCTGAGATCACACCGTTGCACTCCAGCTTGGGAGACAGAGCGAGACTCTGTCTCAAAAAAAAAAAAAAAAAAAGACTCACAGTTGCCAAAAGAAGTGAGCACAATAGTGCTGCTCAGAGTGGCTTCTGGTAAAGAGATCTTGGCCTTAGGGTACTACAAGAGCTCATCTGCACGGCTGGCTACTGGTCTCCTGCTCTGAATAATACTATTTAAGGACTGGAATCTGGAAGGGAAGAGTCTTCCTGCTGCTATTGCCTGGCATGGTTACACCAGTGTCCCCTACTGGCACAGTCTAACATTCCCCTAGCAGGCAAGTGGGAACTGTTGAGTCCAGCGGCAGTACCATAAAACAGGGCAAAGAATGGTGCATTTGGTGCTGAGAGATAATAAACTGATAACTGTACAGCCCACTCTTTGGCTTCTTAGCTTCCACATACACTTTTCTACACACATTTAGACTTCTACTCAACAACAAAACTACTCAAGTTTTCCATCTAACCAGATGTAGCTATCCTTCATACTTGCGAAGTTCTAACCTTCCCAAAATGACAGGACACACTATTCTAAGGGTTATTGTCATTCAAAGTCCCACCAAATACTCTGTTATCTAAAGGCTAAATTGTAAATGTTGCCTTCAGAAACTTGTATGTAAAATATTAAATGAAAGAAAAAGAAGAAAATCACTAATATATTAAAATAAATGCATACATATACCAAGCAAACAGAAAATATGCAAAGCCTCTACAGTCCTTGTTTCTGGAATAGGCCATGAGGCTGTAATTGATATCTATGTCCTTCTTCAATTATCCTATCTATATTTCCCTTACTTTCAGGAAAAATATCAACTGTCTGAGCCTCTTCACCTGATGTAATAACCCAAAACCATGGATAAGATATTCATATTTTATAAAGTTGGTATAAAATCTTTTTCTAATAGATGACACAAATCACATATTTGCATATATAATACATAGACAAATATTTCCCTTCTTTCCTTTTTCCCAAAATGTTATGACATTAACTTCCGATGATCCTAATCTTTTTTGTTTACAAAAGAACACCAAACCTTCTACCTAGTTCATCCTAACATTTTATTTTTTCACTAGTTATAAGGTGAAAGTTTCTCATATAAATGAAGTGGCTTTTATTATAATTACAACAATAAAACTTAGTCCTGTGAAAACACTTCCAGGATTGTTCTCACTAATATCACAATGTACTTTTAATAATTCAATATTTATTATTCTATTTTATATTTAATATTTAATAGTAATGCTTAATATTTTTTCTTTTTTTATTGCATTTTAGGTTTTTGGTACATCTGAAGAACATGCAAGATTGTTGCATAGATACACCTGGCAGTGTGATTTGCTGCCTTCCTCCCCAGCACCTATATCTGGCATTTCTCCTCATGCTATTTCTCCCCAACTCCCTACCCCCCCGCTGTCCCTCCCCTATTTCCCCCCAGCAGACCCCAGTGTGTGATGCTCCCCTCGCTGTGTCCATGTGTTCTCATTGTTCAACACCCGTCTATGAGTGAGAACACGTGGTGTTTGATTTTCTGTTCTTGCATCAGTTTGCTGAGAATGATGGTTTCCAGGTTCATCCATGTCCCTATAAAGGACATGAACCCATCGTTTTTGATTGCTGCATAATATTCCATGGTGTATATGTGCCACATTTCCCTATCCAGTCTATCATCGATGGGCATTTGGGTTGGTATTCCAGGTCTTTGCTATTGTAAACTGTGCTGCAATGAACATTCGTGTGTATGTGTCCTTATAGTAGAACTATTTATAGTCCTTTGGATATATACCCAGTAATGGGATTGCTGGGTCAAATGGAATTTCTATTTCTAAGTCTTTGAGGAGTTGCCACACTGTCTTCCACAATGGTTGAACTAATTTACACTCCCACCAACACTGTAAAAGTGTTCCTATTTCTCCACATCCTCTCCAGCATCTGTTGTCTCCAGATTTTTTAATGATCGCCATTCTAACTGGCATGAGATGGTATCTCAATGTAGTTTTGATTTGGTAATGCTTAATATTTAGGCTGAAATATGATTTATTATATTTATAAATCTATATTTATGCTGAAAATATAATTATCTTACTCGTTTATGAAACACATGATATATTGTCATTCTAAATACCTGTTTCAAACATTATTAAATGTGTCCATTCTAAAAGAGAAAAAACCCAGATTTATTTTAATCGGAGAGTTCTATATTCTATTTTTATGGAGAATTTAGGAAATGAAAGCTCAGTTTATCTCATCAGCCTCATTAATATTTGCTTTTACCCAGATGGAATGCTAATATAGCTTATAACAACTACTGAATCATATTTAGTATATACAATTTTCCAAACAATAGCTAGAGAAAGGATGATTTTATAATTCATATCTCTTAAAATAATTTGTACTTATTTTTATTTTCTTTTAGCATATAAACTTGATAAAAGTCAAAACTATAAGACCAACATAAAGAAATATTATGTACTGAATGTGTCTGCCCCTAAAATTCATATATTGAAGCCCTAAGCCCCAGTATCCTAGAATGTGACTGTAGCAATAGGGCCTTTAAAGAGGTAACTGAAATAAGGTCATATGGGTGAGCTCTAATCCAGTGTGAATAATGTTCTTACATTTTTTAAAAGGAGGTTAGGTGACAGACGTGTGCACATACACCAGAGAAGAAAGACCAGGTGAAGACATAGTGAGAAAGTGACCATCTGTAACCCAAGGAGAGGCCACAGAAGAACCCAGCCAACCCTGTGGACACCTTGATCTTGGGCTTCTAGCCTCCAGAACTGTGAGAAATACATTTCTCTTGTTTAAGGGTCAATCTGTGTTACTTTGTTACGACAGCCATAGCAAACTAGTACAAGGAGTTTTTGACATTTTTCTCAACCTATGTTGAAAATGCCTACACACTGTGAGAAACACAAATGTTTTAAGAAATGATTGTTTCACTCACATTTAGCATATTCATATTTATTGGGGTTGAAGACCACTTTTGTAGATTTTATATTTACTAATAAACAGATGAGAAAATTGAAGATTTTTTTTCCTTTGTGATGGCTAAAATACATCTGATAGTGTTTGTTTGAACTCTAATACATAAAATCCCTCAATAACATGTATATACAGTTTATTTACAGAAAAAGTATTAGTGAAAAACAAGATTTTTTTTTCAGTTCAACTGTGCTATCACAAGAAATACAAAAGCAAAAATAGTGAAACTTATACTGCCTTTAACTGAGAATGTCCCAGTAATTTCCAAACAGGTGGTTATTACCAACTGAACGCCCACTGAAAAATAATAATTTGGGGTCAGAGGATTGATAACTAGAACCGAATAGAGAACAGGGCCCAAGCACCCATGGACCTATCTTCCCATCTGCAGTAGCCAGGATTTTTCTGTTCTTATAAAACAGGAATGGCTCTGGTATTTGTTATTGTTCTGAGGAGTAATTACAGATAATTTTTCTCCAGTAAGAAGTTTTAAAGCTTACACAGCTGCTTTTATCAATTTAAAACAAAAAAAGAAATAAAAACCTGGGGTATTACTTAAAAGAAGATATGTTAGTAAATGAGAGTTTTGTCTGTTCTCTGTGGATTGGAACAAGCTGTATAATCTGTTCCAACCCACTCATCTACATTACTCATCTCTATCACTGAATAATTGAAAGTTAGCCTCACTTTTGGGCACTTAGTGTATTGTTTTCTCATACATTCTTAATACTGTACTGCTAATAAGTTGATAATGTACCCCCTTATATTAGGAATAAATAATTAATTAAAGATGCTAAACTCTGGGAATATGAGCAGTCAGTTTTGCTTTCCTCCCTAAATACTGAGTTCATTACTTTTATTACTTGAGCCCGTGATTAGAGTTAGCCCATTCTCTGGTGAGTATTAAATAAGCATTTGGGTGGAACTCCTGTAAATGAACTAATTAATTTTATCATAAAGGGACCGAGGCAGATTTACAGACATGTTTATTTATAGTACTTGCTAAGAAATATCCCCAACATGTACTTATTGCTGAATATGAAGCAATCTTAGGTTGTCCCTCTACCTTTCACAATTAATTTTAAAAGGATTAACTCCATTCATTCATTCGTTCATTCAGTTAGTCCGCAAATATTTGATAAATGCCTGTGGGAAGATATTATCAACATTAAGTTCCCTAGTAGCAGAGCGTGAGATGGGGATTCTTCTTTTTTTTTTTGAGATTGAGTCTTGCTCTGTTGCCCAGGCTGGAGTACAGTGGCTTAATCTCAGCTCACTGCAACCTCCGCCTCCCAGGTTCAAGCAATTCTCCTGCCTTAGCCTCCCTAGTTGCAATTCTCCTGCCTCAGCCTCCCTAGTTGGCTGGGATTACAGACATGTTCCACCATGCCTGGCTAATTTTTGTATTTTTAGTAGGACGGGGTTTCACTACATTGGCCAGGCTTGTCTCGAACTCCTGGGCTCAAGTGAACTGCCTGCCTTGGCCTCCCAAAGTGCTAGGATTACAGGTGTAAGCCACTGTACCCAACCCAAAATGGGGATTCTTATTTAAGTGATTAATTGGAAAAATGTTCTCAGGAGAAGTTGGGGTGGGAGTCAGGAGAGTACAGGATGAAAAAGCTTAGCAAGAATATAGTCTCATTAGAACACAGCTTTCAGGCTGGTCCCATGAAAGCCCTTTCAGGGAAGAGAGTCACCTTCAGGGTGACCACCTTCAGGGAAGAGGGTCACCTTTTGTGCCTCATGTCAGTCAATTATTTGATGGGGTTATAATCCTTAAAGGTGTGACTGCTCTAGTTTCCTGTTGTACTGAGAAGAGACAAATTCTCCTGAGATGGAGACAGTTGTGAATTGTTTACAGCAAGCACTGACAACAGCTAAGGAATAAGCCAAGGCTAGGGGAGTGGGCACCAACAGTGTCCACTAGATCAGGGGGTCTCCAATTCCCAGGCCATGGACCAATACTGGGCTGCACAGCAGGAGGTGAGTGGCAGGCTTCATCTGTATTTACAGCCACTCCCCGTCGCTCACATTACCTAGCCTGAGTTCTGCCTCCTCTCGATCAGCAGCAGCATTAGATTCTCCTAGGAGTGCAAACCTTATTGGGAATTGCTCATGCAAGGGATCTAGGTTGCCCACTCCTTTTGATAATCTAGTGCCTGGTAATCTGTCACTGTCTCCCATCACCCCCAGATAGAACCATCTAGGTTCAGGAAAACAAGCTCAGGGCATCGACTGATTCTACATTATGGTAAATTGTATAATTGTTTCATTATATTACAATGTAATAATAATAGAAATAAAGTGCACAATAAATGTAATGCGCTTGAATCATACTGCAACCATTCCCACTATTTTGGTCTGTGGAAAAATTGTCTTCCACAAAACCGCTTCCTGGTGTCAATAAGGTTGGGGACCACTCCACTAGATGACTGTGTTAGATATGATAATGACTTACTAACTTTTACAGGTAGAAAGTACCATAGAGATTGTATAAGAAGTTATCATTCCTTTTTCACGTAAGGACAACTGAGGCTCAGAAGCAGCCCTAGAAGCACCAGTTTGGCATAATTTGGATTAAAGCACAAATCTCATTTACAGCAAATATAATTTTTATTATATTGTAATTCCTGTTTACTTCCAGAAACTTTTGATCAATATATAGGTAACAGAAATCTTATCTCTAATGTGTTTCAGAGAACTAAAGGACTAGATAACATATTTGGGACTAAGTGTTGTGATAGGAAAATAATAACCGCTCACGAACAGGTAACTGGATGACTTCTTCCTACAATAAGTTTAAGAATTCAGCATCAAAGTTTATATGAAAATGCAAAAACTAATAATAATAGAGCCCCAAACTGGATATAAGAATAAGAAACAAAAGATCAATTTCTTTCTATCCCAAGTGACAAGGCAGAAAAACCCTAGGGCTGGAATAATGCCTAGAAGTGGAAGAGCTGAAAGAGGTATCTCGTCACCATTTTTTTTTAAACAGCATTAAGTATTTGACCACACTTTATGCAGTAGTATCTTGAAAAAAACTGAGTGGGGATTCTATTTTCAAAGCTTTAGAATTGACATAGACAAAACTAGGAATTTTTCTTTTTTCTTAAAATGTCCTGGCTTTATAGGTATATTTTTTGCTGTCTTTAAGGATTCTATAACTATATCAAATAGCTAAAATATAAGAGTCATAATTTATCTGTTTATATCAGGAATTCTTAACCTGGAGTCCTTGGATGTACATAGGTCTACATGGATAGAATTCAGAGGGTCCTTGAAATTGAATGAGAAAAAAATTACATCTTTATTTTCAGTAACAATTAACTGAAATGTAGAAAATCCTTCAGGTATGAATGCTGGCAAGAATCTTAGTCCCTATGACCTTGCCACCAATAGATATTACAGGTACTTTTCTATCACAGTGAATGCACCAGTGCATTAGATCTCGGTCTTCTTGTCATACACTGGAGCTGGCCAACCAGAATGCAATGCTGAGCCTGCAAATGGTAAAGCTGTATAACTGCATGACAGAAGTTTAACTCAATACATTTGGAGAATTTTTATTTTTACAATGGGCTGAATATTTGTGTCCCATCCAAAAAATGTATATGTTGAAATAATAACCCCCATTGTGATGGTTTTAGGAGGTGGGTCTTTAGGGAGGTAACTAGGTCATGAGGGTTGAGCACTCACGAATGGGAGTAGTGGCCTTATAAAAATACAGGAGAGAATATTCTTCCTCTCTCTCTGTTCTCCACCATGTGAGAATACATGAAGAAGTCAGTGGTCTGCAATGCAGACCAGGACCCTCACCAGAACCTGACCATGCTGGAACCCTGGTCTTGGACTTCCAGCCTCCTGAACTGGGAGAAATATGTTTCTGTTGTTAACATCACTTAGTCTGTGGTAATTTGCTATAGCAGTCCAAACTGACTAAGACAGTATTTCTTGACGGAACCTGTCCATTCTTGTTAAGCCAACTATGGAAACTTTAATTACATTTATGGTAATATATTTTTAAGAATCAGGAAGCCAGATATGGTAGCTTATACCTGTAATCCCAGTGCTTTGGAAGGCCAAACTGGGTGGATTGCCTGAGGCCAGGAGTTTGAGACCAGTCTGACCAACATGGCAAAATCCTATCTCTACCAAAAATACAAAAATTAGCCAGGCTTTGTGGCACACTCCTGTAGTCCCAGATACTTGGGAAGCTGAGTAGGAGGATGGCTTGATCCCAAGAGGCAGAGGCTGCAGTGAGCCATGATCGCATCACTATACTCCAGTCTTGGTAACAGAGCAAGACCCCGTCAAAAAAATAAAAAAAGAATCTAGATTATCAGTAATTGAACTAAAAATACCAAAAGCAGAAGCTAGAAGTCAACTGGCTTTTTACATGACATGCACATTGCCTTATCAAAGTCTATTCTTATTCATGCTTAGCAACAACTGCCTCACACTGATGAATGTTGTAAAAATAAAATTTAACTTTGACTTGCCAATATTTTAAACCTATTGTTATTTAATACATTTTAAAAGCTCATATTTTGCTATCTTATAAAAATACTTTAGGGCTAGACACGGTGGCTCACACATGTAATCCGAGCATTTTGGGAGTCCTAGGTGGGTGGATCACCTGAGATCAGGAGTTCAAGACCAGCCTGGCCAACCTGGTGAAAACCCATCTTTACTAAAACTACAAAAATGGATCGGGCATGGCAGCTCACACCTGTGATCCCAGCACTCTGGGAGGCCAGGGTGGGCAGATCACAAGGTCAGAAATTCGAGACCTGCCTGACCAACATGGTGAAACCCCATCTCTAAAAAATAAAAAAATAAAAATTAGCTGGGCATGGTGGCACACACTTATAATCCCAGTTACTGGGGAGGCTGAAGCAGGAGAATTGCTTGAACCTGGGAGGCAAAGGTTGCAGTGAGCCAAGATCACACCACTGCACTCCAGCCTGGGCATCAGGAGTGAAACTCTTTCTCAAAAAAAAATTGTATTTCTCCACAGAACTGGAAAAAACCACCATGAACTTCATATGGAACCAAAAGAGAGCCCGCATAGCCAAGTCAATTCTAAGCAAAAAGAACACAGCGGGGGGCATCACACTACCGGATTTCAAACTATACTACAAGGCTACAGTAATCAAAACAGCATGGTACTGGTACCAAAACAGAGATATAGACCAATGGAACAAAACAGAGACATCAGAGGCAACACAACACATCTACAACTATACAATCTTTGATAAACCTGACAAAAAACAGCAATGGGGAAAGGATTCCCTGTTTAACAAATGGTGTTGGGAAAACTGTCTAGCCATGTGCAGAAAGCAGAAACTGGACCCCTTCCTGACACCTTACACTAAAATTAACTCCGGATAGATTAAAGACTTAAACATAAGACCTGGCGCGATAAAAACCCTAGAAGGAAATCTAGGCAAAACTATCCAGGACATAGGAGTAGGCAAGGACTTCATGAACAAAACACCAAAAGCATTGGCAACAAAAGCCAAAATAGACAAATGGGACCTAATGAAACTCCACAGCTTCTGCACGGCAAAAGAAGCAGTCACTAGAGTGAATCGGCAACCAACAGAATGGGAAAAAATTTTTGCAGTTTACCCATCTGACAAAGGGCTGATATCCAGAATTGACAAAGAACTCAAACAGATTTACAGGAAAAAAACAAGCCCATTCAAAAGTGGGCAAAGGATATGAACAGACACTTTACGAAAGAAGACATATATGAGGCCAACAATCATATGAAAAAATGCTCATCGTCACTGGTCATCAGAGAGATGCAAATCAAAACCACACTGAGATACCATCTCACGCCAGTTAGAATGGCGATCATTAAAAAATCTGGAGACAACAGATGCTGGAGAGGATGTGGAGAAAAAGGAACACTTTTACACTGTTGGTGGGAGTGTAAATTAGTTCAACCATTGTGGAAGACAGTGTGGCGATTCCTCAAGGCCTTAGAAATAGAAATTCCATTTGACCCAGCAATCCCATTACTGGGTATATATCCAAAAGACTATAAATCATTCTACTATAAGGACACATGTACACGAATGTTCATTGCAGCACTGTTTACAATAGCAAAGACCTGGAATCAACCCAAATGCCCATTGATGATAGACTGGATTAGGAAAATGTGGCACATATACACCATGGAATATTATGCAGCAATCAGAAATGATGAGTTTGTGTCGTTTGTAGGGACATGGATGAATCTGGAGAACGTCATCCTCAGCAAACTGACACAAGAACAGAAAATGAAACACTGCATATTCTCACTCATAGGTGGGTGATGAAAAATGAGAACACATGGACACAGAAAGGGGAGTACTAAACACTGGGGTCTATTGGGGGGAAAAGGGGAGGGCCAGTGGGAGGGGGAGGTGGAGAGGGATAGCCTGAGGAGAAATGCCAATGTGGGTGAAGGGGAGAAGCAAAGCAAAGCACACTGCCATGTGCGTACCTACGCAACTGTCTTGCATGCTCTGCTCATGTACCCCAAAACCTAAAATCCAATAAAAAATTAAAAAAAAAAAAGAGTAGAAAAGTGAAAAAAAAAATTGTAGTTTTTTCAACTGATTTTTCTTGTAATCTTATATGTTTCTTATATATTTCACATATATATTTCAAACATTTTCTTAATAGGGGCACATTGGCTTTAGCAGACTGCCATGATATAAAAGAAAATTAAGAAACCCTGGTTAAGTATAAATTATTTTCTATCTGTGTAAATAATGACATTCACTGGCCTTTGCTTTTATGTTTTCACATAAATGATTCTATTATTTTCAACCCAATTTTTCCCTATTTTTATACCTTTAACAAAATATATATTATAAAATTTACCCATTTCTTGTATAAAATTCTATAATTGTAATAACTTTATCAAGAGGTACAACCATTACCATAAGTCACCTTTAGAACATTTTCATCTCTGCAGCCAGATTGTGCATGCCCATTTATGGGCTTTACCTCATTATTAGGCATATTGAAATTGTATTCCATCTAGGATATTATAAAAGTGAGTCTATAATAAAAATTCTGGAACAGTGCTGACACTTACTATAGCATGACATTTTAGAAACAAAAATAATTTAAAAATACTAATTCTAGGTTAATGGTTACAAACCTGCAGTTAGAAGAAACATGTTCAGTGTTTGATAGTATGGTAGTTTGACTATAATTAACAACAATAAACTGTATGTTTCAAAATATCTAGAAGATTTGAAATATTTCTAAACACAAAATATATGATAAATGTTCAAGGTGGTGGATATCCTAAATACCTTGAATTGATCATTATACATTCTATGCATGTATCAAAATATTACACGTGTACACTATAAATATGTACAAATATTATGTATAAATAAAATCTAAAAATACTCATTCTAATTGATTCAGGCAGGACTCATCAATGGATACAAAAACTAGTGTGAAAGTGTTTGAGGAGTAACTGGTTAGTTACATAGTCTCAAAATATCTTTCCATGAGGCATTTATTAATTATAATGGGTAAAATAATGTTAAAGTGCAGAAACATGACAGGCATGAACTTAGCCAAATGGTCAAGGTTAGCATCACCAATAATAGGACAAATTAACAACAAATGCCATCTAAGATGGTGTACTGAGAAGACCACAGCATCACTTCTGTGGTGTTCCTGCCAAAAATATGTAACTTGCATCTAATCAGGAGAAAACATCAGACAAACCCCAATGTGAAGAATAGTGTGTAAAATAATTGTCCCATACTCTAAAAAACATCAGCTTAAGTGGGCACCATGACTCATGCCTGTAATCCGAGCAGTTTGGTGAGGCCAGGATGGGAGGACCACTTGAGCCCAGGAGTTTAAGACCAGCTTGGGCAACATGGCAAGATCTTGTCTCTACAAAAAAAAATTTTTTTAATTAGCCAGGCATGATCACACCTGCCTGTGGTTCCAGCTACTGGGCAACACCATGAGATTAAAAAAAAAAAAAAACTGCTGGGCGCAGTTGCTCATTCCTGTAATCCCAACACTTTGGGAGGCAGGCGGATCACCAGGTCAAGAGATTGAGACCATACTGGCCAACATGAAACCCTGTCTCTACTAAAAATACAAAAATTAGCTGGGTGTGGTGGCACGTGTCTGTGGTCCCAGCTACTCGGGAGGCTGAGACAGGAGAATTGCTTCAACCTGGGAGGTGGAGGTTGCAGTGAGCCAAGATGGTGCACTACACTCCTGCCTGGCAACAGAGTGAGACTCCATCTCAAAAAAAAAAAAAAGCCAGCTTCATGAAATACACAAAAGACTTTCTATAAAGAAAGCCTCAGGAATTCCATAATATTGGCAAGTAAAGAAATAAAGACTGTATACTAAGTAATAGTATTATATGAGAGTTAATTTTCTAATTTTTATAATTACACTGTGATGTAAGAAAATGTTCTTGGTTTTAGGCAATACACACTGAAGTGTACAGCAGGAAAAAGTCATTCTACCTACAATTTATCTTTTAAAAAATAAATTTTATGGTATTTATTTAAGAGTTACAACATGTTATGGTATACATATAGTAAGTAAAATGGTTACTTTGATGAATCTGATTAACATATCTATTATCTCACATAGTTTCTGTTTTCATGGTAAGAGCAGCTAAGATCTACTTAGTTAAAAAATTATAATACAGCCGGGCGTGGTGGCTCATGCCTGTAATCCCAGCACTTTGGGAGGCCAAGGCGGGCGGATCACAAGGTCAGGAGATCGCGACCATCCTGGCCAACATGGTGAAACCCTGTGTCTACTAAAAAACCCTGTCTCTACTAAAAGTTAGCTGGGCGTGGTGGCGCGCACCTGTAGGCCCAGCTACTCAGGAGGCTGAGGCAGGAGAATTGCTTGAACCCGGGAGGTGGAGGTTGCAGTGAGCCGAGATCGCACCACTGCACTCCAGCCTGGCACGTGGCAACAGCGAGAGACTCTGTCTCAAAAAAAAAAGAAAGAAAAAAATTTATAATGCAATATAATTTTATTGACTTCACTCCTCATGTTGTACATTAGATCTCTAGACTTGTTCATCCTACGTATCTTCTGTTTGGTATCTTCTGACATACATCTCCCCATTTCTTCTTCACTTTGCCTCCCATGCCGTGGTAACTACTGTTTCATTTTCTAGCTGTGTGTATTTGAGGTCTTTTTTTTTTTTTTTCTTTTTTTTTGAGATGGAGTCTGCTCTGTCGCCCAGGCTGGAGTGCAGTGGCGCAATCTTGGCTCTGCAACCTCTGCCTCCCATGTTCAAGTGATTTTTCTGCCTCAGTCTCCCGAGTAGCTGGGACTACAGGTGTGCGCCACCATGCATGGCTAATTTTTTGTATTTTCAGTACAGACGGGTTTTCACCATGTTAGCCAGGATGGTCTTGATCACCTCACCTCATGATCTGCCCACCTCAGCCTCCCAAGGTGATGGGATTACCAGCGTGAGGCACTGTGCCTGGCCTGAGGTCTTTTTTAAAAAAAATTCCACATGTAAGTGAGGTCATAAAATATTTACTTAACATAATGTTGTTTATGCTTACTTACTTAACATAATGTTCTTCAGGTTGTTCCAAATTGTGGAAAGTGGTAGGCTCTCCCTTTTTTAAAGCCAAATAATATTCCTGTATGTGTGTGTGCATGCATGTGTGTGTATGCATACATATACACACACATTTTTGTTATCTATTCATTTGTCAATAGACACATAGATTGTTTTCATATCTTGACCATTGCAACTAATGCTGCCATAAACATTAGAGTGCAGGTATCTTTATGAGATGGTGATGTCATCTCCTTTGGGTGTATACACAGAAGAGGAATTGCTTGGTCATATGGTAGTTCTATTTTTATTTAGGAACCTCTCACTGTTTTTTGTAATGGCTTTGCCAATCTTCATTCCCACCAACTGTGTGCCAGGGTTTCCTTTTGTTCATACCCTTATTATCTCTTGTCTTTTTGATAACAGCCATCTTTATGGGTGTGAGGTGATAACACATAGTAGTTTCAATTTGTATTTCCTTTATTATTAGTAGGGTTGAGCACCTATTGGCCATTTTTGTGTCTTCTTTGGAAAAATGTCTATAACTTACTTTTAAATGGCTAAGAAGATATATTTGTGTGTGTGTGTGTGTGTGTGTGTGTGTGTGTGTTTAGAGAGAGAGAGAAGGAGGAGAAGGAGAAGAAATAAAAGTTAACATTTGGGGAATTTGGATAAAGATTCTTCTGGAATTCTTTGTACAGTTCTTGAAACTTCTGTAAGTATGAAATTATGTTAACTGAGAAAAAAATGCAGTTAGTCTTAAGTGTACCCACTGTCATACTGAACACTGTGAGTTCTGATATCTCAATTTATATTCTACTATCAATTTTCTTTAGCTACTGGGGTAAGTTTTCTCCGTAGACTTTTTTTTGATGTGCCCCTGTTTTGCTTCTTTATTTGAGTATTTTGCTCTCTGTTTTGTTTATTATTTCCCTAGGGCATATGATGCTGAGTTTCAAACATATGGCCATTTTTATTTTCTGCCAATCACCTACAAAAAAATGCTAAGAAAGACCAATCGTTGTGATAAACTAAAATAAGGTATGGAAAATGTGGAAAAGAATGAGTCATGTATTTTGGGAGTCAGCAGCTTTGGTTGGCTACTGATTCAATTCATGACCTTGGAAAAAACCACGTCATTGCTTTGTGCCCTATTCTCCTCATAATCTTTTCCCGAGAGCTTATATTACAGGGTGTTGACAGGATTAACTTATGATTGTGCATCTCTCTGAATCTTCATGATTTAGGTATTAAAGTAGTTGCCACAAATAAATATCACTAAAAATAGTGTGATTATGCAAATCCGCTTCTTGGTATTTCAGTGGTTGTTTTAGAACTGTAAAGGCTTTTCAGAAAATTCAGAGTATTACCAGCATTTGGCTTGTGGTATATTTTTCTCCTGTGGATAATGTATCATTGAATATTATTAAAGACAACAGAAAATCATACAAGGAATGTATTAAATCTCCAACATGTTTCCTAGTTTGCCTTTTCGTTTCTAGACTGGAAGTGCCTAAATTATAATTTTTTTCTTCTAAGTTTTTACCCTCTGCATCAGGCATACTATTTTTGCCTTCCTGCCATCTATTCACCTTTTTCTGGCATCAGCATGCTGAGTTTCTTTTAGGGAACCATGCCTCTTCCAACTTAGTTGATCTGATATAATTGGGACTGACCCAGGGGGATGGGGGTCCATGAAACGGGTATGACCAATGAAAGCAGCACATGGCCTATCTAAAGAAATGAAATGTGATACCAAGAGTCATGAGTCCCACTCATAACTCATACCAAAATTATTAAGAAATTGGTGATCTCTTTCCACTGGGATTGCTAAACTGAAAAAATGGAAGCCTGGTCTTTCTAGCAGCTGTCTCCCTAACATGAGAAAGGAATATGTCTAAACCTGTTTCGAACCCTGTTGAAAGCAGAGATGAGGAATAAAAGGAAGCAGTTTCCTTTTATTTAATGATTATTTAAACACCTTGATTTGGGTATGCCTGTATAGAGATAACTGAGGTTTGCTAATATTTCTTTCTTCTCTTCTGCCCTCCTGCCTCCTCCTCTGTCTCCCTCTCTTTTCACTTAAGTTTGTTAATGGAGCTCTGACTAAAATCATTTGGTGTGTGTGGTAGAGATAGCTCGTTGCTTATTCAATTCCATTTTCCCCTTTATTCTCAGTAACATAAGTTTTATTCAAGATGTCAATGGTCCCCACTTTAAAAATGCACTTTACAGCCTCTTTCATAGATAGGCATGACCATGTAACTAGATACAGGCCAAAGAGATATAAGCAGAAGTTATAGGATGGGATTTATTAGAAAGCTCTTATTAACAGAAGCCCAGATGAGTCCATTTGCTCCTTGCCCTTCTTCTTATTTCTGCCTGGAATGAACATATAATGGTTGCGTCATGGGATCCTTAAGGTGTCGCTGCAGCAGCCAGAAACCTCTGTGGCTAGCAGTGCCTTCTGCCTGAATATTACTTGTGCCCATTGGGCTCATCCACCCACTCGGCCTGGCAGGCTGCTCTCAGCTCGCACTACCAGCCCAGATCCCACATCTGACAAGTGTGAGCCAGGCACAGAGTGGCAAGGGGTGTGTGGGCGAGCAAGTGTGGGGTTTAGCCACTCTGCACACCCAGGAACATTGGCTGCTGCAGCAGGGCAGGCAGCTCCAGGCACTGGCATAGGTGCCAGCTCTGTGCAAGGCTGCAGCTGGATGAAACACTGCACATGGCTTTTGCAGCAGGCACCTGCTTCTGGACAAGGGGAACACAGTGGCACCTGGAAACTTGGAGATGCCAGGAACCACAGAACCCCAAAGAGGGGTTGTCACAGCCCTGGCTCAGAGAAACCCTAGGTCTGGGCTCCCCAAAGGGCCACAGCTCTGCTCTTCTCTCTTCTCTCCTCATCACCCACAACATGGTGAGAGGAGGGGCATGTTTCAGCTCTGTTTGTATTACAGCTCTTTTAATCCTGCCGTTAACGGTTCCCTAGTTCTTGTCTGCCTTCAGGAAGAATTAGGTATGCAGACAGCTGGAGAATGAGCAAGGCAAAAAGGTGCTTTACTCCCTGCCAAAACAGCTCAGTGGAGACCCTCAGTGGATAGCTCCTCTCCACAGGCAGGTTGTTCCATCATCTGCCAACTCTGGTGTAGTCCGAAGTTTGTATGGGCTTCGGAGGGGAAAAAGTGCATGCTAATTGGTCCATAGGTGGGCATGTACCATAAATTCTCACTCCAGTTCACAGAAGTCGCAGCCAGGCCCCCAGGCTTCAGACCATCCCTGGCTTGAAAATAGGGCTTCACCAGGAACCTGCCCCTTTCCTCCCAGGAGCCTGCCCTCCTCCTGCTGCTGTCAACCTGCCATCCATGAACAGCAGATGCTGTTCATGCTTAGGGGTGCCTACAGCCCATACTGAGCTGCCCGTAACCCTCTTCCTTTCATGCTTGTAGGAGCCCAAAGTCCAGAGGAAGCCAGAATGGCAGGGGCCTGGTATCAGCACTGCTCAAAGTGCACACACATGCAGCCAAGTCACGATAATACCTGGGCTAGGTCACAACCTTGCTCCAAAATTGGAGCAGGCACCAGGAGTGGGGAAAGGCCAGGCAGCAGGAGCAGGCACTTCCAAGCCTGTGAGGGTAGAGGAGCTTCCCACCCCCAAGAGTGCAGAGATACCCAGGTCCACAGCTGCACTGGGGAGCACAAAGCTCCCACCCTGCTGACTCACAAGTGGGTGGGGCTTCTGCATGTTGCTGGCTCCTGCCAGCTCTGGGGAGCCTGCAGCCATGGCTGCGCCTCCCCTACTCCAGCCAGCGTCATGGCAGCAGCCACTCCAGCTGGGCCACCACTGCCATCAGTTGCAATTCCACTCGCCATCTTATGACCTTGAAGATGAAAGGCATGTATTAAGAAAGGCATGGTAGAAAGATAGAAAGGCCTAAATTTCTATTATCTTCATGGAACTCCATATTCACCCATTTCTGAACTTTTTAAATGTAAAATAATAAACTATTAGGCATTTAAGTCATTGTAGTTAGGTCTCTTTCTAGTAGCTGACAAAATTTCTAGCTAATGTGATACCTCCCTGCAATCAGACATCAGTGGTACCTCCTGAAATACTTTGGTTGATATCATGTAGCTGTAATATAAGGAAAAATTGTATAAGAATATCTTTACTTAGGATGATAGGCATTTCTTTTTATTTTTTTCTTCATTTATGAATTGTAGGTGAAAAGCAATCAATAATGCTGGCCACTACTACAACTTTTTAATCTCATTTTTTCCATATTCTGACAAAAAATTTGGATAGGTCAATTTAGAATCACAGCAGCTTAGAATCACAAAACTTTGCCAAAATGAGCTTGTAGATATCCTTAGCTTTTGACCTGGTTATGTTATTATTGTCCCATTTCAGGCCATTATCATTTAGCCAGTTACTTGGGGCTTCCTGTATCTAATCTTTTTCACTAAACTCCATTATCTACACTGACATCAGAATAACCATTCAATATACATTCTGATTTTTAAAATTGCTTAATAAACAAAACCTGAATGAACTGGAGAGTAACTAAAATCAGGAAGAAGCTAGATATAAGTCAACTTTTAAGGAAAAAAGTGGCAACAGATGAGGTACAGCACTAGAAAGAAATGAGCTATCAAGTCATCGAAAGACATAGAGAAACCTTAAATGCATATTACTAAGTGAGAGAAGCCAATCTGACAAGGCTATATACTGTATGATTCCAAATATATGACTCTCTGAGACAGGCAAAATTAGAGACAGCAAAAAAGATCAATGGTTGCCAAAAGCTGCAGAGAGGGAAAGATAAATTGACAGAACACAGAAGATTTTTAGAGCAGTGAAACTATTCTGTATGATACTACAATGGTGAATAGATGTCATTATATATTTGTCAAAATCCATAGAATGTACAACACCAAAAGTGAGTTCTAGTGTAAACTATACATTTTGGATGATAACAATGTGTCAGTATAAGTTCAATTATAACAAATATTCCGATGTTGTGTGAATGTCCATAGTTGGGGAGATCGTGTATGTGTGGGGACAGGAGTATATGTAAGTCTGAACTTTCTGATCAATTCTGCTGTAAAAAATAAAGTTTATTAATTTAAAAATTCTATAATCTTCCAAGAAATATGATAGAATCCAAAGTCTCTACAATGTGATTTTTATAACACATAGAAAATTACTACATATGGCCCATTCTTATAAGAAAAGACAATGAAGACCAACCATGTGATGATTCAGATGTTGGGATTAGCAGAGGATTTTAAAGCAGCTATTATGCTGTGCTCAAGGATATAAGAGAACATATGCTCATAGTGATTGAAAAAAGGAAATATCAGAGAAAAAAACTAAAAAATAATATCTGCAATTAAAAAAATAATGGTGTGGGCTTAACAGCCATTTAGAGATTATGAAAGAGTCACTTAACTTGAGGATACAGCAATCAAAATTATCTACTAACGATGGAAATTAAACTAAAAAAAATCCCTTGGGGTCCTGTGAGACAATTAAAAAAAAATCTAATATACATAAATTAGGTTACTAGAAAGAGGAGCAAGTGGGGTATAAACCCAAAAAAACATTGGACTTAATCATTTGTTAAAAACATAAATGACCTCAATAAACTCGGTATTGATGGAACGTATCTCAAAGTAATAAAAGCTATTTATGACAAACCAACAGCCAATATCATACTGAATGGGCAAAAACTGGAAGCATTCCCTTTGAAATCTGGCACTAGACAAGGATGCCCTCTCTCACCACTCCTATTCAATATAGTACTGGAAGTTCTAGCCAGAGCAATCAGGCAAGAAAAAGAAATAAAGGGTATTCAAATAGGAAAGGTGGAAGCCAAATTGTCTCTATTTGCAGACGACATGATAGTATACCTAGAAGACCCCATCGCCTCAGCCCAAAAACTCCTGAAACTGATAAACAACTTCAGCGAAGTCTCAGGATATAAAATCAATGTGCAAAAATCACAAGCATTCGTCTACACCAATAACAGACTTAAAGAAAGCCAAATCAAGAGCGAACTGCCATTCGCAATTGCTACAAAAAGAATAAAATACTTTGGAATACAACTCACAAGGAATGTAAGAGACCTCTTCAAGGAGAACTACAAACCACTGCTCAACGAAATCAGAGAGGACACAAACAGATGGAGAAACATTCCATGTTCATGGTTAGGAAGAATTAATATCGTGAAAATGGCTATACTGCCCAAAGTAATTTACAGAATCAACGCTATCCCCATCAAGCTACCATTGACTTTCTTCACAGAACTGGAAAAAACCACCATGAACTTCATATGGAACCAAAAGAGAGCCCGCATAGCCAAGTCAATTCTAAGCAAAAAGAACACAGCGGGGGGCATCACACTACCGGATTTCAAACTATACTACAAGGCTACAGTAATCAAAACAGCATGGTACTGGTACCAAAACAGAGATATAGACCAATGGAACAAAACAGAGGCACCGGAGGCAACACAACATACATACAACTATACAATCTTTGATAAACCTGACAAAAACAAGCAATGGGGCAAGGATTCCATGTTTAACAAATGGTGTTGGGAAAACTGGCTAGCCATGTGCAGAAAGCAGAAACTGGACCCCTTCCTGACACCTTACACTAAAATTAACTCCAGTGGATTAAAGACTCAAACATAAGACCTGGCACCATAAAAACCCTAGAAGGAAATCTAGGCAAAACTATCCAGGACATAGGAGTAGGCAAGGACTTCATGAACAAAACACCAAAAGCATTGGCAACAAAAGCCAAAATAGACAAATGGGACCTAATGAAACTCCACAGCTTCTGCACGGCAAAAGAAACAGTCACTAGAGTGGATCGGCAACCAACAGAATGGGAAAAAATTTTCGCAGTCTACCCATCTGACAAAGGGCTGATATCCAGAATTTACAAACAACTCAAGCAGATTTACAGGAAAAAAACAAACAAGCCCATTCAAAAGTGGGCAAAGGATATGAACAGATACTTTACGAAAGAAGACATATATGAGGCCAACAATCATATGAAAAAATGCTCATCGTCACTGGTCATCAGAGAGATGCAAATCAAAACCACATTGAGATACTATCTCACGCCAGTTAGAATGGCAATCATTAAAAAATCTGGAGACAACAGATGCTGGAGAGGATGTGGAGAAAAAGGAACACTTTTACACTGTTGGTGGGAGTGTAAATTAGTTCAACCATTGTGGAAGACAGTGTGGCGATTCCTCAAGGCCTTAGAAATAGAAATTCCATTTGACCCAGCAATCCCATTACTGGGTATATATCCAAAAGACTATAAATCATTCTACTATAAGGACACATGTACACGAATGTTCATTGCAGCACTGTTTACAATAGCAAAGACCTGGAATCAACCCAAATGCCCATTGACAATAGACTGGATTGGAAAAATGTGGCACATATACACCATGGAATATTATGCAGCAATCAGAAATGATGAGTTTGTGTCGTTTGTAGGGACGTGGATGAATCTGGAGAACATCATCCTCAGCAAACTGACACAAGAACAGAAAATGAAACACCGCATATTCTCACTCATAGGTGGGTGATGAAAAATGAGAACACATGGACACAGAAAGGGGAGTACTAAACACTGGGGTCTATTGGGGGGAAAAGGGGAGGGCCAGTGGGAGGGGGAGGTGGGGAGGGATAGCCTGGGGAGAAATGCCAAATGTGGGTGAAGGGGAGAAGAAAAGCAAAGCACACTGCCATGTGTGTAGCTACGCAACTGTCTTGCATGCTCTGCTCATGTACCCCAAAACCTGTAATCCAATAAAAAATTAAAAAAAAAAGAAAAAAAAAAAGAATTAAAAAAAAAAACATAAATGAACGAAATCAAGAACCTCAGACAATCCAACTAGAAAAATATGAAGAAAATAATATAATCAAATTGCTGCAAATCAAAGAGAAAGATATTGAATGCAGTCAGAGTAAAATGACACACCACATACAGAAGAACCATGATATGAGTGACTGCCAACTTTTCTTCAAAAACAATTGAGACCCAAAAGACAGTGGTACAACATTTTTAAAGGGCTGAAAGAAAAGTACTGTAAATCTATGAACTTATATCCATGGAAAAGATCCTTCAAAAATAAGAAATACACATATTTTTACATAAATATAAGCTAAACTTTGCTGCAAAGAAATAAAAATGTGTATCTGGAAATAGACATGTACAAGAATGCCTGTAGCAGCTTTATTCTTAATCCTTTAAACAAAACAGTATCAAAAAGAGCATGGATAAAATGTTGGTATATTCATGCAATGGAATACTACTCAAAAATAAAAATGAATGCGATACAGATATATACAACAACATGGATAAATCTCTAAAACAATGCTGAGTGAAAGAAAGCTTATGCAAAAGAGTACATGCTCTATGATTCTATTTACATAGTGCTAGAACAGTGGTTGTCTCTGGGTGGAGGGGTGGGCATTCACTCTGAAAAGAACATGAGGCAACTTTGTGGTGATGGTATTTTTCTATATTTTCTTTCTCAGGTTAGTCATTTGTTCAAACTCATGGAATAGTGCACTTAAGATCTGTGCATGTCACTATATGTAAATTTTATAAAGACATACTGTAAACAAATAAGGAACTCATGTTAATGACAACAACAAAACTATTCTACTACATATCATAGTGACTTATTCACTCTTTTGTCACACTTATTAAATGTAATGTGCTCAGCTAAACATTCCATTACCATGGAAGTTTATCGATGATAAAGTGGATATTGGATAAATTGCATTTGTGTCACAGAGAGTAAGTTGGTAGGTAGATTTCTAATTACGAACTCAATCCTTTAGCCAGTTCTAATTCTATTCAGAATTCTAATTTTTCCTTATTAGTTTTTCTAGGAAATTGTCCTTTTCACCTAAATTTTCAAATATCTTGGCATGAGGTAAGATTCTTTTTATGCTGTTTTAAATCTCTATTGTATTTATAGCAAGGTAATTTTTTAAACTAGGAGGCAATCCTGGTTGGAACACATTTTCTCTGTTGGAATTCCATTGTGTCCTGATTTTCAAATGTTGGAAGTATCCAGGCCAGATGTATCACCAACCTAGTTTTAGCTTAGTTTTTTGGAATGAGTTTTCATAATACATACACACAAATAGTATAAATAAAGACTAAAAACCTACATAAGTAAAGGCTTGAGGTTTCTACTTATGAGATGTTCCCCCCTCCCAACCATGACTGGCAGAAGCCTCAGCTTGTGGCTCTGATTTGAATTTTCTTTTTCATTTCTGTTACTATTTGGATAGTATTTTCTTTGTTGCAAGCTTAACTAGGATTTTTCTTTCTTTTTTTTTTTTTGAGAATGAGTCTACTCTGTCACCCAGGCTGGAGTGCAGTGGTGTGATCTTGGCTAACTGCAACCTCTGCCTCCCAGGATCAAGCGATTCTCCTGCCTCAGCCTCTCAACTAGCTGGGACTACAGGCATGTGCCACCATGCTCAGCTAATTTTTTGCATTTTTAGTAGAGACGGGGTTTCACTGTGTTAGCCAGGATGGTCTTGATCTCCTGACCTTGTGATCTACCTGCCTCAGCCTCCCAAAGTGCTGGGATTACAGGCGTGAGCCACCGCATCTGGCCTTAACTAGGATTTTAAAACAATTTTCTCAAGCAATTCCAAGAAGAAACATTTCTAGCATTAATAGTTATAGGAATAAAAATGAAAACAAGTGAATCATGTGTCTTACTCAAAAGATTGACAAGGAATTACAAAATAAGCAAAGGAAAGCAAAAGAAAGGAATTAACACAGATAAAGACAAAATTTAGTGAGAAATCTAAAGGAAAAAGTAGAGCTCAAGAATACAATTATAGAGTTAGTAATTTGAAAAATCAGTTAAATAAACTAGCTAAGATAATCAAGAAAAAGAATACAAAATAAAGAGGAAAATAAGAAACAGAAGAACTTAGAATCATGAGACTAGCTTGCTTAAAACTGCACCAAAATATTAGAAAAACTAAAATAGAAGTATAATTTTCTAGAAAAATTATTGATGAAAGCTAAACTCTGAAGACAGCAAACTTTTAAAGAGATCAACTACTGTAGGAGAAATAGAGTAAGTAAAGACCTAACTCTTCAAAAGGCCCAGATCCAGACAGCTCTAGGGGAATGTAACTAAACCTTTCAAGATCATATAATTCCAGTGCTGCTTTAAAATGTTCCAGAGCAAGAGGAAAAAAAAATTGCTGAGTTCACTTTTATAAAGTGAGTAAATAGTGATTCACTATCTGAAAAACATGCAGAGAAACCTGTATACTGATCTATTTGAATATTGGTGCAAAAAATATTAAACACATGATATCAGAGAACCCAGCATGGCAATAAAAAAATAAACTATCACGATTTGGGATTTATTTCAATAATGCAGGAAAACTTCAATATTAGAGTTGTCAACCTAAATAACACAGAGAGAGGCTCTCTTTATAAAATGATATTTGTTTGTGAATGGATATTGCAATGGGAATACATGTGCCACAGTAAACTATGTGTATATTCAAGGAGTTAACAAAAGGAAAAGTTTTTTTTTTTTAAGGAAAAATGAGGAGGATTAAGTAATTGTTTTGAGATAGTTATCTTTGGCTACAAGGATCAATAACAAGAGTGACACCAGTCTGAGACTGGATAGGCAGTTGCTAGGCAGACGACCTCGAAAAAGGATTTTTTTGTGTGTAAGGCTGCAATGCCCTTTGTGCAAGGTTGTGGTTTTTGCAGTCTTTTGTGATAGTTCTTGTTACTGTTTTCAGGCATTCATGCATGACAACCCTCCCTTCATGGCCTTCCCTGGCTCCATTTGTCAGGATTTTTAACATAAATAACTCCATTTTGATTCTGACAACTTTCACAGATCTTTATTAGTACATATAGTAATATTAATACATACACAGTGAAAATCATATAATCCTGAATCATATAATGACCTCCACAGATGGTGAACAGGCATTTGGCAAAATTCAACAACTACTTATTATTGAAAAAATTTTAATGAAATATAAATACATTGATATTTCGCCGGGCGCGGTGGCTCTTTGGGAGGCCGAGGCGGGTGGATCACGAGGTCAAGAGATCGAGACCATCCTGGTCAACATGGTGAAACCCCGTCTCTACTAAAAATACAAAAAATTAGCTGGGCATGGTGGCGTGTGCCTGTAATCCCAGCTACTCAGGAGGCTGAGGCTGGAGAATTGCCTGAACCCAGGAGGAGGAGGTTGCAGTGAGCCGAGATCGCACCATTGCACTCCAGCCTGGGTAACAAGAGCGAAACTCCGTCTCAAAAAAAAAAAAAAAACATTGATATTTCTTTTCAATGAAAATTATACCTATATATGTCCAAAAGTTAGCATCATAATTATGATCAAACTTTACAAGCATTTCTCACTAAAGCCAGGGACAAGACAAGTCTGCAAACTCTCATTGCTATAATTATTATTGTAGTCTAGCTACTGAAAAAAGAAATAATGCAAGAGAAATAAAGTTGAGATACAAAATTGGAAAGAATTTAAAGCTATCACTCTTAGTATTACTATTAGTACGTAGAAAATTTAAAAATAGAAAAATTCAGGAGGGTAGTGAGGTAGAAAATAAAGAGCTTTCTCATATACATAATATATAATTTTAAAAATCCAATTTATAATAGGAACAAAAAATTAAAATGAAAAAGTGCAATATAAACAACTGTAAACTGCTTCTGAAAGCCATTTAAAAATCGAAAAGCAAGAATTAGTATTATATATATACGTTTTTACAAATTTTATTTAAAATATTTATGAAAAGCAAATAACAAATAACTTTGTTTTCAATACACAGCTTGATCCTAAAACTCATATGGAAAATTAAACAGTCCAATAGCCAGGAAAACTCTGAAAAGGAAAAGCAATGAGGAGGGTCCAGAATTACAGAGTAATAAAACATATTATTTGGCACCAATAATCAGAGTAAAAAGTAAATAAATAGAATCAAAATCATAAGAAAATTTACTATTTGACATAGGTGGTAATGGAACATTTTGGTAACCATTTGGAAAAACAGAATTGGATCCTTAACTCACACTGTACTTTGTGAGTAAAGTCCAAATCTAAATATTTCAATGAAAAATTTAAAAAACATGAAAATACTAGAAGAAAACATGGGAAAATTCTTTATACTATAGGAGTGGGGTTGGCTTTTCTATCATCCCCAAATCTAAAAGGCATTAAGGAAAATTGATAAATTTGGCTACATAAATATGAAAACTTTTTCATGCCAAATAAATACCATAAGACAAATGACTAAACAAAGTGTCAACACATATCACAAAGGGTAATCTCCCTACTCAATAAAGGTCTTCTGCAAATTTACTAGGAAAGTATCCCAAAAGTGAGCAAAAAATATGAGCAGAAAGTTAACAGAAAGGAAATATAAATGGCTTTGACACATTTAAAAGATGTTCAATTCATAATAAGAATAGTACATTGTACTTAGAGGATACATATTTTATCTATCAGACTGGCAAACATCAAAAGTTAGATAAGACTCAGTTGGAAATATTGTGAGGAAATAGACATATTGCTCCTGAGGGAATATAAGTAGCTAGACCTTTCATAGTAAGTAATTTGGCAATATCCATCATTATTACAAATGCTTATGTTCCTTTACCTAGCAATCCCACTTTTGGGACTTTATCTTTCAGACACATAGTCTTCACATGTAGAAAATGGCAAATATATATAAGGTCATTTTGAAGAAATTGAAAATGATTGGAAACAACTCAAACAATTTATTAAATGAGAATGGCTAAATTAATTATTATGTATTTTTTTTTTTTTTTTTTTTTGAGACGGAGTTTCACTCTTGTTACCCAGGCTGGAGTGCAATGGCACGATCTCGGCTCACTGCAACCTCCGCCTCCTGAGTTCAAGCGATTCTCCTGCCTCAGCCTCCCAAGTAGCTGGGACTACAGGCGCGTGCCACCATGCCCAGCTAATTTTTGTATTTTTAGTAGACATGGGGTTTCACCATGGTGACCAGGATGGTCTCCATCTCTTGACCTTGTGATCCACCCGTCTCGGCCTCCCAAAGTGCTGGGATTATAGGCATGACCCACCGCGCCCGACCTATTATGTATTCTTATAGTTTGCTTGCTGTAAACTACACATATCTAAAAAAAGGTGTAAAGCCTCTACTGTAGACATACGCAAAGGTTTCCAAGATATGTTAGTAAAGAGAGCAAGATACAGAATAATGTGTATGATATGCTATTTTTGCATAAGAAAAAACAAATTAGAATAAGATTTATTTTCCTATATGTCTGTATATTCATAAAGAAATTCTGAAAGTATACATAAGAAACTAATAATGGTGTTTATCTGTGTCTGTGGAGGGCCTGAAAATTGAGTGAATGGGAATATGTTTAAATTATGTATTTAATTTTATGTGTAAGAATTAAATTTGAAGTGTGTCATCTTTGTCATTTTTTATATATTATGTTTTATGCTTGTAGCTGGAAGGTTTCCATTTTAGTTTACTCCAGAAATCTGTTACAAAAATTTGTTTTTGAAGTAAAGGCTATTAGGAAAATAAATTGAATAGCTGAGTGCAGATGAGTGCAGTGGCTCACATGTGTAACCCCAACAACTCAGGAGGCTGAAGTGGGAGGATTGCTTGAAGCCAAGAGTTTGAGACAAGTCTGGGCAACAAAGCAAGACTCTGTCTCTACAAAAAAGTTTAAAAATGAACCAGGCATAGTGGCATGCACCTGTAGTTCTAGCTTCTTGGAAAGCTGAGGCAGGAGGATTGCTTTAGTTCAGGAGTTTGAGGCTGCAGTGAGCTCACACCACTGCACTTCAGCCTGGGTGACAGAGTGACACCCTGTCTTTAAAAAAATTATAGTAAAAGAGAAATAACTTCAAAGAATATCATTTTAATTGGCATTTTTACATAAAATAAATAGTATCTTTTTATTTAGAATTAAATTTATCATTTCAACCTAAAGTATGGAGTTCTTTTTGTTTACTAATGTATTTTTATTATTTAAATAATTACTACATTATTTTTCAGAATCCAGTAGCTTTTTTTTCTTTTTTCTTGGTGCTCATTGGTTATAACACAGTAGCTTGTATTTTTTTATTTTTATTTTTATACTTTAAGTTCTGGGATACATGCACAGAACGTGCAGGTGTCTTACACAGGTATACAGGCTATGGCAGTTGGCTGCACCCATCAATCCGTCATCTACATTAGGTATTTTTCCTAATGCTATTCCTCCCCTACCCCCCGCCCCACCCTCCGACAGGCTCTGGTGTGTGATGGTCCCCTCCCTATGTACATGTGTTTTCATTGTTCAACTCTCACTTATAAATGAGAACATGGAGTGTTTGGTTTTCTGTTCCAGATAACACAGTAGCTTTTAAAAGAAAATTTTCTTTATTAAGTTGTAAACAACAAAAATGTATGAGCTCCCTCTGCTGGCTCTGTAGTGGCATATCAAGGTACATTTTGTTTATTTGGAAACAAAAGTGGCACATGGTACAAGCCATGAATTCGATTTGCTAATATTAAGGAGAATAGTTTTAAACTGCAGTTTCCCTAATTTTATAAAAGTTAAATTATACTAATATTCCACTAATATTTGAAAGTAAGATTAGCATTTTAATATAAGTGTTAAAGTCGTTTTCATTATGTGTCTGAGCCATTTGGTATATCCCTAAATAGTGCCATGTAAGTGTGTTGAACAGGAAAAGTTTCTGCATGCCCCTCAATAGGTATAGGAGGATTTTAGTTTTAATATTTATTATGAGTTTTGAATTGCCTTAATCATAAAACCTATGTGTTGTGTTAGCATGATAATATTTAGTTCATTAAAAATACCATAGACTTTGTTTGTTTTTGAGACAGAGCCCAATGTAGAATGCAGAATCACCTGAACCCAGGTGATTCTCTTGCCTCAGCCTCCAGAATAGCTGGGTGTATGTACCACCACGCCCAGCTAATTATTTTGTATTTTTTAATAGAGATGAAGTTTTGCCATGCAGGCCAGGCTGGTCTCAAACTATTGGTCTCAAGTGATCTGCCCAGTTCAACTTCCCAAAGTGTTGGGATTACAGGCATGAGCCACTGCATCTGGCCCATATGCATATTTGGAAGCTAGGAGAAATAGAAAATATTTGCATAGTAAACAGTGACATATAATTCTGAGTATAAATTTTTTTGTCATGACAATCTCTGATGCATTGATTTATGATGTACTTTCCAAAATTTCAAGATATTTTTATTTTTATGATTTGTTTTTATCTTCAAGATCATTGATTTGTGTCTCAGTGGTGATCAACTCATCCTTCTGTTTATCTACTAAATTTAACTTTTGGTGTTGTACTTAAATCTGCTTCAGGATGCCTTTAAAAAACCAATTCAAATTTTCATCTCTCTTTTACAAGTTCTAATTTCCCCTTGTTTCTTTTGACTGACATTCCTCTCTCAAATTGCTGTCTCTAACATAAGATGTTATTTTTCTTGATTGGTTCACAAGCTCAATTTTGATTGTTGAAATATTGGGAATTCCACATGTGGTAGAAGGCAAAGATGTCAGGGGTGAACCCAGTTGTCACTAGTTTATGAGAGCTGATTGTTAATTTTTCAAGAATTCTTCAAGCCAGTTGTGAAAAATAGATTTTATTAAAGCTGACATATAAACTTAAAATTACATTACTTATATTAAAAACAATGCAGTTTTCAAAATCATCATTTCCTAATTATTTAACTTCATTTTATTATTATTATGCTCCTCAGGTAATTTACAATTGCATTTGTATGGTGAACATATTGTATAATGGGGTGCTCCTATGAATCTCCTTCCAATTCTGCATTCTATGATATCATAGTGGTAACTTGTAATACACTGTGGGGGGGCCATTTACACAATGGAACTGGAAAATGCTACAAGGCTGGGCTTTTTAACTGTTTCATTGATTGTCTGGACATAAAAATGTGACATAGACCTCTTTTCCGTGGCACCTCGGAGGGGTTCAGCTGCTTCAAGAGGAAGCTGAACAATTTCCCAGGCACTGGCTGCCAGAAACTCATTGAAGTGGAAGACGAACGCAAACTTCTTACTTTTTATGAGAAGCATATGGCCAAAGAAGTTGATGCTGATGCTCTGGGTGAAGAATGGAAGGGTTACATGGTCCGAATCAGGGTGGGAACGACAAACAAGGTTTCCCCGTGAAGCAGGGTGTCTGGACCCATGGCCGTGTCCACCTGCTACTGAGTAAGGGGCATTCCTGTTACAGACCAAAGAGAAGTGGAGAAAGAAAGAGAAAATCAATTCGTGGTTGCACTGTGGATGCCACTGTGAGCATTCTCAACTTGGTTATTGTAAAAAAAGGAGAGAAGGATATTCCTGGACTGATACCACGGTGCCTCGTCGCATGGGGCCCACAAGAGCTAGCAGAATCTGCGAACGTTTCAATCTTTCTAAAGAAGATGATGTCCACCAGTATGTTGTAAGAAAGCCCTTAAACAAAGAAGGTAGAAAACTTAGTACCAAAGCACCCAAGATTCAGCGTTTTGTTACTTCCAAGTGTCCTGTGCACAAACGGCGGCATATTGCTCCGAAGAAGCAGCTACTGAGAACAATAAGGAACAGGCTGCAGGATATGCTAAACTTTTGGCCAAGAGAATGAAGGAGGCTAAAGAGAAGAGGCGCCAGGAACAAACTGCGAAGAGACGCAGACTTTTCTCTTTGCGAGCTTCTACTTCTAAGTCTGAATCTGGTGAGAAATAAGATTTTTTGAGTAACAAATAAGATCAGACTCACATCTCTATTAACTTTCCAATGTGGATAGAAACCTACTAAAATGAAGAGAGGGAAAATTTGCTCATAGAAGATGTGGATATGTATATATTAATCCAATGGTGGATAAAATCAGACCTGTTGTGTTGTAGGAAGACAAGGTCACGGTAAAGGGATTCTTTTCAGGGGATGGGTGGCACAGGAAGGGATTCTCAGCATAAGACATCTGCCTCTTCAGAAAGGCATGAAACTTGGAGGAAATTAATGAGGATTTTTTTTTTTTTTTAAGTGATATAGAAAATGTTACCGATTGGGCCAGGCACGGTGTCACATGCCTGCAATCTCAGCACTTTGGGAGGCCAAGGCAGGCAGATCATGAGGTCAGGAGATTGAGATCTTCCTGGCCAACATGGTGAAACCCCATCTCTACTAAAAATACAAAAATTAGCTGGGCGTGGTGGCATGTGCCTGTAATCCCAGCTACCTGGGAGGCTGAGGCAGGAGAACCCCTTGAACAAGGGAGACAGAAGTTGCAGTGAGCTGAGATCATGCCACTGCACTCCAGCCTGGCAACAGAGTGAGACTGTCTCAAAAAAAAAAAAAAAAAAAGCAGAAAAGAAAATGTTACCAACCACAAGCATTTGGGGAAAATAAACTAAAACCTTTTGTGAAAAACAGTTGGTTACATGGAATTTACAATAAATAATATTTATATTTTACTGTTTTAAAATTCTGTGCTATACATTCTTCATATCAGTAAAATATATATATGCATCTATACATTTTGTTTTCTAGAAAGCTGCTGGTTGAACATTAACTAGCACACTACTGGAGTCTCTACCCCCAAAGGAAGTATAGGTGGGCAGTCAATTCTCTGTGAGACTCCTGGGAATTCACTGACATAGTACTTGCCCAGCATCAAGAGTAGTGCTATGATTTTAAAGTATGTCCACAAATTCTGTTTTACATCTACTATCTAAAGACAGGCCCTGATTTTCCTCCCCATGAATGTGAACTGTACCCAACAACTAATGAATATGGTGGAAGTAACCATGTTAGACTTCCAAGGCTGATTCATAAAAGACAGTGTGGTCTCTGTCTTGCTCTTTCTTGGACTGCTTGCTTTGGGGAAAGCCAGTGGCTATGCCATGAGAACACTCAAATACCTATGAAGAGGCCCCACATGATGTGGATGAGGACTCCTGCAACTGCCATTTTGCACCCAGATTTTCCTGTCCCAGACAGGGCTTCAAATGATTGGGGTCACAGCACATATCTTGACTGCAACTTCACAGGAGATTTTGAGGCAGAACCTCTTAGCTAAGCAGCTCCTAAAATCCTTAACACACAGAAACTGTGATGTAATAAATGTTTGTTGCTTTAAAGCCCTAAGGTTTGGAGTAATTCATTAGGTGGCAATAGATAACTAATATAAGCAGCGCTGACTCATTATCCCCACTAAACTTCTTGGACTTTTGGGAGTAAATGAAATCTCAGACTCTCTCATATGTTGCTATACCAACATTGTTGAAGGGAGGGTGTCTTTCCAGAGATCTGTGAAAACCAAACTCTATTCAGGATTAAGGAGGTTCAGAAACTACCAACACCACTGTTCTTCACTTGTTTACTTAGTCCATGGGGGAGCAAGTCGTGGACCAACTTCCCATAGTAGGGTCCCCAACAGAGGTCAAGGTCCCACCTTCTCCTAGCTTCCTATAGGACTTGGCAAGGATTTGGCTCAAGGGAGGCAAATGTCAGAGTTGAAGGAGAGGAAAAGGGAGTTATGTCTAAGTTGCCGTTTTTCAAGAATCTCCTCTATATATATATATCTTATTGCCAAAAAATAAAACGAAGCCAATAAAAGGTGAAAAGGTTTTAAAGACATCCATTATTTGAGAAAATGAAAGAACAACGAATCTTGTGTAATAATGTATTTCCTTTTCAGTTTAAATATTTTTCATGAGAAAGAACAAATAGTGGCCAACATTTCTTGTATTCATGCCTTTGGGCCATCAATAAACCTTTTAAAACCTTCTTCTAACTTTAATAGAAAAATATACTAAAAAAAGGAGGTGTACCAACAGCCTTGTGCATTTTGCCTCTCATACCTACCAAATCATAATTACCAAAATGTCCAAGGCCATATGTATCCATCATTTGTATCCTTTGTTAGAGATACATTTTAATTTTTTGTTGATACATTCATGTATATATAGTACAAATATTGAAAAAATGAACTAATGCATAAATAATAATGTAATTTAATATCTCCCTTTTGTGTTTTTTTTTTTTATTTTAGTGTTTTCTTTCAGCCTATTTTAAATTAAATAGCTATTGCATTCTGTCAATTAACAAAGCTGGAATTGAATCTGGCCCTGGATCTTACAGCAGGTAAATTGTTTCTTCTATTACCTTTACAGTTGACTTCATTGGAAAAGTATTTGCATATGTCCAGATCCCAATTCTGTCATCTGTAAATATGAAGATACTGAACTAGGTTATCCTTAAACTCCTATTCAGTTTTTATAATTTTAAACAGTTATTGAATAAAATACTAATTATATAAAAGGATACAAAAAATAAAATCTGAATTCTTATCTAAAGCAGATTAAAATTTACTTGGCAATAAATTCATATAAAGAAGTAGCTGGTCAGTTAAGTATCAGAAGAGCTCTCAAGAGGAAGAGGGGAGTAGAGGCTGTAGGGGATAGGGAAACTCAGAGGAAATAGAACACATTAGGCATTATATCAATGTTCACTACCCCAAGCTTAGTGGCTTAAAAACATTTATTCTTTCTCACCATTCTGTGAGTTGATGGGGAGTTCTTTTGGTTTGCACTGGCTGTGCAAGATGGTTGGTTTAAGATGGTCTCACTCACATGCCTGGTGGTTGTCAGGCTGGATCTTACTGGGACTTCATCACATGGCAGCCTCAGCATTCAAGCACTTTTCAAGTTGTTTGCATCACATTTATTTGTATCTAAAGAACCTGAAATTGATGGAAAAACCCATGCAAGACCTCATAAGATCATTTTTGGTTTTTCAGCTCCCAGAGGGTCTTATATAATGATAATTTGCACTAGGTTTTGTTAGGGTGTTTTGTGTATTTGTATGTTTGTTTGTTATTTGGATTTGTCTTTTAAACATACAGCTCTCCAATTAACATAAATTAATATCTACCTTCTGGAAAATTACATGCAAAAAAGTTATTAGTTTATTGAAGAAAAGGAGTTAGAATCTGGTTCTTGTTTAAGTACTATCTTTATTAAAGTCACAACTTTTAGCATGCCAAGTGATCGCCCAACTTCTATTTGTAATAAATCCCTCTTCCTTACTCAAAGTGATAGGCATATACTCAAGCAAAGTCAATTAGATTCTCTATCCTGATAATTTGTATCTCAATACCCAGGGTGGGTGATTGTTATTGAGTCAGCTGAATGCAGGAGCATTCTATAGAAAAAGTCCACGAATGGACAAGTTTTGGCAGCTATGATTTCTAGAGATTTGATGCTTCCTGTTGCCTTGGGAGCCTGTTCAGCATTTCCTTTGATGCAGTGAGTTACTTTCATTTCATTTTTCTAAAAATAATTTCTTTTTTATAAGTAAATTGACCATGGATATTCATTGAATGAATGATGGAATGAAAGTTCAAGCTGTGTTATAAGAAAAATATATGTCAGTAGAGGTCATGAGTCTCTCAGTGTGTGTTTGTTAGGCATTATATCAATGTTCACTACCCCAAGCTTAGTGGATTAAAAACATTTATTCTTTCTCACCATTCTGTGAGTTGATGGGGAGTTCTTTTGGTTTGCACTGGCTGTGCAAGATGGTTGGTTTAGGATGGTCTTACTCACATGCCTGGTGGTTGTCAGGCTGGATCTTACTGGAACTTCATCACATGGCAGCCTCAGCATTCAAGCACTTTTCGAGTTGTTTGCATCACATTTATTTTTAACTCATCATATTTACCTTAATCACACTAGTAAAGCAAGTCACTTGGACAAATCCAGAATCAGTGTGAGTAGAAACTACACAAAGCCCTGAATACGGGAAGTGTGAACAAACTGCGAGAGAGGACATTACTGTAGAAATTTACCAAGTGCCTGGATATATGAGTAAAATGGCTTTTGGCCTCCTCTACCTTTCTAGCTCTTTAAAATACAAAACAAACAAAAAGCCTGTAATTCTTTTTTTTTTTTTTTAACTAGTTCATTTTATTTTTTCCTCTTTCTTTGGGAGAGTTACAAATGTCAAAGAAAACCCATTTTTTAAAAAAATAACTTTTCTTGTGGAATAGTAATTCACATCATGACACCTTGAGAGTCAGACAAATGTCAATCAACATTTCAAGCATGATAATTATAATACAGGAAAAAAGTGATGAATGACTATTTTAAAAAGTATTATCTATTCTATGTTAGATTTGGGGAATAAAACAGTGGGTGAAAAAAAGCTTTTGCCTTAAAGGAACCTAATCTGTTAATAATGCAATGTGATATAATGGTAACAGGGATAAACACCGTGAACACTCAGCCCAGTCAGGGAAGGTTTCCTGGAGAAAGCGATTTTTTTTTTTTCAAGACGGAGTTTTGCTCGTTACCCAGGCTGGAATGCAATGGCGCGATCTTGGCTCACCACAACCTCCGCCTCCTGGGTTCAAGCAATTCTCCTTCCTCAGCCTCCTGAGTAGCTGGGATTACAGGCACACACCACCATGCCCAGCTAATTTTTGTATTTTTAGTAGAGATGGGGTTTCACCTCATTGACCAGGATGGTCTCGATCTCTTGACCTCGTGATCCACCCACCTCGGCCTCCAAAAGTGCTGGGATTATAGGCGTGAGCCACCACGCCCGGCCAAGAAAGTGATTTTTAAGATAAGTCCTGGAGTTAGATGAAGGATAGGGTTGGGCATGGTAAATGTTCTAAAACAAAGGGGCTCTTTGTGCAAAGAATAAAATTTAGGACACCATGACTTGTTTGTAGAAACAGATTAAGGAATTTACATGCTCTATGCACCAAGATATTATGGTGCTTTCCCACTTGAAATTCAAAATAAAATTAATGCAAACTATAAAATTACATGTAGGGAAGTCTTTCTGATTTTTCCCATGTTCTCATCATTTACAAAATAATAAATAGTCTAAAAATATATTCATGCCTCTGTGTTGGTGATTTCTTTAGCATATCATATACCAGTTTGTCTATTGCATAATGCAGTACTTTTCTGGGAATTGCAGATATATAGTATGGCACCATTGTGTAATGTAAAAAGTGGAGAATGGGAGAAGCTGAAGCGCTAAGCAGGTGTCAATTAATGAAAGATGTAAGAAAGCATGTGATTAAGGATGTGGTGTTGATTCAATTGAACCTGAGTTCAATCTCTGCCATTGACTCGTTCTTTTTTTTTTTTTTTTGAGGAAAAAGAAAGAAAGGAAGAAGAAGAAAGAAAAAAAGAATAAAAGAGAGAAAGAAAGAGGAAGAGAAAGAGGGAGAGAGAACAGGAAACTTGCTCTGTTGCCCAGGCTAGAATGCAGTCGAAAAATGGGTATTAAAAACCTCTTTTATGCCAATAAATGTGCTTAACAATGGAGACAGGAAGAAATAAGGGAGGAAAGTAACAAGCAGCCAACCAATATTTCATTTAAACCTGTGAAATGCTATGCAATTGCTGAGGAGGGATTTACTTCCAATTTTGTGGTCACTTTTAGAATAGGTGTGATGTGATACTGAGAAAAATGTGTGTTTTGTGGATTTGGGGTGGAGAGTTCTGTAAATGTTTATTAAGTTTACTTATTTCAAGTCTGAGTTCAAGTCCTGGATATCCTTGTTAATTTTCTGTCTCATTATCTAATATTGACAAAGTCTCCCACTATTATTATGTGGGAGTCTAAGTCTCTGTAAGTCATTAAGAACTTGCCTGATGTATCTGGGTGCTCCTGTATTGGGTATGTATATATTTAGGATCATTAGCTCTTCTTGTTACACTGATCTTTTTACCATTATGTAATGTCCTTCTTTGCCCCTTTTGGTCTTTGTTGCTTTAAAGTCTATTTTATCAGAGGCGAGAATTGCAACTCCTGCTTTTTTTTTCTCTCTCTCTCCATTTGATTGGTAAATCTTCCTGCATCCCTTTGTTTTGAGTCTGTGTATCCTTGCATGTGAGATGGGTCTGGATGCAGCATACTGATGGGTTTTGGCTTTTTATCCAATTTGCCTGTCTGTTTCTTTTGGTTGGGGCATTTAGTCCATTTAAATTTGGGATTGATATTGATATATATGAGTTTAATACTGCCATTTGAGTCTAGCTGGCTGTTTTGCCCATTAGTTGACGTAAATTCTTCATTATGTTGATGCTCTTTACCTTTTGATATGTTTTTGGAATGGCTGATACTAGTTGTTCCTTTCTATGTGTAATGCTTCTTTCAGAAGCTCTTGTAAAGCAGGCCTGGTGGTGATGAAATCTCTGAGTACTTGCTTGTTCGCAAAAAATTTTATTTTTCCTTCACTTATAAAGCTTAGTTTGGCTGGATCTGAAATTCTGGGTTGAAAGTTTTTTTCTTTAAGAATGTTGAATACTGGCCCTCACTCTCTTCTGGCTTGTAGGGTTTCTGCTGAGAGATCTGCTGTGAGTCTGAGAGGCTTCCCTTTGAGGGTAACCTGACCTTTCTCTCTTGCTGCCCTTAGTATTTTCTCCTTCATTTCAACCCTGGTGAATCTAACAATTATGTGCCTTGTTGCTCTTCTTGAGGAATATCTTTGTGGTATTCTCTGTATTACCTGGAATTGAGTATTGTCCTGCTTTGCTAGATTGGGAAAGTTTTCCTGGATAATATCCTGAAGAATATTTTCCAGGTTGGATTCATTCTCTTCATCACATTCAGGTACACCTATCAAACATAGACTAGGTCTTTTCACATAGTCCCATATTTCTCGAAGACTTTGCTCATTCCTTTTTAGCCTTTTTTCTCTAACCTGTCTTCTCATTTTATTTCATTAAGTTGGTCTTCGACCTCTGATATCCTTTCTTCTGCTTGATCAATTCGACTGTTAAAACTTGTGCATACTTCATGAAGTTCTTGTATTGTGTTTTTCAGCTCTATTAATTCACTTATATTCTCTCTAAATTGTCTATTCTCATTAGCATTTCGTCAAACCTTTTTTCAAGGTACTTAGTTTCTTTGCATTTGGTTAGAACATGTTCTTTTAGCTCACAGAAGTTTCTTATTATCCACTTTCTGAAACCTGATTCTGTCATTCATCACACTCATTCTCCATCAGGCCTTATTCCGTTTCATGATTGCATGAGGAGCTGCGATCCCCTATAGGAGGAGAGACATTCTGATTTAGGGTATTTTCAGCCTTTTTGCGCTGGTTTCTTCCCATCTTTGTGGATTTACCCACCTGTCGTCTTTGTAATTGCTGACTTTCAGATTGGGTCTCTGAATAGACGTCCAGCTTGTTGGTGATGAAATTTCTTTCTGTTTCTTAGTTTCCTTTGGCAGACACCCCTCCCCCACAGAGCTGGACCTTCCCGGGTTCAGCTGTGCTTACTGTGAAACTCTCAATCTTCAGTGCTTCCAATTGCTGTTTGTTTGTGGGGGTACTGCGCCAGCTGAAACAGCAGCATTGAGATTCGTGGCACTTTTCTGCCTAGAAATCTCCCGGTCTGGCCCCCCACTTCCGTCCCCCCCTTCAATCAGTTGAATGGGTGACTCTGCCTTTCCAGAGCTCCAAACGCCAACTAAAAGGGCACCCAGTCTCGTATACTCCGTACTGAGAACTGCTGCGCCGGGGTGCTGGCAAAACAGCTGCACCGGCCAAAAGAGTCGTGCTGGTGACCTGCAGGGCTCCTCTGCCAGGAATCTCCTGGTCCGTGGGCAACAAAAATTCATCTGAAAGTGTGGCGTCCACTCACTCTCTGCACTTTTACTGGGAGCTACAATCCTGAGCTGCTGTTAATCGGCCATCTTGAATCTCTCTCCCACCATTGACTCATTCTATACACTTGGGCAACTTGAAGCCTTAAATTCCTCAGCTGTAAACTGGGAATGCTAAATTGTGAGAATAAATAAATGTAAAGATTTGAGAACAGTGCTTAATACCATAAAACATAGTTAATTTCAATTAAGTATTACATTAATAAATTTGTACTTTAGCCTAGGAAATAGGGAGCCAACAAGGGTTTACATAATTAGAGGTGCTTTAATGGAATTCTTTGGCTGCAGTGTATCATCTGGGTTGAATGACAATGAATAGATTCTAGGTATGCCTAGGAGGAAGACTCAATAGATAGTAATTGGGATATTGATTGGATAGTGGTAAAAAAAGGATGATACCTAGATTTTTGACTTTAGCAATTGGATGATGATGGCTTTCTGTGACTTACATGTCACAGGAAAGGGGCAAAATTGGTTAGTGAAGATAATGAGTTTAGTTTTGGAGACCGATTTGAGATGCCTAGAAGACATCTAAATAATGTCCTTTGGAAAACACCAGCATGGATATAGGAGTTGAAATATTAAAAACAGATAAGATAGGTTGGGGATCATGTTTAGATTGAAAAAAGGACCAACAATGGAATTCCAAGGCACATCCACGAGAAGTTAGTTGAAGTTTAAGGATACTTTAGAGTGTCCAGAAAAATCGAGGGTAAAAAAAACCCAAGAAGATTGTGATACAATAAGAATAGTGGGAAAAAAGTGTTTGAAGAAAAAAATGTGAACAATGTTGTCAAATGTTATATTTCATCAAACAAAATAGGACTAAATGTGGACATTACATTTAGTCAATGTCAGTGAAATGCAAGTCACTGATAACCTTGCCAAGAAATGTTTTGATAAAATGATGAAGACAGAAGCTAGTTCATATTGAACTGGAGTGGTGGGTGGAGAGGAAGCTGAGACAATGAGTACAAACAACTCTTGCTTGCCTGTAAAAAGAAAATAATGGTGGCTGATAGAGACCTGCAATTGATAGAGCTGAATAGTTGTTTTTTGAAAATGATAGACACATAATGTCTATCATTTTGAAAAGATCAACACCATTAACACTCTAGTTCAAACTTCCAACATCTCACGTGGACCATTACAATATTCTCCTAATTGTTTTCTCTACCACTCCCCAACTGGATCTTTCTTGGCTACCCCTGCCTTGGCACCATACATTCTCCATACAAATCTAATTATAATCTTCCCTTACTCATGTAAGCCAGTTGTAGAAGGCTTTTCCTTCTGGAACCAGAATGGGTATACCTCTTAATATTCTCTGGTTAGAGAGATCAGAGAAGCTATGGGGCCTCACACTACTGGTGAATGTTAATCTCTCTCCAGTAATTCATCTGCTGGCAAGTATTCATCCTTACTTAATAATTCACAAAAGGAAGGGTGGTGGTCTCCACTTTGTTCTCAGTATTGGCCAGTCTCCCGGCAGGTACTCTTCCCTCCCTGGGTCCTACTACACCTGAACTTCCCAAAACACCAATGGTGTTTTTGGCAGTAGTTTCATAGAAGCATTCTAAAACATACCAAAGCAGTACAGAGTAAGAGGACTAGGAGTTATGCTGTTAACACCACTGAGATCTTTCTCTCCTTTATTTCACATAAGGAGAGGAAAAAGGTCTTACATTTTCGGAAAGCACAGTCCAATAAAAATATAATGTGAGCTGCATATATAATTTTAAGTTTTCTAGGGACCACACTTTTAAAAAGTGAAAGAATATAATAATAAAAAGGTGAGGGCCAAGCATGGTGGCTCACGTCTGTAATCCTAGCACTTTGAGAGTCCGAGGTGGGCAGATCATTTAGGACAAGAGTTCAAAATCAGTCTGGCCAACATGGTGACACCCTGTCTCTACAAAAATACAAAAAAATTAGACAGGCGTGGTGGCAGGCGCCTGTAATCCCAGCTACTCAGAAGGCTGAGGCAAGAGAATCACTTGAACCTAGGAGGTGGAGGTTGCAGTCACCCAAGATCGTGCCACTGTACTCCAGCCTGGACAACAGAGTGAGACTCCATCTCAAAAAAAAAAAAGGTGAAATTAATTTTATTAATACACTTTATTTAGTATATTAATAGCTCAATATATCCAAAATATTATTCTTTCAAGGTGCAATTATATTTTATTTGTTGTTGTTGAGGAGAAATGTGAAAAACATTATTCACATTTTTTCTAAGGCTTTGAAATTTGGTGCATATTTTATACTTACAGCACACCACAATTCTAACTAGCCAGAAGAACTCAACAGCCACACAGTAGTGCCTATGGTATGTGGCAATATAGTGTGTCCCCCTCTCACCCCGCAGTGGAATGTTTACTGTTCATTTACTATGAAAACACTTTGTGATGGATGCTGCTTCCACAGCCAGGAATTGGTCCAGCTGATGCTGTTAAGGGAGTCAACTTTCTTCTGGGAAGGAAAGATCAAATCTTGTGTGAACTTTGACTGTTACATGAAATGCAGGCTTTGAGCTCATCCCTAAATTCTGCTTCACCTTGTATGGCAGATTATATTATAAACTCACTTAATGTTTGCTGCTCCTCCCTGCCCCAGCCTATTTTGAATCAGGCTTGGTCACATGACTTCCTCTGGTCAATGAAATGTGAAGTAATGTATTCCACTTCTGTGAGCAGAAATTGTAGGAGACAGTACATGGTTTGCCATAATCGCTTTTGTGTCCACCTTTATGACTGACAACATCCCAAATAGACAGAGGCTGCTCCATCAGCCTGGGACTTGGAGGGAGGACCACGAGGAGTAGAGGTGCAGCTAACTTGTAATGGACTTGCAGGGTGTGGGAGAAATGAACCCTTGTTGTTGTTCACTACTGTAGCCAAGCCCAGCCTCTTCCTGACTTACGCACTATTGTTTGTGAGTGATGTAGAGAGTTTTTTCTCTTTGTTGTTTGAAGGATGGGACAGTGAAGCTTTAAAATTTTAGAGAGTGTCTCTTAAGGACATTTCATTGTGCCTGATGTTATTGCAATGTTACTGGTTGTTGTCCTGGCTTAGGTTCTGGCCCCCAATAAAAATGGCCTCAAATTTCAAAAGCCCTAATTAAGTTCTACATCATTACCTTTTTAACAGTTTTGGCCTAAGGCTAGTAAAGAACCAAGAACAATATGCCAAAGTGAATTTTCTTCAAAAAAGTATCTGTCCCTCCCACACTTCAGTTCATAAGCAAGTAAGATTTCTGATTTTTTTCCTGATATTTGGCATGCAGGACAGATACCGCTACAATAAATATTTGTTGGAAAAAAAGGAATGAAATGAAATGATAGCAGCTTTCTAGGTGGGATCATATGCATATAAGCATGTATATACTTACTTACAAAATCCATGGTGGGAGTTTGTGAATCTGCTTTCTTTTCTTTTGTGAGTGGTTTTCCTAACAGAATGCCATTGAGTAGTGTGACAAGTGAGTGAACCCCAGGATTCTAGACCTTGTCGGAGCTGTCAGACTGTCTGTCACCTAGGTTATGGGTTTTATACTCCAATGTTCATTCATTCAACAAATATAGAGAACCAGCCATGTGCTATCAACTTCTCTAAGCACAAGAGATACAGTTGCAAACAAGACAGGCAAAATCTCTGCTTTCCTGAAATTTCCATTGTAGCCAGCCTGTTAGGCCTTCCCAGAAATCTTTTGTTTTCTGGGTCTGTCTTAATAGATTTTTTTAAAAACGTTTTTTATTATGGAAATTTCAAATATATATAAGAGCTGAAAGAATTATAAGCATCCCCATCACCTAATTTCAACCACACTGAACTAGTGGCCAGTCTTATTTCATTGTTACTCTACTCTCTCCCCTTATTCCATTTCAAATCATTTTGACAGCACAGGTATCACGTCATTTCACTGACAGATAATTTTAAATAATATTACATGTATGTTTTTCCTCTGGATGCTGAGATTTGCACTTACCTGTCCTGATCTGACAGTCTATATAGGAGACTTTGTAAGTGTCTGCAGGTGTGTGTGTATATGAACATGCAATATATGTATATATACCCTTTTAATGTTATTATTTCCCACCATAACCATATCCATAAACAGTTCCACAGCATCTCTGAATTGGAGATGGAGTAATAATCACAGGTATAAACAGAGTGCCCACTGAAGAGCTGGTGATTGCCTCTCAAAGCTTTTTAGCTAGGTGTGGTGGCTCATGCCTGTAATCTCAGCACTTTGAGAGGCCAAGGCAGGCAGATCACTTGAACTCAGATGTTAGAGACCAGCCCACCTACCAAAAATACAATAAGAAAATTAGCCAGGCATGAGTTGTGTGTGCCTGTGGTCCCAGTTACTCAGGAGGCTGAGGTGAGAGGATCACTTGAGCCCAGGAGGCAGATGCTGCAGTGAACTGAGATTATGCCACTGCATTCTAGCCTGGGAAACAGAGATTCCATAACAAAAAAATTTCAAAAAACAAAAACAAAATCTTTTTTTTTTTTTTTTTGAGACAGTCTCCTGCTGTTTCCCAGGCGGCAATGCAATCTCAGCTCGCTGTAACCTCCACCTCCTGGGTTCAAGTGATTCCCCTGCCTCAACCTCTCAAGTAGCTGGGATTATAGGTGCGTGCCACCATGTCCAGCTAATTTTCGTATTGTAGTAGAGACGGGATTATGCCATGTTGGCCAGGCTGGTCTCAAACTCCTGACCTCGTGATCCACCCTCATCAGCCTCCCGAAGTGCTGGGATTACAGGCAAGAGCTACTGCACCTGGCCTTAAAAAAGCTTTTTATACCAGAAGTGCTCTGGTCCAATTTAGGAAGATATGATAGTATATCCTTTTTTTTTTGAGATGGAGTCTCACTCTGTTGCCCTGTTGCCCAGGCTGGAGTGCAGTGGTGCAATCTGGGTTCACTGCAACCTCTGCCTCCTGGGTTCAAGCAATTCTTCTGCCTCAGCCTCCCAACCTCCCAAGTAACTGGGATTACAGGAACCCACCACCACATCCGGCTAATTTTTGCATTTTAGTAGATGGGGTTTCACCATGTAAGCCAGGCTGGTCGTCTCAAACTCCTGACCTCAAGTATTCCGCCTGCCTTGGCTTCCTAAAGTGCTGGGATTACAGATGTGAGCCACTGAGCCTGGGATACAACACTATGTATGCCTTCTGATGCCAGTTTACAGTATCAGTAATTGCTGAAGTGTTTCCTCTTGAATTACCTAAATCTATCACAGAAAGTGTTATTTTTCTTTGCAAGTAATCAGTGTCCAGTCTTAAATAAGAAAACTATAGTCCCTTTATTAACATGACCTTGATTTTCTGGGAAAATCGAAACCCTTACATTATTTATTTATTTATTTTTCTGAGACGGAGTTTCACTCTTGTTACCCCAGGCTGGAGTGCAATGGCGCAATCTCGGCTCACCGCAACCTCCTCCTCAAGGGTTCAGGCAATTCTCCTGCCTCAGCCTCCTGAGTAGCTGGGACTACAGGCACGCGCCACCATGCCCAGCTAATTTTTTGTATTTTTAGTAGAGACGGAGTTTCACCATGTTGACCGGGATGGTCTCAATTTCTTGACCTCGTGATCCACCCGCCTCGGCCTCCCAAAGTGCTGGGATTACAGGCTTGAGCCACCGCGCCTGGCCGGAAACTCTTAAATTATTATATTAGAGTACGATGTGCTTCCTGTTTTTATTTTAAATTCCCAAATTTAATCAGGTTGTCTCTTAAGAAAAGTATGCGTTGGTGTGTTCATATTTTAAATTCATCCTGCCATGCCAAAAACCTTTCAATGGCTTCACATCATTTTAAATAAAATCCGGTTCCAAAATCTTAACATGAACTTTTTTTTACCTCTAACTTGACAGCTATTCCTCGTGTCCCCAATTTAATACCCTCCCACCTCTCTGTCCTTAAGATTCTGACTCTTTTATACCTCAGGAACATCCCACGAGCTATTATGTGTACTGGAAAATTCTTGTCTCTACTTTGATTCACATGGCTTTTACTCATTATTCACTTTTCTTAACCATTTAGATATCATATCCTTAGAGAAACCATGCTTTAGCCTTTACAGTTTATTTTTTTTAATGTATTTTTTTAAAATTATTTTTTATTTATTTTTTTTGTTGAGACAAGAGTTTCGCTCTTGTTACCCAGGCTGGAGTGCAATGGCGCGATCTCGGCTCACTGCAACCTCCGCCTCCTGGGTTCAGGCAATTCTCCTGCTTCAGCCTCCTGAGTAGCTGGGATTACAGGCATACGCCACCATGCCCAGCTAATTTTTTGTATTTTTAGTAGGGATGGGGTTTCACCATGTTGACCAGGATGGTCTCAATCTCTCGATCTCGTGATCCACCCGTCTCGGCCTCCGAAAGTGCTGGGATTATAGGCTTGAGCCACCGTGCCCGGCAGCCTTTACAGTTTAAATTCTACAATGCTTCAGTTTCCTCTTTCCTAATACTTACAATTTTATTATTAACTATGTTTTTAAAAATGTACAAAAATAGAATTAATCAGATGATGAAATCTGTGTTACAGCGTTCTCTGGGGAGTGGATGCTGAGATGGGGTTAGAAGTCCAGAAGGTTTACTGGAGAGTAGCACCTGTGAAATGGAAAGCAGATAAGCAGGATTGGGTGGGAGAGCCATCAGATTACCATGCGGGTCTGACAATACTTCTGCCATCCCAACATCAAGCAGGTCCTTATCCCCTGGCTCAGTCTTTAGCTGGGGATGGGCATGGGGGAGAGGGTTTGCCTTTAGAATAGTGAACTTCAGCTTGAAAGCTGAGGTGAACCTAGAAAAAGTTAACAGCTGGAGGCTGTCAGGTAACTATGGTCCATGCAGTTGGACAGTGAGTCCTTTCTTGAAGGGAGATCTGAGCTGCACACCTCTGTGACTGTTATACGTGTAGGATATCAAGTTAATCCAAATTAATCCATAACTTCAATGAATAATTTTTTTTTTAACAAGTTCAACAATCTTGTTCTATGTATTTGGAAAACTAAAGGTTCACATTTATTTATTTATTTAGATAAGTAAATAGTTTCGCTCAGTCGCCCAGGCTAAAATGCAGTGGCATAGTCTTGGCTCACTGCAACCTCCACTTCCCAAGTTCAAGAGACTCTCCCACCTCAGCCTCCCAAGCAGCTGAGACTACAGGTGTGCGCCAACACGCTCGGCTAATTTTTGTATTTTTAGTAGAGATGGGGTTTCCCTATGTTGACCAGGCTGGTCTTGAACTCCTGACCTCAAGTTATCTGCCTGCTTTTGCTTCCCAAAGTGCTGAGATAAGAGGTGTGAACCACTGTGCGAGACCAAAGTTCAAATTTAGACAAGCTAAATCTGAAAAAGAGCAAAGAGGAGGGATTTGCCTTATTATATATTAATACTCAGTAATACAATAGTAAATAAAAACAACACGGTACTGGTGTAGTAATAGACAAACTGACCAACTGAAAAACAGGTCAGAAGCAGAACACAAATGAAATAAAAACACAAAGATATAAGTGGCATCAAAAATCAACAGAAAGGAGGCTGTGCTCATGCCTGTAATTCCAACACTGTAGGAGGCTGACGTGGGCGGATCACTTGAGGCCAGGAGCAAGACTATCCCAGCCAACATGGTGAAACCCCATCTCTAATTAGCTGGGCATGGTGTTGTGTGCCTGCAGTCCCAGCTACTTGGGAGGCTGAGGCAGAATTGCTTGAACTGGGAGGCAGAGGTTGCAGTGAGCCAAAAATTAACAGGAAGGAATAAACAGAGTAGACTTATAGGAAAAAATGGCCTAGGTCCTCACTATACCACAGTCTGTATTACAGACAGAATAAACACTTAAGTGTAATTCTAAGTAGAGTAATGGACTGTAAAAGAAATTAAAAAAAATACAGAATATCTTTGTGATCTGGAAATGCAGACTGCTTTTAAACAAGACCTCAAAAGCACTATTGAAAGAAATAAAACTGTATTCGACTCCTCCCCAGGTTTCTTCCAGCTCTCTCACCTTGTCAAATATAGTTGATCCTTATTACTTGCAGATTCTGTATTTGTGAGTTTGGCTACTTGCTAAAATTTATCTGCAACGCCAAAATCAATACTTGCAATGCTTTCGCAGTCATTTGTTGACATGAACAGAGGCAAAAAATTTGAGTCACCTGATGCACACGTTCCCAGCTTTGGTCAAACAAGGGGATGTATAGCATCCCCTTGTTTTAGCTCTCACACTGGAAACAAGTGTCCTTTTCATGGTCTATTTAGTGCCTTATTTGCTGCATTTTTAGCTTTTTGTGATTTCACCGTTTAAAATGACCCCCAAGTGTAGTGATGAGGCTATCCAGGTTAAATGCCGGAAAGCTCCTCTTTCTCTTTAATGAGAAAACACATATATCACAGTGCTATTGGCTACGAGTTCAATGTTAATAAATCCACTATATTAAATAAGGTACCTTTAAAAAGAAACACACATAAAACAAGATATTTATGGACTGGTTGACAAAAATTTGATGAGGCTTGAAAACCTAATCCTGTATTACTCCTAGGAACAATGGTTCCATATTCAGTAATTCAGCATTTGTGGCTCTTTTACAGAATACAACCACCTTGAATATGAATTGGCTGTATATATTAGCAGCTATTCTTGAAGCAGGGTATTCAAAGCTATAATCTACTAAAGAACAGATAATCACATAATTGCAAAAATAAAGCTTTATTTTAAAATAAATTTAAAATAAGTACTATAAAAGAAGCAAACACAGGCTGATGTTGGAAAATTTCAAACAGACTCTGACTTTAGAGAAGGGAGGTCAAGGACAGATTTCCAAAGGCAATGCTGTATGCACTGCATTTTGATGGATAAGTGGGAATCCATCAAACTAAAGGTAGAGAAACACATTTTGCAATGGCTCAGTTTAGGGAGAGAACACACTTCCGTGGAGACAAAAGTTTACTCCACCTTGAATGCTAATCTGCCATGCTGACTTCTGATTAGCCCATCCTGTGAATGCCTCCTGATTATTACTTTATTTACTGTCCTTAGTGTAAGAACAAAGCAACCCTGAGGTTATCACACAAATTACAGGTTAGGATGCAAATAGAATTCTTGCCTGTCTGGAGCGTGGCCTTTAAATGTCTGTATAGAGTACTACATCCTTTCCTTATGGCATGTAAGTACTGGTCTGGTGAGTAATAGGGCAGAGATCTACCTGTCTTGCTGCCACTCAAGAACATGCTCTGTCTGTTACTCCCAACAAAACACTCTTTACTGACCAAACTGAATTTGTCTGCCTCGTTCATTTGATTTCTCCTTCAATATTTGGGGGCACTTTGCATAAAGGGTCTTTTCATGGAACAGCTTCTTTCAAGGAACTCAAAATAGTTTAGGATGATTGGAGCAAAGACTGAAAGGCAAAGAAAGGAGTTTCTAGGCAAAAAGGAAGGTGTCTGATTTATGAAAGTCCCTTTATAGGATGTTAAATAATTTGTCTTATTCTAAAGATAATGTGGAAGTTGATGAAGATTTTAAGCAAGAAAGAGACATGATTAAATCCAAATTTTAGAATTATTGCTATTAAAGGCAATGATGATGAGGGCAAGTGAAGATCAACTGAGATGGAGATCAGCATAAAAGGCAAAAATATTAAAAAGATTTTGTGGCTGGGTGCAGTGGCTCACGCCTGTGATCCCAGCAGTTTGGGAGGCTGAGGCAGGCAGATCACAAGGTCAGGAGATCAAGACCATCCTGGCCAACATAGTGAAAACCTGTCTCTACTAAAAAATACAAAAATCAGCTGGGCATGGTGGCATGTACCTGTAGTCCCAGCTACTCTGGAGGCTGAGGTAGGAGAATCACTTGAGCCCGGGAGGCGGAGGTTGCAATGAGCCAAGATCATGCCACTGCACTCCAGCCTGGTGACAGAGTGAGACTCTGTCTCAAAACAAAACAAAACAAAAAACCTTTTGCTATTATTTAGGAAGAATAAAAGACTTTAAATAAGACCGTGACAGTGGTATCAGAGATGGATGGGCAAAGTTTGAGCAGTCAGGGAAAGAAATAGAAGTGTTCTCTACGGAAAATAATGTGGACAAATGTTTGGAGAAGTGGGGGGTGAGCAAATCAGTTTACCTGGGGTATACAGTATTGGATAGAAACTTTGGAAGGTTGAAGTGGAAAGCCAGAGTCATGTAATTGCTGGTGATAAAGCTGAAAATATTGGTGGTGTCGGCCTGTGGCAAGGTTACAACAAACAGACTAAACAATTATGATTTTACCTTTCAGCAATATTAAATTTAAAAATAAGGCCGGGGCATGGTGGCTCCTGCCTTTAATCCCAGCACTTTGGGAGGCCGAGATGGGTAGATCACGAGGTCAAGAGATGGAGACCATCCTGGTCAACAAGGTGAAACCCTGTCTCTACTAAAAATACAAAAATTAGCTGGGCATGGTGGTGCATGCCTGTAGTCCCAGCTACTCGGGAGGCTGAGGCAGGAGAATTGCTTGAACCCAGAAGGCGGAGGTTGCGGTGAGCTGAGATTGTGCCATTGCACTCCAGTCTGGGTAACAACAGTGAAACTCCGTCTCAAAATAAGTAAATAAATAAATTTATAAATACTTTTCATTGTAAAATACATATAAAACCTACCATTTTCATCATTTTAAGTATATGGTCCACTGGCATTAAGTACATTCATATTTTCCAACCCACAACACCACTTATCTCCAGAACCTAAATCATCCCAAACTGAAACTCTATATCCACTGAAAAATAACTCATTTTCCCTTCTCCTGGGCAACCTCTTTACCCCTGTTCCTGCTACCATTCCACCTTCTGTCTTTAGTGTTGACCACTCTAGATACTTCATGTAAGTAGAATCATAATATTTGTCCTTCCATGTCTGGTTTATTTCACTTAGCTAAATCACTTTGGTCAACACCCTGGTTATTCAGTAGCTGGATTCTAATTTGTATTCTACTCTATATGTTATATTTTAATACAAATGTCTAGTTTTGTACTTTATAATCTTTCCACTTAATCCTTAAGGATACTAGCAAATTATAAACTCAGAGTTCCTAAGAACAATATAGTCTATCAGTATCTCCCATAAAGAGTTTTTATTGATCTACTTACTGAAAGTGTCTTTAGATTGTAAATATTTTCATTCCACTACAGTTGATGGACTGTAGACCCTTTGTAAAATTCCACTTAGTAGCTAAATAGAATTCAGGCAGGAATCAAACTTATTTGATCACCCAGGAAAAGAGTTTATTTATTTAGGCTGCTGATATTAAGACTCTCTCTTTGATACTATATAATTTCCTGATCTGAGATAGAGCTGAATTTGTTCTAAATAAACAATTTTAAAAATAACAAAACTTATCTTTAGCTGGAGGAAAGTGCAGGCTGGACTACCTGAGAGATATGAAGGTTCCCTCACTTTTCCCTTGTGGCATTCCTGAGTCATTAGGGTTCTACCAACAAATCGAGTACTATTGGACAGGACACAAATCCTCTGGAGGCCTCACTGGGCTCCATTAGATTAGCCTGTTTACAAACCTCATCCACATCACAGCGTACACAGAATATGGTACTGGTCGGGCACTTAGGTAAACTGAGGAAGTAGCGCGCTTGAATATGGTACTGGTAGGGCACTTAGGTAAACTGAGGAAGTAGCGCGCTTGGCACCTGGAACTTACGGGCCGCTCTGTGTCGCGCACGCGAGTATGGACGCTCTCAAGGAGCAATCCACCTGGTAGTTCGTTCCAGCTGATATGCCACGGCGGTCTTACCGCAGACGAGCTGGGCTCCCGCTGTTTTTGCAGTCAAATGCTCTACCACTGAGCTATACCCGCTCCCGCTGTTTTTGAAGTCAGCGGTCTTTCCTTCCTTGTAAGAAATAAGGTCTTTATATCATAAAGGTAAGCAAAGAATAAAAAGGCAAAGAGGCCGCAGGCAACGCACACACGAAAAAATCGAACTCGACCCGCGCATTCTCTGCCGACCTTACGTCTTTCCCAGCAGGCTCCGGGAGCCACCGCGAGACTTAAACAATTCTCGCGAGATTTATCGGCAGCCATCTTCTTGGGGGTACTGGGAGCCGGGAAGACCCCCTGAATCGTTCCCATTGAGCTGCCCTTTGCCTTCGCTTTCTTTACTTTTGCCTTTTCGACGTAGCCAACAAGCACCTAGTCCCGAGGCTCAGAGAACGCCCGGGTCTAAGCGCGTGTCGCGCTTCCGTTGAGGGTAGATTTGCTAGGGAAGAGGAAAGGGGGAGGGCCCGGGCAAACCGTTGCTGCTTCAGCCCGGACGGGGTCCGGGGACCGGGAGCTCCTGGAGCCCTCTGAACTTGAGGCCTGCGGCGGTCCCTGCAGAGCTATTCACCGACCCGGGCCCGCGGGAACCTGCCACCGGCGCCTCCCACCGCGGCCCACGCGGGCGGCGTGCGGAGGAGGGGGCGGGGGCAGCGGCGGCTGTAGCGGCAGCGACCTGGGCGGGCGGAGTGTGACGGGCCTTAGGGCCGCTGTGGATGGTTTCTAAAATGATCATTGAAAACTTCGAGGCACTCAAGTCCTGGCTCAGCAAGACTCTCGAGCCCATGTGAGTATCCGGGGGATATCTCTTTGCAGGGATGGCGGTGGGAGATAGGCGGACCCACAGATCTGTGCCGTTTCCCCAAGTGCCTGCGGTGGAGGCCGAAGCGGTGAAAGGAGGTACTAGGGCTCTGTGTCTTCTCTTCCTCGTCCACCTCGCTTCCAGGTTCAAGATACCCCTTAGAGCCTGCGTCGACCTTTATTTTATTGCTGAGCTGGTCTTATTTTTCCGTTATATGTAGACCGACTCCAACCACCCCCACCCCCCCCAAATATTTTCCGAGGGCCTCAAAATCGGTTTCTTTTAGTGGAACCCAATATATATTTTCTTGCCTACAGACTATTTTATCTTCTTTTTCTAAATGAAGTGAACAGCCTTTATTAGGGATTCGGGCAGTTCTATCTTAAATCACTTACGTTTCACCTAATACAATCCATGAAAGCAAGGCCACGTCTCCCGTGTGCTGTCTGGCTTATCTGCACCTCTCTTCACTGATTCAAGATGTAACAGGTGCTGAGTTGCCCAGTAAAATTCCCCTTTCCCGCCTACACCTTCGTTAGCTTGGAGAGGAGGAAGAAAATTCAATCTTCATCCATATGGAATATTTAGCAGTTTTAAGTGGAATGCTATAGATAGATTTTGTGTTGGGGGTTGGTTAGAGTACTGATACAGTCTTAGATTGGAAAATTTCAGGGGTGTTTTGAGGACTTGTTAATACAAAATATATCATGAGCTAAGTACTTTATCAGAATTGATTTACAATAAATAATGCAGTGGGGAAATTCACTTATTTAATAAACTTATTGCGGGAGGCTTTGGGATAGAGCTTTTAAATTCTAAAGTCTACAAGACATAAATAAATCCAAATATTAGAGCTGTGACTTGTAATAATAGAGAATCATGTAAAAGAGTGATTAAGAGTGGGGCTCTCAGAGAAGGTGACTTTGGAACAACATCTAAGGAGGAGAAAAGACCATCTGTGTGAAAGTCTTGGAAAAGAACATTCCGTGGAAAAGGAAGAGCAAATGAAAGGCTCTGTAGCAGAAATTACTGTGGTATGTTTCAGGAAGAAAAGGCCATAGTGGCTGGAAGGAGCCTTTGATGAGGGAGAGAGTGTAAAGACATGAGGTTGGACAAGTAGGTAGGGGCCATATCATGTATGGGAAGTCCTGGGATGATTTAAAGCAGACAGGGACTAATTTAATTTTGTTTTACCTCTGCCCGTTTTGTAGAGACTGAGACGGAGAAGAATGGAAGGATTCAGAAAGGGTATTGTAAGCAGAAATGTGGCTAGTTTGCATTAGAGTCATGGTGGAGATAGGCAGATCCAAATATATTTCATAAGTAAATCTGATAGAATTTGCTAATGGATTAAATGTGGGAGATGAGGGAAAGGGAAATCAAGGATGATGCCCAAGAAGTTAGCTTAAGCAACTGAATGGAAGACAGAGAACAGGTTAAGGGGGAGAAAGAAAGGGGGTGGCTAGTTTTCATTATTATGTATGAAGTCTGTGAGATACATCTAAGTGTGATGTCATGTCATTCAACATATGAGTAGTCTAAAACTCAGAACAGGACTAGAGGAATCAAGTCATCAGATAAGTCATGCAAACCATGAAATTGTGGGACATTTCTTAGGAACAGTGTGTAGATAGGGAAGAGAAGAGGGCCTAGTACTGGGGCAGGGTGAAAACTGGGCTTTATGTCATTAAAGAACAAGTGTATGACAAGAGAGGTGTTTATGAAATGCTGCAGAATGAATGAAAAAAGTGGAGGCAATTAAGTAGCCCTTAGATTTAGCAAACTGGAAGTCACTGGTTACGTTAGCAAAATAGTTTCACTGGAGTGGAGTTGTGCAAATGAAGCCCTATTTCAGTGTATTGGAGAGTGGGCATCATAGTATGTAGGGGTGAGAGAACTCTGGAGCAGAATGTCTGGCTTTGAATTCTCACTCTGCAACTTAACCAGCTGTATGATATTGGGTAAGTTACTTAACTCAGGGCTTCCATTTTCTCAACTGTAAAATTGGGAAAATAATAAATATAAAGGAAATGTTAGAATACTGCCTGATGTGTAATTAGCATTCAGTCGTTATTAGTTGAACACAATTATAAAAATGTTTTGGGTTGAAATAGCTTTCTTTTAAGCATTCAGTTTCATATCAGATTTACTGCCATATCCCCCTGCCTTACCTAAATGAGAAGACTATAGCCACTTAGAGTGTTTGCTTGTAATGTTTCTTTAGTCTTAATAAAACATATCCATGTATTATAAAGCCTACTCTCAGATGGCTGTAGCACTGCAGTCATTACTGTTGTCATAAATAGGGCGCTGATAGTAGAGCCTAGACACTGGGAATTGTAATTGGTTCTCTTCTAATGTGTGTAACTGTGGTAAAATTGAGCCCTCATCCAAGTTCCTGTCCCTTTAATTGCATTTCAGGTGGGTTCTTTTGCATGATGACTTACAAAAGCTGATTCCAATTATTTAAGATCAGTGGTTTCTAACCTTGGTTTTGTGAAGCTTTACGATCTGTTATCAGAAAGGAGTTTTTTTTTTTTTTTTGGCTTTTAACATTGTAATTGCCGAATTCCTTTGTTTGAGACAGGAACATAATAAGGACCAAGGGTAAGCTGTAACTGGAAACTTACGTAGAACTTTTTAGTTACCTGTGCTGGTTAACTACTTCATGGTTTTGGACTTACCCGGATTTTAAATGTGTTAATTCAGCAAACTTTTATTTTAAGAGTACTTTATGTACCCTGTGCTAAGCAGTGTGCAAGATATTGGGGAAATAGTAGGTAACAAGATGTGAAATGACTCTCTTCATTTTATTTACCATTTAGCAGGGAAGATAGGTGTTGAAGTCTGGGAACGTCAGGAAACACTTCCCTGATGTAATGTTTATCTCAGCTTGGAAGGATGAAGAGCACTTTGCTAGGGCAAAAGGATGGGATTGGAGACCTGTGAAAGCATTGTAGGTTTGGTGAACAGATTAGGTCCTAAAAATGAACATGGAAAGGTGTCTTGGAGGAATCGAAAGAAATAGAGAAAAGCAAGGGAGAAGAATGGCTGTGAAAAGCTCTGTTGAAAGGAACCAGAGCATACAGGACTTCGTTGAGTCATGTTTAAGATTTTGGATGTTACTGAAGTATAGTGGGAAGCCAGTGAAGGGTTTTAGGGCAAGAAGGTTTTCAGATTGATGTTATTAAAAAAAAAAAAAAAAGCTTGGCTGCAGTTTCAGCATAAAATAGAAGTCTGCATATCTGTATTTTGCTGTTTCATAGCTTCTATACATGTATCAGGGTTCTGAGTTACATAAACTGAAAATTTTGAACTTTATTAAAAGTGTTACCTTGAAATGCTTAAGATTGATACTTTGTTATCTCAAACATTTGCTTAGTCATACTTACTAATATGAAACTAAATGTTAGGCTTTCTTCTAACATTGTGTTTTGATGTTAAGTCTTGAAAAAAAATTAAGCTCTTTTGTTGTAGTAAACGTAAAAGAAAACAGAAAATATTTGCTATTATATTTTAAAACCTTTAGGTGAACTTACACATCAAAGTCATGGATTTTTTTTTTCTTAATCTGAAGAGACACCTCAAAAGCCAATGAAACTTTAATTTTTTAGAAAATAAAATTGAGAGGCAGATGGATGTAATAACATACTCAGGGTTTGTAAGTTGAGTAGTAAAGAACAAAGTGCTTAATGTTGTGCTTCTGTTACTGTGTAGCGCTGTGGAGGAAGTGTGTGGTGGAAAGAAGAGCTCTGTGTCCACATAGATCAGTATTAAAATCTCACTTCTGCCATTTATTAGCTGTCTTAGCAAAGGAACCTCTCCTTTCCTTATTGGTATGATAGGAAGAATTATACTGTTTCCATCTTTAGTTGAAAAGGTTGAATGGGAGACGTGTTTGAGAGCTTTGCCCTTCCCTCCTGTCTTAGATATTGGTTGATTTAAACACAGATAGGTTACATTACTACTGTTGTTACTGTTATAATTATCACCAAAGCTCCTGCTGTGGCTGCCACCTAAACTGTATGCATTGTTAAACATTTTGTATTACTGTACTTACAAGTTTTATAAGGTAAGCATTGTTATCTCCATTTTGCAGGTGATGATACTGAGGCACTGAAGCATGAAGTTGAGATATTTGCCTACAGTGATTTAAACTAAGGCTTTTTGATGCTAGAGCCAAGTGCATTTTCTTAATTTACTACTACACAATGTGGCATCCTAGTGTTTTCTGTTACTTTGTATACTTTTGTACTATTACATTTTCATAGTATTGGTTACTATTGTAAAATTACAAAGTTCTAAAGTGTTGTGGTTATCAGTGCTTTACATAGTTTAAGAAATAAACATCTTTGGAGTTTTTGTAGTATTTTCCCCTTCACCTGTGCTTGTAACTACACCTTTCTCGCCACATTAAAATTATTTTTATTCCTGTCTGATAGGAAGAGTTTTCTTTTGGGTTTGCTAAATGGTCTTTTTACTCCTGAACTTTTGATTATTTTTGCTTCCTTTGACCTTTCCTTTTCAATTCGCTCCTTTTGGCATAGTAAGTCAATTTCCCATTCTTTTTGAAAAGTCAGCGATAATAGCAAAACAGAAAAGAAAAATAATATCATGCTTTTAGTCCCTTTCTTGCTAGCTTCCTGTTCCTGTCACTGGTAAATCTTGGGAGTAGTAGTCAGACTTTAATATTTTGTTCATTTGCCCACAACCATTTACTTCTTAATGTCTTCTAATAGAATTTCTTCCTTGTAATGTAATTACAACCAAAATTGCTTTCCTCACTGTTACCAGTTTATATTTATTAAATATAAAGGCCTAAAATTTTACTTTTTTTTGCTTATGCTTGTATAACAGTGTTGATGCTGCCTTTTTACCTTACTTGCCTTGAATCCCTAATATTTTGGTTTTTTTTCTTAAATGAGTCTTACCCTCTTTTGTTTCTTTTCTTCAAATTCTAATTGTATTTTTCAGAGTTGTTACCATGACTTTTTTTTCTTCATTTTTTACTTCTGACATTTAATTAATTACTACTATGATTTCAATGTTTGTCTCCTCCAAAATTAATGTTGAAACTTAATTACATCAAGTATTAAGAGGTGATTAGGTCAAGAGGGCTCTGCTTCTGGTGATCAGATGAATGCCTTTATAAAAGGTTAGGTTTTGCCTCCACCTTTCAGACTTCTGCCTCCGGAGTAACTCCAGAGGATGCAGTGTTCACGGTCCATCTTGGAATCATAATTGCCAAACCTGCCAGTACCTTGATATAGGACTTCCCAGCCCTCAGAACTGTGAGCCAATAAATTTCTTTATAAATTAGCCGTCTTATGGTATTCTGTTTTAGCAGCACAAACGGACTGAGAGCTTTTCCATGAATGGTTTTCTTTGTAATCATGCCTGTGGTTCCTAAAAACTTTTTTGGGAGTGTATATTGTAGATCCTTTGAAAGTCTAATTAAAGGCTGCCTCCTAGGATTTGCAAATACATACACATTTGCATTGAATTTCAGAGCTTTTCAGCCTGAGCTTGTTAATGGATTCCAAACTAGAACCTCTACTCTGCATTTATTTTCACATAAGTATGTTTAGACTTAACCCACTCTTCAGTCTTAAGCTTTTATCTCTAATTGCTAGCTGTATAGATATACTTGGATCTCTCTCAACTTCAAACTAATTTCTGAAAAGAAGTGTTCTCTGGATTCACTTATTTTAATTTTATTTCTCCAAATTATGCTGGCTTGAAATTGTATATTTTGGCTTCTCCTCCTTCCCATTCACTTAGTCATGAGGTTCTCTCAATAATTCTTACTGACGTTGCTTAGTAGGGGGCTCACCGTTGGTATCTAAATGATTACAGTTTGCTTCCTAACAAATCTCTTTATCTCTAGGCCTTTCTTAACAGTTCTTTTGACAGGGATCCCCAGCCTTGTTTATATCCCATTGTGTGATCAAAATCTTCAGCATTCCTAGATAATAAATTGCAAATTTTAGCTTGACTTTGAGAAAGCTAATGATTTGCTTTAAGTTATCTTTCTACTTTTTATGAGTCTTAATTTCAGCAAAGCTGAACTTTCATCGCAATTCAGTGTCATGCTATTTTTACTGTTCCTTTTTTCTGAAACTACTTTTTTCTGAACAGTAGTAGACACCATTTATTGAGTGCTTACTATTAATATATGTTAATCATTATTATTCACTATGTGCAAGATAGGTTCTTGTTTCCTCAAGATAAGAAAATTGAATCTTAGAAAGATGAAATAGCATACTTTATTCATAACTAGTAAGTGATGGAGACGGGATCCAAAAGAAGACATTTTGATTCCAGAGTCTTGTTGTGTTATGATATACTGTCTTTATGTCTTTTCTGTGTGTTGAAGTCAAATATCAAATGTAATTACAGTTCTTCCAGAAAGCTGTGATCTATCCAGCTGGATAAAGTGACTCCTCCCACCGTGACTCCTCTCCCTCAGCACTGGTTTCAGTTGTCCTGACACTCATCACTTGTACATTAAATTATTTAGTTGTTTTGTTTTAGCTTCATTATTAGTCTTGAGCCCTTGAAAGCAGACTCCAACTCTTAAGATTTAACTGTCTTCCTGTTCTATACATTATTTAGCACAATACTTTGTGTGTAGTATATACCCAATTATTAAATGCATCAGTTGAAATTTCAAGTGTACCTAAGCCAAAGGAAGATGTAGTTATTTGGATAAAACTATAGAGTCCACCCTACTTCAGAACAGCAGATATGTAAGCTATTTGAAGATTAGTCTTTGAGTCTACTTCTCTTTCCATTTTTACTGCCTAGCACCTTCAGTTTAGGTAAAGCTTAATTCAGACTTTTTTTTTTTTTTTTTGAGAAGGAAAGGTCTTTGAAGAATATTAATGTTTACTTGTTTAAGTATTATTGAATGTTGCTATGTGCAATATTGCCGTTTCCATGGAGCTGCACAAAAAAATCTACAGTAATTCTAACCTGATGAATTTTATAGCTGGTAGAACAGTCTATAATTATTGGTAAAACATTTTTCTTTATTTCTTTATCCCCTTTTGATGGATTGACTTTCATTATCTCATTTTGTTGCTGCAATTTTAACTTGGCCTTTCCATCTGAGTGCTGAGTGGTTAAAATGCATTTAGCAGTTTTTTTTCCCCCATATGTTTTAGCACTTCCTTATCTTTGGCTGACAGTGCTTCTCAAAATTATTTTACATGCTTAAACCAAGAGACCCGGACTGTATTATGAACAAAATGGAAAATATTCCCATGTTAGGTATGATATAACTTAACCTTGAGAATTACTAACCCGAGATTGAGCTAAGTAGCTTCTAAGATTTTTCTTCCCTCTTCTTGCTTCCTTTGTGCCAGAAAAAATGAATGAATGAGAGAAATGAATGGACAGTAAGCTGTTCCTACTAGACTTAATACTGTCCTACTACCTTATTTCTGTGGAAAAAGCCTTTTCAATTTACATATAGTAACTTTGAAATAGGTAAAAGTTTATTTTTAATTTAGGGTTTTATTTAGTATCTTTTATGTGTGTATTAAATAATGGAGTAAGTTCAAGATCTGTTACTTAGTGATTCTTCTTGAGATATTTTACTGATATAGAAGCATTTATTTTTTTTTGCGACGTGATGTTTTACAAGTGTATTTAAAATTTTGATTTTCTAATTTTTATTGTTAGTATATAGAAATATATTTGTATATTGAACTTGATTTCTGAAATTTTACTAAGTATACTGGTAGCTATTTTATAAAGTCTATGGAATTTTCTTATACCAATCTCATCATCTATGAGTAATTACAATCTTTTCAAGTTTTACACCTTAATTTCTTATTACATTGGCTAGAAGCAATAGTATAATGTTGAAGTGGTAAGAGTGGGCATCCTTGTCTTTTTTCCAGTCTAAAGGGAAAGAGATTAAATGTTTTCAGTATTGCTTGATATTAGCTCTGGGTTTTCTGTAACTGCCTTTTACCAGATTGAGAATTTTTTTTTCTTAATTTGCTTAATGTTTTTGTCATAAAGGCTGTTGTTGAAAATTCTTTTTTTTTTCTTCTTTTTTTTGAGACAGAGTCTTATTCTCTCACCCCCTCTGGAGTGCAGTGGTGCCATCTTGGCTCACTGCAACCTCCACCTCCTAGGTTCTAATGATTCTCAGGCCCCAGCCTCCTGAGTAGCTGGGACTATAGGCATGTGCCACAACCCATGGCTAATTTTTTGCATTTTTGGTAGAGATGGGGTTTCGCTATGTTGGCCAGGCTGGTCCTGAACTTCTGACCTCAGGTGATTTGCCCACCTCAGCCTCCCAAAGTGCTAGGATTATAGTCATCAGCCACCATGCCTGGCCAGTTCTTTTTTGCATCTCTGAGATAATCATACAGATTTTTCCCTTTTTCTGTAAATATAGTATATTACATGGATTGATTTTGAAATGTTAAGCCAATCTTGTATTTCTGAGATAAACCAGGCTTGTTCATATTATATTATGCTAGATTCGATAATATTAAAACAAGTGGAAGTATTCTGTCCTCTTTTTTTCTGAAAAATTTTAATTGGGATTAGTACTGTTTTTATTCCTTAAAATTTTTGGGGTCCTTCACAAGTAAAGCAATCTGGGACTGAAATTTTTGTTGTGAGGATATTTTGATTATAAAATTAATATCTTTAATAGGTATAGGGCTGTGTAGGTATTTGTTTATTCTCATGTTACTCTTGGCAATTTACGATATTCAAGGATTTTACCAAAATTGCCAAATTTATTGACATAAAGATACTTGCATTATGACCTTACTATTCATTTAATAACTAGGATATGATTTGTTTGCCTTTTTTTTTTCTTTTTGAAGGAAGTCTTACTCTGTCCCCCATGCTGGAGTGCAGTAGATGTGATCTCAGTTCTGTGTTATTTTCATTATTCACTTTTCAAAGACTTTGGGTTTAATTTGCTGTCCTTTTCTTCTTTCTTAAGGTGGAACCTAGGTCATTGGTTTTACACCTTTCTTTCAGCTATTTTATGATATTGTTCCATTGCCACTGTCCTCTGTTGCTTCTGGTGAGAAATCTGCTGTCATTTGAGACTTTGTTCTCCTGAACGTAATGTGTCTGTTTTCCCCCTTTGACTACCTTTAAGATTTAGTTCCTTTTATTTGGTCAGCAATTTGAGTATATGATAGGCTCGTTTGACTGTGTGCATGTGTTTTATCCTTGGATTTACCAATTTGGATCTGTGTTTTGGGTATTTCATCAGTTTTGGAAAGTTCATGGTTACTACGTCTTCAAAAATTGTTCTGCTTCATTTTTCTTTCCTCTTTTTCTGAGACTTTAGTTCCTTGTGTGTTAGATTATATGATATCCTACAGATCTCCTGTATGTTTTAAAAAGTTATTTTTGTCCCTTTGCTTTTCGTTTGGATATTTTTTATTTTCCTTTTTTTTCTTTAAGGAGACAGTGTCTCACTCTGTTGATTAAGCTGGAGTGCAGTGGTATGATCATAGCTGTCATTGCAGCCTTGACCTCCTGGGCTCAAGGGATTCTTGTGCTTTAATAGCTGGGATGTCGATCACACATCACTGCATCCAGCTAATTTTTTAATTTAATTTTTTTTTTGTAGAGATGGAGTCTCACTATGTTAACTAGACTTGTCTTGAACTCTTAGTGTCGAGTAATCCTCCCACTTCAGCTTCCCAAAGTGCTGAGATTATAGACATGAATCCCTTTTTTGCTTCCCAAAGTGCTGGGATTATAGACATGAATCCCTTTTTCTGTTTTCAAGTTCACTATTGTTTTTCCACTGTGGTTTCCAATCTGCAAAGGAGAGTTATTTCTGATTCAGATTTTTTATTTCTAGATTTTTCCATTTGGCTCTTTTGAATAGTGTCTGTGTATTCACTGAAGTTCCCTAGCTCTCCATGCATGTTGTCCACAATTTCCAGTAAATTCTTTAGCATTTTATCATTATGGTGAAGTCCATGTCTAATAATTCTGTTGTCTGGGCAGTCTCTGAGTATGTTTCCATTGACTGTTTCTTCTCATGTAGATCACATTTTCTTACTACCTCATGTTCCCTTCAGTTGGTTTTATCCTGTCTCTTGTGTGTAAGAGGACTGTGGAGACTGAAGTAAGATTTATTTTCAGTAAGCGGTATACCTTTTATTTTTTATTAGGCTACTTGCATGGAGGCTAAGTCATTTAGTTGCCTTGTAGTCTAATTGGTCTGGGCTTTGTAACAACTTTAGTTTGATTTAGTCCACCATTGGCTTCAAAGGCTTTGAGGGCAGAATCAGAATTTTCCCTTTGCGGCTGGGCACTGTGGCTCACACCTGTAATCCTAGCACTTTGAGAGGCCAAGGTGGATGGATCACCTGACATCAGGAGTTCAAGACCAGCCTAGCCAATGTGGTGAAACCCCATCTCTACTAAAACTATAAAAATTAGCCAGTGTGGTGATGGACGACTGTAGTCCCAACTACTCAGGCATCTGAGGCAGGAGAATTGCTTGAACCTGGGAAGTGGAGGTTCCAGTGAGTCGAGATGGTGCCATTGCACTCCAGCCTAGGCAACAGAGCGAGACTCTATGTGAGAAATAAAAATAAAATAAAATTTAGCTAATTGCTACAAGGGGGCTGGACTTCCTTTCATTCAAATATGACCTTGAAAGTCCTGATGCATGTTGAGAACGGCATGGAATTGATTAGAGAAATGGAAGCTACAGAAGGAATTTGGGAGGAAGTGAGAGCAATACTCATGGAAAGCCTTCATATGCTTGCAAAAACAGCAGCACTTTGATTCCAGAGGGCAACGTTTATTTGCCTTCTTGACAAAGTAGTAAGGGCTTTAGAGGGCTTGGGGCTTGAGGTAAGGACTCATAAATGTCAAAAGAAGAATTTCTTCTCCTCCCAAAGGGGTGCTAACTCAAAAAAAAAAAAAAAAAGGCGGCGAGAGATGCAAGATGGCTGATTGCTAATAGCTCGGGGTTGTAGCTCCCAGTGAAAGCGCAGAGAACAAGAGGATGCCACACTTTCAGATGAATTTTTTTCACTCACGGACCAGAAGATTCCCAGTGGAGGAGCCCCACGGGTTGCCAGCGCGACTCTTGTGGCCGGCGCAGAAGTTTGCTAGCATCTCGGCGCGGCAGCTCTTGGTGCAGAGTAAATGGGACTGGTTTCCCTTCTGACTGGCATTTGGAGCTCCGGGAAGGCAGAGTCGCCTATTACGGACTCAAGAAGGAAGCCAGACCGGAGATTCCCGGGCAGAAGAGCACCATCAGTCTTAACACCGCTGTTTTGGCCAGCGCAGTGGGTTGCTCAGATTCCGGTGCTGGGAATCAATAAATTGGGCGTCCACTCAGAAACCTAATTAGAAAGGCTGTAATTGTAAAGATGACAGATGGATAAATTTATAACGAAGGGAAGAAACCAGCCTAAAAAGGCTGAGAATACCCAAAATCAGAACGCCTCTCCCTCTACAGGGGATTACAGTTCCTCATCAGCAACGGAACAAGGCCTGATGGAGAAGAACTGTGTTCCATTAACAGAAGTAGGCTTCAGAAGGTGGATAAGAAACTTCTGGGAGTTTAAAGAACTTGTTCTAATCCAATGTAAAGAAACTAAGAAGTTTGAAAAAAGGTTTGATGAAATGCTAACAATAGACAATATAGAGAGGAATATAAATGAATTAATGGAGTTGAAAAACACAACACGAGAACTTAGCGAAATATGCACAAGTTTGAATAGCCGAATTGATCAAGCAGAAGAAAGGATATCAGAGGTCGAAGACCAACTTAATGAAATAAAACAAGAAGACAAGATTAGAGATAAAAGGATAAAAAGGAATGAGCAAAGTCTCCAAGAAATACGGGACTATGTGAAAAGACCTAACTTATGTTTGATAGGTGTACCTGAATACGACAAAGAGAATGAATCCAAGCTGGAAAATACTCTTCAGGATTTTATTCAGGAAAACTTTCCCAACCTAGCAAAGCAGGACAATATTCAACCCCAGGTAATACAGAGAACACCACAAACATATTCCTCCAGAAGAGCAGCCACAAGGCACATAATCGTTAGATTCACCAGGGTTGAAACGAAGGAGAAAATACTAAGGGCAGCCAGAGAGAAAGGTCAGGTTACCCGCAAAGGCAAGCCTATCAGACTTATAGCAGATCTCTCAGCAGAAACTCTACAAGCCAAAAGAGAGTGGGGGCCAATATTCAGCATCCTTAAAGAACAGAACTTTCAGCCTAGAATTTCAGATCCAGCCAAACTAAGCTTCACAACTGAAGGAAAAATAAAATCTTTTATGAACAAGCAAGTACTCAGAGACTTTATTACCACCAGGCCTGCTTTACAAGAGCTTCTGAAAGAAGCATTACACATAGAAAGGAACAACCAGTATTAGCCTTTCTAAAAATATACCAAAAAGTAAAAGTGCATCAACATAAAGAAGAATTTACATAACAAATGGACAAAACAGCCAGTTAACATCAAATGGCAGTAATCCTAAATTTAAATCGACTAAATCCCCCAATCAAAAGATACAGCCAAAACCCAATGGTATGCTACATCCAGACCTGTTTCACATGCAAGGATACACACAGACTCAAAACGAAGGGATGGAGAAACATTTAACAACCAGATGGAGAGCAAAAACAAACAAATAAATAAAGAGCAGGAGTTGCAATTCTCGCATCTGATAAAATAGATTTTAAAGCAACAAAGATATAGTGGTAAAAGGATCAATGCAACAATAAGAGCTAATGATCCTAACACCCAGATACATAAAACCTATAAAGAGACTTAGACTCCTTAGACTCCCACACAATAATAGTGGGAGACTTCAACATCAATATTAGATAGATCAACAAGACTGAAAATTAATAAGGATATCTAGGACTTGAACTCAGATCCAGAACAAGTAAACTTAATAAACATTTATAGAGCTCTCCACTTTAAATACACAAGATATACATTCTTGTCAGTACCACATCACACCTACTTATAGGTTTAAATGAAATATTGATCGGCCATTATTAAGCACAATTATTGGCATAAAAGAGGTTTTCAATGCCCATTTTTAGAAAAAGCAACATTCCCGTTCTCTCCCTCTTTTTCTTCCTTTCTTCCTCTCCTTCACGCCTTTTTTTTCTTTCTTTCCTTCTCTCCCTTCTAAAAAAAAAGCAAGTAGGTAGAATCATTAAAGGGCCAGAGTAAGGCCTTACTCAGGTTGACAAACTGCTTCAAAAGCCACCAGAAAACAACCATGGGTGTAACAGGAATGGAAAGCATATGGTAAGTCATAAGGAGCTGGCAGAGCCGCATTTCCAGTTAGTGTTTGTCCTGGCAGTGTGCCAGCACACAGGGAAAGGGTTGGAGGTCATTTGAACTGGTAGGGTTAGAACAAGTATAAATCTCAGGGGATATCTGCGGGGTATCCTGGGTCTTTGCTGCCATGTAACTGCAGTAAAAGCTGTAGGTGCTCAAATGGCAGGAAGTGTGTGTTTAAGAAGTCACATGGCATGCAGAGTGAAAACAAAGAGGCAGATTTGCCCCTAAGGTGAACAGTCCAGCAGGTGCACAAAGCCATTTCAGAACACACAAAGAAAAAGAATAGCCAGTGCAGCTTCTTGGGAAAGAGCTGATTTTAGTTGAAAAAACAGGAAATTCCAAGCACTACATGGTTTTAGGCTTTAGCCCTATCATTCTCCTGAGCCTCCTGTCCAGGAGGGCCATTAGTGCCTCAGTACTACTTGGTGCAGACCCCAAGGTACTTCCCACCCCCAGGAGCCACCCAATAAATTGGGTGAGCTCAGAGGTCACCCTGGGGGAGCCGAGCCACTTGTGACCAAGAGGAATTGTTCTAAGGTTTGATTAGTAAGCCAGACAGGGAATGGGAGAAGAAAACTCTGGGGGTTGAATGCCTCTAGCTGAAGAAGGCACTGTGTACAGGTCTCTTACCAGTAGGGAACATACCCAAGTCACGCAGTGCCAAAATATGTTACCTGCAGCAAATATGTATGGGTCTGCAGCAACTGCACTTGTCTCCTCAGAATTCCACCAAGGAGACCTAAGGTGAAGGAGAAACTAAGGCAAGTTTTAAAGCAGGAGTGAATGTTTATTAAAATGGTTTACAGGGGCTGGTGGTGGCTTACTCCTGTAATCCCAGCACTTTGGGAGGCCGAGGCAGATGTATCATGACGTCAGGAGTTTGAGACCAGCCTGCCTAACATGGTAAAACCCATCTATACTAAACATACAAAAAATTAGCCAGGTGTGGCAGCGGACACCTGTAATCCCAGCTACTCGGGAGGCTGAGGCAAGAGAATCACTTGCACCCTGGAGGCGGAGGCCATGATCACGTCGTCATTACCCTCCAGCCTGGGCAACAGAGCCAGAAGCCGTCTGAAAAAAACAGAAAAAGCAAACCACAAAATGCTTTACAGCAAGAATGAAAGGAAGTACAGTACACTTGGAAGAGAACCAAGTGGGCAACTTGAGAGATGAGGTGCACTGGGTTCCAGGTTTTTGAATTGCTGGAGCGATCTTTGTTGTTTAGGCCTACTTCCTGCCTTTATGACTTTAGGAACTGTTTTTCAGCATTGTTGCTTCTTCCCTTGTCTTTCGAATGGTAACCCACCCCAAGAATGCCTCAAAGGGGTTTTAGCCTTTGTGCTCTAACCACAGACCTTGTTAGTTGGAAGCTGGTAGTTCCTTGGTGATCTCTTGTAGTTCTTCCTTGCTCCCAGAATTACACCTGAATCTTTGGTTAGTAAGTGTTGATGAGTGGCTGTAGACTCACTTTATGGTGGCTTGTGGTACTTGTGATTCTAATCTCTCCATAGAGTGTATCTATGACTGCTAAAAGATGATTTAAAGTTTGGCTGGTTTCTTTTTACCTCCATCTGTGGAGTCAGATTTTTCTTCCTGACTTTCCACTAGGAATGGGAGTAAACATGGGTTTCTTTTTGCTTCTGAAGGACATGTCACTTTCTGGAACTTAGTTCATTTATGGATTTTTTTTTTTGTTGTTCTCCTTAAGCTTTTTGAGTTTTAAAAAATACTATAGTTTTGTAGTTAAAATGGCTTGTTTTTTGTTGTTTGGGTGAGTGCAATGGTCTCTTGTGATTTTTCCACATCCAGCCAGAGGTAGAATGGCTAGTTTAGTCTTCATGTGCATTTGTCTTATAAAAGTTGAAAAATTTTAAAAATATAAAGATAATATATTTTTTATAGATTTAAATATGCTTATATATTATATTTACATGTATAATATATAATTATATAACATGAGAATATATATTTGATTTATGATGTAACCATTATATATTGTATATAATATTACATATAATATATAATATATAGTAAATTAATCTCTGGATTACATATTATATATGCTATAGTTACTATAGTTTTGTAGTTATATGTTATATATAATACGTAATCCAGAGATTATTAATTTAATAATTTAAGAAAATAAGCTTTTTTCCTAAAAAGTAATGGTTATATCATAAATAATATATAATGTAATTATGTAACATATATATGTTACATTATTATATATATATATTTTTTTCTGTTTTTTCCCACACTCCCTAGTTTTTCTGATACAGTGTTGGTTTCTTAAAAAGGAGCTTTGTAGGAGCTTTTCATGTATTAGGGAAATTGTGATATGAGCTGCAACTTTCTCTTTCCTACACTGACATTTATGTTTTGATTCTGCTTATGGTAATTTTTCTCATATAGAAATGCTTTGGCCAGCCACAGTAGTTCAATCCTATAATCCCAGCACTTTGGGAGGCTGTGGTGGGTGGATCATTTGAGATCAAGAGTTAGAAACCAGCCTGGCCAACATGGTGAAACCCTGTCTCTACTAAAAATATAAAAATTAGCCTAGTCTTGTGGTGGGCACCTGTAATCTCAGCTATTTGGGAGGCTGAAGCAGGAGACTCTCACTTGAACCTGGGACATGGAGGTTGCAGTGACCCGAGATGGCGCCACTGCACTTTAGCCTGAGTGACAGAGCAAGACACTGTCTCAAGAAAAAAAGTGCTTTATTTTATGTAGTTGAATTTATCCTTTATTTCAATTGCTGGAATCTGGATTTTCTGGTGTAGTCATGGTCAGACAAGCTTTCCCTATTTTGAGATGAAGTTACTACCAATGATAATATAGCAAAAGCTATCACTAATTGTGCTTGCTGTATGCCAGCATACTAATTGACTTACCAGTCAGTTAACTAATTAACAATATGCATGCTATAAATCGTGCTGACTTACCATAAGAAGTCGGTGAGGCAAAATGGAAACCAGTCACAGTATTTTCTCCAGTAGTATCATCCATGTCCTTAATTATCTTATTTTTAGAAGAATCCAGATATCAAGTGTGGATATAGCCTTATTTATGTATTTTTATTCAGATGCATGAAAGTTATCTATAAAAGTTGACTGCATAATACATGTTTCCTAAGGATTTGAGATGGAACCGTAATTAGATACTGAATTCTTACATGTATTTGGGTTTATTCTAGACTTTTTATATATTGATCTACATCTTTTACATTATTCTCTTATTTTTGGTTATAAAAGGCTAGTCCCCTTGTTAATAATGTTCATTTTTAGAATTTTCCTGCCTGGTTTTGCTTGACTGCCCTTGCCTCACAACTTTATTATGAAAACTTTGAATACACAGAAAAGTTGAAAGAATTTTACAGTGACATATCCATCATTGAGATTCTGCTGTTAACATTTTAGTGTGCTTGTCACTATTATCCGTTGGTTCATTTCAGAATAAATCGCAGATGTCAGTGCACTTAACCCCTACAGCATGTGTATCATGCTTTACTTCAGTATTTTAGTTTTATTTTAATTTTAGAATTTAGATACAATTAAGTGCGCAGATCTTAAGTGTACCATTTCATAGTTTTGACAGATACACATTTTTGTATCCCAGTACCCTATTAAGATAAAGAACATTACCGTCACCCTGGAAAATTTACTCATTTCCTTTCCCATGCCCCTACCTACCTCTAGAAGAAAGCAGTGTTCTGCTTTTTTTCCCCCTATATATTCGTATAGCCTGTTTTAGAACTTTCTGTCCATGCCATGAGAGTATTATTTTGAGGAAGGCTTCTTTTTAACTCCTTGTAATGTTCCTGAGATTTATCTGTATTATTGCTTATGTCTGTAATTTGTTTCTTTTTCCTGCTGAATATTATTCTGTTGTCAGAATTCTGATATATACAATTGTTATAATAATAATGATCTTATTTTTATGCTGGATTAATTTAACACAATTTCTTAAGTCTTTTTAATTGAAAATAGTACATGGTGGTTCTAATAAAATTTTAACGGGATAAATAGAAACCAAAAATGAGTCTTCTTATCACTTTCTGATTCTCAATATAAACATATATCTGTAAAAATAAACATATGTATCTCCTGTTTATGAAGATATATAACTTTTTTCTGTAGATGGAACCATTTATATGTTACTACTACAACTACTATTTCTAGGAACACTGCACATCATCCCATAAAAGTATACTCTTAGGTAGATTCCTATTCCTTCCAGTGGTTCCATAGAATTCTGTTATGTGAGTGTGTTGCGCTTTGTTTATTAGTGTTTTATTTACAATAAATAGTACTTTATGATGTAACTATTTTCTTAAATTAGTTAATTTTCTTAAATTAGTTAAGTAATTTTTGTATAGAGTTTAAAAAAAAAGAAAGAAAGGAAAACTTACCAGAAGACTTTGACATGAAAAGCAAGATCCTCTTCACGTTTCTCATCCTTGAATTTTTACTATTAATATGTAGTTTTATGCTGTTAAAATGGCTGAAATTTCTCCTAAGTTTAGGAGAAATATACAAAATGTTTCTATTAAGTAGAATTTACTTATGCCTTCCAAGGGCTCAAAATTTGCTCATGAGTGCTGGGGAGGAAATGGGATTCTATGGCTCTTCAGAAAGACATAAAGGCAAAAAAAATATTCTGAAGATTCTAATGCTACCTATTGAATTATTTTGAAATTCAGTTAACTAAAAGTTAATGGGTAGGGGAAAGAGTGCAAGATGGTGAAAGCTGAATATTTTTTTTCATAAAAGTTACCCACTTCTTCGATCGTATGGTTCAATGCCTTTATTTTTAAAATGAGTAAACTAAAGCCTAGAGAATAAAATGCTAATGCAGAATTATATAACTAGTGAATAAAGTAGAAATAACTCCAGACTAGAAATCTGAAAACTTCATATTCTTTGGAATACAGTTTAGTGCTTTTCTTCAATACCAGACTGCTTCATGGTAAAGCTAATATTTTGACTTGTGACAAAGTAGGTTTTAGGGAATATAGGACTTAAAATAGACCAACAAGATTTTAACTGAAGTATATTTTTAGGAGTGATTATAGGCATTTTTTTAAATCATAGTTCATTATTTAGTAATCCCTTAACAATTGTTATGATGCTTGACAGGCTAATAAAGTGCTTCTTATTTGTAATTATATTTATTTGTAATTATTTCTAGTTTGGCAGGTCAGCTGTTAGATGAAGAAACTGAAACTTAGTTTGCTTAGTCTTGAGATTCATGAACTGAAAAGTGTCTATAATAATTATTCCTTTTTAAAGAAAAATTTTGTCATGACTGGTATCTGCATCAGAGAATTTTGGTGGCAATATTAGAGAAAGACTTAGAAGTGAATCTGTAGCATGTATAACCACATAGCATTAGCCAAAACTTTTAAAGAAATATGAGAAAAAGTTGGGAGGCCGAGGCGGGTGGATCATGAGGTCAAGAGATCGAGACCATCCTGGTCAACAAGGTGAAACCCCGTCTCTACTAAAAATACAAAAATTAGCTGGGCATGGTGGTGCGCACCTGTAGTCCCAGCTGCTTGGGAGACTGAGGCAGGAGAATTGCCTGAACCCAGAAGGCGGAGGTTGCGGTGAGCTGAGGTCGTGCCATTGCACTCCAGTCTGGGTAATAACAGCAAAACTCCGTCTCCAAAAAAAAAAAAAAAAGAAAAGAAAAATATGAGAAAAATGTTAAAGGTTTAATCGACTCAGCCGAATTTATCCAATAGTATGATAGAACTAGGTTTTTTGTATTTCTAGTTTTAGTGCTATTTCTTTTGGATAATTTTGCATTTTTGGTTTTAAAAGACAATGTTCACCAGCCTCTGCTCTCTCATTTTGGTAAACAGAGGGATGGATTACCTGAGATCTGTTGTGTAACTAGATAGAATGTGAGTAGCTGGAGTCGGGGTGGCTTCTAGACCCAGTCTTCTCAGAGAACTCAATTCTTCCTCAATTTTGAATAGCTATACAAAAAAACAAAACAAACACCTAAATATGGATATTAGTCGTGAGCTACCATATTGCAGATCCACCTTTTTTTTTAAAGAGAGAGTTCTGAGGCTTGACGTTACAATCATAATTATAACCACACCTGTCTGTGCTTAATTTGTTATTTGGGCTGCTGCTCTTTGCACTGAACAATACAAACTTTTACTTCGGTTTTGTGATCTGATTATTGGGTCTTTGACACTTAATAGATGCTGTTTTTTTTTGTTTTTTTTTGAGACGGAGTTTCGCTCTTGTTACCCAGGCTGGAGTGCAATGGCGCGATCTCGGCTCACCACAACCTCCACCTCCTGGGTTCAGGCAATTCTCCTGCCTCAGCCTCCCGAGTAGCTGGGATTACAGGCACGTGCCACCATGCCCAGCTAATTTTTTGTATTTTTAGTAGAGATGGGGTTTCACCACGTTGACCAGGATGGTCTCGATCTCTTGACCTTGTGATCCACCGGCCTCGGCCTCCCAAAGTGCTGGGATTACAGGCTTGAGCCACTGAGTCGGACTTGGATGCTTCTTATTTAATTCATTTACTTTAGAAGTTATTTAACTTCTAAAGCTATGGTTCTCAAGTGTGGTGCGAGGATTCCTGGAATTTCTTGAGACCCTTTCATAATGTCTATGAGGTCCTTGTTTTTCCAACTGTGTATCTGTGTCAGGACAGTTTTCCTTCATATACTTGAACCAATATGACATATCATAATAGACCGAATATAAAAACAGATATAAGCATCGGTCTGTCTTCTATTAAGCCAGATAAAGGTATTTGCAAACATAGTAAAACATAGTCACTCTTCTCAGAAAATTTGTATTTTATTTTGGAAAAATAGTTTTTGTTTTTTTTTTAATTTAAAAAATATGGTATCTAGTTTCAGCGAGGCTATTTATCATAGAGCTCTACCCATCCCTGACCTGTAGTGGGGATATCACCTAAACTGGGGAAGATGAGTCATCAGAGGCTAGTATGGATGCTGGGGAGAGAGAAGAGTGGGCTGCTTTTTTTGGTTTCACTAGCTTTGAGAATAATGTAATCCAGGAACAGCTTGGGGACCATGATTTTTGCCACACAAAGCGAGCCTGTCCGAAAATGAAAATGGAGAATAGAGAATCCTGGTGATACATGATTTGAGCTCCTGGATTCAGAAAAAAAGCACCCCTACATATGTGGCTTCCTGTTTGTTTGCATCAATAAATTCTTCTTCCAATTACTCAGAAAAAGGGGGGTTTTATGCTAAGCTATAATGGATTTACCATTTCAACTAAATTTTTTCCCCATTTTAATTCTTAATAAATATTGATATGACTGTTAAATAAAAAGCTGGAATTGTCCCTCATTTTTAAAGCATAGTGGGCTCCTGAGACCAAAAAATTTGAGAATCATTGTTCTCAAGGTAAGATGGAATCACTGCTATTTCTTGGAGTGATATGGGGGAATAAAAGAACTGGTTCCATAGTTTTTGTTGTTATAATTACATATATTGTGATATACATTTTGCAGCGATGAAGAAGTAGATTGTGTGATGCTCAAGGATGGATCATGTTTAGATATGCTTATGTTGTGATTTTATTTTATAGAATGAACTGGGTTATAATTCTTAATAAGTAATCTTTGCTGTAACTAATTACTATATATAAGCAATCTATTTTTGCTTTCTTGTTTGAATTGAATGAAGCAGTGTAATAAACTACAGCAATTAAAATTTTCAGTGTATGTATTATGTTTGCTGCAATGATATTTGGATTTTTAAAAGAGTAATTCTAAGTACAGAATATAAAATCATGACTTTGATGCAAATTAGATATTTTTCCTGAATATAAAATGAAAATTTGGAAGGAACAGACGTGGGTGCATATCCGTGTTCTAAAGTTACTCAGTTAACGTATTTAAATTTAATTTTTAATTCCCACTACCACCTCCAGCTCCTTTTCAAGATTACTGAAAATGGAAGCTTGAGTTAAATTCCATGAGTTATATTCTACTGAATTTCTAAAGTCTTCAAGAAACTCATGCAAAACAAACTGTATGAAATACTGTATTGGAGTATTATAGTTTCTTTACTATCTCATTACTATTTTGAAAATCTCAAAATCTAAAACACTAATATGGTGGGTGTGTTGGTGGATTATTTACAACCTTTATTTCTAGAGGTGATGTGTTTCATATTAAGAATATTTAGTTTTTAAAGATATTTTATTATAACTTGATTTTCTACGTTATTTTGGCTTCTGTAACTTTAGTGTGTGTACTTCCCTCTCCACCCCAGATAGAGTTGGAAGAGAATGGCCTTCTTATAAGGTTACTTCTGTGCTTTTAAAGTGTATACAGGAAGCTGGAAGTCTCCAACTGACCTATTTTTAAAAACAAAGATGCCAGCTGGGCACTCCCAGCACTTTGGGGAGGCTAAGACAGGTGGATCACTTGAGGCCAGGAGTTAAAAACAAGCAAGACTCTATTTCTACTGGTCAACAGAGCATGACTATTTCTATACACACACACACACACACACACACACACACACACACACACACGCCGGGTATGGTTGTGTACACACACTAGCTGGGTGTGGTGTGCGCACACACACACTAGCCGGGTGTGGTTGTGTGCCTCTGGTCAACAGAGCAGGACTGTATTTCTACACACACACACACACACACACACACACATATACAAGCTAGGTGTGGTTGTGTGCACCTTTAGTGCTAGCTACTTGGGAGGCAGCAGTGGATAAATCGATTGGCAGGAGTTCACAGCTTCAGTGAACCATGATTGCACCACTGCCCTCCAGCCTGGGTAACAGCAAGACCTTGTGCCTAAAAAAATAAAATGAAAAAGAAAAAAGCTTTCTTATTAGCGGTATCCCTAACATAGTATATACAGGAATGGACAAAGTTTTATTTTTATGTCTTTAAAATCATTGATGTGAATGACTTTATAGTGATTTGGAGATTTAATTTACCAAAGCTCACTGAAGCAGTTAATTTGAAATCCTTGGAAAAGTAAAATTGTAAACCCCAGTGTTCATGAATGCACACTTTGCTCCATTTCACTAGACTTCTGTCCCTTGTATCTGTCAAGTAGGTCTTAGGTTCTTTCTGATGGGTTCCCTTGGCCTGGGCTTTTTTTCTCCCCCAGATAGTCATGAAGCATGCTTGCATTCCATTTCCCTTCCTATCAAAATTCATATCCCTGTTTAAATGTCACTTCAACAGAGTCCTTCCTTGATCTTAAATAATACTCGTTTTCTCTTTTTTGTTTTCCTTCTCCTTACCTTTCTTCCTTTCTCCTCCTTTACACTTTATCCTTTCAACCTGAATTTTTCTTCAGAGCACATGTCTACATGACATGTAGTAAAATTTCTGCAGTGAAATTTTAAAAAAATGCTTTTTTGTTAATATATGTAGATCAATAATTGAACAGAATTCTGTATTATATTTCATATATTTGCACAACATCTCATGGACAAGTTTAAGCCTAATGATTATACTCATTCATGTTTGTGAGGGATTTACTATCTAATCCAGTGCTTATCTGCCAAGAGCTGTTCAGACTATACTTGAAACCATTCTAATGGTGGAGAACTCTGTTAGAGGCAGTTTATTCTGCCGTTGGGAGGCCTCTGATTACCAAAAAAAAAGGTCTTATCTCTATTTTAAGCCAAAACCTGTTTGACTGCTTCTCCTTACTGGCTTTAGTTATATTCCTTGGAGGATATATTGGATAAATGTAATCCTTTTTCCTTATGATAACCTTTTCATTATTTGAAGACTTACCCAGTTCTCTCTAACATTTCAGTTCTCTAGGCTGAGAATCCCTAGAAAAACATCTAATAATGGCATCCATAGATGATCTTGATCATTTTCTAAGAATCTGTTTGAGTTTGTGCATTTCTAACGGTGGCACCTAGAACTGAAAGTACTAGCACTCTGTATTGCATAGGAGAACAGCACTCTCCTCTGTAGTTCTCAGCTTTCTCTTTTATTGCATGTTTATAATTTATGTTTCCCCCTACCATTTCACACTTTTAACTTAATTTACTAAAGTACTTAAGTTGTTACCTTCTGTTTGCTTTCTGCAAATGCTATATTAAGTCAGATCTCATGCCTGCCTTATTTTAGTTTTTGCTTTTGTTTATATTCTGCCCCCTCATGAGCGCCATCACACACATAGAAGAGTAATTGCAGTTGGAACACTTGGTGGTCAGAATCATACTTTATTGGTAGATTCTGTTGTTTGTGGGAGCTGAGAAGTACTTTTCAAAACTTGATTTTCTTTTTTTTCCCTGATTTGTGAGGCGATTTCAGCTCTACTTTTTCTTTCACACATTTTCAGAATGTGAGCAATATAGCAGGGGTAAAGTCTAGCTCTGACAAGATATGTATTAATTCCAATTGCAAGCCTTTTATCAGCAGTGGCAACTAGTAAAATACCTCTAACAGTCTTACTAGCCATGGAGATAATTTTTGAAAACCATTTGCTATATGAATATAGTTTTTTAAATTAGCTAATTTGAATGTTTTTGACTTTGCATAACATCATTACTAGATGTTCAGATAACGTAACAGGACAAATAGAAAAGAGAACATGTGCTGGGTGCGGTGGCTCAAGCCTGTAATCCCAGCACTTTGGGAGGCCGAGGCGGGTGGATCACGAGGTCAAGAGATCGAGACCATCCTGGTCAACATATTGAAACCCCTTCGCTACTAAAAATACAAAATATTATCTGGGCATGGTGGCGCGTGCCTGTAATCCCAGCTACTCAGGAGGCTGAGGCAGGAGAATTGCCTGAACCCAGGAGGCAGAGGTTGTGGTGAGCTAAGATTGCGCCATTGCACTCCAGCCTGGGTAACAAGAGCGAAACTCCGTCTCAAAAAAAAAAAAAAAAAAAGAAAAGAGAACATGTTTTGCCTTTTGATTCCTGATACGTAACATTTTAGTATATTATTAAATTTCTGTGGTTTCTATTTTTTACTCAGCTTTTTGTTTTCAAAAATACTTAACTAAAAATGGAACTTGTAGAACTTAAGAAAAATTGCCTCTTAAATGCTAATTCAAGTGTTTTGCCAAAATTATAACCACTGTTTTTATTATGTAATTTCATATATAAATGAACTCTTTACAAATGTTAAAAAATCATCTGCCTTTGAGACTATTTCAAGGATTTAGAACTTCTGAATGTGGTAGTTTATTTGTTGTGGCTATTGTGAATAATGGTTTTTGATTCAGTTCGGATTGCTTCTACAGAAAATGTTGAGCAGAGATTCTTCTGGAATTCTGTCTTGCTGTTTTATCAAACCGTGGTTTATAGAACATAATAATTATAATATCACAAAAGCCTTCCTCTAGATTTTTAGCTGCTAACACTTTAATTCATTTTTTGTGTCCCATTTAAAAAATAATGTGAGAATGAAACGTATTTCATTGAGAGAACTGAAAAATGATAGATAACTTACTGGGAAAACCACTAATAAGTTGAAAATTTACTACAACAAACCAATATTAGCTTAAATTACAGCATTTAGACCCAGTGTAGATTGAGTTTATTTACAGCAGTTACAATAAAACACAGTAATAGTATTATGTACCATAACGATTCCCAGTAAATTGAAATATGTTTAACTTTTGATGTCTAGTTTGGTTGATGTCTGGTTGATTGTGCTTATTCAGTTTATCTGTTTCATGGTCTCATACAGTACTACCAGATGGCCAGATGTAATTATATCTCTAGATGTATCAAAAGGTTATTGTTTCAATTCTTCATGCTTACTTCATCATAGATCTGAATATATCCATGCTCATTATGATAAAACAAAAATTGAATGTATCATATGTCATATTTAAAAATGTTGAAATAAACCCAGGCGTGGTGGCTCATGCCTGTAATCCAAGCACTTTGGAGGCCAAGGCGGGCGGATCACCTGAGATCGGGAGTTCAAGACCAGCCTGAGCAACATGGTTAAACCCCGTCTTTAAAAATAGAGAAATAAATAAGTAAAAAAAAATGTTGAAATAAATAAATTGAATTAAATTTTTGGAAGAAAAAGTGAAAGTCTTTAAAAAAAAATCTCTGTATCATTGAAGTCTTTGTGAATAAATGTTAATAGATTTATAAGAAAAGTCGATCCGTGATTGCTGAGTAACAAATTACCCTGAAGCTTAGTGGCACAGCATATATTTATTATCTTACAGTTTCTATGGGTCGGGAATTTGGGAGCAAGTTAGCTGGGTATTTCTGAATCAGTGTTCCTTATGAGATTGTGGTCAAACTGCTGGGCACAGCTGTAGTCTTAAGGTTGTGCTGGGACAAGCTTGCTCACATGTGGCTATTGATAAGAGGTCCCAGTTCCTTGCTAGCTGTTGGCTGAAGGCCACGTTTCTTTGCCCCACATAGTGTTCTCCATAAGGCTGCTGGAGTGTCCTTGGGGCATACCAGGCGATTTCTTAGAAACAAGTCACTAAATTGAGTCTGTGCTCAAAGGGTAGGAAATTAGGTTCTACCTTTCTGAAGGGAGGAGTGAAGAATTTGAGGATGTACTGTAAAACAACCACAATGATGTTGATCAAGGGAGTCTTACAGCATATACAGTAAACTGTACTAGTTCCTTAAGAAAGTAGCTCTTATCTCTGACACTTTATCAGTTACCTTTGTGGTCTTTATAATAAAGCAGAATAAAAACTGTTGAATTGGCCTCTTGATTGACTTACAGTCAAGTTTCTCAGTAGGATTCTGTGCAAGCAAAGCTGTCCACTTGTTAAGATGTACTTTTTGATTCAGTGACTTATGTTACTGTTTACTCTTACAGAACTATTATATGCCAGAAATGTATAGGAGTAGAGATGTTTTCTATATGTCTTGCAGTATTTGCTAGCTTTACTTTAATGTGTACTTATTATTTTATTAACATTCTCCATTTCAACTTTAGGTAGAACATGTAGAATCTCTATTTTGTGTTTATTATTTTTGTGTTGATTGTTAGTTAAAATTGCTAACAGATAAGCAATAAAAGCGAATTGAAGGATGTCATGTCAAATATATCTTATATGTATCTATTTTTCCTCAAATGAACTATTAAGTTTTCTTTCCCTGTGCTCATTTGTAGTCATCTTCCTACTATGATTTCCTAATATCTTTATTATATCTTTTTAAAGCTATTATTGTTAATCATTTTTTTATCATCAGTATCCTTGGAAAATCTTACTTACTGACCCTTACTTACGTTATCGGTGTGGAATTAAGCTGTTGTTTTTATGCTACCAAGCTATGAAATTAAATCTAAGCTGAGAGGTTGATTCTTGGTTGGCATTTTGCCCAGCTGGGTAGATGAAAGGATGGTAAGAGGACAAGGAGTCATACACGATTGAGGCATTGTTTAGAGACTGCTTGAAATAATGGTCTTTGAAAATTAAGCTGGGAAGGAGAGAGAGTACAGGAAGAGGTGAGCACAGGAACTGTGTCATGGCGGGAGCTAAGGATATAGGGAGGTGGAGGCATTGTGGACAACTGTTAAAAGAACTAATCAGATGAATAGGGAGGGGCTGTAACTCTAGGTGTTTAAAAAGGAAATTGGAAGTCAGGTTTCTGGCACCTTGTAAGAGGCAGTCTAGTGTGGTGGATAAGAATGTGGACTTTGGAGTATGAGATTTAATTTTAAATCTTGATTCTTTTATTTCCTTGCTATGTAGTCTTGGGCAGTCTGCGTAGCTTTTCTCTCAGCCTCAGTTTCTTTATCAATAAAGTGAGAGCCCAATTTGGTATGTAAATTTAGAAGCGCAGTTCAAGCAAGGCACAAACTAGGTGTTAGTAATTACTGCTATTATTTTATTGTTATTTGCTCTAACTTGCAAAATCTTACATTATAATTTTAACTTAGTTATAAACAATTATATCATTTTTTTGAATTGGATGAAAATGGTTCAGACGTCAAAAATTTTCCATCCCGACATTATGTTAATTGAAATAAGCCAGGCACAGAAAGATAAATGCTGTATGTTATCACTCATATATGGAAGCTAAGTAAGTTGATTTCATATAAGTAGAAAGTAGAATAGTGGTCACCAAATGCTGGGAAGGGTGGTAGGGAGTTAGGGAGAGGTTGGTTAACAGATTAAAAATTACAGCTCGATTGGAGGAGTAAGTTCTTTTGTTGTTTAGCACTGTAGGGTAACTATAGTTAATTTTATATTTTCAGATAGCTTGAAGAGCAGAATGTTCCCAACACAAAGAAATAGTGTTTTAGGTGATAGATACGCTAATTAGGCTGATTTGTTCATTACACATTGCATATCAGTGTATCAAATTATCACATTGTACTCTATGAATACATAAAATTATTTTTTAAAAAAAACCTTTCCCTTCTGACCCAGTCCCTTCTTTACTTAGTTCTTACTATCATCCTGCCCAAACAAATAGCCGTAGTTTCGTTATTTATCCTTTCACATATGTATAAGCCAGATTTCTCTTCTCCCCCAACACAAATGGGAAATACTGTACAAACCTTTTCTCTGTCTTGCATTTTAAATTTAACAAATTGATATGAAGATTTTTTTTTAAGGGTTGAAAACTTCATTACCTTTTTCTTGTATCCTTTTGCTGCATGTTGGATTTTAACACAGTTTATTTTTCCAGTCCTCTGTAAATGGACAAATGCACATTTTTGATTTTACAGTCAATATCACAATGAATAACTTGTACACATGCCATTTTGAACATGTGAGTATATCTCTAGAATAAATTCATAGACATAAATTGCGTTTGTGACCTTCATACTGACAGAATACTCTCTCCCTGTCAGCTACCAGTTTATTCACACCAGCTCATGTTTAAAACTGCTTGTTCCTTAGTCTTGCCACCAGAATACGTTTTTGTATATACTAGATTTTGCTAACCTGATAACTGAAAAATATTTCAGTATAACTTAAATGTGTATTTCTCTTATGGGTGAGGTTGAAGTTTTACTCATTTAAAGTCATTTTTATTTTTATGGTTTAGTATCTATTCATATACTTTGTCTTTTTTTCTCTTACAATGTTGGTCTTGATATAGAAACACTTTGAGTTAGAGGAATTAGCCTTTTTGTGATAAGATAAACTGAGCTTGTTTTTCATTTGTCTGTTGACGCTTCATTCTGAGGTTTTTGATTTTTTTTTTTTTAATGTAATCACATTACTTTTTTGATGCATGGATTTTTTGTCTTCTTACTCCGGGATTAAATAAATTGTGTTTTCCTCTAATGTGTTTCCAAGTTCCTTTTGTAAAAGGTAACTGCCAAGTTGTCTCAGTACTTTTTCTTTTCTCTTTTTGAGATACTGTCTTAACTCTGTCACCCAGGCTGGAATGCAGTGATATGATCACAGATCTCTGCAGCCTTGAACTCCCAGGCTCAGATGATTCTTCCCCCTCAGCCTCCTTAGTATCTGGGACTGCAAGCACACACTGCCATGAGTGGCTAATTTTTTTTTTTTGGTGTGGACTGGGTTTCCCCATTTTGCCCAGACTGGTCTTGAATTCCTGGGCTCAAGTGATCTGTCCACCTTGGACTCCTAAAGTGCTGTCATTACAGGATTGAGTAACTGTGTCTGGCTTCAATACTGTTTATTGCTTAATTTATCTCTTTGTTGGTTTGGATGTCACTTTTATAAAATCTGAATTCCTAGTATATTTGGATCTATTTCTAGGCTTTGTTTTTTCACTGTTTAAACTAATATACTGATGGTTATGTTTTAAAGAAATAAAATGGCTACACATAGCATTAAGGAGTGTTAGTGTAAAGAGAACTTAAATTTCTCGATTGTACTCCATGACCCAGGTGCTTTTTACGTGTATTAACTCACTTAACTATTATCATTCTCACTTATTCAGTTTGCAATTAGAATTTGTGGAATGTGCAGTTGGCTAAAATTTTTTTAACATTGTTTTCTTGTTTAGCTGTGATGCCGATCCATCTGCCCTAGCAAAATATGTTCTGGCTTTGGTAAAGAAAGACAAAAGTGAAAAAGAGTTAAAGGCATTATGTATTGATCAGCTGGATGTATTTCTTCAGAAAGGTAAGATCTTTGATTTGAAAATACTACTATATTTTAAAAAGTTATTTAAGGCTGGGCACATTGGCTCACATCCGTAATCCCAGCACTCAGGAGGCTGAGGTGGGTGGATCACCTGAGGTCAGGAGTTCAAGACCAGCCTGGTCAAACATGGTGAAACCCCTTCTCTACAAAAAATACAAAAATTAGCTGGGCATGATGGTGAGTACCTGTAATCTCGGCTACTCGGGAAGCTGAGACAGGAGAATTGCTTGAACTCAGGAGGTAGAGGTTGCAGTGAGCCAAAATCGTGCCATTGCATTCCAGCCTGGATGACAGAGTGAGACTCTTGTCTCAAAAAAAGAAAGAAAATAAATGTTATTTAAAATAAGATTATCAACATTATATTAAAGGAACTCGGTAAGAGGCCCTAATTTTAGCAAAATTAAATATTATTGAGTATATCCATAGCTTATTTAAAATGGACGCCACCTCAGTAATGTCCATGTGCTTATTTAAGCATGTTATTTTTTCTTACGTAGGTGAAAATGTTAAGAAAACGACGGAATGGTTATTTATTTAAAGCTAGTACTGCTTAGGAAACTGCTTTGAATCTTACCTAGCACATTGCTTTTTTGCTTTTTGCACCTTGCCACATCTAAATAATGATTGTGTTTGGCACACTGACCAAGTTACGTGGAGAAGACTAGTCATGGCTGGAGGTGACTGTCGCAGAGACTGCGACCATTCCAGTCCCTATCATCCTGAAAATAACTTGAATCAATATTGCCTCAGGACTTGTGCCATGACACACTGGTTGGGAAGCTGTTGCTATTAGTATATTTTCTTTCTGGGGGGATGGAGTCTCGCTCTGTCGCCCAGGCTGGAGTGCAATGGTGTGATCTCGAGTGCAGTGGCACAGTATCGAGTGCAATGGCATGATCTTGGCTCACTGTAACCTCCGACTTCCAGGTTCAAGTGATTCTCCCACCTCAGCCTCCCAGGTAGCTCCCAGCAGGCACCTGCCATCATACCTGGCTAATTTTTGTGTTTTTGTAGAGATGGCGTTTCACCATGTTGGCCAGGCTGGTCTTGAACTCCTGACCTCAGGTGATCCACCCTCCTTGGCCTCCCAAAGTGCTGGGATTACAGATGTGAGCCACCATGCCTGGCCGACATTAGTATGTTTTCTAGATTTATAAAAGTCAAAAGTATATTTCATCATATTAGAGATAAGATGTATAGAAGGAATTAATCTTAACAAATGTCTTTTAATTGGTGGTGTTTGGTTTTATTTCTAGAGACACAGATATTTGTGGAAAAACTTTTCGATGCTGTGAATACAAAGAGTTACCTACCTCCTCCAGAGCAGCCATCATCTGGAAGCCTGAAGGTAGAATTTTTTCCTCACCAAGAAAAAGATATAAAGAAAGAAGAGGTAAGGATTTGTGTTGTACCTTACAGGTTGTTTAAACACGTAAGAGGAATAACTAAACTGAGTTTTATTTTCTCTGTCTTTGTGATGGGAGTCCTGATCTTTGTGTTGGGTGTCCTCAGGACCACTCCCAGTTTAAATGACTTCTTTATGAGGACTCTGCTTATAATGTTGCTCATGGCCCTGGCATATTTCAGCAAAAGGATACAAAGCAAAGTCAGCAGATGGAAAAGGTGTATGAGGCCAAGTCTAGTGGAAAACAAGCATAAGCTTCCAAAGTCTTCAAAGTTGCACAGGATGTGCTTAATTCCCCTAGCAATGAACTAAACAACACGTGGGGATTAGGCTCCTTATAAACTCTGCTCAGGGTTCTTATTTGGGACTGGTCACATAGACATTGGCTACGTAGTATGTACCAAAATTCCACACTCCTGGGAGGAAAACAGATGTTCAGCATAGACCATATTGTTTCATAAACGATTCAGGCACAGTGAACCATGTCTTATTAGGGAATAGTGGGAACCCTCGAAAAATCAAAGTGCCCAGGAGCCAGCCAAAGACCAGCCTTACAAGCAGGCTGGCTTTCTGAGGATAATGGTGTCAGTTCTGCTTTTAATCTGCACAATATCTTACAGACATGGAGACGTATTATCTGTTCTATAAAAATTATTAGGTTGACAGTCGATCTGTTTGCTTTTGTCATTTATACATTTAGTAGGGAACTATTTTTAAGGTAGTAATACACAAGGACCTTCATAGGTCAGTGAAAATGACTTCATACTTCAAGAGGTCCTGAAATTTTTGTGTATATTTTTTAACTTTCTCTCTTCGTCCTTATTTAACAGTCATATAATAATTCATATCTTTTCAAGTTGATATTAAAAGATTATACTTTGGCCAGGGTGGGCGTGGTGACTCATGCCTGTAATCCCAGCCTTCTAGGAGGCCGAGGCTGGAGGATCACTTGAGCCCAGGAGTTTGAGATCAGTCTGGGTAATATAGTGAGACCTCATTTCTAAGAAAAAATATTTTAAAATTAGTCAGGTGTGTTGGGGGGGATGGTGCATGCCTGTAGTCCTAGCTACTTGAGGGGCTAAGGTGGGAGAAATGCTTGAGACCCAGCGGCTGAGTCTGCTGATTGAAGCACTACACTGAAGCCTGGGCAACTGAGTAAGACCCTGTCTCAAAAAAAAAAAAAACCTATAATTTTAGTGAAAATAATTGTTGACAGTTAAGCCATATGTTTCTGCATTAAGCCCCAGCTTAAGGTCACACACATTTTGGTTCCACAAATCACTGCTTTGTGACCTTGAAAGCATTACTTTTCTGAGTCTCATTTTACTAAGCTGGGAAATGGAAATATTAAAGTGATTGGTGCTTTATATACATTATTTATTCCTCACACGTGGCACCTGGTAGGTTCTCAGTAAATAGTAGCTGCTGTTATTTTTGAGATTGTAAGAGATACTGCTGTTGTGACCTTTGTTTTTTCTCCTTTTAATGCTTTTTTCAGATTATATATGAATAATATATTTTATTATTCAATAAAATATACAAATATGTGTAATTCTCAAATGTATTTTTATCTCTATCTGAATATATTTTTACACATGTATATTTATATATTTTCAGATACACACATAGAATATCCCAATCAGTTTATCTTCCTGGGAAGAACAGAAATGTAAATTTTACTAAACATGTTTCATACCTAACAGTATAGGTGTTCTGTTAGGAAGAAAGGAATGGTGTGGGTACTGTGTTGGCAGTTGCTTATGCCAAATAGAGATATGCAATGATTTATTCAAGTTTTGCCCACTGGTGGAACTTTGGGTTGGTTTCAGGTTTTTGCTGTTAAAAATTATACTTTGTCCGGGAGTGGCGGCTCATGCCTATAATCCTAGCACTTTGGGAGGCCAAGGCAGGCAGATCACCTTAGGTCAGGAGTTTGAGACCAGGTTGGCTAACATGGTGAAACCCCATATATGCTAAAAATACAAAAATTAGCCAGGCATGGTAGCCAGAGCCTGTAATCCCAGTTACTCAGGAGGCTGAGGCAGGAGAATCGCTTGAACTGGGAGGCAGAGGTTGTAGTGAGCCGAGACTGTGGCATTGTACTCCAGCCTGGGCGAGGAGTGAAACTCTGTCTCAAAAAAAATATGCGCGCGCGCGCTCTCGCACTCTCTCTCTCTCTCCCATACTTTAATTATCAAAAAATCTTGAGTAAATCATTGTTCCTTGGCTTGAGAAGTAGTCTTTCTCCCAATCGAGTTAGTAGCAAATCCTTAGTCTTATTATCTATGGATGTAATAATACTTCATTGCTGTTTTCTCAGTTAATTGTGGGAGATACTTATCCCTGATCTTTAAGAATTGTCAAAATGCCAGATGGCAATCTGCGTTTAAAATGCTGTGGCTGTGGTGGCTCACACCTGTAATCCCAGCACTTTGGGAGGCAGAGGCGGGTGGATCACCTGAGGTCAGGAGTTCGAGACCAGCCTGACCAACATGGTGAAACCCCATCTCTACTAAAAATATAAAAATTAGCCAGGCACGGTGGTGGGTGCCTGTAATTCTAGCTACTCTGGAGGCTGAGGCAGGAGAATTGCTTGAACCTGGAAGGTGGAGGTTGCAGTGAGCTGAGATTGAGCCACTGCACTCCAGCCTGGGCAACAGGGTGAGACCCTATCTCCAAAAAAAAAAAAAAAAAAAAAAAAAATGCTGTGACTATACTAAAAGTTTGCAGATGGGCACGTACTGTGAAATAAGTGATCTGTCAGATTACTTGCAAGAGTGCATTGAGTAAATCGAGGAGAAAGGGTGCATCAGAAGGGTTGTATTAATACCCAGTCTTTCGTCTGGTCTGGGAGGAGAGCTGAAATAGGTGGAAAGAGTACAAAAGTACTTGAATTTAAAAAGGCAAACTGTTGAAAGTATGCTTTAAAGATGATTTCTCCTAGTCTAGTCTGTTAATAGGATTTCTGTTTGATTTCTCATCTAAAGTAGCACGCTTATTTTTATTTTTATTTTTGAGATGGAGTCTTACTTCGTTGCCCAGGCTGGAGTGCCATGGCACCATCTCAGCTCACTGCAACCTCTGCCTCCTGGGTTTAAGCAATTCTCCTGCTTCAGCTTCCTGAGTATCCCTCTTGGAATTCCCTCCTGGGATTACAGGCACGTGCCACCATGCCTGGCGGCTAATTTTTGTAGTTTTAGTAGATATGGGATTTCAGCATGTTGGCCAGGTTGGTCTCGAACTGCTAACCTCAAACAATCCACCCACCTCAGCCTACCAGAGTGCTGGGATTGTAGGTTCATGAGCTATCGTGCCCAGCCTAAAGTGTCCACATTTGTGACAGTCAGAGGCTATTATCAAAGGGATGCTCAAACAGCTGACATAAACTGAGACACGTATACCCTAGCTGTAGACTACCTGCATAAGAATATCTTATGGTTCTCAGCAATGCAAAGTCTTGAATCCTGTCTTATTTATAGAAGCCACTTGCTCAGTATTTCCTGAATTTGTTTAACCTCTAAGTCCTTTTTCCTAATTATCTAGAAAAACTATTCCTTTCATTCCTATTGTTGACAACTCAACAATATAGTCTGGAGAAGGTAGCACTAATCTAGAGAATATTTTCCAGGGTTACTTTCTAGTAGCTATGTATAATGAATGGCAGCATCTTGTAGGAAGCAGGAATATATAGCTGTCATGCTGCTGTGAGAAACTGGAGAACTGTTTTACCTTACATATTGTTTTCCCAGATACGTGTGTGTGTGTGTGTGTGTGTGTGTGTGTGTATATACACACACACACATACACATTTATCACTTGGTGAGTTCTAATTCATTCTCCTATATTCCTTGATGTGTTTGGTACCAGACCATATCCATGAAACCAAAATATGAATGTATGTTAGACTTTTAAAAGAATAAAATCAGATTTCCATTAATTATGTTAAAATGAGCATACTTGCTTAAAATGTTTTCTCACCACTATTATCTAAGATAAGTTTATCATTCACATGAACTTTCATTAGACCGTAATACTGTTAAATGATTGACTATACTTAGTATTGTTTGGATACTTTTAGAGGATGACAATTTTGCTTCTACATTATATAAACTGATTTTTATGTTAACTAAATGTTAATGTTAATAAAGTCATTAAAGTAGTAATGTGTCTAAGACTGCTACAGTGGAATAACTACAAAACTCGTACACCTTTTGTGTGTGTGTGTATCAGATCACTAAGGAGGAAGAGCGAGAGAAGAAGTTTTCTAGAAGGCTAAATCACAGTCCTCCCCAGTCAAGCTCCCGATACAGGGAAAATAGGTAAGTGGTTCATTGCACCATGCTTAGTGTTTCAACTTAAGTTATCTTTTATATGAATGTTTAGACTTGGATTATCTTTTACATAGAGGCAAGTAATATCTACTCTTTTATTGATCTAGGAAAATATAACTATGGTCTGTTTCTACCATGAAAATCTAGGTCAGATTTGTACGTCTTGGGAATGAGTTTAGAACAGTGCTTGATTTATATTAGCTGGTACTTTTTTATTCCTAATTTCAGATTCCAGTAGAATCTTAATGTGTGGCTCTTTTTTTGCCAAAAGTTACCCTTTAGTGTGATTAAATTGTTGTTCTCATTCAGGCTTCAAAAGCACTTAGAATACAATGCACATGATACATGTCTGTAAGTATGAGACTATACGTACAAGGTAGTATGTTCTGTTTGTACTCTAAGTCATATGTATAAGTGTCTTTATCTACAGATGGCTAATTTTATACAAGCCAATGTGTATAAGACTAAGGGTTAAGGCTTTAAAAAGATTGTTTTTTATTTAAAAGGGATTTAGGGTACTAAACTCAGTTTAAGCTCATTTTTTTCAGTTGTCTTTTGGTAGAGTAAAAAGTTATGTTACAAGAATTAAATACGACTTTTACATTTAATAAGCTTTTGCCGGTGTCACTTAAAAATTATTTGTATAAAAGTGATCATATATTTCTTTAGAAGCCGTGATGAGAGGAAGAAAGATGATCGTTCTCGCAAAAGAGATTATGATCGAAACCCTCCTCGAAGAGATTCATACAGAGACCGGTACAATAGAAGACGAGGACGGAGTCGCAGTTACAGCAGGAGTCGAAGTCGAAGCTGGAGTAAAGAGAGGCTTCGTGAGAGGGACAGAGATAGAAGCAGGACTAGAAGCAGAAGCAGAACACGAAGCAGGGGTAAATAGTACATGTATATTTTGGTTACCTTTTTATTGTGAAAAACTCCATATTTAAATGTTTTTAAAAATTGCTTAACATTTTGTCAGTGTTATCTTCATTTTTTTCTATTATGATATATTCTGTGGTGCAAGAGAATGCTTTTAAAAAATTCCTTTAAAAATTTTATTTCATGCAAATTAAAATCACAGTTACCACTGCACATTAAGTGGGGATAGCCACAATGAAAAAGACTGATTGTCTTCAGTGTTGGTGAGAATGTAGATAAGCTGTATGTAACTCTTTGGAAAGCATTTTGGCAGTATATAAAAATGTTAAAACTACACTTAGCATATGGCTCTGCTATTCTGCTTCTCGTTATTTACCTAAAAAAAATGAAAGTGTACTTCCACAGAGATATTTGTACTCAAATGTTCTAGCAGCCTTATTTGTAATAGCCAGAAACTAGAAACAACATAAATGTCCATCAACAGGTGAATGTGTAAACACGTTGTGGTATATCCATACCATAACATGGATAAAAAGAAAAGAACTATTATACATGCAATAAAATGGATGAATCTCCATGTAATTATGCTGAGTGAAAGAAGGAGGCCAACAGTAAATATGTATATTAAAAATTTATTTATTTATTTTTTTGTCTTTGAGACAGAGTCTTGCTCTGTCACCCAGGCTGGAGTGCAGTTCACTGAAACCTCTGCCTCCTGGGTTCAAGTGATTATCGTGCTTCAGCCTCGCGAGTGGCTGGGTTTACAGGCGAGTGCCACCATGCTTAGCTAATTTTTGTACTTTTAGTAGAGTCACATTGGGGGTTTTGCTATGTTGGCCAGACTGATCTCGAATTTCTGACCTTAGGTGATCCACCCACCTCAGCCTCCCAGAGTGCTAGGATTATAGGCCTAAGCCACTGTGCCCAGAGTAAAATTTTTTAAATGCAGACTAATCTATGATGACAGAAAACAAAGCAGTGGTTGCCTGAGATGGAGTAAAGGAGGGATAAAGTAAAAGTTATAAAGGGGTATGATGATTCTTTTGGGAGTGATGAGTATATACATCATTTCAGTTGTAGTATTGTTTTCAGAGGTGTATACCTTAATTAAAACTTATTATACAGTTAAAATATGTTCAGTTTATTATATATCAGTTATACTTCGAAACTATTTTTAAAAGTTTAAAAAGTTTTATTTCAAATGTATATTTTTACAACAGCATGTCATTCCCAACATGTATGATTTTTCTTCTAGTACATATTATTGGAAGTAATATACTGTAGTAAAATAACAAACACTTTTCAGTAAAACACCTTTACTCAAACTTTTTTTGCTACTCTTAATACTATTTACGGCCTTTATATAAACCCTGTATTCTGTTACTCTTTTCTTAGAAATGTTCCCCAGCTGTGATTTAGGTATATTAGGCTTCTTGGCACGTTGCTTCAATTAACTAATCTCTTTAATTTCTTTTCTCTTAGGACCATATGCATAGTCTAGTTAGTTTCTTTGCATGTGTTTAATATGAGCTCCTTTTGGCTCATTTGTTCTTACCTTAATAAACAGACATAGTAATAACTTTAGATGGATGACTACAAAATGTTCATCACAGGAAAAATGACCATACTTTATTGCATGTTTTGTTTTGTGGTCTGTAATTATGCATACCAAGATTGAAAGATGAAGAAAATAAAAAATTTATTTTTTCTATGAACAAAGCTCTCAGGAAAAAAATTAAATATGGTCGCTTTATGTGGTTTTATTTGTAGTTTGGGTTATATTGAAAAAAGCTTTTAACATTGTATATTAATTTAATATTTTTTTTATAAAAGGATTTTGCAAAATTTAAAACTTTTCTATGTTTATAAAAATATTACTATTTCTTACATATGGGACTTTTGTTGTTTTAAAATACAGTGTAGTTTTCTAAGTTAATTATCTTCTATTGCAGAAAGGGATCTGGTAAAACCTAAATATGACCTGGATAGAACAGATCCATTAGAAAATAATTATACTCCAGTCTCTTCGGTACCTAGTATTTCATCTGGCCACTACCCTGTACCTACTTTGAGCAGCACTATTACAGTAATTGCTCCTACTCATCATGGTAACAACACTACTGAAAGTTGGTCTGAATTTCATGAAGACCAGGTGGATCATAACTCTTATGTAAGACCACCCATGCCAAAGAAACGGTGTAGAGACTATGATGGTAAGTCTTTCAGCTGTTTCATGCAGTATTTAGTATTTCCAGCTGCCTAAATTCTGTGTTTATGTTGTATACAGTTTTTCAAAGACTTAAACTCTGAAATAGTGGGAAATTAGCCTTAATCACTTCTTGAATTCCTCAATATGATTGAAATGGTTGTTAGTTACCACTAATTATTTGAGTATCAATTTAAAGATACTGTTTATTTGCAAGTAAGTCTTAATAAATTGTGGGAATTTACCAAACAAGGGTAAATATCTACTGAGTTATTAGACAATATGCTACTGAAACATCATTGACAAAAGTCATTTGTTTAGAATTTTCTAGGTTTTCTAGGTACATTGGACTGTAAGTAGAAATGTACCTAGAAATGTAAATGTCACTTATGTAAGAATTGTATTAAAGAATTGAAGACCTTTAAGGATTTGCTGTAAAAGATTTTTAAGTAGTATTAAAGCCATAATTGCAATTTTTTGTTTAGTTTTAAGTGAGAGATTTAAATGAAGGACATTTCTAAAGACAAAAATTATATTTAAGTCTCATCTCTCTTGTTAGCTAGGTTACTTATTTTAATTTGATTTTTTTTTTAAGTATGTATATGTGTTAGTTCATTTAACATTGCCCTAAAGGAATACCTGAGCCTGGGAAATTATAAAAAATAGAGGTTTCTTTGGCTCATGGTTCTGCAGATCATACAAAAAGTGTAGAGCCAGCATCTGCATCTGGCAAAGGCCTCAGGAAGTTTACAGTCATGGTAGAAGGCAAAGGGAGAGCCACAAAGAGGGAGCAGGAGTGGAGCTGGTGGGGAGGAGGGGAGGTGCCATGCTCTTTTAAACAACCAGCTCCTGTGAACTAATAGAGGGAGAACTCACTTGTTACCCCGGGGAGGGCACCACACTATTCATGAAGAATCTACTTCTATGACACCCTAAAAGCTCCGCCAGGCCCCACCTCCAACATTGTCACATTTCCTTTTTTTTTTTTTTTTTTGACAGTCTATCCTGTCCCCCAGGCTGGAATGCAATGTTGCGATTTTGGCTTACTGCAGCCTCCACCTCCCAAGTTGTAGTGATTCTCCTGCTTCTGCCTCCTGAGTAGCTGGGCTTACAGGGGCCCGACACAATGTCTAGCTAATTTTTGTATTTTTAGTAGGTTTCACCATGTTGGTCAGGCTGGTCTCGATCTCCTGACCTTAGGTGAGTCACCACGCCTGACCAGATTGTCACATTTCAACATGAGATTTGGAGAGGATAAACATCCTAACTATATCAGTATGTTAAATATACTATTACTTGATAAATATATTACTAGAGAAGAGCAAGTAGCTCTTGGGAAATGGTTAATTATCCTTTTGTCCAATATTAATACTACTCATATTTTTAAATACTTTTGCTAACTTATAGAAAATATATATTTCCAGTGGTTTTGATATTTGTTTCTAACTATTCTTTCCTCATAGAAAAAGGTTTTTGTATGAGAGGAGACATGTGTCCTTTCGATCATGGAAGTGACCCAGTAGTTGTAGAAGATGTGAATCTTCCTGGTATGCTGCCTTTCCCAGCACAGCCTCCTGTTGTTGAAGGACCACCTCCTCCTGGACTCCCCCCGCCTCCACCAATTCTTACACCCCCACCTGTGAACCTCAGGCCTCCAGTGCCACCTCCAGGTCCATTGCCACCAAGTCTCCCACCTGTCACAGGTAAGTAAATATGTTTGCCTGTATTTATCTAGCCATTCTTAGTCTATTTTTAGAAGTTAATAGTTTGATTCTTAAATTAAAATTATCTAAAGGAATCCCATAGATGCCTGATAGAAATAATTAGCAATATATTTCCATTTGGAATACACCTTCACTTTGTAGCCTGTGCCAATCCAGTTACTGTGGTTTGGAGTGATCCTGTGAATTAAGTACATCACTGGTAAAACCCAGTTGCCTGCAGGCCTTCATAGCTTAAGGCAAACCTGTTTTGAAATGTATTAAAAGGATATTTTACCCTGGAAATCTAATTCAGTTGTAAGAGCTTGGTGTTTGTAGATATTATAGTTTGTTAAAAGAGAAGATTTTGTTCAGATGTGCAATAACTTGTTTTATTTGTTTGCTTTCAGATGATATTTCTTATTCTTTGGTTTTGACAGGACCACCACCTCCACTTCCTCCTTTGCAGCCATCTGGCATGGATGCTCCCCCAAACTCTGCAACCAGTTCTGTTCCTACTGTAGTAACAACTGGCATTCATCACCAGCCTCCTCCTGCTCCACCCTCTCTTTTTACTGCAGGTGCAGTTTTGGCCCTTTTTGTATTCATAATGTAGTTTTAGATGAAGAATTTTAAAATGTCTAGAGAGAATTGCTCTGAAGACTACTTTCCTCACTAAAATTGTATAGGCATGGTGAATGTACATTAAATAACCCTCAATTCTGAATGTTTTCACAAACATTTTCTTTTTAATAACTTTTAAAAATAAAGTTTATTTTCTTTTTTGATACATATAAAGCATGTTATATATTAACAATATGTTATACTGTTTACTTTTTCTCTTATCAATATTAAAAAATTACCAAGTGGAGTTTTATAATTGTTTTTTAATTACAGTTTTTGTATTACCAGATACGTATGACACAGATGGCTACAATCCTGAAGCCCCAAGCATAACAAACACTTCCAGACCTATGTATAGACACAGAGTGCATGCACAAAGGCCCAACTTGATAGGACTAACATCAGGGGATATGGATTTGCCACCCAGAGGTACTATAATGAATCCTTCCTTCCTGTCATTTTGTAATATAAACAGTGGGAAAACATTTATAAAAAACAGTTGGTCTTGTCTTTATTGGGGTTGGATAATGAATGATGCTTTATTTTTTAGTTTTTTAGTTTATTTATTTTTGAGATAGTGTCTTGCTCTGTGGCCCAGGCTGGCATGTAGTGGCATGATCTCAGCTCACTATAACTTCTGCTTGCCAGTTCAAGTGATTCTCCTGCTTCAACCTCCTAAGTAACCTGGGATCACAGGCGCATGCTACCAGGCTCTGCTAATTTTTGTATTTTTAGAAGAGATGGGATTTCACCATATTGGCCAGGCTTGTCTTGAACTCCAGACCTCAAGTAATCTGCCCGCCTCAGCCTCCCAAGGTGCTGGGAGTATAGGCTGAGCCACCACACTCTGCTGGGATTGTGATTTTGTTTGTTCCCTATGCCCTTCATTCCCATTAGAGAAAATATATTGTGTAATTCTGTATTTGTGGTAGAGGTGACACTTTATTATACAATAATCATACAACCTAAGAGCGAAAGGAATTTCTTAAGTACGTTTTCTTGAGTAGCCTTTGTGTATGTGTGGTAATTCGTATCTTTTGTAGTCTTAATTGTTTCATTTAAACTCTTGAGAGTAACGCTTTAATTCATAAAGATAAGTTTATTCCTAGTTTGGAAAATCATGTGTAAAAATTGTGCTTGGTATGTATTTTATTTTTGCTGACTTTTGACATGTTAAAATTTGCTAATAGTTTGCTTATAATATTTTTATGCAAAGGATATTATGTGTTAGGGAATGAGTCATCTTTTAAAATTTTCTTAGAGGAGACAGACTTGGGTAAAATTTCTAAAAGGTACTGTTTGGGCTGACATAGTCACAAGCTAGGGCCGCAGAACCGCTACACTTCAAGTGTAAATGTAAACTAGTAAGATTCAGAGGAAGACAGTTCACATTAATTTGGAAAATACAGTTTTGTTACAGATGACATTCGATATAGGGAAATAAAGGATTGTCAGACATAATAGAAAATATTTCCTGGGCTAATAAGAATGTATCTTTTTCCCTAACTACCTCAATTAAGTTTTAAATTCCATTTTCTTTGCAGTCTTTCCTTATTGTCTTACCTAATTGAATTAAAAATCATGCTTCTCGAGCAAAAGTCTTAGTTAAGTAAGTAACAGTGCTTAATGGGGTCTGGTAAACATGTGATTACTTACATAAACTTTGTGTTTTTTCTTTTGTTCACTGGAAGCTATCAGATTCAGAGCATCTTCCTTGAATGTATAAGGACTTTTTGTAATGGAGATGTAAAGAACATTCTAATTCAGATTTATATCCTCTTTGAGATCATAGGACAACATTTAATGTGGATGCCCATTTCTTTTAAATTCTCTTTGATGAATTTCAATAACTATTAGCAACAGAAAAAGATTTTTTAAATAGTTTCTATGTGAGGGATATACAGATTTCTTGCCATTGAAAAGTAGCCACTTAAGATTCTAAGTGTTACTGGCCGGGCGCGGTGGCTCAAGCCTGTAATCCCAGCACTTTGGGAGGCCGAGGCGGGTGGATCACGAGGTCGGCAGATCGAGACCAACCTGGTCAACATGGTGAAACCCCGTCTCTACTTAAAATTACAAAAAAAAAATTAGTTGGGCACAGTGGCGTGTGCCTGTAATCCCAGCTACTCAGGAGGCTGAGGCAGGAGAATTGCCTGAACCCAGGGGGCGGAGGTTGCGGTGAGCCGAGATCGCGCCATTGCACTCCAGCCTGGGTAACAAGAGCGAAACTCTGTCTCAAAAAAAAAAAAGATTCTAAGTGTTGTGTGATACTTACCCATACCCAGAACCTGCCACCCACCTGGCTAGTTTACAGAAACTCTCTTTTCTTCTCTGGATAACGATTTAGCATGTAGTTTGTTTTCCTCTTACCAGTACTCCTTGCTTTTACTGTGAACCTTTTAATGGGAATTTCCACTTCAGTTAACCTTTTACTGGAATTTCCCACTAAAGTCATCTCTTTCTACTTTGCTGCTTAGGAATGCTATAAATATATGCTACTACAAATCAATATTAATTTGATCCATTCACATGTCAGTTTCTGGTTGTGATTAAGAGATGCAAGGGGATCAAACTCCTTGCATATTAATCTTACCATGTACAAGTTGTATCGTGGTCATTTCAGCCCTTAATGCATATAGTCATAAGTTACAGGAAGTGGCCCTGTTGAGAGATAATGTCTGGCATACCTACTTAGAAATTTAAGTGCATTTTCTCATAGAATCATTTTTATATGTAGTGATTATTTTAGTATTCTTCATAAGATACATCATGTACTATTTTTTTTGAGCTGGTTCAGGATTGATTTCTCCATTAATGACAGTGATTTTATGTACGAACAACTGATATAGCAACCCATCTAACTTGAGGATTGCCTATAGTACTCTATTTTCTTATCTGGTTTTTAGTCCTCTCTCTCTTCCCCTCATATATTCTTGTCTGTTTGCTGTTTGGATTTTAAATTTACTGTCCTGGATTATGACAGATACATAAAAAGCTTATAATGTTAATTATATAATTATTACATGTTCCTAATGGCCTATGGATGTCCTTAATTTAAATTTGTTGTAAACTTACTATGTGACAGTTAAACTTTTAAGCTTACTGCTTTAAATCTTGAGGGGAATTATCATTCAGCAACAGGAAAAAGTTTTAGGCCCTTTGATGCATTTAAATTACTAATGTAAAAGTGACCTAGAGACCCTGACAGTTATTCTTTGCAGAGTTCTAAGGAATTGGAAAACTTGATAGATGATTTCATGATTGGATATAGGCAGGAGGAATGATTAATTAGTTTTCCATTTCTAATCAAGAAAACCAGTGCTGACAATTTTAGGCACAACAATTTTAAAAGGATATTGGGGGAAAGCATTACGTAAAACTATTTAGTATTATACCATTTGCTGAGTATATACCAAGAGGAACTTGCTTCTGTGTTTTTAATCCCCTTCTTTTTTAAATATTCATGAAAAGGATTCTGAATGAGAGAATAAAGATGAGATGGAGTAAACCTATCTCAATCACTAGAGATGGGTTATTCCCTCCCTTAGTGAACCTTCGGGTACAGAACATATTAAAGTAGAAAACAAAAGATGTTGGATAGCACACAGATTCTTCAAAAGGGCCAGTAAACCAGGCTTGAGAGGCAGGAATAAAACTAAAAATTTTTTTGCAGAACTGGTTCTGTGAAGATACCACCAGACAGAGAAACGGCAACTTGCGCTGTGAACATCACAGGTGCTAGATACAGGATGTTTCCACCCTATCTGCTTTAGAGATGTAGGATAAGTCAGAGTTAGAGGAAGAGAGTATATAAAGCCTATGTCCCCTGTGGTACTTTTGAGAAACTGAAGGAATTTTGGGACTAGAATAGAAGAAGTAAGGAATGTGAAGGGAGGTAAGAGGCTAATTAAAAGCATTTATAGAATTTTAGAATAGAGGTGTTAGTAGCTGGACTAGTGTAATAAGTGAGAAGTGAAAAAAATTAAATTTAGTGGAAAGAATTGACAAAACTTATAATTTACTGAATTTGGAGGCTTAGAATGGGGTAATAAAGAGGATGAAATTTGACACCCAGTTTCTGCCCTTAATAATTGGGCAAATGATAATGTCCTTCACTGAGAAGAACAGCTTTGACAGAAAGATAAATTTAGTTTTGAAAATATTTAACTTCTTGTGCTCCTGGGACATCTGAGTAGAAATGTCCAGTGAAAGATTGGATGTGGAAGTCTGAGGTCCATGAGAGACAACTATCTATATATAGAGTTTGGAATCATGCCTATATACAACATTGGTCCTTAATCTTCTCTTCTGTCCTATTAGTACTAGTTGGAGGTAAATGGACATAGAGCCATATCAAAATCTGTAGGTCTGACCTACATAGGTTTAAAAGCCTTTCTTCTGTGTTTTGAAAATCTTCCTTTCCCCATCTCCACTGAGAATTACTGAAAAAGATCAATGAAGCCATGGCATTAGATAGGAAAGATGTTTGAGGAAGGCTATGTAAAGCGAGATGAGAAAACCCAAGTATAACTACTTGGCGAATGTCAGTGTCAAAGTAAGTCGACGGAGAAAGGGGAACTTTATGGAAAATTTAGAAGTGACGTCAAAAAGCTGCAGAAAAACGCAGGCAGTGGGGATTCCTAAAAACTCTAGGAATATAATATTTAAGAAGGAAAAGAAAATGATCAGCAGCAGGAAATGCTCCTCAGAGGTCCAGTAAGAGGACTGGGATGTATTCATAGGCTTAAGCAACAAGTGAGGACATGAGTGAGTGATTTTAGCTTAACCAAGTAAAGTGCAGTGATGGTAGTAACTGCCAGTTTTCAGAGAATTAGTGAGTGTTAAGGAAGCGACGTTAGCAAGTGTGGATGTTGCTTAGGAAAGGGCTGTGTAGGTAAGGAGAGAGAAGATGTTGTTGCTAATGGGAAAAGTGGTTTTATGAGCTGTTCTGTTTAAATGTTGATGGGCGATACCAGTGTTGTGCGAAAGGTTGAAGATGGAGGAAAGCACCAGGAGTCAGGGCATTGATTTGAGTCTCTGTATGTATGGCATATGTAGAGTCCTACATCAAATGTGATGTGATTTGACTGGGATGATTGGGAAAATGGTAGTTTCATTGATAGAAATGTTTAAGAAAGATAAAAGGTATACTTAATATGAAGATAATTTGAATGTTCTGCCTATTGAGTTTTGGGATACTTGTAGGATTTCCAGAGACGACCAAGAAGTTGGAAATTTAGAATCGAGCATATGCTTTCCTCCTGCAGGAGGCCATAGTTGTAGCCATGAGAGAGATTGTGCTGAAACGGATCCTCAGATCTTTTGGTTAGTTATGTGTTTAGAAATATGTAAGAATAAGATTTTAGACAATCAATTCTGCCAACTATAAAATAATTTTTAAGTTACATTTTCCGATGTGGATTAAGGTTTCCATGTTTAAAACTTTGGAGTTATTTGGGAATAACATGTTAAATGTACTGTGCTCATTCCATGCCATCTAAGTAAATATAAAATGTTGAAAGTAACAGACATTTTACAGCTCTTTTACACTATATTTTAGACTTGAATCTTTTCCTTTTTAAAGCAAGTATGCTTTCATTACATTCATATTTTATGAATCTATTACGTATTTTAAAAGCAGCTCACGTCAGTTAAGGGTAGATGGGAACAGACTTGGATTTTATCTATAAAGGAGTGGCCTACAGAATTGAATTTTAATTTGGCATGTGAGAATTGATTCTTTTTCACAGTTAGGTGTGAAATGAATATATTGAAACAGGTTTTACAAAACCCTTAGATTGCCGTATTTGAATATGCAATAATTCCCTCTTTGTGGGTGATATATTCCAAGACTCCTCGTATGCAAAACCACGGAGTACCAAACCCTACATACACTATGCTTTTTCCTATACAGAATACTTGTGATAAGGTTTAGCTTATAAATTAGACACACTAAGAGATTAACAACAATATCTAATAATAAAATGAAACAGTTACAGCAGTATAATAAAAATTATGTGAATGGTTTCTGTCTTTCTCTGTCAGAATTTCTTATTGTATTGTAATTACCCTTCTTGGGATGATAGGAGATGATACAATGCCTAATTGATGAGAGCAAGTGATGGAGCAAAATGGCATAAACGGCAGGCAGTTTAAAACTTAGGAATTGTTTATTTCTGTAGTTTTTTATAGTTTTGGACTGTGTTTGACTAGACATAACAAATAGTAAAAGTGAAACTCTGGATAAGGGGGAGCTACTATACATTTATTTCTATTTCTTCTAAAATATGTATGTATTTAGATAAAAGCCAGAAATTTTTCTGTATGAAGTTAAGAAAGTAGCTGTGATAAATAGAAAATATTAACATATGCTTCTTGTTTTCATTTTATTTTGTTTTAAAACAGAAAAGCCTCCTAATAAAAGCAGTATGAGGATAGTAGTGGACTCAGAATCAAGGAAAAGAACCATTGGTTCTGGAGAGCCTGGAGTTCCTACAAAGAAGACTTGGTTTGATAAGTAAGGTGGCCGGGAAAACTGAGGAGTGTAATTGTGCACTGATTTTTAGGATCATTTCTGTATTATTATGAAAATATAGTTTGGTTTCTTTCAAAAATGTTATTCTGTTCTATAAGCAAGCCCCAAGTGTGGGTTGTTTTCTGAAAATTCGTTAAGTTAGTTGTCTGATGTGAGAAAAGCATTTTCTTATAGAAATGATGTGGTAGTTGAGGGCATAATTTTTTCCTCTTTTCATTTACCCTTCTTCAAAAAACCGACTCTTTAACTTAGATCTGTTAAATACTGGCTATATGCAGGATAGTCATGAACCTCTCATTGTTAGAGAAAGGAGGTATAGATCAGACCTGTCAAGAGACTTTCATATTTAGGCAGTTCCTGTTAGTAGTTAGAAAGGGCTTTTAGGGGATTTGGGGAGGCTGGATAGGGATTGAATGGTCAAGGAATGGCTTCAAAGAAAGAGCTAAGGAGTCAGAATTTTAAGGTATGTCTGAGATGATTAATTTATAAATAAATATGTGAAGAAAGACTGGAATCACTTTTAGAGCTTTAACATCTACTTAATAATGGATAGTTTCTAGCTTTTTGCGATTCTGTGATTTAATGCAGTGTATTCTCTCTAGGCTGCAGTTTTGTCCTTTTTTCAAGTGTCAAAATGTATTCTCTATAGTTCCAACAATTGTCTTTTTTAAAAAACAAAAAGTAAAGAAGTTGAGAGTGTCATGAAAAAACAATTTTAAATCAAATTCAAAACTTAAAGTTTTAAGATATGACATTTTTCAGTAAGCTGACTTTTACAGAAACAGAATAAAGGTTATATATGCAAATTGACTAAGAGAGGATACTGAGACTTTTCCTCATAAAACTGTTGAGTAGGAGTGGATTAGAAGTGGAAAGTAACAAATGAGATGGCAGATCCCTTCTCAGTTAGCTTCCATGAAAAGTGCTAACAGTGTTAATTTGGAAACTTCATTGTTGGAAGAAAATTTTCTTTATCAACCAATGATTTCCATTTGGGGTGCAAATTGAGCTTAATTGGACATCTGTTTTGCATGTTAAATTTTATTCCCTTGTATTTGGTCAGGGTCAGGATTTATAAATGAATTGACTAACTTGAATTTTGTTTACAGACCAAATTTTAATAGAACAAACAGCCCAGGCTTTCAGAAGAAGGTTCAATTTGGAAATGAAAATACCAAACTTGAACTTAGAAAAGTTCCTCCAGAATTAAATAATATCAGCAAACTTAATGAACATTTTAGTCGATTTGGAACCTTGGTTAACTTACAGGTAAGACTGTGAAATGATTTTGTTATCTCTGCTTATTGTTTAGGGAACTTAATGTAACAAGAAAATTACCTTTATTAAGAAATATAAGGCTGAGCGTGGTGGCTCATGCCTGTTATTCCAGCACTTTGGGAGGCTGAGGTAGGCAGATCACTTGAGTTCAAGAGTTCAAGACCAGCCTGGCCAACATGGTAAAATGCTGTCTCTACTAAAAATATGAAAATTAGCCAGGTGTGGTAGCAGACACCTGTAATTTCAGTTACTTGGGAGGCTGAGGCAGGAGAATCTCTTCAACCTAGGAGGCGGAGGTTGCAGTGAGCCGAGATTGTGCCCTGCACTCCAGCCTGGGTGACAAGAGCAAAACTCTGTCTCAAAAAAAAAAAATTAATTAATTTAAAAAAATACATTATAGAAAATTTGTTATTCTAAATTGGGAAAATTGGACATGAAATGGAACTTTACCTTTTAGAAAAAATATGACTTTCAGTGTTTCAGTTATCATATTATCATATACTTTTTACCTAATAAAGGTTGTCGTAAAACTACAGCAAAGTTAATCATACTGGTAAAATTCAATCTTACAGTAGTTCTCAGTTTCTCAGTTTCTCAAAATCATTTCAGTAGCAATTTTAGTCAGATTTATTTTTGTCACCTCTGTGATGGCATGCACTTAATAGAGACTTTTGGAGCCCAGATACCTTGTAATCTGTGATTAGTTTAAACATTTACTTTTTCTTTACCACTTTGAATATCCTTCAAGATGAGGAACACTAATTTGTATTTGATTGCACCTAAAATTAGACCTTGACTTGGCTATATAACTTGTGTTTTTTTTAGTATTGAGTTTGTATTGTGTGAAATGTTGAAAGTGTTGAAATAGGATGTTGAATTTTCCCCCCATTTTGTATGGTGTTCTTTTGTAATTAACATAGTTAATGTTTTATAATTCAATAAAAACCAATAAATTTTAGAGGATACAACTCATCCTAAGTTGATATTTTGGAAAATTTTGTTTTCTTCCCATTAAAATGTACTATAAATGTAATAGAGGAGAAAAAATTCTTGTTTGATTGAGGTAGGGCAATAGAGATGCATACATAAAAATTAAAGGAAATGATTCCCTTTCGGCTTTGTTTCATTCTCCTGCCCATTTGTAATTACATTATTGTTAACAGTTTTACCATGTGGTATTTTAGATTTTTTGTTTTACAATTCTGTGTCTGTTTATCTGTACACAAACTTAAAACTGTGAGCTCATAATATACACATTTTCCTATGGTTATTTGCTTGATCTTGAATGTCTTTGAGTATCTTTTTATGGCAATTTTATTTGATCTCCCACTATATGTAGTCATAAAAAGGTTTTCAAAATATTCTTTACACAATTATCTTTACTGATAATATTTAAAAATTTTTTTAGGCTGGGCGTGGTGGCTCACGCCTGTAATCCCAGCACTTTGGGAGGCTGAGGCGGGTAGATCACAAGGTCAAGATACCGAGACCATCCTGGCCAACATGGTGAAACCCCATCTCTAGTAAAAATACAAAAATTAGCTGGGCATGGTGGTGCATGTCTGTAGTCCTAGCTACTCATGAGGCTGAGGTAGGAGAATCACTTGAACCTGGATGGTGGAGGTTGTAGCGAGCTGAGATTGTGCCACTGCACTCCAGCCTGGTGACAATGAGACTTGGTCTCAAAAAAAGTAAAATAAAAAAAATTTTAAAGCTGAGGGACAAAACATGATATCTCACTATTGTTTCTATTTGCATTTACTCGATTACTAGTGAGGTTGAAATCTTTTGTTGATTGGTTCTTTTACCATGTCTGTGTACTACCTGCATTATTATTTTTAAAACATGTTTTTTAAAATCAATTTTTAAAACCCTATAGCTTCATACCAATTAAATACAGTGATGAAATTGATGTTTATAAAGTCTGAAAAAAACGTATAATTATTAAAATGTTACCAAAAGTTATCTTTACAGTTATCATTAATATGTATTGAATACTTCTGAGTGTACACTCTCTGTTCTACATGAATTATTATTTAAGTTTTAAACTAACACTAAAGAGTAGGTATGCTTATTCTCATTTGTAGAAAAGCAAAACAAGGCCCAGAAAGGTTAAGTAACTTTGTCATGTTCATGTGAGAGTAGCAGCCCAGAGTTTGACCCAGGCAGTTTGATTTCAGCTACACTTTTGTTTTGTATTTTGGTATTTGTTTTTTGAGACAGAGTTTCACTCTGTCACTGAGACTGGAGTGAGGTGGCATGATTGCAGCTCCCAGTAGCCTTGACCTCCTGGGCTTATGTGATCCTCCTACATCAGCCTCCGAAGTAGCTGGGACCACAGATGTATGCCACTGCACCCAGCTACTATTTTTTCAATTATTATTTGTACAAATGGGGTCTCAATATGTTGCCCAGGCTGGTCTCAAACTCCTAGGCTCAAGCAATCCTCCTGCCTTGGTCTCCCCAAGTGCTGGGATTACCGACATGAGCCACCATGCCTAGCCCAGGCTACTCTTAATCTCTGTTCTGTATTGCTGCACACCACCAGTGGTTTATATATCACACTTTGGAAAAATCTTATTATTGAAAGAATAGAAAATTTGAAATGAGAAGTCTTGGATTTATTACTTATTAGCCTATAGAATCACATTCCTTGAAATCTCAGTTTTCTCATGTATCAAATGTGAGTCATGTGTTATGTGGTCTCTTTTTTTCTTCTTAAATTTTCTTGTGCTTTTATAAATATTGTTGTGCAAATTACAAATTTGGGCAGTTGTTCAGATGGATTTTTCTGTAATTTCTTGTTAGAGATAAACCCTTGCAGAGTAGTTTACTGCCTTCTCCAGACTCTCTGGATTCATGTCATTTATTGACAATAGGGATTGTTTCTCATAGTCACTATTAAAATCGGGGATAAAAAGAAAAACACCTTTCAATGCCTATATATAACATTTATGCAGTCAGCTTTCTCTACTAGTATATAGAGGAACTCTTTTTATACTGTGAACAATTTTTGGTTACTATTTCTTCTGGAGTAAAAGTAGACTATGGTCTACTATTCTAGATGCAAGGAAGTATAAATATAGACTCCTACTTGGAAGGACCAGGATTTCACTTCTTGAGGAATTTTACTCTATGAAGCAACAGATTCCTTTGGAAATTCATTGTTGTTAATATTTTAAATCTTAGGTTGCTTATAATGGTGATCCTGAAGGTGCCCTTATCCAATTTGCAACATACGAAGAAGCAAAGAAAGCAATATCAAGTACAGAAGCAGTATTAAACAATCGCTTTATTAAGGTTTATTGGCACAGAGAAGGAAGCACTCAACAGTTACAAACTACTGCTTCAAAGGTAAGAGAGAAATTTGTGTGAAAGTAAGTGCATTTCTTAGCTCTTAGCAGAGTGTTTACAAGTAGAGGCATTGGAATCAGGTAGGCCTGGGTTCAGATCTTGATTTTGGATTTAGCTTCCGTTACCTGTATTGACTTGAAAAAGTTACTCAACCTATCTAACCTGTTCTCTCCTTTAATTGTGATGGCCATTGCTAGTTGAGAGAATTGCAGCATAATGTGTATAAAGCATATACAATAGTCCCTGAAATATAGGAGGTACTCAGTAAATGATAGCTATATATTTTTCTAAATTTTAGAGTATAGGTTCATCTTAGAAGTTCTTTCTTCATTTCCTTTTCCTCTTTCTTCTCGCTTTCTGTCCCAACCCCCAGCAGTGAATCAATCAGTATGTCATATGTCATGTTAGAGCATTTATAGAGGTGTGTTATAGTAATTTGGATTTTGATTGTTAAAACAGAAGATAGTGAAAGGTGGACTTTAATTTTTTCCAGCAAATAAGTTACTTTATGCGAAGAAAACATTTTTATGTGTGCGAATGAAATTGGAAGGCAGTTAGTTAGATTTTGACTATAAGCTGCATTTTAAAAACTTCTCTGTATGGGCAATTTAGTAACAAAATGACACAGGTTACTTTCCATCCTATTGAACGAATCAAATTGTTTAACATTTTTTTCTTGTTCTGAGGTAATGCAGCCTTTAGTCCAGCAGCCTATTTTGCCTGTTGTGAAGCAGTCAGTCAAAGAGCGACTGGGTCCAGTACCTTCAAGTACTATTGAACCTGCAGAAGCCCAGAGTGCCACTTCAGACCTTCCTCAGGTAAAGCGAAGGTCTTATGATTGTGCTTGTCACATAATAAGTTTTCTGTAATTTAGTTTCTCTTGGTGATTTCAATTACAGTTAATTGTATATATTTTACATAGGAATATGACAATCTTTACATATTTGAGCCCCACCTATAAGTTTTAAAAAAATTTTTTACCATTACCGTAACATTTTCTCAGTCACTACTTTTCCTATAGTATTTGAATCTTAAATTTTTCTCTCCAGTTAATATTTATGAGAAAGATTTATTTCTCACTTTGTGGAGGAGATACATTTCAGCATGGAGGGTGCAGTTGAGTACATTAAATCTTATTTTTTTCATCATCTTTTTACTTAATTAGAATTCTGTTCTGGAGATAATTGTGTAGTAGACTGAACTAAAAGCTTATGGGAAGGGAAGGCTTAAACCATCAAGTTAAGCATGCTTAATATTATACTGTTTAAAGTATTTAGACCACTCTCTCAGAACTTGGCATCACTTATTCCTGACTCTGGGATTCTTTTCTCCATATATCACCTTCCCACTTCCTTCCACACTTGAGTGGCAGTTTCTTTTTTCTATATTCTTAGTCTCTGAAACTAAGCTTTCCTTTGTCTCCCGATGTTTCAGCATTTGCTATGTAAAATAGTTAGGATGTAGTATCCTACTTAGCTAATGGATGCCACCTTATTAAAGTAGTCTTCTTCAATAATTCCTGAACAGTAAGATGTTGAATTTCTGCAAGGACATGCAGAATGTCAATTGATAAATTATTAGTTATCTAAAAAATTTCCACTCCTGACATCCCAAATTATCACCAAATACAGTATATTTGGATATAAAATAAATATATTTTAGAAGAAGTTGACACTATTTTTAAGCTCAATAAGTGGGCATATATTTTAATCTCTAAAACTTGAGATGTTCTACTAATTTATTGTATGTCAGTGGCAGGGACTTTGGCAACCACCTTGCTCAGACCTCTTAGTTTACATCATTTTTCATGATTGAGTAATATTACATACTGTTTATTTTTGTTTTCCCACGTACTTTCTTTCTGTCTCTTTCTTTTAAGAAGGACCAAGTTTTTGTGGTTAGTATTGGTATACTCATAGACTCTGTATATATTAGTAGAATCAGAATGTTCAAGATCCCAACAGACTTTTGTATATTTGGGGAAACACTGAATATGTCCATTTTAATTTTTTTAGAATGTAACTAAGTTATCTGTGAAGGACAGGTTGGGTTTTGTATCAAAGCCATCTGTTTCAGCAACTGAAAAGGTAAGAATAGCATGATGTGTTTGTCTTGGCTTCATAAATGTTTTCAGGTGGCATCTTAATTTTTAATTTTTTTCATAGTTCTAAACTCTTGCTTCTTAATAGTATCTGTATCTTTTCCTACCTTTTGGCTTTCCATTTGCTGAAAAAGAAAAATCTTTTTCTTTTTTTACTTTTGCATCAGCATTTTAATACTTGCCTCCCACTATATTTCCATGTACTCCATTCCTTTTCTTTGTTTTATTCTTTCTATTTACTTTGTTTTCCTTAGAGATACTGTGCATTTTGATTTGACAACTCTGGCAGCCTAATAGAAAGGGCCATGATTAGGAATTTTACCTGAGTTTGAGCCCTTCACTTACTAACTGCATGATGTTGGGCAGTGTTCTGAACTTTTCTGAATCTTTCTACTCATCGGTAAAATGGTGATAGTAATATTTGTCTTGCTCATAGGGTTTTCTGAGGATTAAATGAAATCATTTATTTAAAAATATTTTTGTAAACTGGAAAGGATGATGTAAATTTAAGTTTTTAACATATTACTAAACAGTTACTCATGTGGCATAACAATACATTTAGTCATTTCTTTTTTTAAAATGAAGGGGGGCAAATATTGATTGAATCAAGACCATTTATGGATATATCTTATAGTTCTGTGTAGATGTAATTTTTTTTTCTGTTTAGGTGTGAGTAAATGCTCTGTCTTTAATCTTATTGGAAGCATATGAAATCACAGAATGTGATAATTAAATAATCTTTCTTAGTTCCATATCCTTGTCTTAAAGTCAAGGCCCAAACAGTGTTATGGTTTTATCTATGTACTGTGAGTTACTGAACCAGAATGAGAATTTGGGCCTACTGTTTCTAGTCCAGAGGCTCTTTGCAGTCTGAAGATTGGAAATCGATTTCAGAGATGAACAATGCATCCAGTGAGATAGGTGACCTGCTGTCTTATATTCTTCAGTATATTATTTTCTTTATTTACAGTATTAAGCTTTGGCAGTTATAGACATTTGAATCTGAGTTTGTGTATCAGATTTTCCTCTTGGGCATCTCAGCATTACTTTAGGCATAATATGTCTAAAATTAATTCATTGTTTCCCATATAAATTAACCTAGCCCTTAGCTCAGAAAGGATACCATCATTTTCTAAGCTGTGTGATCTAAAAGCCTTACAGTCATTTACTTGTTTTTGTAGACCACATCTTTTTCTGCCACCTTCAGTTCCCTAGTCTCTGGGTGCAGTGTCTTAACTGTCATCCTGGAATTTTCCCCCTCTAGTTTACACTGTCACCATCCTACACTCAGACTTATTTTGGTGTTAATTCATTATAGAAACTTTGAGTTTCTCAGCTAAATTACTTTCCTTGATTCACAGCTCATCAATAATTCAATAATTCTGATTCTATTACTTCTGCTCTAGTCTTTACTTTCTACCCAAGGGAGTGCTTTTCTGCTCATTGTCTTTTGGTCTTTCCTGACTTTTGTTATTTTATTTTTTGGTGGTGATTTTTCTGGAGTGCATTTTCCCCTCCCTAACTAAATTCTAGTCATTCTTTAAAGAGTGAAAGACTCTTTAACATCTCCAGTGAAACTTCCACATTTTTCTATTGTTCCCCCCTCTCCTTGGAATTTCTGTGTTGCTTAGTCTGTGCTATTAAATTTAGCCGTATCAGATACTTACTTTGATTAGGTTTATCCTCGAAAATAAGCATTTCAGAATGAAAGAAATACTGGAAGTGTTTGAGGTGATAGATATGCCAATTATCCTGATTTGATCATTATACAATGTATACATGTATCAAAACATCACACTATACCCCTTAAATCTGTACAGTTCTGTCCATTAAAAGTAAAATAAAATTTAACGCTAAGTTCAGCTATACTTAGTGTACTACTGAGCAATTCTGGAGACATCTAAAATATTCAGTTATATTTGGAGTCTTTGTAATGTCAAGATTTGGACTTTTGAAAATCAGGTGTCTACTCATAGCTTTTATAAAATTTTTTCAATGTATTGTGAGCACAAATTTGTAGTAGATAGTATAACTTTACTAATGCATAACCTAATATTATACATACATACATGTATACACACACACACACACACACACACACACACACACTCACCCCTATATACCTATATATTATGCTAATGTAAGAAACCACTAACTGAATTTTTATGGGAAAAAAATCATTTATGGTAGCAAGCTATTTATGGGGAAAAATATTCTTGATAAATATCATAAAGGATCTCTTAAGGAAAACAATGGTATGTAACTTTTAGTCATCTTCGGTGAGTGCCTGAGAAGCATTTTATTTTTGCTTGTTTTTATTGTTTCTGTTTCCCTAATCCTTAGGGGGGTTTTGTCCGAAAAGTTACAGGGCAATGATCAAAGAAGTCTTAGAATAGAAGAATGTTCCCCATCATCAAATATTATTTGAAAGATTCTGTTTTTAAAATAAATGAAGGCAGAAGAAAACCCAAAGCTTGTATCTACATAATATTCTATGTCATTGTTAAATAAATACACAAATGTAACATTTTATATCTTCCTTATCTACAACACACAGTGAAACCTTTAGTGATTATTCTTTATTCTGAGACCCCATTTTCATGAGAGGGCTGGAAGAGAGGAAAGTTAAAACATAATTCCAGATGGTAAATATTAAGACATTACAATAGGTATTAATTAAGTAGTTACTATTTGAATAGATTTGATAATAAAATTATGTTTGAGTACCTCTGCTTACTTAAGAGATTCATGAAGAATAAAAGGTGACATCTGTGTATACTCTTCTTGTTAGTTTTTTAAAACAGACTTGAGACTGTCAAATTATCTTGCTAAATTCCTACTAAATTCTAAGGTGAACTGAATAACCAATGGAATATTTAATCTTTATCATATCAACTTTAGATATCAAATTTATGATACAGGATATTATTGTTCTTTACTCATTCTTTTTGCAATGTAAAAATATATCTTGGTTTCTTTGCATGATATATTAACATATATACCATGGAACTTTTAAAAGGAAAATTGTGTCATATAATTAAAAGAATATTGTGTGTCACAGAGAAACTTCAGCTGTTGATTTAGCAGCTGCCATTGTGTAGTGCTAAGCATATCTTACTGTGTTTCCTTTGATTTTTGAGATTAGGATTTGTCATGTAATTTTGTTATTTTAAAGATTAGAGGGATTTTTGATAGTTTTCTTAACTGTTAACTTGTTTTAATTTTTAATGCATTGACCTCTGTCAGGGTTATTACCTGGATTATTTTTTTACAAGAAAATGTGAAATTAATTTATCTTAGTGTATTAGCTTTGTTGAACTTTCTAGTAACTAAGCTATTTGTGTAGCAAAAACTCGTGACTAACATATTTTTTACTTTGATGTTTGTTACATGTTTCTCTGCAAGATTTTTAATCTTTCTTTTAATCCTTTTCTCTATTCCACTTATATGTGGAATCTTACAAAGTTGAACTCATAAAAGCAGAGTGTAGAATGGTGGTTACGAGAGGCCAAGGGCTGGGGATTGTGAAATGTTGGTCAAAAGATAAAAAACTTCAGTTAGATAGGAGAAATAAAGAGATCTATAGTACAGCATGGTGACTATAGATAGTAACAATGTGTTGGCATACTTGAGATTTGCCACGGAAGTAAATTTTAAGAGTTCTCACAACACAAAAAAGTGAGTTAATACACATATTAATTAGCTTGACTTAGCAATTTTACAGTCTATATATTTTAAACAATGTTGTACATGATAAATATAGTCTTCAACATATAGTTATTTGTCTAATGATTTTTCAATTTGATGTTTATTGTAAGTTGAAAATATATTTTCAATTTTAATGATATTTCAACTTACAATGGATGTAGGCCCTCATATGATAAGGAACATCTCTAAACAGTTTTTGTCAATTAAAAGCATAACATTTTTTAAATTACAAAAAAAGATAAGATAGATCAGTGCGTTAAAAATACTTTGTATTCTTGGAATTTAAAAACTATTAATATCTAAAAGTATGTATAAATTTAACTTTAAACCAAAATTCTATTTTTCTCGTCAGAATTCTCAATTAGGTTTCATACAGAATGCACATCTATGTGTAAGTGAATATCATAAATGAACATTCAGATTTACTGAACAGGTGATTATTTACTTACTATGAAAACTGACCATACACTAACTGTATTAATATGCTTTCTACATGTAACTCCTCAGATATTATCTTTTTATTGCTTTAAACCAAGGTATTTCTGCTTAAAAAACATGTTGGAGCTACTTACTGTGAGTGTGGCTGTTAAACATCAATCATAACTGTATTTGTATTTAATTTCTACTTGGCATTGGTTATTTGAAAATGATACTTGATAACTTAATCTTACAAAATACTTTTTTCCTCCCATTCTTATCTGTGAAGAAGTGCTTTTCTCCTTCTTTACAAGTACTAGTAGTTATGCCTGGTAATGTTTTATGTAGGAAATAAAATAAGGAGATGTTAATGGATTTTAACCTCTATCACTGTCTTTTTAGGGAAAATAATTATTAGTGCTATACATTTTAACAACACGGCACAATACTTTTCAACTTAATTTCTGAGTTCAGCACAGCAAACCTGACAAGATACGACAAGAAAGGAAAATTATAGATCAACATCTGTCATAATCATAGACACAAATATCCTAAACAAAATATTAGCGAATGTCCGGTGATACATAAAATACATAATCATGGCCAGGTAGCATTTATTCCTTGCAGAAATGCAAGGTTGATTTACCATTAGAAAAATCAGTTTAATTGACCACTTTAGTAGAATGAGGGAGGAAAAAACCCTAGATGATTACATCAATAGAGAAAGCCTTTGATAAAGTATATTAGTTACATTAAACACTCTGCAAAGGAGTAATAGAGAAAAACTTTTAATTTCATGAAGGAAATCTGTAAAAAAAAGAAAAGAGAAAAAAACTGTTACAGCTAATACAGTATTCAGTTATGAAATATTGACCGCTTTTCCTTGAGATTGGAAAACACAAGGATGTTTGTTTGCATCACTTTTTTTTTCCCCAGTATTGTACTGGAGAGACTCACAGGTGTACTAAGGAAGGAAAATAGAGTAACGATTGGAAATGCAACATAACTGTTACAGATGACGTGGTTGTATATATAGAAAGTATAAAATAATTCATACACAGTTGGAATTAAGTGTAGTAAGATATATAGGAGTAAATATGTAAAAATTATAGCACATATAGAAATGCATTTGGAAAATAGAGATGTAGTTTTTTGGAGAAGTCGCTGTGTTCTTAGGAATTGGAGTATCTTCTTTTCTGTTGGGCTTGTTACTTCCCTCCACTGGTTGCATTTTTAATAGATTTTCGTCTTTTGAAAATACATGTATCTTTTACTATCCAAACTAATCTCTAGAACCAAATAGATTCAAATAGTGAACAATATAGTTACTGTTTATAAAACAGATTTTTACATTTTAACACCTCTGACATTGGGCTGTGTCTTATAATTGTTAGCCACAGGTTATGATTGGAAGCCTTTTTTTTTTTTCTTTAATAGGGGTATATAAGTGATAGCGTGTCTTACAGTAACTGAGTTGTAGGCTTGTGAGTCAAATTCATGGATGTTCCGGTTTTACAGAATGATGTTCTTGGATAAAAAGCAAAATAGGAATGCTTCTAGGAATAAAGGAGTCTTAATAGATACTTTCATTCACTCTGAACCAGCACTCCTTAGTTTGATGCTAGATGTTAAGAATGATTTGAAAAGGAGTATTTTCACTCAAACTGGAGAAATTCTTGGTCAAATAAATTATATGGGTTTGTTCTGGGCTTCTCACTGCTTTTATTATGAAGATAATATAAATTTTAAATAGGAGAAGTGGGTTACAATATTCATTGTTTCCTACTTAAATAATTGGAATTTTTGGGGGTGGGTGGAGATCACAACTTTTCAACTTGTTATGGAACCCTCATGAAGAAAATAATTTGTGAAACTTAAATTAGACTATGTTTTCAGAGGTTTCTCTACTAATAAAGTTACTATCTCATCTTTGTATAGTCATATGGTTTGGCTGTGGTAAGTTAGCATGGAAGAAATTTTTCTCTAGAATTACAAAGAATGGTCACTGAAGTCTCACCACAAACAAAATCTTCGTTTAATTTGTTGAGTGTGGTGGCTCACACCTATAATCCCAAAACTTTGGGAATCCAAGGCAGGAAGATTGCCTGAGCTTAGGAGTTGGAGACTAGCCTGGGGAGCATGGTGAAACCCTGTCTCTACAACAAGATGAAACATTAGCTGGATGTGGTGGTGGGGAACTGAGGTCCCAGCTATTCGGGAGGCTGAGGATCACCTGAGCCCAGGAGGTAGAAGTTACAGTGAGTCAAGATATGTGCCACTGCACTCCAGCCTGGGTGACAGAGTGAGGACCCCCACGCCCCATCTCACAAATAGAATAATTGATAAAGTTTTAATAGACATCAAGTATTGTTAAGAAACTTAATTTTTTTAGTTAATTTTTTTTTTTGAGATGGAGTCTCACTCTATTGCCCAGGCTGGAGTGCAGTGGTGTAATCTCAGCTCACTGCAACCTCCGTCTCTCAGGTTCAAGCAGTTCTCCTGCCTCAGCCTCCCAAGTAGCTGGGATTACAGGCACAAGCCACCATGCCTGGCTAAGTTTTCTATTTTTAGTAGAGATAGGGGTTTCACCATGTTGGTCAGTCTGGTCTCGAACTCCTGACCTTGCGATCTGCCCGCCTTGGCCTCCCGAAGTGGTGGGATTAGAGGCATGAGCCACCGTGGCTGGCCAACCTGTATTTTTAAATGTCAGCCGTAGTGTATGAAACTGGTACAATTATAGTGTTTTAGATTTTTATTTCATTTAGAGGCCAACAACTTCTTGAGTACTTAGAATAGTGATTTGTGATGTTTCCTAATCAAATTTCATAATGAAAGATTAGAAAGTAGTCTTCAGATTGCTACTTGTTATAACCAGATGTTAATGTTTCAGTGGCTAAAAAAATAGGGCTATTTTTCTCATTTATACTTTTAACCTTATTTAGGTTATGAACTCCTGTAACACTTTAGAAGCAATGTTTTTCCTCTGAAAAATTGCAGCGTTCACACACATGCTTTCATGTTTAGTTTTACAGCATTTATAGATCGCCCTGCAAGGATCCCTAGGCTTTTTTTTTTAAAGAACCAGTAGCCAACCAGCCTATGGAACTCAAACTGTTTTGCTTTTGAAGGATATAAAAGGTAGCCAATACTTTGTTGTTTTGAACTGACCCTTTTATAGAAAATGTTGTCTATTCTAATCTTTAATTATTTCAGTTTAGTGTAAAAATGTTTTTTGAGTACTTACCCTGCGCCTGGCACTGTGTATAGCACAGAACCAAGTTACAAAACAAACAGGCCAGGCATGGTGGCTCAGGCCTGTAATCCCAGCACTTTGGGGGCCGAGGTAGGCAGATGACTATCAGGAGTTCTAGAGCAGCCTGACCAACATGGAGAAACAGCATCTTACTAAAAATACAAAAAATAAGCTGGGCGTGGTGGCGTATGTCTGTAATCCCAGCTACTCGGGAGGCTGAGTCAGGAGAATCGCTTAAACTCATGGCAACAGGATCAAAACTTGGTTTCAAAACACACAAAATCTCTGCCCTTTTGGAATGAATTTTTGGGTTTGTAAGGATTTTAGATACAACATCATGTTCATCTTCTTCTTTTATAGATGGTCAAACTGAGGCCCAGGATGATACTTGATCTTACCCATGGTCTCATAATTAGTTGGTGGCAAGACTTAGGTACTGGGAGAAGCACAGAAGAGAAAGGCATAGTCTTTATGTTAATGCCCTTACAATGTAGACAGGGGAAAAGACACATTAATTAATATATCATTACGTCTTTTTTTTTTTTTTTTTTTACTAAATAGCTAACATTAACAAAAAATAGTTAATACCATTCTTATCTAATAGCCAAAGGGATAAAATTTCATGTAAGGATCTGGGTAGAAGAGAGAAATGATTCAGGCCTTGTAGAGGTCTTGATTGTATTAGGCTGAACCTGAGCTGGGTTTTGGGGAATAAGGTCAGTTCAAGCAGGAGCTTTGCTACCAAAGGAATGGAGAATGAATGCAAACAGGGTATGTTTCTGAACTGGAAATTGCAAACGATCATGTTAAATTGAGGGACAGCAGCCAGTTTCCTTTTGTGCCATGTTCTTGAGTGTGGTTTTTCTTTAGTCACTACAAATAGTAGTAAATATGTTCAACAATTAATACTTTCTCAGTGATACAGTAGTAGCATTGTTTTTCTTTTTGACATTTTTATATGTTTGTCTTTTTCTCTATTGGTATTTGATGTTAATTTTTTTAAATTTTAGAACTTATTATTCATTTATACTCTACCTTTCAAATCACCAGATATGATTTTGTTATAATTAAAACATACATTTAGTTCAGTGTGTTTTGAAACTGAAGTTTTAAAGTAGTGATTTAAAGTGGAGTCATATAGAAAATAGGGTATCATGAGTGGGTGATACATTGTTTTAAAAGTTGAATTTGTATTGGTAGGTGTTGTCTACATCTACTGGCCTAACAAAAACAGTGTATAATCCAGCTGCTTTGAAGGCTGCACAAAAAACCTTACTTGTTTCCACCTCTGCAGTTGATAATAATGAAGCACAGAAAAAAAAACAGGTAAGTACAACTGGTATAGTATAAAAAAATTTTGCACATAGGAAAGTTTTTCTTTGTATATGTGTTTTTTCAGTGCTTATCACAAAATAAGACTAAAAGGGTGTTTGTTGGCTGCAGCTGAACCTTTATTTTCCATAGTATAGCAGTAAATATAAATTTTTTTTGAAAGAAAGGTTCTCATGATTAATCTTTGAAACTTGCCTACATATTTTAAGTTTTACCTAGAAAAACTTTGCATATAATTTTTGTTGACAGGCTTCTGGAATTATAACCATTTCTCTTCTCTTGAATAATAATTTACCCTTAGTAATATTCAAATGATATTTTTGATTCCTGACTCTAGGAAGCGTTGAAACTTCAGCAGGATGTAAGGAAAAGGAAACAAGAAATTTTAGAAAAGCACATTGAAACCCAGAAGGTAAAATATTAAAGTTAGATTTGGCAAAATATATTTGCAAATGTTATAATTTTGAGTCAACTTAATCTTATACTATCTAGTCATAAACAGATTTACTTTAATTGGTAATGGTAAAACAAATATCAGTGATAATATATTAGAGACGAAGAGCATATATTAAATTGTGGGTATACTTTAGTACCATGGTTATCAACATAAAATGAAATTAAGGTATTCATCTACCTGTGTTGCTGCACAGTAGATTGTTCAACAGATAATTAAATGGAACCTTTTTTCTCAGTATTGATATGTAACTTTCTTCAATAGCTTAGAATCCTCTAGTCCTCTGTTGTTTAGTATAGCAGTCAGTAGCCACATCTAACTATTGAGTATTTGAAATGTGTCTATTCCAAATTTAGATTTGCTGGAATATAAATACACACTAGATTTCAAAATGTAGTACCAAGAAAAAAGTAAAATATCACAATAATTGTTGAAATGTCACATTTTGGATATATTTCTTTAAACAAAATATTTTATTAAATTGTATTTGTTTTTATGCTTTTAATGTGACTACTAGAAAATTAAAAATTACTTATGTGACTTGCCTTCTTTTGGACAGTATTACTCTAATTTATGACATTTAATTAGTCTCAGTTCTTGATTATGTCTAGTAAGAGGGTTTAGTAGTATAACATTTCAAAATATTGAAAATACAGAAACTACATTTTGATGTGAAATGTATATCTTTTCTAATTTAAAGTTGGATATAGTTGATTAAGAGAAATCACAGTGTTTCACAAAACCAATAACTGAAGCCATCCTGATTCAGGAAACTACAATAATCATGTGGCTTCTTTTACCCTATATTATTTTGCTTACCTTGTTGTTTCTTGTTCATATTGGGAATATCATTCTCAGGTGAAAAAGTAATTAAATATTCATTTTTTTCTAATATCTCATTGAATGAAAGGAATCATAAAACTTTTTCTCTGGTTCTTTCTGGGCTGCATATTACATTGATAGTGGGAATACTTAGAGGCAATAACATCATCAAATGGGTTAGACAGTGAAATTATTAACATATTTTTCATATTGATAATTTTTTAGTGTTAGAATTGAGTTTCTTCTGGTTGTGTGCTTTGAACTTATGTTCTGAGAGACCCAAAATAGTAATAGTTCTTCACAAAGTTAGCCAGGAGTAAGACTTGAATTGAGATATGGTTAACATCACTAGATGTGCTGTTCTGCTGTCTTTAGATAATTAGTGGTTGTTAGCCTTCTCATGAATGCATAAACTAAAAAAAAATAGTAATATTTATTTTTAAACTTCCTTTGCAGTGTTTGTTTTGTTAATGGTAGTAGAACTAATTAGCTTTATTTTTCTCCTTTTAAAAATTTGGCAGATGTTAATTTCAAAACTGGAGAAAAACAAAACAATGAAGTCTGAAGATAAAGCAGAAATAATGAAAACTTTAGAGGTTTTGACGAAAAATATTACCAAGTTAAAAGATGAGGTCAAAGCTGTTTCTCCTGGACGCTGTCTTCCAAAAAGTATAAAAACCAAGACTCAGGTATTTTAATTTGTACTGTTCATGTTATTACTTATTAAAAAGCATTAAACACTACCTTTTTGAGTTTTTCTTGTAGGTAATATCTTTTGTTCAAAATCTGACCATTGTATATTCCATTATTCCCCTGCCTTATATAAAAAAATAAGTACAAACAAGTAAACTCTACTAAACTTTTAAATTCTGTGAAGTTATAGTTGGAAAGTCAGTAATTACAAAAGTAGTCATGGGTAATCTTGAAAAGGCATCTTGAGACAAAGTGATATAGGTATTTGACCGCTTGACAAGGGTTTAAGTTTTATATTACATAATAGTTGTGGTATAGAGGGTTAATAACAGAAAAGTATTACCATACTGTATAGAACAAATTGATTGAAAAGGGGAAAATTCAGATAGATCAACCTATTGGATACAAATAAGTAAGCAAGATAGTTTTAAATGGTAATAAGTGATTAAGAAAAAAAAAAACAGTGTTATACAATGTTCATACTTGGTTTGTCTGTATTTATGTATATATGTATAAAGTCATGGCTGATGTTTTTTAAATTCAAATTCAACACCACATGGTTCTTCCTTTTCTTAGTTCATATTTTATCTCTATTCCCATAATGACAACTTGGTCCCACTGATACTAATATATTATTTATTAACACAATACTGTAATACATTCAAAGTAGTTCCAAAATTGCTACAACAATGCCACTTCCAGCAACTAACTAAATATAAAATTCAAAATTTTTTTACATTCTTTACAGCCTTGCTGTATTCCACTAAAAGTGTAAAGTCAGCCTGGTCAACATGGTAAAACCCCGTCTCTACTAAAAATACAAAAAATTAGCTGGGCATGGTGGCGCATGCCTGTAATCCCAGCTACTCAGGAGGCTGAGGCAGGAGAATTGCCTGAACCCAGGAGGTGGAGGTTGTGGTGAGCCAAGATCGCTCCATTGCACTCCAGCCTGGGTAACAAGAGTGAAACTCCGTCTCAAAAAAAAAAAAGTGTAAAGTCAGAACTGTGTTCTAAAATTACTTCCCCCCCATTTTGTGTAGTTGTTATTAGTTTGATAATATTGAGTCTATTTGCATTTGTATTCAGTTTCAATCCCCTCTCCCTGGCCCCCATTCTTGCTTATTGTATTTTATTTTTTGAAGAAGAAAAACAATTCTTAGGGTTCAAAAGCAAAACTATATAAAAAGGAATACATAAAAGATCCCTTACCCTTTGATTCCTGGCACTCTGTCCCCGCCCATCCCTTGTAGGTCACTAGTATCATTAGTTCTGGTTTATCCTAGTTTTTCTTTTTATAGATATATGTATGTAGATAGATATGTTTCCTACATAAAAACATATTTTGTATTGCTCGTTAGCACCTTGGTTTTTTAGGGTTTGCTTTTTGCTTTTCCTTTCAGTTATTTCCTTTAAATAATCCCATATCAGTCTATATAATTCTCCTTCTGGCTGCTGTATGGAAAAGGAATTATAGGAAAATCAGTGAAAGTAGCAACAAGTTAGGGAACTATTGCAGTATTGTAGAGGTGTGTATTTTGGCTTGGACGAAAGGTTGTACTGGAGATATATATAGGTTAAATGGGATGTGTTAAAGTTCTTTTAAAAAGTTTTATATCAATGCAGGATAATAATTACTGTCATCTAAAATATTAATCACTATTTTTTAGATGCAAAAGGAATTACTTGACACAGAACTGGATTTATATAAGAAGATGCAGGCTGGAGAAGAAGTCACTGAACTTAGGAGGAAGTATACAGAATTACAGCTGGAAGTATGTTTCATCACAACTACACAGTAGTCTTAAAGGAAGCAAATGTAGTTGTAGTGGTCAGCTTAAAAATATATTGCCTTCCCTTCATTCTCATTAAAAATTGTTGGTAATCCCTGACATACATATTGGGATATTAATATAGGAAAGAGGGAAGACGTCAACAAATTTTTCAGAGCTACTAGATAAAATCTTACTTAATGAGAAGTGGCAGTAATTTTGCCTAATATCCCCGAGTTCTTCCATTTCTAATGAATTTTATTTCTCTTCTATTTTTGGTCTATCCTTCCTGGGATAGGAAACTTATAATAAAGGCTTTTCATATATTCTTATGGAGATATTCTTTGCATATAAATTGAGTTGCTGTAAGTATGAGAGTTTTAGTTGGAGAACTATATTGAGAACTATTTTGAAGAATATGTTTACTTGAATTTTGCCTATAGATGGTGCTGTGGATGTTTAGAAAAGAAATAAACTTTTTTTGTAATTTAGTTAGGTGGTTATTTATATAAAAACCGATAGTGAAATTGATTCCTATTATATAACACGAGAGAGAATTTTTGAATAGCAAAATGATGTTCAGAAATTGGAATTATATTTTGAAATAGACATTGATGTCATTAAAATAGTTGCCACATGTCTATATCATGATTTGATACAGGAATTTAAGGTTTTTATACTTGAGATTATTTTTCTTTATCTGAGATTCTTTTTTTCTGAATTTGTTGGTAGGCTGATCATTTTTTATGACACGATGGAAATCTATTTTAAATACTGTCATCCAGGTATTAAAGACTTAACATTTAGTAGCTACCAGACTTCCCTTAAAGCTCTGTTTTCTCTGAAAGTCATGAGAAGCCATAGGATGTTGTCCTAAACGTGCATCCCTTTGCATTCTCTGAAAACTCGATATGTTTGCATGTGTGTCCTGCCCAGTATTTTTTTGGGGGGAAAAAACAGTTTGAAAAAGATAACTTTTATGTTAATAGAGAAATTGTGTTTTTCCCATTGTAGCGATTTCATGCCAGTATTGGTGGAATCTTCAAACAAAATAGTATTTAAAAATGTTCTGACCCATGACTTAAATAAATAATAGCATTACCAAAATTCTTTATTATTGTGTGTTTTGCTTTTTTATTGTAACATAGCTAAACACTGAATGGCAATTTTTGTTTTTCCTTTATCACAACTTATGTTTAGTTTTCAGTGAATATTAGTTTTATGGAGTAGTGCAGTACTTCCCAGAGTGTGTTCATTTGCTACAGTAATTAATTCATTAGGTGTTAATAGAAAACTGGTGAAAAAACGTTCTTAAGCTAAATAATACAACCTTGGGACAGGTTGTATTGGACATGCGTTTTTACTGTGGGGTTTCTTAGAGGCTTTTAATTTCTCAATCTTTAAAAATACATATTAAGTTTTCAGTGTTACTCAAACTTATTTGTCCATGGACCCCCCTTTTCAAGGAGCATTTTGAAGCATTAATATTCCTCAGAAGATACTTTGGTATATAATGTTCTATTACTAATATTAATCCTTGGGCTTTAAAATTTATTATGTATTGTTATATTGACAAATGGAAAGTTATGTATAATACAAAATGTTATGTTTATGTTGAGAAGTAATTACATCAAGCTAACATATCCATCACCCCACATACTTGTGATTTTTTTTTTGATGAAAATTGAACATTTAAAATCTCTCTTAGCAGTTTTCAGGTATACAATTATTATTATTAACTGTAGCCACCAACCACTGCTGTACAATAGATCTCTAGAACTTGCTCTTCCTATCTGACTGAAATGTTGTATGCTTTGACCAACATCTTTCCATTCTTTATGCCTTCACAGCCCCTGGTAACCACTATTCTGCTCTCCGCTTATATGAATTTGATCCTTTTAGATTCCATGTAGTAAGTGAGATCATACAGTATTTGTCTTTCTTTGTCTGGCTTATTTCACTTAGCATTATTATTTGGATATTAGATGATTATTTTAGCTAATGTTAAGATTAACTGTCTTGAGATGAAGAAACTGAAATACCTGCACTAGGAGAGATTTGGTAGTTGTGTCTGCTTGACACTTCCATTTGGATATCTCACATCTGAGACTCAACATCTTAAAAATTTTGCTTATCTTGCTTCTACACCACATCTATACAGTTACCCAAACCAGAAATTTGTCAGTCTTAATTGATCCTCCCTTTCCTTCAGCATCTATATCTAATTAATTACCAAATTTTACATATGTTACTCCTAAATGTATCTTAAATGCGTTTATTTCTATCTCCATTGCCACCACTATAGTCTGGACTTTCTTCTTCAGGTCTTCTGTAGTGGCATACTGAATGGTTTCCCAGTTTCTTTTCTTTCTTCTACTCTGTTCTTAAAACTCTAGCCAGAATATCCTTTTCAACACTAATTTGGTTTTATCACTCTTTTACTGCTTAAAATCTTTTAATTGGTTTTCATGGCTCTTGGGATAAAACTCAAAATCCTTAACATGATCCTTAAAGTTATGCCTCTCCAAGTTTATCTCTACATCCAGCTAGGCTGGATTGTATTCATTCTTTGGGAAATTACATTCCTTTCAGCCTTGGTGCCTTTTTTCATGCAGTAACCTCTACCTGATTCTTGCTTTTTTTCTTTGTTTTTTCTTTGATTCATTGAATAAGTATTAAATACAATCCACCAGCTACTGCTGGGGATAAAAAAGAGAATAAAATGGAAACAAAAAATGCTTTCAAGGAATATTTATTCTAGTGGGTTATTCACTGCAAATCTTTAAAGTTCTTTTCAAATCTTAAAAGCATTTATTCACATTTTGAGTCACTTCTCATTAATATAATACATAACTTTGTTGTTGTTGTTGTTGTTACTGTTATTGTTACTGTGTTTTCTGAGATGGAGTCTTGCTCTGCCACCTGTGCTGGAGTACAGTGGCATGATCTCGGCTCACTGCAACCCCCGCCTCTCAGGTTCAAGTGATTCTCCTGTCTCAGCCTCCCAAGTAGCTGGGACTACAGACATACGCCACCATGCCTGGCTAATTTTTTGTGTTTTTAGTAGTGACAGGGTTTTGCCATGTTGGTCAGGCTGGTCTTAAACTCCTGGCTTCAGGTGATCTGCCCACCTCAGCCTCCTGAAGTGTTGGGATTTCAGGCTTGCACCATCGCTCCCAGCCATAACTTAGTAGCTTGATGCCTCTTTACTCTTAGGATTTGAGTTTCATGAGGGTAAAGACTTGCACACAAAACATGCTCATTAAGTATTTGTGGAATGAAGGAATGGTGTGCTATCCTCATACAGAATAATGTGGTAGAATATCCATTGGTTCTATAATGATATTAGTAATAAGTAATTAAAATGATTTAACTACCTGTTGAAGTCAACTGGCAAACAAATAGAAACATTATATTTGAAAATCATAACTGGAAAAATTATTTATTGTGAATGTAAATATTACTTATCTGTTTATTAGCCTGACTTCTGAAGTAACATTTAACACTGGATTATCAGGAGCTGGAAATATACTTGGAAATCAGGAGTTGCTGATCTTTTTGTGATATATCCTGATATCTTAGAGAGCAAGAACTTAGAAAAAGGCACATTTGGTAATTCCAGAACTTCAGTGTTATATTTTTGTTTCGATTAACTAGCCACCTAAATTCGCTTACACCAAACTAAAACCCTAATTTAAATTATGTGGTCCTTTTATAGGGCATTTGAATACATTGTCAAACTGCATTAAAGTTATTCATCTGCCAGAGTGTAATGCTTGGCTTGTGTTAGTAATTGCAGCATTGTTTAACCTGTGTGTCTGATCTCTTCTAGGCTGCCAAACGAGGGATTCTTTCATCTGGTCGGGGCAGAGGAATTCATTCAAGAGGTCGAGGTGCAGTTCATGGCCGAGGCAGGGGGCGAGGGCGAGGGCGAGGTGTGCCTGGTCATGCTGTGGTGGATCACCGTCCCAGGGCATTGGAGATTTCTGCATTTACAGAGAGTGATAGAGAAGATCTTCTTCCTCATTTTGCGGTACTTTCTTACTGCTCAACGAAACAAATACTGATAATCATCATTGGGGATAGTAGACATAATTAAAGAGGAAATTATGAAAAGAATATGAGTAATTTCAACCTGTTAGTCTGAACAAAGGGTTTGACTAATCTTTAATTTTTTTGTTAATTTGAAAACAGAAACTGTAGGATTTGTGTAATTATTTAGAAGAGGCATTACTATTCTTATACCGAGTAGGCCATGAAACATTATGAGATGAACAATATAAACTTTATTGTTTCAGAGAGGGAAGTCTTGTGGTTTAGTTTGATTTGATATTTACATTTAAAGAAAAAGTTAACATACTACATGGGCCATGCAGATTTTTAAAAATTAAAATTGGGTTTGTGTTTGCTAAAAATTTATTCTTGATCTAGCTGACCCAGTATTGAAACAACATAAAATTTTGACCTGTGATCTTGAAGTTGCCTCAGTAATTGTCAGGGTATAAAAAAAAGAGTCTATCTAAAAGTAATAGATTGACCTACTAGAAGGGAGAATAGGATTGTATTCTCTGTTAACCCATTATTTAACTTGGACTGCCTGGGATTTATTAGGCTGATGTTCAAAATGGAGATTGTACCTGCTGAATGGCCCTTTCATCTTAAATGCTGTGATTCTTAGTGGTATCACAAAGGTTGGTTACTAAACATCAGTTTTACCCTCAGGATTATATTTAATAGTGGTTGCTCTGGATATAGGAAGGAAATAATCACTTCTTTATCCTTAAGGCTTTTACCTGTATCAGTTTAACACAAAGTAAAGTACAGACATACTTTATAATCAAATCACAATTTATTAAGCACTATAAATACTTTAGTAACTTAGAGAAGTATCATGTGGGCATATGATATAAAAAAAACAGGAAACTTTCATGAAGTAGTAAACTAGTTTAGATCTAAAAGAATAGGTAAACTAGTAGGTAGGTACATAAATGATTTAACCTTTTGAAAATTCAGACTTAGGTGTTTAAAAATCATATTGTAGGCTTGCAGCAGTTTTGGATATTTTGTCAGGACATATGAAGATATTGACAGAAGTGATTTATGCTTAAGAAATAACTAAAATGATTAGTATTTAAAAATGAGGAGTCTAAAGTCCTGTTCTTGATGGATTTAAAGAGATAAAGAAAGGAATTAGAGAACTAGAAAGCTTGGAGATAATCTTGCCCAACTCTTCCGTGCTGTGTGTGTACCCTACTTCCACACCTTCCACAAGAGAAAGGAGATCCAGATAACTTGTATGTTGTATATCGTTTTATAGCTAATCAGGAAATTAACAATGAATGTGCTAAAATAATCCAAACAGGAAAGGTGAGTTTGTTGTGATTACGTTTTGGTGAGACTAAGGTGCTTTTGGCTTGATAAATATTCAGAGCCTCTAAATGAAAATTCTAACATGCATTTGGACATTCAAATTTCACTCCAGAGTTAACAGTGATAATTCACATTTAAATTACTAGTCTTAAGTAAAAGCGTAGGTTTAACTGAAGTTTAGCTTCTCTCTCTCAACCTATAATTTGAACACATGATGGATGTCAAAAGAAAATATTTATATTATTTAATATCTATAATATTAAGGGACCATTAACTATTACAAATTGTGATTAACAAAATGCTGTCTGTATCTTCCAGTACCAGTAGTAACAGTAATAAAAATTATAGCTAAAAACCTATAGAGCACTTATTTTGTGGCAGGTACGCCTTCTGAGTGCCTTATAATAATTCATTATGAGTTATTTGGATAAACTTGTGAGGTAGGTACCTTTATTATGCACATTTTAGAGATGAAGAAAATGATGCATGATGAGGTTAAGTAACTTTTTTACACAGCTAATAACTGGTAAAGCTAGAATCTTGGTGGCTCTAGGACATTCTCTTTACTGTGCTCTATAGAACATTTCTGTGGTATGTGTGGATCTAATGAAATTAGTTACAATTTTTGGGGGTATAAGAGGGAAGGCATTAGTAATATATAAAGGACTAGAATTTTGTGTGATAAAGGTTGCTGTTTGTAGAAAAATCCTTCCACATATAAGGGAAGAAATTCAACAAACCAAAAACAGGAATAATATAGTGTGTTTAGCTTTTAACTGTTCTAAACAATAAAGTATAGTGGAGTTATATAGTAAGCAAAAGCATGGTCAGTTAGAACGTTAAACTTTTGAATCAACAGACCTAGAATCTCATCCCAGTAATTAACAATTACTTTGGGGAAGTTACTTAAATTTTCTATTTCTTTCTTTCCCCATTTTTTGGAAATGATACCAGAATTTTGAGGATTCAATATGTTGCTTAAGAAAGAGTTTATCTTGGGATTGGTTTAATAAGTATAAGAGGAAGGTTCGTTAGCAAGGAAGCTCAGGCTTTGACCATTATTTTTTTCATTTAAAGCAAAAATAGTTCAATCGAGTATAAGTTTTACTAATTCTTTGAAGTGTGAGTTGTAAATAAGATTGGGAGTTAGGGCCACCTTCTATCTTACAATATCAAGGACTAAAATAAATTACTCACCATACTTTTCTGTTAACCATTATGAATTGTTATGTATTCTGGGTTATATTTATTAGTATTTTAATGTTTTTTAATACCATTAGGATTTTTGGATATTTCAAAATATTTATTTGGAGGAAATACTTTTTTTTTAATTTAAAGCAATATGGTGAAATTGAAGATTGTCAGATTGATGATTCTTCACTTCATGCAGTAATTACATTCAAGACAAGAGCAGAAGCTGAAGCAGTAAGTTTTAAAAATAATTTATCAATTCAGATTTAAATGATTTATAAGTATTACTTTTAAGTTTTAATACAAATTAATTTTTTAACTTAATAATATGCTTTGACAATAGGTAGAACACCTGAAGTGGAATTTATGCCCTCAAAGAATGTCCTAATGCAGTTAGGCAATCCTGTGTATAACATAATAAAATTAAAATGCATATTTAGTCACCAAGTGGAATGTCAGATTGTGTTGTCGTGAGATATCAGGGATTCTCTTTTCTTTCTTTTAGGTAGTAGATAGGGCCACCCCACTACCCATTATTCTTTTTTTTTTTCAGCTGACCCAAAACAGGATCTGCTTTGTCAGAATGAGTGGTGAGGGATAAGGTACAAGCAGTTCTGATATCTGCCATCTTAATCATTTCTCATTTACTGCTTATTCGTCTCATCAGGTTGAAATCTAAAAAAAAGTGTCCCTAAGTTCAGCATATCCCCATTTAGACTTCTCTCACTTTTTGCCCAAGACATGTATATACCTCTAGCTTAGTAAAGTTATCTTGACCCATCAATCTTGAATTGTCTTTCTGAGTATTGACTGGAATATATGTAACCGTGTCTTTCATTTGGGTTTCAAAGATTTGAAAAAGGAAAATGGGAGTAAGTGTGGGGGATTCATAGGAGATAGGAGCTCTTTGTTTGTTTGTTTGAGATGGAATCTTGCCCAGTCACCCAGTCAGGAGTGCAGTGATGCTCTCTTGGCTCATGTCAGCCTCCGCCTCCCAGGCTCAAGCAATTCTCCTGCCTCAGCCTCCCAAGTAGCTGGGACTGCAGGTGTGTGCCATCACACCCGGCTAATTTTTGTAAAGATGGGGTTTCACCATGATGGCCAGGATGGTCTCCATCTCCTATCCTCACTATCCGCTCGCCTTAGCCTCCCAAAGCGCTTGGGATTACAGGCATCAGCCACTGCGCCTGGTCAGGAACGTTTTTTGCGCTATGTGTTCTTTCCTTAGGACTTATAGAGAAGATAATGTAACTGTTTTGTCCTTGGAATTGTTCTGAGGATGAAATAGTTTTTTAAATGAAAGCAATAAAAGAGAGATGCTTTTCAGAAGTTTTAAGTTGATTGTAACTTAAATTTTGAAAAAAACCTCTAAATTTATTTATGCCCTTTGTAGTGAATATTCTCAGCCAGCACAGTGGTCCATTGCTTACCTGATAGAAGTTGCCCTTGGGGCATTGTAACCAGTATAAGACTGTGGGACCCTTGAAATAATCTAGTTTGGGGGTTGGAGGTAGGAAGTAGCACATTATTTTTTATAAAATAGGAATTCTTGGTATTGGGATATTTTCTTTTTAAAGCTAGTTTTGAATAATCATTTCTTTTAACAATCTTTTGTGAAAGTAAAAAGTAATTTAAAATAGATGAGATTTTAAAACTTTCTTATAAATTTGTATGTTCGTATGTTATATTGAAAAAAGTAGATCTTTCATTAAATGTTCTTTCCAGGGTATTTTTAAGTGGAAGTTTAGAATAAGCTTCCTTTCAGCGATGGCTTCAGTTGACAGTTTTTAGTCTATTGCTAGATAGGTAGTTTTATGTTCTATTTATTTTCCAGGGAATAGTGGTATTATAAAACAATGGTAGTTATTACTATACAAATGGTTAAAATATTACCAAATTTATGGATTTAGTAAGAACTTTAAATATGTACTACTTCCCTTGCTTGTTGCTTATATAGCTGAGAAAAAATTAAAACCTCTTGCTTCTTAAATCTTTGGAAATTTTGCACATGGAAAGACCTATTGACACATACCTTCTTTCTTGCATCTTGCTTTTTGTGCCTTAGATGATGCATTTTTTGGAATGAATAGCAATTAGAAATACCAGGCATTAATATATAAGGAAGACTTTAACACTGAATTACATGGAGATTGAATAAGTGACAGAATAATTAAGGTCAAGTTCGGTCTAATGAAAGTTACCTATTTAGAGTAAACAGCTTTAGTTGGATTTACTTAATAGGCTAGAAAGAGTAACTACCAACTGCTATGATAAGTGTTTGGATTTTTAGTTATAAAAGTTGTTAAACCATAAATGTGTCCTTAAGCCAGAAAGTTTCTTAAAATTTTGTAAAGTTAAAAAGAACAGAAAATTAAGTTGAATCCTATCTTATATAAGCAGGATACAGGTAGAGCAGTGGTCTTCAAACTTTTGGATTTCAGGGAATAGTAATGTTTAGGAATTTAAAAATTTGTGTGTTTGTCATAGAGATACCAATTTTTTTATTTTGCCAGGGAAAAATACTTTAAAAATACAAAACAATTGTCATATACTGTCACCGTTGTTACATAAAATAAAGGAAATTTTAACACTGAAAATGTAGGAGAACATACACTCACAATAAAGGATAGGCCTTCCTGAGAAAAGAAAATTGTCAGCCTTTGCCAATGTTTATTTTCGAATACTACATTGTTTTTATTCTCTGAACCATTGTCCTAGATGAGTGAATGAATTTATTTTCTATACTCAATAAATGCATAGTATTTCAAGGTGAAAGTATAGGAATAAATAAGATAATTGAGACATTCATATAAGTGAAAAGTGAGAAATTTTCCTCAGGAAAAGTATTAAAGCATTTTAAAGAATAGAAATATAAGCAGAACACTTAGCTTTAGCTTAAGATGGTTTATAGTTTGACTTGTCCTGTTAGAAGATGGTTCCTGTTACTTTCTTTCTTTTTTTTGTCTATCATCACAACGTCTAAAGTTGGGTAAGTACTCAGACAGGAGTAAAGAAGTAGTCTCTTCCCGTGACTGATTAGAATATTATCTTTTCTACACTGAATTATTACTATGCCTTTGGAGGAGTCCAAGATCCTGTTCAGAGTAGGAATAATTAAGTTGCTATTTGAACAATCAGACCAAAAATGACACCTACAGTCCCAAACTCAGGTACAATTTTTTATATCAGAAGGTAAGAGGAAACAGGCATGGTGTTATAATCCCACCCCTTTGGAAGGCCAAGGCAGGTGGGAGTTCTAGACCAGCCTGGGCAACATGGAGAAACCCCCTCTCTACCAAAAAATACCAAAAAATTAGCCAGGTGTGGTGATGAGCACATGCAGTCCCAGCTATTCGAGAGGCTGAGATGGGGGGATCACCTGAGCCCAGGAGGCAGAGGACACAGTGAGCTGAGATCATGTTACTGTGTGTCTTAGAGAGCAAAGAAATAGGGGGAAAGAGAATCATGCTTTACTAAGTGGATTCAATCAAAAGAAGTAAAATTATGTGCATATCAGAGTTTTTGTGTGTGTTTTTACTGATAATAGTTATTAAGTACTGCTATGTAATGGGCACTGTGCTACCAGAATTAGTAACTTGAGGTCTGAAGATTTTGGGAAAGTGGCCATGTACATTGAACTCAAGAGTTATAGAACTGGAAATCTTCCTTTGTAACTTCTAAAAATTAGATTTTGCATGTTTTTTAAAATTTGTGATTATATATAATTATATATAGTTGTGTTCATAACTCCTGCTTAAACATTCTGTAACATTACAAATATTAATAAACTTGCTTTTAGCCTTCTTTTATATATTAGTTTTATTATTGTTACTAAAAATGTAAGGAACCATAGGATTGCAGCTTAAACACTTCGGTAATTATCCATATCTCAAGTCAGTTTTCTCCATAGTGTTTGCAGAACACTCTTTCTGCAGGAGATCTCCTAACAAAGGATTCTCTTGTCAGATAAGTTTGCGAAAGACTGCATTTGTATATTCCATTTAGAATTATAGTGTAAATGGATTAAGTCCAGAGGTAAGCAAACCAGTTTAATTTTGTTTCACCCAACATCTTTCCAAAATTAAATGTTTCCAGAACATCAGAACATTTTCCATGTAAGATGTGGAATTCACACTTTTCATAGTGTTTTTCTCCTTCTTAGATCTTTAGCCTTTTTGCTTTTTGTTGTATATATGCTTTTCTTAATTTACTGTAAGCTTTGAATCAATGTGTATAAGAATGGATAGTCAAAGGACTAGAGGCAAGCCTCTGAATAAAATATTTCAGCTTTAAAACTCAATTTTTGTGTACATTTTATAGTATAGAAATTAGAATTGTAAAATGTATTCCCATATGCACATCATTGAGCTTCAGCAGTTATCCACTTAGGGCCAATCTTATTTTGTCTATATTTCACTTACCACAACTCCCCTACTCCTTATTTTGAAGCTATTCACAGTCATTGTATTTCATCTGTTAATATTTCAGTATGTGTTGCTCAATGATAGAGCCTTTAAAAAATACAATGCTATTATCCCACCTAAAATTTATATTTCTAAGTATCAAATATCTAGTCAGGGTTGGCATTTGTCTTAATTTCTTGTAAATTTATAAGAAAAAAATTTAAAATAAAGATCCAGATAAGGTTCATATTTTGATATGGCTTGATTGCTGTTATGCAGTCAGAAACTCATATGTAAATATTCTATGGGTACAAAACCATTCTTCCCAGTTCTTAATGTTGAAGTTGTTCCGTCTTTGGCCAGGAGACTACAGGTTGGCTCCTGAGTGCTTTTGACAGGACCCTGTGGTTTGTGATAGTTTTGTTGCTTCTGGTATAAGGTGTTCTAGGTTGATCTTAAACACTGTCTCTTCTAGACCTGGAATTGACCACTTCTCTGAGGAATTTTGGTTTATTTATTAGCAAAGGTATTTAGACACTACAATCTGGGTACTAGAGGTACACATTACTATTAAGTATGTTACTGTCACTAATCCTTTTCAGTCAGAGCTGGGGGTTAAAAATTATACACATATATAAAGGTAAAATAAATTTAGAGCTCATACTGATACTTTGCTTTTAATTCAGGGCTATAAAGTTTTTAATACATATACATATATACATACATATGGGTAGATAGGTAAAGATAAATTCAGAATTCATTCTGATACTTGTTAGTTCTAGACTATATGTTTTTTACTTAATCTCATGGGTCTTAATGTCTGCTTTTTTCCACTTTTCTCACTGATACCAGCATGCTGGGTCAAAGGATCTGTACATTTAAATTTTTAATGAAAATTACCCACCATACAGGTTATACTTATTTGACCACCAAAGATAATATGAGAGTGCCTTTTTCCTACACTCTTGCCATAATGTGTGTGCTACCTAGTGGTTTTACCACTTTACTGACAAAAAAAATTCATAGATAGGTAATCTGTCTTCATTTTTATCACAGTGAGGTGTCGGAGTTTTATCTTCAGTTTTATCAAACTGAAATAGCCACTTATTTAGATTTTAATTCACTTTTATGATTGTAGTTTTCACATGTTTAATTAAATGCTATTTGTTTTTATTTCTATCAACTGTTAATGTCATTTGCCCATTAAGTCTATTTTATTTATTTATTTATTTATTTATTTACTTAATGAATGCAGGAGCTCTTTGTATATTTGGAAATTAGCTTATAGGTTATATTTTTATGAATTTTCATTTATGCTGTATTTTCCACAATAATAGTTAATTGTCCAGTTAATCTCTTTATAGTTTGAAAGGCTTTCACCTGTCTGAGATGATAAACATTTTCCCTTGTTTTTTCTAGTCGTCTTATGGGCTTTTTCTTTCTTTTAAAACTTTACGTTCACTTTAAAAAAATTTACACGGAACTTATTTGGTCTAAGGAGCGAAATAGGAAGACTAGGTTTCATTAGTTAAATCTAATTTTTCCAAGCTTACGTGTGAAATACATAAATTTCCCAGATGTTTATCTGGGTATGTTCAGGAGTCTTCCATTGATGTGTATGTGCCTGTTTCTCCCTGTTTTAGTTAAACTAGCTTTCTAGTATATCTTAATAGTTTGTCAGGGCAGTTGTTTGGATTCCCTCTCACACCCAATTATTGGTCATTTTCAGAATCTTGCAGGTATGTTTTATGTGTTTATTTTTTATATACACTTTTGAATAAGTTTAGTTTCAAAAAGATAGACTAAATTATGGGAGAATGAACATAATACTAAATTTTTAATACTAAATTTTCCTCAAATATTAAATCTTAACTGTAAAACCTCATTTTCTTTCAAGTTCTTTAATACTTCTTATATTGTAAGAGCATTTAATTTTTTTTTCATATAGCCAGTTTATATTACTTACTAGTTTTAAGGTTGTTTAAAAAATTGATTAAATTTTAGATTCAGGGAGTACATGTGCACATTTGTTAATGAGTATATTGCATACTAGTAGGGATTGGGGTTCTAGTGTATCCATTACCCAAATAGGAAACATGAAAAATTACCCATTAGGTAATTTTTCATCTCTCTTCCACCCTCCCTGCTTACGGTTTCTTTATATAGACAACATATATTGCTTATAAATTTCCCCATAATAATTCACTTTTTATTGCTATTTTAAATGGGATCTTTTGTTCCATAATATTTTCTACTGGTTCTTCATATGTAGGAAGACTGTTCATCTTTCTTTATTAAATATGTAACTGCTATCTTACCAAACTATTATTTGATGGTTTTAATTTTGTTCACTTGGGTTTTTTGGGTATTCATTTAATTTATCTTTAGTTAAAAAATGATAGTATTCCCTCTCTCACATTTCTACACTAACTACTTTCTGTTAATTGTTTACCTTTAGAAAAATACTAAAAACATCAGTAATAATAGTGCCTTTTTTGCGGAATGAAGATACTTCTAGTATTTTTAGTATTATGTGTGATGCTGGCTTTTTGTCTTAAGGTAGAATACAAATGACTGCTTTATTAAGAGCTTTTTTTGAGACAGGTTCTCACTCTGTCACCTTGACTAGAGTGCAGTGGTATGGTCACTGCTCACTGTAGCCTTGACATCCTGAGTTCAGGTGATCCTCCCGCCTCAACCTCCCAAGTAGCTGGGATTGTAAGCACAGGCCACCACAGTTGACTAATTTATGTATTTTTTGTAGAAATGGGGTCTCACCATGTTGCCTAGGGCGGTCTTGAACTCCAAAGCTCAACCAATCAATCTGCCTGTCTCAGCCTCACAAAGTGCTAGAATTACAGGTTTCTGCCACTGTACCCAACACAGAAATGAATTTTTATAATGCATTTTGATATTTTTATAACAATGATTTTTTTTCTTTTTCATCTTATTTCATTGTACTGCTTCTAACTATTCTCTCCTGGTTTAAATCCCATATTACCGGTTTTTGTTTGTTTTTGAGACGGAGTCTCACTCTATCGCCAGGCTGGAGTGCAGTGGCATGATCTCAGCTCACTGCAACCTCCACCTCCCGGGTTCAAGCAATTCTCTTGCCTCAGCCTCTTGAGTAACTGGGACTACAAGGTGCATGCCACCACATCCAGATAATTTTTGTATTTTTAGTAGAGACTAGGTTTTACCATGTTGGCCAGAATGGTCTCGATCTCTTGGCCCCATGATCCACTCACCTCAGTCTCTCAAAGTGCTGAGATTATTGTATTTTTATTATATTTTTTTGAGACAGAGTCTTGCCCTGCCACCCAGGCTGGAGTGCAGTAGCATGATTTCCACTCATGTTGGCCAGACTGGTCTTGAACTCCTGACCTCGTGATCCACTCACCTCAGCCTTCCAAAGTGCTGAGATTATTACAGGTGTGAGCCACCATGCCCAGCCTGGGATTATTTTATTTTTTAAAACCACTAAAATCTCTTCCTTTTTCTTTCTCTTTCTCTTTCTCTTTTTACTTTACAAACTAATCTTATTTTGGGAGGGATACTTTTGTCAGGTATCTCTCTACATTTGCATTGGGAAGCAAATTTTGTCTTCATCTGAGACTGATTTCCCCTCTTTCATATTTTGTGGATTTTTACATTTAGCTCTACTTTCACCTTTTTGACCACTACCTCATTTAAACTTGATGTTCTTTAATATTTTATAAATGGTTATATCATTTATTGTTTAAGTATTTTTTAATGAAATTTTGAAGTACATACATAACCCTTGCAGCACTGCCATAGTACACTTTAAAAAATTATTTGTATTAATTGTATTATTTGTACTGTGAAAAGACAGCACAAAGCAGATAATATGGTATAGTTCAGAAATAGAACTAAGTTTATACAGTCATGTGCCACTTAAGAGGGTTATGTTCTGAAAAATGTGTTGTTCAGACAATTTCATTGTTGTGCACACATCACAGAGTATGTTTACACAAACTAAAATAGGATAACCTACTACACAACTATACTATATGGTATAGCCTGTTGGTCTTAGGCTACAACTGTGATACTGTGTTAACTATACTGACAACTGAGGCAGTTGTAACACAATGGTAAGTATTTGTGTAAGTAAACATAGCATAGAAGCGATAGAGTAAAAATAGAGTATAAAAGATAAAACATGGTATACCTGTATGGGGTACTTGCCATGAATGGCGTTTGCAGGACTGGAAATTGCTGTGGGTGAGTTAGTGAGTGACTGTAAAGGCCTAGGACATTACTATACTATTTTATAAACTTGTACTTTAGACTTTACACTTAGGCTATACCAAGTTTATAAAAGCATTTTACCTGTCTTTAATAATAAATTAACCTTAATTGGTTATAACTTTTACTTTTAAACTTTACAATTTTAAAAAATGTTTTGATTCTCGTAACATCACTTAGCACAAAACACAAACACGCTGCAAAGGTGTACAAAAATATTTTCTTTCTTTATATCCTTATTCAGTAAGCTTTTTTCTATTTTTAACATTTTTATGTTTTCCTTTTTAAACTTTTTAATTAAAAACTAAGAACAAACACATAAATTAGCCTGTGCCTAAACAGGGACAGAATCATCAGTATCACTGTTTTCTACCTTTACATTTTGTCCCACTTGGAAAGTCTTGAGGGGTAATAGCACATACACAGCTGTCATTGCCTGTGATAACAATTCCTTCTTCTGAAATACTTCCTGAGAAACCTGCTGAGGCTGTTTTATAAATAACTTTTTTTTAAAAAGTAAGTACAAGTATACTCTAAAATAATGATAAAGTGTATAGTATAATAAATATGTAAACTAGTAACAGTCACTTGCACCCATTTTCAAGGATTATGCTGTACATAATTGTTCATGCTATACTTTTATATGACTGGACTGGCAGCACAGTGGGTTTATTTACACCAGTATCACCATGTGAGTAATTTGATAGTTATAAGGTCACTAGGCAATAGGAATTTTTCAGGTTTATCAAAATCTTAGGAGACCACTGTTGTATATACAGTCATTGTTGATCAAAACATTGTTTACAATGCATGACTTCATGAGGATTTTAATGGATCACAAAGGCAGTGTTTTAAATCAAGGCATAAAACAAGTTATTCATTAAATGATATTGGGAAAATTGACTAGCTCTTTGGAAAAAAGACAGCATTATGTCTTTTTTTAATGTCCAAATTAAGTTGGATGAATTTTTTTTTTTTAATACATGAAACATTTAATACATGCCACAAAAATTTTTTTTAATAGTAAAACCCTAGGGATTTTTTGAAAATAATCTTAATATCAAGAGGGCTTTTTAAGGTATGGCACAATATTCATAAAGGAAAACATTGGTAAATTCCAGTACATGAAGAATTTAAAACTTGTTCATGACAGAAATGAGCAACAACAGCCCCTTTCTCTCCAATAAAAGGTGCATCATAAACAAAATCAAAATCCAATTGGGGAAAATATTTTGTCCGAAATATCACCAAACTTCATTCACTTAGAAAAATACTAGCAGGACAGATTGTGAAAATATCAAGAAACATTTCACTTTTACTAATAGAAAGTCACACAAGATGTACAAATATACAAGGTTCATATCTGTAGAAATTGGTTTAATGATGCTAGCTATATAATATATATGACTGTACAAGTAAAGTGACAAAATTGTTGGAGAGGACACTGAGAGATATTTATGAAGAGAATTGGGTTAATAATTTAATTATGAAGTTATAAACCAGTAAAGTATATGTCCTTATACGTACCATAAATATTTGTATACAGAAATTCTTTTAGTGTGTGTATAGAAAAATATATGTAGGATATAACTGAATTCCTTACAGAATAGTGGTTATCTCTTAGGGTTAGGGATAATCTTGGGCTATGCTTTTTACAGTATGTGGTCTGAAATTTTGAATCTTTATAAAAAGTAAAATGGGTGAATTGCAGAAGGAATTGCTTAAACTTTAAAGATTTTATGTTGCAGTTACCTGAAATATTGGTTTCTGGAACTTTTCTAATTATTATAAATACATAGTTTTATCAAAATGAAGGAAATTATGGAATATGTTTCTTATAACATCTAAGTTCTTAGTTTTCCTGAATAAATTTACATCTTCAAAAAGCAAAAACCCAGGTAGTTCAAAAATTTACAGGGCCTAATTCTCAAGTTTGTAATGGAGCAATATTAATAAACGGTTTGAAAATCATCTTGTAAATAATCTTAAAGTTGAAACTCTAGCAGGTTGTAGGCTCATCTTATAAATTTGAGGAAGTATGTGCTGAATATAGAGCTGTGTAAATTTAGGTCATCAGAAATTTGTGTTAGTAACTTATTTGTGAAAATGTCAGTATTATTTTTTGCTTCTTAGATGAATTAGCTGAATGCAAGGAAGAGTTTTATGAGTAGGCATTTTGCATTAAACAGGTGGAATTTCTTACAGTACTATGATACATTTTTATGTAATAATGATAGCTTCAAAAAATTGCAGGTTGTTCGGGAACTAAAATATATATAAGTACTTTTTTAAAAAAAATCTAGTTGTATGACATTGTGACTCCTGAGCAGCATTTTAATAGGCATGAAATCTTTTAAATTTATCATAAATTTGTATGTGCAGATTTAAAATTTATACCTGGGGATTTTAATACCACACAACTTATGTCAGATATCATTGAATATATAATTGTTTCTACATTTCACATTATGGTGTACTTTGAGATTGTATTACAAATCTTGTGTGAGTATAAGTTATTGCAGTATGTTGCTAACATTGATTTACCTTAGTTCATGTTACTCTGATAAGAATGCAGTGTTTCCAAACCAGCCACCTAGTGTAGCAAGTGCTTAGACATGACTGTTTTGTAAGTGCACGTTTTATATTCAGTTGTAAAAGCTTTGGAGGAAAAACTGTTTTTCAAGAGAAAATTTCAGTGGGTTTTTTTTCCTTTCGTTGACGTACTTATATTTTTTATTAGTTTACATTAAACATTTTATGGTAGTTGATTATTTGATGTAATTTGAAAATAACATCATACTTTACACATGCAAAATTATTAAAGATTAATAGTTACCATATATACCATTTGTAAATGAACAGTAATTAAAATGAAATAAAATATATTTAGCATATTGATTCTAATTTAGACATTGATTCAGAAGCTAAAACCAGGATCTTGAAATATCTTGGGATTGTCATCTTAAACAGCAATTGTCATTGTATTGTAAACATGTAAACATATTTCTTTTAATCAAATATTGGCCATTAGTGAAGTAGCTCTATTTTGTTATGAGAAATTATTCTTACTTTCTTTCTAAAGGAATTTTCCAATTACTAGTCTGATTGTAGAAGTAAAAAACCATCAAAAGTAAATTATAAATTATAATAACAAATAGTAAATTGAGAATTAACCAAAAACCAAATGGATAGCAGTCTTCAGTTGTGTTTAGCTATTTTAACTTTAATGTTAGGCACTATGAAATTTAATTTTTTCTTCAGAAATGTTTAATGTCTTATATTCCAATATTTTTAATCATTTTAGGCTGCAGTTCATGGAGCTCGTTTCAAAGGACAAGATCTAAAACTGGCATGGAATAAACCAGTAACTAATATTTCAGCTGTTGAAACAGAAGAAGTTGAGCCTGATGAAGAAGAAGTATGTTATATTTTTTTCCACTTATTTTTACCCTTAATCATTCATAGCTTTTATATGAAATGTGATTTTTTTTTTTATGGCTGTGATTTTAACATAAAACTTTTATTCCTGACCCATAGTCCAGGCAAGGGATATCAGATAAATGCAAACAATTTTAAATTTTAACTGGATAATGAGGCAAAACTGTGGATTGCTAATTCAAAAAGAATATATGAAAATTATGTATATACTCTATTTACCCTTAGAAATGATAATTATTCATTAGATTTTTATCCACAGGACATCTTGTAATATTTTAAGTTTTAGGGTAATCTATTCTCAGTTGCTTTATTAACATTTCAGCTTTCCTTCATTTTAATTCATATATTGTTTTAGTCATTAGAATGAATGCCTGTTATATGGTAGATAATGTCTTAGGCACAAAAATGAATAAGACACGGTCCCTATCATCAAGGAGCTTATAATCTGAAAAGGGGGGTTGTGACAGACACATAAGAAACTAGTTACAATAAAAGGCAGACTGATAATACTGAATAAAGATTTGAACAACATGCTCTGGAAACTCAGTGGAAGGAGTGATTGTTTCCATCCCAGAAAATTTTAAAGGAGGTATTGACAGTGGAACTGGGCCCTAAGTGATAAAATAGCTTTCATAACTTAGAACTGGAGCTAGGATTATAGTTGAGAGGTATTTTAGAGGGATAAGCGTCAGGAAGAGTGGAAGTGCATTTTTCTTTGAGTAACACCAGTTAGTCTGATGGCTAAGAGGTGTGAACCAGTGAAGTGGTAGAGAGCCCTTCGAAACCAAAAACTTAAAAGTAAGCAACTCTTATTTAATTACAAAATAAGCTTTAGGAGGAATTTTAAGTTAAGAAATAAAGGTAAGGTGGGAAAACTAAATGATTCCATGTTTTACCTTCATAATGGCACACTTCTTTTTGTTTGAAGAGCATTTCAAGGCTGTTATACATATCCATAGTCAAATGCAAGAATAAAAATGTATATTTTGAAACTCATATACATGATTTGTCATTTTATATTTTAGATTATACCTTTGTCCTTCCATGAGTTTGAATTGAATGGGGAGAAAAGCAGGAGAGCTCCTGGTATTAGGTATTTTGAAAAGTTTGAAATAGCAGTCTGAGAAGTGTTTATGAAGGGAATGGGGAAAAGAAAGGAATGCAATAATAGTAAATGTTTGTTGCATACATGGAAAATAAATATAAATATAAATCTTGGTAGAATTTTATGTAAGTTATTGGTTGATTTCCGTATTCAAGGTTAGGAGCATAAATTAGAGAAAACTTACTGTTTTCTTTTTTTAACAGTTTGACCAGTATTTTAAAGGTACAGAAGATGGTGTAATTTGCTAAAGAGAGGCAGGAAAAATTAGCATGTTCAAAGGCTTAATTTGATATTTGTTCAGTGCCTGTTTCATGCAAGCAAATAGAATAGGTAGTACAGAGAAACCATTGAGTGGTTAAATGTTGCTTTTCTTTGTTTTGTGAATGTTCTAGCTATAAAAATACCTTTTGTATTCAACTCTGTTGAGAGAGATCAGTATTTAAAAATGTCACTTTTTTTCTTTTCTTTTTTTTCTTTCTTTTTTTTTTTTTTTGGGTAAATTCCTAAATACATTTTAACCTAAAGTTTCAGGAAGAGTCTTTGGTGGATGACTCATTACTTCAAGATGATGATGAAGAAGAAGAGGACAATGAATCTCGTTCTTGGAGAAGATGATTTGACTGATCATTGATCTACATATGCTAGAACTCTACCTGTGTTTCATTAGTATTATCTAATGTACTTTTACATATTTGTAAAAACAATTTTTGGTAAAATGTGATGAAGATGGATTTCACAATTAGACAAAAAAGAAGAAAACTACCTTCTGATCTTGTATTTTGAAAGATTGATGTTTGCATTTTATTTCAGTAAACAGTTGATGAAGACATCACACTAGAAATATATGCAATGTTTTTATTACATACTTATACTGGACATTACAGAATTCTTTGGGTTCTTTGTAATTTAATGAATAGGTCTGAAAACTTATGACCAATACTTGTTATAACTTAGAGGATTTTGTTTTATTCCAAATAAGGAATGAATTTGCATTTAAAATCTTAATGAATGTTTTCAAAAATGAATAGATAACATAGTACTCTAACTGAAGTCTCCAAGTTATGTATTATAATATTACATAGTAGTATGCTTAGGCTTTACTATGTATTAGCCTTTTGTTGGACTGTGTATGTATTTTACCATATGGGTTTTAAAGATAATGGTGTATGACTGCTTTACATGAGTCCTTATGCATCTGGATGTTATAATAAAGTGGAATGGTCTCTTAAAAAAAAAAAAAAAAAGAAAAGAAAAAAAAGCAATGACAAAAAAGAAAAAGCCAAGACAATGTTTCTTGATTAAAAAAAAAAAAGAAAAAAGATAAGAAAAAAATTAAAATAGACCATTCCAGATGGTGATCTACCCTCCCCCCCAATTATCACAAAAAGAGCTATAATCACTAACTTAATCTTAATAGTAATGGTTACTGGTACCCTTACAATAATGTACAACCCAATGTTTAAAAATTATACCACTTAAGTTTGGTTTGATCCTATAAATTTTCAACAAATGTCTTAAAATTTAAAAGCAGGCTGATTAGTTTGGAACCAGACTACAAGTAGAGCTAACATTTGGTGAATAAGAAAACATCACATTACATTTTGGATGTATGAAAGAAAACTTGACCATTTGAAGATATATGAATAAAGAAATGTACTATAGATACTACTTTAGGAAAACACTGTTTGGTAAGTGTTCCAGTCTGATATTTTAAGTGTGTATTTCCTATACTTGTATAAAAATCTTTGATGTTTGCAACAATACTGTGATTCTTTTAAGTGGATTTCTTTTGCAAGTGAACATGATCATTGAAAGTTGATGTAGCAGTTTCCAGGAAATAAACTCATCTTTGTAGAATTGGGGTGGGGGATTACATATTTATATTTTAAAATTTATCATTTCGATTGCAAGTGTTTCTGCCTCTCTTGAGATTATAGTGATAATATTAAAAAAATCACATTTAAAAAATTACTTTCTTCCATATTGGGGTCTTCACAATCAAAAGCTATTGTTCCACCACCACCATAGTCTTCTGCCATTGGAATAACTTAAGGATGCTTCATTTTTCTTCTTGCCCATACACCCCTACTTGGGGTTGAAGTTATGTATATTTTCTTGATGGTAACAGTATTTCATAGGAACTCTTTGGCTTGCAATTTGTGTATACGTTTATGTTTAAAATTTCAAAATCAGATTTCAGTTGTCAAAATAGTGACTTTGCTCAAAAAGTCATTATTTTTACTTCTGTAGTTAAAGATCTATTTTTATGTAGTCTCTTGTATGTTGACTATGTGCTATTCTGATTCATTAGGTAAGTTTGTTTTCTTTTCTTTTTAGTAGTCGTGAAAGGTGCCAAATTGGCAGAGGCTCACGTTTCTTCTCTTTACACCAAACAGGTATTATAAAGAAAGTAAATCTTTCAAAGGCCAGTTAAATCTTCATGCTGATATTTGGCTTTATAATTTGATTAGTACGTTTCAGCCTGATACTTCAAAAATTATAAAAATTCCCTTATAATGTAACTGAAAACACATATTCTATTTCAGTCCATGAATAGCTAATCAGCTTTTCTAGCCTAAAATTTCCAAGTAACTTAGAACCTAAAATGTTTTAAGCCATGTTGCTTTGAATGAATCAGAAGACAAATATGTTTCAGTTTGGTCCCAAAGAATGGGGATTAAATCTTACCAAGATTAATTAGGTTTACAGGTATATTATTTGTAATATTAATATGATTCTAATTATAAATATTACTTAGTATTAAGTTGCTACTGAATTTTTTACTTCTTTATAAATACTAGCATTCTGTGTGTACTTTCATTTTAGGAAGGAGTTGTTAATTCTCATTTTACAGATAAGGAAACTTAGATTAATAGAGATAGAATGATTTACCCAGTCGTAGCTAGTGGGTGAAAATAGTACATTTGAATGTAGGCATTCTGATTTCAGTGTCAACTTTTCTTTTTTTTTTAACTCTGTGTTGTTGCTGCTTTCCTAATTATTGATGGAGTGGAATATCAGATTGTGTTTATACCAAATATGGTAGTTCTTGCCTCAAAGGTACTACACAAAATTATTAGACTTCTTGGTCATTTGCCAGTTCATACTTATACCCTCCCTTTTAATACAGCACTTTGTTCATATCTCTGTTACAGTACTTACATTGTAATATAATTTATCTGGTTTATGTCTGTCTTCCCCACTAGATTACAAGCTCCTCTAGGAAGGGGGACCATGTCTTATTCATCGTTTTATTTCTAGTGCTTATCACAAAGCTAGGCTTATATTGGGCACCCAGATGTTTGTTGGATGAATTAATGAATGAATGCATATTTAACTCTCCGACCATAGAGTGACAATTACCTCCCTTGTTAATTCTTATCAATTTTCCAAAAATCTCTTGAAGATCTCCTCAGTTACTGGGAGCATTTTGCTAAGCAATTGATACAGTTCAAGTTTGTCACCAGTGGGGTTACAAGTACTGTGGAGGTAAACACATGTAGTCTTAGTGGAATTTTCACATTTAGTAAGGCATTAATATTTTGTGGTAATAAATGTTGTAGTCTGTTTCAGAGGTAAAATACACTTTTGGTTTCTGACAGTGTGTATGATTAGAAATGCTAAGAGCCACCAATCTAGTCCATCCCACTAATTTTTATATCCAAAGGTGACCTAGTTACAGAATACTAGACAAAGTTTATAAGAGATTTAGCTTTTGGTCCCAATTCTGCAACTAACTCTGTGGCTTTAGACAAGTCTGTTGCCTTATCCAGGGTTGTTTACTTGTCTGTAAAATAGAGTTGGACTAGATGATCTCTGAGGTCCGTTTTACATCTATAGTAACCCTGGTGCTATATTAGTGTTTGATACAAAACAATATATCTAAGACAGTTCTTATCTATTATCATTGTTTTCTATCATTCTATCAATGGAAACAACTTGGATTTGGTTATGGTAATTTATATGATGCCTCTTGGTATAGTTTTGTATTTAATATTCCTACATGCTTACATTTGCCAGCACAAATTACATTTCAGCCTATAAAATAGAGATGAACTTCTGTATTCACTAGCATTTCCTTTTCCCAGTTGTAACTTTTTATTTTTCTTCTAAATTCAGAGTTTGAACATAGAAATACTTGCTAGTAATGCAGATACAGTTCGTTCTCTCAACAATATGGATTTAAATTCTCCTTTCCATCTCAGTTTACTCTTAAAATACAAAAACAATATGCTACCTAAAACTAAACAAACGTTTTTAATTCTGCAGCTCTCCTAACATTGTTTTGCTTTAGTACAGACCTGGGCTGTAGGCTGAGTTGGGAATTGGAAAAGGATTGAGGACAGCAATATAGGTAGCCTTTTCATACAGGAAAAAATTGAGGAACATTGTATATTACTGGTTGAAAGATTGATTAGGATTATCTCAAGGGATGGTTAAGTTGTCGTTTTACATATTTCAGCCAATATTTTGTATTGCTACTTAAGCAGTGTTGTTTTAAATGTTATTGGATAATTGTAACATATCAAATTAAATTTTATATTTAACTGATACCCAAGCATTTGATGAAAACATGTTGCAAGAATGGGAAAGTATTCCATAGCATTTGTTTTATGATGATACGATTGAATGTGACAACTAATAGTTTACTATAAAGATAGGACTTCAGTGTTTTAGCTGATTTCCTGTAGAAAATGTGACTACGTTTATTTGAAAGAAATGTCTTCTTACTAGAACTGATTTTGTGGGGCTCTATATAAAGAGTTTCAACCACTCTTACTTGGAATACTAACCATTGCCTACAAGGGTTCAAAAAGGAAGCAACAGTTGCTTGTTTGGTATGTTGAAATATATCACTGGCTATTTTAGAGTAAAGAGTAAACTCTATCAATATGTTTTCTTTCTTCTCCCCCCTTAACCACAATGTAGACTGATAGAAAATGAGTTTTAGTTCTTCTAGAATTTAGATAAATGTTGTAAGCTCCACCCAAAACAGACACACACACACACACACACACACACACACACACACACACAAACACACACAAACACACACAAGTCTGTTAGCCTTTTAAAAGAAAAATTTCCTGCATGAAATTTTGGCTTAGTTAATTTTTTGGTCTTTCTCTTGGAGCTTTTCCTGTTCTTATAAAATAGTATAAATTAAAAATGGAAATTTAATGGAAAATTAAATTACTAGTTTACGATATTTGTACGACAAGAAGAAAATTTCCTTTTCCCAGATCTCAGGAACTACCTTGTTCCTGTTAACTTCTTGAGCTGGCTAATTGCTCTAAGGTATGTATACAGGCCTTTGGAGAAGAGCAGTCTTAAATTTTTCCTTTCTGATCATTATATACCTATGAGATGACAAGAGATAATTTTCCAAAGTTGCTACCTAAAAATCCTAGGAAAGAAACTTTGGTGACATGACTGCCATTGCCAGTAACTGCTAATGAAAAACATTGCGCTTAGTAGAAAAACACCTAATTTGGTAATAAGTTTCTTGAAGTTTATCCATATCATGTGCTTGTTAATGTAATTAAAAGGTTTTTAAAATTCTACATTTTGTATCCACTTTTTATACTTGGTACTTCCTAAATTCTTCCCTCACTGTTTATTTCATCTTTCTACTCATTTTCCCATCATCCACAATTAGCCTTTCCTTGTATACCAGGCACTGTCTGATTTCAATGTGTACCTTTTATTTTTGCTGTGGACCTTTGTGCTTAGTATAGCATTTTACTTCATATAGTGTGATTAACAAAGTGATTATCATATGGAGTTTAAGAAAATTAGATGTGTCTTGCAATTACTTTGAAATCTTTGGGAAAGCTTAAGAAAATTGTTTCTGCCTTTTTATTTACAACGTCTTGTAATTTGTTGATTATTTCTTAAAATTTCTCTGCCTACCCACATCTCTATAAAAGTTATCCCTATGATCAGTTACTAGTTTTCGTAATGAAAACTTTAGACCGTAAGATATGTTGCATGCTGTGATCTTTCATAGCTTAATGTTTGAAGGAAGCATGATGCAGAGAAGTTTTGTTAAAATCATCTTAGTCCAAAGCTTTGTGTAATTTGCCTGCAATTTTGATTTTGATTCCTTTCTCAAATAGTTTTTTATTTTTAATGTTTAGAAAAGTTGGAGGTCAATTTATGATGTGATTCAAGTTTTAGATTTATTTGCTATTTTCAATTTTTTTTTTTTAATAGTCTTCTCTTTTTCCAGCAGAGAGAGATCATCATTGCCTGAATTTAGCTTTGTGACTGCGAGAACAAGACCAGTTCCTGTCTGGAGACGACTGTTATAATAATACCATCCTATTATTTTATGTTCACTCTTTATCAATTTGAACAGATGTTTACATGTACTATAATTAGCATTTTATCTCTACAGTTCTCTAAGAGTACATCTGAGTCCAAAGTGTATCTGAATGTGTGCTCTGACCTTATTCTTAAATGTTTTCTCCCCGTACTTTATAGCCATTTATTTTTTAAACACCTTAAGAAAGAACGAAAAATTTCTCTTGGATGACATATATTTCAGTCTGAGCCAAATTGAGGATTGTGTCTAGGAAATCTGTAAAGCCATGCTACTGTGTTCTTTAGCATGAACAATTTAAAATGAAAATGAATTAAAAAGTTAAACATGACTTTGGTTTTAATTTTGGGGGGTCTTAAGATATATTTCTGCGAGTAGGATAGCCACTTGAAATAATTTTGTATTGATGATAAAGTACTTTTTTATGTACTGTAATAGCTTGTGCATTTCTTCTAAATATACTTTCTGATATTGTTGCTAAGGCCATTTACCCAAATATTTTTTAAAAAAATTCTTAGCTCTTCAAAGCCAACAATGAAAATAATTTTCTTCCAAGTGACAAATGATGATCTTGTGGGTTATAAATATTTTAAAAATCTATTAAATGTCTTAACGTAATTTTTTCACATTTTTTTGACTCTCAATCAAGACATCAAAGACAATTTTTAAAGCAAGAGGAAATAGTGTTGTGTGCCTAACATTGGTAAAGACTGGTTTTTAACCATTTTAAGAAGTGTATGTCCAGATCGTTTATAAACAGTATGGCTTAGAATTACTTATAAAGAATATGATTAAATCTCATCCTAAATATGTACCCACAATATCCCTTTTATAATAGGCATCATAAGAAATGTTTTAACTTAGTTTCTGAGTATTCCTTCATAGATCTCAGGAGGCATTTAAGAAGTTGGAAGCTATGCTTGGTAGTAACTATATTAGAAAAGTCCAGTTTACACTGACATACTTAGTCACTTTCTTTTGTGTGAAGCTGAATATTCTGCAAACTTTTATTTTTCCACTTGAGTATGCATTGCATTTGTCATCATGAAAAATAAAAAGAAGGTAATTAACCCATCAGTCATAATGTAAATTATCTGTTTTGATCCACATTGGTTGGACAGAGCATGGTTAATTCTAGGCTTGGTTAAAGAAAAAGTACATATTTTGAAAAGTCTTCATATGTACTTAGGACCCAGTAGCTTACTAGGCTTTTTCTTTTTTAAATTGTTAGACTTTTGGTTAACATTTACAAACTAGCCACAGGGTGTTCATAAATACTTTCCCAAATAAGTTGAGTATTTTAAATTGTGAACAGGGAATTTTTTTGTCCCTACAACAGTGGTTTGCTGCTAGGGTAAAGACGTTTGTCTGACGACACTATACTTAGTGTTAACAATATTGATTGGTTAATGGATATATGGACCACATGCCACTACCTGCAACTTTGTCATCCTGGTGTTCTCGTTTTTCATTTTTTTGCTTTTAAAATTAAAAACAAAGCAAAACAAAATTGAAGATGCCATTGAGAATCAGAAGTCAAGATGATTTGATTCTCACCAAGATAACTGTGCTTTTTGAAAATTGCTGTGAGATCTAGTCAGTTACACATTTAAAATTCTCATGTGTTGATTAAAGATTTTCATTATTTTCCTGACTAGGCTTCTCATGGAGCTATTGTAGATAACTGTACAGAATCACTTTTGTGTAATTGATTGAAGCTATTTACCTCTGCATGATTGCATAATGAAAGCCTTTTATACATCTTTATATTTTTCAGTATACTTAGATTTTACACTGTTAAGCTGCTCTAGTCATGCTATATTTTTTTAATAGAGTTTATAAATATTTATGCTCAAACTACAGATCAACTCAATATTTTTGGTCTTGTTTACAAGATAAATCATACTTTAAAATGATAGAGGCCCCTCAAGTGTCTTAGGAAAAAGTTATTGGTGCTATAAAACCTTTCAGTATCATTTTTGAACCCATTGTCCAGACTTTGCTAGGTTTTAATCTGATTGCTTGTGATTTATTATAATCTAGCAGCATAATTATAAAAAGTAGTCTGTGCTGAGTCAGATAAAGAGCCCAGCCCATTAGAAACAATCATAATTTAAGAACATGATGCAGAATGACCACACACTTACTTGTGCCCAGCTTCCCAAAAAGAAAATTGTTGAGGAAGGCAGTTAATTTGGCTAGAATCCAAAAATTCATTCAGCAAGGCTGTTTTCCCTTATTTCAAATGAAAACTTTCTAGTACTAAAATACATAATCCTGCTTTGCTTTAAATTCTCATCTATCCTTCACTCAACAAGGAGTCATCGTAATTCTTAAATATTTACGGAGCATTTTTTGAATTATAAAGAGTTGTATTACTACATTGTAGGTTTTTGCATTGATGTGTCGATTTTTTTGTTTTGTCCCCAAGATTTCCTTTCAGCACCTTAGTGAATGTTCATATGATAAAATGTTTTAAGTATCAGCAAAGCATTCATGGATGCCTGCTTTTGATTCTCAGAAGCCTAAACCTGTTTTGGGTGTGATGTTACTTCAGAACATTTTGTCTGGCACAAGAATTCTTCTAATAAGTGGTTTATTTTAACTCAATTTTAGTGGACTGTTGAATTGAAAAACACCAAAGGAGTCTTGTCTTGTCTGGAGACTGGATTGTTCCAGGTCTAAATACCTGTGCCCATAAGTATCCCATTTCATGAATGTGTGTTGGTTGGCATAGGGAAAACAAATTTCCGGCTCTTTGAGTGGAGCGAAAGCAGTTGGTTAAGCTGTAGCAGCTTTTTTGTTTATTTTTTTTAAGTGACCATAAAACTTGAACTGAAAAAAGATAAAACTTGAACTAGAAAACTACTCGTACGCTTAGGATGTTTATAGTAATAAATGTTTATGTGGGGTTGTCAACATTTTTATTATTTATAGTTGAATTTTGTTTGTTATCCATATTGTTTATTTTTATATTTTGAAAAATTTTAAAATAAAATAGTCTTACTAAAAACTATTGTTAACGTTTTAAAATTGTCCTACATCTTGCATAAGTTATATTAATTTAGAAAAAAGTTGCATTCATTAGGCATTACATAGTTGAGAGTTCTGAAAATGTTTATATGAAGAAATGACTCACATTTCATCTTCCCTTCTTTACTCTCCATTTTCAGTTGTATGAATTCAGTTTTGGCACCAGTATGTCACTGGCTTAATGACTCTTCCTTTCACACATACACAAATCCTCATGACTCTTCCCCCTAATTCCTGACTCCTTTACTGCTTGAAATTTTCTCTTTATGCCACTTGGCAACCAGAAAGTTCTCTTGATCATAAGGGATAAGTATAAAAGTATTATTCTGATGTAAAAGAAGGAATGCCATAGTTTCTGAAATGAAATTACATATAAAGTGCTTACAATATCAATTCCCAAAGCCATTGAAAGTTTTCAGAACCTCTGTAATTTCCACGGTTTTCATTTGAACAATTTTTCCCCCCGATCTGATTTGGCCTTCTTTTCCAGCGTTCAGCATGTTCATTTTATATTTAATAATTTTATTGAATGATGAATTTGCATTATTTCAGTTTTGATTGCACATGTATCTTCAGTCGTCTGTAACAGGCGGTAACTTGTGACACTGCTTCTGCAAGAAAATACATTCTCATCAACAGATGCGCAAATTTTGATAAAAATTTAGTTAAAAGATCTAGTGAAGTAGAGGACTTCGGCTAATAATGGTACAGTTATTTTAAAAAGTTGTATGTGGTGTGTACATAAACTCCGACATGTATGGCTATCCCGTGTGGGTTATTTGCAGATAAAGCATGTCAGTCTTAATCTGAAAAGTATTTCTGCACAAAGAATGAATTTGTCCTTTATTATTTTTTTCAATCACGTAATATTGTGGAGAAGCTAAAATTTTTTTAAAGCACAGTATTGTGATAGCCTGTCATTTATAAATGATCTCCAGATATTTAAAAAATGGAATTATATAATTTTTACTGCTTGGTAGCCTTTTTTTCCCTTTATGATATTGATACTATTTTTAACAGCCCCTCCATTATTTGAAAATGAATCAATATAATGAATCAATTCTCATTTTGGGAACTTAAGGCCTTTCTACTTTTTAGTGTAAACAATGCTGTGAATATCATACCTTTGATTATTCATGACATATTCTCAGAACTTCATGGTCTATATGTAGAGTTTTTAAAACTTGTGATACATTTCGAATTTTATCTTTTACAAAGCCAATAATATGTACAAATACAAAAATACAATAATTTAGCTTTGTGAACAGCATAAGCTATTTTCTATGAAATGTAGAACTTACTGAATTTATTCCATATTCATAACAGAAACCAAATTATGCCTAATATAGTATTTAAGCTCTGCTGCAGTAGGGACATTGTTACTGGTACTTTCCACAAAATTATCAGGATTTTGTATACCATAGCAGATTTTGTTTTCTTGATACTATAGATGTTTTATAAGTTTTCAAGTAACTTTTGTAGTCTCATAATTAGTGTTTGAAAAGTATGGAAGATAATCCTTATTTTTATTAAGTAAGGTAAAATAAGTGGCAGAATCTGTACTACATTTTTCATTTCTTGTACTGTATTTACTATGAGAATTCACAGAGCCGCCAAATAAAAACTCCTGGCAAAAAAATTCCCTATTTTTAATCAACACTCCCAACACCTTTTCTCCAGAAAAGCAATTTGTGTTTTCCCCATGAAGTTTATACTAATATACACAAAGCATCATTGGACTATGAAAAGAAGAAAACTAGATAATGGGGAAAATAGTGGTTCCATTTTTTTTTTTTTTTTTTTTGAGACGGTGTCATTCTGTAGCCCAGGTTGGAGTGCAATGGCACGATCTTGGCTTGGCTTACTGCAACCTTGACCTCCCAGGGCTCAGGTGATCCTCCTGCCCCGACTTCCCAAGTAGCTGGGACTATAGGCACGCACCAGCACGCCCGTCTCATTTTTGTCTTTCTTGTAGAGATGGTTTCGCATATTGCCCAGGCTGGTCTCAAACTGGCTCAAGCATTCTGCCTGCCTCAGCTTCCCAAAGTGCTGGTATTACAGGTATAAGCAGCAGTAGCCGGTCCGTTTTAGAGAGCATAATTCACTTCATTGGAAAGAAAATGTCCTGCAAACCATGAATATTTTCATTAGCTAATTTAGTGGTGTTTTTATTCAAATGGAAATGGGAATATTTTGTACATGTATGACATTACTTTCAATATTCGAGGGTTTGCAGTACTATGACCGTTTTCTTAAGTTCTCAGTCTTTGTTTCACTTTACAAATCTAAGATGTGTATTATTGAAGCAGTAGTACGTTTTGTATTCAGTGCTCTGAATCATGACACTGATTATCTAAAATAGTATGCAGTGAATTGGGGGGATTTTAAATTTAGGACATAGGTAAATAAAAGACCATTTCATACTTCTGGTTTTTGAGAAGAAAAAGTACAAGTCATAAAAAGCCTTTAAAGTATTTGAAAGTGTTTGAACTTTCAATGTTAAAATGCTTTTTATTCATCCCAAAGATATAAATCAAATTTTTCTGGAAATACAGGTGAATAATCGTAATATCAAGAACATTTCCAAACCAGGTTTTTGTTGATTTGTTTGTTTTTTGAGACAGAATCTCACTCTTATCCAGGCTGGAGTAGAGTGGCGAGATCTCAGCTCACTGCAACCTCCAACCCCCGGGTTTAAGCAATTCAACTGCCTCAGCCTCTTGAGTAGCTGGGGTTACAGGCATCTGCCACTACACCCAGCTAATTTTTTGTATTTTTAGTAGAGACGGTTTTACCATGTTGGCCAGGCTGGCCTCGAACTCCTAACCTTGTGATCCACCCACCTCAGCCTCCCAAAGTGCTGGGATTACAGCCCAATTTTTAAAGCTTGTTGTCTATGACTTCAGACTTGATGTATTTCTTGTATTTTTAAATTGGAAATGTTAAGAAATACTTAAAAATTATAGATGTTTATAATTTTGGAGTTAGAAATCTTCAAAGTAGTTGAATGTGTAATGTTCCAATTTTACATTTTTTATCAACCTAAAAGCAGAAATTAAGGAATGATAGGAGACTCTGACACTTAACAGTGGTTATGTCTGAGATCATTTTAAAAAATTTCAAAAAGGCAACTCTTGGCAAAAAATAGCCTTTGAGTACTGTTCTGATTATTAATTATGAGCCCTCATCTGTCATTTGTCATTCTAAAAGAAATGAATACTACATATTAAAAATTACATAGAATCTTAACCATTTTTTGGTTAATGGAAAGAATAAAGGGCTTTTTTGTCAAGATCCCCTTTGAAGCAGAGAAAATCCTTGATTTGGGATGCTTATAAAAGAAGAGAACCATCTAAGATGTTAAAGATGGGAAGAGGAGAGTGGGTGACAGATTTAATCCTGCGTTTGTGAATGTTCTGTTTTAGGTTAGAAGCTATCTGGAAGCAAGTAGTCCAGTTTGCCTTTTTCTCCAACTGATAAGCTTTGTTGATCATCAAGTGACATTAAAACTTCATAGAAATGTGTGCATTCAAGAGGACATCCGTTTAAGGTCTCTCGTGTTCCTTGTGGGGAAGCCTCCAAAATAGAGGTAATGATCAGCCACTGAGTGGGTATGAAGGTCCCCTTTTTTCTTTCCTGCCACAAAAGCAGCACAGTTTATATTATTACATATGGGTATAACCATACCCTTTGACCTAATGTCAAGGTTCAACATGCCAAGATTTTTGCTATGCCATATTTACATAACTTGCCTGTGACCACTCTTGCCCAATCATACCTGGCAGTTTTCCCAGTGTGTGCACATAGGGCCTTCCTGTGTGCAAATCTAACTATGGTTGACCACAGAATGCCTCCAGATTTTATGACCTTAAGAAGAGTTGGAGGAGGGAGGAAAAGGTTCCTGCCCAAGATTTTACTAGAGCATCTGATCTTGTATTGGGATTCTATGTCAGGTTTTATTTGATTGAAGGGATTTATAGTTTTTAAAATATTGAAAATCAATGTTCTTTGCCACATTTGTATCCCCAAACTTTAGTGTGTTGGACTCTGTCTCCAATATACCCTTTATCAGACTCTCATCCCACCTTTGGTTTTTAAAAGTGTGAAGGCTGTATCTTATAACCATTAAGGAAGATGGGTTTATAATTTTAAATATGCCCCTAAAAAGAAATTCCAATCCAACCCAGTAATTCTCTGTTAACCCTGGTTAATCATAAGAAAAGCACTAAGGGCTTAATATTCATTCAGTTGACCAATCAAACAATGCTCAAAAAAAAAAAAAAAAAAAAAAAAGAAAAACGTTGACCGATCCTGCCTTAGAATTGTAGGCTCTCAAGGGAGACAAGCACAGATGAAATAATAAGAGGCTTAGCCATATTCACTCTATACAATAAGGTAGTGGTTCCCACACTGTACAATATAATCACCTGGGGAGATTTTTAAAGTCCCAATGCCTGGGTTATGCTACATGCTAATAACATCAGAGTGTCTGGGGGCGGAACAATTACTGGAGAATTCTACCAAATATTTAAAGAAGAATTAACACTAATTCTATACAGTCTCTTCCAGAAAATAGAAAAGAAGAGAATATTTTATGAAGCTAGAATTATCCTGTTACCCAAACCAGAGACAGTACAACAGAGAAAAACTATAGGCCAATATCCTTATGAATATAGGTGTGAAAATCTTTAGCAAAATATTAGCAAGTAGAATTTAGCAATATTTTTAAAAGACCAAATGAAGGTTATTCCAGAGATACAAATCTGGTTTAATATTTTAGAATCAACTACTGTATTAGACTGAATAAAAATAAATCACATGATTGTATCAGAGATGAAGCACTTGATAAAATTCAGTGTTTATGATAAAGAAATGATAAAATTCAGGAAATTAGAGATCAGAGGGTAACTACTTCAACTTGGTAAAAAGCACCTACAAAAAAGCTACAGCTAATGTTCATTAATGATGAATGACTGAATTACTTCCTCTGATAGGAAACAAGGCAGGGATGTCTGCTTTTACCACTGTTAATTCAACATAGTGTTGGAGATTGTAGCTAATGTGATAAAAAGTAAAAAGAAAAAAATAGAGATTGGGAAGGAAGAATTAAAACATTAAAACTCCCTATTTGCAGATAACATTGTCTACATAATAACCCTATATATAAAATAAGTGAGCTCAGTAAGATTCCAGGATAAAATATAAACATACAGGTCGGGTGCAGTGACTCACACCTGTAATCCCAGCACTGTGAGAGGCCAAGGCAGTCAGGTTGTATGAGTATAGGAGTCCAAGACCAGCCTGGGCGACATAGGGAAACCCTGTCAAGTTCATGACTATGCCAAATGTCATGCCCAGGGTCAGGTTCCAACCCATGCTAAGGTTCGAGGGAAAGGGTAGATGAGCAGAAAGAACACGGGGAGCCATAGGCAGGTGAAAGATTATTTTATTCAGCAGCAGCTCACATCAACAGATTTCTCACACAGTCTGCCCTGTCTTAGCTCCTTAGTCTGGTGGCCCCACACAAAGGTGTGCAGCCAGCTCTTCTTTGCCTTCGGAATCAGCAGCTTAAACTCTTTCTCTCTCTGGGCACGAGTGGGCCGCGCTGTGTCCTGGCTCCCCTCTGTCTGTCTGCAAAGACAGACAACTTTGGCTCTCTGTCTTTCTCTGGGTGCCAGTGTGCTGGCACGGTGTCAACAGGGCAATTATACCTTTAACAGATAATAGGGGCTTAGAGCCAAGTGATGAACCTATGTTATGGCTATGGTGGTGAACTTCCCTATATTATGTTTATGTGGCTATGATAACAAGTGGAGTTATACACCTGCACTCTAGACTCACTGAGTCACTCTGGATGTTTACCTCTGCCTATTCTTGACTAAAGCACTTCTATGTTCCTTACACCTCCTCTACCAAAAATAAAAATAAAAATTAGGTGGATGTGGTGGAATGTGACTGTGATCCAGCTACTTGGGAGGCTGAGGAAGAGGATCACTTGAGTTCAGGAAGCAGAGGTTGCAATGAGCCATGATTGCACTACTGCACTCCATCCTGGGTGACACAGTCAGACCCTGTCTCGAAAAAAGCAAAAAAAAAAAAAAAAAAAAAAGAAAACCCAAAACAAAAAAGATAAACATACAGAAATCAATTCTAGAAGTAAGAAATAGAGTCATAGTTGCTAGGGGATATGGATGTGTTAGGTATGGGCGGTAGGTGGGATTGTAAAAGGGTGACATGAGGGATCCTTATAGTGATGGAAACACTGTATCTTGACTGTGTCACTGTCAGTATTTTGGATGTGATATTGTACTATAGTTTTGCATGACAACATTATTGGGGAATCTTTGGAAAAGGACACATGGTATCTCTCTCTCTTTAAAATATCTCAAAAAGTTTAATTTGGAAAAGAGAGAAAAGTAATCAAAGGCAGAATAACATCTAACTAGCAACATATTGGATGGACAGAAATGTCTTGGAGGGATGTGAGCTCCCTATTAAGAATGAACTTGGGAGAGGAAGAATTTGATATATAGAAAATAAATAGGCCGGGCGCGGTGGCTCAAGCCTGTAATCCCAGCACTTTGGGAGGCCGAGACGGGGGAACACGACGTCAAGAGATCAAGACCATCCTGGTCAACATGGTGAAACCCCGTCTCTACTAAAAATACAAAAAATTAACTGGGCATGGTGGCGCGTGCCTGTAATCCCAGCTACTCAGGAGGCCAGGCAGGAGAATTGCCTGAACCCAGGAGGCGGAGGTTGCAGTGAGCCGAGATTGCGCCATTGCACTCCAGCCTGGGAAACGAGCAAATCTCCGGCTCAAAAAAAAAAAAAAAAAAAAAAGAAAGAAATTGAGTTTGCTCACCTGAGGGTTTCTGGAGGCACTGAAGACTCATTTCTCCCATAGGTTTCACTGCAACCAATGCCAGTAAGTGTCACACGCATGTTGCTTATTTTATTCTTCCACCAGTATTGCAAACTAAAAGAGACTCTAGACTGAGAAATGACAGATCTTACCTACCTCAAAAAGGTGGAAGACAATGAAAACAACTAATATGTTTGTTTTGCCCTCTCTGCCCTTACCATAGATCAGGAGGGTTGGAGTTGTCCAAAATGGGAGGAGACAGAACAAACACGTAACTGTAAATTAAGTGCTCTGAAGGAAAGAGACAGTGTTATAGGAGTGCAAGGCAAATGAGCCTTACCTAGGATGATGTGAGAAAAGGGTTCTTATAAGAAGTTCAGTGAAGGCCAGTGTCGTGACTCATGGCTGTAATCCCAGCACATTGGGAGGCCCAGGCGGGTGGATCAACTGAGGTCAGGAGTTAGAGACCAGCCTAACCGACATGAAGAAACTCTCTCTAAAAAAAAAAAAAAGTTCAGTTGAGATCTGAAAACTAAACAAGAGTTTACTAAAGGGGAGCATATTCTTGATAGAATGAACAGTTTGTGCAAAAATATAGGGGGGCAAAATATGGTTCATTTGAAGGGTTGAAAGGCCAGTGTGGCTGCAGTGCAAAGACATAAAATTTGAGAATTATTGATATGGAAATCTGAATTTAACTGATGGTAAGGATTAGACTCTCTAGAGATCAAGTATAGAATGAGGAGCTCTCCATTTATTCTAGGTAGTGTAGGATAATTCTGCAAAGGAGAAGTAGAAGGGGCAGCCAAAGAGGCAGGAAGAAAACAGGAAAGGGAGTTAAATCGGCCAAAGTTAAAAAAAATAAAATAGCTTTAGAAATGAAGGAATGATAAACAATGTCAAGGATTGCAAAGTAAGACAAATGAAATATAAAATACACCTTGGATTTCAGGATAAGGAAGCCACTGGTAACCCTGGAAGGTGGTGGTTTTGTTTTGCCTGCTTGCTTTTTAAGGATGAATATGGAAGTCAAAGGAAGATAAGGACATAGAAAAAGAGTATTGGCAAGTTTTTTCAGAAGATTTTTTTTAAGGGTAGATGAGAGATAGGTTTGTGTACTTTGCAAGTCAGGTGGGATAAAGGGAAGCCAGGAAATTATGTTTAAATCTCTACAGAAAGGATTCTCAATAATGATAGTTTAGGGCAGCCAAAAGATAGGATGAGAAAAATTCTGAAGCACAATTTCAGGAACTGCCCTTAGATAGGCATAGAAACAAATTGTCTATTGTAAGTGGGGGCAAGGTAAGGGGAAAAAAACATTCATGATACTTTTAGGTTTGGCAGTGGAATTAAGAGAGTCCCCATCAGATGGCTTCAGTTTTTCTTGCAACCCAGTAGACACTTATTTGCTAGTCCCCACGTGCATAACTCCTGAATGCCACCTTTCACTGTCTTTCCCAGTAATATCCAATAATCCTCTAGAATATCTGGTCTCAACTACTCCCCTCATGTTCTTCCGTTTCAAACTCATCAGGACCTGTCACCATGGTCTTCACTCCAATCATAGTGGTCTCTGTAAAAGCACAGCTCCCATTGTCCCTCTCCCTCTACCCTGTACCTTCAGGGCACCAGAGCTGTGCTGTAGTCTGAAGAAGTCAATGATCCATCCCAACTCTGTCAGTCTTTGTCACTGCAACCCAGTCTGTTCAGAGCTGGTCTTTTGAACATAGCTCGTATTTTCTACCCAAACTTCTGCAGCTAGTGAATAAGCAAACATCTTGCCATGCCTCCATAATTCTCCTTTTCTGCTTTATCCACTCTCTTTCCTAATATCTTATATTTTAAAAGTTCCCATGACTATCAATTCATGAAAATAAGTACTCAGAGGAGTGACAAGGATCATGAAGAGATTAGAATGTAAAAGGTTTTGAGGAAAATAGGAGAAGTTAGAACAGGTGTCTGAAAAACAAAGTTCAGAACATGGTAAGAACTTTGAACTTCATTGTGAGGTGCTAGGGAGCCATTGAAAGGTCTGAAAGTTTGAGAGAGAGAAGCTGGTAGAGGAGGAGGACAGGGATGAGGATGGGGTTAGTAAAATGATTAGATTTGCAGTTTCTAATGATCTCTTTTACAATGATGAGGAGGATAAATTGTAACCACGGAGAACATTGGGCATAACAGGGCCAGTTAGACTCCAAGTCTCTGGGCTGAGCAACAAAGCTGGTGGCTGTGTGATACACTGAGATGGAATATGTGGGGTTGGGAATAGGTTTGTTGGACAAGAGAGGGAGTTGAATTCATGTTTGACATGTTGACCTTGTGGAATATGAAAGTGGAAATGTCCTGTAGGCAGATATCTGCTATCTGAAGCACAGAAGAGACGTTTAGGCTGCAGACATAGGTCTGAGAACCATATATATGAAAGAAATTCCTCAGTGAGCACATGCAGCATGTGAAGAGGGAAGGCTAAGGATAGAATCCTGATGAGCCCCCAATATTTATAAGAACTAGAGGAGGAGGTAAACATGAAGCAGATGCAGATGAAAAAAATGCTAAAAGAAAGGAAAAGTGAAGCTGTGTCACAAAAACCAAGAAAGGAGAAAACTTTATAAGCCAGGGCTTGAACAACTAAGTCAAATAAGATAAAGATGGAGAGGATCTAGCAATTCATAAATCCATATGCAGGTTGACGGGAGGAGAGGACAGGCTGATGGGGAATGAGGAGTAACTGGGATGTTAAGTGGGAACTGAATGTAGGGAAATCAAAGTGAACAGTGGAGAGAAGGCAAAAGTTAGTATGGTTGCTTAGACTTTGCGAGGTAAAGGAATGTTTCTTTCTTTTTGGAAGGGTGGATACCAAAGACTGAAGGAACTTCCTGAGCATATTTTATAGACTGAAAGGAGAGAGACAGTGGAAAGGAAGAGGTTAACAATGTAAAGGAATTTATTTATTATGAACAGATGTTTCTGGGTGCACCATGGGAAGGGATGGAGAAAAGAGATTATGAAAACAGTAATGAGAATTTGCAAGAATGTGGTGGTGAAGACCTGACTGTTCAAGGATTGCCCAAGCATGATATGGCTGATAGAAGTGCATGGAACTAACTGAACTGTGTTTTAAGTCAGTTTTGAGAAAAAGTTCTTTTGATTGGAACTGGGGCAGGCATCAGGCACTGGGATATGCTGATTGCCATTGGCAATCCATCCCCAGAAAAACTAACACAACTGAAATGTTCTAATTGTCCTTTACAGAATTAAAATGACTTGCTCATAATAATCACCATAATATTTGTAAAATAAATGAATTAGGCTGCTTTGGATTTTTTGAGGATTGGAAGAAGGGATGTGGTGAATACTGAAGGTATAGAAGGAGTACTGGGGAGAGAAAGAAACTCAGGGGAGAAAGATGAGAGAACAAAGCCCAGCAGAAAATAAAAACACCTGATGCATTTTGTTCATGTTTGCTATAAGAACCAAAAAAAAAAAAGGCATTTTTTGTCTTTGCTCTGAATTCTTCATTTCAAGGACTGTATCTTCTTGCCTAGGATAATGAAAATCTTTCTACGGCAAGAGTTGTCTTCTACCACTGCTTCCTAAAAAAACAAGTAGCATAATATGGCTAGAGTAGAGAGATTACACATCTGGGTTTACTGACTGTGTGGCCTCAAGCTAATGACTTAGGGTATATATTTCAGTCTCCTTATATGCCAAATGTAGCTAAAAATAGCACCTTTTTTACTGAGTTGTGAGATTATGTAGATTAGAAATTTACTTGAGAGATTGTAATAATTTAGTGGATCAGTAATTTTCAAATAAAAGGCTCACCTTCTCCTATGAGTGCCATGTCTCTGTGAAATGGAAAGGCCCAGATTGTTCTAATGAAAGTGGATGTAGCCTAGTTCCACCATCCATTCCAAGGCCTCATTCGAAAAGGTAAATTGAATTTACCTTCATGCCTTGGGTTAGATTTAGATAGAGGGACTCCTGTGGAAAGTCTCAGCATATCTCCATTTTCACTCTAACTACTTCTGATATACTCTGGAGATCAACCTTCAGAGGCATGAAGGCTCTGGAATAGAGACAGTGACTTCTAATTAGCTACATGAATACTGTTGCCTTGTATTCATCAGCTATTGCCAAAAAAACAATGTATCATGAAACATTCAGCAACTCAGTGGCTTACAATAGCCTTTATTCTGCACATCTGCACGTTAACTGCAGTTCAGCTGATCTACCCTGGAGTCAACTGGGAAGCTTTGCTACAAGGCTATGGGGCTTGCTTTACCTCTGTCCCACATGTGTTCACTCTGGGGCTCAGGCAGAAGGAGCAGCAGAGTCTTGGACATTCTCTTTTTCTGCAGGTAGTTGTAGAACGAGAGGATGACTAGACTCATGTCATATCTCTTAAGGCCTAGGTCTGGCACATTGTCACATCCACCCATAGTCTGTTCACCAAGCCACATATATTCTGCCTACTCTCATAAAGCAATGTCAACTGGCAAAGGCTATGGTGCAGAATTATAAGGCAGGAAATTTTGAAGAATGGCAAATGAGGATTGAACTTTTGTGCCACCCAACTGTAATCCATATGCATGAGATGCCCACTCTCATCTAATCTTTGTCTGTACTTATACAGAAGGCAGCTGAATAGCACATCCCACAGTGCACATTGGCCAATGGGCATGACTCAGCATGACTCACATATCTAATATGTGAACACCAGAAAATGTGTAAATAGCATGAGGAAAAAGAATAACAGGGAACAGATTGCTTTTATTACTCATAAAACTTCACTATGAATTTGTTTCTAAAAGAGAAAAGGCCAGTCAAGTCTGTTTGGAGGTTTATTTATTGAAACAAATGAGTTATAATTCAAAAGGAATAAAGTTATGAACCCCCAAATAGTTGAGTCTTAACACAACTATGGTTGATCCTTGCTGTAGACCCTTCTGATGTGCACAAATTTTGGTTACCACTGTTTTTAAATAACACCAGTCCCTCAATACCATGATTAAATATCAGTTACCACAGTGTGTCAACTGTGGTTGATTGTATAAAGTACACACTTCACCATTAGCTCTTTAGTCTGCAAATCACTGTGTAAATAAGAGACCTAAATCATGATCCCTGAAGATTCATGTTGCTTCTTTCAAAATCTGTCAGTGATTGGTCACTGTGCATCTTTTTTCACTTCGTGGACATACAGCAAAGCATGTAGTTGTGCTGCTTTCTTGTCTCCCAGTGACAAACTCATGTTAACGTTTACAAAAATGGTTAATGCAATGTTGGTTATAACAGCTTAGAAGGTAAGGAGGAGGGTTGCTGCTGCCTCCAGGGCTAAAAATAGAAGAGAACAGATAGTTGTCATGGTAAAAGGACTGATTCAGAGTTGGTGCCTGGACTTCTGGGGGGACTACATACAACTGGTTCTAAAGGTGATAAAAGATGCTGCAGGGATGCACACAAGAGATGGAAGATGCTCTCACTGGAGCAGCCTCTTCCCCACCTTGCAGCTTCTCAATAGTGCTTCCCATTGGTGGAATCTGACTGAAAGCCAGTTGTCAGGTTAGTGTGGGAAATACAGTTTTCAGACACCTAGTTGTGACATTTACAAAGCTGAATATAGAACGGTTGGATTGAATCTGAGAGACAGTAGGCAAATAACTACAAGAGTTGCCACCACCATTCCTCCCAGGGATTGTTGGCAAACTAGGATTGCTCTAGTACCGCTGGTCTCTGAATAGGCATGTCTATGGGGCCACTGTCATAAGTCAACTACACCTGTAAATCACGCAGTGATACAAATGGACACATGTAGCCCAAATATCAACCAGAAGTACAACCATTTTTTCTTGGTCCACAGAAATCAGACTTCTTTTCCCCCACAAAGGCTACCATTGTTACTTGCTAATAGTTTATTTCATTTCTTATCCTCAAATGGCTAACCTTTGTGTACTTCTGTGTCCAAGACTTTTGCTTGTCTTCTTTTATCTATTCTCAGGCTGTGGGGCTGCTTATTCTTTACCTCCTTTCTCATTTGCTCCTCTATTTCTGGTAATGAGGTACCCTGGGTGTTGATTCTTTGAGAGTATCTTTTGGTTTGCCATGCAAAGAAAAACAGGCTACAGAATCTGAGATTTTATTTATTTCAACTTTCTCTGTTTCTTTCTCATACCCCTGCTGACCCACTTGGAGGAAACAACTTTATCCCTTTGGAGGATTTTATACTCATGCTCTGAAGAAGAAAACAGTGGTTTGTACTCACTTCTTAATATATTTCTTGTTTTCTCTAACATTCATTCTTTTACACATTTGTGTGATAAAGAGAGGTACTTCTAGCATTGGAGTTGCCTAAACAGTAACATTAAGGCAATTCTGGGATCCTCTCTGATTCCCCCTTATATTGATGTCAGTGTCACCGCACAGAGGAGGATGAGCTGAATTTATACAGTAGCAATGTATTAGTAAATGTTACCAACTCCATAACCCTTGACTAAAATAATATATATAATCAGTCTTAAATTCTAATTTTCACAGCTATTTTTTCCAAATATATGTCATATGCTAAGAAGCTATAAGAAAAACAGCAGTTAAATTGACCAATAGTTTTTCATTCTATTCTTTTGGGTTTTAATATTTTTATGACACACTTTTAGAGCTATCTCACTTTTGACTTAGAAACATATATATTGTAATATATAATGTGATATAAAACAAACACAAATATGTGGCTATATTATATAACATATATCCTATAGCTGATAATTAGGAATAAATAATTCATAGAAAATATTGATTTGTTCATATATATACATATACATATATGTATATAGTGTAAAAAATGTTGGTTTTCTTCATCATTGTGTATACATATAGTGTGATGACCAAAACTAACATTTTCTAAAAAGTATTCATCCTATAGCTATAAAATTTAAGTGTATTCTAGTGGAAAGAGACTTAGGTGACCTGGGTTCTAGTTCAGGCTCTAATAATTAACTTTGTATACTAAGCATATTCATTTAACCTTTCTGGACCTCACTCTGCTTATCTGCAATAAGAGAGAATAAACTGGATTAAGGATGGCAAGCAGGATTCATCTTGACCACCAACTCTAGAAAGCAGTTTGTAAGCGCTGAGTTAAGAATTCTAAGCTGAGTATGGGCTTAATAAGGAAGTATGCCATGATCCATTAGTGCTGTCTGCTATGGGTGCAGGAGGTGGAGAGCAGGCCACGAGTGCCATATTTTAGCTGTCTTCTTGGATGAGATTGCCTCTAAGGTCCCTTGTACTATGCCATATAATTCAAGATATTTATCGCTTAAATTTATATTTATAAACATAAAACAAACTGGAAAAACAAATCTTGGGGATCCCTGTCTAAGTATAGATTTTAGAAAAATACTTTTTCCTTGGAATTAGGAATAAAAAGAAAGAAGTTTCTGCCAGAACTTTTTTGAAAGAATTTTTAAGATAATGTAAATTTATCTTCCTTCACTCTTTTATTCTCTCCTGAAATATTTATTAAGTACTAACTTTGAAATTGACACAGTGCTGGGTGTTGAATATTTGCTGAATTGAATTGAAATGGAGGATTGAAAGATGAATAAGACACAGTTCTCACTCTTGTGGAGTTCATGGCCCAGTGGGAAAGGCAGACTTCCTAGCAGGTAATTATAATACAATGTGTTAAATGCTATAATGATCTTGCAAAGCCCAGAAAATGAAATGACTAACTCTGTCTCAAGAAATTTGCTGCAGATTCCACAGAGAGGTGACACCTGAGCTGAGTGCTCAAAATGAATAAAAATTATCCTTGAGCAGATAGTTTAAGCATTTTGGTGTGATTGGTAAAAGAATTTCTTCCCAGAAGTTATTTGTAACTTTTTTGTGTGTTGTTTTGGTTAAGATGGAGTCTAGAAAATTGATGTATCGTTTTTAATGATTATTCTAATATTTAAGAAATTAGTCAGATGTGTACCTGGAAATGAGATTTGACTGCCTAGGAGATGAGGGATGATGCTTTTCAGATGGAAACTTACATATCCCTGGATGATAACCTTGGGAACAGCTTGGAAGGGAGAGAACAGAATTGTGTCACAAAATGGGATGCTCAGAGAGAGTGGAGGAAGATGCACTAATTGAGAAGGGGGATCTGGGGATGCTCCTCAGAGAATTTATGTGAGGTTTTGGGAAGGAGTGACTTCCCAGAAGAGGACCTAGCTTCTCCAGGGAGGTAGAGACGTACACTATATACATTCTCCATCTCTTGTTGGAGAATGACAGTGAAGTGTCATGAGGGACTAGTGAGAGGGAGGTCAACAGAGGAGTCTGTCCCTCCAAGAATGGTGATGTGAAACCTGTGGGGACAAGCTGATTGAGTACTAGTGAGTGAAAACTTCACTATTAATGTGTGTAAAAAACCAAAACCTAAAACACAGTTAAGAAAAAAGCCAAAAAAAAAAAAAAAGTTTAAGGAAAACACCCACAAAACTTTCTGGATCATGGTGGTTTCTGGAGAGAGGTAGGAGAATTCTCAGACCTGAGGCCTTTGGGAAGGGATGAGATCCAGATTCCAACTTCTGCTCCTTATGAGCTGCTGTAAACTGTTGGAGAAAAGAAGCATCCGCTGCTCTGAGTTCTATCATCATATATTAGTTTTGTCTACTCATATACTCATATATAGACTTCCTAGACTCATACTTTAAAAAAATCTTCACACATAAACTTCATAGACTCATACAATAAAAAAAGAAAGATAATATGAATGGTTGATTATACAAGGTAAAAATAATTATAAATAGGAATATGTGTAGCAGATGACAAATATGATTTATGTCTATCAAAAAGTTATAGCTTATCAAGAAGGTAATACTATAATTCATGCATACATTATTTTATTTATCATATTAAGTTAATTTTAATTTGAAACCATAGCCAAAAACTTTAAAGCCATTGCCTATCTGTATTTATATTTCCAAGTATGGCAAAATACATATGAAGTTATATTAATAAATCTTTTACTACAAGTTACTATATGAATAATGTACAAAAGAAGTAAAATTAGATATTTGGTTTTTTTTTCTATAAAAATAACTAAATTATTCTATTCTTCTGTTAGTAGAGGTTTCCTTTTGTCACCAAATAATCTGTTAACTCTCAGTGGGTTTTCATATATTCTTAAATCTTTTTTGAAAACAGTCCTTACTTTTATTTAATTAGTTAATTTATTTTGAGACAGGGTCTTGCTCTGTGGCCTGGGCTGAGTACAGTGGCACAAACACGCTTTACTGCAGCCTCAACCTCGTGGGCTCAAGTGATCCTCCCACCTGAACCTCCTGAGTAGCTGGGACTACAGGTATGTGGCATGTGCCACCAGATCTGGCTAACTTTAGTCTTTTCTTTTTTAAAAAAATGTTACATTTCTAATAACCATTGTTGTTTGTTGTGTGATTTTGCAATGTTAGCTGTAAATATTTCTTGTGTTTATGTACTTATGACAAATTTTGTCTTCTCTAACAACCGTTTTTTATTTTTGCCTTTCCCAAACTCAGAATAACGAAATCAGTAAGATGTCAAAAAAGAAAGAAAGATAGAAAGGAGGGAAGGAAGCAAGGAAGAAAAGAAGGAAGGAAGGGAAGGAGGGAGGGAGGGAAGGAAAAAGAAAACTGTTGGGCAGAGCAATGTGAATCCCACTGCAAATTTCCCTGACAGACTTCAGCGTTGTCCGGAGGGTTTCATTGCTTATCCTTGGAGCTGTCGCTATGTGTTAGCATGCCCAGTAGATAAAGTTAGCAACTGGATTTGCATCTTAAACTGCGTGTTCCTATCATGGCAGCAGAGCAGCCTAATTAGGCTTCTCGAATAGTCTGGGGCGTCTCCTGGGTGAGCATAGATATGAGGCTGAACAGTGAGCACTCTGCCCATTTGACCTACTGGAAAAGCACATTTACAGATTAAGACCAAAGCAAACCTTTTGTTGTCCTAAAAAGATAAAACCGACGTGTTAGAGAAATAAACATGTGGTCCATGTTCTGAATGCTAGGTGCCATGTCTGCCATATAAGATTAGACTTTGTTGGCAGATATATTTAGTTATAGCCTCACTGCAGTTTTTGAGAGGCCCCTCAACAAGGTTATCATTTTACAGTACAATTAATGAACTCCTTAAGCAGATTGCATCAGAGTTGACAGACAAGACTACCCCTCCTATCCTTTCACAGTGAGGCATACACAGTTGGGGCAGGGGTAGGAAAAATTAATATTTGGGTTTTATTTTAGGCACATTATTTTCTAAATTTGAGTTGTGCATATGGTGTGTGTATTTAGTTTTGGCCAATTTTTTTTTCTAGGTTTTTGGTTGGCAACCTTAAACAAAATTTCACAGGGTACAGTGTGTTCCTTTACTATATAGAGTGTTTTGTTCCATTTTAGAAAACTGCTATGGAGAATCCACTAATGCTATACATTCATTTTAAAATATATGTGTACATCCAAAGACACAGCAATCCCACTCCTAGTTCTCCACTCTGTAGAAATGCAAATATATGTGCACCAAAGTAAATGTACAAGAATGTCCATAGCAGCATTTGTAATAACTACAAACTGAAAATAACCTAGGTGTTCACCAATGATAGAATATTCTGTAAATACAATGAAATGTCATGCAAAGCAAAAGAATAAACTACTGCTTACACAGCAATATGGATAAATGCCACAAACATAACACTGAGTAAAGTCAGATGCCTCCCACCCCCAACCCTCACACAGAAAAGACAAACACAAAGAAAAAATTTTATGTAATTTGATTTGTATGAATTTCAAAAGCAGGCAAAAACAAGCTGCACTTGTTTTTATAAGTGGTTACATTTGGAGGAATCAGTGACTAAGAAGGGACCTGGCAGGAGCTTCTGCTCTACTGGGGACCCTTCCTTTCTTGATCTGGATGGTGGTTACACAGTGTGTTTACTAGAAAATGTCACCAGTATACACAATTATGATTTGTGCACTTTTCTGTGCATATATTTTTACTTCTATAAAAATTTAAAAAGTGGTTTGCCCTTTTAAAAATATTATTCTGGTGTCTTAAATATGAGGCACATTTAATTGCTTTGTACATATTAGCACATTGTACAAGGTACTCATATTTTGATTTTGATGTTCCTTTAAATACATATGTGTACCAATTAATATTTTCTGAATTTTGTGACATTCTTTATAGTGGTTAATACTGTGGCATACAATGATAAATTTTAGGAGATGGAATAAGGTAACAAATTATGTCATAGATTCTTGTAGAATGGAAAAACTTCTCTTAGCTAATAGTATCAACTATTGAGGAAAATTATATTTTATTTTAACATTTTTATATTTATTTTTTGAATATGGGCATTACTCAGCTCGTTGAAACATGGTTTGACTTTGCTACCATCTTTATGCCTCCGTTTATATAGTGTTGTATTGTTTGGTATCCTCTCATTTTCTAAAAAGAATTTAAGATTACATTCTCCCTTTATAACTACATTACTTACTTATAAGATACATATATGTGGACTTTTCCTGTCTTTTTGTCTAAAATCATTGATGTCTATTCAGAATGTTGTGTGTGTGTGTGTGTGTGTGTGTGTGTGTGTGTGTGTAGTGACATTAATAATATAATAGAGAAACTGCAGTAACGTTGAAAAGAACCATAGACAATAGTTGAGATTCCTATTTTCAGACAGGCAACTGTTCTTTAAGAAATTTATTGTTTTAAAGCATTTTATTAAGAATTAGAGAGACGATAAAATTATAAGATCTTGATGAAGCAAACAAGATAACAAGCTCTAGTGTCTTTCAACTGTTTCAACCTGATAGAATTATAGTGTTAGTGCTGGGTGGGACAGAGGACAGTCACCCAACAAATTCATAAAAATGGTCCCTCAGACGCTCCTCAGTGCTGGTGAGTGTGTTCCTAAGGCCCTATATGTAAAGGAGATGTCACCCTGCACCTCTCCTCTTTGCAAAATCATCTTAGTACAGTGGAGTCAAGATATATTTAAAAATGTACTGTCTATACCAACTTTGTAGAGGGAATGCTTGCCTTCCTAGAGATGGAATCCCATTAAGAAGAAGGCTGTGATGACTGGAATTCCTTTCCATTGTGCTTCACTTGTAACTTTTTAAACTTTGCTTCAGTTCTAAGGCCTGTGGTAGAAGAACACAGCTTTCCAATCTTATCTATTTTCCAATGTAGGATAAACATGTTGAGTTTAGTTAAATTATGAATGCTGATAATATTCATTTGGTACAATTTATATTCTTCTTTTATCTTTTTATTTTTGACAGTTTAGGCTGGGGCATAAAGCATAATTATATTCTTGGCATCCTCCCTTAGAAGTTTTAAATCAGTTCATGAGGCTTTCAGCGTGGCTTATGTCATTTATCCATCAGTATTCAGTCCATTTAATCCGGGCCTCTCAGACACTCAGCCCTTGCCCCTGTTGTGAATGATTGGCCTGCTCCAGTGCTCCCAGCTTCTCCTGTCACATCGCATTTGCATAAAAGAGGACAGATAACCAAATTTGAGCACACAAATGAAAATGCTAAGCGCTAAACCTGTCACAGTTGTTGTTCAACTAATTGTGAAAAATTTGATTTGCTCGCCTTTCACTGTTTGTCATGTGGACCCCTTCTCAAATGTGCCTTGGTTTCTGCCTCTGTCTATGTAGCTTTTAAACTCTTGAGCACAAGCAGTCCACCCTGGGGATTACTTACCTCTCCTACCAGCTTTTAATGTTGGCTCATCTACTTGACTAAATTAGGCCACCATGGCAAACAAACACATAATTAAAAACCCAGGAAAGACAACTGCAGTCGCACTTCTTAAATTGATTTTTACATGCTGGTGTATGTCTCCATGTGCTCTTCCATCTGATAATTTTATTTCCTTGTATAACCTTTTGGTAGAAGAAATTTAAAGATGGGTGGTGTTGCAAGCTTTATGTTTTTAAAACCTATGTGTCATTTTGTTTCTTATTTTCTGTTCCTCAAATCACAAAAATTGTATAATGGGTCTTAAAATGCACATTCCTATTCCCTAATATCTGACCTGACATACCAGTATACATTTTTAATCAAGGTTTCAAATGGTTCCCTTTGAAATAGTATTAGAAACAATGGATAAAATTCCTTTGCCTACAACACTCAATTGCAGGATCTCTTTTAAATGGTATGTAATATGAGTGTTTAAAAAACTTGTATGTATTATATGTACAATCCAGTTCAGTATTTGCTATATAGAAGCTTTAACTATTTTCTTTTTACAGGTATTAAGTTAGTAATTTCTTGATGTCTGTTAAAACAATACACACGTGGTTTGTCTAGAGTCAAAAACTTATTTTCCAGAAGTCATGCAAGAAAATATCCTTTTTGTTTATAACAATATCGCTGACTGCTTTGCTGCATTAGTTTGCTCCTAATAGTTTAGGTTCAGGCAACAATGAAGATGGCATTAACTAAAGTTGAAATCTTTTAGTCTTGAGTATAGTTTAAATCACCTTTGAGAATTGGAAGGGTATAGTCTAGGAATTGGGTTAAAATGAAATGTGATAGTTTGCTGTTTGCAAAAGTTAGATGTAATGTCATTTATTGCACTATGCCTTTGGGATTTATTTTTAGTAGGTCATATGAAATGATTAATGGAAGAAATATTTAAATATACACACACACACACAAACACATACATAACTCTTTCATTTTATACAGTCATATGCTAAAGAAAACAATATGTCTTTGCTACAACTTCCAAAATGCTGAGGAATTAAATCTAATTTGAAAATTTGAGTGTGCACGTCTTTTTACAATGTTTCATCCCATTTGATTAAAAAAAAAACATTATAGTATGAAATGCTTACACTTTCAAACACAAATGATACATTTAAGATACATTTACTTTTTTTTTTGACAGAGCCAGGGAAATATTTCACTCTTCTTACATTTTGTGTAGGCTTTACTACAGGCGGACCTCAGAGATATTGCAAGTTTTGTTCTAGACCACTAGAATAAAGTGAATATCTCAATAAAGTGAGTCCCACAATTTTTTTGGTTCCCCAACATGTGAAAGTTATGTTTGCACTACACTGTAGTCTGTTAACTGTGCAATAGCATTATGTCTAAAAAGCAGTGTACCTTTTTAAAAAATACTTTATTGCTAAAAAATGCTAACAATCTTCCAACTCCTGTTATGCTGATATTTTGACCTACTCCCATGAATCGTGAATGTTCTTAAAGGCTTCTAGAATGGTGAATCCTATCCAGAAGATTTTCAATTTATATTTCTCAGATCCATCAGAGGAATCCTAATCTAGGGCAGTCAGAGCCTCACAAAATGAATTTGTTAAATAATAAGACTTGAGAGTTGAAATGACTCTTAGTTCCATGGGCTGCTGAATGGATGTTGTGCTACAGGAATGAAAACAACATGAACCTCCTTGTATAACTCCGTCAGAGCTCTTGGGTGACCAGGTGCATTTTCAATGAAAGAAATTTTTTTGTCTGAGATTTCAATAGTGGGCTTAAGGTATTCAGTAAACCATGCTGAAAACAGATGGGAGGTAGGCTTTGTTGTTCCATTTCTAGAGGACAGGTAGAATAGATTTAGCAAAATTCTTAAGGGCCTTAGAACTTTTAGAATGATAAATGAACATTGGCTTCAACTTCAAGTCACCAGCTGCATTAACTCTAACAAGAGAGTCAGCCTGTCCTTTGAAGCTTTGAAGCCAGGGATAGACTTCTCTACAGAGATGAAAGCCCTAGATGGCATCTTCTTTCAATAGAAGGCTGTTCTGTCTAAATTAAATATCTACTATTTAGTGTAGCCACCTTCATCTTAACTAATCTTAACGGGATCTTCTGGATAACTTGCTGCAGCTTCTCCATCAGCACTTGCTGCTTCACCTTGCACTTTTGTGTTATAGACGTGGCTCCTTTTCTTAAACCTCATGAATCAGCCTCTGATAGCTTCATACTTTTCCTCTACTGCTTCCTCACCTTTTTCAACCTTTATAGAACTGAAGAGAGCTAGGACCTTGCTCTGGATCCGGCTTTGGCTTGTAGGAATGTTGTGGCTGGTTTGATCTTCTCTCCGAACCACTCAAACTTTCTCTATTTCAGCAATAAAGCTATTTTGCTTACTTATCATTAATATATGCACTGGAGTAGCACTTTTAATTTCCTTCAAGAAATTTTTGTTTGCATTCATAACTTGGCTAACTGGTACAAGTGTCTTAGCTTTTGGCCTGTCTCAGCTTTGACATGCCTTCCTCTCTAAGTCTTCATTTCTAACTTTTGATTTAAAAGGAGAGATTTGTGACTCTTCCATTCACTTGAACACTTAGAGGTCATTGTAGGGTTATTAACTTGCCTAAATTCAGTACTGTTATTTCTCAGGGAATAGGGAGGCCTGAGGAGAGGGAGAGAGACAGGAGAATGGCCGGTGGGTGGATCAGTCAGAACACAGACAACCTTTATTGATTAAGTTCACCACCATATATGGTTGTGCTTTGTGGCACCCCAAAACAATTATGATAATACCATCAAACATCGCTGATCACAGGTCACCATAACAGATATATCCATAATTAAAAAGTTTGAAACATTGCAAGAATTACCAAAATGTGACAGAGAGACACAAAGTGAGCACATGCTGTTGGAAAAATGGCACCAACAGACCTGCTTTGTGCAGAGTTGCCACAAACCTTCAATCATTTGTAAAAAATGCAAGATCAGACCAGGTGCAGTAGTGCATGCCTGTAGTCCCAGCTACTCTGGATGACTGCACTCCAGCCTGGACAACATGGTGAGAGCTCTTCCTTGGACCAAACCAAAAGCAACAGAGGCTGGGCGCGGTGGCTCACACCTGTAATTCCAGCACTTTGGGAGGCCAAGGCAGGCGGATCACCTGAGATCAGGAGTTTGAGACCAGCCTGGCCAAGATGGAGAAACCCTGTCTCTACTAAAAGTACAAAAATTAGCTGGGTGAGGTGGTGGGCGCCTATAATCCCAGCTACTCAGTAGGCTGAGGCGAGAGAATCGCTTAAACCCAGGAGGTGGAGGTTGCAGTGAGCTGAGATCAGGCCACTGCACTCCAGCCTGGGCAACAGAGTAAGACTCTGTCTCAAAAACAAACAAACAAACAAAAAACAATGAAAACTATGTCTGTGAAATGCAATAAAGTGAAGTGCCATAAAACAAAGTTGGCTTGTATATTTACGTCATTGTTACTATAACTTTTTGTTTTGTTAACGAAAGTCTCTGTGAGTCTGCAGGTATATATTTCAATTCGTTACATATGAACAGTATTGGTAAATAATACTTATGAGGTGTTTTTATGTTTTGAAACCAAAAATCGGGAGAAGACTGCAGAACTTAGTTTAACTTCCCAGGAAGGACTGAATGAAACCTTCACCAGAGAAATCTCATAAAACACTACAAGGCATTATACAGAGTAGAAACGAAATAGTCTATTCTACTTTTATTCTACTTCTAAGTTATGCTAATTCCACTTCAGTAATTTTTGGGTTTCTTTTCTTTCCCTTTCCTTTTTCTTTTCTTTCTTTTGTGATAGAGTCTTGCTCTGTCATCCAGACTAGAGTGCAGTGGCATTGATATGGCTCAGTACTGCCTCGCCTCCTGGGACAAAGCAATCCTCCTGCCTCAGGCTCCTAAGCAGCTGGAACCACAGGTGTGTACCACTATGCCCAACTAATTTTTTAAATGTTTTTGCCTAGACAGGGTCGGGTCTCATCATGTTGCCTGGACTGGTCTTGAACTCCTGGGCTCAAGCAATCCTCCCAACCTTGGCCTCCAAAGAGCTTGGATTACAGGTGTGAGCCACTGCACTGGCCTACATATTAACTTGCAGTGAGTTAATGCATATGACACCTTGGAACAGAATTCAGCGAATAATAAGTGTCCAAAAATTGTAGCTAGTATTATAGTGCATGCAGTATTAATGCTTTACCTTTCCCTTTGATCAATTTTCAATAGTTTCTGAGGTTTCTAAGCAATCACATTTAGCATTTTCATAGCTTTATATAATATTCCATCGTTTACAGATATTTTCGCGAATATCCATATTATTACTAGTTTTTGTTTTCTTTCATAAATACATGCTGCTATCAGTATCTTTGTTCAATCATGCTCCTTTACCTCCCAAAAGACCACTCCCTGCTTTTTTTTATTACTCTTCCAAGTTTCCAGAGGTGTGATTCCAATTTCATGTAGCATAAACATTTTATTGATTTTGAATTGTATTACAAAATCATCATCAAAAAAGACTGAACTATTTCACAATGTCAGCTGCCATCTCTGCCGTCACCAGTGATCTTGTTACCATTTCCTGTCTTGTGTTTTCCTCACCTCAAAGTTGAAGCCTACTACTGCCATCGTCTTTTCTTGTAATTCCATGTCTGTGTTTAAGACCCCCTTTCTTATTCATTTCACATGACAATATTTCTTCTCAACCATTGTTTATGTCATGACAGTGCTATTCTGAATTATGTACTTCTGAAGCATTCTTCTGAATTATGTACTTTTTTTTAAATAAAGTTGTAAGTTTTTATTAAACTAGTACATCAGTTGTCATCTACTAAGCCTACTGTTTCTATTTTGTTCTAATAGGAGACTGTGTATTCTAGTTCTAAGAATGCAGGCTTTTGGGTCAGAGAGATCCCTGTTTAAATTCTGATGCTATCACTTTTCACTGGTGTAACTTCAGGTAGATTTTGTGAACTTCAATTCTTTATCTTTGGAATGAAAACAACCATACCAACCTCACATGGTTTCTGTGATATATGGTGTGTGAAATCTTGGCTGGTATTAGACACTTAATATATAGTAGTTCATTTACTATTATAATTATTACTATATTCTTCTTTTCTCAAAATATTTCCTGCAAATTTTTTTTCTCTTTTATCTTCACACCACTGTAAACAACTGAGATTTTTTTTGTTCCCTTTTGCTGAATTTAATGAAAAAAAATCTTTCTTCATTTTTTCATATTGGACTTAACCTGCTTAGATGCCTATTTCTTTTATTTTGGATTTGAAGATCTCCCAAAGGAATGCTTTTACATGCAAAATTTTTTGTTTGAGTTTTAAGTTTAAATGGTGTAAAAAGCTGAAGGAATCCATAAATTAATGTGAAAATGAGTGTTTTCAGTTTGGTGCAGAGCAGGGGGAAAAAAAAGAAAACATTTATTTCTCTTCCTCAGTGACCAAAACCATTTCTGTACCTGAGTGACTCTCAGATATCCTCCTGGCCTCAGTGTTGAAGGACTTGGAACAAAGGAGATGTAGCACTCAACAACTCTTTGGCTAATTATGTTTACAATCTGCTTTCCACTCCTCTTGCCCTACTTAAATTTTTAATTGTATGAAACATTTCCCTGACTTCAGGAAACTTACAAGTTAGTTGGAAAAATAACCCAAAAACATTTTTAGAATTTTACAGATAAAAATTATAAAATAATGCCACCAGCATGACATGACATAGACAAGGATTTCTGAACTCAAGTGCTAAGGGAACTGGAGACTATACGTGGTCCCTGAAAGCATTAAAATTTAGTTTAAATAGTAACAAAAACACCATCACCATGTTGACCAAGAAAAAGACATCTGAGTGGCATTCTGTGGGATGCTGTTCTGTGACTGCTTGTACACGAATGATGTTATATTTATAGAGCTAACCATGGTTCAGAAAGAGTTTATGAGCACTGGTACTAAGCTGCAAATGACAAAGGGGATTTGTCCAAGTGAGGATGGGAGGCCACGTGCCAGGCAGAGGGATGGGTGGGGAAAAGCAGAGAATGAGAAAATAGATGATCCTTCTTAGGACCAGTGAGCAATTTCATTTTATGTAGGAAGAAATTCATGCCCAAGACAAAAGCTCCAATAATGAAAAGGGGTTGGTATTTATGCTGTATGCAGCAGCAGGCTATAAAAGGGTCCTTCCCACTCCCGCTGGGAAATTAACATAATAAAAGTGATGTTTTAGGATGATTGTGCAGGTGGCATGCTGAAATTGGAAGATGCAGAAAAGCCTACAGCAAAGGACACCAGTTAGAAGAGGATGTGGGTGGTCCAGGTGTGAGGTACTAAGCACCACACTAAGTATAATGGTGGTGAAAAATTGAAAGGGAACTATACAAAAAAGAGGCATTTCATAAAAAGAATTAATAGCTTTTGTGAATGGATACAATTTGGGGCTAAAATGGATGAATATTTCAAAGTTTATTGATGTTTCAAACTTGGGCAAAATATTAACTAAAATAAGCAATCAAGAGTACTGGCTTGGAGGGGAAAAGTGTGAATGTGGTGGAGTGTGTCTGTAGCTGGGGTAGTTAAGATTGGTTGCAGATTTGAAGATCAAATTTGACAATTACATCAAAGGAGGAAATAGAAAATGATGAACAAGAATCAGAAGATATAACTTGTTTTAGTAATTTGACAGTGAATGAAAAAAAACAAGCTAGGGAGGCAGCTTAACAAGTCAGAGAATTAACCAGAAAGTTTTTATTTATCAAGACAAGGGAGGGAAGTTGAAAGAAGCAATTGAATTAGGAACATCTCTTTCTTGTATAGGTGATTTTCTGTGGGTTTTCTGCTTAAAGAAGTCATATAATCGTATGGATTAAAGTCCAAATTCCACATTGTGTTTGATCCAATCATTAGGTCTCTTTTTTGCTGCTGTGAGGACAGGGACATAGGAACTTCTTTTCTTGAAAGATCAGCATTCAGAGTGGGAAAAGAAGCTACCACAAATCCCTGAAATTAGATGGTAATTAACAATGTTTTAGGACAGTTCTCCTTACATGATCTTTAACACCAGCTATGGAATTTTGTTAAGTGTTCTTTGGATTTGTAATGTAATGATAGCTTTTTTTTTTTTTGGGGTGGGGGGAGGAAGGCAGGAAGGAAGGGAAGAAGGACGGTAGGGAGGAAGGAAGGGATGAAGGAAGGGAGGAAGCGGGGAGGGAGCGAGGGAGGGAGGGAAGGGAAGAAAGGAAATCAAGCAATGAAAGAGACATTGCCGACCTGGATCTAGAGGTTTACAAGTTGATTTCTTTTTTTTTTGAGAGAAGGAAAGAAAAAAAATAATAAGTAAAGGAGAGGAAGAAAGAGGAAGAGAAAGAGGGAGAGTAAATAGAAATATTGCTTTATTTTGAAAAAAATTGGGTATTAATAATGGCCAATCAATGTTTCATTTAAACTAATGGGTAGGTGTGATGTGGTATTGACAAGAATGTATATTTTGTGTATTTGAAGTGGAGAACTCTATAAATATTTATTAAGTTTACTTGTTCTGGATCTGAGTTCGAGTCCTTGATATCCTTATTAATTTTCTGTCTCGTTGAATCTAAGTCTCGTATCTGGGTGTTAGGATCGTTAGCTCTTGTTGTTGCATTGATCCTTTTACCACTATATCTTTGTTGCTTTAAAATCTATTTTATCCGATACAAGAATTGCAACTCCTGCTTTTTATTTATTTATTATTTATTTTTGCTCTCCATTTGGTTGGTAAATTTTTCTCCATCCCTTTGTTTTGAGTCTTTGTGTATCCTTGCATGTGAAACAGGTCTGGATGTAACATGCCGTTGGGTTTTGGCTGTGTCTTTTGATTGGGAATTTAGTCAATTTAAATTTAGGGTTACTGCCATTTGATGTTGACTGGCTGTTTTATCCATTTGTTGGTGTAAATTCTTCTTTATGTTGGTGCTCTTTACTTTTTGGTGTATTTTTAGTAAGGCTAATACTGGTTGTTTCTTTTCTGTGTGTAATGCTTCTTTCAGAAGCTCTTGTAAAGCAGGCCTGGTGGTAATAAAATCTCTGAGTTCTTGCTTGTTCATAAAAGATTTTATTTTTCCTTCAGTTGTGAAGCTTAGTTTGGCTGGATATGAAATTCTGGGCTGAAGGTTCTGTTCTTTGAGGATGTTGAATATTGGCCCCCACTCTCTTCTGGCTTGTAGAGTTTCTGCCGAGTGATCTGCTGTAAGTCTGATAGGCTTGCCTTTGTGGGTTATCTGACCTTTCTCTCTGACTGCCCTTAGTATCCTCTCCTTCGTTTCAACCCTGGTGAATCTAACGATTATGTGCCTTGGGGTTGCTCTTCTTGAGGAATATCTTTGTGGTGTTCTCTGTATTACCTGGGGTTGAATGTTGACCTGCTTTGCTAGTTCAGGAAAATTTTCCTGAATAATATCCTGAAGGGTATTTTCCAGCTTGGATTCATTCTCTCCGTCGCATTCAGGTACACCTATCAAACGTAAATTTGGTCTTTTCACATAGTCCCACATTCTTGGAGACTTTGCTCATTCCTTTTTATCCTTTTTTCTCTAATCTTTTCTTCACGTTTTATTTCATTAAGTTGGACTTTGACCTCTGATGTCCCTTCTTCTGCTTGAACAATTCGAGTGTTTAAACCTGTGCATACTTCTCGGAGTTCCTGTATTGTATTCTTCAGTTCCATTAATTCACTCATACTCCTCTCTAAGTTGTCTATTCTCAATAGGATTTCATCGAACCTTTTCTCAAAGTTCCTAGTTTCTTTACGTTGGGCTACAACATGTTCTTTTAACTCACCGAAGTTTGTTATTATCCATTCCTTAAAGAGTGATTCTGTCATCAGGAGGTGCTCGTTCTCCATCAAGCCTTGTTCCATTGTTGATGTGGAACTGTGATCATCTTTAGAGGGAGAGGCGTTCTGATTTTGAGTATTCTCAGCTTTTTTATGCTGGTTTCTTCCCGTCATTGTAAATTTATCCTCCTGTCGTCTTTGAAATTACCAACTTTCAGATTAGGTCTCTTGAGTGGACGTCCAGGTTGTTAGTTCCCAGGGCCAGAGCAGCGGCGTTAAAACTGATGGTGCTTTTCTGCCCAGGATTCTCCTGTCGGGCTTCCTTCTTGTGTCCGCAGTAGGCGACTCTGCCTTCCCGGGGCTCCAAACCTCGGTCAGTAGGGGAACCGGTCCCTGGTCCCGTTTACTCTGCGCCGAGCGCTGCCGCGCCGAAGTGCCGGCGGAACCACTGCGCTGACCACGGGAGTAGTGCTGGCGACTCGTGTGTTTCCACCACTGGGGGATCTTTTGCTCTGTGAGCGACCAGACTTTGTCTGAAAGTGTGGCGTCTTCTAGTTCTCCGTGCCTTCCCTGAGAGCTGCCATCCCGGGATGTTAGCGATCGGCCATCTTGGATCATTCTCCAATGATAGCTTTTTATTAAGAGCTTTGAGAAATTACAATGGCCAACCCCCAGTAACTGGATTAGTGCTTATACGATCATTTACAATCATGGCAGGCATTACCACTCCTCTTTGAGGCCTGCTTTTCCTCCACTTTCAGCAGGTGAGTGGGCTGCTTTTCCCCACTTGCTGCCCCTAAAGGATAGGCATGCTTTGTAATATGCTTTGGCCAAGGCAAGTGAGGGGAAGTATTACGTGTTAGTCATGACGGCCTCTTAGCCTGCTCTTCCCTCTCACAATTGATAAAGGATGTACATGTTTCTGTGGAGGTGTCCTGAGACAGGAGCAGGAGTATATTAGTCTACTCTTACATTGCTATAAAGAACTACCTGAGACAAGGTAATTTATAAAGAAAAGGAGTTTAATTGACTCACAGTTCTGCAGGCTGTATAGGAAGCATGACTGGGAGGCCTCAGGAAACTTATGATCATGGTGGAAAGCAAACGAGAAGCAGGCACAGCCTACATGGCTGGAACAGGAGGAAGACAGCAAGGAAAGGTACTAGACAATTTCAAACAACCAGATTTCATGAGAAATAATTCACTATCATGAGAACAGCAAGGGAGAAATCTGCCCCCATGACCCAATCACCTCTCACCAGGCCCCTCCTCCAACAATGGGAATTACAATTTGACATAAGATTTGGGTCGGGATACAAATCCAAACCATATCAAGATGAGAACAAAACCAACAAATGATCAGCTGCCCCAGACTGTTATCTGTCATCTAGACCCATAGGATACACGGAAGAACGAGTGGTACACTTTTGTCAGACTCATTTTTTTTTTCAAATCACAGCATAATCTAGCTTATTCTGGTCAATAAAATGAGAGAATTAAAACAAAAAAGGCAGCTGTAGGATGCCCAAAGCTCTTTCTTTAGTTGCTTGAAATGTTTACAGTGATTAAATGTATGAATTCTTAATCAGAATCTAAATTTTTATAATCATAATCATCAGGCATAAACAGAATTGTTATAATAGTTAACATTTATTAAGCTCTTGCTATGTCCCAGGCCTCTTCTAAACCTCTCTAAGCTCTGTTCATTCTCTCATTTTATGCCGTGTAAATTTTAAGAGGAGACTACCATTTATTAGGCCAGAGGAGAAAACTAAGGGCCAGAGAGGTTGAATAAATTGTCCTTGAACCTTGGGATTCAAGCTTCAAACCCACGTTGGTTTGAGTTTAGATTCTGCGTGCTTAACACTTGAAAGGTAAGCAGTGATCAACACTCCAAATGTCGTGGACTCTGTGACTTCTGAAAGTAAAATCCACTTTTTCTTCTGTTATAATTACATTAATCAAAGCTTCAAACTTGAGATCCTTTCTACTACTAATTAATAAATCTTCAAACTAAAAGACAAGATACAGATTTGTTTTGAGAAATAATATCAGTTTGAAAAGAAGAGAATCCTCAATTAGTCTACGAGTGAGAAGCAGGCAAAGCCTAGTCAAAGTGGATTTACCTACAAACCTTCAGAACCAATTAACTGTTTGGTTTGTTGTATACATATGGGGATGGAAAACAAAATCCACAGATAAGATGAGAAATCATTGACTATGCAGATTATTTCAGTAAACATTTATTTGGCACCTCCAACATGCAAAGGACAGTACTGGATGTTATGAGGACTCAGAGATTAATAAACACAGGACCTCAGGGAGCTCACAATCTAGTGCTTATGTGACATTACTAACAACAACATCTAATATTTCTGAGCATTAAAATTGTGTCAGTATTCTAAAAACCTTTGAATTGTGCACTTAAAAATATGTGCCAGATCATTTAATCTGCAAAATCTTCTGTAACGATTTTCTACTTTATAAAATAGAGATAAAATATCTGAGGCTCAGAGAAGTTGGGTAACTTACCTGAAGACACAAGGTAGGTGTGAAGTTGGTACTAAAAGTGAATTATTCTGGACATCAAGGTCCATGTCTATCTTTTCTATACCAGCATTTCTAAAAGTATATTTATTAGATCTACGCTGGTGGTATATCAGAAATTTGAAGGTATTACATAGATAAACACCTTATTTTAAGAGTTACAGTTTTTGCAGTTGGTTTCTACTTATTGGAAGTAATACTGGTTTTCTGTTTCCAATAGTAATATGAAGTTTTATTTTAACATAAATGCATTTAGGTAAATAAATTTAAATTGATGAAAGTGAAGACAGTATTCCGGTATGTAAAAAATTGATGAAGATGGTACTTGAGTGCTCAAGTATGGAAAATATTTCTCTGGAAACACTGGACTATGGTTGACAAAGAACTAAGGGAGGGCTAGGCTATGTTGTTGAGACAAACAGCCCCTCATGTAGGGGCCTAGGAAACATGACTGATTTATGGTGCACATTATATACCCAACATGACCAGAGGGGGCAGTGGTGGAGGTGGGGGTGTCTCTGTTCCATGTAGCCACTCAGCAACCAGGCTGACAGAGGTGCCACTATTTTATGTCACTCAACCAAAGCCTGGAGGATTAAGCAGGGACCAGATCCATGAAAGGTTAAGGAGCTTGGACTGTATCCTGAGGGCAAGAGGGATTAGTGCTTTTAATGTCTTTGGTTCTATTTGTTGCTAGCACAGACAGTGTCGTGACCCAAGAAGACAATGCAGTATGTTGCCTGGGGACCTATCACTAAGATTTTTGCCATTTAAATCTAATATATGAAAATCCAGGTTTATGCTGCAAATACATATGGAGATTGTTCATATTGCAAAAGGTTCTTTGCTTAAATAAAGGATTAATTGCAGGGTGCTATTTAAGAGTCAGTATCTCTTAGCATGGTATATTTGAAATGAATACTTATTTAATTCTGCTTAAATTCAACTTTTATAAAAACCTTCCTGTGATATGGCATTTCGTCTGTTTTACAGTGAAGGTAACAATGTTACTATTTAAAATGTGAATATTGATCCCATTAACGTTAACAGCAAACAGATTCTTCCCCCCTGAGAATGCAATGAAAGCAAGTGTAGTTTAGATTCTATGCCATATAACAAGTATAATTTTGAGGAACAGGAACATTTCTTTAGTGATTATTTGAGCTCGCAAACTCCTGGTTTATGTTTTTATAAAAGTGTCTGGCAAGTTTTCGTTAGCTGCTTACGGAGCTGTTTCCTCCAGTGACTTCTAGAAGGCAGGGACTATTATTAAGTTGGTGCAAAAATAGTTGCAGTTTTTGCCATTAAAAATAACTTTTTGCACCAACTCAGTATCTTTGTCTTTCTGTAATAGCACCTGACACAGCTTCTAATAAGTGCTCAGTAAATATTTGCAGAGTGAGAAAAAGAAACATTTTCTTGCATTTTTCAAGCCAAATTCCAATGCAAAAGACTTTTCTTTTTTTTTTTTTTTTCTGAGACGGAGTTTCGCTCTTGTTACCCAGGCTGGAGTGCAATGGCGCAATCTTGGCTCACCACAACCTCCGCCTCCCGGGTTCAGGCAATTCTCCTGTCTCAGCCTCTTGAGTAGCTGGGATTACAGGCACACACCACCATGCTCAGCTAATTTTTTTGTATTTTTAGTAGAGACGGGGTTTCACCATTTTGACCAGGATGGTCTCGATCTCTTGACGTCGTGATCCACCCGTCTCGGCCTCCCAAAGTGCTGGGATTACAGGCTTGAGCCACCGTGCCCGGCTGCAAAAGACTTTTCTAGTGAATTTTACCTCTGCCATTCATAACACTCTTTACTTCTTCAGTCTTTCTCTTTGGATTGCACCTTTTCTAAACATAGTTAAATAATTACTCTAAGTAATTTAGGAAAAGCAAGAAATATGCTTCAAGAAAGTAAGTATATTCTTAAATTGTTGATTCCCGTGACTGACTGAGGAAGAATGAGTGTATCTGCGTAGTCTAGAAGTAAATTCTAGGCAACCTTAGCATAGTTGTCTAGTTTTGAAACATTCAGGACAATTTATCAGCCATTACACTTTAGTTAAGTGCTAATCAAGTTTATGTTTCCCCTCCAAGGTAAGTAAGAGAGGAGAACTCTGATTGCAGAGGAACACTAAAATCATCTATTACATGGTCTTGAAATGCTTGTGACTTTAATTTTGATGAATAGCATATGCTTATTGTGTTTAAATGTCAGTTTCACAAAAGCCCTGCTTCCCAAGTGGTACAGTCAAGTAACTGGAAAATAATTGGTGGAAATTTGAGTTCTCACTTTATCCTCCCACTTTCCAGACATTTTTTTCCCCCTTTAGGTGAGTTATTACATCTCTTTATGTCATGAAGGGTATATACTGATAGAGTCCAAATTCTCTACTACTTGTGATACTGAGAGTTTGGATTCCCAAATCATCCCATTCCCTATACTCAAGCTTATGTATCATTCCTTATTTTTGAAATTTATGTGACAAGCCAGAATTATGGTCATATTTGCATTTGCTTCTGAGAGTGCAAAACTTACAAAGACGTAGAAAGCAGATGCACTCCGGGCTCAGATTAGCAAGCTCAGTAATAAACGACCTGTCAGTAATTAGCCCACATCTCAATAACAAAGTGATTGTACCCAGTACTGAGTGAGGCCCACCATTAGATTGCCCAGCATAGCTAAAGGAGAAGCAAACCCCGGCTTTGAGAGAAGCATTTACCTGCCAGATGTTTTCTTTTGATACTTGTGAAAGATGACATTATTCAGGGGCATTTAAATAAGCGCATCTTTGTGTAGATGAAATACAATGCTAGGGTCACAATATATTTATGCTTTCTATATGTTTCAAGCATTCAAGTCTAAGTACCAAATTTTTTGGAAGTTTTTGTAATCAGTTAGGCACTGTGTCAACCAGAAATAATTTCTGAGGGTGGGGGGTGGGGTGGAGACCAGCCATTGTCTAGTGAACAGTTAGAGTAAGTCTTCCTCCCAGCTTATGTTATTGTAGTTCTATTTCAGAAAGCAACACTTAAAGCTATTTAGATGGAGGAGACTGAATAGGGATGAAGAGACCAATTAACCAATTTTTCTTGGCCTTTCCTCACACATAGACACATTCTGTACAACACCCTAGTTTTGATGTATTATTTTAATTAATCCCAGTCTTTTGATTCCTGCAAAAACAAGGTTAGCAAATGTAACAATGCTCGGGAGTTTCTTTATCGTAAAAGACACATAATTTCAAGCATTTAATAAGGTAGATTTATTCTGGGTAGTTTAGCTTGCACATTCACTCAAACAGCCCTCCCCAAAGACAACATTAAAAATGTGATTAGTTAGCTGCCATCAATAACACAAAATAGGAAAATGCTCTCTGAAGGGACAGCTTTGTGGAGGGCACTGCACAGTGTGTAGTAAAAATATATGGCCTAATAAGTTTACATTTGCAGGCTCATTTGTTAAAACTCTTGAATTTCTAATTTGTGTCGGAAAGATAAATGGATGGAGCCACAGTAAAGTGTGAGATTAATACTGATGGATGGGGATTCAGTTTTTTGCTAGTCTCTGAGTTCCAAGCAACCCAGTAGGCAGTTTAGAGAAAAACCAAATGTAAATAAAAGGAAGGACATTATTTACTCTGGTTGAGACCAATTACCAGTTATATTGTTCTGTTCAGCACCATAGTTAAGGACATTTCTGTATAATCTAATTATTATACTTTAGTAATCAAAAGGTCTACAATTTATAACCTGATGTTTCTAAGACTGGCTCCCAGAAGCTCTATTATGTAAGGAACAGTTAGGGATGGTCTTTCTCTCTGTATTTTACAAAATATTTCCTCAAATTGTCCCTTAAAAAAAATTCTGGATACAACATGGGAAGAAGACATAGGTTCTTAGGAAATGCATAAAAATAATGAGCTTTTTTAGAGTCAAGGATTTAGGAAAACAAAACAAAATTTCTGTGGGAAATTGATAGCAAAAAGTAAATTTAATGCCTCTGTTTTACATCTTTACCCCACATCACCTCCACCAGTAGGACACAACACCCAAGGCCTTAAGCAGTCCCCTGGTGTGGAGTGGCCGCCGTGCCTCATGGATTTTCTGCCTCTGTGTCACTGATATCCATCATGTTTGAAACACAGCAGCAATGTCCAGTGGCAGAGAGGGAGGGAGATCAATACATACAATGCCTTGTTTGGCAAAAGTCACTCTAAAATTATGAGATGACTCTCCAACACATTTGTAACTTCTAGCTCCTTTGAAGCTAGACATATTTCTCATTGTGAAAAATGCTGTATGTTTTGTGCAAATATATCATAAGGTCTACTTGGAGAAATGGAGGAAATAGTAGGTTAAATTCTCTCTCCTTGTCTTCCTTTCAATCCTTTCTCATTTCCTTTTCTTTTTCTCCCTCCTTCCTCCCTTGCTGTATTCTTCTGTCTTTCCTTCCCTCCCTCCTTCTCTCTTTCTCTGTCTGTCATCACACATTTGAAAGCAGTCTACAGGAGGAAATATCTAACCATCCTTGAATTCCTCACTGACTCCCCTTCCTTTTTGCGGCCTACCCCATGGGGTAGTTTGCCACAGAAGAAAGAGCTCTGATGGATGGCACAGAAAAACTTAGGAGGAGGCTCTGTTTCCATGAATTCAAAAATGTGTGATAGGCAAGTCACTTACCTTCTCAGAGTTTCATTTTCTTCATCTCTGGAATGGAGATAATATTATTTATTATAAGGGATATATGAAGATGAAATGAGATGAATATATAACAGTACTTTAGAAAGTAGTTCTGTTCCCTACCCATCCTTCATTAATCTGAAAACTAGCCTAAAATTATTAAAAATTACAAGTCAGAAATTTTAAAAATCTATGTGGAGTAACTGTGTGGCCTTGTCAGTAGCTGTTAATGTCAACCATGGCACCTCTATCAATATAATGTCCTGGGTTAGAGGGTAGCATGGGTTCTACTTCTCTAAAGTATAAGAAGTCCAGGCTGTAACTATACACTGGCCTCAGGCTCATGGACTCCAGGCCTGGACTGGCTCTCTCCTGAGCCCTGGTAGCAGTTTTTGGCCTCAGGCTCTCTGGAGAGATTTCTGGATAAACTACATCTGTCAATCTGACACTGTACAGCGAGACTCTTCAAAGAACTGTCTTTAACCAGCAGTGTAACTGAGGTTAATTTTAGTGCTGATTGGTTTTGCATGCTCTGGTTAGATCAGTCCTAGGAAGGTGGCCTTGCCTGGAGATTTGTTGTTTCCCTAATCTGCTAGAAATTGGCAGGAGGTGCTCATAAGTCAGGCAATCAGGGAGTATTTATTGAACACATATTATGTTTCTTAAAAGAATTTATTTTCAAAGGATTGCAAGAAGATCTTCACCTGTATTTGAGATGTGGCCCAGAGTCAAGTATTTGTGGCACAAATGGAGTGATAAGGAATGAAGGTGTTGTCACGCTGTATAACCACATGTCAGATTGGCGAAAGGGCTAAAAATTCCAAATATATCAACTTTTTAAAATTGGGAGACATATGTCCTGAAAACCAAAACAATATGTAGAATAAATATGAGAGGCTTTTGAACATTTTATTTGGTGAATATTATATGTAGAAAGCTTGAAGCTGCAAATCACTTTAGGAAATTCTAGGAATAGATTTAGCATGCACTTAAGGCTCCTTTGCTTAGGGCTAAGAAGTATTAGAAAGGGTATAAAATACATAAAATTAGATGTATTCTCTCTTTTTATGGACTTTTGATCTAAGACCAATAGAGGAATTTGTGCTGGTTGGTGAATCCTCCTATAAAAGTCTGAAATGGAGATAAGAAACTTCTCAGAATCTTCTTAGGTGAATATGAGATGAAACATGAAGAAGCAGATTCATTTTGAAACTTCCAGGACTATATTCTCTTACTTTAAAATTCTGAATGGTTCCCTGTTACCTACAAGATAAAAACCCAAGCTTCTTAGCCCAGCATATGAGGCCCTTTGCAATTTATCCCTAAACTTTTACCTTTCCATTCCCTAGTTACCTATTTCAGCCTTAGTAACATGAAATCCTATTATAGGTTGTTGAAAACACTGTCCTCCCAGGCAATGCCTTGCTATCCAGATACTGTTCCCAGGACTGGAATGTTGTCCCTGGACTTGGCTGACTGCTGGCCTCCACCCCACCAAAATTCAAGACCTTGCTCCAGTGCTGCCTCAGATGGGGCCAGAGTGAGCATCTCCCTTCCCTCGGCTCATCCTTGTGCTGGCTTCTCTGCTAGTCCTCATTCAATATCCTGCAATCGTCTTTGTGACTGCTGTTGCCTCCTATAAACTATGAGCCCTTCAAAGAAAAAAAATGCATGCTATTGTCTCCACACACAGTGTTAAGGACAGAGGTACAAGGAGTCTGAAGGAAGGAGAGCTGTCTTTCCCAATTAATGTCCCAGTGTTTTGTGGCTGGGAGTAGGATCAGGTGGATTGAGGAGGGTGGCTGCTGGGAGAAGTCACTGACCTGTATGTCGTGGCTAAACATACACAATGTGGACAGCCGAGGAAGGTTGAGGAGGGGTGTGGTGTTGGTACAGCCAGAAAGCAAAGGCAATGTAAGTGCTTAGGATGAGTGATTGACATGGGGTCCGGGCTAACATTTCCCATGATTAGTCCAGAGGGTTTCTTTTGTGTTTTCAAGGGTCTTTAAGACTAATTAACAAGCTGTTTGTGGCATTTTGCTCTTTAATATGATAAATAGGAAGACAGCACCTCAGGTGACAACCCTCAGTCTGTTATAGGTCAAAAAGAAGTGTGTAATGTTAATATGAATAAAGAACATTATAAATGAATGTCCTTTATTTGGAGGCCACAAACTTTCAAATCCAAAATTCCATTTGGTGAAATATTCAGGAGATCCAGTTCCTATGTCAGTAATCAATAACCCAAATCCCCAGAATCAAGCAACCTGTCGGTCTCTTGTTTAATCAGAATTGTTGGAGGGATTAAACCTGTAATGGATCCTCGTACATTTGTTTTCAATCTTCTCCGTGTTGATGACATCCTTGCATATGTATATCCACATTTGCCTCTCAGTGGGAGTACATATCTGACATTTCAAAGACTACAAAATATGATCTGGAAAATAAACACTGCTGTAGTAATTTTGATGGTTGATCATCTGTTTAATGTAATGTCAGTTAACTTTGAGACTGTAAATTAGCCTGATTTGATTTGTTATCAATTTTCAGTACTATTTAGTACCCTGAACAAAAACCTGAACCAAAACAACCCCCTCATCGTTAGATCTGGGGAGGATAAAATATAAGTGTGAATTTTTATCTTTATGAGAAGAACTGTCAGATGTTTTGCAGCATCCAAATGTAGGTTGTTTTGACAAATTCTAAGAGACAAAAGGCATTTTCTGTTTTCAGATGTAAGAAAATGATATTCCAGACAATGGGCCTGTAGCATCATTCTTTATTTTATTTCATGATAGTGATGAGCTTCCACCCATGAAGAGAACCCAAATCTCTCTTTTAGGCTGTGATTCATAAAATTAAATTTCTATGGAGTTCTGTTAATACGTATTTGGTAAGTTTGTGCTTATATGAAATTATTGCCTTTGTTAAAATGTTCACGTTTGTCTTTAATTGATTGCTTTGATGTCATACAGACCCAATTTTGGAATTAAAATTGTTATTATATTTTAGGTCCTGATGATGTGGAAAACTTACCTGGGATTTAGAAACTTTCATGTCCCCCAAGTTTAATCTTTTGAACATAAAGATACAAAATTTAAAATCTCAGAAGTGACACAAATATAAAAAGAGCAGAGACTTCAGCTCAACAAACATTGGATATATGCTACAGAAATAGCCATGATTTTTCCCTTCCACTCTATGTTGTTTATTATAAGGGTGTGTGTGTATGAGTGTTTAGAATCTAAGGGAAGGGAAGGAGTGGAGTAGTTAAAAAAGAAAATTAATTTTATAAAGTTGTTTTCTATTTTTATCAAAATAACACACACGATTTAAAACGTCAAGGCTTTTCATATAAGTGTATAATGAAAAACTACAGCCTCTATCTGCCCTATTCTTTCCAAATCCTTGGTCTTGGAGATTACTACCTTCAAGTTTTTTAGTTGTTTCTGGTGGTCTTTACCTCTGTATTTCTAGATAATATGCTCAAGCTACTATTATTTTCAATTTAAAAAATTCCTGCCTTGAATCCCGATCCCCCATGTAGCGACTCTTCCCCGTCTCTTCTCCCTTTTATCGCAAAGTTCCTCAGTTGTCTATATGTGCTTTCTTCACTTTTCATCTCATGTCATTTCTTCAATCTTTTCAAATCTGTCTTTTGCATTTAGGACTCTACTGTGACTACTTTCATCAAGAACACGGAGGACTGTCCTACTGCCAAGTCCACTGGACAATTCTCAGTGTTCATTTACTCAGTCTACCAGCAGAATTTGGACTTGTTGGTTTCTTTCTTTTTCTAGAAACACTATCTGGCATTTGGCTGCACCCCGTTGGATTTTTTTCCCCTTTTGCAGGCCACTCATTCTCTACTCCTTTCCCAGGCAATCCTCCTCTTCTTGATCTACCTATTAGAATGTTTCAGAGCTCAGACCCTGGACCTTTTCACCGTTCTTTGAACATTGATTTTCTAGATGATACATCCATTCCTGATGCTGTAATATCATCTATTTGCTGATAACACCAACATTTGTGTCTTTAGCTTGGATTTTCTTTTGAATCTCAGAGCAGCATGTTCAACTACCTTCTCTGCATCTTTGCTCAGTTGTATAACAGTCCTCTGAAATTTAAGAGGCCCAAAAGAATGCTGAATTTTCCCCTTTATATCTCCTCCTTTAATTATTATTAATTATTTTAAATTTCAATAGTTTTGGGGGAACAGATGTCTTTTGGTTACATGGATAAGTTTTTTAGAGGTAATTTCTAGATTTTGGTGCACCTGCTCCCTGAGCAGTATATACTGCATCCAATGTGTAGTCTTTTATTCCCCACCCCCATCCCCTCCAGTTCCCACAGTCTATTATATTATTCTTCTGCCTTTGCATCTTCATAGCTTAGCTCCCAGTTATAAGTAAGAAAGGGGAACGATCCAAGATGGCCGATCGATAACAGCTCGGGATTGCAGCTCTCAGTCAAAGCGCAGAGAACTAGAGGACGCCACACTTTCAGACAAATTCTGGTTGCTCACGGAGCAGAAGATCCCCAGTGGAGGAACCACACAGGTCACCAGCGTGACTCTTGTGGCCAGCGCAGCGGCTTTGCTGGCGCAGGCTGCTCTCGGAGCAGAGTAAACCGGGCCGGCTCCCCTTCTGCCCGAGGTTTGGAGGACCCACACAGGTCACCAGCACGACTCCTGAGACTGGCGCAGCGGCTGTGACGGCACCTCAGTACAGCAGCTCTCGGCGCAGAGTAAACGAGACTGGTTCCCCTTCTGACTGATGTTTGGAGCCCAGGGAAGGCAGAGTCACCCATTACAGACACAAGAAGGAAGCCAGACAGGAGAATCCTGGGCAGAAAAGCACCATCAGTCTTAACGCTGCCATTCTGGCCCTGGGAACTAACAACTTGGACGTCCAATCAAGAGACCTAATCTGAACGTTGGTAACTTCAAAGATGACAGGAGGATAAATTTACAATAATGGGAAGAAACCAGCGTAAAAAGGCTGAGAATACTCAAAATCAGAATGCCTCTCCCTCTAAAGATGATCACAGTTCCACATCAACAATGGAACAAGGCTTGATGGAGAATGAGTGCATCCCAGTGACAGAATCACTCTTCAGGGAATGGATAGTAAGAAACTTCTGTGAGTTAAAAGAACATGTTGTAGCCCAACGTAAAGAAACTAGGAACTTTGAAAAAAGGTTTGACGAAATCCTATTGAGAATGGACAACTTAGAGAGAAATATAAGTGAATTAATGGAACTGAAGAATACAATGCAGGAACTCCGAGAAGTGTGCACAGGTTTAAACACACGAATTGTTGAAGCAGAAGAAAGGATAACAGAGGTCAAAGTCCAACTTAATGAAAGAAAACAAGAAGACAAGATTAGAGATAAAAGGATAAAAAGGAATGAGCAAAGTCTCCAAGAAATATGGGACTATGTGAAAAGACCAAATTTACATTTGATAGGTGTACCTGAATGCGACGGAGAGAATGAATCCAAGCTGGAAAATACCCTTCAGGATATTATTCAGGAAAATTTTCCTGAACTAGCAAAGCAGGTCAACATTCAACCCCAGGTAATACAGAGAACACCACAAAGATATTCCTCAAGAAGAGCAACCCCAAGGCACATAATCGTTAGATTCACCAGGGTTGAAACGAAGGAGAGGATACTAAGGGCAGTCAGAGAGAAAGGTCAGATAACCCACAAAGGCAAGCCTATCAGACTTACAGCAGATCACTCGGCAGAAACTCTACAAGCCAGAAGAGAGTGGGGGCCAATATTCAACATCCTCAAAGAACAGAACCTTCAGCCCAGAATTTCATATCCAGCCAAACTAAGCTTCACAACTGAAGGAAAAATAAAATCTTTTATGAACAAGCAAGAACTCAGAGATTTTATTACCACCAGGCCTGCTTTACAAGAGCTTCTGAAAGAAGCATTACACACAGAAAAGAAACAACCAGTATTAGCCTTACTAAAAATACACCAAAAAGTAAAGAGCACCAACATAAAGAAGAATTTTCATCAATGAATGGATCAAACAGCCAGTTAACATCAAATGGCAGTAACCCTAAATTTAAATTGACTAAATTCCCCAATCAAAAGACACAGCCAAAACCCAACAGCATGTTACATCCAGACCTGTTTCACATGCAAGGATACACAAAGACTCAAAACAAAGGAATGGAGAAAGATTTACCAACCAAATGGAGAGCAAAAATAAATAAATAAATAAATAAAAAGCAGGAGTTGCAATTCTCGTAGCGGATAAAATAGATTTTAAAGCAACAAAGGTATAATGGTAAAAGGATCAATACAACAACAAGAGCTAACGATTCTAACACCCAGATGCATAGAGACTTAGATTCAATGAGACAGAAAATTAATAAGGATATCAAGGACTCGAACTCAGATCCGGAACAAGTAAACTTAATAAATATTAATAGAGCTCTCCACTTCAAATACATAAAATATACATTCTTGTCAATACCACATCACACCTACTCATAGGTTTAAATGAAATATTGATTGGCCATTTTTAATACCCATTTTTTTTCAGAATAAAGCAATATTTCCATTCACCCTCCCTCTCTCTCTTCCTCTTTCTTTCTCTCCTTTACTCATTTTTTTTTCTTTCCTTCTCTCAAAAAAAGAAATCAACTTGTAAACCTCTAGATCCAGGTCGGCAATGTCGCTCTCATTGCTTGAATTCCTTCCTTCCCTTCCCTTCCCTCCCTCCCTCCCTCCCTCCCTCCCTCCCTCCCTTCTCCCCTTCTCCATTCCATCCTTCCTTCATCGCTTCCTTCCTCCCTCACTTCCTCCTTCCCTCCCTTCCTGCCTTCCTCCCTTCCTCCTTCCCTCCCTAAAAAAAAAAAAGTAAGAATGTACAGTATTTGACTTTTTATTTCTGAGTTACTTCACTTAGAATAATGGTCTCCAACTCCATTAAGGTTGCTGTGAATGCCATTATTTCATTTCTTTGTATGGCTGAGTAGTATTCCACAAACACCTACTCTTTTCTTAATGTCCCTTATTCTGTAAATGGTTTCTTCTTCATTCAGTATTTTTTCAGTCTCCAAACCTTGAAATCATCCTTGACATGTCTCTTTCTCTCACACTCCACATCCAGTCCATTAGCAAATCCTGTTGCCTCTACCTCCAGAATAGATTCCACGTATAACCCTTTCTATGGCTTTCATCAATAATACTCTATTTCATGCCGTCTTATTTCCTGTCTTATTTAAGACACTAGCATCCTAGCTTGTCCTCCATAGTTGCCTTACTACAGTTTATTCTCTATATAGCAGCAAAATAATATTTTAAGAGTGTAAATCAGATTATGCTGCCCTCTGCTTAATAGCATCACATTGTTCTGCTATCTTTACTTCACAGCACTCACCACTTCTGGACATTATATAACTACTAATTTGTAAATGTACCTTCTTTACTGCCAGAATGTAAGCTCCATGAGAGCAAGGACTTCGTTGGTCTTGTTCACCTCCGTATCCCCAGTGCCTAGGAGAGAACCTGGTACTTAGGAGACATTAGTAACTATTAAATGAATGAGTGAATTATCAATTTCAGAAGAAGCACCTTCCTGGGATCATGCAATTGTTTCTTCAAATCCCACTGCTTACTTTGTCCATCTTTGTCATTGTAAATAGCCACTCTCCCAAAGATCTGCTAGATATATAAATTTAATGTCATGCAATGTGTTCAATTGCTCTATTCAGTTTATTTGAATATGGCTGAGAGTGCTGGGTAGTAAAATAAAGTACATAATAAATAGATAATCAAATGACTTAAAATATGGCTAATGTGGACTTTTCTGTGAAACAGTCTTTGTGTAGAAACAAAGCTCTATCACAACAATTTTAGAGAGGAAATAAGTTTGAGTTAATTATTTCATTTTATAGAAAATTTTCAGGCCAGTGGCTCATGCCTGTAATCCCAGCATTTTGGGAGGCCGAGATGGGCAGATCACCTGAGGTCAGGAGTTTGAGAACAGCCTGGCCAACACTGTGAAAACCCATCTCTACTAAAAATAAAAAATTAACTAGGCATGGTGGCTCACACCTGTAATTCCAGGTACTCAGGAGGCTAAGGCAGGAGAATCACTTGAACCCAGGAACAGAGGCTGCAGCGAGCCAAGATTGTGCCTCTACACTCCAGCCTGGGTAACAGAGCAAGACTGTCTCAAAAAATAAAAAAACTTTTCTTTGAATATGAACTGTGGTAAATATCTAGTTGCCTGTTTTGTGCCTTGTACTGTGTGAGCTTATGTGTGAGTGTATATATGTGTGGGTGGGTGTATGCATAAGTATGTTTTAGAAGCTGGGATAACTACACAGTTAAAGACACAGTATCTTCCATCAGGACCCACATATCCTGTGTTTAATTGTTAAATTTTCTATTAAAAAAAGTTTCATTGCCTAATATCCTTCATGTAAAACAGAGAACGTGGCCATTGTTAGAACATAATCAAAGGCAAACACAAGATTATTTACCACTCTGCTGAGATGGGTACAAAGTTTGCTTGCCACTTTCATACTTTTTCCTTTTTCTTGAAAGTGTTTGTACCATGGATTGTTATGCACATTTACAACAAAATGGCAAGTCCTTCATAGACAGGATTCTATTGGTTTAATCTAAGAGCATATGGCAATTTACAATTAAACTGCTCTATGTTTGGAATAATAAAAACCTCAGGACAAATAAGAAATGTTAAATATGCTGATATTTTTATATCAATTAAATTTATTGCCCCACTTAAAAATTAAAATTATTAAAAAATATGATTGATGCTGCACAAAGCAGTTGCCAGAGAGACTATGCAACACCACTGGAATTGTGTGTTCACGTTCCAGGTGAGTGCTGTTTTATTTGGTAAATAATTTGATTTCTGCAATGTACTTTTGTCTTGTAACCCCATATGAAGCCTACCTAGAAAGTGTAAGAATGTTCTGGATGTATTGACTTTTGTGTAAACAAGTTTCTTCGTAGCCTTCCTTATAGGAATGGAATGAAATATTGGCTGACTTCTTCATTCTATTTTGCTTCCCTCTGTGGAGTTTACTCTGGTTTGGTGCTTCTGAAGTCCCGAAAGATGGCTGGTTTTCATATCACTTTCCCAAGTTATACAGCAAGAGTACAAGGTCCTTAGTGAATGCAAACTGAAGAGACTTACACTGGTCTCTTCAAATGGAATAAAATAGGCTTGGCAAAGAGGGCGATGCAGAAAGGAGACATGTCTGAACAAAGAATGTGCTAGACAGATAGTAGATTTTGTATGATGTACTCAAGGCTCGTGTTTTTATTCCTTCTAAATTTTGAAAGAGGTGAAAGATATGTGTGAACACCTAGGAGTATATATAAAAACAAATGTGTGCATAAAATTTTGTATCTAAACCATCTGAAATAACTCAAGCCTGTCAGCTGGATTCCCTTGAAAAAAGAATTGGTGGAGAGAAATTCTTTAAAGTAGTTATAGTCTCTTTTGGGATCAGAGAATGAATTTTGACTTGTGTTTAGAGACTACATTAATATGAGCAGTACAAAGATCTAGATAACATATCCCAGCCATAAAAAAAGATAAAACCAGAAAAATAGAAATTTTTGCATCAACTCAAAAGTTGGGCAGGGGTCATCAGGGAGTGGCTGAGCTGTGCTTTTCAAGCACAAAGGTGTCTACTGCTCTTTCTTGATGAAATGTTGGAATGGAGGTAAATTGCGTGCAGTTCATGCCTTTGGAGCAGCAGATAGGTGTCTAGTCCTGCTGGCACTAATTATAAATAATATACTCTCAGAGCGGCATGGTACTAAGTCTTGGCAATTACTCATACTGTGCTGTCTCTCACAGCCCAACTATGAAGATTTCAGACTCTGCACTTCATTGCGGGGAGAATCTTCAGGAGGACTTCAAGTAATTCCTTCCTGCAGCCTTACTCTTCTTCACAGTCCTTTTGTCAAAATGAGGCAAAAGAAGTAGCAAGTGGGACAGGCCAACCCAAACCCAAAGTCCTTCCTGGTTATAATTCAAGTGTTTTCTAAAACCTTCTTCAGTGAAGTATTCAAGGCTAATGTGAACATCTCTGGCCGCCATTGGGCCTAGTCTCACACAGCATAGTGTATGTAATCAGAGTGAAAACAGCTGTTCTTCATCTCCATAATAATTTTGAAGTTGGTATTGCACTGTTGCTATTATTATTATTATTATTCTCATTTGAAAGAGGAGAAAACTAAGGCTAAGAGATGTTAAGTAATTTGTCCATGTCATGTACCACAGGGTGGAGCCAGCAATTAACTGGTTCCCAAACAGAAGCATTAATGACAACATTAGGCTCAATAAATCTTTGTGAAGTGAATTGATAAATAGGTAAATAATTTCAAGGCAAATCCACTGTTGTTAGCATGTAAGAAATATTTTGCTTCTGCCTAGTATTAGAATCATCTTTAGAAAGCATAGAAATCATTTATACTGCCTGCTGCCCCGATATATTGCTGATAATAAATAACACTCCTTCATGATAAAACCGCACTTTAAAATTAGAGAAGCACTTAAAAAATACAGAAGGTTTATCTATAGCATGTATTTAATTCTTACAAGAATCCTGTGAGGTAAATAAACCTTATTGTCCCTATTTTATAAAGCTATGGAGGCTCATGACTTGCAAACATCTGTCCACTGCCAGTATTTTGAGCTGTACGAAGTCAGAATCTTCTCACTTAAACTCTTCCTCCTCTCTTCATTTTTTTCTCCTTTTCTCTGCTTCTATAGGCAACTGGTTACTTATTTCCACATTAGGGACATTTGGGATACAGCTGAAAGGCTGTATGAAATGAATTTCATGGCTTTTCTTCCAAAAAACAAAAAAAAGCATTTATCCATTGGTCCTTCCCCCTTTTTCTCTATCATCCCTGCATGTGTGGCATCCCCATCCATGGCTTAACACATAAGCGGCAGGGCAGGAAGTGAGGAAGCTTCTCACTTCCTGCCTTGGGCTGAGGCAAGGCACTCATCAGGTTGCATGATGTCAAGCTGGATGGAGCCCACATAGAAATGGTCACTGCAGCAGCAGTCAAAATAAAAGATAGGTAGAGCAAGAGATTCTGAAGAAATATGGAAAATAGGTTCAATATATACAAAAGAATAAATAAGCAAACAAAAGTAAACAAATAACATAAATGCCAAAAAGTCAAGAAGCACTAAGAATGGGGAAAATACAAATAAAAAAGATTGCAAAAGCAAGTCCAACCATTTAAATAATAGAATAAATAAAGAAAAATTGATTAAACGTACTAAAGACACGAGTGATCAGATTAGTTTAAAAACATTCTAGCTGACATCTAAAGTATAAAGGCATAGAATCATTTAAAGGATGGAAAAACATATACCAAACAAATGTTAACCAACACAAAGGTTGTATAGATGTAGGCAGAGGAGGTAGACTTCAAGACAAAAAGCATTATTATGATACTTTTCCCTCCTTTACTTGCATTTGTGCCATGGGTTGTTACATACATTTACAACAAAATGGCAAGTCTTTCATAGACAGGATTCTGTTGGTGTAACCTAAGAGCATGTGACAATTTATATATAAACTGCTTTATGTTTGAAATAATAAAAATGTCAGGATAAGCAGGAATGTAGAAAGTCACTAAATAATAATAAGATACCAAAATCACCAGGAAGGTACAGCAACTCTCAGCTTGTACATCTCTAACGAAAATACCTCAAGTACATAAAGCAAAACCCAATAGAACTACAAGAAGATAAGACCACCATAAATAGGGAAAAACTCATTTCATCTGTCTCAATTATTATCATATCCAAGAGAAAAGATTAATAAAGATATAAATATTTGAACAACACGATAAACAAATTTGATCAAATAGAACTCTGTACCAAGTTCTTAAGGAATAGCATTCTTAAGAATACCTGGGATGTTTACAAAAAATGACCATAAATTAGATTGAAAAGCAGGTTTCAACAAATCTCAAAGAATTGGTATTATATATACTGATCTATCGCTCACATGTCCCAGATCTTCAAAAGTTCTAGAGCCTTCTGGTAAACCCGTGAGCAATAACTGCTGTGTTACCTCCATATGGAGAGACTCTGGGAGTGCCTGAATGAATTTACAATCTTAGGTTAGTGGTGTGTCGGGAAGGAACAAACAGACTTTGTTGAAAGCTGAATTATGAGCTGACAAACTACTTCCAATAATGCCTAGATATAAATATGTATACTTCTGTTGCAGAAAATGCAAAGGAATTGGAGTTGACGCAACTAGGCAAGGGCTGAAAAGAATTCAGTTAATCAGCAGCTGTAGGAGCTCAGCTTCTAGTAAGAGTAGTTATTGGAAATCTGGCTGAACCGAGGTGAAGGGATGTTTAGTTTATTAGAACAGAATGAAAAATTTTTAGATGTTGCACTATGTCAGAAGAGGTCAGATTATATGAGTTAATGTGAAACTAACCAACTCTGCAATGGCTGTTTCATGCTGTGCCTACAATTTAAGGCCATTTCTTCCAGGTAATAGATGCAATATGTACAGCCACATACAATTTTAATTTTCTGGATAATATCCTCATTTTGGTTCTTTTCACTGCTTTTTCTTGTTGCCCAATCTATATAGTTGATGCAGCCCTTTAGTTTATACTTCTCTGTTTTTCAGTATTTAACTTAGGTGATATGATATTAGATTGACACATGTATACATCACAAATCTCCTTTGATTATTCTTCCTTTAAGGAGGGCTGATAATTCTGGAGCTAGGAAATATTAAGTGCTGGTTGGACACTAAACTTTACTACTGACATTACCTATTAAGTATCTCTAAAGGAAATAATAAAATGGCAGCTTTTTAGAGCCCATTTGTGACTCATAAAATATGGGTTAAAACATTCCATTTTATTATACCTTTAGTTCTGTAATTATTACTATAAATGATAGAACAGTTCAGGACACTCAAGAAATCAGCTCTCTCAACTCCTACAAAGAGCTATAGGCACTCTGGAAAAAATACAGATCCTACATTGGTAGACTATCTCTAAAAGACTAAAAAATAGCCGGATGAAATAAAAAATGGAGCAAAAAGTAGAAAAGAACTAAAGATAAACACTGAATAAAGTAAACAATAAAAATTATGCTGATATCATAGATCTGCAGAACCCCTGAGCCCAAACAAACCTGCTTTTACCCTGCTTTGACTCTTAGGGAAGACCCCAGGAGATTTGCTCAGTGACTCCACACCTTTATTTGCTCATTCAGAAAATGGGGCATAATCATTGTATATAATGAATTTTGTGCGACATGGACTAAGTGAGCTGATGTATGTAAATACATTAGCACTAGTTCTGACAAAGAGAAAGTGGTCTATAATTGTTAGTTACTATTAATTATTGTTATTTCTTATCATGCTTAATAATCATCATTTTCTTACACATGATCCATTAGATTTTCTTGTGGGATAGTGTATTAGTCTTGCACTCCTGTAAAGAAATACCTGAGACATTTATAAAGAAACGAGGTTTAATTGGCTCACAGTTCTGCAGGCTATATAAGGAAGCATGGCAGCATCCACTTCTGGGGAGGCCTTAAGGAGCTTTTACTCAAGGCAGAAGGCAAAGTGGAAGCAGGTGTGTTACAAGGCAGGAACAGGACTAAGAAAGCAGGGAGTTTGGAGGGAGGTGCCATACCACATGCTTTTTAAACAACTAGATCTCACAAGAACTCACTCTCGTGATGACAGCACCAAGGTGGGATGGTGTTAAACCATGAGAAACTGCCCCTATGATCCAATTACCTCTCACAAGTCACCACCTCCAGCACTAGGGATTACATTTTAACATGAGATTTGGGTGAGGACACAGATCCAAACCATATCATATAGCTGACGGGATGTTCATGAAGTTATGTGACTGGTAACCTTTCTATTTTTTTCCCACTCTGTTATGAGTTTGAACTACTGGTCACAATTGACTTGTCATGGTAAAAGCCTGCTCTCACTCACTCTAACTGGGAGTGAATGGAAAGAGAGTACATCTAACTTGTTAGTTTTCACAAATACTTTGTGAAGGCTCACTATCTTTAAAGCAGTGCTCTTCTGGTTGTAAGAATAAGCCATGGTCCCTGATTTCAAGAATTTATGGTGTAATATAGTGCACAGACACAGATACAGTCATACAATAGGGAGAACTAAAAAAAGGTTGCATGGGGTGGGGAAGGGTGCCTGGATTAAGATTCAGATTTAAATTAAACCAATATTTAACCAATGAGCTACTGGATTTCAGGCACTTTTCTCAGCATTCACTGCTGTTTCATACTGAACCAATCACCCACGGCTCTAAATTGGAACATTAGTTATTGTGATATGCAGTAATCACTTTAAAATCCCATCGCACTAGTGTTATTTAAGATAGTTCTGTCTGTGTTTGAAGTCAGGAGAAAAGACAAAAGGCTCAAAAAGAGTTTTCATTGCTGATTAGTAGGGTTTTCTTTCTTGGTTCCTCCCAGGTCTTGTATGATGATCTATTCAATCATTCATGTCATTAACTAATTCAACAAACATTTATTAGGCTCCTGTGATGTTCCCAAAACTGTGTTAGACATTGGGGATTCAAAGATGAGTAAGTTACATTCCCCAGCCTCAAGAGGCTCACAGTTTAGTGAACAAAAACAACAGTATAGCAACAGGTATATTACTATGTTACATAATAAATTCTATTATTGAGCAATGAAGCAGTGATGTATGTGTGGTTTTCCTAGAATTAGTTCTGGTTTATCTCTGGGAAAAAGGAAAAGTTTGTGAAGCCTATCTTTGGGTCCATCAGTTCCCTGGACACTTCCGTAATCTTTGATTTTCTACTCTACTCACTCCAGGCCCTTACCTTGAATATCGTGCCAGGGCACAGGTTCTCTTTTTATTTTCATCCAATCCCTCCCTAAAGAAGTACTGATTATTCCTGGCTTGGTATTTCCCCCCTTTCAGGATTAGAGTTTCAAGAGGGACATCTTGAAGAAGCAACCATTTAAGTACAAAATGAGGAATGAAGGTGAGAAAGACCTTTAGTTAGGGTGCCTGCTGAGGGGGTCCACTAATCTTATCAGATAGGGTCCTGTGCCATATGATGAAAAAGAATGGATTTCTTTTTTTTAAGACAGAGTCTCAGTCTGTTGCCCAGGCTGGAATGCAGTGGCATGACTATTGTGAGACCAGAGTGAGACTCTACGTGAGCCTGTTTGACCTGGTTTACTGCATCCTCAACCTCTGGGGCTCAAGCAATTCTCCCACTTCAGCCTTCTGTGTAGCTGGGACTAAGATTTGCACCACCATGCCTGGCTAATTAAAAAATTTTTTTTGTAGAGACAGAGTCTGTCTATGTTGCCCAGGCTAGTCTTGAGCTCCTGAACTCAAGCAATCTTCTGGCCTCAGCTTCCTAAAGTGCTGGGATTATAGGCATGAGATACTGCACCCATCTGAAAAAGAATGGATCTTGTAGATTGAGAGATCCAAATTTAAATTCTTGTTCCCACATACACTGGTGGTCTTGGGCAAGTTACTTAGCTTCCTTGATGCTGTTTCCTTATTATCAAAGGAGAGTAAGAAGTGTTACTTCAGGGAGCTATTGTACGAATCAAATTGAGGTCAGTATATCTAAATTACCTGATGCAATGTTCTGTATGTTGCAGATATTAATAAATTACAATGGGAGAGACCAACAGTAGATGAGACTAATAACTAAAATGTATATTGTTAGGGTGATTAAGGCTATGGAGGGAAAAAATGGCAGGAAAATAGGAAAGCAATTTTAGGGGTGATTTGCGATTTTAAATGGGATGGTCATGGAAGATCACCTGAGGTCAGGGGTTCTAGACCACTTACTCTAAAGGCGTTGATTGAATAAAATTTGAAAGAAGTGAGGGAGTGACACTCATAAAAATCTGTAGGAAGAGAGTTCCAGGCAGAGGGAAAGAACAGTGAAAAGCCTGATGTATCTTAAAATATACAAGGACACCAGTGTGGCAGGAGGGAAGGAGCTGTGTGTGGAGGAAAGAAGGCAGAATGCAGCAGGAGATGAAGACCAAAGTGGAGAAGCAGAGATGCAGGGTGTGGGATGGTGCCAAGTGCTTGCACCCTTACTGTGCCATTACAAGAGTTTGGCTTTTACCCTTAGAGAGACAGGAAGCTTTTGGAGATTCTTGTGGAAAAGAGCAGTGTGATCAGACTTACATTTTTAAAGACTCTCTCAAAAGGGATAAATAATGTGACAAAAAAAGCATCATCAAATGTTAAGGATAGAATCTAGGTTGTGGATATATGTTTTCACTGCAAAAAAATTTTCGAGTTGGGTGCAGTGGCTGACGCCTATAATCCCAGCACTTTGGGAGGCTAAGTTGGGCGAATCACAGGACAGAAGTTCAAGACCATCCTGGCCAATATGGTAAAACCTCATCTCTACTAAAAATACAAAAATTAGCTGGGCGTGGTGGTGGGCACCTGTAATCCCAGCTACCTGAGAGGCTGAGGCAGGAGAATTGCTTGAACCCAGGAGGCAGAGGTTGCAGTAAACCGAGATCATATTACCACCTACACTCCAGTGTGGGCAACAGAGTGAGACTCTGTCTCAAACAAAACAAAACAAAGCAAATCAGTTATATTGTGTGTGTGTCTGAAAATATTCATAATAAAATATTTGGGATAAAATATTCATTCTGGTTGATGATGTGGGTAGAGGCTGAAGGGGTCAAAGGTAGAGTAGGGAGACCAGGTGGAGGCTAATAAGATAATCCAGGGGAAAGTTGTTGGCTTGGAGACATTGGTGTACTGGAGATGGAGACAGAGTTTTGAGTCTGCTCTTGTGCAGAGTATTAGAAAGAGAGGAGTCAAGCTTGACATCAAGTTCTTTGGCCTGAGCAACTTAACAGATGTAGTTACCTGTCCTAGACAACGGCCAGGCTGCTGTATTCCATGCTTCAATTTAAAAGGGCCCTTGCCCTACTGTAAAGCGGGTGAATTTGTCTGTGTGTCCTCCTTTCCCAAGGAATTTCCTTGTTCTCCCCAGCTTCAGGCAGTCACCCTGTGTGGCCTTTCCCAGCCCGACCCCTTTATGATGCTCATCGTATGCTTCCATCCAAGCCTTGGTATTGCTATGGAGTAGAAATAGAGGTAAACTTGGGGTTGGAGTCAGAAGACCATGCTTCAGATATGTTGCACCACTTCTCTGAACCCCAGTTTTTTCGTCTATAAAACAATGCTAAAAATGCACATCAAGAGTGTGGTGGGAAGTAAGAAAACAAGGGATGGAACATTGAACTTGGAGAAAATCTTGTGCATTTACTTTTTCCTGCTCTGTTTTCTTCACATTTCCTTCCTCACTGAAATTTGCCCATTTTGGACCTCATTACCCTGAAGGTCCTGGATTTGTTGGGAAGTTCTGTGGAATTCCTGGAGTTCTGTGGTGACCTTCTCAAGTATAGAGCACTGGCCTAGGAACTAGGACATGGGAGTTCCAACCCTGCTCCTTCTCATCATGAGCTGAATGAATGACTTTCACAGGGTTGCTTCAACCTTCTGCAACTCAGTTTTGTAGCCTTGGTATTCTCTGAGGTTTCTCCTTTCCAGATAGTGCCTATTAGGTGCTTCCTTGCAGAAATGTAATTTAATTCTCACAGTGACCCTATTTTCTGATTCTGGAGACAACTTTCCCACTGCTTTGGCCCTAAACCAGGGCTCCCCAAACCCCCAGGCTGCAGACTGGTACTGGCTGGTGGCCTGTTAGAAACTGGGCTGCACAGCAGGAGATGTGAACTGCCAGCATGCATTACCACCTTCTGTCAGATCCGCGGCAGCATTAGATTCTCAGAGAAGCACGAACTGTGTTGTGAACTGTGCATGTGAGGGATCTAGGTTGCGTGCTCCTTATGATAATCTAATGCCTGATGATCTGAGATGGAACAGTTTCCTACCAAAACCATCCCCTCACTAATCACCTACCGTGGAAAAGTTGTCTTCCATAAAACCAATCCCTGGTGCCAAAAACGTTGGGGACTGCTGGTCTAAACCATTTTGGATTCTAAAAGTAAGATTTTTAGTTCAATGTGTCTATGCTTGAGATGTGTTTAATCCTATATTAACAGAAATTTACCGAATGCTTAGCTTGGGTGAGGAGGGAGGTGGGCCTTGTGAGCCGCTTGGAGTCATGTTCCTCCAGCTGTTCCTTGATAGCCAGTGTTTCGAGCTTGGAACGTGTTTATAGCCAGGCTTAAGAGCTGGCCATGGACTCTGAAACAAGAGGAGCCTAAAAGTAATGCATTCCTTGATCCCTGAAGAGTTTCCCTTAAAGTTGGGGTGAGCCCTGGCTGTAAAGAATATTTCCAAAAGAGATTCAGGGTATCTCTTCCAAAGATTTGAAGACTTTTAAAGATTATTACAGTCTTTTGGGACTGTTTAAAATTTCCTTGTTGGGAAAGAGGGAAGTGGATGATGAGCTCTCATGCCTCCTAAGGTGTTTTACAAGTTATAGTATCACTGTGATGTTGTTCTAAGAATGGCCACTTGTAAACTCTTCTAAGCTCAAATAAAAGAAACTTCTCCTTTTGCTTCTCATGTCCACATGTGAAATGAATAATGCCTATTTCCTGTCATTCTGTTATTAACTTCATTCTCAGTAAAGGAAAGCAGGCTCAGTAGCAACTGGAAAAGAAAAAAACCCAAGAAATACGTGAAAGCTTACCTTTGTATCCTGTTAACATGGCCAACTCTTGGTTGGGGGAAGTGGCTTCATTTTTATGCAAACCTAGCTAGCAACACTGTGAGGTTGGCTTGCATTTTTATTGTTGGTTTTGTTTTAATCTGTAAGACCAGTTGGATCATTTAAGAACCTCAAGATTTGCCAAACGTTGCGTTTTCATATCTACCAGCATAGATGGGTTTAATAATTGAATGCTCAAACCCAATTGTAGAGATAATCTGTCAACTCTTAATTTGTTTATTAAAAATATAGGCATACAAGATGGCCGACCACTAACAGCTCAGGATTGTAGCTCCCAGTGAAAGCCCAGAGAACGAGATGACGCCACACTTTTAGACGAATTTTCGTCACTCACCGATCAGCCGATTCCCAGTGGAGGAGCCCCACGGGTCGCCAGCGCGACTCTTGTGGCCGCCGCAGTGGTTTTGCCGGCTTCTCGGTGCAGCAGCTCTTCATGCAGAGCCAACGGGACTGCTTCCCCTACTGACCGGAGTTTGGAGCTCCGGGAAGTCAGAGCCGCTTGTTGCGGACTCAAGAGGGAAGCCAGACCAGAGATTCCCAGGCAGAAGAGCACCATCAGTCTTACCGCTGCTATTTAGGCCGCAACAGTGGGTTGCTCGGATCCCAGCACTGGGAATCAATAAGTCGGACGTTGACTCAGAAACCTAATTAGAAAGGCGGTTCATCTACAATGAAGGGAAAAAAACAGCCTAAGAAGGCCGAGTATACTCAAAATCAGAACCCATCAGCAATGGAACAAGCCCGGATGGAAAAGGACTCATCAGCAACCGAACAAGCCCTGATGGAAAAGGACTCATCAGTAACGGAACAAGCCCTGATGGAAAAGGACTGTGTTCCATTATCTGAAGTAGGCTTTAAAAGGTGGATGATAAGAAACTGGGAGTTAAAGGAACTTGTTCTAACCCAATGTAAAGAAACTACGAACTTGGAAAAAAGGTTAGATGAAATGTTGAAAAGAATAGACAATATAGAGAGGAATACAAATGAACTTATGGAGTTGAAAAATACAACACGAGAACTTAGTGAAACATGTACAAGCTTAAACAGCTGAATGGATCAAGCAGAAGAAAGGGTATCAGAGGTCGAAGACCACCTTAATGAAACAAAACGACAAGACAAGAATAGAGAAAAAAGGATAAAAAGGAATGAGCAAAGTCTCCAAGCAATATGGGACTATGTGAAAAGACCTAATATACGCTTGATTGGTGTACCTGAATGTGACAGAGAGAATGAATTCAAGCTGGAAAATACTCTCCAGGACATTATCCAGGATAATTTTCCTAATTTAGCAAAGCAGGACACTATTCAACTCCAGGCAGTACAGAGAACACCACAAAGATATTCCTCAAGAAGACCAACCCCAAGGCACATAATCGTTAGATTCACCAAGATCGAAACGAAGGAGAAAATATTAAGGGCAGCCAGAGAGAAAGATCAAGTTACCCATAAAGGTAAGCCTATTAGGCTTACAGCAGATCTCTCAACGGAAACCCTACAAGCTAGAAGAGAGTGGGGGCCAATATTCAATATACTTAATCAACAGAACTTTCAGCCCAGAATTTCATATCCTGCCAATTTAAGCTTTACATTTGAAGGAAAAATAAAATCTTTTAGGAACAAGCAAGTACTCAGAGATTTTATTACCACCAGGCCTGCTTTACAAGAACTTCTAAAAGAAGCATTATACACAGAAAGGAACAACCAGTATGACCCTTTCTAAAAATACACCAAAAAGTAAAGAACATTAACATAAAGAAGAATTTTTATCAACGAAAGGACAAAATAGCCAGTTAATATCAAATGGCAGCAACTCTAAATTTAAATCGACCAAATCTCCCAATCAAAAGATACAGACAAAATCTAACGGTATATCTAAAGATATACATAGACTCAAAATAAAGGGTTGGAAAAAAAAAAGTACCAACCAAATGGAGAGCAAAAATAAATAAATAAAAAGCAGGAGTTGCAATTTTCACATTTGACGAAATAGATTTCAAAGCTACAAGGATACAAGGGTAAAAGGATTAATGTAATAATAAGAGATCTAAACACCCAGATACATAAGACCCATAATGAGATTTAGATTCAACGAGACAGAAAATTGATAATGATATCCGGGACTGGAACTAAGATCCAGAACAAATAAACTTAATAGAGCTCTCCATTTTAAACACACAAAATATACATTATCCACAAAATCTAACGATATATCTAAAGATATACAAAGACTCAAAACAAGGGGATGGAAAAAAACTCACCAACCAAATGGAGAGCAAAAATAAATAAATAAAAAGCAGGAGTTGCAATTCTCACACTTAATAAAATAGATTTCAAAGCTACAAGGATGCAAGGGCAAAAGGATTAATGTAATAATAAGAGATCTTAACACCCAGATACATAAGACACATAATGAGATTTAGATTCAACGAGACAACAAATTGATAACGATATCCAGGACTTGAACTCAGAGCCAGAACAAATAAACACAATAGAGGTCTCCATTTTAAACACATAAAATATGCATTAACCACTTAAAACACTCAAAATATTGATCGGCCATTATTGAAACCCATTCTAGGAATGAAGTAATATTCCTTTTCCCCTCTTTTTCTTTTTTCCCCTTCTTTTTCTCTTTTTCCCTCTTAAAAAAAAAATAAATAAATAAAACTCCCAAGATTAATACAATAAAATTTTCAGAATAGAGTAGAACAACAAACTAATGAAAAAAACAACAACAAAGAGTACATTTTTTCTTGACTTTTAAAAAAAAATCATGTTCAAAAAAAAAAAAAAAAGAACACTAAGTCAGGAGCAAATGCCTAATGCCTAAGAGGACCCTTGTTCTTCCCTGATAGGACTCCCTTTGCCCCAGGAAAAAAAAAATATAGGCATAATACAATGACAGAATCTTTTTTTGACAGAGAACGTGGGGTCAAGCTTGAAGATGCAGTGATGTTACTCTGAAGCTCTACTCTGTGCACAAGTACACAAATATGAGATCTGTTATATTAGTACTGCATTGATAGTGTCATTGGCAATTAAAGTGGCAGAAGTACCAAAGCAAAATTAAATTCCTCAAAGTAAAGGATAATTGAAAAGTTAAGAATTAATATATTATCTAACCATTTTTTTTGCCACTACTGTGTGATACTGTTTTATAGTTTTTATTAAGGCATAATGACCATATTGTGAATTGTACATATTTAAAGTGTAGACTTCAGTGAGTTTTGATGTATGCATACACCCATGAGACCATTATCACAGTAAAGGTATGTGAATGTATCTACATTTCTAAAAATTTCCTTGTGACTCTTTGTAATCTATCATTCACTCTCCTCCTTAACTTCCTCCTCCTTCCCAAGACAACAACTGATCTGCATGGTGTCACTAGTTTAGTTCGCATTTTGTCATATTTTATATAAATGGAATAATATCATATGTGCCTGTTTTTGTCTGTCTTCTTTCATTCAGCTTATCATTTTTGTCTGTTTTTTGGTTTTTAGATGGTTTAGACAGTAAGAAAGCACATCATTTTGAGTTAATTTATGTTGTTGCACATAGCAACATTCTTATTCTTTTTAAATTTGAGTCTTTTTTATAGCGGAATAGCAATGCTTTATATAGCACAATTTATTTATCCATTCCTCTGTAGAGGGACATTTGGGTAGTTTCCAGGTGAGGGACATTTGGGCTGTTTCCAGCTTTGGCTATTACACATAAAGCTGCTAGGAACATTCTTTTATAAGTCTTTGCTTTCATTTATCTTAAGTGAATGCCTAAGAATGGAATTGCTGAGTTGCATGGTATGTATACGTTTAGCTTTAAAATTGTTAAAGTGTTTTCCAAATTTATTGTACAATTCTATATTTTCTCCATCAGTATATAAAAATCTTAGCAGCTCTACATTCTCCCTAACACTTAGGGTGGAGAATCGTTTTAATTTTAGCCATTCTAAAGAAAATCATGTTTGGAAATGTAGCGAGATCTCATTGTGGTTTTAGTTTACTTTTCCCTAATGACTAATAGTATTGGGCAACTTTCGATGTCATCCATCAAAAGTTGCCCAATACTACTGACATCATGAATACATGATGTCATCCATGTATCTTCCTGGATTGAATATCTGTTCAAGTCTTTTTCTCATTTTAAAAAGCGGATTGTCTTATAATTGAATTGTAAGAGTTCTTCGTATGTTCTAGGTACAAGTTTTTTTTTTTTTTCTTATATATGCTTTGTAAATATTTATTCCCAGTCTGAGGCTTGCCCTTTATTTTCTTTCTTTCTTTTTTTTTTTTTTTTTGAGACGGAGTTTCATTCTTGTTATCCAGGCTGGAGTGCAATGGCGCGATCTCAGCTCACTGCATCCTCTGCCTCCTCCTCAGCCTCCTGAGTAGCTGGGATTATAGGCACGCGCCACCATGCCGAGCTAATTTTTTTGTATTTTTAGTAGAGACAGGGTTTCACCATGTTGACCAGGATGGTCTCGATCTCTTGACCTCGTGATCCACCCGTCTCGGCCTCCCAAAGTGCTGGGATTGCAGGCTTGAGCCACCGCGCCCGGCTATTTTCATCACAATGTCTTTAGAAGAACAACATCTTAATTTTGATTAAGTCGAATTTATTATCTTACAGTTTGTGCTTTTTTGTGTCATATTTATTTTGTGTGTTTTCTTTTAGAATTTTTGTGATTTACGTTTAGGTCTATAATCCATTTTGAATTAAATTTTGTACTACAAACTATTGCTTAGCACAATTTTAAGGAGACCTAAATAAATGGAAAGCTGTACTGTGTTCATGGATTGGAAGACTCAATACTGTTAAAATGGCATTGCTCCCCAAATTGATTTATAAATTAAACACAATCACAATTAAAATCCCCACAGCCTTTTTTGCAGAAATTGACAAGCTTATTTTAAAATTTATATGGTAATAGAAAGTGCCCAAAATAGACAAAACAACTATGAAAAGAACAAATTTTGTAAATCTTACAATATCTGATAGAAGGCTTACTATAAAGTGAGAGTTATCAAGAAAATGTGAAATTGGTGTAAAGATGAATAGATTAATGGAACAGAATATAAAATCCAGAAATAAACACACATTTTGTTAATTGCTCTTTGACATATGTGCCAAGGCAATTAATGGGGAAAGCATAATTTTTTCAATAAATGATGCTAGAACAATAAGGTCTTTGTAGACAATAAAATGAACCTTGATATTATGAACATTTTAAGGAAACATTATCAAGGACCTAATAAAATAACATGACTTGAGTAGGATTTTCAAAGAACAAGTAAGTGATTAGAAATAAATGCTCCACTGAAAAAGTTAAAAAATTTGTATTATCACCAACCAACTGTGAAAATTCATATAAATGCTCATGTAAGTGGTCATCAATATTGACAAGTGTGGTTCATCAGTGACTGGTTTGCCTTCTATGCAAAAAATGCAATTCCACCTCAATATATACAAAATGGAAACAGCCAAATAGAGTCACATATTCTATCATTCTGTCTACATAGTCAAACCAATTTAAAAATACATTTTTAGAAAAAATGATTGAATAAAGAGCAATATTAGGTTGTTTTGAAGCAGGTTGATAAATCAGTGAAACAAATAAAACCTCTGTTTTATTATAATTATCTATTTTTCAATCAGATGGAATTTATAGTAGCAAACACAAAATTGGGACACGAATGTGAAAGATTTACTAGTTTATTAGAAGAAATTTATTTGTGCTCTGTCCCCTTAATACTACTTGTATTTAAATCTCTAATCTTTAGCTGTTATCATTGTTTCATAACAAAATAATACAAAACTTTTCATTCTTTTTTCCACTTAAACTAGCTGCAGATATGTTAGAGGCCTTGCTGCTTTCCACGCCAGTAGATGGCATTCTTATTCTTGTCTTTATTTTAATAGTCTTAGGTTCACGATAAATGCTATGCTGTGTACTGTATACCGGGCCCACATTTGGTTCTGGTTCCCACAGTCCAAGTGTAGGTTGACCAGTTCAAACTCAAGAGAAGGATAAAAGTGCAATGCTTGGCAAACTGAGATGTGTCCAAAAAATTGCTTATTTCTTTTTTGCTTTTCTGGGTAGTTCCAGTCAAGTGAAGGTGGAAGATTTTGGCAGAGGGGAGGACTGAAATCTGATCATGCAGTGTCTCTGTCATTTCTTATGGGTTAACTTTCCCATTTCTAGGGTGATGTCAGGGGCTTTCAGGCTGTCTCTACTCCTTATTCCTCTATGTGAGATGACTGCTATGAAGGTGGGTGGATCACTTGAGCCTAGGAGTTCGAGATCAGCCTGGGCAATATAGCTAAACCCTGTCTCTCTCTAAAAAAAAAATACAAACATTAGTCAGGTGTGCTTTTGCACCCTATACTCCCAACTACTCAAAAGGCTGAGGCAGGAAGATCACCTGAGCCCAGGAAGTAGGGGTTTGCAATGAGCTGAGATCACACTACTGCACTCCAGCTTGACTGACAGAGCTAGACCCTATCTACAAACAAACAAACAAGCAAACAGACAAACAGAAGACCAACATTTTATTATTTGCCTTATTATTTGGAAATCAGTGTATGTATATTTTGGATTAGTTTTGATATAAATCAACACATCAGGACTTGCTTGGGCCTAGGTGAAGATACCCATTGAATTTCTCAACCTGTAGACCTATAAAGTAGGGGATTGGTGACCTGGTAATAACAGTGTGGGGTCTAGGTCTGTGTGCTGGCCGTTTTGGAGATGTTCCCTGTTCATCTGGCCACTGTGGACCTGATGGTTTTCGTGCTGTGATCTATTCCCTTAACAATGTCAGGAGTTCCTCCCCTGGCTCTGTGGGTGCTGCAGTATGCAGATCTCAGCTACAGATTCCGTCCTGTTCTGGTGTGACCATCCACCCCAGAGCCTCTGCTTCAGGGTCATCCTCTCAACAGGACCATCTGTGGCTAACCATCTGGCTTGCTCCTCTCAGCTGCCACATGACTCTTTCACTGGGAATACCTGTGAGTGTCTGGTTTCCTTCCACATCCTCCATGTTAAACCTTGCAAATCTCAGGGCCACCAAATTTGGCACCAAAATTTGCCTATATATACCCCTCTGCCATTCCTACTTTACTGTGATTACCATGTTTTGAGTGGGGGCAAAATGCAAAGTGGCATCTCTTCCCCAGGGTTCCAAATGGAAAAGAGGCTCAAAGGCCCTTGCCTTACCCTTCCATCTCTCTGGGATGGCTATATACATATCAAGTCTTCAGGAACCAAACGTATCTCTCTACCCACTCTCTCCCTTCAAATTTTTGTCTTCTTCTCCTACCCCTAGAAAGGGCAATTCTTCCCATCATGTCTGTCCAGAACTTTCTTTAAGTTCTTTTTCTGCCATACAGATGATTTTTGCCCTAGATCAGTGTTCTCAACATTGTCATATTCAAGGCTCCACTTTCATAGACCAAATACTTTGAATACCTCTTTGACAGCAAGTGTTAAAACTATGCTCTAACTTTATTATAAGGGATAAGTAAAAGGGAAGGAATTTGTTCTAAAAAGATGTTTGCCCCATATGTAGGATCACTATGAATTCTACAGCCATAAATACAGATTGATGTAAATGTCTCATTGTTGACTCAAATATCGTAAGTAGACTGACTTTCTAAAACTGCGAAAACTTTTGATAAAAATCTGAACATAAGGCATGATATTCCCTTGATTTGTTTTGCAGTTATCATCCTGGGAAGTCAATAATACAATCTGTTTTTTTGTTTATAGACAGAAATAATACTATAGTTTATATGTAAAGCAAAACTAGGTAATTATAAACATACCTTCATTAATGTTATGGTGTTTTGTGGGAACTGGGATAATTTTTCCTTGTGAAGGACTATCTTGTAGATTGCAAGACACATAGCACCTCTGCCCCCTGCCAACTAAATGCCACTAGTATTCCCAGTCATCCAATTTCCAAAACCTCCCCTAAGGGGCAGTAGCATTCCCACTGAGAACCATTTTTCTAGGCAGTACCTTCCCATAAAATCAATTTATAATCTCTCCCAGGTCCACCCATCACATATTTGGCAACACTGCAAAATGAGTGTTTTGTTCATACAACACTTTCAGATCATCCCAACGTCTATGCTGTGGGACTCCTTGGTACAAGTTCCTCTGTTATGGATATATCTGGGGACTTCTAAATTTCTCAGAATTTTGTTTGAAAACCATAGTACCACACTGCCTTCTATTCTTGTCTTTGCCCACATTTCTATTGAACTATTTTGTCATTGATTGAATGAGCTGAATACTACTAGATTAGGAAACGTAAGGAAAATAGAGAACCAGAGAGGTCAAGCGACTCAGAGTCCCAAAGATGGAAACTGAGTAGACCAGGACCAGAGCCCTAATCTTCTATGTAGAGATTTTCTACTATGTCATATTATCATGGCCTTATAAATTAATTCTTAGCCAGGTGCAGTGGTGCACACCTGCAATCCAGCACTTTGGGAGGTGGAGGTGGGAGGATCCCTTGAGCCCAGGAGTTTGAGATTAGCCTGGGCAATATAGCTAAACCTTGTTTCTGCCAAAAAAATACAAACATTGGTCGGGCGTGGTTGTGCGCCCTGTACTCCCAACTACTCAGGAGGCTGAGGCAGGAAGATCACCTGAGCCCAGGAGGTGGGGGTTTTAGTGAGCTGAGATCACACCACTGCACTCCAGCCTGACTGACAGAGCTACACCCTATCTCAAAACAAACAAACAAACACAAACAAGCAAAAATTTATTAATTGCCTTATTATTTGGAAATTAGTGTCCATATATATATATATATATATATATATATATATATATATATTCATTTATTTATTTGGACAATAATTTACCTACCTACCTATCCCTGTCTATCTATCTATCTATCTATCTATCTATCTATCTATCTATCTATCTATCTATCTATCTCTATCTATCTCTATCTATCTATCTATCTATCTATCTATATCTATCTATATCTATCTATCTATCTATCTATCTATCTATCTATCTATCTAATCTATCTATCTATCTATCGAGATAGGTAGGTAGATTATTGTTGATGTAAATCAACACTGCAGGACCTGCTTGTGCCTTGGTGAAGTTACCCATTGAACTTCTCTACCTATAGATCAATAAAATAGGAACCCCCCCCACTAATGCTATAGCCACCCACCTCCCAAGGCCCAGCCAAGGAAGTCTTTCAATTATACATGTAGCTCCTTTTGGACCCAGGGTACCTTCTTGACTTTCCTTAGTTTCCTATTCTGTATTTAATTATTTTTATAGTCAGGCTTTGTTTACTGTATTGTTTGATTTATTTATTTATTTTAGAAGGAGTCTTGCTCTGTCACCAGGCTGGAGTGCAGTGGCGCAATCTCAGCTCACTGCAACCTCCGCTTCCCAGGTTCAAGAGATTCTTCTGTCTCAGCCCTCTGAGTAGCTGGAAGTACATGTGCCCACCACTGCGACCAGCTAAGTTTTGTATTTTTAGTAGAAATGGGGTTTTACCACATTGGCCAGGATGGTCTTGATCTCTTGGCCTCGTGATCCACCTTCCTCGGCCTCCCAAAGTACTGTGATTACAGGTCTGAGCCACTGTACCCATCCTGATTTATTTATTTTTTAATGTGAATTAAAAGAGATTTCCAGTTTCTGACTTGGAACAATTCATTTGCTTGGAGCCAGATATTATAATAAAGTGAATCAAACATATAAAACAAAAACGGAAACAGTTTAACCTTCTTCTCTTGATGTAGCAAGCTCTGTTTGAAAGGAAGGAAATTCATGTCTTCTGTACAAAATTAGAAAATAATTTCTTTGTCAAGGGAAAATTTTATGATTGAATTCCCTCAATTCAAGTACTTCTGATCTACCTAGATGTTACCCTTTCTAAATCAAGAAAAGTATGTGAGGTGTAACGGTTGAGTTGTGAATGATAAAATCTGTATGTGTATTAGGGAGAGAATGCATATGTAGCAATTGACTTAACAAGGTGTGCAGCCCGTGCACATTTATGTCTGAGTTCCAAATCAAGCCCTTAACAGGCAAGGTTCTTTAATATAAATGAGAAATAGGCTTTATCCTGCCATAATGACCTGCAGCCTCTTAGACATGACTCTCTACAGACCGATCACTCCACAGAAAGGTTGGCCAGCTCACTGAAGCCATTATCTTTTATTATGCAGATCAGATTGTGACAATCTTGGAATTCTTTGTTTTATCTCTCTCTCTCTTTTTAAGCCTCTTGATATGGTTTTTTCTTTCTGTTTCTATATAGGCAACTCCCCAAACAAGCATTTTCATGACTTTCCAAGTCATTGAATGAAAATATTAGAGTATAACTTGGTTAGCTTGTACTGCTGCACAAAGAAAACTGTTTTAATTTTGGAGGCTACTAGATAAAGGGAGAAGGGAAAATTCCTTAATTTTTTAAACCACACAGGGAGCTATGTACTGTGCCAACATAGTAACCAGCACCAAATCCCAAGAGTTTACATTTTCATTATTTAATATGCCCTCTAGAGTTTTGGATGAGGCTCAGAAATTTTTTTAAAAACAAATTTCTTACAGATGACCTTAATTTCAATGAGTATGCTTTAAAAAACTGTAGCTTTCTTCCTTTTACATTTTCCATTAGTCAATATTAGCTACATATTAATGGTTGAGAACCTAAGTAGCATACTTCTTATAAAAAAGCATATAAGGGTGACTTTTTTCCTGGGTGTGTTTCCAGTGATCTTTTCCTCTGGGGATGGGGGTGGCATTCAATAGTAGGAGTTGAAAGAGAGAGAGAAGAATATTACTTTTGACTGTGGCAGTTCAGTCTCCATTGCGTATTACTGTTTTTTCCTCCTGTAGTGCTGTTCTTTCTAGCTTTTATCTGAGCCAAGTAGCAATGCGAGAAATCCACTGAGAGATCAGGAAAGAATGATGGTAGGCAGGATTTTCCCAGCTGATTTGGGGTAGTGCTGAATTCAGCTGACATCCTTAGCGTTCTTATTCCTGCACTTAATCCATAAGCATTTTATTGAATGCTAATTAAGTTTCAGTTACTTTGCTAGATGTTATAGCAGATATAAGAATGAATCAAATACTATTCTTACCTTTATTTATTCATCTGATACATATTTGCTATCCACTGGCAACACAATACCAAATCAGCAGCCACAGTGGTCTTTTCAGTCCAGTGTGAAAGATGACCTGGGTATGTGATGGGGAATGTGACAGAGCAGGATGAGTTGTGCTGGCTGTCATAAAAGTACAAGTGCTGGGTGCTGTGGGAGCACTAAACATGGGACACTAACGTAGTGTGTATGTGCTGGGGTTAGCAAAGGTCTCTCTGAAGCAATAAAGTTTATGTTGAGACCGGAAACATGACACCAAGTTAGCCCTTGGGATGTAGGGAATGGAGAATGTCCCAGGAAGATGGAACAACAGTTTGGATGAAGGTTGAGGTGAGTTGTGCAGTGGAGGAACTAAAAGAAAGCCCTAAGGCAGATAGGACTCAGTTTCTTTTTCTTATCCAGTTGGTGAATCTCGAGGGCTTTCTGCAGTGGCTGCTCGTGGGTGCCTTCAGTGACTGGAAAAGATGAGCTGGTTAGGGGCAATTCACCATCTGCAAATCACGTCTCCCAAGGAGTGGGGAAGCACCACCCCCACTCCACTCGGACTCAGCAGAGATTAGGGGAAGGGAAAGAGAGTTCAAAAAGTAAATTGTTTGAGATGGAGGTAATATAAAGAACAAGCAACCTATAAAATATTAATTGATGATAAGAGAAAATTTCTCTGCACATGCAAGGAATCCCTGAGCTCCTGAGAGTGACATGAATTGTATTGCCGGCTCCTTATCAGATATTATTAACAGCTTCCTAGGAACAAGAATTTAGCTACTGGTTTAAGGCAGGGTACTAAGAACATGGGATTTGGGGTAGAAAATTCTATGTGGGATTTGGAGAATGGAGAAGTGATGGGAAGAGATGGAAAAGGTGTTAAGATTTGGGCAGCCAGATGCTCTATGAGGATGAGGGGGCACAGGGGCTTCAATTACAACACTCATTCATCTTGTCACTATCCAAACCACTCAGGGTGACAGTGGATACCTCTATCTGCATCTGAAGGTGGTGGCCTCATAATTATTAGCAATGAAGTTTTCCATTGTTCCCTCTTCTATGGTTATTGGGAAAGACGTTTTCCACAACAACAAAAGAAATTTCAGCATCAGTAAGAAGATATGTGGTTGGGATGGAGAATGAAGTATAGCAGAATAAAATAGTCCTAGAAGGATATTACCTAAGTGTCTTTGGGAGAGAAAATCAATTTTTAAAAACTTACAATTGTCATGAAATATTGCACTAAATGGCACTGCATTTATGATGAGTTTCTTTTTATTTTAGTTCGGGCATTTGTTTTTCTATTCCTTTTTTAAAAAGCACTTTAAATATCAGAAGTAAGTTTAGGGAAAGTGTTGGATCTAAGAAAAATCCCTCATGGCTTTAATTTATAACGGATCAGGATTATTGCTTAATTATTGAGATAAAGAAACTACAGAGGAGACCCTATTTGGGTACCTTTATGCAGCAGACCAATGGTGAAGTATGCAGTGCAAAGTGGGGATCCTAGGAACCCAGGAAGAAAACTAGTTTGAGAATAGTAGAAACAAAGGGGGAGGTAGTTACATTTTAAAAAATACTAAAAAAATTCCAAAACTAATCTATGCAAAAGTGCTGGAATCCCCTTAAGCTGAGCTTGTCATTTTGTATTGACATTATCTGTGCATGTGGTTTTGACCAATTAATGCTAGTTTCAGATGGATGGGTTTCATATTAATACTCATTAACTGAAAATGACCATTGAATCTGAAATTTCTATGTTCCAGAATGACAGCTCCCTTCACAGGGCACATCAATGAGAATGCAGTACTTATTTATGGCATTCTGGATAAGGCAAGCTATCTTGTTCATTTGTGAGAAACTATAATGCATCTTTCACATTTAAAGTGCCCTCTGAAGCTTTCTGCTTCACAACCTCTCTCCTTCCTTCCTTGTTACCTCTAAATTTTTCATACCATCTTGAGCATCTCTCAAAGAATTGCAAATTCTAGCCAGAACATGATTAATTTAGTATTCAGCCTCCTACGATGGAGTGCACTGCTGTCCGTCCTCCTTAGACAAGGCTACCTCTCCTCTTGGCTCTTAGCAGGAAAAGTGAATTAAGGCAAAGGCCCAGGTTGTTCCGGTGTGCTGCTTGAAAATGAATTTTTACTGGCAGTGTCATGAAGTCAAAAGTGTGGTGTTGCAAAAGGGAAATTACAATATATAGTTGATGTTATTTTAGTTGGGAAGCTTGGTCATCCCATTTTCTTCGCTCAGTTTGCCAAGGAAATATCTATTTTTCTTTATTTGAAGGTGAAGGGCAAAATGCAGGCATTCTTCTTTCTGAAATTCCCTACCTTTATTTTGTTCATGTTTCCAAAACCACCTTTATTTCATCAGCTAATATTTTCTGTGAGAAGGTCGCTTGTCTTTAATGTTGAAAGAAGAGGCACATTTATTTCCATTATTAGGGTTCTTTTAATAGGACTCAATGAAGCTGAGCTATGAAGGCCAATGCCACTATAAGCACGATGACTTCCAGTGGTACGCACCAAGGAAATCTGTCCCAGGTTATCTTCTAGACTTGGGTCCACTTCGCTTAATTTTTTTTTTTTTTTTTGAGACAAGGTTTTGTTTTTGTTGTCCAGTCTGGAGTGCAATGGCACAATCTCTGCTCAGTGCAACCTCTGCCTCCTGGGTTCAAGCAATTCTCCTGCCTCAGCCTCCTGAGTAGCTGGGATTACAGGCATGCACCATCATGCTCAGCTAATTTTGTATTTTTAGTAGAGATGGTGTTTTTTCATGTTCATCAGGTTCGTCTTGAATCCTGACCTCAGGTGGTCTGCCCACCTCAGCCTCCCAAAGTGCTGGGATTGCAGGCATGAGCCACTGTGTCCGGCCATTTGGCTTAATCTTTATGAAGAAGGACAGCAGAAAATACAGACTTCCTCTTTGAAAGGTATTATACAATCTAATTTGGATATACATTCTATAATTATTTGTATAAAAATACTTCCTATACAGAACGTGATTATCAGGCATCTAAAGCATTTAGCAAGTACTCGTATGTAGTCAGAGCTCAATCCTTGTTAGTGATAATGATGATGATAATGATAATGTAATACTGGCACTCCAAAAATATCACCAAAACAACTTGTTGATAAGAAAAGGCTGAGTTTATTCTTACTGCATCATAGTTTACTGTAAGACCCCACAGAGTCCTAGTATTGGGTGACATGGTAAAATCAGGAAGTCAGCCTTAAGACGGGTCTTTCAAGCCAAGGGGTAGTAGAGATTGGGGAGTTTGTAAGGCTAGGGCTAAGGAGAATGTAGGAGGCTGTTGTTATTTGGGACTGAGTAATTATTATCATATGGTAGTTTATAATTGGTAGAGTTGAGAGTTTTGAACGATCTTGGGGAGTAAGCAGTTATTTGAAGAATGATCAGTTAGATATTCACTTAGTGGGATTTCTAGGAAGTTGATGAAACTAACAATAAAGTTACTTGCAACTTTTCTATCTTCTTGAGCAAGAATTTTCTGAATCAGTAAAGTCATAGAACAGTGAAGGAATAAAGCAATGTTAACGAGAGTGAAGATAGCTAGCAGGGAAGCAATGTTAACATAATACATGGTAAGTTGTGTGGATATAGATGGCTTTGATTCTTCTTCCTCCTCCTCTTTTTTTCCCCTCCTCCTCCCCGTCTTTCTTCTCCTTTTTCTGGCATTTTGTAGTTGAAGCTATTTACTATCACGGTATAAGTTATTTGAGAATAGTTGTGTGTGAGTGTGTGTGTATGTGTTTTATAATATGGTAAATATTCTGTGCTAATTTGAAAAGAAAGAAGCTGTGTTAGGGAAAACATTTTTTGAGGCCAATTTTCAATGTGACTCTTTATATAATGAGTGTAACCAAAGTGCTGGTGAACTTCTACATGTCCTTCACAATCTAGCTCCCTGTGGACACTCCCAGGCATGCCCGAGAGGTATTGGGCTTTGCTGCTTTCTTGCCTCCCCCTCCTCACATTGCGAGATCCTCAAAGCAGGAGGTGCATCATCTTTCTACTTGATGCCAGGAATGTACTATGTGTGGAAGATCCAATGAAGAACAAGAAGCTGTCCTTGACCTCTTTGAGTTCTCATGCTAGTAGAGAAGGTAAATAAAATAATGGTTATTTATTTACCTTTTTAATGCTTCTGTGCCTAACAGAGCTGTGTGCCTAGCAGTGACCCAATAAATCTGTGCTGAATGAAGAAATGCCTGTACATCTATGAGGTGGGTGTGAAAGTAGTTTTATTTTTCTGAGAAATTTGAACACACACACACACACACACACACACACACACTGCCCATTGCCTATTTATTGTTTTTCTTCTAAAATTGACTATTTGTATCTTTAGCCCATAGTTTGTTATTAGGTTGCTGTATTTTAAAAACTGGATATGCAGGATTTATTGAATTATATATATTTTGTTATTTATTGCATATACTGAATTAAACATTTCTTGTTGGTTTTAGGGATTGTAAATATCTTTTTGCTGTGTCTGGCTTGTGTCCGTCTTACTTTTTATTTATTTATTTATTTTTGAAGGTCTCACTTTGCTGTCCAGGCTGGAGTGTAGTGATGTGATCTTAGCTCACTGCAACCTCCACCTTTGGGCTCAAGCCATCCTCCCACCTCATTCTCCTGAGTAGCTGGGACTATGGGTATATGCCACCATGCCTAGATGATTTTTGTACTTTTTATGGAGATGAGATTTCGCCTTGTTGCCCAGGCTAGCTTCAAACTCCTGAGCTCAACAATCTGCCAGACTTGGACTCCCAAAGTGCTGGAATTATAGGCATGTGCCAGTGTGCCTTACCCAGTCTCAGTTTTTATATGTGTCTTTTAGAGTCCAGAAGGTTTAGTTTTAGTGTACACAAATGTATTCATCTTTTTCTTTATGGCCAATTTTTTTTGTGTGTCTTGTATAAGAAAAATTCTCTACCTTGATGTGATAGAGATGTTCTTTATTTTCTTCTAAAAGTTTTAAAATTTTGCTTCTTGAATTTATTTTATTAAATGTACCTGGAATTGATATTTGTGTATGATGTATGTAGCTATCTGATTTCATTTTAGTTTTCTCACGTGTATATGTTGATCCGTATCAGCTGGATACGCAAGGGGAATTATCTGCAAATCACTGGGGGTTCTTCCTTTGTGCTACTCTCTCTCTTCTCTTTTACTTTGTCTTCTAGCTCTTGGCTCCTTAATTTCCCAGAATTCCCAGCTCTATCTCCTTAATTCAGAGAGTACACTAGGCTAGGCCTTGGTTCCTCTTCCTTGTGCTGTGACTTGGAAACTCTCTTAAGGCAGTAAACTGGAACAATGACAGAGCCTACAACTGTTTTAGATTTTGGATTCTTCTGGATTTTGTAATTTTGCATAAATATAGTGAGATATCTTGAGGAATGGGGCCCAGGTCTCAATGTGAAATTCGTTTATGTCCAATATACAACTTACACACACAGCTTGAAGGTAATTTTATAGAATGTTTAAAAATCATTTTGCACATAAACAGACTTTGTGTACAAACATATCCCAAGTGTCATCAAAAAGCAAAGGTGTCACTATCTCAGCCACCCATACAGGCAATCTGTGATCATCTGGCATCATCATTATTCCTGACTAACATGAGTAACAGTTCAAGAAGTGTCTGTCTGTTTGGGGCTGGAGAGGTAGAGCAAAGAAAATTCCAGAAAAAAAATGCAGCGCAAAGAATTGGAAGTGAGAAGGTGTTTGAATAACTGTTGGTTGTCTAATGTCACTCCAGAAGAAGATTTTTACAAAGGCGTAGGGCAAGAAACAAGTAGTACAGAGAATTAGGGGCGGTCATGAAGGCCATTAGATGCCTCTATCGTGTTTGTTGTGCAAGCCTGGGAAGATGTCAAGATCCTGAGCCAAGGTGGGGTACAACTGACAGGTGCATGAGGAGATTGCTTCAGTGGCGGCTTACAGAAAAGATAAGCGAGGGCTGATTATCCTGGGGAGAGACTAAGGATTGAGGAGGAGGGTGATAAAGAGAGGGAGATAGGGGGGTAAGATACTGATGAGATCCACACTCTGGAAGTGGCAATAGGAACAGAAGAAAAGACTGGGAAGGATGGTCAGGTAGTGGGCTCAAGGAGAGGTAAGAGCCAAAGATAAAGTTGAGGTTTTCTTGCTCTGGTGAGGATGGTGATGATGGAAAAGAATTGAGATATGGAACTAAAAGATGAGCTGTGGAAAATACATTTGTTTTGTTTCTTTTTTCTTTTTTATTTTTTGAGACAGGGTCTTACTCTATTGACCAGGTTGGAGTGCAGTGGCGTGATCATGGGTCACTGCAGCCTCTATCTCCTAGTCTCAAGTGATTCTCCTGACTCAGTCTCCAAAGAAGCTGGGACTACAGGTGTGCAGCACTGTGGTTGGCTTTTTTTTCTTTTGTCAATGTGAGGTCTCACTCTGTTGCCAAGACTAATATTGAACTCTTGGGTTCAAGTGATCCTCCTGCCTAGACCTCCCAAGGTTCTGGGAATACAGGTGTTAGCCACTGTGCTTGGCTGTGCTTTTTTCTTTTAAATTCTCATAGAATTTTAGTTTTGTGGATAAAGTACAATAATCCTTTTTCTTTTGGAAAAAAATTGGCAGGCAAGAACTATGTGTTCTGTGGACTATGATTTATAGTGTGTAGTTGTTGGATACATTTCACTGTCTTTGGTCTAACCACTCAAAAGAGAGCTCTTGCTGGGACACATATTCCAATTTGGTGTTTCTGTATTTTACAAGGGAATTGAAATGCACCACTTCAGAGTGAATTAGAAGTGAGTTTGTACATTTTTCTGCTTAGTGGAACTCAAATAGTTTCCCTGGGAATATGTTCTCTATTTTTCCAACACCTTTCCCTTATTCCCCAAACAGATTAGCACATGTCTCTCATACTCCCCACTTTGTCATCAGAGTAAGACAGCGAGAGGGAGAGATCGGTGTAGGGCATGATAATTTTACACTTGAGACAGTGATATGTACGATCTGAAGTTTTTAAACTCTTGGAAGACTCTTGCGTGCGAGATATCTTTCGTGTTCCAGCACGAAACCAAACAGCACATGCAGTAATCCCTAAAGGTATCTGGGCCCATAGACGCTGCACCTGAAGGCTTGTATTGTTCAGTGTTGGGAAACATTTCAAGTCGTTTCCTCAATGCCCAGTTTCACATTTATAAGGTATGAAAATTAAAAAGAATGCCTTTGTTAATATTTAACAGGGCTGACAGTAGGAAATGTAGACAGAGTTTCTCTTACCTCTTCTTTTAACACCTTTCTCCCGTATTTAATCTCATGGGAGTCCTTTCTCTTTTTCTTCCACTCTCTGTACTACAGCCCACAGACCCCTGGAACTCTCACATCCTCTAACTTCCCTGGGCCACAGCTGGGAGAAATTCTCTGACGTAGACCTGGAAACACTCAGAAGAGCTAGTTAATCTCATTCTGAAGAAGACGCTTCAGAAGTTACCTGTATTTATATCTATATCTATAACTGTATCTCTATCTATGTATCTATCTATCTATTTAAAAGAGGCCACTTGTGTAGTAGGGTTATAAATTTACGTGCATTACACCCAGAGTGTTCAGAAAAATAAGTAACATGATCAAGAAAGCAGAGGAGAAAGCAAATAACTAAAGGTGGCATACAATTTAAATCTCGTTTGACAGAATGTAAATAGGCCTTCATAATTGCTCTCCTCCCTCTTCTTTCCCCCAAGAGGCATCTCTCTGTCCTGGGAGTGTTTTCTGATGTGGGGGAGGAGCCCTGAAGTTTCTCGGTGTATCCCTGTTCTGTCCTGTGTCCGTGGCCCTTGTCCTGTGGGTGCACACTGCCCTACTGGTGATCCAGGCTGGGTGAACTAATTTCTCTTGCTTGGCCAGGACCTGGAAATTCTTCATCAATGAGTCAGTTTCCTCCCAGGCCTGAGGCAGGTCCCACTCAGACCCACAGCTACTTGTGCCTTTGGAGCTTCCCCTCAGAATAGGGGGAGGGTCATGGGGCTTGCCAAGTCCTATCCTTACACCCTTTGTGACCTGCAAGTGACCAAGAAAGTGCTTTTTTAATAACTTCTGCCTGTATTCCATGCTGTTTGCTGTGGCTGATAGGATTCGTGTGATTTGCCTTTAAGGATTGTCAGTTCACTTGGCAGAGACCCTGTGACAAAGGGGGAAAGATGGATGACAGGGTTTGGCTGTGTCCTCACCCAAATCTCATCTTGAATTGTAGCTCCCATAATTCCCACATGTCATGGAGGTAATTAAATCATGAGGGCAGGTCTTTCCTGTACTGTTCTTGTGATAGTGAAGAAGTCTTATGAGCTCTGATGGTTTTATAGCTGGGAGTTCCCTTGCACATGCTCTCTCTTGCCTGCCACCATGCAAGATGTGACTTCGCTCCTCTTTTGCCTTCAGCCATGATTGTGAGGCCTCCCTGGCCAGGTGGAACTGTGAGTCCCTTAAACCTCTTTTCTTTAGAAGTTACCCAGGCTCCGGTATGTCTTCATTAGCAGCATGAGGGCAGACTAATGCAATGGACTTTGCTCTTCATATGAATTCAGGTCTCTGCTCTTCTTATTGTCCACCAGCATGTAAAGTGACCATAGAATTTTGTGTCCCATGTTGGAATACTTTTGAGACTAAAAGCTAGTGCTAAAATAACTATAATTATACAATATTTTCAAATATATGTTTATTGACTGATGTGTTGATTTTATAATTTTGACAAAGTAATCAAATAGTTCTATTCAAAATTATTTCAAAATAAAATGCTTTTTACTAAAAATAACAATGATCTATATCTGTGTACAGGTAAAAATGGGAACAACAGCCATCCCTAACTATGAGCTGAGCCTGCAAGACCCTTGAATTCACATTCCTGCTGCAGGAGCAGGGCACTCAAGGGTTGGGACTGCAGAGCTAATGGGCTGCCAAGGTCAATCCTTGGGGGTCCCCTGTGCCAGGGCTGAGTTGTCCTCAGAGAGTTTCTAGATCTTGGTCACATAAATAGACACCAAGTGATACACCTCAGGTGCCTTTGGAGCAGCGCCCACTTGCTGGGCAAGGACCACCACTACAGCAGCAAAGAGGCCAATAAATCCAGTCTTATTCCACGGCTGGTTCTGCATGCCATAGCAAAGTCTTGAGATCCTAGGGCTTTGGCCTTTTGCTATCTTTGTAGGAATTATTAAAGCCAGAAACTCTAGTCTGCAGATAAAGCACCTAGAGCAATAGAAGAAGGAGGTGCCTAAAGGAGGCCTCCCATAGAATTCTTTTTCCCCTGAGGGTATGATGACCACAGGAAGGCACAAAAGCACTGGCTACAGCTCTTCAGTGAGGCAGGGCCCTTTAAAGCTAGTAAAATACCAGAGTCAGCATGATAGTCATGATCTAGGAAATACTGCCTCGTAGAAAACAATGAAAAGAAACTAGTTATGCTGGGATTAAGCAGAACAAACACTATGCTGAAATTTATCAGATGAAGAAAGTGAAACAGAGAAACCCATTTACATTATTTCCAAGTGAGTTTGAATGGCTCTCTAAGTACCGTCTTTAGTTACCTGCCTTCAACTCCCACTAAAGTTTTCAAATAATTAATATGTTAGAAATAGCATTCTAGTAGTATTTTTCTAAGGGAACGGGAAAAGGATAACTTTTGGCTTTCATTGAAGGGAATGCAGAAGCTCTGACAGGAAATTTAAATCAGAAACCCAGCCCAGTTCCATATGATGCGAGTCCTTTTGGAAATGGCTCTGTCATCAGTTAGTGGTGACCTTGCAAGCTCTTTTAACAGCCGACTGTCTGTTTTCTCATGGGGAAATGGAAACTGGGCAGCTTCTAGGTTCCAATGGTCCTTCCAGCCTTTCTAAGGACATTGAACTTTTTCATCTGGGGAAGATAGGGAATGGCCACAGGGGTTTAAGCAGTAGAGGCATAATAACATTTGGGTTTTAGGAATCACTGGCGCCATTCTGAGGCAGAATAGGACAATGACTGAAGGTGATCAATACTTCTGGGATGATGGCCAGAAAAAAAGTTAAAGACTCCAGAAAACAGCATTTCTCTGCAACCAGAGAGCACTAGCCCATGACAGAAGAGGTCCTTGAGGTCAAGTCATACCCAGGGGTCTGATGCTCTTGAAGACACACACACACAAAATAATAATTCTTTGCTCCTACAGAATTTCTCTAGCTAAAGGCATTTTTTTTTTTCTGTCTAGATTTGCCCCAAATTGTGTTCTATAGGGTTCATCCTATTGTTTCAAACTGAGAGTCAGGTGTTTTAAAAATTTAGATGCAATATTTCTATCATGGACCTCTCGAGCAAACATTAAGATCAATACCTTGAACTGAATTCAAGATTCCTGGTATCTTTAAAAAAGGAAGGAAGCCGTTGTTTTACAGAACTAAAGGTAAAAATCTACCAAAAGCAATACCTGGAATGCATATAATTCTGAAACAAATGGCAGTGGGTTACAAAAATGTAAACATTTACAAACACCATTCTGCGAATTATGTCTTATCTCCTGGCAAAGCCATTTAAGGCCGAGTAAGGGCAATGCCTCCTTGTATGACTCCACATCCTGAGGAGTGCTGGTCTCTCTCACTGTCTCCTAATTGCATGTGTTTTCCCTAGTAAGCCAAAATCTGTATAGCCAGCGTCACTCTTGGTAATCACCCAGCATTTAGTGCAATTTGCCTTCCTACCCTTTGTTGTTATTGTTTTAAAAAACAAGGCACACATTCTTTTTTTTTTTAGCACAATTTAAAAAAAAACAAAAAACTTGATTGGTCCACATGGTAGAACTCTGCCAGTGGAGATTTTGAATGAGAAAGAGTTTATTTGAGCAGCTGTCTTCTGTTGTAGAGTATCTTGTGACTTGCCTCAAGGAAAATGTCTATATTCCCCAGACTGTTGAATTGCAGCTCCTGTTTTTGACTCTTTGGGGCTGGCTGTCTCTTTATGCTATCTGATACCAGCTGTAGCAGGCAATGGGAGAGGTATCTTCTCTGCAGCCTGCTGATGTCAGGGTCTTGGAGAGCTCAGGTTCGAGGTCAAATCTGCTCTGGCAGGAGTGCTTTATTTGTATTGCTTTTGTACCCCACATTTCCCAGATCAGAATACTGGGAGTCAGGATAACAGCTATAAAGCAGTTTAAAAAAAAAAATCTGTTGCAGTACATTCAGAAGGACTCACAACCCACGGCAAATTGCTTTCCAGTAATCCTAGGAGCCCTCAGGGAGTGTCTTCTCTTTTTGTAGTCTTACCATCAAGCTTGTCCTGCATTTTCCTCCTCTCCTGATCCTGTTTGCTGGGAAACTGTGTGTGGTGACTCTGTTCCTATCATTCACCAGCAATGCTATCTCTGAGACTGGTGCCTGCTGGGGGAGGCCTGGGTGGAAGATGTCTTCTGTTTCCGCATAATGCTGGTGCCCGCTGAAGGGGAGATCTCAGCAGAGGACACATCTTCTGTCGCCATAAATGTTGGTGCCCACACCATGAATGTTTTACTCTGAGTGAGACATTGCTCTCAGACTAGAGATTAACATTTTCATGGGTGTCCTCCTGCTCACAGAATAGCATCAGCCATAGAGGGTACATGACAATTTCTGCTCCCTGCTGGGTGCAGGACTCTGTTTGAGGAGAATGTATGTAGCTCCCTACATCTGTCTTTCCTTGTACTTTTCTGTCCTCTTCCCACAGGAGTATGTCCTCCTCCCATCCCTAGGAAGTGTGCTAGGGTCTCTCAGCCTGGCTCACTCCACACATAACAAGACAGGCTTGAGACTTGGGTTTCTCAGACCTGAAGCCCAAACTGGAATCCATGCTATTTTCAAAGAGTAGACCTAGGAGGAAAATTGTGCAAGTTAAAGCCTCTTTTCTTTTTCTCCAGGGTCTGGCTTGGCCTTTATCGTACATCTTCATATTTATCTACTTCTAGTCCTCAAATCAAACTGAAACTATCATCAAATTGGTGTTTGTACTGCCTCCTACTTTTTTCTACCTCTTCTTGTTTTCTCACTCGATTTTCTTTTCCTAAGTTAACACTTTGTCCTCTTTTCTATCTATTCAAGTCTATTCTCTCTTTCCTGTCCCTCCCTCTCTCTCTATTTCCTGTCCCTCCCTCCCTCTCTCCCTCCCTCTCTCCCTCCCTTCCTTCCTTCCTTCTTTCCTCCTTCCCTCCCTCCTTCCCTTCCCTTCCTTCCTTCTTTTCTTCCTTCCTCTTCTTCTTCTTCTCCTCCTCCCTCCCTCCCTCTTTTCTTTCTACAAATATTAATTGGGTGGCTACTGTGTAAGGTATAGTATTATATTCTAGGGATACAAACACAGTTCAGTCATAACTTCTTCTTCTAGAAACTTAAAATTCAACCTCACATTGTCTCTTTTCTGATTTCTTTAATTTGTCCTGCTTATGAAGTTCCTTTCCTTCTCTGAATTCCTAGTGTACACATGACCTGCACTGTAAGCTTTTTTATATTTCATTATTAGATTTTAAATCTCTAGCTGTCTTGGACTGGATTGTCCCTGTCTACAGACACATTGGATTTGCTTGATTTGTATGAATGACATATAAATGTAAACATATTTTTGTCATGAAAGTCTTTTTTTGGCCTTATGATATGACTGTGTACTAAAAGTACTTATTATATACTATGTTCCTATTCTGTAAGCTGGGGTGGAGGTGGAGAAGCAATTATGGATAATGATAACCTGGGAAACACCTTCTCTGAATATAAAAAAATCTATCCATTAGGTGGCATTCACCTTTCCAAAATTGTTTTCAGCCACCATCTCTTTTGATACTCATGATAGATATTATTTGCTATCATTTTAAGCCGCATTTTAGGTAGGGAGACTGAGGATCTTAGAATGTTAAATGATTTATTCAAAACTAGAGTGTGACCCCTGTTCTTCTGAAAGCAAGACTGACACAATCTCCAACACCTTTTATCTCATCTTGCCTCCCCTCACTTCTTCACACCCCATCTCACCTTCCTCCTCTCACCTTGCCTCTCTCATATTGCTGGAGGAACTCTTTTAAAATGATGAAAGACTATGTAGTCTCTCACTCTCATCGCATCGCAATGCAGAAGGACATTGTAAGTAGGTTAGGTATATTTGTTCTTTGTGGTTCTAACATTGAATTTTGCCTCTTTAATAGGATAGGCTATGTGCTGAAGCCATTTGCACATCTACCTATGTCTGTAAATGGCCTGTCAGCTTGAGGAGAGGGGCTGTCACTTGCTCATCTCTTTGTCTCTAGCTCCATGCACAGAGCTGGGGCCCACCAGTGTGGAAACTGGAATAGAGTATAAGATGCCTGCAGGGAGTTCAAAGATATATCAAGGTTCTGTGTAGAAGTGAAGACTTGAGCTCTTGCTCCCTTCTAGCAGGACTGGTCTAGCCCATTGGTGTGTGCTGAGTTGAGAAGTGGGGTGGTCTATGGGTGAGATCACACAATTTTTTGGAGACGATAAGTAATGCTGATGATTAAAATGTTGCCTTGTCTCTGATCCTGAGGTCTCACAGCCCAGCTGGAATCATTCTCATTGGGTTTGGGGTATTCCTCAAGAACCCTCATTGTAGAGGATGCCAGCAAAAAGGTAGCATTTATCACCTTCAGTGTTTAACACAACGCAACATCTACATTTGATGGCAGTACGTTCTCTATCTTTTCTGGAATTCCTACCCATTGTGCCCCTTCATTATTTAGAGTTAGTTTACAGAGCTGCTGTAACAAAGTACTTTACCACAAACTTGATTGCTTAAAACAACAGAAATCTACTCTCTTATAGTTATGGAGGCTCTGGGTCTGAAATCAAGGTGCTGGCTGGGCCGTGCTCCTCTGAAGGCCCTGGGGCAGAACCCTTCCTTACCTCTGCCAGCTCCTGGTAGTCTGCTTCCTTGGCTTGTGCCTGCGTGACTCCAGCCTCCGCCTCAGTTTCACATAGTCATCTTCTCCCTGTGAACATCTGTTATGTGGAATTAAGGGACTACCTTACCCTAGTATGACCTAATTTCAGCCCGACTAATTACATCTACATCAATGCTGGACTGTAACATATATTTTGTTTTTGGAAATCCAATCAATCCCCAATAATTATTACAGAGGCAGGGAAGCATATTGTGTCTCAAAGGCAATCAAAATTAGCCAAACCTAAGATTAGTCAGGATGCCTAGATGCTTTCCAGGAGCAGAGAGATGCCTCCTGGACCTGCGGTCCTAGAGCACTGTCGTGGTTCATATTGAGTGGGAACTTTATTGGATTGTAGGAGGCAAAGCATTGTTCTTGGGTGTGTCTGTGAAGGTGTTGCCAAAGGAGATTAACATTTCAGTCAGTGGACTGGGAGAGGCAGACACACCCCCAATCTGGGTGGGCACCATCTAAGCAGCTGCTAGTACAGCTAGGGTAAAGCAGGCAGAGGAACGTGGAAGGACTATGGCTGACTGAGTCTTCCAGCCTTCATCTTTCTCCCGTGCTGGATGCTTCCTGCCCTCCAACGTTGGACTCCAAGTTCTTCAGCTTTTGAACTCTTAGACCTACACCCGTGGTTTGCCAGGGGCTCTCGGGCCTTTGGCCACAGACTGAAAAATGCACTGTCGGCTTCCCTACGATTGAGGTTTGGGGACTCAGACTGGCTTCCTTGATCCTCAGCTTGCAGATGGTCTATTGTGAGACTTCGCCTTGTGACCACGTGAGTCAATACTCCTTAATAAACTCCGTTTCATATATACATAAATTCTGTTAGTCCTGTCCCTCTAGAAGACCCTGAATAATACGAGTGGTAATGTGCAAGAGTTCCTTGGGTTCCACAGGGGAGAGCCTGTTCCTATGGGAGGGCGGTGGGAATGGGAAACGGGGAAACTCAGTACAAGCGCCTGAGTGGGCGGGGCCGTGGCAGCAAGACCCGATGGCAGATGAGGGTTGTGGGAAAGGACTCAGAGCTGACTCAGGAGGTACGCTGGGAGGGATTCAGGACGGATCCTTCCAGTTTGTGCTCCTGTCCAAGACTCAGAGGGGTGCTGCACACGCTGTTAACCACGCTTCCGGAAAGGGAATTTACAGTACTCACGCATTAACTTCACCACAATAAATGTGTTCTGTGAAACCTTGAGGCCAGCTCATTTTCATTCTTCATCCATATCCAGGACTCCCCTTGCCATGGCCTCTGCCCACTTAATTTACTTATATTGCTTCTGTACACGTCTCTATGCTCTTTTAGATTTTAAATTCCTTTGAGGGTGGTCATTGTATCTTCTCCATTTTTATTCCATTCTCCAGAATTTAGCACTGACATTTACATAGAGTAGGTGCTTAATAAATGTGAAGTTAAAGTAAGCTTATCAGTGTATTAGGCTATTTTTGCATTGCTACAAAGAAATACCGGAGACTGGGTTATGTAAAGAAGGTAAGTCAATTGGCTTATTGTTCTGCAGGCTGTAAAAGAAGCTTGGCTCTGACATCTGCTTCTGGTGAAGGCCTCAGGAAACTTATTATTGTCCTGGAAGGTGAAGGGGAGCAGATGCATCACATGGTGACAGCAGGAGCAATAAAGAAAAAGAAGGAGGCGCCACAAGCTTTTAAAGAACCAGATTTTGCGTGAACTCAGTGAGAATTCCTGAATCACCAGGGGGATGACAGGTAAGCCATTCATGAGGATGTGACCCCATGGTCCAAACACCTCGCTCCAGGCCCCACCTCCAATACTGGGAATTACAATTCAGCATGACATTTGGAGGAGACAAATATCCAAACCATATCAATCAAAGCATGGGAACTTTCCACTTCCTTCAATAGTTTGTCAAGGGCTACACCTGGTGAAAAATTCTCAGTTTAGGTCTCACTGTATTTGCCATCTGTGAAATGAGATAATCTTAGTCCTTCATCATGTAAGTAATATCATCATGAATTTTAGGGAAAATAATTCATGTTAAGGACATACCATGTCGTTAATACTTAATACATGCTAATTAATATGATTTATGTAAATGCTAATAATAGTTGCTATTTTGCAAAGCTGACCAAGTCTGAGATTGACTAAAGTATCTGCGAAAGTTTAGAACATTGCTGATTTCATCAATTTGAACAATATTGGAAAGGAAACTTATGGGAACAAATAGTGTTTATTTATGTCTTTTTTTGTTCACATTAAAATATGCTGTAACAATTTGTTTATAACAGTTTAACTTACCAAGTTTGGCAGGCCTGTATGTAACCTGGTGACTGTCAGGTGAGTGGAGAGGAATGCCTCTTGACAGGTAAGTCTGATACTTCTACTAATGAGGTCTGGAAATCTGAATCGTCATACCACAGGCAAGCACTTGCTCTTAAAAGAGGCTGAATATATTTGATAAAAGAATTAATGTATGGTTCAAAGTCAAAATTCCTTGAAACTTCTAAATTATACAAAATATGCTAAATATATCACATGAGAAAAGTTTTATGTATGTGGCTTTGAGATGTGGTTGTTTATAGCAAGGTGATTATTTCTTATGGCAAACCAAAAGATCAAAGTAGTTCAGCTATTTGTGACTGAATATCTGACTAGAGTGACGTGAGTGGAAACAACCTGCTGTGGCTGGAGTGATCCGCCAGCCTCGGCCTTCCTAAGAGCTCGGATGACAGGCATGCTTTCTTTATAAACTACCCAGTTGTAGGAATTCTGCTAAAGTAACAGAAAGTAGACTAAGGTACAACCTAAGAGAATTTCGGTAAAGGGCACTGATTTGAATGTTTGGATCAAAACACTTTTGCTGAATGTCCAACAGAAGAAAAGCTAAGCTGTTTAACAAATAATAATTTCTGAAAGAATACTTACATAGACCCTGACCCACATTTCAGTAAGTGTGAGTAGAAATGCTAAGCTGGAGTTTTTCTCTATCCCGGGCCCTTAAAATAAATGCAGTGCTCCTGCTGCATTTGCCTAGAAAATTGTCCCGCCGTATTCCTTTGCTCTACTGCAGTGCGCAGCCGTCATCCAGGCCAAACGGGCAGAGAGGCTTCCACTTTAAATGTAAACTATTAGGTTGCTGCAAAAGTCATTGCAGTTTTAAATAATAATCACAATTACTTTTGCACCAACCTATAACAAAGAATTTTCTTCTCCACTATAAAGTACCAGAATTCCCAAGCTCATGAAGAGTATTAAATGATGTCATCTATATGAAAATGATTTTGCCAACTCTAAAGTACTACTTTTTCTCTTTCTTTCTTTCTTATTACAAATGACAAGGTAATTTTACATACTTGACTTATTTGATCTTCACAGTAATTCTGAATGGCGGGGACTATTATCAACCCTAAAAGATAAAATAACTGAGGCTAAGAGATCAAATGCTTGTCTAATATATGTCCTGTTTGACATTTTGAGTGTCTTAATAACTGCTGAACAATGGTGGAGAGGAAGGCAGGGTGAGGAAGAGTCAGCAGTATTGTTGATAAATAGATGAGACCATGAAGTGTGAGTGACACGAAGGCGGGGAGCCAGCTTTCCATGTCGATAAATGCGTGTGTGCAGTCACACCTGCACAGCCAACTGAGGACTCCATAAATACCAGCTTTAAAGTGGAAGTAGCTTAGGCTCCAGGATGCTACCTCAAAAAGAAAGATCTATGGAGGAAGGATTAAACTGCTATTTAATTGCTGGGGACACATCCGCAATGTAACAAAGTCCTGAGAGCAACAATTTGGAAAGGAGTGAGTTGGAAACCTTGGGGGAAAGTCAGGATCTTTAGTCATAAAACACCTGAACAAGACATAATTATTAGCACCAAGCTTTATTATAATGATGTACTATGTCTTAAATATAATACGGACAGTTTGCTGAAAGATGCCAGCTGTTCAGAAGGAATGAAACAAAAGGAAAAAGACGACCATTTGTAATGAGTGTCGATCTTTGTGCAACCTGTCATTTTGATTGCCTGATGCTCTGGTACCCTTAAGGGGCTGACAGAATGTGCTGGCATATGCCATGGGACATCTGCCAATGATCCCTTGGGCTCTGAGTGGTCCCTACTTTGATCCTTCACCCTAGTATGTGCCTCAATGCATTTCCATCATAAGAGATGGTTGTGAGTGATGGCTGGTGGCCGGTGCCTGGAGTAGGGCAATCAGTCAAACATTTTCCTTGGCATTTGGAGATCTGGATTCAAAATCTGACTCTAAACTTGACAGATAACTTAGCTTTTTGGCCTCTCAGTTTCTTATCTGCAAAACAGGATTGAATCTAGATATTTGAAAGGGTTATGGTGAGGATTAAGTAGAATTCTCTTTGTGAAAATGTCTGGGAAGTAGCAGAAGCTTTTCTGAAGGAAAGGAGATTATTTCACTGTCTCTTTGGAAAGATCAAGTCACTTATTACAAATTTAATATTCATCCACACAATCAAGATTTTATTTCTATTATTTACCTTATTTTCTCTGTTATAAAAATATATTCTCCAACCTAAATTCCTCGAGGCAATATACCTTGGTGACCTGGCTGAATGAACAGATAATTTCATTTAGAGAAGGGAATAGGTTGGTGATCTTCTTTGGCCCTTTTCACTTAAAACTAATTAGAATTATTCTGTCTTTTGAGAAGGGACAAGATAAACAATACCCTCTGATGCATGTAAGTATTAACTTAGTCTTGATTCTCTCAAGAAGCCATTCATGAACATCCTGGCTGGGTTGACACATTCATTCACTGATTCCGTTGCCAGGTACTTCTCTGCTTCTGTAATTGCACACACACATCTCAATCATTTTTCTATTTCATTTACAATGACCTTTTCATAGGTTTCCTCTTCTTCACTAGATTAACATTAATATTTGTAATAGCAAGTAGAATTCATATGGCACCTTGCAGTTTACAAAGGGTGGTCTCGTATGTTTACTCCTTTTGGAACCTCACAAGAACACCCGAAAGAAGATGAATGAGTGTTATTATTGCTATTTATTATTATTATTATGATGCTTATTTTATAGGAGAACAAGATCAACTCCAAAGACTTAATTACAGGGCAGAAGAAGAAATCTATAAAGGACTTAAAGGTGACAGGTATGTAAAGATAAACTTAGCATTTATCTATACCTTCTCCTGCAAGATCCACAAGAGCAGAGTTAGGAAATGGCCAAGGACAAGAGGCAACTTCACATTTTGGGAAGATGTAAAACTAGTGGAGGAGTGGTAACTGATGTAGGAGAGTGGAGAAAACTGAGACTCAACTGCCTGGAGAGAAGATTGCCCAAAGAAACAGGCTGATAGAAGGGCTTAGGAAAGAGAGGCCCCTATGACTAGAAAGAATGAGATTGGAGCTGAACATTGGAGACTTAACTTAAAGGCTATCTGAGGAGAACTTATGCCCTTGACTCCCAATCTTATTCCACATTGCCTGAACTATTTCTCACATGCTGGCAGGAGACGTGTGGTTTATTCTAGATAGTAGATTCAGTCTCTGGTACAGCAGAGGGTCATCTTGAGAGTAGAAGGGTTAAATTAAATTCTACTGGATGAATTGAGAGAAACTCCAGCCCAACCAGCCCCCCACACCCAGCCACCACCCACAGTTGGTATCCATAATTTTGAAAGCCAGGTTTTTATACTTCTGGACAAACTGGATGGCAGCAAAGAAAATACATATAGACACTGATATTTTTGGTTCTCATAAATAAAATTACTCCATAATACAACCTTAAAAGTCTATGAGCCTTATCCATTTGTGCAGAGTTTCTAAGCAGGTTTTTATTAATTCACAATCAAGCTTCAGTATACATTGAAGGAAAGCCTCTAACATCAAAGATAGAGACAAAGCAAACATAAAAACAATAATTTGGAGGGAACATAGGCAAAGAAGGATGTATAAGAAAGAATCAGAAAGATAAGAAGATATTGTATTCATGAAACAGGTTCAGAATACCATAAAAGGAATAAAGAACAAGAAAGAGTTCCTGAAACTTTATATATATGTGTGTGTGTTCATGTATGTGTGTGTGTGTGTGTGTGTGTGTGTGTGTGAATATATATCCATATAAATGTATGTTCTGTGGACTGAATGTGTGCTCCCAAAATTCATAGGTTGAAATTCTGTCAATATGAAGGTATTAGGAGTTGGTTCCTTTGAGAGGTAATTAGGTCACAGTGGTGGAGCCCTCATGCATAGACTAGTGCCCTTATAGGAAAAGATGAGACAGCTTGCTTCCACTCTTTCTTTCTTCTCTCTATATGAGGATACAGTGGTAAAGTAGTTGTCAGCAAACCAGGAAGCAGACCCTCATCAGGCACTGGATTCATCAGCATCTTGATTTTGGGCTTCCTAGCTTCCAGAACTGTGAGAAATAATTATTTGTTGATTAAGCAACCCAGTCTATTGTATTCTGTAATATTAGCAAATAAGAATATTAAGTAATCATCTCATGAGTGCTAACATAAAATGAACAAAAATTCCAGAGAAAGAATGCCCATATGTGCTGAGAAAACAGAGAATAAAATATTATCAAGCAAATAACAAATGATTATTCAGAATTAAAGAACTTAAATTTCTGAATTTAAAGGAGACCAAGCCCACCATCCTAAGTGATTAACATCATGAACAAACAAAACACCAAAAAAGATACAAATATTATGAAATTTCAGAACACCGGGGATAAGAAAATAATTTAAAAGCTCCTAGAGAAGAAAAGAAAAACAGATTAAATATGGAGGGCTGTGAATGATAATTATATTAAACTCTATAGCAACAACTTCAGAAGCCAGGCCAAAAAGGAGAAAAACTGTCAAAATATGAGGAAAAATAAATTTCACCTCAGAATTGTATACCAAGCTGTGGGTTTGTATACATATATTACTTTTGAAAATGGAATAACATTTTTAGATTTGTGAGATGTCAAACAATGTCTCACAAAAGTACTAGAGGATGTGCTCCACCAAAATAATAAAACACTTGAAAAAAGAAGATAGGTTCCAAAAACCTTGAGGATTTCACAGAGTGGAGTAGCAAAGGGAATTCCCAGGGTGAAAATAGGAGGTTCCAGACTGAGAGCTGTGTACCCAGTTAAAACAATAACCAGTCCAAACTGGAGCAGAAGGACAAAGGGATGCAGAAGAAAAAGGAAGATCATTTGATATATTTATGTAGAAAACAGTACTGAGAGAGGTTGGAAACTATAGAGAATTAGTGAAAGGAAAGCGTATATAGAAATAAAGCAATTATTAACTCCAAGAAGACAAAAGTTACGTTTTTCTTTAAAAAAGAAAATACAGATGAGCACAGTGGCTCACACCTATGATTCCAGCACTTTGGGAGTCAGAGGTGAGAGGATTTTTTCAGCCCAGGAGTTAGAGACTAGCCTAGGAAACATAGTGAGACCCCATCTCTAATAATAATAATAATAATAATAACAATAATAATAATAATTAGCGATTACCCAGGTGTAGTGGCACACATCTGTAGTTCCAGCTACTTGGGGAAGCTGACACAGGATGATCACTCAAGCCCAGGAAGTAGAGGCCACAGCAAAGCGCCATCATGCCACTGCACTCCACCCTGGGCAACAGAGTGAGATTTTGTCTCTTAAAAAAAAAAGGAAATACAATAATAGTAGTGGTGATCTAAGCAATGATCAATATTTATCTAATCATAACATTCTAAAGTATAATATTTTAAAGAAGAAACTCAGTTATAATTTTATTGGGAGAATAAGGTAATGTTGCAAGAATGCTAAACCCTTCTATATAGGAAATCAATAATAATAACATATATAATTATATTTCTTAGAAATATGAAGATAAATATTATAAAAACCACTAAAAATATATGAAATGATTCATTCTCAAGAGAAAAATTCAGGAGTGATATGGGTAGGCATAGGATTTTTAATTTTTATTTTATTAAGCTTTATAATATTTGACTTTTTAGTTTCCAGAATATCTATATATATTCTGCAGAAATACACACACACACACACACACACACACACACACACACACACACACATTTCTACAAATCAATAAGAGAAAACTCACCAGAAAAGAGGCACACAATTCACAGAGAACATTCAGATAGCCAATTATGGGTAAAAGTTTGCTCAATTTTACAGGTAAACAGAAAACAAATAAAAAATTAAAGCAACAATGAAATATTATTTCACTTCTACCAGAATGACAAAGACCTAAACTTCGACAATGATAGATGTTGACAATGTTGTGGGAAAATTAGAATCATATCTTGTTTGTGGGCATGTAAATTATTCTACTTTGGGAAACAATTTGGCAATATCTTGAAAAGTGGAAGATAAGCACATATTATGATGCAGCAGTTTTACTTCGGTCTAGAGTGGTTTTCCCAAAGCTTCCCTGAGGAAAAGAATCATTCAGGGTGGCTGAGTGGGGGACTTGTGAAACATACATCTTCCCAGTTTTGTCCCTGGAGATTATGATTGGAAAAGGCTGAGATGAAGCTTGGCATTCTATCTTAAAGAAATGTTTGACTAAGTATGCAAAGCTGTTAAGTATGCAAAGCTGTTTGTTGCAGCATGGTTTTAAAAAACCATAATTTGGAAATTACTTAAATATTTATGAACAGATTTATGAATAAATTGTGATAAAAGGAAATAATTTTGAAATAAACTAAATACATTATTACACATGTATTCATTACCAGGGATAAATCTGGCTGGGCATGGTGGTGCACACCTGTAATGCCAGCAATTTGGGAGGCCAAGGCAGGTGGATCACTGGAGGTCAAGAGTTCGAGAGTAACCAGTCCTAAATGGTGAAACCCTGTTTCTACTAAACATACAAAAATTAGCTATGCATAGTGGCACACGCCTGTAATTCCAGCTACTTGGGGGAGCTGAGGCACAAAAATCGCTTGAAGTCAGGCAGTAGAGGTTGAGCCCAGATCGAGCCACTGCACTCCAGCCTGGGAGGCAAAGTGAGACTCTGTCTCAAAAAAAAAATACTGAATTAAAAAAAATTGCAAAATGATAAGTACAGCATATAATGTATGCAAAGTTTAAATACACAGATGGTACTATATAAAGTACTATTATATATTAATTTTAATACTGCATATACTATTTTTATAGTACTCTTACAAATATTATATATTTATGTTGTATATATAATATAAAACAGTGGAGGAAAGTGATACATTTAAACTTCAGGAAAATGAATTTTCAGGAAAATGAAGCCCCTATTCTCTAGAGAGAGAAGGGGCTTCAATTCTATGTAATGTTTATTTACTGACTAAAAAAGATCTGATACAAATCTAACAAAGTTGTGCATTGGGTACACAGTATTATTGCTTTTTTCTCTACTCTTTTTATGTTTTGATTATTTTGTTTTAAAAAGCAAAAATCAAATAGGCTTAAAAAAATGGCAGTGATTTGTATGATGTCTCATTATAATGGAAGCGCAGTTTTAAGCCACATATATTTTCAAAGTCTCTCCTCTTTCCTTAAGAAGTAGAAAAGGAGTAGATAGAAAATCAGTGAATTCAGTGGAGGAGAATATCTGGAAAAAAGCACAGGATGTTGCATTCAAAGTCCTGGGTTCTAATCCTGAAACGGGTATTTTCAAGTTATGTGACTGGGGAAAGTAATTGCAGATGGCCTCACTTTTTCAGCTGTAAAGAATAGAGACACATTAAATACCTTAATATAGGTAGGGTGCCTATCAGTACTTGGAATATGGTTGCTACTCTGAATTTCCTTCTTTTCTTCTTTCCTCCTTAAACTGAATAAACAACCATGTATCTAAAGAAGGCGGTGTAAGTGTGCAAACTGCGCTGTTCTTTGAAGTTACATCAAATTCTGAAGCGATAAAAGGTTATTTGACCGATCTCTAATTGTACGGTTTGTTCTCATCTAAATGCTCTTTGAACTATAGAAATCCAGGTCTGAATGACATATCTGTCTTCTCAGAGAAGAGTTGTTTGCTTTTCTTCACAAATTTTGCCTCCTAAACAAGGTGCCTGCATTAAAAAACAAACCCTTAATCATGCACCTTTATGCATCTTCACATGAAAGATTAACTTTCTACTCTATCCAGTTCTACTGAACCTCTCAGTGTTTGCTTTACCCTCTATGCAGTTAAGTTGTTTAGAAGAACTGCCATGAGATAGCATACCTATTAGAATGGCTGTTATTAAAAAGACAAAAGATAAATGCTGGCAAGGATGTGGAGAAAAGGGAACCCTTGCACACCGTTAATGGGAATGTAAATTAGTATACCATTATGAAAAACAGTATGTTTCCTCAAAAAACTAATAATAGAATTACCATATGCTCCAGCAGTCCCACTACCGAGTATATATGCAAAAAAAAATCAATATGTAGAAGAGATATTACACTTCTGTGTTTATTGCAACATTATTCACAATAGCCAAGACATGGAACCAATCTAAGTGTCTGCAATAGATTACCCATCTATTAAAGAAAATGTGTATATATACATAGTGAAATATTATTTAACTATAAAGAAGGAAATCCTGTCATTTGTGGCAAATGAATGAACCTGAAGGACACTACGATAAATGAGGTAAGCCAAGCATAGAAAGACAAACACCACATAATCTCACTCATATATGGAATCTAAAAATGTTGATCTCATAGAAGTAGAGAGTAGTTAGAATAATGGTTATGAGGGTCTAGGGTCTTTGGGAGTAGGGGTTGGGAAAATGTTGGTCAAAATATGCAAAATTTAGTTAGACAGGAGGAATAAATTGCACAAGAGATCTATTGTGAAATAATGTATTAAATTATTGAAATATGCTACGAAAGTGGATGTATTCTCATCATAAAAATAAGTATGTGAGGTAATGCATACATTGATTGATTAGCTAAATTTAATCATCCCTCGATGTATATATACAAAAACATGTGGTGGATAGTAAATACACAGTTTTATCTGTTAACATAAAAGCAAAAGAGAGAGAGAATTGCCATGAATGCATCTCTATTTTGACTTTTTAAAATAGAGATGAAAAGTAGGATGACTTTATTTCTCATCTTGACTATTTGTATTGTCAGGGCCATGTGGTATGGTAGAAGCTTTTAATGGGACTGTGATTAGACTGCTCATTTGAGAGTTAATTGGAAAAAAGAATAACTTAAAGCAGGACATTATTGACAATTGATTAAAGGTTTAACTGTTTTTTAAAACTCCATATATAAATGTGCATACTTGTGAATTCATTTATTGGTATGATGGAGCCAAGGTCTATCCTTTGTGTGTGATTCTTATTGCAGGGCCCAGGATTTCTTGTGCACATTGCACTGATTGAATCCTTGATAATTTCCAGCTTGGGATTCTTTAAAGTAGAGCAAAAAGTCAAACACTCCTGGAAAGCAATTTGAGAGAGCACAACATTCTCTTAGAGTTTTTCTATTTTTCTCTTCATTTTATAATTCTCTATAATTTCTGAGCATTTTTTTTTTTCTTTTTGAGACGGAATCTCTCTGCCATTCAGGCTGGAGTGCAGTGGTGCGATTTCGGCTCACTGCAACCTCTGCCTTCTGGGTTCAAGAGATTCTCCTGCCTCAGCCTCCCAACCAGCTGGGACTATGGGCACATGGCACAATATCTGGTGAATTTTTATATTTTCAGTAGAGACAGAGTTTCACCATGTTGGCTAGGTTAGTCTTGAACTCCTGACCTCAAGTGATCTACCTGCCTTGGCCTCCCAAAGTGCTGGGATTACAGGTGTGAGCCACCGCTCCTGGCCTTCAGAGCATTTTAAAAAGAAACTTTACATTAGCAAATCTCTTCAAAGTATTCATCTTAGCTTTCAAAGAGACATCTGTTTTGGAACTTGTATTTAGAGGTTTGTGTAATGACACATTAAATAATATAATAAAAACTGAGATCACAAGCCTTGTGAATATACACAACTAATCCTTTTATTTTTATTTTTTAAAATTTAGAGACAATGTCTCACTAAAATTTCCAGGTTGATTTCAAATTCCTGGGCTCAAGTTATTCTCCTTGCTTGGCCCCCCAGAGTGCTGGGATTGCAGGCATGAGTTACCATGCCCAGCACACAACTAACTCTTGACAGACTGTACCACCAACCTGGAGGAGAGGAAATGGATGGGCATAGTAGAGAGGGACCTAACATTCAAGAGTATTCTGCATACTGTCAATAACTGCTGGAGGGAATAATGCACAGAGGGAATGGAATGTGTAGTGAATCTGATAAATTATTTAATTAGAGGTTGGTTAAGACTGCTTCTATATTTTCATCTATCTGGGTATAACTACAAATAAGAACCGGGAGCCTTTAACAGTTGAAGTGATCAAAAATATACTTTCTCTGAAGTACAAGGAAGCTTGTGTAACTTTACAGGCATAAATGATTTTAAACAAATCTGCACTTTATGCCACATGACAGAGTAGGAATGTTCATAATCGCTTAGAGAAGAAGATAATGTTTTATGTGTCACTGGAGGAAAGTGTAAAACAAATATTTTACAATTTTTCTCTATCCTATTTATTGTTTTGATTTGACTCAAATAACCTTTTTTTGTTATTGTAATAGACTTCTTAATGCATCTTCTCAATCACGTGGGCAGATACACAGAACTTTATATGCATGAATAATATAAGTTGATGTAGCAATATATTTTCTTTGTTTTCACTTTACGCATATGGCACAAATCCTAATAAAACTAGACTGGAATATATTACGAATTCATTTGGTTAGGATTCAGTTACTGAGGGAGTGAATAAATATATATGATTTAAATTAAGAATGTGCAGTCCATTACTTTCATGCCACCTCTTCTACTTTATTTTGGCTTTTGCACTTATCAAGTTTTATTAACGTTTTGAAGTCATAAACATGAGTAGAGTGAAAGTCATATCCCAGAGTGAAGGTTAGTGGTGTGTTATATGTTGGAATATGGAAGTCCTGAGAATAAATGCAGAGAAACTTATTCTCAGATTTCACTTGAGAGTATTGCCATGTCTGTGGTGCTTTGAGCTTTCCTTTGTTGACAGCGAGTACTGATGATCTAGACAAGTGCATTTCAGAGTAGTCAGTGGGCTGCTGTATTTACTCCATATTCAGAGTTCTTAAAAATACCCAACTCCAAGCACACCATGCATGTATTAAACTTACTTCTCAGGAGGTAAGGCCAAAGAACCTGCATTTTAAATTAAGCCTCCTATTGATTGCCAATTCTTATACAAAATAAAGTTTGAGGTTATTTTAGTTTGTGCTCCTTAGGAGCAAAGACTTGGATAGGGTAGTTGTAATCATGGCACATGATTTATGGAGGAAATGGTTTTCAGAACAATCTGTGAGGTTGAGAGTGAAGCAGGATGGAGAAGAGGAAAATGTGGAGCGATGGTGTGGTCTCAAGTAAAATGGATCAGCAGGGGGCAGACTGTGAAGTTGTCCCCCTTTGAGGCAAGGGTGGCAGTATTTAGTACCTTGAGTTCAGTCAGTCCCATGTTGTGGGATACATGGGGTTAGGAGGAGGGGGAGATTGATGCAGTCCTTCCCTGGTGTCATGTTGAACCCCTACTCTTCAACAGGGATGCCACCAAGTTCAAGAGGTTGAAAAAAATACCTAGAGCTAGCAAACAAGACGTAGGGTTTTTTGAGGGAACTTACAGGGCAGCCTAGTCTTGGTGGGTGGACAGGAGAACCACTACCACTTGTAAAAGCATGAGGTTTATATAGCATTTTCACATAGCACCCTCCCCCTAGCAACCTCCACTTAGCAACCTTCCTTAACCTGGCAACCTGCCTTTAACCCAGAACAAAGGGCCTCAATCCCCTGTGCAGCCTGCATCCCACAGGATGGGCCGGGGGGTTCAGATATTCCTCATAGATAGAGACTGAACCTCCAGGTTGACCACTCCTGATTTCATAGCTCAGAACTCCAAACACACAGAGTCTTCTTAGACTGTCAGGTCATTCTCAGGTTATGCTCAAGTGATTGCTGTCAGGTGTGTCTGTCGTACACCTAGTGAGGCAGTTCCTATTCCCAGAGGGTAACCTTCAGAGAAGCAGGTAAGCAACGGTGTGTCTTTGGCAGCCAAAACTCACAGCAGCTGAGAGGCGGATGTTCTGGTTTGGTTAAGAAGGGTTAACGAGATGTGGATGGGGGATCAAAACAGCACCTTCACAGTCCACCCCTGCTCAGGTCCACCTGAATCACATATGAAATTCACTTCAAACATATGAATCCTGAGATCACAACTTTTAGGAAAATGTAAAAGAAGGGTTGATGGACTAAACTGCAACCCCCTCCACTGCTCATCATCTCCCCACTATATTACCCACTTCTGATTCCCCCTACCCTCAGCTAGCACTTCTGGCTGATGTCTAGGTGGCTTGCATTTTGGGTTTATGTAGTCTTCATCCCTGCAGGGTCTGAGTTTCCCAGTTAGCATGCCTTTGTGAAACTGGGGTTGTCAAATTTGCCCATTTATAGTAATAAACGGGCACTGATGTACCAAGAGATGTACTGGCAGATGGCTAGACATCTTAATTTACGTTCTCATTATTAAATGACTGTTCTACTTCCTCACGATGGTGATGGTTCATTTTCCTGGCTGTAAGAATAGCTCCTTTTTCTACCTAATGGCCTATTAGCATGAAAAGCCCAATGTGACTAGGTGATAGTCATTGCTTTGACTTTAGTTGGAGCTATGCTGTGTCCTTTGGGTGGGGATGTTCCCCTTCTTGAATTCAGAACCCCCAGACTCCTAGACCTTATACATATGAGGATGAGAAACACAAATTCTTCAAGTGAGTCATCAGAAGTGAGGTGAATGGAGCCATTTCTACCTTTCCACTACTTTCATACCCTATCAAAGGTATTCTATCTATTGAAGACACAGCACTACGTGATGGAACTTTGTTGAAGAAATGTACTAAATCCTGCAGAATAGCACCTATTCTCATAGGATCTTATCTTCAAGCTAGTGTCTCAGCTACATCTTTAAGAGGTGGGTTCATCATTCTGCTTAGATGGTAGCTTCTTTATGGTATAGAAAGTGGTAGGACTGTGTACCCTACATATATAAGCCCACTGCCACTCCTCATAGCCATAAAGTGGGTCCCTTGACCTGGAGTGATACCACATAGATTCCATTACTGTAGATTACACCTTCTGTGAACCCTTTGATAGTGGTGCTAGCTCAGAATGTATGAGTGATAAGGGCAAACCTGTGCTGTTTGTCAATCCTGGTTAGAAGGCTTTACTTCCCTTTCCATGAAGGGAGATGTCTGATGCCACCAATTTACCAGTAGGTAGTTAGTTGGTTTATTTGAGAGATGTGTATGTTGTATGCCCCAGTAAAGGAAATCTGGGTGAGGCACTGCAATTCATTCTGCCACAGAGACCCACTGACCTTTTGTTTCAGAGTACAATTTTAACCAGATTTAAACAAGGGACTCAGTTTGATCATATTTTTGGATCAATTTATTGATTTCATACAGGCTATTTGATTGAACCAAAAGTATGACAAATTAGTTGAATTCATAGTTATTTTCAATTCAGTTTGAGTAAACCCAAACTAAACCTATTATTAGACCAGATAATTCAGTAAACACAGATGATAGATATTAAATATTAGCCAGTTAATAGGGGCAAATGTAGATAGTCAAACTTTGAAAATCTTAGCTGCTAATCAGGAAGAAAAAGCTCAGAAGCAGGAAATGCAGAGATATGTGTGGACAAATGAGACCTTTTTGATTTTGAAAACTGCATTTTATAAAGTATGTTTCTTTAAAAAGGTACTGGCCTATAATTTTGGAATAGAAGGAAATAAGTACTACCCTTATTGCTATCAACTGGGAAATTACTTATGAATTTTAAAATACAGAATAATCACAGTCATGACATCTCAGAATTGAGAGGGCTTCAATTCTTACATACTTCTTTCTTCCAGTAAAGAAACTCTGTTTATTATAGGCTGATGGTCAAATAGCTTAAATTAATCATGTGATAGAAAACCTAGTACTTCACAAAACATCTACTTAATTTCTTTTAAACATAATCTTTTTATGACGGTAAGGGTAATATATTTTATAGTAGAAAACACTTGGACTCAGAACTGGAAAGTAAAAAAGCACTTTAAACCCCATATTAAAAACTGTTGCTATTTAGCATTTTGTTTTTCTTTTCAGTATTTTTATGTGCTTTAATCTTCCACCAAAGTAGTTGCAATCATGTTACATATACAGTTGTATGCCTTGCTATTTTTTTACTTTATAATAAAAGCCTTCCTGTGTTGTTACAGAAACATTTGAAGCATCCTTTACAATGATGCGTAACGTTCTGTCCTGTGGTTCAACCACAATGCTGCTTAATCATTCTCTTCTGGTTAGACAATTAGATTATTTCCATAGGCTAAATTGCAGGGTGACAGATAATTTACCTATATATACTTAAAAAGACCCCCCCACACAAGATTGCCTTCTGAAAGTTATGCCATAATATTAAGACATGATGGATAATTATGTCTTTATTCTTCTGTGAATCCTAATGAGCTTCATACTTCACTTTTCAGTTTGCATATAATTCCCCTTGATAATGTATATGCAAGGTAAAAATTGAATAATTTCATTTTCTCTGGTGTCAACACATACTTCAAAAGCATAGGGACTTGTTTTCCTTTGATCTCCTCTCTTTGAAAAAGCCAACATGTCCTCTTTGCTGTACTTAGTTTCTTTCTTTCTTTTTTTGGTAGGACTCAATTCTGTTCTTCAGTTTTTTTCTTTACCTTTGGTTTTCAGCAATTTGTCTATTATGTTCCTAAGTTTTTTTTTTTTTTTCAATTCTGTTTGGGTCTTTTTCAATCTGTTAGTGGATATTTATTATCAAATTTGGAATATTTGCCACCATATTTCTTAAAATTTTTTTCCATTCCAGTATTTCTCTCTTCTCCTGTGACTTTAATTATGTGTGTACTTGACATCAGTTGGATATTTGTCTCCTTTAAATCTCATGTTGAAATTTGATCACCAGTGTTGGAAGTGGGACCTGGTGGGAGGTATTTGGATTAGGGGGATAGGTCCCCCATGAATGGCTTGGTGCCTTCCCCACCGTCACCATGGTAATGAATGAGTTCTCCTCTTAGATCCCCCCAGAGCTTGTTGTTAGAGTCTGGCACCTCCTCCCTATTCTCTTCCTCCCTCTCATGTAGGTTCCCCATTCCCTTTCCACTATGCTTGAAAGCTTCTTGAGGCCCCTGCCAGAAGCAGATGCTGGTGACAAGCTTCTTGTACAGCCTGTGAATTGTGAGCCAAATAAACCTTCTTTATAGATTACCCAGCCTCAGGTATTCCTCTACTGCAATACAAAATGGACTAAGACAAAAAATCGTACCCCTTGATATTTTTCTATAGGTCACTGAAGCTCTTAAAAGTCACGTTTTCTTTTCTATATTTTTGTTTTTGAGACGGAGCCTCACTCTGTTGCCCAGGCTGGAGTGCAGGGGTGTGATCTTGTCTCACTGCAACCTCTGCTTTTCGAGTTCAAGCACTTCTCCCTGCCTCAGCCTCATGAGTAGGTGGGATGACAAGCATGCACCACGACGCCCGGCTGAGTTTTGTATATTTAGTAGAGATGGGGTTTCACCACATTGGCCAGGTTGATCTTGAACTCCTGACTTCAGATGACCTGCCTGCCTTGGCCTCCCAAAATATTGGGATTGCAGGAGTGAGCCACTGTGCCCTGTAGCCTCTTTTCTATTTCTAAGATGGGATCCAGAGTGTTTTTTTTTTCTTTTAAATATAGTCTTACCAGTATTTCCTTCCAATGTAAACACTTCACTTGTGATGATGAACAATTTACTTGTTTTTAGAATAATAGCCATCACATGTTTTGCTAATACTTGTTTTTCCTTTTAGTTTGTCAACTCCATGAGGGAAGGACTCTGTTTTCCATTGAACTGTTAACAAACAATACTGTGCCTGAACATGGTAGATGCTCATTTGTTAAATAGTGATATTAACTGATATTATAACTAATCTTTATCAAGAGCTATGTACTAACAGTCCTTCTAAGAAACATGTATTATTTTTTGAAAATTACTTTGTTTTGTATACAGTCATGTGTTGCTTAATGACGGGAATACATTCTGAGAAATATGTTGTTAGGTGACTTCGTCGTTGTGTGAACATCACAGGGTATACTTACAGAAACCTAAGTGGAATAGCCTACCATATAACTAGGCTGTATGGTATCATTTATTGCTCCCAGGCTACAAACCTGTACAGCATGTTACTTTGCTGAATACTGCAGGAAACTGTAACACAATGTAAAGTATTTGTGTACTTAAACATAGAAAAAGCAGTCAAAATACAGTTTAAAAAATTAAAAATGGTACACTTGTGTAGGGCACTTACCATAAATGGTACTTGCAGAATTGGAAGTTGCTCTAGGTGAGGCTGTGAGTGAATGTCTGGCCTGCTACTGTAAGTTTTATAGACACTAGGCATTATGGCTACACTAAATTTATTAAAAAACATTTTTATTAAATAACAACTTTAACTTACTGTAATATTTTTACTTGATCACATTTTCATTTTTTTAGGCTTTTGACTCTTGTAGTAATAGTTAGCTTAAAACACAAACACATTGCCCAGATGTATAAATATTTTGTTCCTTTATATCCTTATTCTATAAGAGTTTTTCTATTTTAAAAAGTTTATTTTTTTTTTACTATTCAAACTTGTTTTTGTTACAAACTAAGACACCAACGTTAGCCTAGACCTACACGGGGCCAGGATTATCAATGCCACTGTCTTCTGCCTCCACATCTTGTCCCACTGGAAGTTCTTCAGGGGCAATAACACACATGAAGCTGTCATCTCCTATGATAACAATGCCTTCTTCTGGAATACCTCCTGGAGGACCTGCCTGAAGCTGTTTTACAGTTAACTTTTATCTTATGAGTAAGTGTACACTCCAAAAAAGTATAAAACTACATAGTAAATACGTTAACTAGTAACAGATATTTATTATCATATCAACTATTATGTACTGTGTATGATTATATGTGCAATACTTTTATACAACTGGCAGTGCAGTAGTTCATTTACACCAGCATCACCATGAACATGTGACTCGTGGTATTGTGCTATGATGTTATGATGTCTACAATGTTACTAGGTGATTGGAATTTATCAGCTCTATTATAATCTTATGAGACCACCATGCATGTGCACTCCATCATTGCGCAAAATGTTATGTGGCATATGACTGCATTTAATTTTTCTTCCTTTGACCCTTCAGGTATTGGTTTTTGGCAGGAGCATTTCCCCCAACAACATATCGTAGGTGACTGAAGAAAATGTCTAAGTTTTGAAATTCCAAGAGACTTGGAGAACATGAACTTTCCTGGAGATGTGGCTACCTAAAAAAGAAACAGTATTAAGGATGTGGATTGGATCCTATTTTTCAAGGGGTGGACTGCGTGAGGAAGGGTCATCCATCAACTTAAGATAGGGAGCCAGTGAGATGGGGAAAGCTGTGTGAAGCATAATACTCTCCGTAGCCTTTTAGAGCTTCAGACACATTGCTGAATTTTCAAAGTTGATGAATGTAATTGCATTTCTCGTGGAAAACAGTGAAATATTTTTAGTCTGTACACTGACTTGTGAGAGGCAGAATTTGTGTGTCAGATCCCCATAGAGGAACTGAGAGCACCCAGAGGAATTAAGGTCAAGAATTCACAACAAACATCAGTGTTACCTTTTTTGGGAAAAAAAAAAAAAAAAAAAAAAAAAAGAAGAATCCATAAAAATTATAGGGAGAGAGTTCAATTCACAGGTTCTATAAGTTGAGCATTTTGATAAAAGTTGAGCTAATATCCAAGGGGCAGAAAGGCTTTATGTGTTATTTGGGTCACATGTCTGACAGTACTCATTCAGCCATGTGGTTGTTGCTGGGACTCAAAACTAAGTTAATTAATTTGGTACCCATGTTTGAACTCATGTGCTTCCTGATATCCAGATCCTGCTCATAAAACAAAATAGAGAAGAAAGGGTCTCTACACACATGCCATTATTTGAGAGCCTCCTGTAGTGGGCCACCAGCTAATGTGCCATAGCATATGTCTTAGAAAATTAGACTAATGGTCAGTACTAGTGTGGAAGAAGCTCTTTGTAGAAAAGCATCACTGGCAAAACACAGACTGAGAGAGGTAAAGTCTTTTTAAGTGCCACTTTAGCCAACCTAGATATCATAGTTGGTAAAACTGATCTTGGAAGAGGAAAAGATGGACACAAAATTGGTTGATCTGAGGGAATAAGACAGAACAAAAGTGGCAATCCAGGGTAACAGGTCAGACATTAACAGTGGGAGTTGACATGGGAATGATTATGTTCCACGTCTCCATTCCCATTGCCAAGCTATCTGTGTAACAGGAACCAGGGAGGAGGGGAAGAACAGGTACCTCTCACCATTGGTGAGGAGATGGCCCAATGGTGGCCCAAGCTCTCTAACGAAGATTAGTCTCACATCTGTGATTTTCTTGTGAGAAGCTTATCTCTCTAACATGTGTAAGCACAGGAATTTATTTACCTCTTGCCCTGTGGAAGTCTTCAGCATTGTGTCAGATAGATTTTTAAGAAAATATTTAAACTGCCTCAGATTCCATGAATCAATTGCTAGTTCACTTGTGGTTAAGGCAGCCACCTTGTTACATGCAGATTGTCTCTCAGGAGGTTCCAATAGATCAACATCTGGACAGAAGTAGCAGAAGTGATTAGCTCTTCTGGATTTAAGAGAGAAGAAGGTCTGGAAACCATTACTCTTTTACCCAGAGAGAAGTAAGACCACTTGTGGGGTTGGGCCTAGGGAAGAAACCTCAGCCATAAATAATTATGGCTCTTCTCACCAATTCTTCAGGATGAGATGTTGTAGTGAGACAGCAGGCGTGTTATTCCCCTGAATTCCAGAGTGAAAGTGTAGGGCTGCTCCGTGTCCCAGAAGCAGTGGATGTAGCCATGGTGGGCATGGATATTTCCCAGAAGCAGTGGATGTAGCCATGGTGGGCATGGATATTTCCCAGAAGCAGTGGATGTAGCCATGGTGGGCATGGATATTTCCCAGAAACAGTGGATGTAGACATGGTGGGCATGGATATTTCCCAGAAGCAGTGGAGGTAGCCATGGTGGGTGTGGACATTTCCCAGAAGCAATGGACATAGACCATGGTGGGTGTGGACTTTTGTCAGGGTCTTGGTTCTCTCAGAGGTGGAGGAGCAGGAGGCAGACCTGTGGGCTAGAGAAAGGTGTGTGGGAAAAAAATGACCTCTCTGTAACTCTCAAGTTGAGCTGACTCACAGTATTTATGAGTATCATTGGCTTTCTCTTGGGAAATAGTGCAGGGTGAAACTGAGATAGCAGACCCCATGAGGAATGGAAAAGCAGGCAGGTCAGAAATAAGAAAGTAGTCTCAAGAACATGCTTTTCCTACTCGCGGAGCAAGGTAGTCTTCCAGAAACTTAATGGATGGGCTATGTTGTCTTATTTATGTGTAATACACTTTACATTTATGAAATGTCAATGGGTTTTGAGATTTATGACTAACAGAAACAATGTGAAAAGCACCATCACCACCAATGATAGCAATACTGTTATGGAAGACTTTGCTCCTTTGCTTTACTCAGAGTACTCTTGATAGGGTTCTATTTGAGAATATTATTTAAAGATTTAGTGCCCAGAAATACATTGTAACTTCAAAGAAAATTGATGTTTCCTCTATGAGATAATTAAAATGAAATGCCAGAATGAAATGAAAGTGAAATGACAGAAATGTTTCCTTTCTGTCCTGGTTCAGTGGATGCTGAGAGCCGAATTTGTTAATTATTTCTAGTAATGTTATCGTCTTCACAGTGAGCCTAACTTGTTGGCTACCTATAATTTTGAATTTCTATTTTCCATTTTATTAAGCTTGCCTAAATAGCCTTTCTTGTAAACCATCACAAATCCCACTTATTATAATAATTTACTACTTTGGGGATATAAATAGATTTGATAAATGAAATTACTAATAACTTAATTAATGATTTGTGGACTCATATCACATGTGCTCATCATAATAGCTTATTTTTTACCCACTTGATCTCAGAAGTAAGTTAATTATTTTGGTACCCAGTTTTGAACTCATGTGCTTCCTAATTTTGATTACAGAACTAAAGTCAATGATGTGAACAGAAAACATGGAAAACACTTCCATTGTTTGCCCATATGCATGATATATTAGATTCCTTATTTCCCACTTTTTTATTTTTTTCAGATGAATTCTGTGTAAACTGAGAAATTACATTTTTATTTATCCCTTTCCTCTTTATTTATTGTCCAGAATAGATGCATTTTGTCTGTTACACTTAGTTCAAGCATAATTATTTTTGAGTTCAAGGTGACAATGTAATCTATTTTATTATGAACGAATCAAATTTCCCAGGCAGTGTATTTATTTGGGGACTTAATATGCTCCATCGACTGCCAGTGTAAGATTCAATAGTTAATTTATTCCCTTTGAGGAATTGCATGTCCGCAGCCTCTGGGATTTGCACTGAAACACTCCTTTAGGAAGGTTTAACATGGGACGACGTTTAAAGAAAAGACAGATTTGCAGAGCTGGAGTTTCATTGTAACGTCAATTAGATTGAGTTGTATTATATAAGCAAAGGTTATTTGCAGAGTTTCCAGTGACAAGAATAGCATTATTCTGAAATTCTCTCTTGATTTGTGCAGCACACTTCCCATGGGAATTTGGGGCTCATGTTCCTATTCCCTTCAGGGAATGTGCAAGGGTATGAGACTGGATTTAGACTAGGAATCCCTGAATGAGACTTAGACATTTTCTTGAAAAGGATGGTAAAATTTGGAATACTTTCAAAAAATTGGTGGAAAGCCAATTTGCCCTGTTAAAGACTCTCCTAAGCAGAAAAACAAATGAAGTTGCAAGAGCTTATGAGTTAACCATCCAAACAGAATTCTTCAATGCCTCCCCTAAAATGTATATACCTGCTTAGCCATGGAAAATCTTACTGCATAGGTTTTTCTCTCTGTATCTACCATTGGCAGAGTAAGGATGTATTGGATGGAACAAATGTAATTGATTGATTGTATTTCCATCAGACTTTCAAGCATGTATACCCTTTACTTAAATGCATTCTAATAATCTAAAAAGTGATAAAGGTCACAGACTCCACTTAGATGAATTAATATCACCATTTCTTTCATCCACATGGATCTGTGTCGCACTTTGCTGGCACAGGACTCATTCCGCTGAATGGCATAATTGTAGGTCCGGCATCTCCAGTATTTCTTGGGCACATAGAGAAAAGAAGTCATCAATTGTACTAACTAGCATATTAATTAGGGCTAATTACAGTGACCTTTTCCAAATTACCTACTATTGCAAATAAAAATTCAGTATGGGGACCTTAGATGTAAACTTAGGGACCAATGACCCTTAATTAAATACAAAGTCAAGTTAATTTAGCTGAATATAAGATATAAATTCACAGTATACCAAACTGTACCTTGTAATGAAAGGTTCACAAAGCAGAGAAAGGAGACAGTGGAAACTGCTTTGTTTCTCATTTGGCCCTTGCTGGGTTTACTTTTATTCTGCTGATCCTGTAGGCAGCTATGGGGGAAAGAAGGGCTTAGGACCTGGAGGAGGAGACCTGGGTTTGAGCCCAGCTCTGAAATTTATTATTCACGTGACTTTGAGAATAACTCTCTGAGTCTTAGTTTCTTGACCTGTAACCTGGAGACTTAAACTTTTTTTACCATTGGAAGGCTGGGAAGATTAGATGTTTATAAGTTTTTGTAAACTAAAATATGTACTAGCTGTATAAAGAATATTAATACTTATTACATAATGACATTAATTTATGTCTTACAAGATATTCTGATACAATTTGGGAGAGCAACGCACCAGATTTATTTCTTTCAAAGGTGTCCTGGATGTCTATGGTGGTAAATAAGTAATGATGATAATAAATAAATCCAGGAATTAAGTATTTATGTATAATACTTTACAACTTCATTTGGCGGAGCATCTTTCATGCCAACTATATCCCCAAACAGATTACATTCAATAAAGACTTACAGTGATAAGCAATAAATACTAGCAGTGAGAGACAGACATTGAGATAAACAGGCAGCAAAAAGTGCTTTTCAGCTAAATTCTGAAAAGAAATGAAGAATTTAGGGGTGAAGAGACCCAGCAGAGATGTCACAACAGGCGGATACTATTGGAGATAAAGTTCTCACACTCAATTTTCTTTGTGAAAGGCCTGAGGCATGAAGTCCAAGGTCTTGAACTTCTGCCTGGGTCATCTCGCAGGCAGCAGGTCTTTGCTGTGGGGAAAAGAAAAAAAAATGATATTAATTCTGAGAGAGGTGAATTCCAACTTCATGGGGATTATGAAGCAGGAAAATCTTTCGTAAATGGCTTTGCTTTGATCTATATGGACCAGAAGGGAACTATGTATTGGTATTTTATTGTTCATAAGCTACCCAAAAAGTGCAGCTGCAGCGTTCATCACTAAAAATCAGCTGGAAATTTGATTTGCAGTCTAGAGAAAGGATTTTCAAGTTAGTTCAGGATAAACTGATTTCTGACTCTTCCATGAGTTTGCCTTTGGCTCAGCCAGTTTTGGACAATAGATGAGAGTGACTTCCTTGTATGCTAATTTGACTTTTTAGTAGGCATGTGGATAACAGACACACTCTGAGTAACACTATGTAATGTGTGTGTGTGTGTTTGTATCAGTTCTTACACTGCTAATAAAGACATATCCAAGACAAGGTAATTTATAAAGGAAAGAGATTTAATTAACTCACAGTTCCACATGGCTGGGGAGGCCTCACAATCATGGTGGAAGGCAAATGAGGAGCAGTGTTACGTCTTACATGGCGGCAGGCAATAGAGCTTATGCAGGGAAATTTTCCTCTAAAAAACCATCAGATCTTGTGAGACTTATTCATTGTCATGAGAACGGCATGATTCAGTTACCTCCCTCAGGTCCCTCCCATGACACAAGCGGATTATGGGAACTACAATTCAAGATGAGATTTGGGCAGGGACACAGCCAATCCATATCAGTGTTTGAAAGATGAAATAGTGGCATACAGAGCAGCCTCTTGAGGAGAGTACTAAAATGAGTATTTCTCTATCACACTGACTGAAATTGGGGAAGACAAGAGTGGGGTAAGGTGAGCAAGCTCAAAGACTAAGGAAAGGTTGCTTGGTATGATAAATTTTGCTCAGATAACCTCAGGAGTGTATAAAGAAGAGTTACTGTATTCTATTCACAAAGGGTTTTTGTTGATGATGGCCCGATTGAAAGATGAACTACCACCTGCCAATGAAAGGGAATCTTACAAAATCATTTGAAACCTGACTGTCTCATGTTATATTGAGTTGTGCATAGTATAGTTCAACTTCAACAGGGTACTTTGGCTATGTGGGTACTTATTGACAGCTTTAAGGAGGGCTACTAAAGTCTTCCATGGTGCTAAAAGCACCTCAAAATGAGTAATTTATTTTGGAAAAGCATATTAAGGTAGAAAAAAGAGTAGAAAAAGTACTTCATCTAGAAGCACTGATATGAAGAGGAGATGAAATACATGAATGAAGAGGTTAGTGCAGAGTAGCTACAAGCACAAATTGGTTTCATAGTTGCTTCTGATTTGGCCAATGAAAAAGATAAAGAATAAAAGAATCAAGCAGTCAGGGCAAGTCAGCTCCTTAAGGGCAGGTCTCCTGTCTAGCAGCACACGGTGTATCCCAGGTCCCTAGAATATGGTAGGCACATCGTAGGTTCTCACATTTTGCAGTAAAAATAAATAAATATATACAGGAACTAATGGTATATGTTTAGAGGGGAGTTGCTTGACATTAGTTAGACTCTTTATTATTTTAGCTCCGAAACAGGGGTTGTCTTTGACAAAATTTCTTCTTTTTTACAGTTGCCTTCTAGATAGCTATCTCTATTTGTGATGTTCTTTACAGGCTAAAAGGTGCAGGAGAGATGCCTCAAGGGACAGAGAGATCTGAAATTGTTACATTAAATAAGTTTCCTAGGCAGAGCAAGAAATGGCCTGGAGTCTGCTCCTGGTTACAACTTTAATCATTACATACAAGCTGACTGCGAAAATCTATCTGAATGATGAACAAAATACTTTAATCTGGACTTCATTACGTTACGTTTGCAACTTTGGAGTTCTGAATTTGTAATAAGGGCATGAAAGATTTACCTGCAATGCCATTCTCATTGAATTCCAGTAAATCCAAGAAAGAATGTGTGGCTTCATGGAATGGAGCAAAGAGGTGAAAGACCAGGTCAGGCAGGGAATCAGGCATGGGGGAGATTAGGGTGCGTGGGAGTGGGAGAGCAGTTCAGGTTCCAGGAAACAGAGCTATTGGAATTTGGATGAGGGTTTTAAATCATGGTAAGCCCTATCAGGAGTCATAGGTTGACAGCAATCAATGAGTAAAATCACCTCATGTGTTGGGAAAAGAAAATCAAGCAGACCTCTGGAAGTCTGTGGTCTTGGATGCAAAAGGAAGCTAAAACTACAATAGTCATGAAGGCAATGGAAGTGAGAAAGAACTTTCAGAAAATTTGATTTAAAACAGATAGGGGACTGGGTTCCGGGAATTAGGTTATGAGAATGACAGCACCTTTCAGAAAATAAGGTTTGTGTAATTATTCTGCTATAAGGATTATTACTTATAAAGACTATTCTCATCATGCAGGTGGAGGACCTGGTGCCCCGACACTGCAGGCACAACAGTGTGGACATGGATCCTCTCTGCAGAGCCCTGCATTCAGCCACATGCCTAGGACAGTGGGAAGTACAGGAATGTTCCTGTGCCTGTTTACTTGTGACAAGATCATCAAGTTTCCCAGCTCAGAGGGGATACTGAGAGTGGGGGAATAGGTAAGACTTTGCTGCTAAAAAGGAGAAAAAGCAAGAAATGAGGAAAATGACAGAACCATCTATTCTAGGGTCAACTCTAACATATATTACAGGAGAATTGTATTTCTTGCAAATAAAAGCAGAGACCTTCTGATGTTTGTTTTTTTACTTTAACATAAGAGAAACTTCATTGATTTTCCTAATCTAGATCTTAAATACACACAAGGAAGGTGTCCTGAGTGAGGCACTCATGAGAAGTTAACTAAAGTCATTTTCAGATTTAATGATTGCAAGTGTCAGAATGAGTGTGACTTCTCTTTACTTCTTGAAATAGCACTTGCAGGTGTTCTTCTGTGGTTAGACCGGCTGCCTCAAATTACCCAGAAGTGAAACTGCGTTTTTGGTGATGCTCATGCCTGATCCATGACCTCCATCTTTTCTGTTTTTTTTTTTTTTTTCCCCTCTTAAGATAACACAGCACATCTGAGAATGCTTAACATATTCGAGTGGTGCTACTGGCTATAATTAAGTTCTTTCAGCCTTTCCATTACAAATTCTTCTTTCCGAGGTTTAATATCTCAGAGACTTTTAATCCCACTGGGCCAAACTTAGTATAGAGGCTGTCAGCAGAAATGCAAATGTTTTTGCTCAACCCTAAATATTTCCAATCAAACAAACCTGTTTTTTTCGCCACTCATTATAGCATAGGTATAAGAAAATAGGTTTCAGGCACTTTTGAAAAGCAAGAAAAAAAGGAATCTAAGCACAAAATCTGAGAGAAATGCATAAGAATGCAAAACCTGTCTAGTTTCAGGGTAGGTTGGCAAATATTGAAGAATTCCAGCATCGGAAAATTTTTACCTTGTGTTTTCTTAGCAAAATTCAAGATGTAGCCATGAAATAAACTGACAGCATATTGCCTGTTGGTTTGAACTTTTGATTTTTTTTTTTTTAGGAGAAATCCTTGTTATTAGGAGAAATCCTTGTTACTTCTGTGAAAATTTAAGATGAACAAGTGATTCCAGTATACCCATATGACTTGGGCTATGATGGAAATATTTTTTCTTTTCCTTCAGGTCTTGAAGCTAATTGAATGAAAATCATTTGTAACATTGGTTTATTCAAAAAGGTTTAAAAATTAAAACTTTTTAATTTTTTGTTGTGGTAGACAATGTATAACATAAAATTTACCACCTTAGCCATTTCTAAGTGTAAAGTGTAGCACTGTTAATTATATTCATGTTGTTGTGTAACCAATCTCCAGAACGTTTCATCTTGCAAATCTGCCACTCTGTGCTTATTCTGTTTCAGTGAAATTTACTATACCTGCAAACCTCATATAAGTCAAGTCCAGCAGTATTTGTCTTTTTTGATGGGCTGATTTTAATTAGCAGAATGTCCTCAAGGTTCATGTGTTGTAGCATGTGTCAGAAATTCCTTACTTTTCAAGTCTGAATATTATTAACATTTGACTTTTTGGATGCTTATTTCATATTGTCTTTATATTTTTACTAAGACATAACAAGGTCTTCTACTTAAGAAATAGTAAAGATCCTTAAGAATAGGATCTTTCCTATTTCTTAAGTAGAAGACCTTGTTATGTCTTTAAATTATTTTGTAATTATTAAAATTCCTCTTTCAGAATTTTAACTCATGAGTTTAAGGCTACAGGTCTTTGAACTTGGCTTTACTGCTTAAGAGAATGAGCATCTTTTTTGAAGCCGGTTTTCTAGTGAAAGGCGGACCTTCTAAGGTCCCTGGCAGTGGTTGTTTGCCCTCAGGTCAGAGCATTCCTAATCTTGTCTTATCCTTGTCCCTGTTAGCATTGTATTGCACAGCCAGTCCCCACGCTGTCTCTTTGGGGAATTTGGTCTCTGATATCACATTTCTGAGTATTCCAATCTCTTCGACACTTCTAAATGTGGCTCTCATGTTCTCATCTACCCCTAAAGCCATTTTTATTGTGTTCTGTAGCCTTTCTTCTCAGTTTGTCTTCTACTTTCTTTTGCCTCCTAGAGCCTCCCTGATACTTCTTGTTTTTTTCCAGAAAAGATTAATGTCTTCAGAATACACGAGCCTTCTATATTCCCTTTCTCATTGAGCTCTGACCATTTGGTACAATTCTGTCCAACTTCACCCCTCCACTTTATGGAATACTTCTGGCTGTCAGACTGATATGTTAAGACAATGGAACACTCCTTGCATTCTTGAGGAGATCAGAGGCTAGTGGGCAGATGAATATGCAGACAATCGCAAGGAGGCACTGTAATAGAAAAAGGGGAGAGAAGAGCCCTGTGGTTTCTGTGAGGGGCACAGGTGAGGAAGAACTGCCCTATGTGGGAAAATGGGATCAGATCTTATCAATAAGGTGGCATTTAAAATCAGTATTAAAGAATGACTAGAAGTTGGCTGGAAAAAAAATATTATGGTTTTGACTTAGTCTCTCTCTAATTATTTGCTTATTTGGTAAAAATATTCTTTGAAATACCCAGATCCCAAGTTCCTTCTCACCACAAAGACGCACTGGATACAATCAGTAACTTCTCTTGAGGGCATCTGTTATTTGCCGTCACCTTGATGCTGCTATATTTTCTACAAGGACATTGTGTTTTGAGGCCTCTGAGACTGAAATGTTAAAGAATCCTGAGGGATCTGAAAGGCTGAATTCTGATGAGCAATCATGTTATAAATTGTTCAGTCATTTACATTTAGATACGAACAAACCAAATGAAAGCAAGATTTGGTAGGGGCAGGGGAGATGACAAGAGGGTATGAGGAGCTTGGGAAAGGGATGGCTAGAGATTCACTGGTGGAAAAGTAGTGGTAAAGTTGAAGAACAGGGAGCTTGAACAAGTGACCTGATTCTCTCTAGAAAAAAGAATACACTTTGAGTATTTTATTTCAACAGTGAAACTTTAAGAGCTTTTCATAGTGGTCTCTAATCAGTTGCTACTCTCTTCCCCATGTGGATTCCAAGCAAGTTGAGAAATAAAGCAGAGTAAATATGGAATTTAAAAAAGGTCCTATTGCCACTAATAGAATTCAGATTGGATGACAGAGCTTAGTTGATTTTGAACCTAGAACTGGACAGCCTTGCTTTCCACTCCCACATTTTGGTGTCACTTGACTGGGATAGGTCAGATAAGTTCCCAAATTCTTCTCCAAATTTAGCAAGCACACATGCCATTCCTCTTCCCCTAGACTGCAGTGAGAAGGAGGGCAGGGAGAGACTGGAGTGACACCAACATGTTTGTTTTATAGAAGGACACATAAGAAATAAAGAAAAGCAGAGCATTCCCCTCCAACAAGTTACTCCACTTAATTGCTTTCTTCTTTTTCTACAATTGAATTCAATATTAGTGTAGATGGCATTGCCTTTCAGTTCTTTTATCTTTAACTTTTGTTTTACTCTGTGTTTTGGCACTGAACTGCCTCATAAGTGTGACTAGCCTAACTCTATCCCTAATTTGATTGCAGAAATCTCGTTTTCAGTTTTTTTTTTTTTTTTTTTTTATGGAGGGACCTATTTCTTGAAGCACTATACAGAAGAGGACAGGAACAAGAAGTGCTGGAGTTGTTGGTGCTGCTGCCAACTTCTGCGTTGGCATCATTGAACTCTCCGTGGTTCAGAGGAGGTTGATTCTGTCAGGTGCAGTGCTGATATGCTTACATCTTAGCTCAGTGAATGAGAAACGATGGCTTGTTTACTTGGTTTCTGCACTGCAGTGTGGCGGCCGTGTGTTGAATTATTATTGCATTTGTTTTAGGAAGACACCTCCCTTGCTGTTCACTTCCCTCTATGTAACATCACCTCTGCGAGGTTTACTGGCACTACAGGAACTGAAAAAATGGAGTAAATGGCTCTCTAGAGAAATCTTCCTGGGAGTGTGAGCCACCTGGAGTCTGTAAATGCTTGAAATTTTGTTCTCAACAACAAAAAATCAATGTAACTTAGAAATATAATGAAAACAACACTTTCTTCTGGTGGGTAAAGTTGAATTGGTGACAGTTAGGTGTTCTGATCATCAGGTTTCATAACCTGGATTGATTTGTAGAGAAATTAAAAAACCATCAATTGTTACAATGCTATGAATATGTAAGAATACCAGGAGAGGGTCTTCTAATCTACATGAAAGCCAATGCCATCAATGCTAATTTGTTTTCTGTTTTGCTCATGACGCAACAAAGCGGCTGAATATATAGTTTTTACTGTTGTTGTCACTCATCTTTCAAATGATAGAATATTGGTAGTTTCAACATCATACTTTTAAAAAGTAACTTCTGCATAGAACGTACATATTGGAAAAGCACACAGAGCAGTGCCTGGCAGACAGTGAGCACTGCATGAGGACTTTGTTAAATAAATAAAGTGTAAATTAAACCACCTTCACCAAAATTCACAAATGACTTAGCATCGATCATTTACAATCCAGGTAATCTTCCCTGTAAGCTGCAGAGCCTCTTCTGGTACTCTTCTTAGTATCAATTAAATATCATTTTCAAATAGCCTTCTAAAGTTATCCAAACTTAGAAACTAATGTAAATGTAAGAAAATTATAGAGAAGACTAATAAGAATTTATGTGTTGATTAACAAAGGATTATGGTAAGTTAACTGAAAGCAAAGTGATTTAATTAATTTGTTTTTATTTATTATTGTTATTTTTTTGAGACAGGGTCTGTCTCTGCTGCCAAGGCTGGAGTGCAGTAGCATGATCTCAGCTCACTGAAACCTCCACCTCCTGGGCTTAAGCCATCCTCCCACCTCAGCCTCTAAAGTAGGTGGGACTACATGTGTGCACCATCATATCTGGCTATTTTTTAAAAAGCTTTTGTAGAGATGGGTTTCCCCATGTTGCTCAGGAGTGTCTCCAACTTCCGAGCTCAAGAGATCTGCCCACCTCAGCCTCTTAAACTGCTAAGACTACAGGCATGAGTCACTGCGCCTGGCTATGCTTTAATTTATAAATGAAAGATGATACCGTTAATTCTAGAAAGGGTCACTTAAAGCATTTGTCAAATCTAGAAATGTAAGAGAACAATGTGTGTTGTTGTCCTATAATAGATTTTTCTGTGAAAATTGGTCCCACCACTTTGGGTCCATGCATATATGAAACAAATGAGCCAAAGGCCTTAGAACCCTGAGGTTTGGCTAATTTGCCCATATTTATACAATGTATAGAGGTTGTTTCTACTCTGTGTGAGGTTCTATACTAGTAATGTTGTAAACACAGACCAATATGAGGAGAGAGGAGATGGTTTGTAGTCTACTGTGTTTTGTGAAAGTTTTGATGTAGTTGATTTGGACAATATTTAGATTCATTTAGAAACATTTTCAGTTATATCATGTCTAATTGGTTCTTTAAAATCTCTTCTTAAAGGATCCTGAAACTTAAAGAAGGGGAATGCTTATATTTTCCATAGACAAAAGTGGTGCTTCTATGATAACAGGAATCATTCGAAGACGTGTTGTTTAGAAGGTGATAAAAAAATTCTGATGAGAGAAAACATGGAAGAAGGAAAAGGCATAAAAGGTAAGTTTGAGTGTCCTGCCTACCAAGGAGAAATTAGATTTGCTAAGAGCGTATTTCGACTTTGGGAGGCCAAGGTGGATCGGTTGCTTGAGCCTAGAGGTAGAGACCAGCCTGGGCAACTTGGCTGTCTCTTAAAGCAAAGAAACAAACAAAAAACCCCCAAAACAAAAAACAATTTAAACCCCAACATTAGCCAGCTATGGTGGCATGGGCTTGTATTCCCAGTTACTTGGCATGCTGAAGTTGTAGGATTGCCTGAGCCCAGGAGGTACAGGTTGCCATGAGTCAAGATTGTAACCAGCCTGGGCAACAGAGGAAGACATTGTCTCACCCTCCTTTTGAGGCTCAAGTGGATTTTGGGAATACCCGGGAATTTACAGATTGTAAATATTTAGAGCTCTTAATCAAAATCATCTATGAAGTCCTTTTGCGTGTGTGCCTGACCAAAACAATTTTTGACTATTAGGGGATGTCCTAGTTCTAGGAAAATTTGAAGTTGGTTTTTAGACCCTTAAGCGTATAGAGTTTAGATTACCCAAATTTATCCCTGCCCCCTCCATAACACGTAGAGTTTCTGGTAGCCCTCTGCTTCACACTCATGTTCATCCCAAAGAAAGGACGGAAAAGTGGCTCTAATGTTTTGAGATTTTCTCTGTGCCTTGCACTTCCACATACTAATTTTTGCATCAGCCCTTTCAGGAATATTTTATTATTTCCAGTTTGCCTGGGAAGAAACAGAAAGTCAGTGAAATTAAATGTATTACTCATCATGATACAGCCAGTGACAGTGATGCCAGCAGTCAACACATGTCCTTGAGGCCAGATACCTGCTCTTTCTGCTGTTTGATAGCACTCCCTATGAAATTCACCATTACTCTACATTTTGCCTGGTGCTCTGTCATGCTGCTGAGATTATGAGTTGTGACTTCTGTTCTGTGGTGCATTTCTTTCTGCTGTTTTTTCTGATAATCAAAATCATGCTATGGTATTAGTGGCTACCAATGTCTTTTAGCAAAGGTAGGTCTTAACCCTGAAGAGAACTACTGGCAGAAATGTAAGTCTTGTCATCACTCTTTAACATTGCCTGTACAATGTCTGTGGGTGGGAGAACTTGGGATGTATTTTCTTTTAAGACTCCGAGGATAGGGCACTACAGAACACTGTGTATATAGCACACTTGAAAATTGTATTGTGTGGATGAATGAATAAGTTGATGGGCAGCATTCAACCTCAACAGAAAGGCAGTTTAAGTGGATTTCCACTTGTGAGAGCCTTCTTTTTACTTTTCATGAATAGCAATGTTATCTGTACAAATATAGGTTTTGAGCCAAATGGAACATGGAATCTAAGAAATCATATACAATGAATGTGTTTGAAGCTTTTATAAACTCTGAGTGATTTATAAAGTGATGTTATCTGATTGCAGATAACTTCTTTTGTCCCTTAGAGTGCATTCTGGTATTTGAATGAAGAGTGTGGTGGAAGGCCGTTGCTGAACTCAAGCTGTGTCAAACTGCCTAACTACCCTGCTTTATTATTTGTGACGAGGGGTAAGGCTGGGTGATAGCAAAATAAAATATTGATGGAAATGCACTGAAAATGTGTTAAAGCAACGTATTTTGAAATGTTTATAGAGCTCTTTGAAGTGAAATGATGGTTTTAAGTGAATTAATAAGATGTTAGCTCACCTCTTCAGTGATAAAATCGTGGTGACAATGTAAATTCTTAACCTCACACAAGAGTATAGATTCACTACAGGGTTTATTAATTTTCCAAATTTCAGATTAATTTAATAATAACAATATGGGAAATATATGCTACAAGGACTGATTTTTTTCTTGTTAATCTCTTTAATATTGACATGACCTAATAAAGATGCATGTGGCTGTTACAAGATTTACACATTGCTAAATATTTTTAGATTGATTTCAACAAGAGAGATTGAAGACTGCTTCTTCAGAAGTCTCAGGAGAACTGTTTTAGCATTTTTTGATAAAAAGCTATATGCACATAATAAACAACCTCAAATGTAATATTATTTGAACACTTAATCTAGTTGCCTTTTAACCTTCATAAAATGTTAGACCTAGATTTCAAACTTAATAACGGAGGTGAAGTGTGTGTTTGTGTGTTGTAGTTTTAATATAATGAAGATCTTAGATTTTTCTCAGAATAACCGACTCCACTTATTTTCTTGGAAGACAAAATGGAGAAAAATATGATAGAAACAAATGGATATGTATGAATATCTTTACAAGTATATTTATACATGAGGCCACCAATCTGTCCATTTGGCATCTTCTTATTTTAGAAGAAACTATACTTTGATGATAGCTTGTACCCATTATTTTATGTTGCTGGATCATGGACAGAGACATGGAACAAGAAGGAAAGCTAGGTGGAGCCGGCTTTCTGTAAGCCACAAGCTTTATCTTTAACAGAAAAGCAAACTCTGATGTTTTAGATTCCATTCTAAAGAGAAAAAATAGAACACTCAACTGTTCTTGCTGGTGGACTACTAATGACAGTAAAAGATGAATCCCATTAAAAACAAACCAGAATAAATTGTCACTTAATTGAACACAACAATGCAAAGATTGCCAAGGGGCTTGCTTTCCCACCACAAGTATTTTGTTAGAAGTATTCAAGATCACAATTGAACCCTAAATTTACATCAACTCTAAATCTTTACCATGTAATTGCCTTACTAATAGGTAACTAGATTAAGATGGTGACATATTTTAAATGGAATATCCAGAGCTATATACAGCATACTCAGTTTCCTTCATTAAAGGAATTTATTTCTGGTTGCTTTCTATTTCATTATAGCAGCTATAAATTCCTTGTTACAACACATTAATAAAAATATTTTTTTTTCTGAAGTTGTTAGACCCCAGACTAACATATTTAGATTTAGAGAGCAAAGGCCTAAATTGTTTTGCTAAAGACCAAAATAGCTGGTAAAACTCTGCCTCTCCTCTTTTTCCCTCAGATTTCAATTGCGTTGAGTCTCAGGTTCTAAGGATTTCTGTAGCACAAATGGCAGCATTTTCATTATTTTCTGCTGAGACCACACTGTACCGGACGTCATCCTGTGCTTTCTAGAAGAGGGTCTCAAGCACTCTAGAACTTTCTAGGGAAAAACCTCCTCTTTTTGAGAGAAGAAAAACAATATATTACCCTGGATGCTTATTCACATAATTTTAACCCATTTTTCAGGAGAGCAGGAAAGAAATACAGAATCACTGGACTCTTAATCTAGATGCCCAGTTTATTACAGTGATTTTCACCAGCCTTCTTGTATTGTGTTTTAGATACTCTCTCTCAGCTGATGTCAAAGCATGATCTGAACTGCTGGGGGTTCACTGAGATCTTCTCTGAAGTCCACATAGTCAAAATTATTGACATAACCACAGTTAGACCTTATTTGTCTTTTGCACTGTGTTGACGTTTGCACTGATTGTGCAAAAGCCATACTGGGTCAAACTACTGGTGTCTCAACACCAAGAAAGGCAGTGGTGCCTGCTGTGGTGGTGGTCATTGTGTTCTTCACTGTCACTCACTCACAGGATATCTTTGATGAATCAGTAGAAATTACAAATGTTGCTAAGTATCCAATCTAAGTATACCTCTTTAATAGTCTACTATCGAAGTAGGACGTATTAAAAAAACATTGCTGGCTTAGCAACGTACAATGAACATTTCAGGAAAAGAACTGGTGGGATGGTTTGCCTTGGGAGCTGAACTCCCTTCCCATGAATTTCCATTTGTACTTGAAAGGATAACTAACAGGTACACACCGAAGTTACTCAGAGTTGGCTATTTAGCCGACATTTCTTAAAAATAAACAAAATGAACATGTCCCTTTAGGGAAAACAACTGACAATTTTTGTTTGCAATGGTAAAATTCAGGCTTTCAGGCAAAACTTAGAATTTTGGAAAACTTGTATATGCCACCGTAAATTAGACAGCTCCTTAATACTTAAAGACTTTTTAGATAAAATTGGTAGTGATATTAACAAATGTAGTTTTTTGATACATTACATATATGTGTAATGGAACACATGAGTTGTAATGCATTCGTTACATGAACATGCAGGAGTGAAAGATTCCTTTGAAATTAAGACCGATCAATATATTTCAGTGTAGCAAAGTAGTGATCCAAGTTGTAAAGTTCACTGATATAATTTCAGTTTCCATGTTACGACTAGCTTTTAAGAAACTACCTCTTGTTGAGTTTTGGGGCATATTAAAGAAGAGTATTCTTAATTAACTGAAAGCCTTTTATTTTATTTTTTGAGACAAGGTCTCATTCTGTTGCCCAGGCTGGAGTGCAGTGACACAATATCTGTTCACTGCAGCCTTGACCTCCCGGGCTCAGGTGACCCTCCTACCTCAGGCTCCTAAGTAGCTGTGGCTACAGGAGCACACCACCATGCAAGGGCTAGTTTTTCAATTATTTGTAGAGACGGGGTCTCCCTACGTTGCCTAGGCTGATCTAGAATTCCTAGGCTTAAGTGATCCTCCCACCTTGGCCTCCCAAAGTGGTGGGATTACAGGTATGAGCCACTGTGCCCTGCCTGAAAGTCTATGAAAACTCATTTTCCTTTTTCAGCTATTCATCTGTGTGAGAACATATTTCCTTCACATACTTCAACTAAAAATAACTATTGAAATAGATTAAATGCAGAAGCAAAATATCCAGCAGTCTTCCATTAAATCAGACAAAAAGACATAGACAAAAAAAAAATTCAATATTATCACTAATTTTCTTATTTTTGAAAATATATTTTTTTCCAGTAGATAAGATTTTTATTATTTAAAATAAGTTAATAAATAAATATTGAAATGTTTTCTTAATTTCTTTTTTCTTTATTAGGCAGAGTCTCACTCTATCACTCAGGTTGGAGTGCAGTGGTGCGATCTTGGCTCTCTGCAACCTCTGCCTTCTGAGTTCAAGCAATTCACCTGCCTCAGCTTCCCAAGTAGCTGGGACTACAGGTGCCCACCATTATGCTTGGTTAATTTTTGCATTGTTAGTAGAGACGAGGTTTTACCATGTTGGCCAGGCTGGTCTCAAACTCCTGACCTCAAGTGATCGACCTTCCTTGGCCTCTCAAAGTGCTGGGATTACAGGCATGAGTTACCACATGCAGCCTTAAATTTTTTAAAGGTAAATATAATCTACATAAATATTGCTTGTAGTCTTCAATAGTTTCTAAGAGTGGAGCGGGATCTTGAGACTGAAAAGTTGGATTGCTGCTGTTCTATCTTCTAAATAGAGAGATATGAGTCTCAAGGCTAGATCACTCATGTGTGAGAACACTGAGGTTTGCTGCCCAGATCTCCCCTTTGAGGAAGAGTGTATTGCCTCAGTTGCTGGGAGTGTTGCCCACTGACAGCTTTCAGTTGTCAGTCCCTTCAAGGATTGTTTCAGCTGCAGAGAGCCACCTCACAGAAGGCCGCATCCTTTCCCAGAGTACCCCCATCTAGTGGTTGATGGATGCAGGAGTATAAAGACATGGCCATCTTTTTTTTTTGTTTTGAGAGGAAGTCTTGCTCTTTTGCCCAGGCTGGAGTGCAGTGGCACGATCTCGGCTCACTGCAACCTCTGCCTTCCAGGTTCAAGCGATTCTCCTGCCTCAGCCTCCTGAGTAGCTGGGACTACAGGTGTCTGCCACCATGCCCAGCTAATTTTTGAATTTTTTAGTAGAGACAGAGTTTCACCATCTTGGGCAGGCTTGTCTGGATCTCCTGAGCTTGTGATCCACCTGTCTCGGCCTCCCAAAGTGCTGGGATTACAGGTGTGAGACACTGCTCCTGGCCTAGACATGGCCATCTTTGTTTAACTCAAGACAACTCCTAGAGTCCATTCCAACTCCAGAGCTCCTGGTGGGGTCAGCTGAGGTGTCAACTGGCCTGCGTCAGTGCTCGACTTCTGCCTTTCTTCCTCTCTTATCTCCTTCCCCTTTCTCCTCATGTGTTAATCCCAAGGGCTCTCCTTGGTAAAATGTCTGCTTCTCAGGGAAGTCAATCTGCAACAACATGAGGGCACAATAATAGGTTAAAAGTCAATTCTCTTTACAGTTTTGAGTAAGGTGCTACACTTTTGTCTGTATCCTCATGCGGGTCCTAAATTCCTTCTTGACAAGTCACGCAAATCCATTGGCCCGTAGAAAAGCTTTATATAGCCTGGAACACTGTAAGAGTTTGGACTGCTCTCTTAATGTAGTTCTGGACAAGCTAGTTCTGGATCCAGCAGGGTTAGTTCGGAAAAGTGCACAAAAAACACAGGCTTCAGCTTCTGAAGAACATAGGTGGACAAAAAAATGGATGCTCCTTTTTGTATGCTCTTGGATTAAAGCATCTTCCAAATTTTAGGTGTTGATGAGAAGACAAGAATTGAATAGAGAAGGGGGTCAAGAGGACAGACAAATCTCTTCATTTAACTCATCTTCACATTAAATATGCACCAACAGCCAAAGCCAAGTCAGTTTAGCTGTGACCCGGACCAACTGTTAATATCATCTAAACTGAATGGCTGTTCCCTAATCTGTCTATCTCTCAGGCATTCCTACCTGACCTAGAAAACAGAACTTGGGAGTCAGCCTCCGTTGGATTGGAGAGCATTGCATACTTTAACATTTTAAAGAATGAGGAAGCTTAGGTGAACTGTCTATAGCTCCGTTGACATGGCAGTCACAAGAGAACATTTGTTCCCACTTTGATAAAGTTAGCTTTCTTGCTCTGGGTATTGAATACTCTTTAATAGATCGTAGATATGCAGAATACGTGTGATTTGAAAATGAAGCCAAGTTTTAAACACTCTGCCATTTGAAAATGACCCATCTGCATGCTGGTGAGCTAAATATTTATTAATTCATTCCACAGATACTCACTATGTTCCAGTAAATATTCTAGGTTCAGGGGCATATATTGGTGAATAAGACAAAGTCGCTAAACTTAAAGAGCCTCTTATGACAGAATAACATTATCTGGGTCTCAGTTCATTTGCCTGTGTAGCTGAACTGATCCATGGTGAAACAGCAAAGAGTTAAAGAACTTGAAAGTGTTGAAAAGAGCTTTTCTATTGAGATGGCAAAGCACTGGAATGTCAGTTGCATAGTTTGCATACTGGAGGCAATGTTCCAGGTGCTGGAGACTCAATAGTAGAAGCTATTTTGTCCCTGCCCTGTATTTTATGACAGAAAGTAAAAAAATAAGACAGGAAAAAAAATAGAGATTTCTCTAAAAATTAACAGGTCAAGAAAACAAAGAATAAATAAAAACCTAGAATATTTGAATAACAATCAACATGATTGCTCTATTACATATGCAGATCTTGAAGGCATATATGCTTTCAAAATACAGAGGACTTTCCAAAACGTAACCATATAGTTGATTTAAAAATTGTACAAAATAATTATCCAAAGCTGAAATGATACTGGTCAAAATATTTGCCCATAATGCAAATCAGATTAGAAATAAACAACAAAAGGATTTTTTTTTGAAAATCCCAAAAATTTTAAAAGAGGGAATCAAAGCTATAATTATAGGCCATTTAGAAACAAAAACAGCAAATGGATTTGCATTTATTTGAAACCCATGGGATACAGCCAAAAGTGTACTTAGGAAATATTATAGACATAAATGCATTGATTAGGTGATGAAAGTTTGAAAATGAAAAAGCAAAGTATTTAACTCAAGAAGTTGAAAAAAGGCAAACAAAATAAAGACAGTAGAAAAAAAGAAAAAACATATATTTGCCATATAAAATGAAGCCAAACACAATAGAAACGGTAGTAATACTAGTCTAAAATTTGTTCTTTGAAATAAACCGTAAAGTATTTAAAAACAGTTGGCAAGTTATATCAAGAAATAAAAGGTGCCAAGTATGGGGACTTTGTACCTGTAATCCCAGCTACTCTGGAGACTGGGGTAGGAGGATGGCTTGAGACCATGAGTTTGAGGCCAGCTTGGGTGACATAGTGAGACCCTGTCTCTAGAAAAGTTTAAGAAACAAAAGGAGAGAGAAGACACAAATAATATCAAATATGAGAAAATATGACATAAAATCAGATATAAAAGTTATTTTAAAAATTGAGATATTTAATAATATACCAATAAATATTAAAATATTATAAAATGGATGATTTCATGGACTACTGTATATAGTAAGAATGACTTGAAAGGGAATAATAAAGGTAAATCAGCTAATAAAAATGGAAGAAAATGAAATCGTAAGGAAAAACAAATACTCATTACAAAAGCACCAGAAAAGGAAAGTTTAGTGTATGACTTCTATCAGTTCTTCAGGAAAAAAGTAATTCCTTTTCAGAGAATGTTAAAGATAGAGTGCTTTTTACCTTATTTGATAGTGATAGAACGATCTTAGTGCCTAAATTAGAGAAGCATTGCTTCTGAAAGAAAACTACACAGCAGTTTAACTTCCGAACACAGAAATAAAAATCTTAAATTGAAAAGAGTGCCAAGATTGTTGGTGAGAATGTAAATTAGTTTAAGCCATTATGGAAAACAGCATGGAGATTCCCCCCAAAATTAAAACTAGAACTCCCATATGATCCAGCTACCCCAGTATATGGTGTATCTCCAAAGGAAGTAAAATCATTATGTCCAAAAGCTATCTGTAATTCCATGTTTATTGCTGCATTATTCACAATAGCCAAGATAGGAAATCAATTTAACTGTCTGTCAATAGATGAATGAATAAAGAAAATATGACACACACACACACACACACACACACACAATGGAATATATATATATATATATATATATATATATACACACACAATGGAATACTATTCAGTCATTAAAAGGAAAGAAATCCTGTCATTTGCAACAACATAGATAAACTTGGAAGACATTATGTTAAGTAAATAAGCTAGGCACAGAAAGACACATACTGTATGATATCACTCATATTTGGAACCTAAAAAAGTTTATTGTGTGGAAGTGGAGAGTAGAATGGTGGTTACCAGGAGCTGGGATGATTGGAGGGTGTGGGTGGGTTGGGGAGATTTTGGTCTTAAAATTTTAGTTAAACAGGAGCAGTAAGCTAAGAGGTCTATTGTACAACACGACTATAGCTAATAGTGCACTGTAATGAATTATTATTTTTTTTTGAGACAGAGTCTTGCTCTATTAACCAGGCTGGAGTACAGTGTGCAATGATGACTCACTGGAGTCTTGACTTCCTGGTTTCAAGAAATCCTTTTACCTCAGCCACTTGAGTAGCTGGACCATAGACATGTGCTACCACACCTGGCTGATTTTTTAATCTTTTTGTAGAGATGGGGTCTCCTTATGTTTCCCAGGCTGGTTTCCAATTCCTGGGCTTAAGCAATCCTCTTACCTCAGCTTTCCAAAGTGCTGGGATTACAGGGCTGAGTCCCCACACCCAGCCTTGTATTATTTTTGAAAAATGCTCGGAGAGTGTATATAGTGTTCCCACTACAAAAATGATAACTGTATGAGGTATTACATATATATTAGTTAGCTAGATTTAGTCATTCCACAGTGTACATATACTTTAAAACATTATGTTTACCTGGTAAATACATACAATTAATCCACCAGTGTGAAAAAATATATTAACACCGTGCTAAATTAAATCCAGCAATATATTAGAAGAATAATTCATCATAACCAATTAGGATTTATCCTAGGAATGCAAATGTAAATCACCACTACAGCTCCATCAATGTAATGAATCACAATGAATAAATATTAACATTTATATAATTATTAAGGAAATACTTCTAAAATGCCTGCAGTAAGGAGGGCACTGTTCTAGGTACTGGGGAACAAGTGTGAACAAGATAGGTGAGATCTCGGGGAACTTGCATGAGGTGAAAGTTTAAAAATCCATATAATCATTTTGATAGATGTCAAAAAACCTAAGCCCCACATATGTGATATAATTCAGTTCAAATCCAATACAATTCATTTTTCATAAAAAGCCATTATCAAGAGAAGAAACATTCTCAGTGCAAAAATAGCCATGGAGAGAGCAAACATTATTCCTGAGAAACATTAGTAACATTTCTTTAAACTCAGGAACTGAGAATGGATCTTGGTCTCACTCTTAATGTTTGTCTTACCAGTGCAAGAAAAAGAACTAAGATGTGTGTGTGTGTGTGTGTGTGTGTGTGTACGTATAAAAGAAGGAGGTAGTCTCCATTTGTAGAAGAAAAGATTGTTTAAAAACCCAGGATCATTAACTAATAAATGATTAGAACGAATTAGAGGGTAAATGAAATGGAATTTAGAGTCCGTTTTCAAACTCCTAAAGATACCAAGGTATCCACAAACTCCTGAAGATAACAAGGGATAAACTAAGTGTAAACTCATAGGATCTATACTGAGAAACTTGTAATGCTTTATTGAAGAATACAGAAAAATCTAAGGAGTGTAAAGGATAGTATGCTCTTGGTTGAGAGGATACAATTATGTGAAAATACCAAATTTCTTTATGATTTATCTACAAATCAATATCAATTCTGATAAAATCTCAATGCTATTTTTTGGAATTTAATTCACTGTGTAATCTTGTAGAGAAATAGAAATAATAAAAAACAGATTAAAAACAAAATAAACAAATTAATGAAAAAACAATGAGGGGAAGGACTCACCTTATCAGATGTCACAATATTCCGTTGAGATTTAATAACAACAAAGGTGATTATTTGTGCAGATATACACAATACAGAAAAGAGACCACAGAAACAGACACAAGCACGTTAAAATTTAATATAATGGTGACATTTCAGATCATTAGAAAATGTATATATTTAACAGCATAGTATTAACCCATAAATACACTAAAAGACCAGTGAAACAAAATAGGGGGCTCAGAAAGAGATCCATGTGTTCTGGTTATTTTTCTGACATCCCAGGTTCCAACCTTTTCCTATCTTTCTTTGCTTTTCTATGTTTCCCGAAAGGCATCATCTGAACTCCCTTTCAAATTGTATTTGGACAATGGACAATGGGAGACACTAGCAGAAGATGGGAGAATAGGAGGAGAGAAAGGGAAGGGAATTTCTTCCTCCATTCTTTCCCGCTAGCTCTATTTCTCTGGCTGCAGCTGAATTCCTCTACAACGTTAGCTCCAATGAGAAGCTTCTCCTCCATGGTTCCAGTTCTTACTGGGTTCCAGCTCTTACCAGGTTCCAGAACTTGGGTTCCTTCTCTTTGATAATAGCTTCCTGGTTTAAGTAATCACTGGATGCCTCAGTGTCCTTTATTTCTTGCCTTGACTCTGCTCAGACCTCTGTAATTATCCTCACTTAAATCATCTTCATGAATTCTCTTTTCTGCTGGGATCCTGTTTGATAATGTAGTTATATCAGGAATGAGTAAGTCTCATTTCAGACCTAATAACTCACTTAGAGAAGTTTTGCTTCTTTTCTCTGCAACTTGGGGCTCAACCATTTATAAAGCCTAGTTCTCAAAAAAGGAACTTTTCCAACAGTGATGGCTCTAATAATATGGAAGATGAGACTACTCCTAAACATTTTTAGTTTCTCATGGCATTAAATCCTCAGACAGAGAAAGCAGGGCTTATTCTTACCAGGATTTTTAATCCTTTTACCAAGGGGATTGGGGTTGCTGTTTGAGAGCAGTACCTGTGAAACTCAGGCCATTCATTAGAGCACCTCTTACTACAATGTGTTGTGATTGCCCTCAATGGAAAACTGTAGTAATGTATTTTTATACCACTACTATGCTGTTTTGGTGACTATGCTTTACAGTATAGTTTAAAGTCAGGTGATGTGATGCCTCCAGATTTGTTCTTTTTGCTTAGTTTTGCTTTGGTCATGTGGGCTCTTTTTTGGTTCCACATGAATTTTATAATTTCTTTCTTAGTTCTGTGAAGAATGATGGTGGTATTTTGATGGGAATTGCATTGAATCTGTAGATTGCTTTTGGCAGTACGGTCGTTTTCACAATATTCATTCCACCCATCCATAAGCATGGGCTGTGTTTCCATTTGTTGTTTATGCTTTCTTTCAGCAGTGTTTTGTAGTCTTTCTTGTAGAAGCCATTCACCTCTTTGGCTAGGTATATTCCTAAGTATTTGATTTTACTTTATTGCAGGTATTGTATTGTATACTCCTAAGTATTTTATTTTTATTTTTGCTGCTATTGAGTTTTTGATTTCATTCTCAGCTCAGTCACTGTTGGTGGATAGCAGAGCTATTTGTACATTAATTTTGTATCCTGAAACTTTGCTGAATTCATTTATCAGTCCTAGGAGCTTTTTGGATGAGGCCTTAGGGAACTCTAGGTACATGATCATATCACGAGCAGTGACTTTTTGACTTCCTCTTTACTGATTTGGATGCCCTTTATTTCTTTCTCTTGTCTGATTGCTCTGGCTAGGAGTTCCAGTACCGTCTTGAATAGAAGTGGTGAGAGTAGGCATCCTTGTCTTGTTCTGGTTCTCAGGGGGAATGGTTTCCATTTTTTTTCCATTCAGTATAATGTTGCCTTTGGGTGTGTCACAGAGGCTTTAATTGTCTTAAGGTATGTCTGGTCTCTGCCAGTTTTGTTGAGGGTTTTAATCATAAAAGGATGCTGCATTTTGTCAAATAATTTTTCTGTGTCTATTGAAATGATCATGTGATTTTTGTTTTAAATTCTGTTTATGTGGTTTATCACATTTATTGATAGGTGGATCACATTTATTGATAGGCATCCCTGGTATGAAACCCACTTGATCATGGTGAATGATCTTTTTGATATGGTGTTGAATTCATTTAGCTGGTATTTTGTTAAGAATTTTTGCATCTGTATTCATCAGGGATATTGGTCTGTAGTTTTCTTTTCTGTTATGTCCCTTATGGGTTTGGGTGACACTGGCTTCATAGAATGTGTGATACTAGCTTCACAGAATGATTTAGGGAGGATGCTATTCTCTAACTTGTAAAATAGTGTCAATAGGATTGGTACCAATTCTCATTTTGAATGTCTGATAGAATTCAGCTGTGAATCCATCTGGTCCAGGACTTCATGTTTTTGTTGTTGGTAATTGTAAAATTACCATTTCAATCTCACTGCTGAGATTGGTCTTCACTCATTGGTCTGTTCAGAATTTCTATTTCTTCCTGGTTTAATCTAGGAGGTTGCATATTTCCAAGAATTTATTCCTCTCCTCTAGGTTTTCTCATTTATGAACATAAAGGCATTCATTGGTAACCTTGAATGATTTTTTATATTTCTGTGATATAAGTAGTATCTCCCATTTAATTTCCAATTAAACTTATTTGGACCGTCTCTCTTCTTTCCTTGGTTAGTCTGGCTAGTGGTGTATCAATTTTATTTATCTTTCAAAGAACCAGATTTTTGTTTCATTTATCTTTTGTATTTTTTTTTGTTTCAATTGTATTTAGTTCTGCTCCGATCTTTATTTCTTTTCTTTTGCTGGGTTTGGGTTTTGTTTGTTCTTGTTTCTCTAGTTCCTTGAGGTGTGACCTTAGATTGTCTGTTCATGCTCTTTCAGACTTTTTGATGTAAGCATTTAAGGCTATAAACTTTCCTCTTAGCACTGCCTTTGCTGTATCTCAGAGGTTTTAATAGGTTCTATTACTATTATCAATTAATTCAAAGAATTTTTTAATTTACATTTTGAATTCATTGTTGACCCAATGATCATTCAGGAGCAGGTTATTTAATTTCCATGTATTTGCATGCATTGAGTGTTCTTTTTGGAGTTGATTACCAATTTTATTCCACTGTGATCTGAGAGAATACTTGATATAATTTCAATTTTCTTAAATTTATTAAAATGTGTTTTGTGCCTATCACATGATCTCTCTTTGAGAATGTTCCACGTGCTGATGAATAGAATGTAAATTCTGCCGTTGTGGGGTAGAATGTTCTGTAAATAACCGTTAAGCCTGTTTGTTCTAGGATATAGTTTAAATCCTTTTTTTTTTTTTTTTTTTTGACTTGTCTAGTGTTGTCGGTGGAGTATTATAGTCCCCAACTATTATTGTGTTGCTGTCTATCTCATTTCTTAGGTCTAGTAGTCATTGTTTTTAGAAATTTGATAGCTCCAGTGTTAGGTGCATATATATTTAGGATTGTGATATTTTCCTATTGAACAAGTCCTTTTACCATTATATAATATCCTTTGTCTGATGCAAGACTAGCTACTCCTGCTCACATTTCAAGTCCATTTGCATGGAATATCTTGTTCTACCCACCCCTTTACCTTAAATTTATGTGAGTCTTTATGTGTCAGGTGAGTCTCTTAAAGACAAAAGATACTTGGTTGGTGAATTCTTATCCATTATGCCATTCTGTATCTTTTAAATGGAACATTCAGGCCCTTTACATTTAATGTTAGTATTGAGATGTGAAGTATTATTTTATTCATCAAGCTATTTGTTGCCTGAATACCTTGGTTTTTTATTTTATTCTTCATCTTTTTACAGTGTCACTCTCACTATAATTTTTTTTTTAATAAGCACATAAACTGATAGAACAGAATAGAGAACACAGAAATAAACTCAAATACTTACAGCCAACTGATTTTCAGGAAGGAAACAAAAACATAAAGTGGGGAAAGGACAGACTATTTAACAAACAGTTCTGGGATAATTAGCAAGCTACATGCATAAAAATGAAAGTGGCTCCTCATGTCTCACCTTATTCAATAATCAACTCAAGGTAGATCCAGGACTTAAATCTAAGACCTGAAATCATAAGAATCCTAGAAGATTACATCAGAAAAACTCCTCTAGACATTGGCTTAGGCAAAGAGTTCATGACCAAGAACCCAAAAGCAAATGTAACAAAAACAATGACAAATAGATGGGACTTAATTACTAAAAAGCTTCTGTACAGCAAAAGAAACAATCAGAAAACAGACAACTCACAGAGTAGGAGAAAATCTTTGCGAGCTATACTTTCAACAAAGGACTAACATCCAGAATCTACAAAGAAATCAAACAAATTAGCAAGAAAAAAACCCAACAATCCTATTATAAAGTGGGTTAAGGGCATGAATAGACAAGTCTCAAAAGATGATATACAAATGGCCAACAATCAGGAAATAAATGCTCAGCATCACTAATTATTAGGGAAATGCAAATCAAAAACACAATGCAATACCACTTTACTTTTGCAAGAATAGCCAGAATAAGAATATTAAAAAAAATAGATGTTCCTGTGGATGTGGTAAAAGGGGAACGCTTTTACACTGCTGGTGAGAATGTAAGCTAGTACAACCACTGTGAAAAGCAGAATCTTTAAAGAACTAAAAGTAGAACTTTATCATTTGATCCAGCAATCCCACTACTGGCTATCTACCTAGAGGAAAAGAAGTCATTACAAAAAAAAGATACTTGCACACACATGTATATAACAGCACAGTTTGCAATGACAAAAACATGGAATCAACCCAAATGCCCATCAATCAGTGAGTGGATAAAGAAACTGTGATTTTATGTATATATATATATGTATGTATATATGTATATATACACATATATATACATATATACATATATATGTATGTATATATATACATACGTATGTATATATATACATACGTATGTATATATATATATATATATATACCATGGAATACTACTCAGCCATAAAGAGGAATAAAATAATGGCATTTACAGTGACCTGGATAAAATTGGAGGCCATTTTTCTAAGTGAAGTAACTCAGGAATGGAAAACCAAACATCGTGTGTTCTCACTTATAGGTGGGAGTTAAACTATTAGGATGCAAAGGCATGAGAATGATACAATGGATTTTGGGGACTTGGGGAAAGAGTGGGAGGGAGGAGAGGGCTAAAAGACTACAAATTGGGTACAGTATACACTGCTTGGGTGATGGGTGCACCAAAATTTCGGAAATCATCACTGAAGAATGTATTCATGTAGCCAAACACAACCTGTTCCACCAAAACCTATGAAAATTTAAAAAAAAGTGTGGTAATATACTAGGGTCACCAGGGCTCAGATCCCAAAAGAATGAAGTTTTGGGTCACTTTGCAGCCAGAGTGATAAAAGAGGAAATGAGTAGTGGAAAGGGGAAGTTGTGATTGCCAACTTTCGGCTTGGTAATCAGAGACAAAAGGGACAATAATCATGGCAATTCAAAAAAATAATCAGAGGAGGGACAAAAGCAGCCATCCATATCTTACAGTAATTGATGGTTTCTCTTTACTCCCCTTTCCTGCTACCTTTTATCACGAGAACAGGTGGAGGCTAATATTTTAAGTTAGGTTCCAAGTGGGTGTATAATTGATAATTGAATTAACCTCATCCCTTGATAATACTGTAATCGATGGGATTATGTGGATCCCCTGTGTGGAGAATAGTTTTTTTATTTTGTCTTTTTATTTTATTTTATTTTAAATCCAATAAAAGGCAAGAATATCTGCAGAGTGGCAAAAGAAGTGGGCTGTGCTGGTGACTCCCCCCCACTTTCCCTAACCTCTACTTACCTGTACTCAGCCCTGTGCTTTGGGAAGCTGAAATCTAAAGACTGCCTACCAGGCCTCCTTGACCTCTGGCTTCACTTTGGACTTGACTGATTGATGGCACCTGCAGAGAATCAGAGGGGAGGAGGAGACTTGAAATTGCTTCTAAGGCAGCAGCTCTGTTTCTCTGCAGTTACAGCTTCTGCTGGGCAGCCCTCCTCCGATACTCTGCTCTCAGTGGGATCCAAAAACGCTAATTTCTCCTTTTCCCTTCAGTGCTAGGTGTGGAAAGAACTTCCTGCTGTCATTGGTCGCCTCCATATCACTGTTTGTTTTCCTAACCCTGCCCTTCTCTCCGTAAATTGTCCCCCCATTAAAGACTATTTAAACCACCTGATCAAGTCCTCTTCTTTGATGGGACCTTTGGAACATACCTACATAAAAATTTAATATATGTCTGATAGCATTACAAATTTGTGGTGAAGGACTGGATTATTCAATAAATGTGCTCTGCTAGGATAAGTAATTTTCCGTATAAAAATAATAAAATTAGATCTAGACCTCATTCTGCACACAAAAATTAATTCTAGATGGATTAAATCCCTGAATGAGAAAAAACTTTTAAATTTAAAATTAGCATATTTATGAAACCAGAATGGGGGAATATTTTTTTTTCAAGAAGATACAAAAACCCTAAGCACAAAGGAAAAGGATGACAAATTTGAATATGTTAAAGGAAACTTTTTGTATAGACATCAAAAAACACCATTCATAGTCATGTCACAGACTGGGAGAAGATATGTGAAACTTATACAACCGACAAAGACTTGTATCTATAATATACAAAGAACAGAAAATCAAGAAGAAAAAGACAAACTAGCAGAAAAATTGGCAAAGGATTCAATAAAGCAATTCACAGGAAGAATATTGTAATGGTGGGAAGTCATATGGAATGATGGCCAGCTCATTTGCAGTCAAATAAATTTAAAAAACACAAATTTCAGCAAGGTAGCATTTCTTTAAGATCAGCTTGTCATTTAGTCTGATAAGAACTAACGTTTCAAGAAAATGAGGAGAGTGGAACTCTCATAGTGTGTTGGTAGGAGTACAATTGGCCCAACCTCTTTGAAGAGGAGTTTGACAATATCTAGTAATGTTGAAGATTTGCATGCCATCTGACCTCATGATTCCTCTTCTTGCTATATAGCCTGGATGAAACTTTTGCACAATGCCCATAAGCATACATGTACAAGAATATTCATAGCTGTATTGATTATAATAGAGAAAAATGGAAAACAACCCAAATAAACCATTAAGAATGAATTATATGATACCATGTTATATTACCACATGGCAATTAAAATGAATGAAATGATAGCTACGTGTGGCAAAATGGATAATCATATGAAAAGAACATTGAGCAAAAAAAACCCGCAAGCTGCTAAAACAATGGAAACTATTAGAGATGTATTTGAAATCTAGATTCAATACTTACATTATGCCCATGTTCCGGGTTTACCCATGACAGTTGTTGAGTAGTTTAGTTGAATTCAAAATATGTTGCCTATTCTGGGTATATACTCCTTCAAAACCAGAAAAGTGAGGAGTAAATATTAGAATGTGCTACATTTAAATTTTTATTAAAATTTTTAATAGTCATTTTCACTATCTATTGATTCTTCCTTGGTTAGATTATTTTAAAAATTATTTTCATTTTTAAATATTTAAGTATTTATTTATTATTATTAGTATAAATTTAAAGGGTACAAGGGCAATTTTGTTACATGGACATATTGTGTAGTGGTAAAGTCTGGGCTTTTAGTGCAACCACCACCCAAATAATGTACATTGCACTCATTAAGTAATTATTCATCCTTTGCCCGGCTCTCGTCTTCCCACCCTTCTGAGTCCTCAGTGACTATTATTCCACACTCTGTGTCCAGGTGTATGCATTATTTAGCTTCCAGTTAGTTCCATCCATGTTGCTGCAAAAGACATGGTTCCATTTTCTGTCTTAATAGTATTCCATTCTCTCTCTCTCTCTCTGTCTGTCTCTCTCTCTCTCTTTCTCTCTCTCTTTCTCTGTCTCACACGTTTTCTTTATCAGTCCTCTGTTGATGGACACTTAGGTTGATTCCATATTTTTCCTGTTGCGAATAGTGCTGTGATAAACAACTGAGTGCAAGTATCATTTTGATGTAATGGTTTCTTTTCCTTTGGGTAGACACCCAGTGGTGGGATTGCTGGATTGAATGGTCATTCTATTTTTGAGAAGTCTCCATACTGTTTTCCACAGAGGTTGTACTAGTTTACATTCCCAAGAATAATGCATGTGTTCCATTTTCTCCCCATCCTCACCTACATCTGTTATTATTTGTCTTTTTAATAGTCATTCTGACTAGTGTAAGATGACATCTCATTGGGGTTTAAATTTTTATTTTTCTGATCAGTGGTGCTGAACATTTTTTTCATATGCCCGTTGGCCATTTCTATGTTTTTTTTAAGAAACATGTCTATTCATGTGCTTTTCCCACTTTTAATGGGTTTTGTTTTTGCTGTTATTGTTGAGTTGTTTGAGTTTTTTCTAAATTCTGGATATCAGTTCCCTGTCAGATTCATAGTTTACAAATATACCACCTCATTCTGTAGGTTGTTTATTTTTTAAATACTTTATTTCTTCATTGCAGTTTTGGATTTACTGCAAAGTTAAGAGGAAGGTACAGAAATATCCCACATATTCTCTGCCCTGACACATGAACAGCCTCTCTGAGGTAGATTCTTTTTAGTATGACTTAAAATGTAAAGAAAATTAAGAAGACTCCATTGACCCAGATAGTAATTAGTTAAGACTATTCTTCCTGGCAGACTGATGGCATCACTGTCACTGTGTTCCCAAATGCAGACTTCAGAGCCATATAAGAGACTTCCTTCCTTTTCATTAAAATCTAATTGCCTCTATGTTTTAAACATCTCCAGATTCCCCCATTCCCACATATATAGCCTTAATTCAGACAATATCATCATTTTAAAAATTTGAACCACTGCAATAACTGACATGTTTTATTTTTTTTGAGACGGAGTCTCACTCTGTCCCCTAGGCTGGAGTGCAGTAGCACTGTCTCCGCTCACTGTAACGTCCACCTCCTGGGTTCAAGCAATTCTTGCCTCAGCCTCCTGAGTAGCTGGGATTACAGGTGCCAGTTACCATGCCCTAATATTTGTATTTTTAGAAGAGACAGTGTTTTACCATGTTGGCCAGGCTGCTCTTGAACTCCTGACCTCAAGTGATCAACCTACCTTGGCCTCCCAAAGTGCAGGGATTACAGGTGTGAGTCACCACCCCTGGCCTAATTTAAATGTTTTCTTGTCACTAGTCTCAATCCCGTTCAGCTCATTTTCTATATTGTTAACAAAGTAATCTTTCCAATACCCCAAATTGGACCATATCTCAGCACCGACTAACACCCTCTAGTATTTTTCCACTCATTTTAAAAATCCAAGCATCTTAGCACATCACACAAATATCTTCAGGATGAGACTTTATCCCACGTCTCCAGTTTCATATGCTGGCCTACCCTTTCCTACTCTCCCCACTTCCAAACTTTCTGAACTACTGTTTTATATCTCTTAGTCTGCTTAGTGCCATGATCTTTTGAAATTTAACTTGCTAATTGCTTCCAAGAAATGTTTCCTTGAGCTCCCAGGTAAAGTTCCCACCTCTGTACTTCTTCTTCATCATACAAGCCTCTGTTGTCACATCATTCTTTTAACTATTGGTTTGCAAGTCTGTCTCTTCTTGTTTCAACTGTATTGATGAATTCTCTAGTAAATTCTCAAAATGTATGGTGACTCTGTTGATTGCTTGATGTAGATAATCATATTATTTGTAAGTAAATAGGTATTTTTCTCTTTCCCTTATTCCTATTTCTTTTCCTTTTAATATGACATTTCCCCACCTCTTTCTATCCTAAAATAGTCGTGTTTTTCTACTAATTGCTGCCAAATTGCTCTAGGCTTTTGTTTTATAACTTTGAGTTAATGAATTCCTTTTTATTCTTATTTGCTAAGAGCCTTACAAAATTAATATATGTATAATTTTGTGTGTCTGTTAAGAAATATCTCTTTATTAAACAAAGACATAAACGAAAAGTTTCCAACTTCCTGTATCTGTTGAAAGCTTTAAATAAAGATTCTTGAATATAAAGTATGGCCTACACAGCTCAAAATGAATTCAGTGACATAATATTATGCCAAAGTTGTACTTATTTTGAATGTCTAGAATTTTTTGTTAATGGTTATAAAAATACCATCAACCTAGACATTTTTATTTGCAAGATAGAACAGAATTACAAATAGAACTATTAACAGTCCACACATTCTAAACATTTAAACATCAATGGTTTCTGGAAGATGCTGTTATCCTTCATAGTTTGGAGAAAGTTCAGATGGCTTACATGAAAGCCAAATTTTCTTCCACCCACAAAATTGTCTTTTCAGAAGTCTTGCTGGATGTTGTCTTTGTTTGCCTCTCCATATTGCTACTGAATTTGATGGTTTTTATTTTCTAGTTGAACAATAGTCACATAGTCTGTTCAGTCTTGTAATTCTTATGGATCAGGGATATCCAATTTGATTCGATTTCTCTTGATTTAGTTTCAGCTGTGAGTTGCATGCTCTTTTGCTGCCGGTTTAAATCTTGAACATGTTTTCTTAACTTCTGAAGCTCTTCTTTCTGTGTGTGTTCAATCACATTAACTAGATTTTCATCATATACCTTCCAGGCATTACATCCAAGCTGTGACATTAGTTTTAGATTCTCAATTCAAATTGCTTTATGCTCTAGCTGGGCCATATGATTGTTTACACATTCTTGCCATGCAGCAGAGTCATTTTTTTGACCGGAGGAAGGGACTGGAAGCTCAGATCATTTCATATGGAGCAATTATATATGCTTCAGCCTCCTGAGTAGCTGGGGTTACAGGTACCTGCTGCACACCTGGCTAATTGTTTTGTGTTTTTAGTAGAGACGGGAGTGTTGCCATGTTGGCCAGGCTGGTCTTGAACTCCTGATCTCATTCACCTGCCTTGGTCTCTCCAAGTGCTATGAGTTGTGATTACAGGTGTGAGCCACTGCACCTACCATATACACACACACACATATATACACACACATACACATATACACACGTGTATACACACACACACATATATACAGACACACACAATTTATTTATATATACATCAAATATATATATCGAATATATATATACACGTGTGTGTGTGTGTGTGTGTGTGTGTATATATATATATATATGATGATGTTTCTTCTTACCTCTTCAAGTTTCTTATATTGCTTTTTTGCCAGAGTCTTGTAAACACTGTGTTGGTTGTTTCCTATCTTTACCTTGTCCAATCAGCATTTTTATAGCTACATATTACTCTAAATATTATGCTTACAGAATTTCAACAATGAATATTTATATTGTCATCAACTTGTATTTAGTAATTTCTCTTATTTTATTTTTTATAATAGCTAAATTTGTTAGTATTTTAATTTCTAAATATACAAGATGTTTTAGTTCTATGTCTATTTCTAATTTTATTACATTATGATCAGAGAACATAGTTTATATAGTATTCAATTTCTAAGAATTTTTTGACATTTCCTTATGGCTAGTACATAGCCATATAAATATTTTTCTGTCCTCAAAAGGAATATATATTTTTTGTTTCTTAGATTAACAATTCTATACGTCATATGTATTTTGAGCTAATAATTGTATTTTTTGGATCTGTATTATAGCTTTTTGATATGCTTGATCTATGGACCTTGGAAAGAGATATATTGATTTTTCTCATTACAATTGTTGATTTATTTATTTTGCTCTGCAGTTCTTTTTAAAAATTAATCATTATTTAACTTTTATTTTCTGTTTGGGGTCCACGTGAAGGTTTGTTACGTAGGTGAACTTATGTCATGGGAGCTTGTTGTACAGATTATTTCATTACACAAATATTAAGCCTGGTACCCAATAGTTATCTTTTCTGCTCCTCTCCCTCTTCCCTCAAGCAGACCCTAGTGTACCCTGCAGTTCCATTATTGCCACTTTACACATGTAGAGACTCTATTGTTCAATTCATATAAGCTCATCATGGTTATCTTCCTGCTCTATGGCTTCTTATCAGTAAATACTGTCTCTCTGTTCTTATTAACATTTTATGTTTTAACTATACTTTGTGAGATATGATGGTTGCTATATGAGTTTAATTTTAGTTAATATTTGTCTAGTACATTTTTTCACAACCTTTTATTTTCAAGCTTTCTGTATCCTTTTGTTAATCAATATGTCTTTATAAATAAAATATTGGTGAACCTTCTTTATTTAAAAATCTAGGCCAAGAATTTCTGTCTTTTAAGTAGTGAATTTAATGAATTTATATTAGTAAGTGGATTAAATAATTATTTTAATTGCTGTCACATATTTAGTTTTTTTTGACATTTTACTTACTTGTTTTTTAATAATTACACTTTTTTTTTTAAATTCTCTCTTCTTGATTTCTGTTAGCTAAATAAAACCTTATTTTGTTGGTTTAAAATTAATGCATTTTCTTATGGTGCTTGCACTTATCCTAAGACCAATATTTATGTTAATTTATTATATGATGTTCTTAAACATGAATATCTCTATAAAAATACAAGTTCTTTAGCAAGATCTCCTTCTTCTCTTATTATAATAGTATTACCTAGAATTTTAGTTATGGGTTATTATGATTTTTTTTCTTTGTTTAATAGATTGATAAGCTTTTTTTTTAAACTTCCTGTATCTCTTGCAATATCCTTCTGGTTTTATCTGCTCGTTTGGGTATATTTGCAAGAGTGCTTTCAAAATGCATCTAAATGAGGATTTCTCTGCTTGAAAATATAGTTCTAACATTTGAATGGAAGCTGGCTGCATATAACAGGTACAAAGTTTTTTTCTTCAATATTTTGAAAATAGTACTCCATCCTCTTTGTATTCAGTGTTGCTGTTGAGAAATCTGTTACTCAAATCATTTTTCCTTTGTAGGTGGTCAGTGATTTCTTTGGAAGTGTTGCATTTGATCTTATTTTTAATCAGATACATTTGACATAATGTGTTTAGGTATGGATCTTCCTCATCTGTACTTTTTAGTATTAAATGAGCACTTTTTAAAATTATACTTTAAGTTCTGGGGTACATGTCAGTGCTTGCAAGTTTGTTACATAGTTAAACACGTATCATGGTGGTTTTCTGCATCCATCACCCTGTAAATAAGCACTTTTAATCTCAGGTCTTTCTGTCACTACTGCTGGGAAATGTAATTTTTTCTTTCATGCTTAGACTGTTGCAATTCCATTAGCACTTCTATCTCTGTCCGGGAGGAGGTACCTTTTCTTTTTTTCTTTTCTTGCCCTGTACTTCTTGTTCTTTTTTTTTTTTTTTGAGATGGAGTTTTACTATTGTTGCCCAGGCTAGAGTGCAATGGCTCGATCTTGGCTCACTGCAACCTCTGCCTCCCGGGTTCAAGTGATTCTCCTGCCCCAGCCTCCCAAGTAACTGGGATTATAGGCACCCACCACAACACCCAGCTAATTTTTTTGTGTTTTTAGTAGAGATGGGTTTCACCATGTTGGTCAGGCTGGTCTTGAACTCTTGACCTCAGGTGATCCACCTGCCTCAGCCTCCCAAAGTCCTGGGATTACAGGTTTGAGCCACTGCACCCGCCTTCATTCTGTCTTTTTATTCTTTTCCTATTCTACAAGTTTCTCAAATAATTTATTCAACTCACCAATTTTCCTTGGCTATATCCATTTCATTATTTATTGCATCTAGTAATTCAACTAATTTTATTATATTTTGTATAGCTAATATTTTCACTAAGTTCCTTTCAATAAGTTTTTTTTTTTCCCAGCTATGTATTACCCCTTTTATCTTTTTGGAAAAAATGTACTCATTTTAAATTCTTGATATGTTTTAGTAATTTAGTCTTATGTAGTATGCGTTTCTGAGTTTTTTCTGTGTTCTCTATTGGTTGCACTCTTCGGGGTATAGTCGACTTAGACATCATGCTCCCGTGGTTATAGCAGCTACTTTGGTGATATGCTTTAGGGAAGGAGCTCATACCTCAGCCTGTGTTTGTGAATCTACAGGTGAATTCAAAGAGCAGAGATGGAGGGCAGAACAGGATGGAGAGCCCTAGATACCACAGAAATCCTGGTGCTGACCATCCTCTGCTGCTACTCCACCAAACAACTCAGTGGCAAGAAATATTTCCTTAAACACTTAGCAAAGCAGCCTTAGACTGTAACACATTAGCGCTGAGGGATCAAAAGAAAAGTGGTGAGGGAATGAATGCCCCCAGGCAAGGCACACTTCTAACATTTTGGGACCCAGGGCAGGAGTAAAGTTAAAGCCCACCTATTATTTGTCTAATTATTTAAAAGTTATAAATAAAGTAAATAAAACTGTCAAGAAAAATATATTCTATACCTCTACATTGACAAATGTACCATCATAATATCCTGGAAGACTAGATTCAAATTTAGAATTCTTGGTCTTCTTTTGGTTCCATGCCACAATGTGGCAGTGAAGCAAACTGACCCCCCAGCCTCTTCTCACTCTAGCTTAAGGGAGTCTCATGCCTGCCCATAGACACTGCAAGTTTGCATGCCTAAGCTCTGACCACATCCTCCATTAAGTGCCACCCCATGGACTAGGGGTATAAGCACTGATGATGATGACCTGGTCTGCCCTTGGACAGATGGGACTGAGGAAGAGCCCTGCACAGACCCTGTCAATGGAATGAGGACCATATGACTACCTGGAATGTGGTCCAGAGGGGATGCATGAACTCTGGTAAGGACAAAGGACAGGCACCCCTCTTGCAGTATTACTCAGGGTGGCTGATTTCCCAGCATTTGCTGCCTTCACTTCTCATTTTTTAGAGCTTTGGTGCTACCCTAATGTTATTAAATTACCTTGGGTGGGCTGGGCTCTCACCTGCAGATTTCTACCTATCAGTGGCAATAGGGTAGGTCATCATTTCCCCAATGCAATGGGGGAAGGAGGAGCAAATCTGAAGTCTTTCCCCATCCCATCCACCCAGTCTTCTGTCATTGTCCACTCTCCCCTCTCTTCCATACTATAAGTAAGTCTGACATCAGTTCGTGATAGGCTTCCTTCCCCTAGGGTTTCTTGCAATTTCCATCTTAGTTTTCCAGATCCTTGCTTACTTCTTTCTCAATAATTTGTCCGAGGTATTTTTCAGGGAAAAATCCTGTAGCCAGTGCTGGCTCACCACCTTTACAGAAATCAAAAACTCTTTTCTTTCTCCTCTTTTAGACTGTGAGCTACTCGAAAGCAGGGATGGTGAATTATTCATTTCTGCATCTCAGCAAATACCGTAATAACTGGATCTCAATAAAAGTTTGTGGAATTGTCAAAGCAAACTAGAGAGCTGTAATAGTCAGGCTGGGGTCTGGCTGGACCACGAAGCCACTTTAACCAGTAGGGTTTCCTTTCATTGAAGTTTGAAGGAGTCAGTGAGACCAGAAATATTAGACCAGTGATACAAATGTTCTTGTAGCCACACAGTCTGTGTGGGATTCTTTATGTGACTAAGAACTGCTAGCATAAGCATAAATTTAATGATGACCTGGATCCTTAAGATCTTGATTCTAAGAGCTGCCCCAAAAGGAAACAGATTAGCAGAATATATTGCTTATGTTGCTTGTAAAATTCGAGAACACGCTAACTAAATAGTGCAAAAAAGAATAAAGTTCAACAGACAAAAAATGAGTGCATGGAAAAATTAGTGAAATCCCCATACGGTCTGTTGATTGTAATGTGTCAGTGTAAATTTTCTGGATTTGATAATGTAGTGTAGTTACATAAGATAATACTATCTGGGAAAACTGAGTGATGGGAACAGGAGATCTCTTTGCTTCTGTGAGTTTGACTTTTAGATTCCACATATAACTGAGGTCATGTAATGTTTGCCTTTCTCTGCCTGACTTATTTCACTTAGTATATGGTAGACCATTTTGTTTTATTCTTGTCTTTTTCTAGTTTCCTCTAAAAAGCAAAGTTAAATAACACCTCCCCCTTTTTTTGAGTATCTGCTTGTTTCCTAGCAAGGCTGCTAACCCTTAGTTACTGAAATTTCTTTTCCAAGGGGAAGTCTCACTCTTACAGGCAATTCTGAGGATTGCAGGTCTGGCCTTTTCATTGCCTACACTGGGGCTTGAAGAAGAACTCTTCAGAATTACTTTTGAAATGTAAAATGTTAGCTTTGAGAGCTGAGCTGGAGAATTCTGTGGACTGGAGCTCTATAAACGTCCACTCTTGTAGGGAATCAGCATCTGGAAAATCCTCACCATGCGTGTCCGTGTTGAGATGTTGCTATATTAACAAGGCAGTGTGGCACATGGCTAGATGTGCCAAATGTTAAGTCTGACTATGTCTTTGTCTTTGGATTTTGATTTGTTTCTTCTTTTTTTGAGTGCCAAGGTTTGCTTTTGTATTCTTTGGGGAGAGAAAAAACGGTGCTTGTGGGAACTCTGTTGATTAACTAATGGTTTTAAAAATTTCATTGAACAGTTTTTACTGTTGAAAAGTAAGAAATTATTAGGAATCCAACAAAAATAAAATCTTTTAGAATTTCTGTGCATTTTCAAAATGCATTTATGAGGATGGAAGGATTGAAGACAAGTGGCTTGGCTGCAATATGACAGGTGTATTCACAATGCTTTGTTTAGCCTCTTGTTTACTTTGTTATCTATTGATAAAATATTAATAAATATTGAGCATGATACCACCAAAAATCTTTAAAATGCAATTTCTCTAAGTATGTGAAAATCTATTTGCACCTTAGCCAATAAAAGACCTAGAGGAAAGGTTGCTTAGTTGGGTTTTTGCAACTGTTTATCTGAAATTGACATCTGAAGAACAGAATTTACTCATATAAAAACTACCTTAGCACCTTGCCAAATTGCAATTTCTAATTAACTACCAAAGATGCTGTAGTTTTTCTTAATTATGGAAAGTTACAGGTTTGTTTTCTGGGTACTATTTGTATTTTATGATAGTTTAGTTGAAGAATGATTTGAAATTGCATTAACACTGTCATGAATAACACATCTCCTTCATTTCTATTTTCAATTCATACTGATTTGTGATTTTGAGCTTGTTTATTATAAGCACCATGAAGCAAAACCATTTTCCATATGAAGATACTTTAAACTGAGAAATTTTAATATTTTTGTCTGAAAACAATAAATTTTTATTTTTATCATTTGAAATTAGGTTACTTTTAAATAATTTTAGCAGAAGAATTTATTTAATTTGATTCATCATTGAACTGTTTTGATAATCCAGAGTTACTGTATCACATACTTTGCAAATGGCTTGCATAGTAATTAATTTAAAGGCTTAGTGCTTTATAAAAGTGGGCTTACTCTATAAAGTTGAAATTTCCTAAAAAAAATGCAAAAGCTTTTGACAAGATGACATGAGAAGAGACAGAAAGATAAAACTAAAAGACGGTATTCATGTAATATAAAAATCAGTTTATATTTTAAAATCATATTTGAGATGAAAAGAAATACATAATAAAAGATTGACTTTTATTGGGGGGGGAGCCAAGCAGTCATTTGAAATCATAAATGTCATTTTGACTCAGAAAATGTATAATTTAGGAATGACTTAGTAGTGAAAAAGGAGCCCCTTATGTGTTTAGCCTGCCCCTAGGTGGTGATAAAGACTTGCAAAGTAGAAAAGACAAGCCAAAGGGAAAAAACAAAAACAAATACAGGCAGGAAATGAAGTTCTTCTCGGAGATTCTGGTTTTGATTCTTAAGTATAAGTTGACCCTAGTTATGTGTTTCTTTTTGTACTTTTGCTAATATCAACAAGTGTAATGCTTTTTAAGAGTCTTGTATCTGGTTGTTTTCCTCATTCCTTCTTCCTCCCCTCCTTTTTCCCACCATGTCAGGCACAAATACAGCTTGGGACACTTATTTTCTCAAATATCATCTTCGACTTAGCAAACTGCAGTTTTGATAGCGATCTACAGTAATAATAATGATGATAAAATAACAATGGTTATTCAACTAGGCTATGTTAAAGCTTGTTTACTGTGAACTTACATATTCAACTCCTTGCTTACAGGAACAAAAAGTAACCTGCTAAATAACTACACACCTCGATTATCGCATCGCAAATTAATGCCAATGTTTCATATGCATTTATTTAATGTGAAGACACACCAGTTGGCAAAAAAATGATCTGAGAACTGAAGAAACTTATTGTCAATATATAGTCCCAAAAATTGAACACAATTTTCTTTTTAACAAACAAATGTTTCTAAGGGAAAACCACAGTATTGTTTTTTGTTTAACTTCAGATGCATTTTCATTTTGTAATTTCGATGCATCATGTTCAAAAAGGTTTTTCTGTGTTGGTGATAAGGCTGATATATACATTGTGAGGTCATAAGTTTTAGGTGCTTAACTACTTCCCCATATGTTTAACATTCACTCTGGGTAAAGAGGCATACTGCTAAAAGTGCAAGTCCTATTCAATCAAAAGGAAAAAAAAAATCAACACTACTCACAAATATTCTATCAACATTCTGAAATTAAGAATACTTATTTGATGCCTGTTTTAAAAAGTAAACACAGACAACAAAAGATTGAATTGATGTTTGGTATTCTGATATGGTAGTAATTATTGTTTACTCTAAAATGAAGGTAATACAAAAAGAGTAAAGAAGTCATAGCTCATGATTTGTGCATTTTCTGCTTAAATCAAATGTGGAGGCAGATCCATTATACACAGGCTGTATACTGTACAACTCCAAGGAGCACCATTTCTACAGAATACAATGTAAATGGAACTCTGGATTTGGAAAAGATGGTTCCCTGAGCTGAAGGCCTTGAGAGAATGACCAGTAAGATGTTTGCTTTCCAGGAAAGGTTGTAGAACTGTTTTCTATTGAACACTGATGTAAACTTGATCTTGTTACATAGAGCAATTTCTTGAGATTAGGAGTTCTATACACCAAGGAGACAAAATTGATCATTACCTCTACTACCTCCACAAACATTAATCAAGCGTGTAGTGTGTGCCTGACAAGATGTTAACTAATTTAAATTTTAAATTTAACCCTCACAATAATCTTATGAGAAAATGGAGGTCTAGAAAGATAACTAACTTGCTCAAGGTAATACAGCTGGTAATGTTCTGCTCAAGCTCAGAAACTGGAACTAATCCAGGTTTCTCTGTTATGAAGCAGGTGCTTGTACATGCTATGCTGTGATATTATGATGGCACATTAAACAATTCCCGCTGGCCCATATTGAAGTTTTTACCATGGACTTCTTGGCCAACAAGTACTTGTACTGTTACTGCATCTGAAATTTGAATACTTTTATGTGAGAATGTTATGAAGTAGATCAACTGTAGAAATCTGCCAAATACACAAATACAAAAAAGTCTTGTTCCTAAATGCCAGAGTAAGATTTTTGCAACTTCTTAGTAGTACAATTTTGAGTATTATTACTCCATTCTTCCATTTACTCACTCTTCTTAAATGCAAGCTATAGAAAAACACTCTGATAGACTTCAGTAGAACAGGTATTTACCGAAAAGTTATTGGCTCTTATGAAATTGATATTAAAGGTGGAGAACTGGGCTCAGAGACTGCTCAGAGGAGAGAGATTATTGGGTGGTGAGAGGATGAGGAATAAAAACTGCATATTGGGTACAGTGCACACTACTAGGTGACAGGTGCACTACAATCCCAGAATTCACCACTGTACAATTCATCCATGTAGTTAAAACCCACTTACATCCTAAAAGCTATTGAAATAATAATAGGAAAAGAAATGCTATTCTGGAACTCAAGATATGCTAGAGCTAAAGATATAAATTTAAGGGTCTTTGTCAAGTAGGTGTTGGATGACAAAATAGGAAAGGAAAAGACCTTCTACAAAAAAGCCAGAGAAGAGAATGGAGGATTGAGACCGAGAGGAAGCCCATGTTTAATGCGAGCTAGAGGAAGAGAAACCTGTGGGAGAGTATGGGAAGTTATCGAGGCAGCAAGATAACCACAAAGGTCCTCCGAGAGACTACAACAGGAGACACTCCCAAGATTAAGAGGGGCGGAAGCAATGAAGATCATCAGACAGATAGGTGGAGAGAAGCTGAGCAGTCCCAAACACTGCACAACTTACTTAACATACATATGTATTTCAACCCTCACATAAACCCCATAAGGCAGGTATTATCCTTGTTTCCTATATGAACAAATTGAAATATGAAGATTTTGAGAGATAAAGAACTTGCTCAAAGTCACACAGTAGTAAGTGACAGAGGGATGTGGAATTCAGGTCTGTCTGAATAGAAAACTCATATGGTCTGGTATTTCTTGCCAGACCCATAGTTTTCATCTCTGCTTGAAAACAGCTTTTCTGGCTTGCCAGAAAGTGCAGGTTCTGAGGCCCCAGCCCTGAAAACTCTGATTCTACAAGTCTCAGTAAATGTCTTTGAGACTGTAGTTAAGTCACAACTTCTCTCAGTTCAACAACTTTATGTGTAAAATAAGAAGTTTAGACCAGCTGATAACTAAATTCAATGCTGTGTGACTAACATCCTGGAGAAAAGCAGATAGACAGTGATCTAATGAAATATACATGCAGTTTTTATTGAAAAACGGACTTTATGTTTTTAGTAACAGAAATTTCGTATTATTTTGTAGTATAGAAACTCTTTACGCCAATAGTCAGAAAGGTAGTATTGCATTGAAATGACTGAGCATATTATTCTCAAGCCCTGGGAATCTGCAAAACAAAACCTCTAGCAAATCATCTTAAGTACTTGAGCGTACGATAATGCAATACATCCCATTTCCTTTATTATTTAATCATTTGAGTTATTGTTTGCTGCAAATCACCATTTTGCTCATAAAGGAGAGTATCTGGTTTATTAAAGAAGCAAATAGGAGCAAAAAAAAAAAAAGGGCATCACTGGCCTTGAAATGATTTTAAAAACTCTCTGTTAAATGTAGTTCTTATTTAATGAAATATCTGGTTTTAATTATCTTAGTGTAGTTCAAAAAGTAGCCCATATGTAAGTCACTCTAATAATGTGCTGCTAGTTTTACTGGGCACTGAGCACAGTGTCCTGCACTGAATGGATGCTCAATATTGTTGAATGCTTGTGGAATGATATTAATAAAGCAGAAAAATTTTAAAATAATATGGCTGTTCTTTACATGCTATTTATAGGATGCTGAGGAAACTTGATTTCTGAAAATCATGAAAGTATCATTAGGGGAAAATACACACTTATATACAGAATCATAATGCTATTTTATAATTTATGAAATAAATACAATAGACTTTAAATGATTGTATTTTATCTATAAATACTATAGATTCCTATAGGACATCAAATTTAAAAAGACAAATATGTATTATGGTGTAAGATTAGCGGTTACTTATATTAATATAGAATATAGACTGTGCATGCCAACAAAAAAAACTTAACAATAGAATTACAAATACAAACTACAAATATTGACTCTTCTGATGAAATTTATCATTACCTTTGGGATTGTTTTATTAAACTGTAACACTTGTGGTCTCTATGTATCTTTTATGGAAGGGATGCAAAACACTTTGCAAACATTGAATATCATTTTGGATATCAGTGACAAATGACACACTAGTAATTAATTCCTATGGCAATATCTACCAGACCACTTTCAATCATGAGACCTTATAAGATTTCTTTCTGGCTTCTTATTTTACAGTGGAATGAAAATCACTAGCCTTGTATCACAATTTCCTCCAAAGACTAATAATGTCTGTAAGAAAAATTAATAAAGAGCAGCTACCGAAAAATCCTCATCTGAAATGCATTTTCATTCATTTTTGTTATCCAGAGTTGAGTCAAAATATTAATTGTTGGCACAAATATTAAAATAACAGCACACTAATTATAAGAACTACTATTTTGTGAGAGCTTATTGCTGTTAGGCACTTTATGTGTATCTCATTTAATTCATACAACCACTTCAAGTAGGTTTTGTTAATTCTCTTTTACAGACAGCCAGAGGCTCTGCCCCAACTAGTGGAGTTATTAAGTGGTAGAGTCAGAGTTTGAACCCAGATTTTTCTCACTCAAAGTCTGAACTCTTAATCACTGAGACCAATTCATCTATACTTCATAAAAATTAGTAGGATTCTGGCTTCTATAATTCTGGAGTGATGAGAAACACAGCTAGTTCTGCTGGCTTCCCTGAGGTATCAAACCATGCTCTAAGTATTCCGCATTGTCTTAAATTTGCCCAAGGATCATAAGATATTCTTCATATAAATTATGTTAAAACTTGAAAAATTCCAATTTATAAATTCTTTAATTCAACCAATGCAAATACAGACCATTTCCAGAAATGATGTTGTTGGAAAAGTTATATCTTATAAATAACTACTGAAAAGCTCTTGTAGAGGTTTTGAAAGAAATAAGGTACTCTTTCAGTTATGTCCTTTATGCTAAAAGGACTATTTAAAAAATAGCACTCCATTGTTTTCCAACATGCATAATTTCTAATGAAAAGTAACCTGTAATTCTTGTTTTGTTGTTCTTTAGTGTGTAACAAGACTTCTGTCTCTGACAACTTTTAAGATTTTCCCTTACTTTGGTTTCCAGTAGTTTAGTATGATGTATATAGGGGTTTTGTAACATATATAGATTTGTTTTTATAATTATTCTTCTTATTTCTGAGAAATTATGTGATCATTGGTTTGATGTGTTTAATTTTGGAAAATTCTTATCTATTATCTCTTCAAATATGTTTTCTGCCCCATTATTTGCTTTTTTGTCTTCCACTTGTTTGGTAGCTTTACCTTTCTCAAATGGTCTGCTACAAATGAGGCAGAACTCTTGCCCCATGTCTCCCTGGAGACCCTTACTTACATGTTACTTACCTTTCCTTAGATTTCAGACTAACTGATTACCCTGCAACTTCTGCTGTCTGATCGAATTAAGAAAAATTATAATTTTGTAGATTTTATGGCTTTTGTTGTTGTTGTTGTTGTTAGGGTGGGAGAGATATTCTCCCTTTTTTTTACGTTTAGGTTAAAGCTAGAAGGTTTTTTGAGTTATTTTGAAAAGTTGAAGGCAATTAAGATAGTTTCTTTAAAGATGGCCTGGAGTTCACTATAGAAATTTTATCAAAACTTTTGGTTAGCTTTTGTGGAGAAAAACGTTCATTTGATGTGTTATTCTGGCATATATTATAACTCTTGACAGGTATTTCTTCAGCATTATTATCAATTATATGTCACCAAACCTAAGAGTAAGTAGTCATTTTTTTCTAAATAAAATCCTAGATATCCTGCATTTGGGGTTGTCATGGAAACATGATGACTACCCTCTACAATAACTACATAATTTCTCCATAAAATATATTCAACATAGAAAATTAACAAAGGTGACAGCTTCTGAACAGTTTGAATTACACTGACAGTATTTTATTCTTTAATACCTCCTGTCCAGGGATAAGCCCACCACTCATAAATAGCTGGAAGAAAGTTGAATTTATTACAATTTATCATTAGTTGCTATGCAAAACGGAACTGTATTCATGAAGCACAATGTCTCTGAACAAAGCAAAGAGTAATCTTTTAGGAGGTTTAGAGGAAGTACGGAGTTTAGGGATTTGCTGACATTCAGGAGCCCTGGAAAAAACCTATGTTTGATAAATTTGGGTGGGCTTAAAACTGTTCTGTGGTTGTTTCTGACTTGGAATAGATGCAAAAAACAGTTAATCATGTGTTTCTTGTATTGAAGTTAGAAAATAAATTTTTTTAATTCTCATCTTATACTCTATTGAAGTTAAAAAGTTTAAGTTCATACGTAGCTAATTATTTGATCACATTTGCTCAGTTGAGAAGGAGGATTCTGAGATGAATGTTATACAGTAAGTTTGGGAGATGGTACAGTAGGATAATGTATCAATCAGGGTTCTTGTTTACAAGCAACGAAACTAACTTTATTTTAGGGGAAAAGGAGAGGAAACTGATTGGGAAGATTTTGAAGATAACAGAATCAAAGGGAAGTTAGAGGACTACATGTACAAGATGGCCAGAGATCAAGGCAGTTTCAGAGGTGTCAAGAAGCAGTGTTTGGGAAGCACAGGCAATCTGCTCAGGTTGAAACGCCTTCTACAGGCCACTGCCACTGCTATTATAGAGAAGTCATTCATTCATTTTTTTCCCTTTTTCTGAGATGGAGTCTTGCTTTGTCAACCAGGCTGGAGTACAGTGTTGCAATCTCTGCTTTACTGCAACCTCTGCCTCCCAGGTTCAAGCGATTCTCCTGTCTCAGGCTCCTAAGTAGCTGGTATTACAGGCACACACCACCACACCCAGCTAATTTTTATATTTTTAGTAAAGACGGGGTTTCACAATGTTGGCCAGGCTGTTTTCAAACTCCAGGTGATCTGCCTAACTCAGTCTCCCAAAGTGCTGGGATTACAGGCACGAGCCATTGTGCCCGGCCTCATTCATTTTTTTCATATAAACACTTGAAATGTTTATTGAGAAACTACTACTTGCCAGATTTTGTACCAGGTACTGGAAATACAGTTCTCAGTACCCTCGTGAAATTTACATTCTGAGGAGAGAGACAGACAATAAATAAACAAGTAAATATATGTCCGATAATAATAAAAGTTCTGGGGAAAATATGTTTTATCCCCAATGTAAAGGAATTGTGTGTCAGGGGTTGGAGACATCGGGCTGCAACTTGATATAGGATACCTAGGATGGCTCCTACAGATTAGGTGAGATTTTTAAAATCAGATACCTAAAGAAAAACAAGTAGAAAGCCATTTGGATATGTGGAAGTAGAGTATTTCAGACTGAGAAAAGAGCAAATGGAAAGGCCCCGAGGCGCAAGTGTTTTCAGAGAAACACAAGGAGGCCAGTGTGATTGAAACAGAATTAGGGAGGGAAAGAGGGAGAGCAGATGAGGTCAGAGACCAAAAAAAGTGGGGAGGGGGTTAAGTCATGTAGAAATTTTAAACCCATTATAAAGATTTTGGGATTTATTTTGAATGGAATAGGAAGCTATTGCAAAGTTGTGAGCAGAGGATTAATACAATATCACTTATATTTTAATAGCATTGCTTTGGCTGCAGGGTTGAGATGAGAGATGTACATGAGGTAGGGGTTAAGCCAGGGCCCAGTCAGTAGCATATGGAGGCCACTGAGCAGTCCCAGTGAGTTATGATGGGGCCTGAATCAGGGAAGAAGCCATAGAGTGGTGAGACGTGGTCAGTCCCCAGGTATGTTTTGAAGATACCTCTGAAAGAATTTGCTGATGAAGTAAATGTAAAACAAAGAGAAGAGTCAGGGAATTCAAAGATTATTTCAAGATTTCTTTTTTTTCCTTTTATTCCCAAGTCACTATCTATAAGTACCAAGTCTTTTGGCCTGAGCACCTGGAAGGCTGAAGCTGTATTTACTATGTTTACTGAGATGGAAAAGACTGCTGAGGAGCAGGCTTAGGGGTAGAAGTCAGAAGTTTGGATTTAGACATACTAACTTTTAGACATTTGCTATAGTCTGAATGTGTCCTCAGAAATTCATATATTGAAACTTAATCACCAATATAATAGTATTAAAAGGTGGAACATTTAGGAGGTGATTATGTCACAAGGACAGAGCCTTCAGGGATGGAATTAGGGTTCTTATGAAAGGCCTTGAGGGAGTACGTTTGTGTTCTTCTGCTTTTCATTCTTCTGCCATTTGATACCTAGATACATCCATCTACGACGAACCATAAGTCAAGATTGCCGGTTCCTTGATCTTGAACTTGTCAGCCTCTGGAACTGTGAGAGAATAAATTTCTGTTCTTCATAAATTATCCAGTCTCAAGTATTTTGCTATAGCAGCACCAAAGCACCAAAACAACATTCATGTGAAGATGTCAAGCAGGTAGATGTTTATATGGTCAGTAAAATAGATGAAACAACAAGAAAGTGATTTTCTAGAAGGTAAATGAAGAACTTGTTATAAGGACGAGGAGTAATCAGTTGTGTTAAGATGATAAATGAAACCTGAGAACTCACCATGAGAACAGTATACAGTCCAATGTCCCTTTGTTTTGCCTCATTTTCTCAAAATTCGAAGTTTCACCTCCCATGATGTTCCAAGACTCTTGAAGTCCTGTGTGTGGAGGAGTAAGTTTTGGTATCATGAATTGGAGAAGGATATTCCACTGAGACTTTGTAGTTGTAACAGTGAGGAATTCTCCAAAACCAACAGAAGTTGGTTACTGTATAGACAAACACTGACACACGTCTACTGCAGTCATCAGTTACAATGCTCTTTGAGTTTGTCATGGTTCTAAAAGCATGTAACATGTGTGGTCAAAATCTTTCCCATCCCTTTAGGCACACTTCTTTTCAGGGTGACTTTGCATCTATTCTCATCTAGAGGTGGTATTTATGTTCCTACTCCTTGAATCCGAGCATATGAGGTTATTTTATCTGGTGGGTCATTTAATAAATACATCACAAGGAGTGGCTAGGAAAGTGCTTGTCTATTGGGACCTGCATTGTTGCTGTATTTGGAATACTGTAAGCACAGCTATATTTCAAAGAAGCTCAAGCTAACCTGCTGGAGGGTAACAGACATGCAGCAGAGTCAACCAACCCTTTACTTCACTGACATAGACAAATGAAAGACATGGGATGAGACCATTCTACATTATCCAATTACCAATTGATTCACCAGCTAGCTCAGTAGAGAAATCAGTGAAATTGGCCCAGCCAATTCAAAAAACTGTGAATTAAATAAAACTGTTGTGTTTAAAGTCACTACATTTTGGACTGGTTTGCTATACAACAAAAGCTAACTAATGATCTATGATTCAATGAAATCCCAATCATAATTCCATCACAGCAAATTATTTTATGGATATAAAAAATCTAATTCTAAAGTTTATATGTAAGAGCAAAAGTCCCAGGATGGCCAACACAATATTGAAGAAGAACAAGTTAAAGGATTCTACTACTTAACATCAAGACTTACCATAAGCTACAGTAATTGACAGTGTGGTTTTGGAGAGAATAGACAAATGGATCAATGGAACAAGACAGCCCAGAAATAGACACACATAAATGTAGTCAACTGATCTTTGACAAAAGAGCAAAGGTAATATAATATAGAAAATATACCCTTTTCAATAAATGGTGCTGGAACAACTGTACATCCACATGCAAAGAAGTGAATCTAGACACAGAGCTTCACAAATATTAACTCAAGGGATCACAGTCCTAATTGTAAAACACAAAACTATAAAACTGCTAGAAGATAATATAGGAAGAAATCCATGTGACTTTGGGTTTGGTCTTAACGTTTTATGTATAACAACAAAGATGTAATCCATGAAAGAAATAACTGATAAGCTGGACTTCATTAAAATAAAAAGTTCTGCTTTTTGAAAGACAATGATAAGAGAAGACAATATTCAGAGTAGGCAAAAATATTTACTAATGACATATCTGATAAGGAACTGTTATCCAAAATATACAAACAATTTTTAAAACTGAGATATAAGACAACAAAAATGGGCAAAAGACCTGAATAGACACCTCACCAAAGAATATGTACAGATGACAAATAAGCACATGAAAAGTTGCTCAGCGTCATGTCATTATGGAAGCAACGATGAGATACTGCTTCAAACCTGTCAAAATGGCCCAAATTCAGAACACTGACAACACCAAATGCTGATGAGGATGTGGAACAACAGGGACTCTCATTCATTGCTTGTGAGAATGCAAAATGGCAATGGCAATTTGGAAGACAGTTTGGTAGATTCTTACACAATTAAATGTACTCATACATATGATTCAGGAATCATCCTTGTTGATGTTTATCTAAATAAATTGAAAACTTATGTTCATGCACAAACCTGTACATGGGTGTTCATAGAAGAATTATTCGTAAATACCAAAACTTAGAAGCAATCAGCATGTCCTTCAGGAGGTTTAATGGATAAATGGTAGTGCACCAGACAACAGAATATGAATCGACAATAAAAAGGAATGAACTATCAAGCCATGGAAGATATGGAGGAATCTTAAATGCCTATTACTAAGCAAAAGAAGCAAATCTGAAAATGCTGTATATTATGTGATTCCAAATATGTGATATTCTGGATAAGAGATAGAAAGACCACTGGTTGCTAGGCACTGGAGCGAGGGCAGGTTGAATACTCAGATCACAGAGAATTTTTAGGGCAGTGAAACTACTCTGTGTGATACTATCATGGTGGATCCATGTCATTATGCTTTTATTCAAATGCATATAACATACAACACTGAGAGTGGACCTTAATATAAACTATTGACTTTAGGTGATAAAGTGTCAATTAGGTTCATCAATTATAACAAATGTCCCACTCGGGTGTGGGATGTTGATAGTGGAGGAGGCTGTGTGGATATGTGTGGGGGCTGGTAGTATAAGGGAACTCTCTGAACTTTTCACTCAATTTTGCTGTAAACTCATAAATGCTCTAAAAAATAAAGTTTATATAAAAGAAAAAAACAGGCTGAGCATGGTGGCTCTCACCCGTAATCCCAGCACTTTAGAAGGCCAAGGCGGGAGAATTGCTTGAGTCTAGGAGTTTGAGAAATATAATGAAACTGTCCCTATCAAACATAAAAACGTAAACAGGCATGGTGGTGCGTGCCTGTAGTCCCAGCTACTTGGGTGGCTGAGGTAGGAGGAACACTTGAGCCTGAGAGGTTGAGGCTACGGTGAGCCCTGCTTGTGTCACTGCACTTCAGCCTGGATGACAGAACAAGACCCTATGTCAAAGAAAAACAACAACAACAACGGACAAACCAAAAAACAAAAAGCTGACACTTGCTTTTACATAAAAATAATTGGCAAAATTTTCTGTTTGTAAAGACCTTCAAGTCCTAAACTTAGAAGTGGTTGTATAGATTATTAACAGGAGCAATATATTCTTTTTAAACTTAAGTGAAGAATCTGATCAGATTTTGGTTCAGAAAATTGAGAAAAATCATCTTAGTTTATTTATTTACAAATATATTTTGTGCCTGATACTGAATAGGAAGACCCAATACTGGTGACTGAAGAGATGATAATTTATTTTCAAGGGAAAAAGATAAAAAATAAAAGATAAAAAATGCAAAGACTTGGGATAGCAAAATATTAATATATGCACTTTGGGTTTTTACTTATTAGCAGTGCTGAGCAGGCCATTAAGCAGAGGTTCTGGGGACAGGAGATCCAATTCACTGCTTTCCTCTCCTTACTGCCTTTGGAACACATTTCCAAAATATACATTACTTCATATGCTCCTGGAAGAGTCTGAAGCTTCTGGGACAATTTCATTCTGAGCAATTAACCTAGAGGCCTCTCTGAATGAATGAACACATTGATTATCATATTATAAACTCATCAATTTTTTGAAAACCAATTCAAAACCAATTCAAAGTAATTTTCTAATGAAAAACATGATTTGTTAAACCAGTTAAACAATTTATTTGAGGGAATTCTGTTTTGCACACTTGGAAAAGTAGTACTGTCCTGTTTGGGACGAGATTGCTTCCACAAATTCTGGAGTGCTCATTCTCAAAGAAATGTAAGATCAAAGGGTACCGGCCTGCTAACGAGCCCGAAGAACATGCCATTGCTCCCCCCAGAATATCAAAGTATTACTGCCTCTGCTGGTCAGAACTTTGATAGACGAAAGACACATTATCTCATGATGCCAGTCTTAAAATAATGTTGAAAGTGAAATTTGCTTCAAATTCTTGAAATTAAAGGCAGTCAGTATTTTAAATCATGATATAATTTGTGACAAATCTATTGGTTTGCAAGACTTTACCAAAGTAATATGATACTGTTATTAGATGTACATATGTATATGCTATATATTTTAAACAATATATATTATACAAATATACTTTATTCCAAATTTTTCTGTTATCCATTTATTGTACAAATGATCTCTTTTATGCTAAATATGGATTAGGCAAGCTATTTCAGACTTATCCTAAGATGATTTCAATTGCTTTTTTTTTTTTTTTTTTTTTTTAAAAAAACTCAAACAAAAACTGTGTGTAATGTTCCAGCAACGGAGGCAGTTTGGCATCTCAGAGGTATTTGGGCTAATATTCTGCCTAATGCAATCTTCTTGTTATCAGCCCATCATCAGCTCATTATCCCTTCAATAATGTAATATAAGTGACCAAACCCCTAGAGCTGATTGTATCACAAAGGGATTACCCCAGTCCCATTCTGGGAATTAAACCTGCAGACAAAGGCCAGGCAGCTGGGCAGCTGCAGCAATTTGACATCGGTTATTTGCTGTGTACATTAGTACAAGCTGCTGTCACAGTGCAGAACTGTCAACATTCTAGTTGTGTTCTCGAGACCCTGTTTTTAAGACATGAACGTCCTTGAGTGAACTTTAAGTACTATATAATGTAGTTAAATTTCCAGCAACTGAGGATATAGAAGGAAAACTTAATGATATCTGAAAGGCTCTGGATTCTGCAAGATGTGTTTGTGAGTCTGCAAATTGTAGGCACTGAATTGAATCTTAGCAAAGAACTAAAAGTGTGGTCCATAATCATTCAACAATGACACCTTTTCCCTTACTCAGCTTCTTAAGAACTTTTTTCTTCCTGTTAATTACCTTACTATTTGGAAAACTTGATTCCATTTGAAATTAGAATTGTAGTAAACAATGTCACATTTTTACTTCTATTTCCTGATTGTCTTTTAACAATTTGAGCAAAAATTCATGTATTAAAAGGTTTCTGTTTGGAAACATCATATCCACGGGGAAGATTTTCAGATGTAATCCAACCTTATTATATTATCAGAATCTACTAATTATAAGTAACTTACATATTTGCATGCAATTATTAGGACAGAGTCTTAAGACATTTTTTTTTATTGCCCGATATGAGAATCTGAACTTCTGAAAGGCTGTCAATTCCATGCCTTTCCAAGATACTGCATATATACCCTTTTAATCATTTTTCCGTCTCAGTGCTTCCTGTGTGACTCCCTATCAAACAGGATTATGTATTAAAAGAGACTACATTTGAAACAGCTTTCCCAAATAATGCATTTGCCAGTGCCTATGATGTGCATGGTAGCTAAACACGAATCTTATTTCAATTGAACTCTATTTAGACTCCAGAATCAGGATGTTACCCAATTTGACTTTAACACAATCAGTCAAATAAGTCTAGTCCTAGAGGCCAGGGCCGGATAGATACTGGGTGAAAGCTAAACTAAATCCTGTTAAGAGTTACAATAATAATGTAAGCAGAAAATTATACTTACATTTTAGTCCAGAATTTACAAAGTCTAGAATAAATGTAGCTTTAGGTATAAGTTAGGCAATGCATTTTCTTTGTATCATTGGTAAGTAAAGCTATAAATATTAAAAAATATACAAGGCCCATAAAACTTTTCCTGGATATAAAAGTTTTGTGAAAGCTAAGTACCCCTAAATCTAATTTAAGCCCCATTTCCAAAAAGAGGTGCTAAATATTTCATTGAAAATTTGTTAGAATTTTACCAGCACAGGTAATAAATGTAAAAATGAATTTTTTTCCCTTAGAATGGCTGAATATGCTAAATTTTATTTGTAATTATGGTTTAAACAACATCCTCGAAAAGAATCACAAACGTGCAACTCAGTGACAGGTACCTCATACCAATAATATCAGGTGCAATTTGTCCTTTATTTCCCAGAATTCCTTTGGTTTGTAAGGGATGGTCCTCAATTAGTTGTGCTATGTTTCCTCTTGCTTGGTAAGCATTTTTGGTCAAACAAGGAATGGCAGAGTTCCACAATTAGATCAAAAGATCAATCCTAATGTACCATTTTCTCCTCACCCTCCCGCTGTAATAAAGTGGCTGCAGTTCTCCAGGGGACAACTCAAAATCCTAGGACTGATATTTCTAAATTAGCTGACTCTCTGACCTTGCTGGTAATTGCGTTAGTTTATCAATGTTCAACACAATTTATTACTCTCCAATATGTACCAAAGTGTTTATCTCTCAACACTAACAATATTAAAAAATCTGAACTATCTAGTGCCACACAAAGAAGCTCCCTTTCATTAGGGAAAAACATAAATAAGTGGGAAATGTCACATGACCTGTCTCAGCACAGACGAATTGCGGGTCTGAAAGGACGAGGGCAGCTGTCTCCTTCTCTGATTTAGCAACTTTATGTTGCTAAAATCTGGAAGAAGAGAAAATAAGTTTTATTTCCATTTGCGTGTGTGATGCTGGAATAAAATGATGTTTCCTGCATTACTAAAGTAATGGCTTCGTTACTTCATTACTCCAAGAAAAATGAACGGCATTGATAAAGCCTTATCAAAGCATTGGAAAGTAATGTGGGCATTGATGGCATCTCACTCTGGCTTTAAACATGGTGCACTTTGATGGAGAAAAGCATTAAGTTCACGAGTATCATTTTGGGGTCAAGAAAATCAACAGCATTTATTTACCACCTTCATTTTAATCATTTTATTATATGTTATTTAAACCTTTTGTTTGATTATGGTAGTAAACAAGCTATGACAAACTCAGTGTCTATTAGATTAACTCAAGGTAAATATGATACTGGAGCTTTGCAAAAAAAATATGCTGTCTGTTTTTAACGTATTGTGGATGAGGACATGTGGCATATCCTGGCTTTGAACAATCTTGATAATGTGCTCAGCCAGAAGTAGGTGTGATAAAGATCGTGCTGTCCAACTTTAACTAATGTGTTGCCTTTTATCTACCTTACTCCTCCCCAGAGGCAGACTGCCCTGTACTGTTTCTTCACAGATGCTAGAGAAGTTAGGAAGCATTCAGTACACATCCACCCACTCACCCACCTCCTATTTCCCATTAAATCAAATTCCTGTGTTCTTTGCTCATGAGAAATGAGTTTCAAAGGCAACTCCCACTCAAATAAAACTGGTCTGGAGGCTTGCAAAGCATTTGATGTCTTCATCTTTAAATCTTGGAGTCGGCTGGACACGGTGGCTCATGCCTGTAATCCCAGCACTTTGTGATGCTGAGGCAGGCAGATCATGAGGTCAGAAGTTCGAGACCAGCCTGGCCAACATGGTGAAACCCCATTTCTACTAAAAATACAAAAATTAGCTTGTGTGGTGGTAGACGCCTGTAATCCTAGCTATTTGGAAGGTTGGGGCAGGAGAATCGCTTGAACCTGGGAGGTGGAGGTTGCAATGATCCCAGATCAAGCCACTGCACTCCAGCCTGGGTGACAGAGTGAGACTCTGTCTCAAAATAAACAAACAAAAAACAAACAACAAAAATACTTGGAGTCTTTAGATTATAGGTCATATTATTACTATTATTATTATTTCACTGTATTTATAATAGTTAACCTGATGTTCTTTCAAAGGCAGATATGTTTTAATTTCTTTTGTTTGCTAGCAGCTTCAGTGCAAAGAGAAAAATCTTTTTGGTAAGTGAATGATGAGATTTGAATCCTCTACACAATTTACCTTAGAGTTTTCCACAGCACTTAAAAGAAATCTGTATTTGTAACACTTTATTGTTCTAATTACATGTCAAAGTCATGGAAATTCTTCTAGTTTAAAAAAGTTCTCAACTTCTCTGTCATCCCTTTGGTGCTTGGATGTTATTTACGTCACGTTAGTATTGCCGACCTAAGTCAAGAAATCCCCAAAGTCTGTCCATTGTGTGTGTTGTTGCTCAGACTAAACTACAAAAGCAATTTACACTGTTGTAGATTCACATTGAACACTCACTGAGCACCTCTAAGGAGCCACATTCTGTCCAATCCATCTCATGTGCACATTGCATCCTTTCATTAGAAAATATTAGAAATGAATTTTGGCCTATTTTAATAAAAAAATTTACTCAGATTCTTTGATGAACCTTATAGCACCTTTTTTTTTTTTTTTTTTGAGACGGACTTTCGCTCTTGTTGCCCAGGCTGGAGTGCAATGGCGTGATCTCAGCTCACTGCAACCTCCGCCTTCTGAGTTCAGGCAATTCTCCTGCCTCAGCCTCCTGAGTAGCTGGGATTACAGGCATGCGCCACTGTGCCCAGCTAATTTTTTGTATTTTGAGTAGAGATGGGGTTTCACCATGTTGACCAGGATGGTCTTGATCTCTTGACCTCGTGATCCACCCGCCTCGGCCTCCCAAAGTGCTGGGATTACAGGCATGAGCCACCACGCCCAGCCCCAGCACTTTGTTTTAAGTAGGTAATTAGATAGTTTTCATTCAGGTAAAAATAAAGGATAAATATGAATCATAATTTTGAGCAATAAAATCATTTTTAAAATTGAAATAGCAGATTTTGTAACTTTAGAAACCCTGTCTCAGTTTGTTCAGGCTGCTATAACAAAACACCTTAGACTGGTTAACTTAAAAACAACAGAAATCTATTTATCACAGTTCTAGAGTCTAGAAAGTCCAAGATCAAGGTGCCAGCAGATCTGGTGTCTGGTAAGAGACCGTTTCTATAATCCATAGATGTCACCTTCTCAGGCTCCTCACTTGTTGGAAGGGTGAACAGACTCCTTTGTGCCTCTTTTATAAGGACACTAATCCCATTCATGAGGGTAGAGCCCTCAAGACCTAATGCCTCTTAAAGGCCCAATCCCTTAATACTATTGCATTGGTGATTAGATTGCAACACATGCATTTCGAGTGGACACACTTTCTAAACATGGCAACCTTCTAGGTAAAGAGGGTGGTGAACATTTACTGGCTGCCTGCTGTGTTCCCCTGGTATTGGAAATAGTTTACCTGATCTCCAAAAACTATTAAACAAACATCTATTTTGTGACGGGCACTGTGCTTATCACAAAGGATGTGAGGGTGAATAAAGTAATACTCTGGCAGAGTGTCCATGTCTCATGCCTATAATCTTAGCACTTTGGGAGGCTGAAGCAGAAGGATAGCTTGAGGCCAGGAGTTCAAAACCAGCCTGATCAACATACTGAGACCACCCCTCTCTAAAATAAATAAACAAATAAAAATAAAAAAATTTAGCTGGGTGTGGTGGCATGCACCTGTATTCTCAGCTGCTCTGGAGGCTGAGGCAGGAGTTTTGCTGAGGCAGGAACTCCTTGGTTCTGGAGGCTTGAACCCAGGAGTTTGAGGCTGCAGTGAGTTATAATTGTGCCACTGCATTCCAGCCTGGGTGACAGAATGAGACCTGACCAATAAAAAATAATAATAATAAAATAAAGTAATTCTGCATGAATTCAAGAGGATACAGAGAAGTGATCAGGCTCTTTATATACAATGTTCTACTTGATACAAAAGTGGTAAGTGTAGAGTATTATAGGAACATGCAGAGAAATACCTGGTCTGTCTTAGAGAAGGCCATGCAGACTGAATAATGCTAAGGAGGAGGCTTCTAGCTTCTGTTTAGAATCCCATCTCTCCACCTCCTTCCTTCTATCCCTCCTTCCTTCTCTCTCTGCCTCCCTTCCTTTTTCCTGCCTTTTTCCTCCTTTCCTTTCACTAGATTTAAAAAAATTACAGAAGTATGACTTGATTTTTGTAGTACATCTAACAATGCAGAGATATAGAAAGCAAAAATTAACAAGCTTCCTATTATGCATTCTGAATACTAATTCTCTGAAGTAACTACAGAGAAGAGTTTTTTTCTTAAATTATACTTTAAGTTCTGGGATACAAGTTTGTTACATAGGTGTATACATGTGCCATGATGTTTGCTGCACCCATCAACCTGTCATCTACATTAGTTATTTCTCCTAATGCTATCCCTCCCTTTTCCCCAAACCCCCGACAGGCCCTGGTGTGTGATATTCCCCTCCCTGTGCCCATATATTCTCATTGTTCAACTCCCACTTATGACTGAGAACATGCTGTGTTTGGTTTTCTGTTGCTGTATTAGTTTGTTGAGAATGATGGCTTCCAGTTTCATCCATGTCCCTGCAAAGGACATGAACTCATACTTTTTTATGGCTGCTTAGTATTCTATGGTGTATATGTGCCACATATTCTTTATCCAGTCTACCATTGTTGGGCATTTCAGTTGGTTCCAAGTCTTTGCTATTGTGAATAGTGCTGCAATAAACATATGTGTGCATGTGTCTTTGTGCTAGAATAATTTATAATCTTTGGGTATATACTGAGTAATGGGATTGCTGGGTCAAATGGTATTTCCGGTTCTAGATCCTTGAGGAACAGCCACACTGTCTTCCACAAAGGTTGAACTAATTTACACTTCCACTAACAGTGTATGTAAAAGTGTTGCTATTTCTCCACATCCTCTCCAGCATCTGTTGTTTCCTGACTTTTTAATGATTGCCAACTGGCATGAGATGGTATCTCATTGTGGTTTGGATTTGCATTTTAGAGGAGAGATATTATATGTGTATTTTTTTCCAAAAATGGAATCACACTAAACAGATTATTCTGCAACTTGATCTTTCTCTCAAAATTTTTTTATGAGGCCATATTAGAAACCAAATAAAAATTCCTTAAAATACCATGCTGGAAGATGGCGCTATAGGAGCAACTCAGGATTGCAGCTCCCAGTGAAAGCACAGAGGGTGAGTGGACACCGCATTTCCAGATGGATCTTTAGTGCCCACAGAGCAGGAGATTCCCAGGTGTAGGAGCCCCACAGGCCGCCAGCACAGCTGTTTGGGCGGCGTGGCTGTTTTGGCTGGCGCCACAGTGGAGCGGCACTCCATACAAAATACACTGGTCTGGTTGCCCTGTTAAACCAGCAATTGGAGATTTTGGAAGGCAGATTAGCACATTCATCTGATTAAATGGGACTTAAACAGGAAGCCAGGCCAGGAGAGTATGGGGCAGTGACATTGTTTCAGCCGGCACAGTGGTTTGCCGCACGGGAAATCACACAGATCCCAGCGCCCTTTCAGCAGGCGACGGAAACACCTGGGAGAGAGTCAACCATTCAACTTAAAAAGAAAAGGGCTCTGAAGCAGGGAGCCAGGTGATCAGGCTCGGCAGGTACCACCCCCACAAAAACAAACAAAACAGCAATTGGAAACTCTCAGGGTTGAGAGTTTCATGGCAAACACAGCTGAACCCAGGATGGTATAGCTTGGTGGGGGAGGGGCATCCACCATTACAGAGGCACTCCACCTCTATGGAGGTACTCTGCCATTGCTGATGCAGCCTGCCGTTGCTGAGGAAACCCACCATAACAGAGAGAGTCCGTCATTACAGAGGTGGGCCACCATTGCCATGGCAGTTCTAACCACACTCATATAAACAGGACTACAGGGAATTACACATGGCAGCAGGGCAGAGCCCACAGCAGCAGGGCAGAGCCCACAGCAGCAAAGCATAGCCTCTGCAAGCATGCAGTAACTAGACTGCCTCCTTGCTGGGCAGGACAGTGCAACGGATACTCATAAATAAAGGCCTAACTCCCCGGGCCAGAGCACCTGAGGAAAAAAAGGTGCTTTATGAGTTCTGCTGCAGCAGACTTAAATGTACCTGTCTAGCAGCCCTGAATGAACAACAGAGCTCACAGCTCAGCACTTGAGCTCCTATAAAGTACAGACTGTCTTTTCAAGCAGCTCCCTGACCCCCGTATATCCAAAGAGTCACCTCACAAAGGACTGATCAGACTGACATTTGGCGGTCATCATTCTGGGACAAAGATAGCAGAAGAAGAAACTGGTAGCAACCCTCACTGTTCTGCAGCTGCTACAGGTGTTCTCCAGGCAAGCAGGGCCTGGAGTGGACCTCAGCAGTCCTACAGCAGAGGGGCCAGACTGTTAGAAGGAAAACTAGGAAACAGAAATACTTCATCATCAACAATCTGGACATCCACTCAGAGACCTAATTGGAAAGTAAGCAACTACTCAGACGACAGGTGGATAAATCCACGAAGACAGGAAGAAACCAGTGTAAAAAGGAAGAAAACACCTGAAACCGGAACACCTAGCCTCCTACAAGGGACCACAACCCCTCACCAGCAAGGGAACAAAGCTGGACAGTGAATGAGTGTGATGAAATGACAGAATCAGACTTCAGAAGATGGGTAATGAGGAACTTCCATGAGCTAAAACAACACGTTCTAACTCAATGCAAAGAAATTAAGAACCTTGAAAAAAGATTTGAGAAAATGATAACAAGAATGGACAACTTAGAGAGGAATATGAGTGAATTGATGGAGCCGAAAAGCACAACACGAGAACTTTGTGAAGCATGCACAAGTCTCAACAGCCGAATTGAACAAGCAGAAGAAAGCATATCAGAGGTTGATGATCAACTCAATGAAATAAAATGAGAAGGCAAGATTAGAGAAAAAAGTGCAAAAAGGATTGAACAAAGTCTCCAGGAAATGTGGGACTATGTGAAGATACCTAATCTACATTAGATAGGTGTACCTGAATGTGATGAAGAGAATTAATCCAAGCTGGAAAATACTCTTCAGGATATTATTCAGGAAAATTTTCCCAACCTAGCAAGGCAGGCCAATATTCAAGTCCAGGAAATACAGAGAACACCACAAAGATATTCTGCAAGAAGAGCAATCCCAAGGCACATAATCGTCAGATTCACCAGGGTTGAAATGAAGCAGAAAATGCTAAGGGCAGCCAGAGAGAAAGGTCGCATCAACCACAAAGGGAAGCCCATCATACTCACAGCAGATCTCTCGGCAGAAACCCTACAAGCCAGAAGAGAGTGGGATCCAATATTCAACATCCTTAAAGAAAAGAATTTTCAACCCAGAATTTCATATCCAGCCAAACTGAGCTTCATAAGTGAAGGAAAATAAAATCCTTTGTGAACAAGCAAGTACTCAGAGATTTTTGTCACCACCAGGCCTGCTTTACAAGCGCTCCTGAAAGAGGCACTACACATAAAAAGGAACAACTGGTACCAGCCATTGCAAAAACATACCAAATGCTAAAGAGCATCAACAAAATGAAGAATCTGCAACAACGAATGGGCAAAACAGCCAGCTAGCATCAAAATGACAGTATCCAATTCACACATAACAATATGAACCCTAAATGTAAATGAGCTAAATGCACCAATCGAAAGACACAGACTGGTAAATTGGATAAAAAGCTAAAACCCATCAGCGTGCTGTATCCAGGAAACCCATCTCACATGCAAGGATACAGAGGAAGATTTACCAAGCAAATGGAGAGCAAAAAAGAAGCAGAAGTTGCAATTATCATCTCTGATAAAATAGACTTTAAAGCAACAAAGATCAAAAGAGACAAAGAAGGACATTACATAATGGTAAAAGGATCGATACAACAGGAAGAGCTAACGATCCTAAATATATATGGACCCAGTACAGGAGCACCCAGATACATAAGGCAAGTTCTTAATGACTTACAAAGAGACTTAGACTTTCACACAATAATAGTGGGAGACTTTAACACTCCACTGTCAATATTAGACAGATCAACCAGAAAGAAAATTAACAAGGATATCTAGGTCTTGAACTCAGACCTAGAACAAGCAAACCTGATAGACATTTACAGAACTCTCCACCCCAAATCCACAGAATATACATTCTTCTCAGCACCACATCACACCTACTCTAAAACTGACCACATAATTGGAAGTGAAGCACTCCTCAGCAAATGCAAAACAACTGAAATCATAACAAACAGTCTCTCAGACCATAGTGCAATCAAGTTAGAACTCAGAATTCAGAAACTAATTCAGAACTGCACAGCTTCATGGAAACTGAGCAACTGGCTCTTGAATGTTGATTGGATAAACAATGAACTGAAGGCAGAAATAAAAAAGTCCTTTGAAACCAACGAGAACAAAGACACAACATACCAGAATCCCTGGGACATATTTAAAGCAGTCTCTAGAGGAAAATATATAGCAATAAGTGCCCATATGAGAAGATGGAGAGATCCAAAATTGACACCCTATCATCAAAATTGAAAGAGCTAGAGGAGCAAGATCAAAAAACCTCAAAACCTAGCAGAAGACAAGAAATAACTAAGATCAGAGCAGAACTGAAGGAGATAGAGATACAAAAAACCCTTCAAAAAATCAATAAATCCAAGAGCTGGTTTTTTGAAAAGATCAACAAAACAGACAGACCACTAGCCAGATTGATCAAAAAGAAAAGAGAGAATAACCAAATAGATGGAATAAAAAACGATAAAGGGGAAATGACCACAGATTCCACAGAAATTCAAACCATCATCAGAGAATATTACAAACAACTCTATGCACATAAACTAGTAAACCTGGAAGAAATGGATAAATTCCTGGACACTTGTGTCCTTCCAAGCCTAAACCAGGAGGAAGCCGAAACTATGAATAGACCAATAAGCTTATCCACCACGATCAAGTAGGATTCATCCCGGGGATGCAAGGCTTGTTCAACATACTCAAGTCTATAAACGTAATTCACCACATAAACAGAACCAAAAGTAAAAACTACATGAATATCTCAATTGATGCAGAGAAGGCCTTTGACAAAATTCAACAGCCCTTTATGCTAAAAACCCTCAATAAACTTGGTATTGATGGAAAGCTATTTACAACAAACCAACAGCCAATATCATAATAAATGAGCAAAAGCAGGAAGCATTCCCTTTGAAATCTGGCACCAGACAAGGATGCCCTCTCTCACCACTCCTATTCAATATAGTACTGGAAGTTCTAGCCAGAGCAATCAGGCAAGAAAAAGAAATAAAGGGGATTCAAATAGGAAAGGAAGAAGCCAAATTATCTCTATTTGCAGATGACATGATAGTATATCTTGAAGACCCCATCATCTCAGCCCAAAAACTCCTGAAACTGATAAGCAACTTCAGCAAAGTCTCAGGATATAAAATCAATGTGCAAAAATCACAAGCATTCCTATACACCAATAGCAGACTTAGAGAGAGCCAAATCAAGAATGAACTGCCATTCACAATTGCTACAAAGAGAATAAAATACCTAGGAATACAACTAACAAGGAATGTAAATGACCTCTTCAAGGAGAGCTACAAACCACTGTTCAAGAAAATAAGAGAGGACACAAACAGATGGAGAAACATTCCATGTTCATGGTTAGGAAGAATCAATATCGTGAAAATGGCTATACTGCCCAAAGTAATTTACAGACTAAACGCTGTCCCCATCAAGCTACCAATGACCTTCTTCACAGAACTGGACAAAACTACCTTAAACTTCATATGGAACCAAAAGAGAGCCTGCATAGCCAAGTGAATTCTAAGCAAAAAGAACACAGCAGGAGGCATCACACTACCAGACTTCCAACTATACTACAAGGTTAGAGTAATCAAAACAGCATGGTACTGGTACCAAAACAAAGGCATCAGAAGCAATGGAACAGAACAGATGCATCGGAAGCAACACAACATATCTACTACCATACAGTCTTGGATAAACCTGACAAAAACAAGCAATGGGGAAAGGATTCTCTGTTTAATAAATGGTGTTAGGAAAACTGGCTAGCCATGTGCAGAAAGCAGAAACTGGACCCCTTCCTGACACCTTATACTAAAATTAACTCTAGATGGATTAAAGACTTAAACATAAGACTTGGCACCATAAAAACCCTAGAAGAAAATCTAGGCAAGACCATTCAGGACATAGGAGTAGTCAAGAACTTCATGAACAAAACACCAAAAGCATTGGCAACAAAAGTCAAAATAGACAAATGAGACCTAATCAAACTCCACAGCTTCTGCACGGCAATAGAAACAGTCACTAGAGTGATTTGGCAACCAACAGAATGAGAAAAATTTTTTGCAGTTTATCCATCTGACAAAGGCTGATATCCAGAATTTACAAAGAACTGAAACAGATTTACAAGAAAAAAACAAGCCCATTCAAAAATGGGCAAAGGATATGAATAGACACTTTACAAAAGAAGACACACATGAGGCCAACAAACATATGAAAAAATGCTCATTATCACTGGTCATTAGAGAAATGCAAATCAAAACTACATTGAGATACCATCTCACGCCAGTTAGAATGGCAATCATTCAAAAATCTGGAGACAATAGATGCTGGAGAGGATGTGGAGAAATAGAAACACTTTTACACTGCTGGTGGGAGTGTAAATTAGTTCAACCACTGTGGAAGACAGTGTGGCAATTTCTCAAGGACCTAGAAATAGAAATTCCATTTGACCCAGCAATCCCATTACTGGGTGTATATCCAAAGGACTATAAATCATTCTAGTATAAGGACACATGCACACGAATGTTCATTGCAGCACTGTTTACAATAGCAAAGACCTGGAACCAACCCAAATGCCCATCGATGATAGACTGGATTGGGAAAATGTGGCACATATACACCATGGAATATTATGCAGCAATCAAAAACGATGGATTCATGTCCTTTGTAGGGACATGGATGAATCTGAAGAACATCATTATCAGCAAACTGACACAAGAACAGAAAATGAAATACCGTATGTTCTCACTCATAGGCGAATGATGAACAATGAGAACACATGGACACAGGGAGGGGAGCACTACACACTGGGGTCTACTGGGGGGAATAGGGGAGGTACAGTGCGGGGGTTGCTGGGGAGGGATAGCATGGGGAGAAATGCCAGATGTGGGTGAAGGGGGGAAGGCAGCAAATCACACTGCCACGTGTGTACCTATGCAACTATCTTGCATGTTCTGCACATGTATCCCAAAACCTAAAATGCATTAAAAAATAAAAAATAAATATATTAAAGACTGAAAAAAAATCATGCTGAAAAATCAGATATGTGTTTTTATTTGCCCCTATAATTTTCATTTTTCTACCGTTTTTGTACCCTCTAAGTTAATGTTATAACATGCAAATTCCATTTGATGACTGTATTTCTCTCACCTCCTCCCTCCCTGCTCTCCCTTCCTACTGATGTTAACTCTTAATGACCTCCTCACTTTGAACACCTTCTCTTCACTTGATTCCCTCTGAATAAAACTCTTTTCTACGCTCATACTAATCAATTTATATGCCTCCTAACATATGTATTCAAAGACATTAACAGATCCTGTTGTTGAAGATTTTATAAAAACTTGTTCATATAAGCATCTTAATATGCCATAATGCATGTGATAAAATTCACTCAACTATTATTTTATGAGTGAACAATTTGGTTGCTTTTTGGACATTACAAAAAAATCTTGTAATGAACATCCTCCATGTATCTTATGTACGACAGCTTTTGTTTATGAAGAATAAATTATCTAAATAAAGATTGCTGGGTTAAAACATAAATGTATTTCTAGATTTGTAGCCATTGCCAGATTGTTTTAACGTTATAAAAGTATTGACCAGCAATATATGAGCTTTCTGGTATTTTTAATCAACACAGGATGTGATTGCTCTTTTTTTTTTTTTTTTTTAATTTTTTATTGGATTATAGGTTTTGGGGTACATGAGCAGAGCATGCACGACAGTTGCATAGGTACACACATGGCAGTGTGCTTTGCTTTTCTTCTCCCCTTCACCCACATTTGGCATTTCTCCCCAGGCTATCCCTCCCCACCTCCCCCTCTTACTGGCCCTCCCCTTTTCCCCCCAATAGACCCCAGTGTTTAGTACTCCCCTTTCTGTGTCCATGTGTTCTCATTTTTCATCACCCACCTATGAGTGAGAATATGCGGTGTTTCATTTTCTGTTCTTGTGTCAGTTTGCTGAGGATGATGTTTTCCAGATTCATCCATGTCCCTACAAACGACACGAACTCATCATTTCTGATTGCTGCATAATATTCCATGGTGTATATGTGCCACATTTTTCCAATCCAGTCTATTATCAATGGGCATTTGGGTTGATTCCAGGTCTTTGCTATTGTAAACAGTGCTGCAATGAACATTCGTGTACATGTGTCCTTGTAGTAGAACGATTTATAGTCTTTTGGATATATACCCAGTAATGGGATTGCTGGGTCAAATGGAATTTCTATTTCTAAGGCCTTGAGGAATCGCCACACTGTCTTCCACAATGGTTGAACTAATTTACACTCCCACCAACAGTGTAAAATTGTTCCTTTTTCTCCACATCCTCTCCAGCATCTGTTGTCTCCAGATTTTTTAATGATCGCCATTCTAACTGGCGTGAGATGGTATCTCAATGTGGTTTTGATTTGCATCTCTCTGATGACCAGTGACGATGAGCATTTTTTCATATGATTGTTGGCCTCATATATGTCTTCTTTCGTAAAGTATCTGTTCATATCCTTTGCCCACTTTTGAATGGGCTTGTTTGTTTTTTTCCTGTAAATCTGCTTGAGTTGTTTGTAAATTCTGGATATCAGCCCTTTGTCAGATGGGTAGACTGCGAAAATTTTTTCCCATTCTGTTGGTTGCCGATCCACTCTAGTGACTGTTTCTTTTGCCGTGCAGAAGCTGTGGAGTTTCATTAGGTCCCATTTGTCTATTTTGGCTTTTGTTGCCAATGCTCTTGGTGTTTTGTTCATGAAGTCCTTGCCTACTCCTATGTCCTGGATAGTTTTGCCTAGATTTCCTTCTAGGGTTTTTATGGTGCCAGGTCTTATGTTTAAGTCTTTAATCCATCTGGAGTTAATTTTAGTGTAAGGTGTCAGGAAGGGGTCCAGTTTCTGCTTTCTGCACATGGCTAGCCAGTTTTCCCAACACCATTTGTTAAACATGGAATCCTTGCCCCATTGCTTGTTTTTGTCAGGTTTATCAAAGATTGTATAGTTGTATGTATGTTGTGTTGCCTCCGGTGCCTCTGTTTTGTTCCATTGGTCTATATCTCTGTTTTGGTACCAGTACCATGCTGTTTTGATTACTGTAGCCTTGTAGTATAGTTTGAAATCCGGTAGTGTGATGCCCCCCGCTGTGTTCTTTTTGCTTAGAATTGACTTGGCTATGCGGGCTCTCTTTTGGTTCCATATGAAGTTCATGGTGGTTTTTTCCAGTTCTGTGAAGAAAGTCAATGGTAGCTTGATGGGGATAGCGTTGATTCTGTAAATTACTTTGGGCAGTATGGCCATTTTCACGATATTAATTCTTCCTAACCATGAACATGGAATGTTTCTCCATCTGTTTGTGTCCTCTCTGATTTCGTTGAGCAGTGGTTTGTAGTTCTCCTTGAAGAGGTCCCTTACGTTCCTTGTGAGTTGTATTCCAAGGTATTTTATTCTTTTTGTAGCAATTGCGAATGGCAGTTCGCTCTTGATTTGGCTTTCTTTAAGTCTGTTATTGGTGTAGACGAATGCTTGTGATTTTTGCACATTGATTTTATATCCTGAGACTTTGCTGAAGTTGTTTATCAGTTTCAGGAGTTTTTGGGCTGAGGCGATGGGGTCTTCTAGGTATACTATCATGTCGTCTGCAAATAGAGACAATTTGGCTTCCACCTTTCCTATTTGAATACCCTTTATTTCTTTTTCTTGCCTGATTGCTCTGGCTAGAACTTCCAGTACTATATTGAATAGGAGTGGTGAGAGAGGGCATCCTTGTCTAGTATCAGATTTCAAAGGGAATGCTTCCAGTTTTTGCCCATTCAGTATGATATTGGCTGTTGGTTTGTCATAAATAGCTTTTATTACTTTGAGATACGTTCCATCGATACCGAGTTTATTGAGCGTTTTTAGCATAAAGGGCTGTTGAATTTTGTCAAATGCCTTCTCTGCGTCAATTGAGATAATCATGTGGTTTTTGTTTTTGGTTCTGTTTATGTGGTGAATTACGTTGATAGACTTGCGTATGTTGAACCAGCCTTGCATCCCCGGGATGAATCCTACTTGATCATGATGAATAAGTTTTTTGATTTGCTGTTGCAATCGGCTTGCCAATATTTTATTGAAGATTTTTGCATCTATGTTCATCATGGATATTGGCCTGAAGTTTTCTTTTCTCGTTGGGTCTCTGCCGGGTTTTGGTATCAGGATGATGTTGGTCTCATAAAATGATTTGGGAAGGATTCCCTCTTTTTGGATTGTTTGAAATAGTTTTAGAAGGAATGGTACCAGCTCCTCCTTGTGTGTCTGGTAGAATTCGGCTGTGAACCCATCTGGACCTGGGCTTTTTTTGTGAGGTAGGCTCTTAATTGCTGCCTCAACTTCAGACCTTGTTATTGGTCTATTCATAGTTTCAGCTTCCTCCTGGTTTAGGCTTGGGAGGACACAGGAGTCCAGGAATTTATCCATTTCTTCCAGGTTTACTAGTTTATGCGCATAGAGTTGTTTGTAATATTCTCTGATGATGGTTTGAATTTCTGTGGAATCTGTGGTGATTTCCCCTTTATCATTTTTTATTGCATCTATTTGGTTGTTCTCTCTTTTCTTTTTAATCAATCTGGCTAGTGGTCTGTCTATTTTGTTGATCTTTTCAAAAAACCAGCTCTTGGATTTATTGATTTTTTGAAGGGTTTTTCGTGTCTCAATCTCCTTCAGCTCAGCTCTGATCTTAGTAATTTCTTGCCTTCTGCTGGGCTTTGAGTTTTTTTGATCTTGCTCCTCTAGCTCTTTCAATTTTGACGATAGGGTGTCAATTTTGGATCTCTCCATTCTCCTCATATGGGCACTTATTGCTATATACTTTCCTCTAGAGACTGCTTTAAATGTGTCCCAGAGGTTCTGGCACGTTGTGTCTTCATTCTCATTGGTTTCGAAGAACTTCTTTATTTCTGCCTTCATTTCGTTGTTTACCCAGTCAACATTCAAGAGCCAGTTGTTCAGTTTCCATGAAGCTGTGCGGTTCTGGGTCGGTTTCTGAATTCTGAGTTCTAACTTGATTGCACTATGGTCTGAGAGGCTGTTTGTTATGATTTCAGTTGTTTTGCATTTGTTGAGCAGTGCTTTACTTCCAATTATGTGGTCAATTTTAGAGTAGGTGTGATGTGGTGCTGAGAAGAATGTGTATTCTGTGGATTTGGGGTGGAGAGTTCTGTAAATGTCCACCAGGTTTGCTTGCTCCAGGTCTGAGTTCAAGCCCTGGGTATCCTTGTTGATTTTCTGTCTGGTTGATCTGTCTAGTATTGACAGTGGAGTGTTAAAGTCTCCCACTATTATTGTGTGGGAGTCTAAGTCCTTCTGTAAGTCATTAAGAACTTGCCTTATGTATCTGGGTGCTCCTGTGTTGGGTCCATATATGTTTAGGATCGTTAGCTCTTCTTGTTGTATCGATCCTTTTACCATTATGTAATGGCCTTCTTTGTCTCTTTTGATCTTTGTTGCTTTAAAGTCTATTTTATCAGAGATGAGAATTGCAACTCCTGCTTTTTTTTGCTTTCCATTAGCTTGGTAAATCTTCCTCCATCCCTTTATTTTGAGCCTTTGTGTATCCTTGCATGTGAGATGGGTTTCCTGGATACAGCACACTGATGGGTTTTGGATTTTTATCCAATTTGCCAGTCTGTGTCTTTTGATTGGTGCATTTAGTCCATTTACATTTAGGGTTAATATTGTTATGTGTGAATTTGATACTGCCATTTTGATTCTAAGTGGCTGTTTTGCCTGTTAGTTGTTGTAGATTCTTCATTATGTTGAAGCTCTTTAGCATTCAGTGTGATTTTGGAATGGCTGGTACTGATTGATCCTTTCTATGTGTAGTGCCTCTTTTAGGAGCTCTTGTAAAGCAGGCCTGGTGGTGACAAAATCTCTGAGTACTTGCTTGTTCGCAAAGGATTTTATTCTTCCTTCACTTCTGAAGCTCAGTTTGGCTGGATATGAAATTCTGGGTTGAAAGTTCTTTTCTTTAAGAATGTTGAATATTGGCCCCCACTCTCTTCTGGCTTGTAGTGTTTCTGTCGAGAGATCTGCTGTGAGTCTGATGGGCTTCCCTTTGTGGGTGACCCGACCTTTCTCTCTGGCTGCCCTTAGTATTCTCTCCTTTATTTCAACCCTGTTGAATCTGACGATTATGTGCCTTGGGGTTGCTCTTCTTGCGGAATATCTTTGTGGTGTTCTCTGTATTTCCTGCAATTGAGTGTTGGCTTGTCTTGCTAGGTGGGGGAAATTTTCCTGGATGATGTCCTGAAGAGTATTTTCCAGCTGGGATTCATTCTCTTCGTCCCCTTCTGGTACACCTATCAAACGTAGGTTAGGTCTTTTCACATAGTCCCACATTTCTTGGAGACTTTGTTCATTCCTTTTTGCGCTTTTTTCTCTGATCTTGGTTTCTTGTTTTATTTCATTGAGTTGGTCTTCGACTTCAGATATTCTTTCTTCTGCTTGGTCAATTCGGCTATTGAAACTTGCGTTTGCTTCGCGAAGTTCTCGTATTGTGTTTTTCAGCTCCTTTAATTCATTCATATTCATCTCTAAGGTATCCATTCTTGTTATCATTTCCTCGAATCTTTTTTCAAGGTTCTTAGTTTCTTTGCATTGATTTAATACATGATCTTTTAGCTCACAAAAGTTTCTCATTATCCATCTTCTGAAGTCTAATTCCGTCATTTCGTCACAGTCATTCTCCATCCAGCTTTGTTCCCTTGCTGGTGAGCAGTCTTGGTCCTTTCTAGGAGGCGATGTGTTCTGGTTTCGGGTGTTTTCCTCCTTTTTGCGCTGGTTTCTTCCCATCTTTGTGGATTTGTCCGCTGGTCGTCTGCGTAGTTGCTGACTTTTCGTTTGGGTCTCTGAGTGGACACCCAGAATGTTGTTGATGAAGTATTTCTGTTACTTGGTTTTCCTTCTACCAGTCTAGCCCCTTCGCTGTATGACTGTTGAGGTCCGCTCCAGACCCTGCTTGTCTGGGGTGCACCTCTAGTAGCCGTGGCACAGCGAGGGATGCTACCAGTTTCTTTTTCTGCTCTCTTTGTCCCAGGATGATGCCTGCCTAATGACAGTCTTTTGGATATAGAGGGGTCAGGGAGCTGCTTGAGGAGACAGTTTGTACTTTATAGGGGTTTAATTGCTGAGCTGTGCACTCTGTTGTTCATTCAGGGCTGTTAGGCTGCTATGTTTGATTCTGCTGCAACACAGCTCATTAAACAACCCTTTTTTTTTTCTCAAATGCTCTGTGTTGAGGGGTTTGGGCTTTATTTTTGGATGTCCGATCAGGTGTCCTGCCCAGCTCAAAGGCAGACTAGCCACTGTTTGGCTGCCGAGGCTCCGCCCTACTGTTGTGTGATTCGCGCTGTTCCTGCCGGCTCTGCTGTGGTCTCCGCCACGCCCTGCGGCGGAGTCTCTTCATTGTAGCGTGTTGCCTCAGCAACGGCAGGCTGCGTCAGCAGTGGGCGTGTATCTCAGTAGGGACGGGTTGCCTCGGCAACGGCTGGCTGCGTCAGCAGTGGGCGTGTATCTCAGTTGGGGCGGGTTGCCTCGGCAACGGCTGGCTGCCTCAGCAGTGGGCGTGTATATCAGTTGGGGTAGGTTGCCTCGGTAGTGGTGGATGCCCCTCCCCCACAGAGCGTCTCGGACCGTCTGCCCGGGATAGTTTGAAATCGCGGTTTTGTTCGTCCCACTGGGTATCCCAAGCGATCTGTCCCTGCAATCCCCTGGGCTGGGCTACTGTGCAAGTCCCGTTCAGTCTCAAGTCCAGCCCTCTCAAGTCTCAGGTTGCCGGTTCAACAAGGCACCCGGACAAGCGCGCCCTGTGGGGATTGCTGGGTAGGGCCGGCCGCCGCCGCCCCGGCTGCCGGCTTCGCCAGGCAGACCTACTGCCTGGCGTCCCGTGTCTTTTTATACTTGGGAGTTTCCCCGTTCTGTGGGCAACAAAGATCAGTCTGGAAATGCAGCACTGACTCACCGTTTGCGAATTCAACGCGGGCTCCAATCCTGGGTTGTTCTCACAGCGCCATCTCGTGATTGGTCTTTAATTTTGCCAATGTAATGAGTAAAAAGGAGATGTCTATATCATTGTTTAATTTGAATTTCCTCAGCTGTTAGTGAGAATGCAATTTTTTAATATGTTTGTTATTCATTTAGCTTTATAGTTTACCTTTGCTTATTTTTCTGTGAGTTGTCTTTTTTGGTTTTCTTCTTAAAAATCAATTTGTAAAAGCTCTTTTAGTATCAGAGATATTTGCTCTTTGTATTGGTAGGGCTTTCAGTTGATAACAATGGAAACCAGTGGGCTGAGGTTGTCAGAGATCTGTTGAAGGATGTTGAGCAGTTGAAAGAATCAGTGGAAGGAGGGTTAGGCGAGTTTCCAGGAACAGCACACAGCATAGCACTGAAGGACTAGCCCAGGGAGAACATTCAGCCTCACGCAGGTAACTGTTGCTGCCCACTCCTGCAAAATCAGGTAATCTTGGAAGGCTGTTCTGCAAGTGGTTTAGTTCGGCATCATGAGGCTGCATATCGTTGACTGAACATGCAAACCTGGCTGTGCACTGTCTGCAAAGGGGGCTAGGAAAATGAGTTTCTGAGTTCTACGTAAAGGTGGGATTCAGAATGAGGTAATCTATATGAAGGGAGGATATTTGAAAGAGTTTGTGCACCACAAATGACAGATATGTACTGCATCTGTTATCTGTCTTATGAATTGCAAATCTTTTTTTGAAATCTGCATGGCTTTGTTAATGATATCTTTTATTGGATACTTAAAAATAAAATGTTTCTTTCCCTTTACGGTTTCTGAGTATTCTGTCTTGCTCAAGGGGTTCTCTTCCATCCCAAGATTATACAAATAATTTCTTAAATTTTATTTTAATATTTTTTTACTTTGTATATTTGGATCTTTAATTCATATTAAATTTAGTTTTGAATATGATATAAATTGGAATCTAAGGTTTTTTTTTTCAGATTAATATCTGCACCAAAAAATGCTTCCCTGCCCCCATTCAATGGAAATGCCAGTTCTGTAAAAGATTAAGTTCCCATATGAACTTGTGTATATTTCTCAACTTTTATTTTACTTGTCTATCTTATTCTCGTGCAAATCTATGTTGTTTTCAATTATAAGAACTTTAAATACTCCTTATAGTTTTAATAGTTGTACTTTAGTCATAGTTTTATAATATTTTATTGCTTTTTATGATTATCTCAAACATTTTAAATATAAAATATAAAATAATGTTACCCTAGTCTCAGAAAACAAATTGGAATCCTTATCAAAGTTGCATTACATTTCATAAGGATTGACCACATTATGAGACTGAGTCTTTATATCCAATAATATAGTCTTCATTCAGTTATTTTCTTTATCTTTCCATAAGATTTTGTAGCTTTCTTCATCTACATCATGTATCTTTCTTGCTAAATTAATTCCTGGGTTAAATTATATTTTTTATTGCTATTGTGAATGGAATATTCTTCCACTTCTAATAATGATTGTTAACCAGTATTATAGACTAGCAGTGAACTGTTTTGTATTTATCCTGCATCAAGACAGCCTCCCAAGTTCATTTATTATAGTTTGATAGGAGTTTCATAAATCAAATAAAGAAATTTTTATTGCTTTTACTTTATTATTTATACCAATTACTTGATAGTTTTAATTTTATTAAGTAACACCAATGTTGAACGTGTTTCTTCTTTCTCTGCTTCTGCATGGTAGCCTGCCATCTTGGTTAACCCTATGTGTCATCTTTTGGCATTTTGTCTCAAACATGCCTACTTCACTTAAAATATTGTGAATTTGTTAATTTTATTGAAATCTTAAAGACTTATGTGGAAGACTTTGTTAGTTACTCATAGCCTCCCACTCTTTCTTTCTGGTATTCCTTTTATCTATTCATTGTAATAAATAAATCCCAATCCATGCTTAAATTCCTAATCCATGCTTCTCCCTGTCATGCCTAGGATCCAGGAAGGTAGGCCTTTCCATGACTTCTGGAAATTCTGGTAATAAATATTTTGCCACTCCATTGTAGTTGAGTAAATGAATGAATAAATGAAGGTGTGAATGTGTTAATAACTCCAGGGTGAAGATTTGAGATTAGACCTATCTTATACAAATTTAAACCACCCTAATAACTTTAAGGTTGAATCACTGAATATATTGATAAAGTACATCTGATGAAACTCCTTATGTTTTACATGTAACTCTGTTTAGCTATCTTTTAGGTACTGTATTTCATTATTCTCAAAGTGTATGCTGATTTATTTTGGGCTCTGAGACTGTGGGAGAAGGTGTCCTCTACTTCTTTGTGTCTGCCACATGATTTAGCAAAATGCCGTGTGCAGAGTAGGCACTCACTTAGTAGCGAGTTGATTGATTGAATAATTATTCCACCTATAAACACTGCTGTAGTGCATTACCTGATGAGTGTCTATTTCAATATGACTATGGCTATGACCTTCGTGTAGTTCATTAGCAAATGAAAAGTATGCTCATTTCCATGGAAGGAAATGAGAATATAAAAAATGTGGTTCTATTTGTAGTGCCATTACTGTCTTACTATTTGATTAAGAACAAATTCTTAACCTTTTAATGCTACCAGTTACCTATGACTCTGATCTCAAGGCTACTGCAGTACCAAAATCCTGGGGAGGATAATATAATAACCCTGACTTATTTGAAGGGATAAAAATAGGCCACAAATGAGGGAACTCATTGACCACAATCAATCAGTAGTAAAGGAGAGGTGATGTCTTTAGATACAAACAGAAAAGCAAACACGCAGTTTCACAGTCGCACTTTGTAATCATAACAATTCCCAGTGAGAATATCACAATTTTGCTGAGAAGGACATTGAAGCTGAGAAATTTTAAGGAACTCGAGTCAAATCACGTAGCTGATAAGAAGTACTTGTTTCTGGTTCGCTGTTTTCACTCCTTGTATCAACCCACCGTTTATTGTATCTTGTCAGTTTTGAAATGCTTATGGTAGGATACCTAAATCCATGACACTCCTACTTCCTTAGGAAAAGGAAAAGAAAATTGCACTTACAGGAAGTAGCAGCAGAAACCAAAAAACCTGTTCATAAAGTCTTCGAACATGACTTGTGGTCATGCACCTGATGTACATTTACTGAACATTCTCTGGACAAGCTCCATCCTGTGTCCTAGAGACATGCAAAGAAGAGAAAACAAAGTTCTGCCATTGACAGGATTGTGGGTCGTGAAAAAATGAGAAAGTTCCCAGGTGGACAAGGGGAGGAACGATGTTCCAGGTAGAGAGAAAAGCAGGTACAAAGTTAGAGAAGCATTCAGACCTGTGCTTTTAGAGGTTCTGAGGGTCTCAGTCTACCTGGAGGACCCAGAGTCATTGTGGAAGTCAAAAAGCAAACAAAGGCAAAATCAAGGAGACTCTTGAGCTGAGGAATTTGACACTACCTGGGCTTTGCCTGTAGATGATAGAGAAACTGCAGGAAATTTTATGCAGAAGAATCCTAGGATTAAATTCAGGTTTTAGAAACAATATATTGAGGCTGGGCGGGGTGGCTCATGGCTGTAATCCCAGCACTTTGGGAGGTCGAGACGGGTGTATCACTTGAGGTCAGGAGTTCAAGACCAGCCTGGCCAATATGGCAATACCCTGTCTCTACTAAAATACAAAAAAAAAAAAAAAAAAAAAAAAAATAGCTGGGTGTGTTGGTGTGCCTGTAATTTCAGCTACGAGGGAGGCTGAGGCAGAAAAATTGCTTGAACCTGGGATGCAGAGATTGCACTCCAACCTGGTTGATGGAGTGAGACTGTCTCAAAAAAAAAAAAAAAAAAAAGAAAAGAAACAATTTATTAATATTGAAGAGAAAATGTATCAGGTGTAAGCAGTGGGAGGAATGGGGAGAAAATGGACACTCTTTGGGTGAAAAACTATTGCTGTGAATTGAAAGCTGAAGCCACTTTTCCTTTGGTAAATAAGTGGGAGATGCTACATTATCTACTTTGCTCAATGATTTGATTTTGCTTGTAAGCATGTGAAAGTTAGTACCTTTGATAACATTGGAAAGTTATCACTGACTAGTAATTCTAAGTGCCCATTTAAGTTACAGCTTACTCTTGTGATTTTATGGCTGTCTTTGTGCTAAAATTGCAGTGTTTCTTTTTCACTAATGCCTTTTTCTCATTTGCTTCCATTGACTCTTTAAATCCTTCCCAGCCCATTTGCCATTTATATCAAAACCCTCCAGTGTTTGCTCCTAATGTATTATAATTCTTTATAATCTGGTCCTCACCTGATTCCAATTCCTGCTAATATTTCTTTTTCCTCCCTTGAGGAAACTATATCCATTTTTGGTTTCAAATACTCTTCACCTTTTGTAAATATTAAGGCAACGATTCAATTTAATTTTAAAAATGTTTTTCTATTTCTTCTTTTGTCAATAAATTACCTTTGCCATCTTTTAAGAGTTATATTGTCTCATAATTTTCTTATGTGCTCTGCTGTTCCATTTTGTTGTTCCCCAGAGGATGTGAGAATATATATTGATATAATGAATAACGTGGAAATGAAAAAAAGAATTTAGAGTCATATTCATACTCTATAGTGTTTACTAGTGATCTATTTCAAAATAAGCCATATATTTCAGTCCTGATAAATCAAATATTTAAGAAACATTCTTTAAGTGGAGAAATATACATGGAAAAAAATTACTACTGACCCTGAGAGGCCTCCTTGAAAGATTCTTGCTGTGGATGATTTAACTTCAATTTCAGTCCTGCTTCTGCTACCAAGGGTTATCACAGTACACATTGCTCATGAGGGTTCTGGGAGTACAAATGAGGGTCAGAGATCAAAAAACATAAGATATAATATTAGATAAAATATTAGCAGCCCTGCAAATATTCAGAAAGTCATACATTATGTTAGAGCCACTGTGTTATGTAGGAAAATAAAAATGGGAAATTGCATGAGCTACTTCCTTTTTTATTACAGAAATTAAAGGTCTAATTTAGAATTGTAAATTTATGTAAATAGCCATTAATGCCATTTTATTAGTTCAGGTACTTGGGGTATGAACAAATAAATATAACAAGATTTTTATAGAGTCTACATTAGTAATCAGTAATTCAGAGTATATATGTAATACAAGGTTTTTAAAATTTATAGAACTAAAGGAATCTCTGAGAAGTTCATATTAAACCATGCTTATGAAAATTACTTAATGGAGATTTTTTTTCTTCCTCTCTACTAATTACATGGTGGTGTGTGATGATACTGATGTTAAACATGGCAACTCTCAGTTCTTTTCATCCCTTACAACGACTTTGGCACTTTTGCCACGTGTGTGTGGTGCCACTTACCCTTCCTAACCCTGTAATGTAGGTGTTATTCTCATTTTACAGATGAGGAAATGTAATGTAGGTGTTATTCTCATTTTACAGATGAGGAAAGACACTCACAGGGAGATAGAAGAACTTGCCCAAGGTCATATAAGTGAGTAGTTGAACTGGGAATGAAAGTTAGTTTTGACTGTTACCAAAACCTGTGCCCTCCTGTTGACCACAGGACATTAGTCATAAAGAAACACTTAGTGTAAACACAGGTAGAGTGTAACTCTATTTAACTCATGGTAAGATGGTAGCTTTCCTCCCCACCCTCCACAACACTGGGAATGTTTACACGAAATCCTGCTGATAATTCTTCATGGCTTTTCTCTGTTATAATCTTGGGGGTCATTATGTACTTCATAAATATCCAAGTCTTGGACAAAATGTAACAACCTTTTGTTCTTTCTCTTTGGCATCTCTCTTGAACTTGCTGAAGAATTTGTGCCTCCATTGGTGAAAGAAAAAAATTAAAATTGTTAAGTGATTCAGTAAACTCGAGCAACCTGAATTGTTAATTTCCTTTTCTTGTTTTATTTTTATTTTTACCTTAAACACTGATGAATGTAGTATATGTGCAAAAAAGTATAAATTATATATACATTCAATCTAAAGAAGAGAAACAGCCATATACTTGCTAACCCATCTTACCAAATAGGCCCATACCAATATCTTAAAGCCACTGTTTGCTCTTCCGGGAACCCATCTCTCTCCCTGTTCTTTTCAGAGATAACCATTAGTCTGAGTTGTATGCTTAACACTTCCTTGTTTTCCTTCAAGATCTTACCACATGTGTAGGAGGTGTTCCTATACATTTAAGATGTTTTATTTTCCAGTTCAACATATAACTTTTGAGATTCATTCATTTTAATGCTTGTAGTTGTATTTTTTCTTCTTCACTGAACAATATTTTACTAATACAATATGTCACAATTAATTCATTTTATTATCAATAGGCATTTGGATTTTTCCACACATTTTTGCTGCTACAAATATGTTTCCCGTGAATGTTTTGTACATGTCTCCTGATGGACATGTACAAGGGTTTCTTTCTCCAGAGTATTTGTCTAGAAATAGAATTGATGGGGTATTTATGCAATTTTTCTAATTTAGTAGGCAGTGCTTAATTATTTTCTAAAGTGGTTGTATCACTTGTCATTTCTACAAATCCAAGCCACAGATATTCCCATGTTCTTGCTGATATGTTGTATCATCAGAGTCCATAATTTGCCTGACCGGTGGGTATAAAATTGTATTTCCTTGATGTTTCATTTTGCTCCTCTTTCATTTCAATGATCTTGATTATCTTTTTATATAATTATTGTCTATGTATGTTTCCTCTTCAGAAAAAAATGCCTGTTACTATCTGTTCTCAATTTTTCTAAAAATTTTTAGCCTTTTATTTATCCCTTTTTCAGAAATAAAAAATAAAATATCTATTTAATATTTAGTAATTATTTAATTTAGTAATTCCTTGTCAATTGTATGCGTTGTAAACATACAAATTGTTTCCCAGGTTTTGGCTTGTTAATTAAGAACTTTCTTGCTCCAATTTCTTCTCTTCTTTTCCCACGGCTAATTGTCAGAATTGTCAGAAACCTTAGGTAAAAAACTGGAAAAGGAGAAGCAGGAAAAGGCAAAAAAACTGACCACAGTCCTTCCCTGACTCAGCTTTCACCCTGTCGCAGGCCCCAGCTGGAGAAGATAGAACTTTAAATGAAGGTGAAAGCTTTGGCAATTACACTTATCTTTACATTCAGAGTACAGAGCTGAGAGTCTGCTTGGTGACTTAAAATCAGTGTGGGACTTTGAATTATTGAGGAGTGACCAGCATAGTTATGGGAATGCCCAGGATTTTTATCGAGATGAGGAGAAAATCTTTCTTGTTGTGTATATATTCAAGAGCTCGTAGAAGACAAAAGTCAGTTGCACCATGATTAAATTCCACAAGTCCTGATTGTTTGATATACACGTTCATTCAACACACATTTGCTGAGCACCTACTAAGTGTCGGATGCTAAGCTGGGCTATAAGGATTGATAGTGAACAAGATACGCATTGCCTCTGCTCTGCTGAAACCTGTTGTGGAATGTAGCTTAGAATACCTTTGGGAAGGAGAATGTGATTGCCTTAAATTTCCTTCAAGTCCCTTGCAGAGTTTTGGAAATCCTGCATGTAGGGAATGTGATATTAATGGCTAGTCACCTTACTCTAAATTCATATGAGGGTAAACTTAGAAAGTTAAGATGGTCTTCTATGTCACCCACATCTGCTAATTATGCTTCTCTATACATGAAATTAGTCAATGGCATGTGAATGCATTATCATACAATGATTCAGTTAGTTTTAACTGTATCATGAGTTAATAAGTTGCAGATCTCAGTGGAACTGTGGCAATAGAACATAAATGTGGCTAATCACTTTTCCAGAAGCTAATCATATTTAATGTCAATAAGCATGATCCTCTCTGCAGATAATCATATTTTAATCTCAAAAGTAAGAATACTAATAGAATTAAGAGGGAAACCAATACTAATTTACAACTGAGAAGTTAATATAAGGATAAAGTGACTTGATAGCTATATGTGGAAAAATTTATAAATATCTATAATTTGGGATAATTAAAATGAAGATAAAATAAAATTCTATTAGCATCAACATCATTGAAACAAATACAGTTAGTTATGTACTGTGTGAAATTTTTTGTTTTTTATTTTAACTTTAATTTAAAATGTTGAGACAGTCTTTCTCTGTTGCCCAGGCTGAAGTTGTGGTGCAATCATGGCTCACTGCAGCCTTGAGGTCCTGGGCTCAGGACATTCTCATGCCGCAGCCTCTTGAGTAGCTGGGAATGCAGGTATGTGCCACCAGGTCTGGCTAATTATTCTATTTTTTTTGTAGAGATGGGGACTCACTTTGTAGCTTACTCTTTTGGATCTAAGTTGAATGACTATTAAAGTTTTGAGCAAGACACCAAGTCACAATAATTGCTGTGTCTTGTTGGATATGGTGGACAATATACAGGACTTACAAGGGAGCCATCAGAAAACTGGTTAGGAGTCTCTTGAACTACTTTACCCACTGAAGATACCTTAAAATACAAAGATATGAAAGTAGTGAGAGCTAGCATACTGATATGGTGATAATTTTTTTTCTTTTTTTTGAGAGAGCTATCCTATGCATCTATTCTCTGCAAGAGAGAGGAATGTAGATAAGTGCTTTTTTTTTTTTTTTTTTTTTGAGACGGAGTTTTGCTCTTGTTACCCAGGCTGGAGTGCAGTGGCGCGATCTCGGCTCACCGCAGTCTCCGCCTCCTGGGTTCAGGCAATTCTCCTGCCTCAGCCTCCTGAGTAGCTGGGATTACAGGCACGCGCCACCATGCCCAGCTAATTTTTTGTATTTTTAGTAGAGACGGGGTTTCACCATTTTGACCAGGATGGTCTCGATCTGTTGACCTCGTGATCCACCTGCCTTGGCCTCCCAAAATGCTGGGATTACAGGCTTGAGCCACTGCGCCCGGCCGATAAGTGCTATTTTCTAAGCCCTGGCCTGAGGAGAAGGGCTTCATGAGGTCTACCTACAACATTTCCCGCACAGCTCCTGCAGTTAGCTGTGCACTCTGACATACTGCCTTGGAAATCTAGATGGCAAGAAAGAAGGACCATTGAACTGTTTTGGCAACAGAGTGAAGAATAGTGCTGCTGGAGGACTGGCTTGCACCCCAAAGTTGGTCAGCACTGCAAGTTTGTGAGTGTTTCCTTTGGGCCAGATGAGTGTCACTTCGGAGAAAGAGCTGGCCTGGAGCCATTTTCAATTCTACCAAGTGGGCTGGGTGCAGTGGCTCATGCATGTAATCCCAGCACTTTGGGAGGTGGAAGCGGGCTGGTCACTTGAGGTCGGGAGTTCAAGACCAGCCTGGCCAACATGGTGAAACCCCATCTCTACTAAAAATACAAAAATTAGCTGGGTATAGTGTGCGCCTATAATCCCAGCTGCTTGGGGGGTTGAGGCAGGAGAATCACTTGAACCTGAGGGGTGGAGGTTACAGTGAGTCAGCCATACTCAAACTTGATTTAGAATTAAGAAATCTTTTCCTCTTCCCAGGAGGATCCTGTTACCTGGGAGGTAGAGGTTGCAGTGAGCTGAGATCATACCACTGTACTCCAGCCTGGGGGCGACAGAGTAAAACTGTGTCTCAAAAACAAAAAAAACAAAAAAACTGTATCCAGTGAAATACAGAAAATCTGAGATTTTCTTAAAAATATCCCAAAAGATATAACAATAGGTACAAAATACTGACAATTGTTGAAACTGGATGGCAGTGCATGAGAGTTCACGGTCTCATTCTCTTCTTTTCGGGAATGAACACTAATGTCCCTAAAAGAAAGCTTAGAAAATTCTACTCAAGACGATTTCTTTGGAAAGACAATGATTCCCACGGAGAAAATTTGCTTGGGACGTACCAGTCAGCAAACTGAGGACTGAGGTAGCATGGCAGCCGTGGAAGTAGAATGCGTGGTTACTGTCAGGAGAACTTCGGAAGAAGTACTCAGTGCATGGGACTCTCTGTCGAATAGCGCAAGTACCCTATGTGAGAATAAGTGTCCCTCAAACACTTCTCCGGCCCAGACATCGACAAGAAGCCTTCACTGACAGTACCAGTCAGGCAGTAACTAGTCTATCCTCATGCATTTTTTCTTTCTCTCTTTCAAAAATAGGTCTGGTAAGTAAAGGAAAAACTTAGCAAGAGAGAGAAGAAATAGGAGAAGAGGTTAGCAAGAGAGAAGAAGAAAAGGTGGAGGAGGTGAGTGAGGGAGAGAGAGCAGCTACATATTCCATTTCAAGAAGGGAGAAGCTGTGTGTGATCAGCTTCAGCGATCACACCTGCAGATAACAGGGTCCTTCTGGGAAGAGGAAAAGGTTTCTCTTTCCCTCTCCCCCTCACCCCCACTCCCTCCCTCTGTCCCTTCTCCTCTCTCCTTCTCCCCCTCTCCCCCTCTCCACCTTTCCCTCTCTCCCCCTCTTCCCCTCCCCCTCTCCCTCTCTCCCTCTCTCCCTTTCAAGAGGGGCAGAAGCTGTGTGTGATCAGCTTCAGTGATCACACCTGCAGGTAACAGGGTCCTTCTGGGAAGAGGAAAAGGTTTCTCTCCTCTCTCCCTCTCTCTTTCTCTCTCTCCCTCTCTCTTTCTCTCTTTTTTTTCTGAGATAAAGTCGTGCTCTGTCGCCCAGGTTGGGAGTACAGTGGCTCCATCTCAGCTTACTGCAACCTCCACCTCCCGGAATCAAGCGATTCTCCTGTCTCAGCCTCCCTAGTAGCTGGGATTACAGGTATGAACCACCATGCCTAGCTAATGTTTCTATTTTTAGTAGAGATGTGGTTTTGCCATGTTGGCCAGGCTGGTGTTGAACTCCTGACCTCATGATCCGCACATCTTGGCCTCCCAAAGTGCTGGGATTACAGGCATGAGCCACTGCCCATGCCTGGCCCTGTGGAGAAGTTTTAATGAGGCAGATTGAAAACAAAAAAGATACAGAAGATGCTTTTGGTTTACATTGCAAGCATTCTGCTTGTTCAGTTCATTTTGTATATTAACCTTGTAGCAATCCTATGGATGCCCAAGGGAGGCATTATTCACCGCATTCTATTAATACAAGTAGGTAAATTCAAATGTTATGGAAGTTGAGTGATTTACCCAGGATCACAATGTTACTGAAAGATTGAAGCAAAGCTGGAATCTGGTCTTTCATTATTTTATGAGTCCAGGGTTTTTACACATTGTATCCTAAATCCAGACCAGTCCTAAAGGTTTAGAGAAACTCTGAGGAATGGACTAAAAGTGTTAAAGACTCTTAGATCACAGAGAAGCATCGGGGTTTACCTGGTGGGTTCTACATTCTAATCCTGTAAGCTGTTTCCTTCAGATTCCAGGGCCTTTTCACTTCTCTGGGAATCTCAGAGACTGAGAGTTGATTTATGTTTAGAGAAAGCTGTTGGGCCCAAAAAGCCCAGCCCTAATTTTCTGTAATTTAGACAGGTGTCACTTTTCTGTCAAACAGAAAAGATACTTGAGGACATTAGTGATGGCCTGATGGCCCAAGGTTGATCGATCGATCAGTCAAAACAGTGACTCTCATTCAAATGCATCCGTTAGGGTCTCAGGGCAGAGATGTAGACATAATTAGTTGAGTCATACATAGATTATTGTTGGGTTAATTCATGAGCACCTACAGTGTACCACCGCTGTGCTTGGCATTGGAGATGTGATGGTTATACAAAAAGAGAAGAAAAAGAGGAGGAAAAAGAAGAAAATGCATTTTTTCTGGTTTGATGAGACTTAGAATCTAGGAGGGGAAATGGACATTAATGAAAGAATCATGCAAATACCAATAAAATGTCAGCTATGGTAAGTGGTAAATAGGAGAGGATATAGTGTTATAAGAATCAGTACAGAGGCTTGTGGCCTGCCTAGTGGAGTTAGGGGTAATCTGAAGGAATTCAGCATTCTCTCAACAGTTATTAACTCAGTACATTTGGTTGGGGTCAGGGAGAGAGAAAGGGAGATAGTTTTTAGAGATGTTTCTTCTAGAAGTGTTATCTTTCTTCCCTGAGAAAAATAGGCTATTCATATAAATAGAATTAAAATTGAATTAATTTCCACAGGGAGAGTCTCTTCCTTCCATTGATCTAGGAAACATGAAAAACCTGAACTTAGTACTTTTGTAACTTCTGTGCTTTTAATTTCTGTAGAATAAGCTCTTTGTTATGCTTTAGGCTTTGAGGGAGCAGGAATTAAGTCTTGGACTTAATTTCTTTTTAATGAACGTGGTGACAGAAAGAAACTTTAGTAGGTCTCAGCAGCAGTCTTGGCTTCCTGAGGCAGAGGAAGACTGATAGGGAGGATGGGGGATGTGTCAGGCCGCAGACGGGCTGCCACAATAGCCTCAATCTGGAGCGGTGTTAGAATAGCAAATAAAGGTGAGAGGGAGCAGCTATGAAAGAGCCAGGGTCTCAGCAGGACTATTGGTGACCCAGGGGTAAATATCCTTGAGCACTGGGATCTTCATGTCTTTCTGTTATTGGTTTCCATGTTTAGTTCCAGGCGTTGCACAAACTGCTCTGCAAAAAACATGTTTACTGAATATATGATGAAACTTCAATAGCAGGTTATCAATAGAAAGTGAAGACCCTGGAAATAATGGAGAAAGAACAAAGTCACTAAATGGAAGGGTGGGTACAGTGGTTGTAAATTGCTGAACATCCAAATTGGCCTTCAGCTTCCTCCACATGATCAAACCTTGACTTGTGGCTTACTGTTCCTGTGAACTGAGGAGTCTATACCCTTTTTTCTCAATAGTGTTTATGCATGATAGTTTTTTGCAGACTTTGAAAACCCAGTTCAGTCCTGTGGGTGGGGAGAGCAGGCTGATGAGTCAGGATGATGGCTGTCAGATGACTGATCTTGGAAAGGGGCACTGTGTGGGGCTGTTGCTCTGAATACACAGCAATATCCAACTTTTCTCCTACACTCCAGGTAGCAGGAAAGAGGGTAGAAAACGGATGAGGGGAAAGGATTGAGAGCATCCTATTCTTCTCTTGGTTTTGGTAGGAGGGATGATAACTTAGCTCTGTAATTTCCTTTAAGACTTCCATATATGCTAACTGTACTTCTGATTATTAGTGGCTGTCACACATTGGCAGCATTCAGTGAAGTGTCATGTGTACCAAGCCCTCAGTATCACGTCCAGTCAGTGATTTTCTATGCTCTTTGAGAATAGTCATAACTGCACAAATCAGAAAAATACATTGCAATAACTCAAAAGGCAAACTGCAAAAATCATAGTGTAACAGCGTGAAAAAGGAGATAACAGTTGCTTATTCAGGTGTTGGCAACAAATTTCAGAGCCTACCAATTTGGTTTTCTATCCTAAAATAATTTTGTTGCCTAGAACATTGCCTAATGTATTTAGGTGCTCAATAAATATTTGTTAGATGAAAAATGCATTTTCAGGTGCTGCCAGTACTCATTCTACAACCTTGTTGAAATTATAATTACCTCCTTGGTGTAATACTACAGTTAGGGAAATGAATCCCAAGTTTTCGAACCTGGTTTTAGGGTAACATGAGGTTTACTCTTTAGGGTTCAGTGAGAAGTGTTATCCTCGGGTTGTTCTTTATTTACTCTTATTTTTGTTTGATGGCTTTGTTCGAAATTAGTCTGGGATAGGAGTAGTAAGTTTAAATTGATAATATCAAAAAAGTTACTTGAATGCATATGTCTGGGCCATTAAGACCAGCAACTGGAATCAGCGACTTCTTTTTGCCTAATTTTATTTTTGTTTGTTTTTGTTAGTTTTGAGATGGAGTCTTGCTCAATAGCCTAGGCTGGAGTGCAGTGTAATCATGGCTCACTGCAGTCTCAAATTCCTGGGCTTAAGCAACCCTCTCACATCAGCCTTCTGGGTAGCTGGGACTAAAGGTATGCACCACCACACTTGGTTAATTTTTTTGGTAGAGATGTCTTGTTATGTTAGTCTCAAACTCCTCAGCTTGGTCTCAAACTCTTGGGCTCAAGCAGTCCTTCTCAATTAACTGAGATTACAGGCATGAGCCACCACACCTGCCTGTGGAATCAGCTACTTCTGATTCTAACCTAGAAACTCAGTGGATGGGTTCACAATTTAGGCAAATGTCAGGCTATTGGGCCTTCTTAATCCATACTCGTGCCTAATTGTAGGTAATTTCTAGAGTTCTTGCATGACCCAGGAGGAGGGAGTGTAGCTACACAGGAAGATTCCCCAAGCTTGTCTGCCTTGCTGTGTCACAAGACGAAATTCTAGGTAGGTGAGGAAGTTTTTGTTTCACTATGTTGACATAAACCCATATAGCCTCTCCCACTCATTGAGTACAACAAAAAACTCTGGATAAAATATAAAAAATATCTATCAAAGACTCAAATATTAAAGTAAACAAAAGTAGGCAGATTGTGAAGGGGCAACTCATATGGGGAAGAGACAATGAACCCTCGTTTTCTTTTTTCTCTTTTAACTTTACCCTGAGGGTTAAATCTCAGTGTGGAGTTACTTGGCAGAGGTAGCTGAAACCTTGGAAAAATCCTGTTTCTCTGGCTGGGAGAACTAGGGAAAGGAGCATCTGTGGGCCAGAGAGTAGGGAGAGATTTTGGGAAGAAGAGCTATGCATGTCTGGCTTAGTAGCAAACAAGGTAGCATAGCTTGGGAGACCTAACCTGAGATTTTAACCACTGCTCTTAGAAGATGAACCTAAATGGCTTGAATGTCTGCTAAAACAACATCAACATTTCTCAGAGAATTACAGTAGGACCCAGAGTCTACAGAACATAACATGCATCAAATTACTCAAATACAACAAACAAATAAACATAACAGGAAAGTAGAACTAATTTTCAAGGGAAAGATCAAAACAGATGCCAAACCCTAGATGACTTGCATGTTGAATTATTAGACCAAGACATTAAAGAAGCTATAATGTCTATGATCTATGAGATAAAGAACAACATACATGTCAGCAGAGAAAAAGTATAAAGGAGAACCACATGGAAATTTTACAATTGAATGTGAAATATCTGAAATAAATATTTCACTGAGTGGGTTCAATAGTGGAATGGAGATGACAAATGAGAGTCAGTCAACTTAAAGATTGATCAATAGAAATTATTCAGTCTGGTACACTGTTGGTGGGAGTGTAAATCAGTATAGCTACCATGGAGAACAGTATAGAGGTTCCTAAAAAAATAACAAAACTAGAACTACCATATAATGGAAATATACAAAAATGGAAAATAGAACTACCATATGATCTAGCAATCTTACTGCTAGGCATTTACCCCAAAGAAAGGAATTCAGTATACCAAAGAGGCATTTCCACCCCTATGTTTACTACAGCACCATTCACAATAGCAAAGATATGGAATATGCCTTGGTGTTCAATAATAGATGAATGGTTAAAGAAAATGTGGTATATATACACAAGGAATACTATTCAGCCATTAAAAAGAATGAAATTCTGTCATTCACAGCAACATGGGTGGAACTAGAGGACATTATGTTAAGTGAAACAAGCCAGGTGCAGAAAGACAAATATTTCATATTCTTATTCCTATGTAGGAGCTAAAACATTTTAACTCATTGAGATAGACAGTAGAATTATGGTTGCTAGAGACTAGAAAGGGTAGTGAAGAGAAAATAAAGAGGGGATAATGGGTACATAATACAGTTAGAAGGAATAATATTCAGTATTTGATAGCACAGCAGAGTACTATAGTTAACAATCATTTATTGTATATATATATATATATTAAAAAAAGTGGAATTGAAATGTTCCTAACACAAATGATAAATACTTAAGTTGATGAATATCTTAATTACTCTGATTTAATAATGACAAATGAAATGTTTACATAAAAATATCATATTTACCTCATGAGTATGTACAACTATTTTTTTAAAAAGAAATTATACAAAATAAAGAATAGTGAGCAAAGCAGACTGAAACACACACACACACACACACACACACACACACACACACCACAGAAATTCAGGCACCTGTGCAACAGTATAGCAAGGTGTAACATGGAAAAAATTGAGTTCCAAAGGAAAAAGAAAGATTGAAACAATAAACATATTTGAAGAAGTAACAGCAAAACCCAATTTAGTGAACAGTAAAAGTTTACAAAACAAAGCTCAGTGAAGAGGAAATAAGATGGATTAAAAAAAAAAAACCCAGGCTTTGACACGCTATATTTGTATCACTGAAAATAAAAAATAAATAAAAATGTACTAAAAGCAGCTAGATGAAACAACAGCTTGCATATAGGTGCACAATGATTTGAATTACTGTGGATTTCTCATCTGAATCTATGGCGGCCAGGAGACAATGACACATCTTTAAAGTGCTACAAGAAAAAAAAACTGTTAATCTATTAATAGAATTCTAAGTCTTATGAGGTATCTTTCAGAATTTTAAGTAAAGATACTTTTGGATAATAGTTAACTTTTAATTTTTATTTTTTAGGTGTTTTAAAGAAAATTTGTTTCTAGCATAACTGTTTTATAAGAAATGCTTAAGAATGCTTTTAGGATGAAGGGGAAAATGGTGCTAGAGGGTAAACTTGTCTTTAGGAATGAGAGAAGAACAATATGATGGTATATAGTTGGATAATTATAAAATACTATCATTTTTCTTTTTCAGTTCTTTAAAATATGTATGATAGATTGAAGCAAACAGTGTAACACTGTTGAGTGAGGTTTTCAATATATGTAGGTGTAATTCCTGTAGCAACTATAACATAGTTAGCCAGAGGGGGACTATTTGATTTCAAAACTCTTCTATTTTACAGAAAGTAGTACAGTATTAACTCTATGAAGACTCTGAAAGATAAGATACATATAATCCCTAAAGAAACCCCTAAATGTAATAAGAAATAGCTCAAAAAAACCAGATAAACTAAAAGTGAATACTAAAAATATTTAAATAACCAAAGAGAAGGCATGAAAAAAACACAGAAAAACAGAGGGAACAACAGAAAAAAAATAGTAGACCTAAATCCAACCATATCGATAATTATATTAAATATTAATGGCTGAAACACTACAGTTAAAAGGCAGAGATTTATATGGTGGATAAAAAAGCATGAATCTAGGACATACTCCCTACAACAAATGCACACTAAATGTGAGGACATAAGTAGATCAAATGAAAATCAATAGAATAACATATGACATAAAAATTATAAACATATCAAGGTGGGAGTGACTTTAAAGTTTCAGGTTAAGATGATTTCAAGACTCAAAATATTAGTTAGAGATAAACAGAGATATTTTATAAGTATTAAAGAGAAAATTCATTATGAAGACAAGACAATTATAAATGTCTATGCATCTAACCACAGAGTTTTAAAAAAATGTAATTTAATTTTGCTTTAAGTTCTGAAATACATGTGCAGAACATACAGATTTTTTCACATAGGCAAACCTGTGCCATGGTGATTTGCTGCACCTATCAACTCATCATCAAGGTTTTAAGTACCACATGCATTAAGTATTTGTCCTAATGCTCTTCTTCCCCGTTGTCCCCCACCACTCAACAGATCCCAGTATGTGATCTTTCCCTCCCTGAGTCCATGTGTTCTCATTATTCAACTCCCACCTCTGAGAGAGAACATGTGGTGTTTTGTTTTCTGTTCCTGTGTTAGTTGGCTAAGAATGATGGCTTCCAGCTTCATCCATGTTTCTCCAAAGGACATGAATTCATCTGTTTTTATGGCTGCATAGTATTCCATGGTGTATATGTGCCACATTTTCTTTATCCAGTCTATCATTGATGGGCATTTGGGTTGGTTCCAAGTCTTCACTATTGTAATTAGTGCTGCAGTATATATACACGTGCATATGTCTTTATAATAGAATGATTTATAATCCTTTGTGTATAAACCCAGTAATGGGATTGCTGGGTCAAATGGTATTTCTGATTCTAGATCCTTGAGGAATTGTCACACTGTCTTCCAAAATGGTTGAACTAATTTACACTCCCAGCAACAATGTAAAAGCCTTCCTATTTCTCCATAGCATCACCAGCATCTGTTGTCTCCTGACTCTTTAATAATCACCATTATAACTGACATGAGATGGTATCTCATTGTGGTTTTGTTTGACCGGTGATGATGAGCTTTTTTTCATGTTTGTTGGCCACATAATTGTTTTCTTTTGAGAAGTGTCTATTCATATCCTTCACCCACTTTTTGATGGGTTTTCTTTTCTTGTAAATTTGTTTAAGTTCCTCATGGATTCTGGATGTTAGACCTTTGTTAGATGGGTAAATTGCAAAATTTTCTCCTAATCTGTAGGTTGCCTGTTCACTCTGATAGTTTCTTTTGCTGTGCAGAACTTCTTTAGTTTAATTAGATCCTATTTGTCAATTTGTAACCATTGAGTTTTAAAGGTACTGTTCACACCACCTGATCACCTTGGGAAAGTCAATGTCTAGTCTGCTTTGTCCCTGCAAAGTATCCTCACTAGCATGGCTTCAAGAGTGCCTGATACATATGGCTCCTGAGTCATAGTTGAGTCTGGCATAGTTACAAGGGCTATGTTTTCTCACCATTAGCTAAATAATAGTTAACTTTTCATTTTTCAGGTGTTTTAAAATGATGGTCACCAATATAATACAAGTTTTCAGAGAAATTCAAACTAAAGATGAAATATAAGTGAAAATCTTAGCTTTTGAGTTCATTCTGCATAGTCTTAAAAATTTAGCAGGCTTTCTTGTTGGCAAAATACCATGCCAGGTGGTGTAGAGGTAGATAATATAATTGTATGTAACTGAAAAATAGTGTTGTGGGCTAATTTATGTTCCACCACAATTTGTATGCTGAAGTCCTAATCCCCAGTTCTGCAAAATATGCCTGTATTTGGAGACAGCGTCTTTCAATAGATACTTAAGTTAAACAATCATTAAGGTGAGGGTTTAATCCAATATGATTGATATGTTCATATAAAGAGGAAATTGGGACACAAACATTCATACACAGAGGGAGAACCATGTGAAGACAAGGGAGAAAGTGGTCAACTATCAGTCAAGGGGAGAAGCCTCAGAAAAAATCAACCTTGCTGACACCTTGATTTCAGACTTCTAGCCTCCAGAATTGTGAGAAGAGAAAATTGCTGTTGTTGAAGCCACCCAATCTTATGGCAACTCTAGCAAACTGATACACTAGGCAAATGCAGGGAAGGGGTAGGAATAAAGTGGGATCCTTTAGGGATTAAGCAACGCCTAAACTTTCTGCAAGGGAAAGCATTTCCTACTTTGCAAAGGTGGTCACTCATATCCCAGGATTTTATTATTAATACATGTGAAGTTTTTCAATATGTATAAGTACATATACAGGATTTTCTTGTGTAATGAGAATAATGGAAATAAGTTATTACTTCCATAAAATGTTGGAGTGGATGTAATTGTAGCTGAAAGTATGATTTTATTACATAAGAAAGATACTGTTGGCTAAAGCCAATTCATTAGAATGATACACCAGTCTGTTATTGTTATTATTTTTATTTCTAGTCCTTACGGGATTTCATTCTTTTAGATAAAAACATGCATATCAGCTTTGGAGTTTGATTGCCTTATGGGCATAAAGCTTTGCATATTTACTGCCCATGAATCATACCAGTATGTGAAATCCAGAGAAGATTCAATTTTTTCCTACTAGATGCACCTCCAGCCGTTTAATTAAAATATGTATTATTAATAAAACTATATTTAAGTCATATTTTTTACAGATATGACTGAAACATTAAGTGCAAATTGTTTCATACTTTCATAGTAATTTGCTTTTAATGTTTTCTGCCTTAATCAAGGTAGCACACTAGTCAAAGGTTTGTAGTACTGCAGACTTCTTGATGGTGAAATTGAGAAAAACAAGTGGAAATCGGTGATTAATGAAAGGACATGTTTACTTTTCACAAAGACTCTGGTTTTATTGCAGAAGGATTCTGTACTAAATTGGAAAGTGCAATAAAAGAGCAGAAAAGAATATTTAATCTGTTTCAGTGCATAGCACTGCCATGGGCCATGTGCGTGATAGCTCTTTGCATGTTTCCAATGCTGTGTTTCAGCTGGCTGTCTGCCTTTAGATGTCACAGTTGTTCTTTCACTGAACTGAACTGACTTCGTCTCTGTGCTTTCCTAATTCTTCCACTTTCTAGAAAGCTTGTATAATCAGTAACACTGATTAGAGGTATTAGCTCACTTACATAATTCTTAGTAAGGGATTGATTCATAATATTTTTATTAAATAGATGATGGAGGTGTTGGCTGTGTGACTCTATTAGATACTTTGTAGCTTGCTGGAAGAATATAGCCATGGTGTATGGAGTTTGTTATTACAGATGATAAAATTTCCAAACTCTTGAATTTGGTACAAGTGACGATGGTGGGGAGTGGTGCAGAGCTGAACGAAAGGAAGAAAGTTAGTATGTAATGACTTCCTGCTATGTGCCAGGTACTGTGCTAAGCCATGAGCTAGTTGTTATTTTATCCTCATGGCAAAGTTTCAAGGAAGAAATGCGCAGCTCATGGGTTTCACATGAGGGAAATGTTGGCCTTGGGAAGTTATGTAACCGCCCCAGCTTTGTACTGGTAAATGATTGAGTCTGGGATCAAACTTTTGGCTTTTTTTTTTTCCTTGACTTTTTATTTCGAATAATTACAAATTGTCAGAAAAGTTGCACGTACAGTAAACATCCATACCCTCCACTGAGATCCAACAATTGTTAACGTTTTGATCCATTTGCTTTTTCTCCTTCTATATTTATATCTCTGTACGTTTATGTAACTATGTCTTATATAATCACATATATTTCTCTCTCTCTCTCTCTCTCTGTCTCTCTCTGTCTCTCTCTGTGTGTGTGCGCGCACGCTTGCAGTGGGATCACTGTATAGACTCTTGCACTTTTGGCCTCTACAAATGCATGCATCTTTTATGTCTGTAACTAACTGTGCGAACATCACTACCCACCCCCTGCCCCACCATGAGGCCTCCAAACAATCAGCACTGCTCCTTCCTGTACACTTTCCTACTCTTGTCCTTTCATAATCCTGCAATCCTTCGCACTTTCTCACTGCTCTTCCCTTTACCTACACAAGGAAGTTCTACATTACTTCAAGTGGAGTGGTGATGACCTTCCTACTTTGACATATTCTTTACCATAAGAACAGTACATCTTCATGTTATTTAGCATTTTCAATTAAATTATAATAGTTCTTTGCTAAGTGGCCTGGCTGCTAAAATTTAACTTTTAAAAATAATTTATTTGTGATTCCAGACCTGTGATTACAGAGTTCAAATTAATGAAGCCCCCTCCTTTACTTTAAACGAGCTAGATGGGAAGTCATTACCCTCAGCTAAAAGGAAGGCAGCATTTTAGCAAGATTTTGATAAATAGATAGCTAGATAGCTAGATAGAGAGTCTGACTTTATGACATCTACTTAAATGGCATTGGATTGGATAGTTCTCCTTGAAGAAGAAAAAGAGCTTGGATCTGACATAGGACATAGAATAAAAATCCTTACTGAAATATGTTTGCTGTAATAGAGATACCCGTTTTAACAGTAAATTCCCATTGCAGAGATACTTAAATATGACTTTTTGACTTCAATTTTCCCATTTCTCTATGCCAACTATAGAAGCTGAACTTAGCATCATATTACCTCCAGAAAAATGGATGCTTCTGTCTCTTCCCTAACCAGTGGTAGAGTTTGTGTTTAAAGCAACAATGATGACTGTATTAGTCAGGGTTCTCTAGAGAGACAGTGTTCTTAATGGAATATATATACATACATTATAATCTATATAATAATATACATATAATATATAAAGCTTATTAAATATTAATTCACACAATTGCAAGGTCCCACAATAGGCTGTCTGCAGAGTGAGGAGCAAGGAGAGCCAGTCCAAGTTCCAAAACTGAAGAACTTAGAGTCTAATATTTGAGGGCAGGAAGCATCCAGCATGAGAGAAAGATGAAGGCTGGGAGGCTAGGCCAGTCTCTCTTTCTTTTGCCTGCTTATATTCTAGCCATGCTGGCAGCTGATTAGATTGTGCCCACCCAGATTAAGGGTGAGTCTGCCTTCCCCATCCCACTGACTCAAATGTTAATCTCCTTTGTCATCACCCTCACAGACACACTCAGGATCAGTACTTTCTATCCTTCAATCCAATCAAGTTGACACTCAGTATTAACCATCGCAATGACCATGCTTGAAAACAAAGGGAAGCTAAGCAAAATTAGGTCTGATTTTCAGTAATTGTAGAAGAATGTCTAGACAAAGAAATAGAAAGCCCCCAAAGCCCAGGGCAGTCTAAATTCCAAGAAACAAGTGGCAAAACAAGAGCCTGGTTTTGCCGGTGCTGTTGAGTTTCCGTGTTCTGTACATACATTTTAAAATTTTGTCTTTCAGTGAGCATCCCTGAAGACAGTTCCATTGGTTTCACAGTGGAGGTGCTGCTTCTGGAAGCCACAGAACTCTTGGGATGGACATTAACCAAACTCCAAAAGTTCTTTGTGTTCTAGAAAACAAACAAAACACAACCTGAGGGACTTATTATTTACAACACTTAAATTGTAAAACACATGTGCATGCACACGCACACACTTACACATATTTCAAAATGTGATGACGTATCTTGAAAATTTTACAACTACCTTCCCCCTGCCAAAAGCGGCGTGATCTCTCTCAAGCCAGCCCAACCCCTACAAAGTAGAAAATACCTAAAATAAATACAATTAAATGGGTACCACAGTTGCACAAACACAAATCTTCAAAGAAAAGCTGGAGAGGTAATAAACTAGGGCAAGCCAGCAACTCTGGCAGGAATGGGTAATGGAGAAGCCCTTTACAGAGTGGCAGCTGTTAAAACACTCATCATACCAGATGGTCCAGTTGAGCAAGGCTTGGCCTCTGAAAATATATGATATTTTTTTCTAATGTGCTACATACATTTTTAGAATTGAAAGTGACCCAGGAGGACCTCATGGCAGCAAAGTGACCGAGATCTGTTAAAGTGTTATCTGGTGCTTTCTTTATTACACATTTTCATTCTGGTTGTAGAGCCAGGGCAAGTTTAGTCAGTCCCATTTACAGGCAGATACAGATGAGACAAGACATGGAAATTTTACTTGAGCGAATTTAGTCAGTTTTGCTTCTAAACTTACACATGGTTAAATAAAACATTTCAAATGTGTCCGTCACTTTCTTTCTGCCTTGTACCATCAGCCTTGGGAGGTTGGACCACGTTCTTGTGATCAATCTGTCTGTCCTGTGTGAGTACCTACTGTTGTGCTTCTACACAGAGGGCAAGCTGCAAGTAGACATCATAATGCTAACCTGCATCCTTGTCTTCTCTCCAGTTTCGTTTTTGGAATGCTAATTTTAAGACTGAAACTTAAAATATGTAATATTGTGCTGTTATATATTGGTGCTTATCCTAAAAGACTGTTTCTGAAAACGCTACTCAGTTTTAGCAAGAGCCTTACAAGAGAAGCCCCAGGGAAGTCCTTATTTCTGCTGATGGCTACTAATATAAGTAACTGATTACTTTTTCTTTTCCCTTTTTAGAATTGTCTTGAGCAATGCACTTGAGAAGGTGATGAATTACTTGTGAACTTGTTCAAGCTACTTCAGAAAAAAATTCAGAGGCATTAAAAAATTCTAGTACATTTTGCTTGGATTGTGAGGATTAGGTCATGTATAGGAAAAGTAATTTGATGCTTTAGGAAACCTGCATAGCCTTTTCTTCAAGAGCCATTCTTGAACCCCAGGCTGAACTCAGTGTCCATCCTCTGTGGTCCCACAACACATGGGGCAAACCGTTGCACTTATCACACTTTATTCAATCTATGCATTTTTAGGCTTATCTCTCTCAGTAGTTCAAAATCTCCTCGAGGACAGGCACTGTGTCTGATTCATCTGTGTGTTCCAATGACCTATTTTGGTGTTTTACACATCTTAGCCCTTACATATTTGTTTAACAGAACTGAAATGGGGGCAGAGGGTTTAGGTAACTACACTTCTCTATAAAAACCTGCATTCATTTAGAAGCACTCTTCATTTAAAAGCTGAGATTGCATTTGGCTACAAATACTTGATAAGTTTTTGCCAGAATTCTCCTCTCCCTGAGCATTTGCTGAATCTATTGATTTTTTAAAAAAAATTCTCTGGTTGAACAATTTGTTGTACAATAATGATCCATCACGAAAATTAACTTCTAAATCTGGAAACGTAAATTTACAAAGGATTCTTCCACTTAGAAGCACCTCTACTGTGTCCCTAGGTGTTCTCTACCATCCATTGAAGCCAAGTATACTTATTTGTAATATTCAGTACTACAGATTTTCCAATTTCTATTATTTTGTAACCAGTAAATTATTTAGAACATTTTTCACTCTACAAAGTTTACTGAAACTATGTTTTACTATTGATATTACTTTTTATATTGTTGTTAGAGAATATCATCCATGTGATATGGATTTCTTTTTTAATAGACTATTTAAAAATAATTTTACTTTAAGTTCTGGGATACATGTGCAGAATGTGCAGGTATGTTGCATACGTATACATGTGCCATGATGGTTTGCTGCACCCATCAACCCATCATCGAGGTTTTAAGCCCCACATGTGTTAGGTATATGTTCCAATGATCTCCTTCCCCCTAACCTTCACCACCCAGCAGGCTCCTGTGTGTGATGTTCCCCTCCCTGGGTCTATGCATTCTCATTGTTCAACTCCAACTTATGAGCATGAACATGTGGCATTTGTTTTTCTCTTCTTGTGTTAGTTTGCTGAGAATGATGGCTTCCAGCTTCAACCATGTTCCCCAAAGGACATGAACTCATTTGTTTTGATGGCAGCATAGTATTCCATGGTATATATGTACTACATTTTCTTTATCCAGTCTCTCATTGAGGTGCATTTGGATTGGTTCCAAGTCTTTGCTATTGTAAATAGTGCTGCAGTAAGCATACATGTGCATATGTCTTTATAGTAGAATGATTTATAATCCTTTGTGTATATACCTAGTAATGGGATTGTTGGGTCAAGTGGTATTTCTGGTTCTAGATCCTTGAGTATTTGCCACACTGTCTTCCACAATGGTTGAACTAAACTCCTACCAACAGTGTAAAAGCATTCCTGTTTCTCCACAGCCTCGCCAGCATCTGTTGTTTTCTGACTTTTTAGAAATTGCCATTCTAACTGGCGTGAGATGATATCTCATTATGGTTTTGATTTGCATTTCTCTCATGACCAGCCATAATGAGCTTTTTTTCATGTCTGTTTGCTGCATAAATGTAATAGACTATTTCTTTAGAACAGTTTTAAGTTCACAGCAAAATGTAATGGGAAGTACAGAGATATCCCATATATTACTATCTTCCAACATGTATAGCCTCTCCCATTATTAACAACCCTACTGGAGTGGTTCACTTGTTGCAATTAATGGAACACATTGACACATCATTATTATCCAAGGACCATAGTTTATGTTAAGGTTCACTCTCAATGTTGTGCGGCTATGAATTTGGTTATGTAAAATAACAAGTGTTCACCATTGTAGTATCATACAGAGTAGTTTTACAGCCCTAAAAATCCTCTGTGCTCTGCCTATTTATGCCCTCTTCCCCTCTAACCTCTGGAAACCGCTAATCTTTATACGGACTCCACAGTTTTGCCTTCATTAGACTGTTATGGAGTTCAAATCATGTAGTAGATAGCCTTTTCAGACTGGCTTCAGTTAGCAGTAAGCACTTAAGTTTCCTTAATATCTCTTTGTGGCTGGATAATTCATTTCATTTTAGCACTAAATAAATTCCAGGGTCTGGATTTGTCACAATTTATGTATTTACCTACTGAAAGATAATTTAGTTGCTTCCAAGTTTTGGCAATTATGAATAAAGCTGCTATAAACATCTGGTACAGTTATTTCTGTGAATGTAAATTTCCAACTCCTTTTGGTAAATATCATAGAGTGAGATTGCTGGATTGTATTGTATGAGTACTTTTAACTTTGTATGAAACTACTAAATCAATTTCTAAAGTAGCTTTATCATTTTGTGTTCTGTCCAGTAGTGAATGAGAGTTCCTATTGTTCCACAATCTCATTAGCATTTGGCGTTGCCAGTGTTCTGGGTATTGACCATTTTAATATATGTGTAGTTATATCTTACTGCTGCCTGAATGTGCATTTCCCTGATGACCTATGTCCCTGGTTATAAACTTTGTATGAAGGAGAAAAACACTCAGAATAGCCAACACAATATTAAAAGAGAAGAACGAAGTTGGAGGATTGACATTACCTGATTTAAAGACTTACTATAAAGCAACAGCAACCAAGACAGTGTAGTATTGAAGAAATAATAGACAAATAGATAAATGGAACAGAATAAAAAGCCCAGAAATAGACTTACACAAGATATAGTCAATTAATCTTTGACAAAAGACCTAAGGCAATATAATGAAGAATAGATACTCTTGACATCTACATGCCAAAATTAAAATGTACCTAGACACAGACCTCACACTCTTCACAAAAAACTCAAGATAGATCACAGGCATAAATGTAAAATGTAAAACATAAAACTCCTGGAAAATAACATAGGAGAAAATCTAGATGACCTTGGGTTTGGCAAGGAGTTTTTAGATGTAACACTAAAGGCGTAATCCTTGAGAGAAAAAGAACGGCTAGGCTGGCCTTCACTAAAATGGAAAGTTTCTGTTCTGCAGAACACTGCAAAAATATGAAAAAGACAAGGCACACACTAGAAGTAAGTGTTTTCAAAAGACATAGCTGATGAAGGACTGTTATATAAAATATTAAAATAACTCTTACAATTCAACATAACAAACAATTGATTGAAGAAGTGGACGAAAGACTCTAACCGACTCCCCAACAAAGAAAATGTATAGATGACATAAGCATGTGAAAAGATGCTATACATCCTATGTCATCAAGAAAATTGATTCTTTTTTATTTATTGATACTTTCTACATGGTCTAGAACATAGTTGATTTTTAAAAAATGTTCCATGTATGCCTAAAAACACGGTGTGTGTCCACTGATTGGGAGATAGAAGATTCTATATACATCTAGTGTTGTTCAGATCTTTTCCATCTTTGTTTCTTGAATGCCTGAAAGTACACATTTTTGGAAGAAATGTGTTTTTTTTTAAAAAGACTCTGCTCTAATTGTAAATTGGTACAGCTCTCCTTATAATCAGGAACTTTTGACTTTATATATTTTGTGGCCCTATTGGATGCATAAATATCTGAGATTGTTATATCTGCCAGGTAAATTTTTTTTATCTTTAAGAAATATATCTTCATCCATAAAAATTTGTTTTGCCTTATTTTTACTGTGTTTCATTTTAGTATTGCCTGACTAGTTTTATTTCAATTTAGTTTTTACCAAATATATGTGCATAGTTCATTACTCTATATTCAACATTTTTGTTTCATTGCATTTTGGCATCTTTATTGTAAATAGATCTGGGTTGTGATGTTTATTTTTACAATTTTGTTCTAATCTGAGTATAGATGCTTTTTGAACTATGATGAGGTTACATATGGATAAACACCATCATAAGTTGAGGAGTATAGGAAAAGCATATTACTTCTACACTATTGTTGAATCAAAAACTGATAAGTCAAACCATTATAAGGGAGAAAGTCAACAAGGGCATTTAATCCACTTACATGCAGTATTATTACTAATTTTGGGAGTACTAATTTATAACATGTTATTTTGTATTTTATGTTTATTATGCTTTTTGACTTTGTTTTCTATTTTTAATTGTATTGAGGCTTTTATTGTTTTTGTTTTTATTTTGCTTTTTATCGTCCCTTTTAACTTTGGAAGTTATACATTCAATGTATATTCCTGTGGTGATTGCCCTTAATTGCCTTTTACCATGTGTAGTTTATTTAATGATTCTAAAACAGTACGTGTTTCTAAACTTATTGAACAACTATATTCTTATAATATTTTAATTGTAATCTACCACTGATACATTTTATATTATTGTTGTTTAATATTTTACTTATATCTGGTTAATAATGCCTTCAACATAATTGATTATTATTACAAGTAGTATTCCTGGATTTTAAGAGTTATTCATTTTTTAGATTCACTTACATTTCTACAATTCCTTTATTTACCATTTTCTTTGCATACTACTCCTTCCTTCTGAATTTAATTTCTTTTAAATAGAAGTGTGTCTTTGGACTTCTTTTTGTTTTTTTATTGAGTATATCTCTAAATGGTGAAATTTTTAGAGTTTTTTTCTGTCTTTATCTTTATCCATTTAAAAATTATAGTTTTGCTGGCTATAGAATTCTAATTTGAGTTATTATTATTATTATTTTTTTACCAACTATTTGAAGTTATTTCAGTGTCTTTTGGCTTCTATCAGTATAATTTCTTTTTTGGCCCTTTAAATGGATAATTCAATCTCCTCTTTTTCCAGCTTATAAGATTTTCTTCTAGAAATTCTACTTCATCAGTCATATTTCATTATGGTTTCTCTTTGTTATATGCTTATTATTTTAAGCATATTAAAAATTTTTTTCAAATTATTTTTAATAGTGCCATTTCTCATTTGTTACATCTGCTGATCTTCTCTGCTTTCTTATGTTTTATTGTGTTTGGCAGAAATTTTTTCCTCGTTGTTTTCTTGGAAAGCTTCATGTGCCTTGGGTTGAATATTTTTCCTATGTTGCAAGTGCACAAGTTTTGCCAAGATCTTAGAGGTTTTAATTTCTCAGTTTGAGATTCTCACACCACAGGGATAGCATTTAGCCTTCAATAACTGTGCAAAGTATAAGGTTGGAGTTTTCGTTTTTAAGCGTATATTTTTTCTCATTCTGCCATGATGTCAGCACTGAGACTAACTATTCTTTAAAAGAATATTCTTTTCTTTTAAAAGAGAAAAGAATTCTTTTCTTTTAAAAGAGAAAAGAAAGTTTATGCATAAATCTTTATTCAATTATATTAAGAAAAAATATGATACTTTTTTTCTGATTCCTTTTTTTCTCTTGTTCTTCTTTAGCCTTTTATTAATGTAAGCTATAACAAGAAACTGTAGTAGCACAATGAAACTTATTTTTTGGTTTAGGATAATAGCATTGCACAATCATGCACAGCACATTCTCATTCCAGACCTGGTGAAAAATGAATGATAACTATTAATAAAAATTATGTCCTATGGTTAGCAGAAATTAGGTGAGATGGTTATAAGAAAAGCACATGCATACGTAATTTGTCTTCAGATACAGTTTACTGTTTTTATTTTCTTATAACTTCAATGGTAAGTAAACTGAAGAGCTTCTGCATAGCAAAAGAAACAATCAACAGAGTGAATAGACAACCTACAGATTGTGAGAAAATTTTTGTGAACTATGCACCTGACAAAGGTCTAATATTCAGCATGTATAAAAAGCTTAAACAAATTGAAAAGGAAAAAAGCCAAACAACTGCACAAAAAAAGTGGGCAAAGGACATGAACAGGTACTTTTCAAACAAAGACATACATAAAAAAAACCTCAACAACTGATCATTGGAGAAATGCAAATCAAAACAGCAATTAGGTACCATCTAACACCAGTCAGAATGGCTATTAGAAAGTAAAAATAACAGATGCTGGCAAAGTTGTGCAGAAAAGACTCCTTTAAAAAAAAAATCAAGAATTCACCAGAGACAGGAATATACAGCAATCTTAAATATGTCTACAAGCCAATAGGTAGAGTTTTTAAAAATTTCTTTTTAATGACTGGGTGAGCTTTTATGGATATTGGCTTTAATAAAGAGTCTTTATCTCAGCTACTCTCCCAAGATAATATTTCTTTGTCTTTGCATTGTCATTAAAACTGCAATCCCACAATTCTTAGGATCATACCTGGCTTTAAAATGCATCTGACATTTTAAATGAAACTGCTCCCCTGGCTTTGAGTTCAAGAGTACCCTTGTCATTCCTGTGACTAGAGGACTTAGCTTCCTTTTCAACTTGGCTACATATTTAAACATTCTTTTTAATATCATTAGTAACTGGAATTTTATTTCATCTATAAGTTGTAGCTGGAGGGTATGCCTACAAACCCAATCTGATGTCGGGTTAGTGCTGAGACTAAACTATTATTTAAAGGGAAGAAATTTATAGAATATATTAAAATATTATATTAAATGTATTTAATAAACTTATTACATATATTAACAATACAAAATAATAAGTTATTAAACATATTAAGAAAAAAGTCTAGTTCTGATTACATTAAAAATATCCACAATTCACTTTGCTTTAGATATTTGCTAAAATTGCTTTTTTTCACTGAGAACAACTATCCTTTTCAAGTTTATTTGAGAAGCAAAAAATATTTGCTGTTTTTTGGGGGTAAAAAGGGCCTAATTGAGAGCAATTCGCTGTTACATTCTGGGCAAGAAGAAGGAAGAACTAAATATGTTATAATTTTATATTTGTTTTCTCATTTTAAAATCGCTATTTGAAATACTCAGTAATATTTGCCTACAGGAACCATTTGAAGAATCTGTTTTCCAACTGAAGCCAGTGATCCTAAATACATGCCTAGACTCAGGGTTGTGCCCATTTGTTTACTACTCTAATTCCATAGGTATTACAGTTCTAGCACAAGGTAACTGAGAAATATGTCTTAAATAAATACCATTGCATGAATGAATGAATGTGCCCACAGCAATTCTCCAAGTATGATTTAAAAAAATGTGGCATATAAGCAAGTTATTGCCAGAGGACTACTGCGTAAGAAACTGTCCCCACAACTCAGTAGTATAAAGTAATATTTATTTTTATATTAGTGCGGTTTTGCTAATCTAGACTATGTTCGGCTGGGTTCACTTGTGTGTCTGTGTGATGAGGATTAAAACAATCGAGGTTGGGCTCACTGACGGCAGTTTGCCTGGTCTTTAAGTGTCTTTTTTGGAGCTGCAGTGAGGAACTGGCTAGTCCATACGTTTCTTTTAAGGTCAATGGCAGAGGCTAGGAGAGCAAGCCAATTGCTGGACTGTTAAGAGCATCTGTTTGCCTCATGTTTGCCAGCATCCCATTGGCTGAAACAAGTCACATGGTCAGGTCCATTGTCAATGAAATGGGAAATATGCCCCTCCTCTGAAAGTAAGGTGGAGGGAGAGAATATTTCTGAACAGTAAACCAATTTACCTCATGTGGAAAGAGTTGAAAATATACTGAAGCCTGGTTTGCCCAAAGTATTTTCTGTTTAAGGGGTCCCTACTTTTACGCGCATTTATTCACAATGCAGGAAGTTGGGAAACTCTCCTTGTACACATTTGCACTATATTCTCTTATTATTATGAATGGCTACTCTTTTTTGAGAGCCTAAGCATATATCAAGTGATTTATATATACTATCTTATTAAATTCTTTAACAGGCCAACGAATTAACTATTTAATTCATTGCCATTTTTCATGTTTTTATTTTATTTTTTTAAGTGGCTCAGAATACTTAGTCACTGGTTCTAGCTAGTAAATAATAGAACAGGCATTCAAATTCAATTCTTTCTGAAATCAAAATCCATATTTTTAATCCATGCCATAGCTTAACTTTTACAGTCCTAAAACTGTGTCAAAGGAATGGGTTTGGAGCTCTGAATAATAATAAAAAGAAAACTAACATAAAGACAAGATTTGCTTTTTAAGAGGGCTTTTTTTTTCTTAGCTATAAGTAAGAATTTCTAAAGAGAAATATCTGATTTATTATTGGTTAGAATAGAATAAATTTCTGGTCTTTTCTATAGCTTGTTCAAAGTGATATCAATTTTTCTTCCTTTTAGCAATATTGTCATCTTACTGAATTTTCCTACTTGATTACATTTTTTCCTGGAATCTTGGATTGTATTTTTAAATATAAATCTATTTTGGTTCAGGATGTCCTGGAAACTCAGGCCTTCATATGTTTTCAGATATCAAAAGTAGAGCTATATAATATTTAAAAGTAATTTTCTGACCATTAAAACATAACATTATAAATTTTTAATATTTTCCTTGTAAAAAAAAGTCTTCAGTAAACAAATATTGCCTGACAGTTCATAACTCTAGGAAAAAATGAATACAGAATTACCAGTGGGGAGATATATGTATATATAGTATTTACCAGTTTTAAAACGGTGAAAATATTAGCATTTAATTGTTAATGTTTGAATTGATGATAGAGTGTAAGCAGAGATGTGTGACTTGATGATTGAATAGAGGGGTGAGTATAGAGCAGTAATTCTGGCTGTTTTTGTTCTGCTGCCAGTTTTGCTTCCAACTAACTCTACAGTCTTAGAAAAGCAATGTTATTCCTTCAGTGAACTCTCAATTTACAGTCTCCCCCATGATCAAGCCATCCTGTCATTTATTTTGAACTTGCTACTGCTTCGTTGCATTACTATTTTTGATGTGGAAAAACTTTACATGGGAAGTTCATCTTTTCTTTAGACAGAAGGAGATAGAAAGGTCTAGATTAACAACCTAATCTCATATGTAGAGGAACTAGAAAAATAAGAAAAAACTAAAGCCACAGCTAGCGTTAAGAAAAGAAATAGCTAAAATCAGAGTAGAACTAAATGAAACTGAGACCTCAAAGAAACCATACAAAGAATAAATGAAATGAAAAGTTGGTTATTTTAGTGGGTAAACAAGATAGACTGACTGCTAGCTAGATCAACAAAGACAAAGAGAGAAGATCCAAATAAGCACAATCAGAAATAACAATGGTGACATCACAATAGATCCCACAGAAATACAAACGATTCTCGGAGACTACTATGAACATCTCTATGCACAAAAGCTGGAAAATCTAGAGGAAGTGGATAAATTCCTGGAAATGCACAGAGGGAAGTAGGTTGATGGATGGGAAAATTCTGTTGTGGCTTTTCAAAGAGCCATGTGGATTGGTGAGGGGGTGTTATATTGTGAGACATGAGGAATTTATTGATTTCAAATGTAGGTTTGTGAGAACACTTAGAAGGCAGAGCATTCCTAGCCCCTGTGAGTCCTAGTTCATAACAGCCATTGCATCTTCTTTCTTGGTAAAGGAATTCCAGTTTTATTGGTGTAGTAATATTAACAATTCCAGGCTTTTGTCCTGCTCAGATCACTGCTCTTCGAGTGTAAGGTGCTTGGAGGTGAAGCAGCTCTCTTTTTCCTGCAAGTGTAAGGCCCCTAGTGGCATGGATGCTGGCCCAGCTTCCTGACTTCATCGAGCTCTTGACCAGTTCGGGAACCACTCACCTCCAGACTTCTTGTTATGTGAGATAATCAAATGCTTTCCCTTATTTTAGGTTCTATCAGTTGGGCTTTCTGATATTTGCAGTTAAGTTCATCCTAAAAAAAACCGTATGTGGCAAATCTTAATTTTATTGCTGAAGAAGTTTATAAGCACTCTTTCTGGCTTTTTGAATACATCATTATTCTTTTCATTTAAGTTCACCTTCTTACTTGTTTGTGAATTGTGTGGGCAGTGGAAAACAATTGGGTAGTTTTGACTTCCCTATTCACCCAGCACTGGGTAGAGTGAAGGGTGCGATCCTTGTATCATCATCTTTTTGTCAGATATCATAATCATATCAAGACTTTCTAGAATGCATTGAGGACCTTGAATGAAATAATTTGGATCAAAATAAACTACATTTTTATCTTATTATTATTAATTTATTTATTGAAATGGAGTTTCGCTTTTGTTTCCCAGGCTAGAGTGCAATGGCATGATCTTGGTTCGCTGCTACCTCCACCTCCTCGGTTCACACGATTCTCCTGCCTCAACCTCCTGAGTAGCTGGGATTACAGGTGCCTACCGTCATGCCTAGCTAATTTTCTGTAGTTTTAGTAAAGACAGGGTTTCATCCTGCTGGCCCGGCTTGTCTTGAGCTTCCTGACTTCAGGTGATCCACCTGCCTTGGCCTCCCAAAGTGCTGGAATTACAGACATGAGCCACCACACCTGGCTAAATTTTTATTTTTAAAATCTCGGTTGATGGTGAATTTATTCTCATCCTCTACTACTTATCTATTTTTACTTTAGAGGATGTGTGATTCTTTTTTCTCTCTACTATTTTTAAATATTTAAGTAAAAATAATTGTTAAAATACACCTAGGATACTCCAGAGCTACAATTTCCAATCAACCGGGGATGTTGGTAGACGTCATTCTCAGCAAACTGACACAAGAACAGAAAATGAAATACCGCATATTCTCACTCATAGGCGGGTGATAAAAAAGGACATATGGACACAGGGAAGGGAGTACTACACACTGGGGTCTATTGGGGGGGAATAGGGGAGGGACAGCGGCGGGGGTGGGAGCCGGGGAGGGATAGCCTGGGGAGAAAAGCCAAATGTGGGTGAAGGGGAGGAAGACAGCAAGACACACTACCATGTGTGTTCCTATGCAACTATCTTGCACATGTACCCCAAAACCTAAAATGCAATTTAAAAAAAAAAAAAAGAAAACAGTCAATACCAGTTTGCCTTTGAGGCAGTAAGCCTGCTCATTGAATTCTATGTGGAACAAAGCCCTCTCTTGAAGAAACCTGATTAGATGTATGTGGAACAAAGCCCTCTCTTGAAGAAAGCTGATTGCTGATGTAGATGTATCTACATGAGCAATTGTGTTTGTCTGACAGCCGTCTTTTTCAGCTGGCCTGATTTGCCAATCAGCAGGTGATGTTTGTGGAAGAAGACTGGCTCTGAAAACAATAGGCCTAGGAATGAACTTGGTATAACTACACTGTACTTATTGCTAGTGTGTTCTCTGTGCCTATATAAATGTTAATTTTTTAAAAAAAATCATGACTTGAATGACACTCAGGGTTATGTCTTGGCTTATTGGTGTCACCCGATTCCACATGTTCGATGAAAATGCTCTGTAGGTTATATATGACAGTTATCAGCTAATGACTCAGTCTTCTCTTCTGCAGGCAAGTTATCATAATTACACTCCCCTTACCAAAAACTGTTTCTCTATCAATCCAAAAGTATTCCTTGAGCCGCAGGTAACAACATCATCCTTGAAAAATTTCATCACATTTTCTGCATCTTTCATATTAAAAGAAGCCTTAAATTTGAACGCAGCTTTTACCTCAAAATTGTCCCAGCCTGTACTGTTCAACAATCAGGAGTGAAAATAGTACAGTTTTGCAAGTGTGTTTGTATTTGATGATTCATAAAGTTGATCATTAGGTCTTTCTTTTAAAGTTCTGATTGGATCACCTAACATTATTAGGCATGAAATAGTTTCATAAAAAAGCTATCCAGCTGGGCGCAGTGGCTCACATCTGTAATCCTAGTGATTTGGGAAGCCAAGGCAGGTGGATCACCTGAGGTCAGGAGTTTGAGACCAGCCTGACCAACTTGGTGAAACCCCTTATCTACTAAAAATACAAAAATTAGCTGGGCCTGGTGGCGGGCACCTGTAATCTCAAACTACTCAGGAGGGTGAGGCAGGAAAATCGCTTGAACCCAGGAAGTGGAGGTTGCAGTGAGCAGAGATTGTGCTATTGCGCTTCAGCTTGGGTGGCAGATTGAGACTCTGTCTCAAAAAAACAAAATGAAACAAAACAATAACAACAAAACCTGAAAGTTATCCACCAGCTGCTGCTTTTACCAAGGACCCCTCATCAGTGGTCCAATGCTAAGGATTTTAGCTCAGACCCTAAGCAGGAAATTATTCTTTCCATCAAACAAGCTGTTAAATTTCTTCTGGTTGCTGTAAGGAAGAATGCTGCCGGTAACTGGGAGGGCGCAGCCTGGGATGCATGCTTTGTCAATGAACTTGGGTTTAGACAGATGACCAGATAGCTCTGGGACCACGGGGCTGTTCTCTAGACGTAGTAAGGCAGGTGCCAGCATTTTGCAAAGCATATTGGAGAAAATAAAAATTTATTGAAGAGAAGAAATCCTTTCTTGGTATCTGATTGATATAGGCTAAGTACTTAATGCCATTGCTTTGAACAAATGCATTAGCAAAGACTAAGGAATTGCTATAGTTAGAAATAAAGAAGCAAAAAGTAGATATCCCAGTGTAAACCAGTGTGAAGCACAGGAAGCAGTTTAGTATCCAGAGAATAGCTTCTATATAGAACTAAGGGTCATCAGCTATTCCTTGTGAGAATGAACAGGAAGCTGGCACCAGATTTTCTGATATGTGCTTCATGTTCTCTGTACATACATTGTAAGTGAAGTGTAATTATCATCAAAGGATGTGAGTTCACTTTGTAGTAAGATGAATAAAATTGTGACTATGTAGTGTGTGTTCCATCATCTTATCATTCTTGTATACTACTAATTGAAAAGGCAATAGTTTAGATAATTATCTGTATTGCAGGAGATTTACTGGGGAATGACATACTAAATTTTAATAGAAGTCTTAAGACTTATTTTAAGTCTTATTGTAGTTGCCTTAGCTACATTTCTAGCTGCCTGCTACTATGCAATGGCAAATAACAGCACATTCCCCGTCTTGTATTTATGCAATTAAACTTCTCCCTCCTCAGTATTACTATTTATTGATTAATGTACCATTTATTTTTACTTTTAATTCATTTAACAAACACTTTTAGAGGTCTAAAACAATTTTGAGGTCTGGAATTTGGTTGTATGCTGTAAATCCAAAGTATTCTATGGTCCAGTGTAGAGATAAAAATTCACAAATAATTATGCTCCAGAGTCATATATGCTGATTAACATATGAGCAAGGGCAGATACACTTCTCAGAGGAAATGATAGTTAAACTTTACTCTGAGTGATGATGAGTTTTTAAGGGGGAACAAGGCAGAGAAGGGGCGTAAAGGAAGATGAAAGAGTACTGGAGATATGGATGGGGAGTTAGAAGTTGCTTATCCTAGCTGAGATGTTGGCTGCCTGTAGAGGAGTCAACATTGGAAGAAGGTAGCTTACACCAGGCTCCTGAGATGTCAATTAACTTGTAGATGAAGTTGTGAGATTTGGACTTTCTCTTGCAGGTGGAGAGTCTCTGAAGACATTTGTCCAGGGAAGAGATGTATTTTGATTTGTGTTTCGGAAAGCTGTCTCTGAGGGCAGGATGCAGAATCAGATCTTTAGCAAGCAGACAAGTTCGCCCAGATAGGATGAGAACTTAAATGATGAAAATGAGGCTGTCTTAGCTGCCATTATCAGCATATTAGGTTGCAGGTAATAAATACTAAGCATTGGTCCTCCACAGGACCAAAGACTTTCTTAAATATAAGGACGGTGTTTTATTCATCTTTGTGTGATCAATAATGGGCAATCCATGGAATGATGAAAAGAGTACAGCAGTTTTTAATCAGACAGGCCCAGGTTCAAATGACATCTTTATAACTTAGTAGAATGCATACATTCTAGCTAAGTCACTTTGCCTTCTCATCTATAAAATGGGATAATACTTTGCAGAGTAAGGACATTACATAAAAAACAATATGCCCATATCTCATTCTTATTATGGCCATAAATACAGTACACTCCACGAGTAAAGGAGAATATTAGGTTGGTACCAAAATAATTGCTGTTTTTGCCATTAAAATGAATATTATAAAATTTATAGGAAAGCCACTGCCCTTTGAATATACTTTGCTATTCACTAGAGTGCTCTTGTGTCTAATTTGCTATACAGAAAATGCCTTTTCTCTTCATCTCTACCTGACCAAAACTTACTATCCCTCATTTTCTTTTTTTTCCCCACAGATTAACCTTTTAATTATATATTTCTTAAAAAACTGTCAGATTTCCACTTCTTTGGGAGATATATTCACCAGTGTGTTGTTTGATTCCACAGGGTAAGCTTTCTTCAATTCCACAGTTTGCGCTTATTAAGAACTTCATACATATTAGAGAGATTGCCTTCACTGCTTACTCATCTTTTCAAAAAGACACAGGCAGACTTGCTAGACTAACACGACGTCTTTAAAGGCATGTAACAAGAATATCCACACACTGATTGTAAAGAAGCCACTCAAAGTGCCAACAACATCAACAGGCATACCTTGCCACTCCTTAAAAAAAGCTGAACATGTTAAAACTGACTTTGTAAAGAATGCATAATATATTGGAGTCATGATGGAAGTGTTGAGTATATCCAGGCCCTGTTTAGGTAATGAAGCTGTGTGCTCACACAGATGATGAGGCTCAGCAGCAGAATCCAGCCCAGGGGAAGCCACAGCACAGGCTTTACAGCAAACAGCTCCTTGCCTATCCCTCATTTTCAAATGCAAATGTCACCACCACTTTGGTGGCTTTAGAGCTTTCTGCCTTCCTTAAGCCTCTGTGGCTCTCAGCAGCTCTTTCTTTGTGGTGCTTGTCTCTTCCTACTCAGTATCAGAACGATATTTAAGAACCAAACTTTTCTACTTCACAACTCTGTAACCTTAAGAGCCTTTTTAAAGTCTTTCCTTTTCATCTTCTGCTGGCACCAAAAATGGTATCATTCACAGGGTACACATTATGTCCATGTTAAATGAATACAAAGATAATTGTTTCTGGGCAGAGAGACCAGGAAAAAGCTGCATGAGAGGAATCTATTCATCTGGCCTTGAGAAATGGGTAAGATTTGGATGGGCAGTGATGGCGAGGGGGCCATTCAGAACTGCACAATGCAGGCATCTCCATTATTCAGGGCAAAGAACTGAACATGGAAGTGGTGAGGAAAAAGGTGTATGATGAGGGAAAAGGGGTCCTGTGGAGAAAACTGGGAGGAAAACACTTTTGGTCAGTTGGGAAAGATGGGAGTCAGATGTGAGGATCTAGGATAAAGTTTTTAATCTGTAGTCAAGCTCAAATCTTGCAGGTGTGTGCAGGATAGACTGTGTGGATGGAAAAAGATTGGAGGCCTATCTTTTGGTTTAGTATGTTTTTATGAATTAACAAGGACTGAGCCACATTGGTGTGATGAAAATAAAAGGAAATGGGCTAGTGCTCGTGTGACATTTAATAGGAGTTGGTAGTAGGTGATTGCTTGGGGGAAGAGAAGAGGCTGGAGAAGTTGAAGTGAGGATGATCTTGCCATTAGGAGCAATAGAAAACTTGCCAGGAGGCATTTGTCCTTTGGAAGGTGATGGTTTCTCTTTCCAATAGGCTGATTTTTTTTATTGCATTTTAGGTTTTGGGGTACATGTGCAGAACATGCAAGATTGTTGCATAGGTACACACATGGCAGTGTGATGTGCTGTCTATCTCCCCATCACCTATATCTGGCATTTCTCCCCATGCTATCTCTCCACAACTCCCCACCCCTCCCTGTCCCTCCCCTGTTTTCCCCCTACAGACATCAGTGTATGATGCTCCCCCTCTGTGTTCATGTGTTCTCATTGTTCAACACCCACCTATGAGTGAGAACATGCGGTGTTTGATTTTCTGTTCTTGTGTCAGTTTGCTGAGAATGGTGGTTTCCAGGTTCATCTATGTCCCTACAAAGGACCTGAACTCATCGTTTTTGATGGCTGCATAGTATTCCATGGTGTATATGTGCCACATTTTCCCTGTCCAATCTATCATCAATGGGCATTTGGGTTGGTTCCAAGTCTTTGCTATTGTAAACAGCAGTAAACATTCATGTGCATGTGTCCTTATAGTAGAATGATTCATAATCCTTTGGATATATACCCAGTAATGGGATTGCTGCATCAAATGGAATTTCTATGTCCAGGTCCTTGAGGAATCGCCACACTGTCACTTTTTACTTTTAAAGATTCTTTGAAGGTATAGTTTTCAGGATAGCTGGGAGTTTTCAAAATGATTCTTTCTTCCTTCCTTCTTCCCTCCCTCCCTTCTTCCCTCCCTCCCTTCTTCCCTCCCTCCCTTCTTCCCTCCCTCCGTCCCTCCGTCCCTCCCTCCCTCCCTCCCTCCCTCCCTCCCTCCCTTCCTTCCTTCCTTCCTTCCTTCCTTCCTTCCTTCCTTCCTTCCTTCCTTCCTTCCTTCCTTCCTTCCTTCCTTCCTTATTATAAAGCAACAGCTCAGAGCTCATTCTGAGGAAAGAAGCTAGATATATCCAGGGAAAGCAAGTTCCAGAGTCTATTCTGAAAAATCTGTATAGACACAGCAGTTTGACCCATGTCATTGTAAACCTTGCTAAAATTTATAAGGAGAGGAAAATGATCAGCCAGGAAGTTCCTTCTAGGCTTATTTCTTAGTGTTTATATGTAAATGTGCATTTTAAACTTAATATTAACATTTAGAATCTAGATTCATACCTGGCAAAGAATATTGCCACAATTGGCTAGTTATTTTCATATATGAGAGATGGAAAACTTTCTTCTCTTAGTGTTTACTGTTTTTACAGATGCAGCTACTGGAATTTTGAAGTGGGTCAAACTGCTTTTAACCTGGCTACCATTACCCAATTTTATCAGTTCTTCATTTTCTATTAGCAGAAAATCTGTTTCATGACTTCAATATATAAAAGATCACAAAGCAGCCTGAAGCAGATAAATATTGAACTAGTCAGACACACATGCTGCTGAGAATTAGAATACCTTGTATTTTTTGCTCTAGGACTAGACCAGGAGAATGTTGAGGTTGTTCATACCTAACTTACCTCGATCTACTTCACCTGCTTCCATTTTTCTGTTTAATAAACGTCTGCTTTCTATTAGATTGTTTTATCCTCTTAACCTTCATAAATGACAGTTAAGTCCATCTAGTCTGTCAATAGCATGTCATTTATTTGTTGCTACAGCTGAGCCTGACCTTCATTGATTTTATTGGAGTAATTTGCTGGAAATGATTTTTTAATGTTAGATTTATTGCCTAGGCACTTCATTGTCAGATAATTGAAGTAAATTGTATTTTTTTTTTTCAAATCAAATGCAAGAAGTGCAGGAAAGAGATATATTATTTTGAATAATTATTTCCTGGTGGGGTAGAGAGACATTACATGTGATGTCATGCATGCACTTTTAAAATTTGCAAACATAGATTGTTTTTGAGTCCTGCACATTTTCTCCCTTTTTGGTTTTTCCTTAAGAATAGCTGAGGTAGAAATAGGAGTTGGTAATGAATTACATTTAAAAATGATGTTGCAAATTAGATTAGATATATACATAAAATCTATCAAGTAGCTACACCACCGCCTCTTACATAATGGGCCTTGCTATTTTGATTTAACTGGAGGTTAAATTATAAATATGCTGATGTTGCATAGCTAATCTTAGCTTTTACAAGGTATTATCTTATTCCCTCAGCATCAGTGTTAACAAGGCTTTATTATGTTGTGCTTTTGGTTCTCCAAAAATTTTGATTGTCTGCCCAGATCATACTGCTATTTCAGTCCCTAAATGAGACTGTCTTGGTATTCGTTTATTCCAGTGGTGTTAGGGATGGCAATAATATGGCCAACCCTCACAGCATTTGGTTTTGTACTGTATTTATACAGTGGAGGAGATACTGAGAGATCTATTTAGAAAAGTATTTACATTTGGGAAAGTGTTGTGAATACAGACTTTTCCCTTGCTGTGCTGTTGCATCCTAGTGTTAGCAGGGACACATCAGGAAAGGTTTGCCAGGAAAGCTGGTGCTCTTGTTAATCAGAAAATGGACTTGGTTTGACATAAAGGAGATCAACCTTTGAACTCAACTTTAGACACTAGCAAATGAAACATGCTACTATTCACACCCTAAATGATCATGCAGTTTTGAGTAGGAAGGTTTCCGACATGTTGAAACTAGTTAAGGAAAAGTGGACAGAACTTGAGTCTCACTGCTTAAAGAAATTTTTGGGTTTTTTTTTCTCCCATGTGAGCAGAATCAGAGAAAGTCATCTTGTAATCAAAGGCAGAAAGAGTGCTTGACCCAAATTCTCTAGAAATCTGTTCTAATGGCTGTGATTTCTCCATGCATTCATAATTGTTTTGAAGCAAAAGAAAAATAAAGTAAAACTATAATTTTTAAGGGTTTTAAAACAACATATTTTACATAGTTTAAAGATTTTTGGAAATAATAGCCCTATTGTCAGTTTATAAACGATAACAATTTGAATGGATATTGGCAATGCAATGGTTCTCACTCACATTGCTGATGACTTACTCTCCTGTCATATACTTTAATGTGAACTTAATATCAGCTTTAATGAAGAACAGATAGATTATCATATCACCGGGTTTTTTTTTTTTTTTTTAAGTTCAAACTTGCTGCATCTGGAAAGGTAGTTATACATAGGCTTAGGAATAATCATTCCAAAGAATATTCCTGGAATGAAGTTCAGTAAAAGTAGAATCTGCTTCCAAAATAGGAGTCCAATGTAATAATTTCAGAGTAAAGAGAGTAGGCAGCCAACAGTGTCCTTCTCAATCAATTGTACCCTGAGATTCAATTTTAATTTGAGCAGAAATTGTGGGGAGAAAAGAGCTGTAAAGACTGAGAGAAAAACTTCTGGCTTTAAAATTGTCATGTCTCTTTTCTGTCTCTGTTCCTGTCTCTATTATTGATATAAAGAATCCATCAACATATTTTTATGGGTGATTAAGAAAGGCTGACCTTTCTTTTGCAGGTACAAATAGGTAGTTCTTCAGAGGCTATAACTGAATGACAAGATAATTCTGTCCATTTAATATTGAAGTGATGTTGATAGTATCATTCTTCTCATGTTGGAAACAGGACAGTGTAGAGGCCTTTTCTGCCTCAGCCTGTTCTGCCCTGGGTGATGGATTTTTCCTCTGACTAATCGCTGTCACATTAACCCGCACTATTTCATCCTTCAGAGCTGTCAAGATAATGACGATAATCCAAGTGGCTCATTGTAGGTAAAGGAAATTATATGAGCAAAGTAATATCATAAAACAGTGTTTAAATATTTTAATTTCATTTGTCAGGGCAGTCCCAACACTTCATTACACATATAACCATCTCTCATCAGTGGAATTAGTGCATTATTCATTACTGTTAATTATTTTCACATAATGGCTGCCCTGATATATTTAACCTCCACATTATATCTCAGATAATGGGTCTGTAAAATTGAATTGTGTGAAGAGTGGAGTTCTAAAGCTCATTTGCAGAACATCAAAGAACAAAGAAGAGGAAAAGAATTCTAAATGGGACATTTTGCCCAGCTGGGGCCAAACATTTGTTTCTGTCTGATTTGCATACAGAAAATAGGTGGTGTAGAAGTGGCTTAACACTTTATAGGCTGTCTGCTCTTATTATGCAACCAATTAGGATTTGTTAATATCACCCAAATCAGAAGAAACTTGAGAATTATAACATGGAAAATGAAATAGTTCAGAGAATACTCTACATAATATATACAAAATAGAATTTCCTTTTCAGACAAATGTAATGGGCAAAGAGAGGGAGAGAGAGAGAGGAAGGAAATGATACTATCAAATTTTAATTAATTTTCTATTTTATGAATAACTTTAATAATAGACACTAAGTTTTGAAAAGTAGTAAAACGTAAGAATAACCATAAAAGTCCATTTAGCTTTTAGTCACTCATTCCTATCATGCAAAATTTGCTGCTAGTATTTATGATGATAATTTCTCAGCAACTTAAAGTCTTTCAACATTCATGCAAACAAAGCAACACTTTAGAATTGCTGGCATTCTACACACACAGGCCAGGTTTTTGCTATTTTATTCTTCATGATTTTGCATTACTATTCTTTTACAGAACATTTTACAATCTTAGTGATCTGATTAGCAATGTCTAAATATATCTGTATCCAAGTATATTTTCTTTACAGTTTTTCAGTGTAGTTAAGTGAACCAAAAACCAACTGAAATTGGTAGAATCTGAGTCAGAATATCCTGAGGGTGAGACTTAGACATGCATATATTTTGAAAGTGCTGTAAGAAATTCTGAGGGACTTCCTGTGTGCAGACTCTTGGTTTTAGAGGTTAGGGAAGTGTGAAGCTCATCGCAGGCTTGTAGCCTCCCTTTATTGTTTTTGAACGACTCCTTAGTTTTTGTGTTTTGAAAAATATTTTCCCTTAAAAATTAAAAAAAAAAGTTTGATGTTTGTGGGTACATATTGGTTGTATATATTTATGGGGTACATGAGATGTTTTGATAGAGGCATGCAATGTGTAATAATCACATCATGGAGAAGGCAGTATCCATCCCCTCAAGCATTTATCCTCTGGGTTACAAACAACTGTTGTGTTTTTAAAACGTGTTGTAAAATTAGTTTTAAAAATAATACATTTATTATGCATGTCTGAGGTTTATAACATATTATTGGATACATACAGGTAGTAAAATGGTCACTATAGTGAAACAAAATAACATATCTCTCATCTCATATAGTTTTTGTTTGAGCAACTAAAATCTATGTAACAAAAATTGTTAATCCAATACAATTTTATTAATAGCTGTAGTCTTCATGTTGTATGTTAGATGATTAGACTTGTTCATCCTACATATCTGCTACTTCATGTACTTTAACCTACATCACCATCTTTGCTCTCCAACCTCCTAGCATTGATTACCACTGTTTTATTCTCTGTCTTTATACATTTGACTTTTGTGTTTATTTGCTTGCACTGATAAGTGAGATCAAGCAATGCTTTTCTTTCTTGCCTGGCTTATTCACTTAGAATAATGTCTTACAGGTTCATCCACGTTGTGGCAAATGGCAGGATCTCATTCTTTTAAAAGCTGAAAGACTCTTAGATTGTTTTCACATCTTGGCTATTGGGAATAATGCTGAAGCAAACATGGCAGTGTGAATGTCTTTACAAGGGAGTGATTTCATCTCCTTTGGGTGTATACCTAAAAGAAGGATTGCTGGGTTATAAGTAATTCTATTTAACATTTCTTTAGGAACCTCTATACTGTTTTCTATAATGGCTGCACCAATCTACATTCCCAGCAACAGTGTGCCAGGGTTCGCTTTCCACACCCATGCAAACATTTATCTCCTGTCTTTTTGATAATAGTTATCTTAATGGGTGTGAAGTGATATCTCATTGTGATTTTAACTTTCATTTCTCTTAATGATTAGTGATGTTGGGCACCTTATAATATACCTATTGGATACTTTTATGTGTTTTTTGTAGAAGTGCCTGTTCAGGTGCTTTGGCTATTTTTTAAAATTTTTATTTTTTATTTTCATAGGTTATTGGGGAATAGGTGGTGTTTGGTTACATGAGTAAGTTCTTCACTGTGACTTGTGAGATTTGGGTGCACCCATCACCCAAGCAGTACACACTGCACTCGATTCGTAGTCCTTTATTCCTCACCCCCTTCCCACCGTTTTCCCCAGAGTCCCCAAAGTCCATTGTGTCATTCTTATGCCTTTGCATCCTCATAGCTTAGCATCCTACCTACGAGTGAGAATATATGATGTTTGGTTTTCCATTCCTGAGTTACTTAGAATAAGAGTCTCCAATCTCATCTAGGTTGCTGTGAAGGCCATTAATACATTACTTTTCATGGCTGCGTAGTATTGCATTGTCTATGTATATACCACAGTTTCTTTATCTACTCGTTGATTGATGGGCATTTGGGTTGTTTCCACATTTTTGCAATCATGAATTGTGCTGCTGTAACATGTGTGTGCAAGTGTCTTTTTCGTATAATGACTTCTTTTCCTCTGGGTAGATACCCAGTAGTTGAATTGCTGGATCAAATGGTAGTTCCACTTTTAGTTCTCTAATGAATCTCCACACTGTTTTCCATAGTTGTTGTAGTGGTTTATATTCCCACCAGCAGTGTAAAAGTGTTTCCTGTTTACCACATCCATGCCAATATCTATTATTTTTGTTATAGCCATTCTAGTAGGAGTAAGGTGGTATCACATTGTGGTTTTGATTTGCATTTCCCTAATCATTAGTGATGTTGAACATTTTTTCATATGTTTGTTAGCCATTTGTACATCTTCTTTTGAGACTTGTCTATTCATGTCTTAGTCCACTTTTTGATAAGATTGTTTGTTTTTTCTTGCTAATTTGTTTGAGTTCATTGTAGATTCTGGATGCTAGTCCTTTGTCAGATGTAAAGATTGTGAAGATTTTCCCCCACTCTGTGGGTTGTCTGTTTACTCTGCTGACTGTTCCTTTTGCTGTGCAAAAGCTCTTTAGTTTAATTAAGTCCCCGCTCTTTATCTTTACTTTTATTGTATTTGCTTTTGGGTTCTTGGTCATGAAATCCTTGCTTAAACCAATGCCTAGAAAGGTTTTACAATGTTATCTTCTAGATTTTTTTTTTTTTGAGATGGAGTCTTGCTCTGTCACCCAGACTTGAGTGTAGTGGTATGATCTTGGCTCACTGCAACATCTATATCTTAGGTTCAAGCGATTATTGTGCCTCACCCTCCCAAGTAATTGGGATTATAGGCATGCACGACCATGCCTGGCTAATTTTTGTATTTTTAGTATAGACAGGGTTTTACCACATTGATCAGGCAGGTCTCGAACTCCTGATCTCAAGTGATCCTTCTGCTTTGGCCTCCCAAAGTGCTGGGATTACAGACATGAGGTACTGGTTCTGGCCATCTTCTAGATTTTTTATAGTTCTAGGTCTTAGATTTAAGTTCTTGATCCATCTCGAGTTGAGTTTTGTATAAAGGGAGAAATGAGAATTTAGTTTTTTTCTCCTATGTGTGGCTTGCCAATTATCCCAGCACCACTTGTTTAATAGGATGTCCTTTCCCCACTTTATGTTTTTGTTTGCTTTGTCAAAGATCAGTTGGCTGTAAGTATTTGGATTTATTTCTGTGTTTTCAATGCTGTTCCATTGGTCAATGTGCCTATTTTGTATAGTAGTACTATGCTGTTTTGGTAACTATGGTCTTATAGTATAGTTTGAAATTAGGTAATGTGATGCCTCTAGATTTGTTCTTTTTGCTTATTCTTGCTTTGGCTATGCAGGCTCTTTTATGGTTCCATATGAATTTTAGGATTGTGTTTTCTAGTTCTGTGATAAATGATAGTGGTATTTTGATGAGAATTGTGTTGAATTTGTTGATTGCTTTTGGTAGTGTGGTCATTTTCACAATATTGTTTCTACCCATCCATGAGCATGGGATGTATTTCCATTTGTTTGTGTCATCTGTGATTTCTTTCAACAGTGTTTTGAGTTTTCCTTGCAGAGGTGTTTTACCTCCTTGCTTAGATATATTCCTAAGTATTTTATTTCACTTTTTGCAGCTATTTTAAAAGGGGTTGAGTTCTTGATTTGATTCTCAGCTTGGTTGCTGTTGGTGTATAGCAGAGCTAGTGATTTGTATACATTAATCTTCTATTCAGAAACTTTGAGGAATTATTTTGTTCTAGGAGCTTTTTGAAGGAGTCTTTAAAGTTTACTAGGTATGCAATTATATTATTGGCAAACAGCAAGAGTTTGACTTCTTTACTGATGTGGATGCTCTTTATCTCTTTCTCTTATCTGATTGCTCTGGCTAGGACTTCTAGACTATGTTGAAGAAAAGCAGTAAGAGTGACATCCTTGTCTTGTTCTGGTTCTCAGTGGGAAGGCTTTCAGCTTCTCCCAATTCGGTATTATACTGAATACTTACTTGTTGGCTGTGGGTTAGTCATAGATGGCTCTTATTACATTGAGGCATGTACCTCATGTGCTGATTTTGGTGAGAGTTTTAATCAAAAAGGGATGCTGAATTTTGTTGAATGCTTTTTCTGTGTCTATTGAGATATTATGTAATTTTCGTTTTTCATTCTGTTTATGTGGTGTGGATCACATTTATTGACTTGTATATGTTAAACCATCCCTGCATCCCTGATATGAAACTCACTTGATCATGATGGATTATCTTTTGAATATGTTCTTGGATTTGGTTGGCTAGTATTTTGTTAAGAATTTTTGCATCTACATCACGGATATTTGTCTGTCTTAAAAAATTTTTTTTTTGGTTATATACCTTTTTGGTCTTAGTATTAGGATGATACTGGCTTCACTGGATGATTTATGGAGGATTTTCTCTTTCTGTATCTTGTGGAATAGGGTCAGTAGGATTGGTACCAATTCTTCTTTGAATGTCTTATAGAATTCAACTGTAAATCCATCTGGTCCTGGACATTTTTTTGTTGGTAATTTTTAAAATGCCATCTCAATCTTGCTGCTTGTTTAGTCTATTCATGGTATCTAATTCTTTCTGATTTAAGCTAGCAGAATTGTATGTTTTCAGGAATTTAGTAATCTCCTCTAGATTTTCTAGTTTATACATGTAAAGGTATTCAGAGCAGCCTTGAATAATCTTTTGTATTTCTGTAGTATATCAGTTGTAATGTCTCCTGTTTCATTTCTAATTGAGCTTATTTGGATTTCCTCTTTTCTTTTTTTGGTTAATCTTGCTCATAGCCTATCAATTTTATTTATCTTTTCAAAGAAGCAGTTTCTGTTTTCTTTATTTTTTGTTTTTGGCTTCAATTTCATTTAGTCCTGCTCTAATCTTGGTTATTTCCTTTCTTCTACTGAATTTGGGTTTAGTTTGTCCTTGGTTCTGTAGTTTCTTCAGTTGTGACCTTAGGTTGTCTGTTTGTGCTCTTTCAGTCTTTTTTGATGTAGGCATTTAGGACTATAAACTTTCCTCTTAGCATCGCCTTTGCTGTATCTCAGAGGATTTGATAGGTTGTGTTACTATTGTCATTCAGTTCAAAGAATTTTTAAATTTTCATTTTGATTTCATTATTGACTCAATGATCATTCAGGAGCAGGTTATTTAATTTTCATGTATTTGCATGGTTTTGAAGGTTCCTTTTAGAGTTGATTTTCAGTTTTATTCCACTGTGGTCTCAGAGAGTGCTTGATATAATTTCAGTTTTCTTAAATATATTGAGGCTTATTTTGTGGTCTATCATATGGTCTATCTTTGAAAAAGTTCCATGCACTGATGAATAGAATGTGTATTCTGTAGTTGTTGGGTGGAATGTTCTGTAAATATCTGTTAAGTCCATTTGGGTGTAGTTTAAATCCATTGTTTCTTTGTTGATTTTCTGTCTTGGTGACCTGTCTAGTGCTGTCAGTGGAGTATTGAAGTCCCCACTATTATTGCGTTGCTGTATATCTCATGTCTTAGGTCGATTAGTAATTGTTTTATAAATTTGATATCTCCTTGATTAGCTTAATAACTGATCTTCTGAATTCCTTTTCAGGTAAATCAAAGATTTCTTCTTGGCTTGGATCAATTTCTGGTGAGCTAGTGTGGGAGTGTTAAAGAACTTTGTTTTGTCACATTACCAGAGTTGGTTTTGTGGTTCCTTTTCAATTGGGTAGGCTCTGTCAGAGAGAAGGTCTAGGGCTCAAGGCTGTTCAGATTCTTTTGTCCACGGGGTGTTCCCTTAATATAGTACTCTTCCCCTTTTCCTAAGGATATGGCTTTCTCAGAGCTGAGCTGTAGCGATTGTTATCTCTCTTCAGAATCTAGCCACCTGTCAGGTCTACCAGGCTCCAGGCTGGTACTGAGGGTTGTCTGCACACACTCCTGTGATGTGAATCATCTGTGGATCTCTTAGCCATGATATCAGCACCTGCTCCAGTGGAGGTAGCAGAGGGGTGAAATGGACTCTGTGAGGCTCCTTAGTTTTGATTATTTTTGTGCTGGTTGGCCTCCCACCAGGAGGTGGTGCTTTCAAGAGAGCATCTGCTGTGGTAGTATGGGAGAATCAGGTGGTGGTCAGGACCCTAGAGCTACCAAGAATGTGTGTCGTTTGTCTTCAGCTACCAGAAAGGGTAGGGAAAAACCATCAGGTTGGGGGCAGGACTAGGCATGTCTGAGCTCAGTCTTGCCTTTGGGCAGGTCTTCCTGTGGCTGCTTTGGGGGTGGGATGTGGTTTGAGGTCAATGGAGTTATGTTCCTAGGAGGATTATGGCTGCCTCTGCTGTGTCATGCGGGTTGTCAGGGAAGTAGGGGAAAGGTGGCAGTTATAGGCCTCACCCAGCTTCCACAAAACCCAGAAGGCAGGTCTCACTCCCACCATGCCCCCCATAACAGCACTGAGTCTGTTTCCAAGCAATGGGTGAGCAGGGCTGAGAACTTGCCCCAGGCTACCAGCCTCCCAACTGCCAAAGCAAGTAGGGCTTTTGTTCTTCCCCACCTATGGAGTTGGCACAGAAGATTCACACCTTCCCCCAAGTTCTGGCCAGGAGACTCCTCATTTGGTTGGAATTGTTACAAAGTTCAGCTGGAGGTTTCCTTCTCTCTGTGCCCTTTTCTCAGTTCCACTGACTGCCCTCCCCAGGTAGCCCTGTGAGACAAGTCAGAAATGGCTTCCCTGGGAACCCAGAGATCCCACAGGGCTTTTCTCACTGCTTCCTCTTCTCCTGTATTTTACTCAGCTCTCCAAATTGACTCAGCTCCAGGTATGGTCAGAATCTTCTCCTGTGATCTAGATCTTCAAGTTCCTGAGTGAGGATGTGTGTTTGGGGGCAGACAATCCCCCTTCCTACTTATACAGTTTGGGCACTCATAGTATTTGGTGTGTCTCCCAGATCCTGCAGGAGCAATCTGCTTCCTTCAGAGGGTGTGTGGGTTCCCTTGGCTTTCCTAAATTATTCCTGCAGTGGTTCTGGAGCAAAAGTTCATGATGTGAGACTCCACATGCTGCTCTGTCATCTGAGTGGGAGCTGAAATCTAGTCCTGCCTCCAGTCTGCCATGATCCTCCTTTGTCTATTTATTAATTGAGTTATTTGTTTTTCTGCTATTAGGTTGTAAGTGTTCTTTATAAATGTCAGATATTAACCCCTCATTAGATATGTAGTTTTCAAATATTTTTTCCAGTTCATAGTGCCTTTTCATTTTGCTGATTGTTTACTTTGTTATACAGAAGTGTTTTAGTTTGATATAGTACCATTCATTATTATTTTTTTTTTGTAGCCTGAGCTTTTGTTGTGATTGCCAAAAAATTATTGTCAAGGCCAATGCTAAGGAGATTTCCCCCTGTTCTCTACAAAGAATTTTGTGGTTTCAGGTCTTACATTTAGGTCTTTTACCCATTTTGAGTTGATTTTTTTGTATAGGGTATTATAAGGGACCAATTCTTTTGCATGCAGAAAAAGAATTTTTTTCCTAGCACCATATTTATGAAAGTATCCATTCTCCCTTATGTACTCCTGGTGCTTTTGGTGACAACTAATTTTTGACAAAATTAGTTGAATGTTTGAACTTATTTCTGGGCTCTCTCTTCTGTTCCATTCATCCATGTTTCTATTTTTATGCCAGCATCAAACTGTTTTGATTATTATAACTTTGTAGAATAATTTTAAATCAGGAAGCCATTATGCTTTCAATTTTATCTTTCTTAGTATTGACTTCAACTATTCCAGATTTTTTGTGATTCCATATACAGTTTAGGATTATTTTTCTATTGCTGTGAAAAATGCATTGGAGTTTTTAATGGTAAAGAATCATGGTTTACAATATTTTTAAATTAAATTTTAAATAAATTTTTGACAAATAATTGTATTTGTGGGGTGCAATGTGATGTTTTGATCTATGTATACATTATAGATTCAATCAAACTAATTAACATATCCATCACCTCATCAACTTTTCATTTTTGTGGTGAGGATATTAAAAATCTGGTCTTTTAAGTATCCTGAAATATGTAATACATTGTTATTAACTGTGGTCACCATGCAGTGCAACAGAGCCCTAAAATTTATTCCGCTAGTCTAACCGAAGCTTTGTACCCTTTGATCAAGGTTATCCCTTTGTCTCTCCTTTTGCCTCCTTCTACAAACTTCTGGTAACCACCTTCTACTCTCTGTTTCTATGAGGGCAACTGTTTTAGATTCCACATGTAAGTAGCTAATACAATATCTGTCTTTCTGTATCTGACTTACCTTACTTAGTATCATGTTTTCGTATTCATTCATGTTGTTGTGAATGACAGAATTCCTCCCCCTGCTTTTTTTTTAAGGCTGTGTAGTATCCCAAACACTATATTCACATATGTAAAATATGTTTTATCCATTCATTTGTTTTTGGACACTAAGATTGCTTGAATATCTCTGCTACTGTGAGTAATGCTGAAATGAACACAGGAGTGCAGATACCCCTTTGACATAGTAATTTTAATTTCTTTAAATATATACTAAAAAGTGGAATTGCTGTATCACCTGGTAGGTTTTTTTTTTTGGAACTTTCATACTGTTTTCCATAATGGTTATACTAATTTACATTTTCACCAACAGTATACAAGGGTTCCCTTTTTCCACATTCTTGTCAACACTTGTTATTATTCATTTTCTTGATGACAGCCATTATAATAGGTGTGAGGTGACATCTCATGGTGATTTTAATTTACATTTCCCTGATGATTAGAGATGTTAAGCATTTTTCCATACATTTGTTGGACATTTGTATTTATTCTTTTGAGAAATGTTTGTTCAAATTCTTTGCTCATTTTTGAATTGGGTCGTTTTCTTGCTGTTGAGTTGTTTGAGTTCTTTATATATTTTGGATATGCCAACTATATGGTTTGCAAATATTTTCTTTCCTTTGGTGAGGTATCTCTTCACTTTCTTAATTGTTTTCTTTGTGGTGCAAAGGCTTTTTAGTTAGAGGCAATTAGGTTTGCCTATTTTTGCTTTTATTGCCTGTGCTTTTGGAATCCTATTTAAAAAGTCATTTCCCAGACCAGTGTTGTGGAGATTTTCCTTTATGTTTTCTTTCAGTAGCTGTAGTCTTATGTCTTACACAGCTTTTGTCTGAGTTGAGTTTTGTATATAGGATAGTTAAGAGTCTGGTTTTTCTCTTCTGCATGTGGATGTCCAGTTTTCCCATTATTTATTGAAGAGACGGTCTTTTTCCCCATTGTGTACTCTTGGCATAGTTTACCAAATAATCAATTGACTGTAAATAGTTCTGTTTAGTTTTGTGCTTTCTCTACTGTTTTGTCAGTTGATATGTGTGTTCTTATGCTAGTATTATGCTGTTTTGATTGTAGTAGATTTATAATCTATTATAAAGCAAGGAAGTATGATGCTTCCAGCTTTCTTCTTTTTGCTCAGGATTACTTTTTCTATTAAGGATCTCTTCTGGTTCTGTATTAATTTTAGGATTTTTTTTCAATTTCTGTGAAAAATGCCTTCGGAATTTTGATGGGAATTGTATTGAACTTGTAGATTGCTTTACAGAATATGAACCATTTTAACAGTATTAATTATTTCAGTCCATAAACATGAAATAGCTTTTTATTTTTTGTGTTTTTCATTTACGTTTTATAGCTTTTGGTGTACAGCTCTTTCATCTCCTTGGTTAACTTTACTCCTATTTTATTTTATTTTTTGTGCCATTGTAAGTGGAATTGTTTTCTTAATTTATTTTTTGGATTGTTCATTGTTAGTGTATGAAAATGTTAGTGATTTTTGTATGTCGTTTTTATAACCTACAGCTTTATTGAATTTATCCATCTTAACGTTTTTGGGAGGGTGGACTCTTTCAAGTTTTTTGTATATAAGATGATGTCATCAGCATCAGAGACAATTTTGCTTTTTCATTTCCTACATGGATGTCTTTTATTTCTTTTTCTTGCCTAATTCCTCTGGCTGGAACTTTCAATACTATGTTGAATAAATGTGGCAAGAGTTGGCATCCCTACTTTGTAGTGGGTCTTAGTAGAAAATTTTTCAGTTGTTTCCCAATTATTTGGATTTAAGCTGTGAGTATTTAAAAAACAAACTTTATTATCTTGAGGAACTTTCTTTCTATACCTAAACTGTTAAAATTATTTTTATCAAGAAAGGAGATTGAACTTTATCAAATGCCTTTTCTGTGTCAATTGTGATAATTCTGTGAATTTAATGTTATTCTGTTAATGTAATATATTACATTGATTGATCTGAGCATGTTAAATCAGACTTGCATGCCCACAATGAATCCCAGTTGGTCATGATGTATAATATTTTTGATGTATAATTAAGTTTGGTTTCCTTGTATTCATTGAGAATTTTTCCATCAAGTTTCATCAGACATACTGGCCTGTAATTGTTTCTCTTCTTGCAGTGTCTTAGTCTGACTTAGATGTTATCAAGGTTAACTTGGCCTTGTAAAACATGCTTTTATATGTTCCCTCTAGCTCTATTTTTTAAGTAAAGGTTTATAAACTATTGGTAATACTTCTTTTTAAATGTTTGGTACAATTCAGCTATGAAGCCATCTGATCTTGATGGCTTCGGATTAGATGGCATCTAATCTTTTCTTTGGAAGGTTTCTAATTACTACTTCAGTGTCTTTACTTATTTTTATTGGTCTGTTTAAGCTTTCTATTTATTCCTAATTCAATCTTATATTTTTCTAGCAATTTATTCATGTCTTTTAGATTATTCAGTTCATTGCCATATAATTGTTTTTAACAGTCCCTTATGATCTTTTTAATTTCTGAGACATCTCTGTTGTAGTATCTCTACTTTTACTTATGATTTTATTTGAGTCTTCATTATGTTTTATTTAGTATAGCTGGAGGTTTGTCAATTTTGTTTATGTTTTTTAAAAAATCTTGCTTTTATTGTTTCTATGTTTTTTTGTTCTTTATTGAATTTATTTCTGTTCTGACTTTTATTATTTTCTTCCTTCTGCTACTCTTCATTTAGTTTGTTATTTTATTTTTTTAAATCTCCTTGAGGCATAATTTTAGGCTATTTACTTGGAAAGACTTTTCTTTTTTAATGTAGGCATTTATTCCTATAAACTTCCTTTTAGAACTGCTTTTGCTTCATCCTATAGATTTTGCTAAGTTGTGTTTCTGTTGTTACATGTCTCAATATATTTTTAAATTTCCCTTTTGATTTCTTCTTTCACCAATTGATTGTTCAATAGCACATTTAATTTTCACATATTTGTAAACTTTTAAAGATTCCTCCTGTGGTTATTGATTTCTAGTTTTATATCACTGTGATCAGAAATAATACCAGATGTGATTTGAATCATCTTGAATTTTTTGAGACTTGTCTTATGATCTAACATATGGTCTATTCTGGGGAATGTTCCATGTGAGCCAGAGAAGAATGTATATCCTACTGCTGTAGGATGGCAAGTTCTATATACGTCTGTTAGTTTCATTTGCTGTAAAATGCAGTTGATGTAAATATTTCCTTGTTGACTTTCTGTCTGGTTGATCTATCCATTTTTGAAAGTGGGGAATATTTCATACTAAAATTGTATTTTCTATCTATCTCTCCCTTCATGTTCATTAATGTTTGCTTTTTATATTTAGGTGTTCTGATGTTGGGTGCACATATATTGACAATTGTTCTGTCCTGTTGATAAGTTGACCTCTTTATCACTAAATAATGACCTTCTTTGTCTTTTTTGGCAAAATTTTTGACTTAAAGTCTGTTTTACCTGATGTAAGTATAACTACTCTTGCTCTTTGGTTACTATTTGCATGGAGTATCTTCTTCCATCCCTTCACTTTATGTACATCTTTAAAGCTAAGATAGATCTCTTGTAGGCAGAATATAGTTGGATCTTATTTTTTTTTCTTTATTCATTCAGTCCCTTCATGTTTTTTGGTTGTAGAGTTTAATACATTTCTATTTAAGGTTATTATTTATAGGTAAGAATTTACTCCTGCCATTTTGTTGATTGTTTCCAGGTTGCTTTGTAAATCTTTTTGTTTTTTTCTTTCTTTGTTGTCTACATTTTGTGTTTGGTATTTTGCTATAGTGTTAACCTTTTATTTATTTCTATTTCTTGCTTATGTATCCACTATGGCTTTTTTCTTTGTGATTGCCATAATAAGGCCTACATGATGCTTAGTTTTGAACAAGAATAGTAAGTGCTGCCTGATGGCAGCAGCTATGTATTCTTGGCTTCCTTTAGTGCTATCATGAAGGACAATGTAGAAAGTCACTCAATAACTGCTTGTTAAATCTACTTTGCCTTTTTCAGATATTCACTGTTATGATGAAATTAATTTCAAATCTATAAATTTTTCTTCTTTGGATTAAAGTTTTTTTGAGACAGGGTCTTGCTCTGTCACCCAGGCTGGAGCAGAGTGGTATGATCATAGTTCACTGCAGCCTCAACCTTTCAAGCTCAAACGCATCTCCCACTTCAGCCTCCAAAGTATCTGGGACCACAGTTACACACCACCATGTCCAATTAATTTTTTATTTTAGTTTTGGTAGGGATGGAGTCTTGTTATGTTGCCTATGCTAATCTCAAACTTCTGGGCTCAAGTGATCCCCCTGCCTTGTCCTCCCGAAGTGCTAGGATTACAGTCATGAGCCACTGTGCCCAGCCTGGGTTCTTTTTTTTTTTTTAGATCAAGTTCTATGAGTGGGATTCACCATTTTTATGGCTCTTGGTATATTTTGTTAAGTAGATTTCTAAGAGTTGCATCAATACTATCATAACAATGTATAAATATAATAATTTTATTATTGCATTCTTGGCAGAATTGGCTATTTACATTAAAACATAGTTTTTGTTAGTTTAACACTGTCTATAGAAAATGGTATCTCACTGTTTTAACATTAATTCTTTTTTTCTTACTACCCTGGTTTAACACTTCTCTTTTTGATTTACATTTTGTTTTCTGTGAATAATCTCTTAGTTATTTAAGCCTTTTGGCTATTTATCTAATGATTTCTTGTCTTTTTTTTAAACAAGTGGAATGATTTTTCATATATATACGTGTTATACTTTTTATTGCTCTTGATTACTGCAAACATCTTTTACTGTATGTTGTTTGCATTCTTATTTAGCTTTCTGTACTTGAATCAAAGTTTTCTCATTTTATATGTAGCCAAATAAATTGATTACTTTTTCTAGTAAGTTTCATACTCCTCTGTCTTCAAGGCTTAAGACATAATTACAATTAGCTAATTTAAAAAAAAAATTAGATGAAGTCCTGAGATGTTTGAAAATATAGTGAAGAAAGTCTAACAACATAGTTGAAGTGAAATTAGAATAATTTACCTCTTTTTCTGTAACATCATTCTTTTATTTTAATGAATTAGGTAAACTCCCTTCCTGAATACCCACTGTGAGAGTAGACCTAGTTGGTGGGAAATAAACAGAAGAGAAGTTCATCTCTGCCACTAACTTCCCTCTTGTTCTCGTTCTTTTTGTACCATATGGTTAAGTTCTATAATATAAATCTATCACATCATCACATAAAATAATGTCTGAACTTTTGGCCTGGACATTGAAATATTTCTTTTATTTGTTGCCTCCATCTAATATTTTAATTATATATCCATTCCTCAATGCCAAGTGAACATTCTCCAATATTCATTTATTAAACATTTATTAAGCTTCTGCCATGAACCAGCAAAGTGTTGAAAATAAGCAAAAGCAATCCCTACCTTCATAGAAGCTCATAGTGCAATCAGCTCACTCCTAGAATATTCTCTGTATTCACCTGCTTCTGGAACCTTGCTCAATTTTCTCAGTATACTTAAATACTCCTATACCTTAAATATTTCTTCACAACAGTACCTATGTTTTAAGGCTCCCATTCAAATCTTATTTTCTTTAGTAAACTTTCTATGTTAACGATATCCATGTTGGCAAAAGTGATCGTTTTATCTCTGTTATAACATTTGGTTTTCATGAGCTTCATAATAAAGTTACTGATATATGCCTCTGTCTCCTCCACAAGAGTTTGACATTTATGACAATAGCAATTTAATCTTATTCAACTTTGTATACCCCCTGGTGCATAGCAAGCCTTGTCCCCGTGTTAGGAAATGAGTAAATATTTGTAGTTATTGTTTTTCTCTTCATTGAAAGGTCAAAATTCAAGATTATAATCAACTCTTTCAATATTGAATCACAGTTACCATGATTTTTGAAGTTCTTCAATTTGTGTATTTATTGACACTGTGGAGACCTGTGCTTTCCACAGTACTCAATTTCAGTATCTTGACTGACAAGCTGAAAGGGTGGCAGTAAGTCTGTGCTCATACTCTGCAATAAAATTTATTATCTACTTAGTTTTTCATATATTTCTGTATTCTTGGACATTATTATTATTTTTTTCTTTATTCATTCAGTTTACGTCTTTTGGTTGCATTTTAAAAAATGGCACAAAATTTTACTAGTCAATTCATACTTGATAAACTAGTTTTTTGGCTAACAATCTTGCTTTGGTACCATGGCAAGTGTTAATTTACATAACTTCCTGTTTTGATCATTTGCTAAAGAGGTTTCTTTCACAACTGTCAAGTGGCAAAGGGGTTTTGGCTCTTTCCATTAAGTTTTAATAAAACATTCTGTAGTACAGATCCCCTTTACCTGGCTCATCTGGGAGTTGTTTGGAAGAGATCCATTTATTTTTACTTAAAGTTTGTTACAGCTTTCCATTTCGGTGGCAAATCCCAGGGTACGTTATGGCCCAGAAAGGTTGGTGTTCATTTGTTTAGAGACTTATGAAAGATTTCTACTTGCTGTCAGTGTCAGAATGTGTCATAACAGGGGTCCTCCTTTTATTTTTACTTGGTCACCCTATGAATGAAGACAATCTGATGTTTCTAATGAAAGTGACTTTTATAAACAAGTCATCCTCCACTGCTTGCTTGACAAAATACCAAGGTCAGTCCTAGGGAAAATTGGGAAGCTGAGAAAGTTTGCTTTTATTCTTTGCCTGTCATTATTTTCAGAGCCACTTTGTCATCTTGGAAAGCATCTCTCATTGTGTGACTTGCCTATTCCTTCCTTCTGTGTCCTTTTATCCAGCCTTTATCTCTGACATTTATTCTAGAGACATCTTTCTATCCTCTTCCACTTTCCTCAGCTCCTGCCACCTTAATAGGAAGGTAAATAGGAAGTGTTTCTGATCTCTTTCTATGACCCTGGCACTGCACTAAGCACCGAATATGTATTATCTCATCAATCCTTAAAGCAATCCCATGAGTTGGCTATTATTATCACTATCATTTTTCAAATAAAATAACTGTCTTAGTTTAAAAGATTTACCCAAGGTCCCGCAGCTAGTGTGGAAGATGATAATTTTTGCAGATGGCTACAGCACTATCTCTCATCTTGCATGTTCTTCTATATTGCGACCTTGCCACTCTGCCCACTGGGTCTGTGTCCCTTCCTTTTTTTGAATCTGGGTGAGTTTATGATGATTCCACCTAAAAAAATCTGGCTGATGTGATGTGAACTTCTGCACCTGGAAGATAAAAGGCACAGTAGCTTCTGCCTTGGTCACTGAAATGCTTGTGCTTGAAGCTCTAAGCTGCAAAGTGAGAAGTCTGAATACCCTGAGATGGCCACATTGTGATGAAGTCGAATCACATGGGGAGGTCACATGTAGATGCTCTGGCTGGCAATCCTAGCCTTTGAGTCATTTCATCTCCAGTGCCAAACGTGTAGCCATGAATGAAGCTTTGGACCTTCCAGATCGGCTCACTCACCTGCTGAGCATCGCTGAGTGACCTTAATCAGTGCTACGAAGAGCAAAAGTATCAATGAAATGAAAACTTTCACAAATTCCCAACTCACAGAATCTGTGAGAAAAAAAAGATCACTGAGTTTTGGGGTATTCTGTTGCATAGCAAAAGTAACTGGAACAGCTAGTAAGTGGTAGAACTTGAATGGAAGCTGGGCATTCTGACTCCAGAGCTCTCACACTTCATCTCTAAAGATGAACCGTCCCACAATAATCTGTGACACCAGTGTTTGCATATAACAGGGTCTTGCTTTAACTGCAAGGGTTAAATTTCTAATGGCAAAATTTCTGCCACCAGTTGAAAGGTTGATGATGTCCTCAGATCAATCAAGGTGCTCTTTACCTCTTTCCTCCTAGAAAGACATTAGCCCTGATCACTGAATACTTAGTATAATTTATTTTATTTCCTACTTATTAGAAAACACATTTCTCAACTTTTTATTGGAACATTACACACATAGAAAAAAGCACAAATCATAAGTGTATCATTTAATAAATCATCATAAAGTTAATTCTCCCATGTAATCAGCACACAAGCAAGAAATAGAAGAGAATAAGGAGTTGTCTCTTCATTGCTAGAAGGGTTCCTATGTATAGCAACTACTTATTTGTTGCTTTACACTACCATGCATTTAGAAAATGAATAATAAAGTATGGTAGACTTTTTTTATATGTAAGAAGCCAATTGACTATTATAGATTTAGCTTTGAATTTGGTGGCATCTATTTGGTTCTGCAGGGACTTTTATTCTTATTTCCACATTTGCAGGCATGCTGACCCCACTTGGTCCCCCTATCTACTTGGCTGCTGGCTGCCCACAAAATGCTGTGCTCAAATAGAGCTAAGTTTGCACACATACCTTGCATGTTTATGACCATCTGTGTCAATCACGATTTTCTGTCTTAGAATATCTTACTGCCCCTTCTTGGCTGTTGTAATGCCAGTCCTCCATTCCTACCTCTGGAAGGTCTTCACTGACCTCTCACTCCCCCCTGCACCCCAACCCTCACTGCTCCAAAGGACTCCAGGGTGATGTAGTATAGCTCTCCTCAGCACTTCCTGACCATGTATGATTATCTCAGTTATGATGTTTTTTTCTCACTGTCTTGCAATTATGTGTACACATTTCTGCCTGTCAAAGAAATTGCGAGCTCCTAAAAGTCAGGATTTACCTAGCATATTTCCTGCCGCATAGTAGGCAATCGATACATATTTACTGAGCCACTAGGGTAACTATAGATGATTATATCCTTTAAATAAAGAAATAAATCACAGATTAAACGATAAACATTAGGTAATGAGAACCTCAACTCAAGCAATTTCTTAAAGATATTTTACAACTTTAAAGTCTGCTTAATGTAATCAATTAAAATAACAGATTAAATGTATCTTACAACATGTAAATGCAAAACTACCATATCTTCTAACACAGATCAAATATTAATTTGGTAAAAAGCTCTGTAACAATGAGAGTATTTTTTTCCTTTGACATGGAACAGTGTATGCCTCAGTTTCATCAACTCTTCAGAATACAAACTATATGTATATTTAAGTGAGGTCATATTTCCATTGGTATTGAAATTAAAATGATTTTAGCCTCCATTTCCCAGTATGGATAGCTAAGATATTTCTCCAAGTTTCACAGTCCCATCTAAAAACAATTCCTCCTTCAGCCCTGGGCCCACAGGTACAGATTTCCTGTCAGCCCCTGATTCCCTCTTATTCTCCTTCTACCTCTCTCTCTCTGTTTCTCTCAGTCTCCCTCTATATGTCTCTGTTTATCTCTGTCTCTCTGTTTTCTTCCCTTTCTCTCTGTCTCTGTCTCTGTATCTGTCTGTCTGTTTCTCTTCCTTGCTCCATTTCTTTCCCTATTTCTCCTTCCTTCCATTCCTACCTCCATCCCTCCCAAACTCCCAGAACAGGCACAGAGAAGACTCAATGCATAATGGGAAAAATAACATTTCTCTGAAGGAAGCATAACTTGCAGAGATACGACATTGCCTACACCAGAGGCAACTTTATATGTAACACCCAGAGCAGTTTAGCTCTTTGTAGCTGTTAGCCTCAATTAATTCTACTTAAGAAGAGGGTCTTTATATTTGAAAACTGAAAGGACTGTTAGGTTGATTGTCCCGGAACACAAGGAAAATTCTGTCCTCAAAACAGTATTCAGAGTATTAAATGTTGCTGTTAAAAGCAAAACATTTCCAGATACTTTATTTAATATTTAAATATCTTTTAGGACTTAGTTTTAACAATGGCCCCCCAATTCCATGTGGGAGAAGAGTGAAACAGTATGTAACATGTCCATTCCCAGGAGACTGTTTTCTCTTGTATGCAATTCTCCCTAGACTATCACCAGGACATACTAAAGGAAGAATATACACAAATCCCTTGGCAATTTTGTTAGAAACATTCATTGAATTAAAATTTTGGTAAATCCATTTTTTTTTCTTGGCATGGAAAAGAAATTTTATCTACATGAAAAATGAAACATCAATCTACTGTGGAAATGTACATTACAAAAACAAATTAAGACCAAGAAGTTGAAAGACAGGTTCAGTGTCAAAACTCCCAGACCCCTAAGTGCATTCTGCTTGAACAGAAAACTTCTCAGAGTGGATCTTAGGATTCTTTCCAAATAAGCAGCTTTCTCCTCCCTTAATCTCTGCATATGGTTGAGGATCAAAGTCATTTCTCAGCGGAGACTTGTGATCTGAATACCACCGTTTTCTGGTAATAAATAATTCCTTATTTAGATCAGAAATATAATAGAACAAAAAGGTTAGAACTGCTGAGCTCTATAATCTGACACAAAGGAAAACCTCATTCTTCAAATTGTTGCTCACCCGTCTTTTAGATGAAGCTTGAAAGATTTTGTTTGCAAAAAGCTGTTGAGAGGTTAGAAGGTCATCTTTAGCTACAAAGCTCCTTAGGGTTTTCAAAGTACTTAACCATACCCTGAAGGTGCCCTTTCCCTGGGCAGTGTTCAAAGCCTCCCTAGAAGATTCTTCAATATTTCTCTTTCCACAGTCAAACTAAGCTCATTGTTTAGAAGAAATGGATTCAGGTGAGTGTCTTTGAACTGCATTTTGAATGGACTATGGAGTCAAGTGGTCTTAAACAAACACATATGAGCAACTTATGGCTAAAAAAAGGATTTTAAAATGTTACCTATCTTGACAAGGGAAAAGTGGCTAAAGGGGAGGTGTTTTATGTCAGCTAAAAAGCAAACATGCCTTCTTGGTAGATCTGGATTTCAAGGTTGTAGCTTGTATTTTTCATGTATGGTTTGATTTTGAGATACAGGCCAACACTGCTTTTTGGAAGTATTGCTATTTAATCTGTGGAAGATCTTACATTCTAATGACTACACAGACAGAGTAGAGGTTTAAAGCAGTACCAGGATTAATCAGGCCAAAGGATTCACTACTATAAAATAACTAATTTGTAAATAATTATTGAGCACAAACGATGTGCAAGGCAATAGTGTATTTTGTGGCCTTGTTTCTCTAAATCAAAGTTTAATTCTCTACTTTCCAGGGCTTGTTCTAAGAAAGATATACCTCATTTCTATAACTAGAGGCAAACTGGTTCTATTTATTCATGAATCACTTTTCACAGGATTGAGGCAGAATCATGATCAGTGTTTATACCTGCAGCTCTTGTGGGTCACAAGGAATGCCTCGTCTGTGACATGAGATAATTCATAAAAACTTAGTCCTTCCCTCTGTTGCTCTATTAGAATTGTCGCCTATATGTTAGAGTGCTAGGTGTTAGAAGTTAAAGGGATATATGTAACTGACAAAAAGTGAATTTTAAGTGAATTCCTATTTGTACTTTTAGCGGTTGCAGAAAATGAAAGAAATTCTTTTACCATCCCAAGAGGCCCAGATACCATCTAAACGTAGTTATTTAAGTATTTTCAACTTTTCCCATATTTTCAATTAGATTTTACTTCATATATATATAAAGTATGGGCAAGGTGTATGCACACACACACACATTTGCACACACAAACACTTCTACACACTTGTTCTCAACACTTGACTTAGGCAGGAGATGGCAGATAGCAGGGAACATCAGGGACTGCCTTGTAGAATTATCAGGTCAGAGATCATTTGTTTAGAAACCTCAAGACTGATTTGTGCAAGAGCAGTTAGTTACCTTGGGGGCAAAACTAAAACCAGAACCCAGATACCTGGATTCCTAGTTAAATTTTATTTTTCTCTACCTTTTCTCATTAAAACCCAACTCACACAAAAGGTAAAGATCAAAGGCAAAGAAAAGCAAAAGTCTACTTATAGTTTCCTCCAAATTGAGATTTCAGCAGTACAATTTTGGATAAATTTACAAAAATTATGATTCCACCTACGCTTCTCATCTGCTGGAAGCTAAAAGAATAATAATCAACATTATTAACACGCTGCACAGCTGAGCACCAACCAATCAGAATGAATGCTGACAGAGCTGAGAGGAAAGTCTTGGCAACCATTTGCTCTCCAGATCCCATTATTCTTTACCTCCAACCATGTTGCTTTATATTCCCTGCCTAGATGACAGAGTAGCTTCCCTCTTGGGAGCTGCACTGAACCTGTAATCTCTAGGACAAAGGCTACGAAATCCTTTCTCACTTTCCCTAGATCACCTTCCCCATGGCATTGGAGTTGGCAGTCATTGCCGTACACCTGAAGTTTCTTGTCTGGGTCTTATACTAACTGCTCATTACCCAGAACCATGGCATTGCTTAACCATAATACTATCATGAGGACTTTGCTGACTTATCATAATGCTGTCTCTTATGAGGACTTCGCTGAAGACTTTTTCCCATCTGTCTCATTGAACTTCATTTTCCCTACCTTCACCATGGCTGCAAATCTACCTATGACTGCAGGTCTTTAACTACCCTGGTACCCTCATGGGGACCTGCCCCTATCTGTCCCACTCTCAATCTTTCACCCCACAACCCTCATATTCATATTCCTGTCATGCCAAATCTTAGCCTCCCTCAGTCTGAATCTGCTAAGTTCTAACTCAGTGTGTAAGGACTTCATGTGCCTTTATTCTCATTTGCCTGTGAGAGATAAATGGGCAGAGATTATATTCATTTGGTGGTTATTCCTCACTTGTTTTGTCCATTCTGTATTTGCAACTTGACAAGAAATAACTTTAAAAAATAACATTGATATCTAACTCAAATATCTGTTATTTGCAGGCTGGGTAAACAAAGAGTTAATTGTATATTTCTTCATGGAATACTATTAATATATACCTAAGAATAAATGAGTTACAACTACTCATTATTTCACAAACATAATAATACTGGGTAGCAGAAGCCAGACTCAAGATAATACCCATTGGATGTTTCTACTTAAATAAAGTTAAAAAGCAGGCAAAACTAATCTATGGTGTTAGAAGTAAAGATAGTGGTTACCTTTCAGGAAAGGAGAGAGAAAGGATTAGGTGGTTGCTTGAGGGAGGATTCTGGGGGCTGGCAACGTTCTTTCTTTCCCTGGATAGGGATTACATGGGGGAGTTCACTTTATGATACATTATCAAGTCAAACACTTATGATTTGTGCATTTTTGAATGGGATTTACACTTCCATAAAAACATGAGAAACATGTATTTTCTAGTCAGTGGGAAATAAAAATGAAATAAATTGCATTCATTATTCAGTGACCAGGGCTAATGTTTCTCAGTTGTAAGACAAGTAATGAGTACTTTGATTTAATTTGAGGAACCTATCAGCACTTTCACTGACGTTAGAAATTTCACTATTAGAAAGTTATTCTCATGGATAAAGCAAAATCCTGGTATATGCAAACAGTGGCAGAAAGTGTGTCACAGGTTATTGTGGTTTTGTTCATCCTTAAAGTGTAGGGATGAATTGTGAGCACTCTGGAGTTAGAATGGCCAGTTCATTTAAGTTCTACCACTTAGTAGCTGCTCCAGTAGTTCCGACATGCACTCTCTGATGATCCTTTGAGGAAGAGCTAATAAGATCTGGATTTGTTCTTTGTCTGAAAATTCCCCCACATAAGCAAAATGTCTGGCAGTAAGACCCATATTTTTGTTGTAGATGAGAGAAGAACCATGATTTTATCTCACCTCCTGATAGGGAGTTTGGGAAACCCTATCAGTGAATTTTAGTCATAACAACTTGTACAAAAGTTCAATATTTGTGTGGGTGAAGCTATAGTCAATAATATGTCCATTTCTCCTTTGTCAAGTTGCAAGTGTGACAAAAAGGCAGAAACACCATTAAGTGTACCAAATTTTACCATGCCATTCATAATTTAAATAGTAACTAATCAAAGGTCACAAAATTACACAATCAACCCAGCATGAATTTTCCATGTGATGAAATCCCTTCACATATTTCTATTTAAAACTTTTGCTGACTTTTTAAACTTAATACTATGTTAAAACATGCACAGGCATTTTGAAATATGCTTGAGTTTGTAGCTTGCTTTCTCTCAGGACAAAAAACAAGCAACTATCAAACCAAGTTTCTTAAAGTTATTGCTTAGAAACTTTCTTGTAAAACTTCATCATGGGCAAAAACAAACACAGGGCAGTAAAATTTGTATCTGAAAGCAGTTTTGTAGTTTTTTTTCTTTCTATTTCATTTGTTTTTGGCATAGGTTAGATAGTACAGAAATGTTGGGAGCAAAGAATGATAGAGATGTCATTTTTCCACTTCCCTCCGGAGGCAGTCAAGATTGTGTAAGAATGAGAGCTGTGAAAATGGGAAGGACTTGGGATTAATAAATTGAAAGAAAATAAGGCGAAAACACTACTGAGAATCATACTAGTCAAAAAATAGTTAAAACATATCATAAAAAGATATTTATTTAGAATAGCTTTTGCTTATTTAAAAAATAACATACATGTTCATCTTAAACTTATTCGTAAAATATGGAGAACTATAAAGAAGAAAATAAAAATCACTGTCAGTCCTATTGAGTTAACCACTGTGACATTTTGTGGAATTTTCTTTTTATTTTTTTCTTCACTTCTATATATAAAATATGTGTGTGTCCTTTACTGAAATAAAGTCAGCCTATATACAGTTTTTTTTAAATCATGCTATTTTCACTACACTTATCATGAGCATGTTCTCCCTTTCATTAAACATTTAAAAATATTTTTTCTATCTTTTATTCAGTTCTATGGCATTTTAGAATTCAATCTTTTCCTGTACATATAACTTATCAACTAAAGGGAGTTACTTAGTCATTGGCAGCTAATTAATAAAAGTACTTCACTGAAGTAATGGTTTTTACAGCAGAACTCACGGACCCATTTCTATAGACCCATTCTGAGGGGGAATTGATGGCAGGGATGCAAGTGACTCCATAGGCTGGGGATGAAAATAACTGAGCCTGCTTGGTGGTGACCAAGACCTTTATTCTCTCTGATGGGATAGATATGTCTTGTTTGCCCTATTTCTAACCTCACAATCTTTCTTCAGAGAACCCTGGATTATCTATATTCCAGTTGTTTCTTTTCAAAGTCCCATGATGAAATAAACCCTACACCTGCATTGTAAGTTTTCTAGCTTACTTTCTTACCTCATTCAAACAAACTCTCCAAATCCTACCTCAATCTAAACAGTTTCTCAAATCCCAGAAATCACTGTGAATTTTGCTAGAATGAAGATATTAAACCTATCTTTCCCATCACACAAACTCAGTTTTCTCTTGATGTTTAAAGTGCAAATATTTGCTAGCTTTATATATTTCTCTAGGCTTTTCCTTTGTATGCTTTTAAATCTTCTGCCTTTCCTGAGTCAACAAAGTCAGGGTCTATATAACATGTAGTGGGAGGTCTGTGCTAGAATTAAAACAATGCTCTGCATTGGGGTGTGTGTGTGTGTGTGTTTGTGTTCATGTGTGTTCACATGTGCATATGCCAAAAGCTTCCCTTTATTTTCTTTCCTCCATTTTTTCCTCAAATATTCTTTACAGCTATAGTTTCACACATTATCATTGAGCTCAAATACATTCTGGGAAGTCCTCTTTTTGTTGGAACTAAGCAGGGGTGAAGCTCGAGGTAACAGTGGGCATTGACCTAGGAGCTAAGCTGGTTTGTTTGTTAATTTTTATTTATTTTGTATTTAAATAGCTTTAGTGGTACAAGTGATTTTTGTTTATGTAGATAAATTGTATAGTGGTGAAATCTGGATTTTTAGTGTGCCAGTCACCCAAATAGTGTACACTGTATTCAACAGGTAAGTTTGTATCCCTGGCGCCCATTCCATTCTTCCTCCTTCTCAATCTCCAAGGTCTGTTATACCACTCTGTATGCCATCATATATGCATAGCTTAGCTCTTACTTATAAGTGAGAACATATGGTATTTGGTTTTCCATTCCTGAGTTGCTTCACTTAAGGTAATGTCCTCTAGTTCCATGCAAGTTTCTGCAAAAGACTTTATTTTATTCTTTTCTATGGTTGAGTAGTACTCCATGGTGTATGTGTGTATATTTACATATCACATTTTCTTTATCCACTTGTCAATTGATGGGCACTTAAGTCTTTGCAATTGCAAATCGTGCTGTGATAAACATGAGCCTGCAGGTGTCTGTTTGATGTACTGACTTCTCTTCCTTTGGGTAGAATCCCAAAGTAGTGAGATTGCTGGATCAAATGGTAGATCTATTTTTAGTTCTTTGAGAAATTTCCATAATGTTTCCATAGTGGTTATAATAATTTACATTCCTACCAGTAGGGTGTAAGTGTTTAATCTGGGAGCTAAGTTTGCACTAAAAAGAAAATGCCTCACTTAATCCAGCGGTCATTTTAGGATAGCGAATGTTCTACTTTACAATGATTAGTTGCATGGTTAGTCTAGTCATATGGCCAAACATCATTGATTGATGTTGGTTGAGGTTGTTAAATACATTTATTAAATCTTCTCAGTGGATACATTATTGTATGCTATGCCTGAGTTGCTAGCAAAAAGGGATTGGGAGGCAGGTTCTAAGATGTGGTAATTATCCAAAAGGAATTTAGAAAAGATAAGATTTATCTGGGAGAAAAATATATGCATCTTTATGAATAAAAATTATTCCTAATATACAAAGAACTCCTACACATTAAATATAAAAATGAGCAAAATGAAGGGCAATTCTTAAGGAAGATACGCAAAAACACAATGGGTTGACTTAATTTCATTGGCAGGCAGAAAAACAAACGCAAAACCAAATGACTGTGAGATACCGTTTTTTGCTTGAATCCTAATCCTAATTCTAAACCTTGTGTGTTGGTAAACATTAAAAAGATTGGTGATCTCCAGTATTGTCAAGAGTGTGGGACAACAGAAATTCAAATATATTAATGGTAGGATGACCTACTAAGCATTTTGGGAAAGTAAGCTAGAGGTATCTTTAATAATTAAATTTTGCAAAATAACCTTTAACTATGGAGTCCTACTCTGGGAATCTACTTATAAATTAAACTACGAGTATGAAAGGACATAGATAAATTTATTTGTTGTAATATTGGTTATCACATTGTAGTAAATAGTATCAAGAAAAATACCTGTCAATAGAGAAATGACCAACAGGCATACCTCAGAGATATTGCAGCTTCATTTCCAGACCACCACAGTAAAGCAAATATCACAATAAAGCAAGTCACACAAATTTTTTTCTTTTTGGGTTTCTCAGAGTTTATAAAAAGTTATGTTCATACTCCACTGTAGTCTATCAAGTGTGCAATAGTATTATGTCTGAAAAAAACAATTTATTCCAATTTATCATACTTTATTGGCCAGGCATGCTGGCTCATGCCTATAATCCCAGCACTTTGGGAGGCTGAGATGGGTGGATTGCCTGAGGTCAGGAATTTGAGACCAGCCTGGCCAACATGGTGAAACCCCGTCTCTACTAAAAATACAAAAAATTAGCCGGATGTGGTGGTGCACACCTGTAATCCCTTGGGAGGCTGAGGCAGGAAAATCACTCAAATTTGGGAGGCAGAGGCTGCAGTGAGCTGAGATTGCACCACTCCACTCCAGCCTGGGCAACAGAGTGAGACTCCATCTCAAAAAATAAAAAATAAAATACTTTATTGCTAAAAAAAATCTTAACAGTCATCTGAGCCCTTAGTGAGTCATAATCTGATTGCTGCTGGGGGATCTTGCCTCAATGTTGATAACTGCTCACTGCTCAGGGTGGTGGTTGTTGAACGTTGGGGTGGCTGTAGCAATTACTTAAAATAAGACAACAATGAGGTTTGCAAAATAGATGAACTCTTCCTTTCACAAAAGATTTCTCTGTAGTGTATGATGTTTGATGGCATTTTGCTTACCACAGACCTTTGAAAATTGGAGTAAATTCTCCCAAACTCTGCGGCTGTTTGAGCACTAAGTTTATATAATATTCTCCATCATCTTGTTGTTGTTTCGATGCTTCACAAGATCTTCACCGGAAGTAGATTATATATCAAGAAACCACTTTCTTTGATCATTTATAAGAAGCAACTCTTCATGCATTTAAGTCTTATGAGGGAATCATAGCAACTTAGTCATATCTTCAGGCTCTGCTTCTAATTCTAGCTATCTTGTTATTTCCACTACATCTGCAGTTACTTCCATCACTGGAGTCTTAAACTCCTCAGACTCATCCAAGAGGGTTGGAATCAACTAATAACTCTTGCTAATGTTGATATTTTGACCTCCTCTTATGAATCATGAATATTCTTAATGGCATCTGGAAAGCTGAATTTTTTCCAGAAGGTTTTCAATGTACTTTGCCCAGATCCATTAGCAAAGTCATTATGGCAGCTATAGTCTTATGAAATATAAGTCTTGAAAGTATATTTTTACTTGAAAGTAAAAATGACTCCTTGATTTATGGGAATAGATGTTGTGTTAGAAGGAATAAAACAATGTTTATCTCCTTTACCTCTCCATTAGAGCTCTTGGGTGACCAGGTGCCTTGTCAGTGAGTAGTAATATTTAGGAAAGAGTATTATTTATTTTCCTGATCAGTAAGTGTCAACAGTAGGCTGAAGTGATTCAGTTATCTCTGCTATAAACTAAGACACTATTATCCAGGTTGTGTTGTTTCAGTTATATAGCATAGACAGAATAGATTTAGCATAATTCTTAAGGGCTCTTAGATTTCTGGAATGGCAAATGAGCATTGGCTTCAACTTAAAGCCATCAGCTGCTTTCGCCCCTAACAAGAGAGACAGCTTGCCCTTTGGAGCTTTGAAGTGAGGTGTTGACTTCTCCTCTATAGCTATGAAAGTCCTAGATGGCATCTCCTTCCAATAGAAGGCTGTTTTGTCTATGTTAAATATCTGTTATTTAGTGTAGCTACCTTCATAAATGAACTTAGCCAGATTTTCTGGATAACTTGCTGCAACTTTTACATCAGCACATGCTGTTTCACTTTGCACTTTTATGTTATGGAAATGGCTTCTTTACTTAAACCCCATGAACCAACCTCTCCTAGCCTCCAACTTTTCTTTTGCAGCTTCTTCATCTCTCCCAGTCTTCATAGAATTGAAAAGAGTTAGGGCCTTGCTCTGGGTTAGCCTTTGGTTTAAGGGAATGTTGTAGCTGGTTTGATCTATCCAGACTACTCTAACTTTCTCTATATAAGCAATTATCTTATTTCACTTTTCTATCATTTGTATATTCACTGGAGCAGCACTTTTAATCTTTTGCTTTGCATTCACAACTTGACTAACTGTTTGACATGAGGCCTAGCTTTCAGCCTGTCTTGGCTTTAAATGTGTCTCCCTAGATAAGCAGAATCAGTTTTAGCTTGATTTTGAGTGAGAGGTGTGCAACCTTTTGTTTTTCTTGAACATGTTGAGACCACTGTAGGGCTATTAATTGTTTTAATTTAATATTGTTGTGTCTCAGGGAATAGGAAAGCCTGAAGAGAGGGAGAGAAATGGGGGGATGGCCGGTAGGTGGAGCAGTCAGATCACACACAGCATTTATCAATTAGGTTTGCAGTCTTGTATGGGCACAATTCATGGCACCTCAAAATAAGTACAATAATAACACCAAGGCTGGATTACCCATCACAAATCACTATAACAAATAAGATTATAATTAAAAAGTTTGATAGTGTGAGGATTACCAAAATGTGACACAGACACGTGTGAGCACATGCTGTTAGAAAAATGGCATCGATAAACTTGATTGACACATCGTTGCCATAAACATTCAATTTATTTTAGAAAATGCAATATCTGTACAATAAAGCACAATAAAGCAAAACACAGCCAAATAAGGTATGCCTATAAGTAAATTGTGTGATGGAGCCACACCATGAAATTTTATGTAGTTATCAGAAAAATTAGTTGGTTCTGCATGCATGATTGCATTAAAAAGCTACAGGAAAAAAACCTGTAGAATAAATAGAAACATACCCTCATGTATTTTAGAGTATATGTTTATATGCTTTGTGGGAACATTGGAACAGATATGTAGAATTGACATGATGGAGGAAAAATGGATGTGGCTTGAGGCCAAAAATCACTTGATATGGACTCAACCAGTGAGCAATTACTGAAAATTTAATATACATAAAGCTGTGCCAGACCCTGGAGAAAACACAGATATGTGAGATATAGTTACTGACCTCTAAACAAGTAAATCAAGTTAGGGTGAAAACAAACACATACACGTACACTGTCACATGCTAGGTGATGTGATATGAACTCCAGTTGCTATGGAAATTCAAAGGAGAGGTTGATCCAGAAGAATGGAGGTGGACATGGGAGCAGCTTATGGAGAAAAAGAACTCAAGTGTGTTCAGAGAGCCCACTGCTTGCTTTCTTTTTGCTCTGCCTTCCTTTACTTAGACTTTTACTGCTGTGCACCTGACCTTATCATTTACCCTTGGTTGTCCACACTTGTTAATACTTGCTTAGTATTTTGGACTCTTGAGTAACTTGGGCCCCAGTTTGTTCTCAAGGGTACCTTTGAGCTCATTTCCCTGTCTTAGTTCCTCAGAATAAGAATTAGATGGACTTCCGCCAACCTACCCAAGCTCAATCAGTCTCCACTTTGGTTGACATGGGTCAATATGACGAGCACCATAACAGTTGGTTGTTGTGATTCATTTCCATGTTGGAAATCCAGGTCAGGACATAAAATATCTTGTTCAATTTTTTTCCTTTTAGGCTGTTAAAATAAATGAGGGTGAACCATGCTGGTCAAGTTTTGCCGCTCTACATCTATTTTATTATGATTACAGAGACCCAGACTCAATTAAGTAATTTTCTCTGTAATGGGAGGGGGCCATTTTGTGAGTGAATTTGAATGTCTGCATAGATCAGCATTATTGTTAATCACATCTGCACTTACATATATTTGTATGTATGCTCACAAGTGCAAAGATGCAGTTTCAAACTTAATTAAAAATAGGAAGCAACCTAAAGTGTGCTAGTATTTCCCCTGACTTCAGCATGATCTACCACTTTGACAAAATTTCATAAATCTGCTGCAATAGAAAATTCTGCAAAGAACCATTTTACACAGCAATATAGGTATTTAAAATATTCAACAACTTTCATCATGTTTTGCCTCTTGGTACATAGGATTTTTATGTACTTAATAGTTACATATGTTATATATTTTCAACAGTATTTTTTACTAATGGTCCCCAACAGTACATTTTCCTGAAACTCTGACATCTGTGTTTTGTTCTTGTAGCTTACGATAATAATCTTAAATTGAGCACATCCAACCACAGAGGATGAATTAGTAGATATCTTTCAAAGGTAGCTGGATCCAGCAATGAAAGTGTCAAAACTTCTCAAGTCCTGGTGACAGAAATGCCTCCTTCTTTACTTTTTGAAGGGCAATTCTGGATCTGGCATCTGAGTGGCTCCTGCTGTTGCCAGGCCTGCAGCAGGTACACAGAAACTCAGAGGAGAGGAACCGTGGGGAATGTTCATGTGTTATTTATTTATAAACTTGCTGTGCCACATCATGTAAAATTAACACCTTTAATGGGCTCCTGCCTCAGTTGCTTGAAGGACGGGCTTTCACCAGCCAAGGCCACCCGCTGGCTTTCAGGCAGTGTTGCTGTGTGTTTGCTTTGGGCTGTGAGCGTCACGGAGTTTACCTGCTGAAGTCATGCCTGTGCCCAGCCAGTGAGTAAAGGTCTGTCCCATTAGAGAGAATGTTAAGGAAATGGAATCTTTGGGGTTTTTGTGCTGAAGAGATGAGGGATTACTTTGGAGCATAAATTTCTTTCTCCATCTAGTTAATGAAGAGATTTACTCCAATATTCATTCATTATAAATTGGAGGGGGTGATGGCTTCTCACACGTGCCAGCATCCAGAGAGTTCCTTTCCTGTAAGAATTCATAAATAATCAACGTTTACAATGAAAAGGTTTTGTAAGCATTATCTTTTCCTGTCACAAAAATTCCCTCATGTTTCTCAGGGAAGACCAATATAATGTGCAGACAATGATTTTGGAACAAAAATGGCTTTATACATAGGGAATGGATATAAGTGTTTGGGGATTTTAAAGGAAGATCTCACCTTCTATACACACCCCATTGCTCCAGCTTCAGTGCCTAAAGTTTCAGTCTAATTCTATAACATGACTGAAATGCAAACAACGTCTGGGAGGGTGGAGGAACAGATTAGGCTATTCAGCAAACATCTGTCAGCTTACCATGCGCTGAGCATTGCACTTGGTAGATATAAAGGCTCTTGAAGAGCTCATGGTCTAAGGGTAGCAAGAAAAAAGTGACAGATTGTTAAAATCCAGCTTTGAGTATTATAGTTGAGGCCAGTGCTGAGTCGTAGAGAACTAGAGAGGAAGGAGGATTAATATTGCCCAAAGAGATTGGAAAAGGCTTCAGAGAGAAGATGCTATTTGAGCTTGAAGAATGGATAAACATTTATCTAGAAGAGAAGAAAAAAACAATTCCAGGTAGTTTTTGAGGGAACAATGATAATATGTATTTGAATCCTTGCTAGATGCCAATTGCTGTGCAAAGGGCCAGGCCCTATTGAAGTGCTTTAGACCCATCCAGTCGAATTCTTACAAGGGAGGAGTGTTGTCAGTGCTTTATGTGTCAGAACCCAGAGAAGGCCCCCAGAAGTTAACTAGTTTGCTCGATGTTGGAATTCAAACACAGGGCTATATACTCCCCAGTTGGTGCACTATTGTGACCCTGTAGCATTCACAGCTGCCTTTTTCCAGAGTCATGGGGAAGGATAGCCTCTTGGGAAATGGGTGAGATCTAACATGGCTGTGAGTTGAGAGAGTAAGGGTGCAAAGTCAGGTTATGACCAGATCTTGAAGAGATTTGAAGGTTGCAAGATGTTTCAACTTATCTTGTATCCTGTAGGCAATGGGAAGCCAGCCACTGAAGATCTTGGAGTGTGTGTGCTTGTATGAAGGAAAGAGAAAGAGAGATAGAGACAAAAATGGGGAGAGTTTGAGAGGCAGAGAGGGAGGGAGGGGGTTATGTTTGTAGTTTAGAAGGACACCTGTGGCAATGTGTGGCAGATGAACTTTAGAGAAGGGCAGTAGTGGTGGGTGGGGGAGTGAGATGAGGAGGGCAAACCTTCTGCAAGACGGAGCACAGGCCTGAACGTGGGCCCTCCATTCATTGTGGTATAGAAAAGTTGACCAATTTTCAGATTAAGAGCATGTAGACTTGAAAGGTGGACAGGCCTGCAAATTACTAGCTGTGGCATCCTAAGCAAATTAGGTAAACTTCTTTTACATAGTCACAATGCCAGCTTCAGTGTCTTCACCTGTAAAAGAGGGATAATAATAGTATCTTCCTCACTGGACTGTCGTGAAGATTAAATAAGATAGTGATCTATAGTCCAGTGCCTGGCTCATTGCTCATTCTCCATTATTGAGCTACTACTCTATGAGCACTCTCCAAGGAGAGTTACTTCATCAGACTATTTAGGGAGTCACCCATGAAGGCCATGAGGAAATGGAATTTGAACACTCATTGATGTGCACAATGGGTGGCAGGTAGAGGAGAAATGAAGGAGACTAGCAGAGGCCTAGAGCATTCTCCCAGAGTGAGAGCTGGGCCTGAAGCTGTAGAATGATGCCTACAGTGAGGTGGGAAAGAGGAAACCAGGAGGAGACTGAAGACAAGCATTCCTTCCCAAGGTGGAACTTGAGATGAACTTAGGTAGTGCTAGATGAATATCTCATTGTGATGGTGTTATATTTATTGTAGTTAGTGCCCGTAATTAAATCTGTGTCTTTTCCTCCATTCACTGTGATGCTGCAAAGTGGGTCTATCTGAAGATAAACATTAAACAAATAATTGTGCAGGTGATATGTGGATATAGAAAAAATTGTGAATATGGTCTGAAGTTGGGGACATGTGGTGCTAAAGACACCACAGGACAGAGAAGTTATCTGATACATGACTCCCTGTCACCCCGGTATGTAGCATCACAAGCCTGGGAGAATGGATGCTTGGTAGTGTTCGTTTCACCAGATCATGTTCCCTGCTGGTACTCCGGGACCACTGTGAGTTTTTAGTATCAAGCTTCGCGTGCTACTGTCATCCTTTCTTAGAAATCATTTCTGGCCGGGCGCGGTGGCTCAAGCCTGTAATCTCAGCAGTTTGGGAGGCCGAGGCTGGTGGATCACGAGGTCAAGAGATCGAGACCATCCTGGTCAACATGGTGAAACCCCGTCTCTACTACAAATACAAAAATTTAGCTGGGCATGGTGGCACGCACCTGTAATCCCAGCTGCTCGGGAGGCTGAGGCAGGAGAATTGCCTGAACCCAGGAGCGGAGGTTGCAGTGAGCCGAGATCGCGCCATTGCACTCCAGCCTGGGTAACAAGAGCGAAACTCGGTCTCAAAAAAAAAAAGAAAAAAACGAAATCATTTCTTGCCCTCTCTTTCAACAGGGGGTTTTCCACTAACAATACAGATTCTAAATTCTATGGTGCATAATAAATACATACATGATGAATTTACACCAGATAAATGAAGGAGGTGTCCAATGCTCTGTGTAGCATTCAGCAGTGAACATAATAAAATGATTAAGAGCAAGGGCTTAAAGTCACACAGACTTGGTTTCAAGTTTCTGTTCTATTGTTCATAGCCACTTAACCTTTTGGTAATTCATTTAATCACTGTAAGACTCAGATTTCTCATCTGTAAAGTAGCAATCTGATAATAAAAGTACTGAACTCATCAGGCAACTATGAACAGTAGATTATATAAATGATGTAAAGTACTTGGCGTAGGGCCAAGTACTTGGCCTATGAAATACTTAGTAGATATTTATTGTTGTCGTATTAATATTATGCTAACTATGGTGATTGAAAGTTTCGTTTTTTTTACAGGTAGAGTGCCCAGTTTATGTTTGTTTTGGAAGACGGTATGTACTTCATCTATGCCTACCACAAGACCTGGCACATAAATGTTTATGAAATAAAGGGGATAATGAATAATATTAACGAGGAAATGGCTGGGTGTGGTAGTTCACACCAGTAATCCCACGACTTTGGGAGGTTGAGGCGGGTGGATCATGAGGACAGGAGTTCAAGACCAGGCTGACCAATATGGAAAAACCCCGTCTCTACTAAAAATACAAAATTTAGCTGGGTGTGGTGGTGTTCACCTGTAGTCCCAACTACTTGGGAGGCTGAGGTAGGAGAATCACTTGAACCCAGGAAGCAGTGATTGCAGTGAGCCAAGATCACACCACTGTACTCCAACCTGGGTGACAGAGTGAGACTCCATCTCAGAAAAGGAAAAAGGAAGTGGAGTGAGCTGATTTTAGGTGTTTTGAAGACATTTTGCATACATGTTTTAATAAGCGTTGTAGCCAAGATGACTTGTGTTTGCTGACACAAAAGTACATGGCCACTCTCCTTTTAAGGAGTGATAATCTGTCAGTATGCACATCAGTCAATATCACCTTTGCTTCTCTGCTTTTTGCAGTCCCAGAGATATCACAGGTGAAACTAGCATAGGGGTTAGACACCTTTTAAGTAAAAAGCACTTGGGGCAATACAGAACTTGGCAAGTATAACATAGCTCACACAGTGTTACAACTCTGGAGTCTGAGAGGCTGACTTTTTTTACTCACCTAAGAAATGCAATATCCCCTCTTTAAATATACTGCCTGAAGAATAACACTGCTCATAAGATATGAAGTGCATTTTGACCAAGATGGCCAAAAGGTCCTCCTCAGCCTGACTCAACTTTAGTCAGGTGACTCGAGGGCCCTGACCTCCCTTTACTTAGAGTACTTTACTTTAGAAAATTTGCAATTGTAAATTTGTTCTCTGCCTTTCTAGGATGTAAATCTTCTGCAACCTAGAAATGTGTTTCTCCCTGAGCTGGGATCTCTCTCTCTCTGCAATGTAACCATTGAAGGGGATAGCACCCCTCTCCCAGTCTCTGTGGTGCGGGGGATAGAATCCTAACTTCTATAAAGGAGAATTAGCAAACACAGATGGCCTAATCACTGTCTATCCTCCCCTTCATGTCTTCTGGGGAAGTACTCCTGCCTTTTGGTGAAGCTGAGTTCAATCTGTGTCCCCACTGTAGTAGTCTTGAATTAAGTCTCCCTTGCTATTTTTAGCAAGTGTATAGTGCATTTTTTTATTTTATAGTTTTTTGAATTAAAAAGGGGAGGTGAAGACTCACCCTGTGAATTTACTGTCATTAAAATTGGCATGATGCCCGTCACCATCAATCAGACAAGTTCCATCATACCCAAAGCCTTCTGATAGAGTTTCACAATTAATTAATGAGAGAAAATAGGGTGTGGATTGCATGATTTTAATCTACAAAGAAGAGGGTAGTGAAAAGCCTTAGGCTGAAGACCCAGCCCTGTGAGGTCAGCCAATACCGAATGAATGCTGCTCAACCTCCCCAGTCAGGGCTTGACTGATATGCTAACGTCTTTAAAAAGCACACTGCTTCAAAAAATGTAAAGAATGAGGTTCAGAGGATCTGACATGGGATGGAAGACAAAGAATTTGGAATATCTTTGCCAAGGTTGGCTCAGTGAATTCTGACAATTAGTCAGATAATTGATTTTATCAATTTGTTTTTATCAAAATGTTCACATCCAACTTCTTTTGAAATAACAAGTTTTGAGGGTCACATCACTCCTTTTCCTAAAACTGTTTCTTGGTTTATGTTGTACTTAAGGATATCATTCAGTTTTCTTGAAATGGCTCATGGTCTTTTCTCTATCACTCTGCCCTCCTTTCTTCCTGACCCCCTCTCATACCTTGTGGTCCAACCTCTCTGACCTGCCTGAAGTCCTCTGGATGGGTCATGTACTCTGTTCCCATGACTGCTATTATCTCTGTCTTAAAGGCTCTTCTATCATTTTTCACCTGTTAAACCTAGCCAATCCTCTTGGAAGCCTCCAGCAATCTCACAGGGTGAGGGTCTCCTTCTTGGTAACCTTAACCATCCAGTTCACAGCCCTATGGCACGAGACTCATAAGATGTATCAGCATTGCCTTTTATTTGTCTAAATTCTCCACTAGGGTGAGAAGTCTGCCTTGTTCATTCTGTGTGTCCCCAGCAGAGTTGCTGGACCCAAGAGAAGTGCTAAATAATACTTTCTGAGATTACTTACAGGTGCATACTATCAAGAGTTCAGGCTGAGTCTACAAAGTAAAGGGAAAGATGGGTTGGCTTCTAGTGCTAGCAGGGACTAATAGATGCTAGCAGTGGCTGCAACAAGAGCAATAATTTCCCAGGTCTTCTTGACTTTAGCCAAGGTTTAGTAAATCTTTTCTTACTCCAAATATCAGAAAAATACTAGCTATAAAGGGGACAGACTCTTTATTGACCTTAGGGACACTGAGAGCTCCGTAAAAATATACTTAGAGGGCATGATTTGAGAGTACAGCTTAATCAGTGTGATGCTTGCCTGATAAAGAGGCTCATTTCACTGGAATAAAAAGATCTACTTTTGGATCTTGACGTTTTACTTGGCTGGTCTCTGAGCCAGACCTGACCATTACACACCATGTGGGCCATACCTGTTGGCCTTAAGTCTCATGGAGGAGTGGAGTTCAGCTACATGCAGCATTATTTCCTTTGCTCGTTTGGTTCCTGTCCCATCATCGTTGGGTCCATTGGTTCTATAACAGTTACTCTTTCTTCCATTCTTTTCTCCCTGTAAATTCTGGTGATCTTATGTCATTACGTTGAAAAAGAACTGCTCTGTTCACCGTAAGTTGGCCATTTCTGCTGAGAAAGAATACAGACATTTCAGATGCCATGGTTGTCTCTTTCCTGAAATGTATAGGTCAGCTCTGCTGCAGCTACGTGTGCCTGGTTGAAATGCTTCATGCCCTGGGCAAAAGGAGAAAGGGGACATTATTGAGTTCAGCCCAAAAGTGATCCTTAAAGTGGTGCTTTCAATATTCCAACATCTTACGGCACTTCCTCTGTTCAGTTTGCTTGGTAGTTAGATGTCTTCAACTTGATGACTGGGTGGTAAAAAGAAATTTTGACAAGTCAGCATTTTTATTTTGTAAATTAAGATTTTACCAGTAAGTACTAAATTTTAAAAATAAACAATATGATTAATTCCCTAAGTTCTAAGTGTTATTTTGGATCAAACTCTACCTCTACTGATGAAAATACAGTTGAGGAATGGCCACCTGTGCACTTCTCTATTAGAGGTAGGCAGTAATTCCAGGCACAGAGCTATCAAGGATTAGGGAGTCTGATGGGTTGGCAACCTTCTCACTGATGCTTAAGCGCAGAGAGGATTCAGTCCTTGGCATGATGTGAAAGGCCCTTTATGATGTGGTGCTCGCTGCTTCTCCAGCCTCAGTGGTGAATGTTCCCCTCCTTTATCTCACCTTTTTCTCTGTTAAGTCGCAGCTCTGTGTCTTCCCGCTAAAGATTTGTTGTATATGCCCTCAAAGAACCCTGTGAGTATTACCATCCTAGCACTGAGAACACCATATTGTAATTATATATTTACTTTCCTTTTTTCACAGGATTTTGAACTTTCTTGAGAATAGAGAACTTTCTATATCTTATTTACCTTTGGATCTTCAGAAACTAGCATAGTCTCTTTCAAGCTTAGCACTGACAGAATCTGTTTTCTAAAGATTCATGAATAGAAATATATTATTATTATTTTTAGTTCAACAATAGACTTGTATATATTAAGACTTTGGTACTATTTTGGATATTTACTCATTGAATATTCAAAAATTAAAGTTTTTACTATAAATTTCTTTTAAAAATCACAGAAGCTTTTGTAAAATAGAGAATAGAAAAAAATCACCCATATTCACATTTTTCTTCTTCTTTTAGCAATATTTAAAAAATACTTTCTCAAATGTATTTCAGAATAGTTCAATCAAATTTGCATTCTAGAAATTCTTACTGGGAGTAGAAATTCATTAAATCCATAATAGATTTGGAAAGAACTGTTTATAGGTTTTAGTCTTCCAACTAGACACATCATTGCTCCTGCCAGTTTTGCAAATCTTATTCTTTTAGAATGTTTGGACGTTTTCTTCACTAAGATTATTTCAAGGTATATTGCTTTTCATAGCTTTGGATTCTGATTAAAAATACAGTGGCCTTGGATGGGCACAGTAGCTAATGCCTGCAATCCCAGCACTTTGGGAGGCCGAGATGGGCAGATCATCTTGAGGTCAGTGGTTTGAGACCAGCCTGGCCAACATGGCAAAACCCTGTCTCTACTGAAAAAACAAAAATACAAAAATTACCTGGCCATGGTGGTGGGCACTTTTAATTCCAGCTAGTCAGGAGGCTGAGGCAAGGAGAATCGCTTGAATCCAGGAGGTGGAGGTTGCAGTGAGCCACAATAGCACTATTGCACTCCAGCCTGGGCAACAGAGTGAGACACCACCACCACCACCTCCACCACCACCAACAACAAAATACACTGGCCTCAAATGTGTTCAGTGAGCTGTTTCCACCAATCCACCTACTGAAATGCAAAGTCCTGAGCCTCCCCTCCTCCAACTCTCCAGTCTACGTGGAAGTACCAGGACTGCAGAGGAGAGTGAGGAAACTATGGGAATCCATACCTTGTGGGGCTCCTGTTCCTGCATCACTGCTCTCTTTAATATAAGTTGCAGATCAGTATCAGTTCATGAGATGTCTTTACGCTGCTTCTTGATTGTTGTTCTAGTGAGCGAGGAAGGGGTCTATAATAGGAGACTCTTATGGGATGAGGAATAGCTCATCCCTTCTCTATTTACACGATTAGAAAATCACAATGGAGACGAGATGAGGATCCAAGATGGCCGACCACTAACAGCTCAGGATTGTAGCTCCCAGTGAAAGCCCAGAGAACGACACGACGCCACACTTTTAGATGAATTTTCCTCACTCACCGATCAGCCGATTCCCGGTGGAGGAGCCCCACGGGTAGCCAGCGCAACTCTTGTGGCCGCCGCAGCGGTTTTGCCGTCTCGGCGCACAGCTCTTCATGCAGAGCCAATGGGACTGCTTCCCCTACTGACCGGGGTTTGGAGCTCCGGGAAGTCAGAGCCGCTTGTTGTGGACTCAAGAGGGAAGCCAGACCAGAGATTCCCGGGCAGAAGAGCACCATCAGTCTTACCGCTGCTATTTAGGCTGCCACACTGGGTTGCTTGGATCCCAACACTGGGAATCAATAAGTCGGATGTCGACTCAGAAAACTAATTAGAAAGGCGGTTCATCTACAATGAAAGGAAAAAAACAGCCTAAGAAGGCCGAGTATACTCAAAATCAGAACCCATCAGCAACAGAACAAGCCCTGATGGAAAAGGACTCATCAGCAACCGAACAAGCCCTGATGGAAAAGGACTCATCAGTAACAGAACAAGCCCTGATGGAAAAGGACTGTGTTCCATTATCTGAAGTAGGCTTTAAAAGGTGGATGATAAGAAACTTCTGGGAGTTAAAGGAACTTGTTCTAACCCAATGTAAAGAAACTAAGAACTTGGAAAAAAGGTTAGATGAAATGTTGAAAAGAATAGACAATATAGAGAGGAATACAAATGAACTTATGGAGTTGAAAAATACAACACGAGAACTTAGTGAAACATGTACAAGCTTAAACAGCTGAATGGATCAAGCAGAAGAAAGGGTATCAGAGGTCGAAGATCAACTTAATGAAACAAAACAACAAGACAAGAATAGAGAAAAAAGGATAAAAAGGAATGAGCAAAGTCTCCAAGCAATATGGGACTATGTGAAAAGACCTAATATACGCTTGATTGGTGTACCTGAATGTGACGGAGAGAATGAATTCAAGCTGGAAAATACTCTCCAGGACATTATCCAGGAAAATTTTCCTAATTTAGCAAAGCAGGACACTATTCAACTCCAGGCAGTACAGAGAACACCACAAAGATATTCCTCAAGAAGACCAACCCCAAGGCACATAATCGTTAGATTCACCAAGATCGAAACGAAGGAGAAAATATTAAGGGCAGCCAGAGAGAAAGATCAAGTTACCCATAAAGGTAAGCCTATTAGGCTTACAGCAGATCTCTCAACGGAAACCCTACAAGCTAGAAGAGAGTGGGGGGCCAATATTCAATATACTTAATCAACAGAACTTTCAGCCCAGAATTTCATATCCTGCCAATCTAAGCTTTACATTTGAAGGAAAAATAAAATTTTTTAGGAACAAGCAAGTACTCAGAGATTTTATTACCACCAGGCCTGCTTTACAAGAACTTCTAAAAGAAGCACTATACACAGCAAGGAACAACCAGTATGACCCTTTCTAAAAAATACACCAAAAAGTAAAGAGCATTAACATAAAGAAGAATTTTTATCAACAAAAGGACAAAATAGCCAGTTAATATCAAACAGCAGCAACCCTAAATTTAAATCGACCAAATCTCCCAATCAAAAGATACAGACAAAATCTAACGGTATATCCAAAGATATACATAGACTCAAAATAAAGGGTTGGAAAAAAAAAAAACGTACCAACCAAATGGAGAGTAAAAATAAATAAATAAAAAGCAGGAGTTGCAATTTTCACATTTGACAAAATAGATTTCAAAGCTACAAGGATAAAAGAATTAATGTAATAATAAGAGATCTTAACACCGAGATACATAAGGCCCATAATGAGATTTAGATTCAACGAGACAGAAAATTGATAACAATATCCGGGACTGGAACTAAGATCCAGAACAAATAAACTCAATAGAGCTCTCCATTTTAAACACACAAAATATACATTATCCACAAAATCTAACGATATATCTAAAGATATACAAAGACTCAAAACAAGGGGATGAAAAAAAACTCACCAACCAAATGGAGAGCAAAAATAAATAAAAAGCAGGAGTTGCAATTCTCACACTTAACAAAATAGATTTCAAAGCTACAAGGATGCAAGGGTAAAAGGATTAATGCAACAATAAGAGATTTTTAACACCCAGATACATAAGACACATAATGAGATTTAGATTCAATGAGACAACAAAGTGATAACGATATCCAGGACTTGAACTCAGAGCCAGAACAAATAAACACAATAGAGGTCTCCATTTTAAACACATAAAATATGCATTAACCACTTTAAACACTCAAAATATTGATCGGCCATTATTGAAACCCATATTAGGAATGAAGTAATATTCCTTTTTCCCTCTTTTTCTTTTTTTCCCCTTCTTCTTCTCTTAAAAAAAAAAAAAAAAAAAAAGAAAATCACGATGGATAGAGTGAGCAGAATATTGGTGTCCCAACTCTGATATCATCTGTTCTAGTGTTTTTCTCCCTAAAGCTTTCTATAATGTATAGATCTGGTTTTTTCTTTTCTCTCTCTCTCTCTTCCTTTCCTTCTCTTTCTTTCTTTCCTTCTTTCCTCTTTTCTTTTTAAAGAAAATTGTTCACTCTACTAAGCAGATTCAATTTTTCAAGCAAGTACAGTGGCATCATTATCCAATCTCACTTTCTTTAAATCTCTTACGAGGTTATTCTGTGACTCAGTCATGCTTTTCTCATGAAAATTCTGAACCCAGCCTAAATTGCCAATCTGCAGAACCCATTAGTAAATAAGCAGTCATAGTTTTAAGTCACTTGAATTGGCTGGTAGTTTTTCATACAGCAATAACTAACTGATGCACTCCTGTTATTTCCAATCACCTTTCATAGTCTGTGAGAAGAAAAATAAGATAATACTTGGAAAATAGTAGTCACTGAATAAATAGTTGTTGAATTAACAATTAAATGAGTGTAAAAATGAATGAATAAAACTGTATTTTTTTCTTAAATTCCAGGTTTAAAAAAATTCATCTTTGTACCTTGAATGTTAGTTTTTGCCTCCACTGCTATATCACCTGGTATGCACACTTCTAATAGGAGCAGTTACACTGAATTGCTAGTTAGTTTTTGAATGTTAGTTTTCACCTCCACTGCTGTATCACCGGGTACACACACTTCTAATAGGAGCAGTTACACTGAATTGCTAGTTAGTTTTTGAATGTTAGTTTTCACCTCCACTGCTGTATCACCTGGTACACACACTTCTGATAGGAGCAGTTACACTGAATTGCTAGTTAGTTTTTGAATGTTAGTTTTCGCCTCCACTGCTGTATCACCTGGTACACACACTTCTGATAGGAGCAGTTACACTGAATTGCAGTTATTTGTGCACGTGTTTCTTTACATTATGAGGGACTTGAGGGCCAGGACTATTTTCTTGCCATGTTTGCGTTTTTAGTGCTCATATACTCACTGCTTCCAAAAGGTTGATTCTCTGGGGATTTTAGAAATCTGAAGTTTTGACCTTTGGAAACTGGATGGCAGCTCTATAGGCTGCAGTGATTCTAAAGTAAGTAATCTGAAATAATCGAAATATTCTGAAGCTTTAAAAATATATCAGTGTCCAGTCTCATTTCAGCAGTCAATTCAGAATCTCTGGGCGGGGGGTGGGGGGGGTGGGGGGGGTAGGACTAGGCAATGCCAATGTGCAACTAGGGCTGAGAACCTCCAGGTTTAAATGTCCTTAAAGTTTATTAGTATTTGCACCAAACAAATGATTCTCTCCAGCAACAAGGAAGACGTATTAGGAAATAATTTGGAATCACTAAATATTCTCATTTTCCAAGTTGAAAGATTAATGATAATTGAAGTGCTAAATATTATGCTATACATAGGAATGTATGAGTCTGTATGAATTATATAGGAAAATTCATAACAAAATTATGTTTAATATTTCATATAAAATTGTCTTTTATTTTTCCTTTAATCTTTTTATCAAAGCTATAAAATAGTTCCTACAGTTTTAAACATTGTTTTTGAAAAATGTGAATTTTTCCATTTTCTTTTCAATCAATAATTTTAAGATATTTTAGTGTTTATTCCTTGGTGTTGATTTTGAAATTTAAAAATGGGTCATTAAAATTATTTTTCTTCAATAGCTCATTTAGAACAAATCACTCAAGATTTTCTCTCACATGAATATTTATGTTCCAAGGTTTCAATTTGACAACATTAAGTTCTATATCCTTATTTCTTAAACAACCAAAACATATCTATAGATTGATTTTAGTGCACTTTTTTCCCTACTTGAATTCACTATGATTAAAAGTTCGCAGCCTTGGTTACAGTATATAATTTGAGAAATAATCAACAATGTCTCTAGTGATTAAATATTCAAGTTTGCAATTATTTTGTAACTTTTGTTCTGCTCTTTGCTCTAAAAATTATCATAAAATTTTGAAAGATGTCCTCAGTGTAGAATATGTCCATAAAATATTAAATATTCAATTTTCCTCTATCATGGCTTGAAAAATTCATAATTACATGATGATCCACATAATAACTCATTCTGAAAAGTCATATATGGCACTCCCTCTGTGACTGAGTTAATAATTTACTGCTGTGTGGGATTTTCACTCTGCACTGTTAGTCTTGGGAACATTTATTAAGCAAATGTTCATTTTCAAAGATCAGGATGTGAATGAAGAGGGTAAGAATTTAATGAGGAGTGACAGACAGGTGAACTGATTCCATATAGAACTTTAGTACAAGGGAAAGCAGAGAGCTTTATCTTTCATTGCCTCAATAGACACCTGAAATGAAATATAGAAGACAGAGGGCAGGAGAAAAAAAATGATGCTTTTCTGCAGGGGCCAACCGCGGGATAAATCAAGAGAAGTGAGGAATACAATTCAGGTCATTTGAAAAGATGCCACTGAATGTGACACTGTAAGCTTATGGAGCAGAGGGGATGCTGACTTTTTATTTTAAAGTCACCAAATCCTGCCAAAGAGAGTATTTCATGTCTTCTTTTTTTCCCTTTGGTATCCCGAATTTTCACTGACAAAAGCTTGAGTGACCAGAGCATGTGACTGAGTAGGCAAAGAAGTTTCCACAGAACTGGTTATTTTAAGGGCTTGCAGTTGCTTAGAGAGGCTTTTAGGAAACCTGTATTATTTAAATGAAGACCTATAGCATCTAAACAAACCTTACAATGAATTATCTTTATGCTCTTATTTGGGTCAGTTCTGTGGAAATATAGGCAGTGTGAATGAAGCAAGAAGTTTGCGTTTGATTTATTGGGTAATTTGTAATTACCCAATAATTACATTATATGGGTAACTGTGACCTCACTTTTCCATGTTGCCTTGGGCAGATCTTGGATATTCAGAGAAGTGATGGGTCACCAGATGGAACCAAGAAGGAAAGCTATTCAGTTACCTTATTATAATATTAATTTTTGATTGACAAATGTTGAGGCTCAATAAAAGGATACCACAATAGGTTATTTCTATGCCCTTTTAAGTGATTTTTGGAATATGATGCAGGTTAAACAAATACACAAGTAAATAAAACTAAAAAAATTTACAATAAAAGAACCCACACTATACACATACGATTTGAAATTTATTGAAGATTTGTCTGTAGTCACCAGTTTTAATATTTCCACACTTCAATTTTTTTTTTATTGGTGAGGATAAGTTACGAAAACCAGAGTGTGCCATCAGGAAGGATGCAAAGGAAGAATCAAATTTTGTTGATTGAAAATAACTTTACTTGGTTTTGTTTACCCTTAAAAGCAAAGTTTACATTTGAGGTACTGGATCATTTTTGTTCAACTTTGTCAGAGCCCTGTGCTCCTGAAAAACAGCAAAGTTGCAAATATATGTAGATATAAGTAGACCTGGTCAACATCTCAGCTTTGCTGTAAGTTGACTGTGTGATCTTAAACATGTCACAACTCTGAGTTTGTAACCTCAAGTATAAAAATGTGCTTGTAAACAAGAATATCTTTTCAGAATTCACACAACTCTGAAAGCCCATGGTTCAAAAATGATGCTGGTGTTTCCATATAGTTGATAAAGACAATCCTAAAATATTTTTTTCTTTCTTCATTGTTCCAATTATCATTCTAGGGACATATAAAATAGGTCCCTATAGGTCTTCAGGTTTAACTTATTTTATTTTAAAAATCAACCTTGTTGAGGTATGAGTGATACATATTTAAGATATACGACTTGATAAGTTTGTAGATAAGTATATGCCAGTAAAATCCATCACCACAGTCTAGGCCATAAACATATCCATGATGTCTAAAAGTTTCCTTCTACCCTCTTTACTCTTAACATGTGTGTATATGGTAAGAACACTTAATATACAGCATAGTGCCTAAAGTTAACAATACTGTATTGCAGGGGTCCCCAACCCCCAGGCCACGGACTGGTAACAGTCCATGGCCTGATGGCCTGTTAGGAACTGGGCTGCACAGCAGGAGGTGAGTGGTGAGTGAATGACCATTACCCCCTGAGCTCTGCCTCCTGTGAGATAAGCAGCGGCATTAGATTCTCGGAGTGTGAACCCTGTTATGAACTGCACATGCAAGGGATCTAGCTTGTGTGCTCCTTATGAGGATCTAATGCTTGATGATCTGTAGCTGTCTCCCATCACCCCCAGATGGGACTGGCTATTTACAGGAAGACAAGCTTAAGGCTCCCACTGATTCTACATTATAATAAATTATATAATTATTTCATTATATATTATAATGTAGTAATAACAGAAATAAAGTGCACATAAGTGTAATGCACTTGAATGATCCTGAAACCATCCTCTGCACCACCCCATCTGTGGAAAAATTGTCTTCCATGAAACTGGTCCCTGGTGCCAAACAGATTGGGGAGCACTGCTGTATTGTATACTTGAACATTTGCTAATAGGGCAGATCTTGTGTCAAGTAATGCTAGCAGGTCTAATGTTTTATTTAAAAATTTTAAAATCTGTATTAAGAGGTTGTAGATTCCTGAATTTGAACATGTATTCTTAGGGTTGGTCAGCAATATTTGTGCTAAAATGTATCTTTAGACTTCCATTTTACTACCTGGAGATGTTTGCCATTTCGACCAATAATAAATGCCTGAGATTTTTCTCCTACACATTTGTGTAAATCTGGGGCTTCAAATTTGTATAAAGACTTGGGTAAATGCCAGAGCTATGTATTCATATATCCAGGTACTTTGAAAAACTCTTGTCTTCATTGTTTTCCTCTTGATGGAGATGTTAATGAAAGCTGACCTTGACTGTCACTCAGTGAGAAATCAATGAGATACTTTTTTTCGAGGTGTTTTAAAAGGTATAAGAAAGGTTTCGCAACTGTTTTTAACTCAGGCCCAGATTTTAAAACCAGGTTGTTCCCATTGTAAAACTAGAGAATAATTGTTTTTGTAGTAGTATATTTTACAGATATTTTGAATGAAACAGGGAGCCTGTGTTCCATTTTGAATGCCCTAGGTAGGTGAAACATGTCAATTACTCTACTCTATATGTGTTTATTAAAGAGAGCATTTAACATTAATGTTTATTTAAAAGTCCAAATGGACCTAGTCTTTTCTCTTTAGTCTCCCGGTTTTGTCCTCATTCTCTTTCTTAGTTTTCACTTTCAAATAATATAGAATATAAATTCTAGCTTATTTTTGCTGAAACCTATACTGCACCAGTGGTCTGTTTGCCTGTATTCATTACAACAATGTCATCATCCTAAGAAAGTCTCAGTTTTTAAGACTGAAAGGGACTGGGAGAGGATTTATAACCAATTTCTTTGTATCAGAATAAGTAAATTTTCTCATCAAAATTATTAGTTACTAGGGTCTAAATGAAGCCACTTTTAAATGCCAGGCAGAAGTAGAGTACCCAATAGTTTACCCCAAGTAATTTTTATGACTATAAATTTCAAGATGCATGAAGGCAGAATTTTAATCGTTGTACTGAAAAAACTCAAACTGTGTCTCTGCTATAACAAATTGTCAAAACAATAACAACAGTAACAGTGAACGTTGGAAAAACATTTTTCTCATATCAAGTACAAGTTCATCATTAATATGTGCTCTTGCATGGTAATACCAAAAAGCATGAACACACATGTAAAATACACACTGCTCATGTACATAATTATTAAAAGTTGTGAACAATAGAAAATGTAAATTTTCTAACTGCCATAACAATATTTTGTAGGATATGTAAACTAGAGGCTCCACTGAGTCGCTCAAAAATTATTTGGTTAAAGGGTAAATACACCTTGTACATCATAATGAAAGTCTTATAGGTAGGGGCGGAGATTAACACTTCAGGCTGTCTACAGAATATTAATAAAATTCAATATATTTTCTAAAAGGTATAATTTATATTTCGTGGAAATGAGACCCTTTTCTAATAAAATTCTTCTGTCCTTCATTCTGTTCATATAATTTTGCTATAAATCATCCTGTAGGAATTTTTCCCCTAAATATTCATCTCAGGGAGAACCTATTTAAATAAGCCCTCTTAGCAAGATCTTTCAGAATTAAAATTACACCATGAGCAATACTTCATCTAATATGTTTCCTTGTATAGAATTTTCTTATGCCTAAAATAATGTTTTTGCTGAATTCCATTATGATAAAATTGTTGATTTGGGGTGACTTTGATAGTAAAGAAACTGTGTTAAAAGATCATCAAATTATCCTTAATCTTTTTAATTGTAGTGTCTCTGAATTTATACCATTATAGCTCCTTGTTGCTTTCCATCTACATACATAGTGAGAAAAACCTAAGGGCATTATTCTCAGCTTCACTGCAAGGAAAGAAGAAGAAAAATTGCTGCTAGATGTACTAGGTTTCCCAGGCTTCTAGTAAACTAGAACATTATGCTCTTTCTTAGTCATTTAAAGCATATTTTACTCTCCTGTCTGGTAGCCATTAGAATAAATTCTTTTATTTCTAATATAAATATAATAAGTAATTTGATTTTTTTTGAGATGTGAGGTACAATATGGAGAATAGACATACCAGGCATTCATAGGTACACACACACACACACACACACACACACACACACACACACAGACAGACACTACATTAATGTCAGGTCTTTTGTAAGGTCTCAAATACTGGGAGTGTCTCTTACGGATATTACAGGAGGGTTCCATGGGAAACATGCTGCAGAGCTTAGAGATTTTGGATGATGTAATTGACAAGATTCTTGCTTTGCAAATTATCAGGTGCTTGACAAGTGAATAATCAGATGCTTTAATTCATGTATTTCTTACAGGTGCCCATTGAGGTAGGTGAAATGGACTTTATTACCTTCTTTTTCCATATGGACACTGACCTCCCAAGATTACATAGCTCACAGCATTGTTTTCTGATGCAGAGGCCAGGACTTTTTACATGACTTTTACATGACATAATGGAAAACTGACTTTTGGTCAACTGATATTTTTGGCTCCTGGACTCTCAGGAGGCCTTCACATCATTTCAGTCCCAAGCATCAAGCAGGAGATGAGCTTGGGGTTCAGATTAAACATATACGTTTATTGTTTGTTGTGGGATATATGTGAGAAGCAGTAATGTGCGTAGGCTCCACAGTTGTTGAAAACATTAGGCACCTGATAAATCCTCTTATGGGCCATGGGGCATCACAGACTGTGGCATAAATGTGTTGGGGAATATTTGTCTGCTCCACTATCCTCAGTGTCATCTGCCTCCCATATATGTAGTTCCCTTCATGGTCTCAAGTTTGTTGCCACATCCCAGGAGTCATTGGCAGATAGACGATACCAGTAAACTTATTAGAGAGGAGTTGAGCCTCTTCTGAAGCACATAGCTGTATGATTTAAAATCAGAGTTCTTGTGGCAAGATACAGGAAAGGAAGCAATTGAAGAGGCAATGACAAGTGCCTGCCCAGATTGCGTAGGGAAATAAGGTCATATTTAGCTTCTTGCATTAAAAAAATAGGAGTTTTAAAGCAAGAACAGAGGCTTGTTATCTAAATTCCTTCATCTGCTTTTCAAGTATGCCATTAAGCAGGTTTAGCAGGTTGAGTTTGATGTAAAAGAGGTCTTCAGGCTGGAGAAGGAAGTGGGGAAGACTTTGATCTTCTTTGGCCCCAAAAAACTGTGGAGAGAAAGAGAGAGAAGAGAGGAGGAGAGTGAGGTGTTGTCTGTTTTCCCTTCTTGGGGTTGTTTTGGGGAAGTGGCTGCGGTAGTGTGGTGTGGGGAGGGGCACTGACATTAAGTAGGTGTCAGGGAGCAGTGAAAGCACAATGCCTGTGTCCCACTCTCGCATTTGGAATTCTGGAGAAACGCTAATCTGCCACGAATCTTATTAGGAGGTAATAGCATTGTAGTCAGCACAAATAACTTGCTGGCACTCTTGAGGCTTTCTTGGGTTCTATGCACAGTAGACTCTGAGTTGACAAATAACCGAGCTGTCTTCAGGACAGCACAGCAGGGGACTGAATGTCATGAGCAAACAGACTGGCTAGTGGACATGGTGGAGATGCAGTTTTCCCAGGAGCCAAGAAAAATAACCCCAAGTCCATCACCTATAGTACTCCCAGGTGACAAGTGAACTGAGGGCCTCTCATCAGAGGGGTGCAGTTCCTTGCCATGACATATACCAAGAAATAGTACATCAGCTAGTGCCAGTCTCCATCCTCCACCAGAATCATGAAGCCACTTACTCCTTCCTCTTTATATGTGGGAGCTCTATTTGGGATAAAAGCAAGGAAAACATTGGGCCCAGAGTCGGCACCAACCAAAATGAAGTGAGTCAATATTTCAGCCTGTTATGGTCTGAATGTTCGTGTCCCTCAAATATTCATATGTTGAAATCCTAACCCCCAAAGTGATGGTATTAGGAGGTAGGGCCTTGGGATGTGATTAGTTCAAGGGCAGAGCTCTCATGAATACAATTAGTGCCTTTATAAAAAAGGCGCAAGGGAGACCCCTCACTCCTTCTATTATGTGAAGTTACAGTGAAAAGATGGCCGTCTGTGAACCAGGATGCTGGTCTTCCCTTAAGTCCGAATCTGCTGGGACCTTGATGTTGGACCGTTCAGCCTCCACTGTGAAAAATAAATTTCTCTTCTTTATAATTTATACCTGGTTTATGGTATCTTGTTGTAGCAGCCTAAGACCCACTCCCTCTGTGTTGTCTGTGGGCACGGGGTGGAGTTTGGAGACAGTTCAGAATTCATAACATGGTTCATTTTTTACGAAGTCTTGGTTCCTCTAGTGTAGTATGGCATGCAAGATATAAACATACTTATCACATACCTGCTTAGGAAAAGGAGGAAAATGTTTCACATACCTGTATGATCCCTACTCCATACTATAGGAATATTTTGTTTGTTCTTATGTATAAGAAGAACGTACTTATTGTTAACATAGTGTATTAACTTAACAAAAAGAAGGGTTTATGCTAAGGAAATCTTTACTAGCAGGAATTTTTAAGATAAGGCCCAATTCTTTAATTGCCATTAATTTGTACCCAATTAAATAGTAGACACTAAAAAATGTAGTGAATGTAAATGAGGGAAATTGAAGGGATGAGAAATCTGAAAATGCTGGGGTAGTTTCACCTGTGGAAGATAAGACAAGGTTGTCTTCCTATAAGTGGGGATAAAACCGCTGGCTATGAATATGTAAAGGGTTCTGCTGAGAAAATCACATAGTCGACATAAAATTGCTTTATAAGTTCTAAAGCATTGTGGAAATGTTATCTTTTTATGCTTTATTTTATTCTCTAGTTCCAGACAGCATGAGTGGATCCAATGGGAAAAAAGTAAAAGGAAGTGGCTTGCATGCATCTCCACATATACAGTTAGGAGCACTTTGTCAGTGGAATGCACTGCCTTAAACATGGGAGCCCAAATGATTCAAGGGCAGAATGGATCTCTCTTGCAGGGTGAAACTAGATGTGCTTTAAGACTTCTATAAGGTTCTAGGTCTCCACTATTCCAAGAAACAATTTCTTAACTTTTTTAGTAGAACATTTGTACATGTACGGGGTTTCTTCCCCTGAAATTGAAGAGGTTAAGCAGTTTACTCAAGGCACAGATCAGGTAAATGGTGGGTCTTTATATCTGTGAGGATACCTGAGCCAGATGCTTGAGAGTGTAGGCCTGGAGCCAGCAGTAGCAGGATCACCTGGGAGCAGGTTAGAAATGCAGACTCGTAGCCTTACCCCCTCAGATTCTCAGGCCAGCATGCCAACAGGATCCCCAAGGTGTGCCTGTATGCATGGAGCTGGACACTTAAATGACTCCTAGGGCTGGGCACGGTGCCTCATGCCTGTAATCCCAGCACTTTGGGAGGCCGAGGCAGGCGGATCATGAGGTCAGGAGATCAAGACCATCCTGGCCAACATGGTGAAACCCTGTCTCTACTAAAAATACAAAAATTAGCCAGGTGTGGTGGTGCATGCCTGTAATCCCAGCTACTCGGGAGGCTGGGGCAGAAGAATCACTTGAACCTGGGAGGCAGAGGTTGCAGTGAGCCAAGATCATGCCACTGCACTCCAGCCTGGTGACAGAGCAAGACTCGAAACAAAGAAAAACAAACCCGAATTCCTATAAATGTGACTCCCAAGTGGACCAAAAGAGCTCCTACCTGGGAGGCTGTCATGTTCTCTGATCCAAAGCACCTGCAGTTGAGACTCCTGCTCGCCCTTGCCCTCCTAGCAAGACAAGTAGCTAAACCCCTAGTAAACCCAAAGTGGTTATTTTGGGTTAAAATCATTGGTTCCCATTGTAAGGAGAATTGTAAGGAGAAATGCAAATTAAAAATAAAAAGCTTAATTTCCACCGTTGAAATGAGGAAAGAGATTCCCCTAATTGCCTGTACTTTCTCATCCCTTTGAAATGTATATTAATCCTTTGAAAACTAAATAGGCCCTTTGTCAGCTATATGACCTAGGAATGCTTTCTCTAGAAACTGGAAGACATCTTTTTGAAATGTAATTGTAAAGGAAGACAGCATCTCTATCTCCCAGTTTCTGTGAGAAGGCAGAACCCTAACTTAGGTATGCACCTCGTACCAAGTTGCAAACCTTCTGTTTTTAAGATATGAGAAATTCATTTTGCTTTGGATAAAGCCACTTCGCTAACACAGATGGTGACCCTAATAACTGGATAAAGTTAGAATGAACAATATGACAAAATATGGTCCTCTTACTTTGGGACTAGTTACTGCTTATCTTCAGAACATGTATATATGCATTGTATCTGCCCAGCTTTATAAAAGGGTGTAACTCTTTACTATTGTTGCAATCTCTTAGTGGATTGCCTGTAATGTGCTGATGCACATTCTGGTTTAATACTTAGTCAACGATGAAACTGTTTTCTCTACTACCTTTGTGGAAAGGTTTTCTGGGAGGAAGGAGATTTTTGTTTTTAAATTATATTTCCTCAACACCATACTATTATACTAATAAATTATTTAAGCATCCTATTTTTTATTCTTATATTTCTACACCGCCATAGTCTGTCTCTCTCCCTCCCTCCCTTCCTCCCTTCCTTCCCCTATTCCCCTTTCCTCCCTCCCTTCCCCCATCCCTTTTTTCTTCCTTCCTTTTTTTTTTTTTTTTTTTTTTTTTTAGATGGAGTCTCTCTCTTTGACCCAGGCTGGAGTGCAGTGGCACAGTCTCGGCTCATTGCAACCTTAGCCTTCTGGGTTCAAGTGATTCTCTTGCCTCACTTTCCCAAGTAGTTAGGATTACAGGCATGCACCAGCACACCCCTCTCATTTTTGTATTTTTAGTAGAGAGGGGGTTTTGCCATGTTGGCCAGGCTGGTCTCAAATTCCTGTCCTCAAGTGACCTGACCACCGTGGCCTCCCAAAGTGCTGGGATTACAGCTGTGAGCTACCATGCCCAGCTCTTCTTTCTATCTTTCCTTCCTTCCTGCTATCTTCCTCCCCTTTTCCTCCATCCCTTACCAGCTGTCTTTCCTCTTTTCTTTTTTCATTTTTTTCTAAATTGGTCTTAAACCAATTCCTCTCCAGCCAAACTATTCAGTAGAGATGAGATTGTAGATTTTATAAGTGGATATCTGTCCCAAATGTTCTGAAAAAAAGATAATAGCATGGACCCAAACAATTAAAACACTAGTTTAATCCAAAGTTTGTTTTTTCTTTGTAGTGAGGAAGTTTTAGGACTGAGTTCCTAACACTTTGGTGTTTAATCTTGAGAAGTCAAAACAAAAGAAGTTCTTTAAATCATGAAGCAAGGTATTAAAGGTGTATCACGAAGATAGACATTAAAAAATGTGGACTTCTAATTTTGAAAGACATTATGTTGGCAATTATAAGATATCATTATTATAATTGGTCAACTGTGTGTGTGTGTGTGTGTACACCTATATCCAACTATCATCTACCTACATGTCAGGAGCCATTTTACTTGTACTTTTTGAGATTAAAGAGTCATTCATTTGAAATATATGAAAAATTTCGTGTGCTAGCAGATAAGGGAAATGCAAATTATTACCATTGTTCATTTCTAAGGCATCATTCTTTGGTTATAAAACCTATCCAAAGAGCATATTAGCAAAATGGTGTATTTAAAATTACTCATTATATAAAAACACAGAAACCCTATAATAATTTAAGCAACTGATATTAATTTTATTTTTATTGATACCATATAGAAATTGATGAGCTAATGTTGTTCTCTAAATCTGTGGTGGGGAGGAAGTTCCTAGGGGGGAATACAACAACTACCCAGCTTAACCTAAAATCTGCACAGCATTTATGCCCCTGAGCTTTTTAATAAGCAATAGCAGTGGTGTTTTTGATTGAATACTCTCCTTGGTCAGTATCAATAAATACTTAACCTTTGAAGCGAAAACATGCATATGAAGTAAACAATGAAATATCTCCTAATTCTTTAAGAAGGCTTGGACTCTGAAATTGTTTGTACATACTGTGACTTAATTTCTGACCGTTACCTTTTTCACCCCTGATATTTTGATCCTGTCCTTGCCAGAGAGCCACAAAACACCTTCGGACTGAAAAACAATACACATAAAAGCCTCACATTCTGCATAACCACAGATATAATTCCACATTGGACAGCACTATTTAGTATCCTAGGTTTACTGAAGCATTCTATTTTTTTTTAATCACAAATTCAAAGCTATCCAGTGTTACTTTTCTTAATTAAGCTAGGCTGCTCTCACAATTCAAACAGCTTCATTTTTTTTCCTGCTTAAATTAAACTCCCTGTGCAATGCAGTGACCAAAACAAATAATCTATGACCTACAAACAAGACACTTGCATTCCCTGAAGAATTACGTTCTTGTTTCCTCTAGGTTATACATCTTTGAACCTCTCTTTGCTGTAACGACCTTCTGGTGCTCATTAGCATGCTGATTACCATTAACACAGCTATAATGCAGCAATTTTCTTGGTGTATGTCGAGGAGAAATGCTCATCTGAATGCAGTCAAGGGACAAAATTAACTGCATAAATCTGCAGTGCAAACTGGATCTGGTCCAACTTTGCACGAGTTGTCTTTTCTCTCCTGGTTGTGACATCATCATCTAGATTCCCACAGACGACTTAATAAGTATCTCAGGGTTTCATATTTAATTTCCTTTCATCTCTGTATATTACATTTCAACTTAATTTCAGGAATGCCAGACCACTTTATTACAATGTCTCATAATATATATTTACCTTTGATCTTTTACCTATAGCCCTTAATGGCTCTGTGATGAGATTTCTATCTACTTTTTACATTTTTTTCAACATTTGTACCTTTAAAAAATATTGACTGATAGAGTAGAATTTAAGCACATTAATGTACACATTAATACATTTATGGAACTAAGAACAAGATTGAGATAATGTAAGTCGTCTGCATGTTTGGAGGTAGGCATACATATTCTTTTGCAAGAGAAGAGTTGATTAATAGGAAAGGAAGACGTTTTAATGGAGAGAACAATGGATGTATGAGATCAGATTTTCTTCTTGCTGCTGTCATGGGCATTCGATGGTTTCTTGATGATGTTGGTCTCCAAATGTGAACTCAGGACTGCTGACTCTCAGCTTGCAGGTTCTGAAGCTGACAGGAAAGTCCCCATGGCCCTCCAAAATTCCTATCCTGGATTGTTCTTCAAGGTTGGCATTGCAAATATTATAGGTAATTAAATGAACAAATGGCACCAAGAATATTTTGAAATCTGGTTATCTTAATGCTTATATAACTGAAATAATAAAAAATGTGACAGAATACAAATCACTTTTTTAAAAAAAATTTCTGTGATTGCAAAATACACAGTATAAATAATCATCTCAAATAAGAAAGTTTATGCATTTTCTTTTTTCTTTTTGAGACAGTCTTGTTCTGTCACCCAGGTTTGAGGGTGGAGGTGGCTATCTCAGCTCTCTGCAACCTCTGCCTCCTGGGTTGAAGCAATTTTCTGCCTCAGCCTGCCAAGTAGCTGGGATTACAGGTGCCGGCCACCACGTCCGGCTAATTTTTGTATTTTTAGTGGAGAAGGGGTTTCACCATTTTGGCCAGGCTGGTCTCGAACTCCTGACCTTGTGATCCACTTGCCTTGACCTCCCAAAGTGCTGGAATTACAGGCGTGAGCCACCGTGCCTGGCCGGTGATGCATTTTCTACATAATTTGCATTTATAATCTTTAAAAATGCTAAGCCATGGCCACTTTAATTTTTAAAAACATAAAATAACTTCTGCCCCATGCTTTAAGAAAAGCACAGATTAAGAACACAGACTGTGAACCACCCAGGTGCTACCTCAGGATGATTAAACCTGATGGAGAGTGGTCTCTTGGTAACTTCCTAGCACTTCCCAGCATGGAGAGAGACTGGGGAAGGGTGGAAGGAGAAATAAATGTCACTAGAATGCCACTTCTCTTAACATATTCTGATTCCTTCCATATAAGCCATGTGAACAAAGTGCTTGTGGGTGCTCATAGAAAAGGAAAGTTAATTCTGATTCTCCCCTGTGGGCAGAGAGTCGAGGGACCAATGGAGAAGATGTGGGAAAGCATCAAGAAAAAAGAAACTATTTGAATTGAGTTTTGAAAATGGGGTAGAATTTCATGACACTGAGAAGGGTGAGAGAGAGAGCCTTCTTTTCTCACTTTGATTATTGCAACTATAAAAACGGAATCATTGGGTGGGAAAGCTGGGAGGAGCTTCAATGATCTCTTCTCTCCTACTCACCAACTTACCGGTGATAGGAAGCACTGCTTTCCTGTATCCCTGATCTGTGATGGGAGAAATAATAGGTCATTAGGTTTGCAACTATATCACTAATACAAAGAATAACAGGATACTTTTTAATATTCCCATTTTCACTTTTGTATGCAAATTAAACATTGTAGAAATGATGAAACAAAGAAGAAACCGGTATTTGTCATTACTCTCACACAAAATGCTTGCATTTAGTATATATCAGAATTATACTTTCTGAAAGTCACTTCAATAAGGTTCAAGATCTGGTTTGAGTAAAGTTCTACAAGTAAATATTATAATAGCCATTGCTGTAAAAATGACTACTTAATCGAGTGTACATCTATTTGTATGACCCATCTCTCTGATGTCTACATTCTGAAAGCATGATTTCTTTCATAAAAGCGGTGACTTCTAAAGGTTAATGTGTCTTTCCTATGTTCCCAACTGACTCTCAAGGAAAAACTCATCTTCTTAAGCAAAATCACTTCATGAATGCTTGTGATACTCTATATAACTCCAGATCACACAGGTAAATTCTCTGTAACTTGGAGAGCTGCAGAGATTTGCTATATGGATATAGATATCGATGGACATCAGAAATGGTTTGCCCCAAATTAAAAAATCTGTAAACTTGTGTATGTCTGAATTGCAAAAATTCAGTTGTAAATGTTTATTCTTCTATCTTTCTTCAATCATTTAATTATTCACACATCCAACATTCAATACCAATTGGTTAGATTTTTGTCTACTATATTCCAGTTACTCTGCTAGAAACTGGAGTTATAAAGGTAACTGATAAACATTTTACATTCAGAGGCATCACAGTGTTAAAGGGGAAAAAGCCAGGCTGTAAGTGCTTGGTCAACAGGCTGCATTAGTCTGTTTAGGCTGCCATAAAAAAAAAAAAAAATTGCCAGAGACTGGATGGCTTATCAACAAGGGAAATTTATTTTCTCATACTTCCAGCAGCTGGCAGTCTGAGATCAGGGTGCTGGTGCAGTTGGGTTCTGCTGAGGACTCTTTCTGGCTGCCCTCTCCATGTATCCTCACAGTGTGGGGAAAGAGAGAGAGTGAGTCAGAATACTGGTGTTTCTTCTTTTAGGGACATAGATCCCATCATAAAGTACGACCCTCATGACCTTATCTAAACCTAAATATCACCTGACAGTCCCATCTCCAAATACCATTACATTGGAGGTGTAGGGCTTCAACACATGAATTTTGGGAAGATACAATTCAGTTCATTGCAACAGCTGTGCTACTTTGATAACATTGTATAACCTCTCTGAGAGTCCACTTCCTTCACTATAAAGTGAAAATACTACATGCATTTGAGATTATTTGATAGTAACATAAAGTAATATAAGTAAAAGCATATATTAAAGATGGTGCTTGATGAAGAGTAGGGACTAAATAACTAGTGTTATGGCCCTCTTCTACTGCCCTTTCTCTGCTTAAGGTTCCCAATGGAAGAAATAGATGATAGAGTGGGACAAGGAAAAAAACTGTAAAGCCACCTTTCATAAGGCATTGTGATGCATTCTGTATTAACAATACTTTCTCACACAAGGGAGAAATTCTGATTCTGACTTCTTGGAGTAGTGAGGGGCATGGTGGGGGGCTGCAGGGGAATGGCTGTGAAGGAGGAGATATTTGAATTGGGTTTTAAAAATGAGGTGGAATTGCCCTAGGCTGAGACCCTCTGTGCTGATCGGGCACAGTGCACCTAGGGAATGTGGCTGGCATGACTGTGAGCACCTATTAAGGAATTTCAGCACACTCTAAGGTGATTTGCTTTTTTTTCTTTGAAAGCTCCTTTACCACCTCATCTTCTCATCTTAATAGTCTATCGTCTGCAGGTAAGAAAAACATATGTTGTATATTACTGAGTGCAAATTGGAAAGATTACAGCACTCTGGGTTTTGGAGTTGCAGATATAAATCTCTTTACAGGGACTCCCAGACACAAGGAAGCACATTGGCAAGTGTCAGCTTTCCACGGGGCCTGGCTGAGCCTCTGAGCAGCTGCTATTTTATGTCCTTGAAAGCAAATCTGTTAGAGGAAATCCTTTTGCACACAGTCTCTAATGCTAACAGTTTCTTTCTTAGATAAAAAAATGTATTTCACATAGAAACCAAAGTAATAGAACAATTTAAATGTACAACTTAGGGTAGCTGATTTTTTCTACTTCAAATAAAATATTAATACCTTTTTGTTCTTATTACAGTGTTAGTCCACATTCACTTTAAAAACTGCAAAATACAGATAAACAGGGGAAAAAAAACCCAAAAATAAGTCACCCTTATTCTTCCTCCTTAAAAATAGTTAAATTCTAGGGGAACTCATACTCTTCAATCTGCATTTTATGCACATAATATTTTGCTTTTCTATATGGCTTTTAATGTTTTATCAAATATTTTTGGAAACCATTTCTCTAACATAATTATAGTAGCTATTTAGTATTTTAGCATAAGGTTGTGCTATAATTTGTTTTCACCAATTTTATATTCTTGTTCATTTAGCTTGTTTTTTTGTGTGTGAAATTCTGGGATATCATATTTATAGCTTGTAAATGTTGCATAAGTTAATATTTCTTAGGATAAAGTTCTAGAAGTGGAATATTTTAAGTTACAGGTATATACATTTTACATGCAATTGATAAAGTGTTACAAGTTGCTGACCACAAAGAATATACTCATAAAAATGTATCAAAATTTTATGAGAAAATATATGTCTTTCTGTTTTTTCCAACACTGGACATTAATTTTTTTTAAAAAAATATTGCCCATTAGATACCTTTTTCTTTTTAAGAATAAGATTTAATAGAGAGGTACTACTGCCTGAGCTTTAAAAGGGAGAGGTCTGGGGAGAATAAAAACAAATAGAACAAAGACTTGAGGGTCCAAGGATAGAGCTTCCCTCGCTTACATTTTTGCCTGGGGTTAGCCCTGAGTTGCAAGACATATTGTTGTATTTTGTCTGAGAGGTCATGACATACTTATTTGGAATTCTAAAAAAGAAGACAAAACCACCTTTCTCTTTTCTCCATTTATTTTTTTCTCCAGATACACCCTTCCTTTCTCATTGGAGTTGCCTCCACTATTGCAGGAATGAAGGGCAAGTAGCAGAGATTAGGCCTTGGCTTCTCTGCGAGGGGTGTCCACACTCTCTTCAAAGACTATTGTGGAAGGAGGCTGCAAAGATGCCTACTCTGCGGACATGATTACCTGGTGGAATTTTGAGATGTTCATTGTTTATTTATTCGATGACATACAGAAATGAACATTTCTACCAGATAAACTGTTGAGGTGATCATGGAAATAAAGGCAACAAAAGAGAATTTTTAAAAATAATGTTTTTAGGGAATGTCACTTTACTCCTTCAAAATTTACTAAATCACAAACCTGGACCTGACTATGACGGGCGTGTTTCAGCCTTGGGGTTGACTTAAACTGTAAATAGTGATTGCAGTGTGGCCCAGAGGACTGTGTCTGGCCTAGTTCCATGCGGGAAGAGGACTGATGAAGGGTAGAATAAAGTAGGTAGAGGACTGGTTGTGAGACAGAGACCTGAGTTAGAATTCACTTCCATCATTCACTAACTGTGTAACCTTGGTAAGTGGCTTAAATCTCTAATACCACAGTATCTTATCTGTAAAGTAGAGATTATAAAAGCCCCGCAAAGGATGTGAGGATTAAATGACATACTCGTATTTAGCAAAACATCTGGTTCATTGTAAGCGGTCAACAGTAGTAGATATGTAGATACAATTGTATCTACTACCAAGAGCCAAAAGTCTAACTACTTCAAGCTATGGCCCCTTGTGTTAACATTGTGTGAAATGAGGAGGTCACATTCTATTAACTGTTAGTTTTAAAGTGTTCACAAAGGATGAAGGAAGAAGAGTAGACCCACACAAAACTGCTAAATTCTCACATGGAGAGAAAGATTCAATGCAGGCCATAATCCTGCTACTTTACCGAAATTGTTCAAGCTCATTTCAACTGGAAAATTGATCTTGGCTAGGGCATAATTTAAAGATAGTATTTTTATTCTTTAGGACAGGCCTCAGTTCCTATAGTCTTCCTGGATTGAGATGAAACATCGCTGATCCCCTCCCCCCCCCACCAGGAAACAGGTAAGGCAATATTAGTTAAACAATAAATTTATAAACAGGCTTTATCTATCGGTCTCAAGAAAGTGAGAATTCTGGCCAAGTGACAAATCAGATCCTTGAAAATGAATTTGGATGTGAAGACCATTTAACAAGAGGCTGGAAACAATTGATGAATGATTCAATCATATCTTTCTCTAGATTAATAAATCAAAGATACTGAAGCTGGTGTAATGAATGGCTAGACACCAAAGTGCTTGTTTATTCTTTTTATCCTCCCAAGTGCTTAGCAGGGCTCATACACATAGGTGCTCAAGGGCTACTCATTTTTAATTGACTCAAATACACATTATATTTCATTACCATGTTTTTAATACTATACAATACTTCAGTATAGAGAAAGCAGAGTATTAGTATTCTATATGTGCCGACTAGTTTAATGTTTAGTTCCAGAAACAATCCGTTTTTATAATGAATCCATTCTCCAAAGATAGTGGGCTAATATTTTATCAGATGGGCCACACTCCAGAGATGGCTACTCCAAGATGTATAGCAAACTATCCAAATTTCAACGAACATGCTAACATAGTGAATGTCAAAAATGGATTATTATTGATGAAATCGGTGGCTTGCTATTTAGTATGTTTAATGTCAGAGATGGGTCCTCACTGTGATGTTAAAGTATACAAAACATGTGAATTGGCCAATATATATGTATATGTGTGTGTGTGTGTGTGTGTGTGTGTGTGTGTGTATATATATATATTTTATTGTACTTTAGGTTCTGGGGTACATGTGCGGATCATGCAGGATTGTTGCTTAGGTACATATATGGCAAGGTGGTTTGCTGCCTCCATCCCTCCATTACCTATATCTGGCATTTCTCCTCATGTTATCCCTCCCCAACCTCCCTACCCGCTGCTGTTCCTTCCCTAGCCCCCATAACAGACACCAGTGTGTGATGCTCCCTTCCTTGTGTCCATGTATTCTCATTGTTCAACACCCACCTATGAGTGAGAACATGCAGGGTTTGATTTTTCTGTTCTTGTGTCAGTTTACTGAGAATGATAGTTTCTAGATTCATCCATGTCCCTACAAAGGATACTAACTCATTGCTTTTTATGGCTGCATAATATTCCAAGGTGTATATGTGCCAGATTTTCCTTGTTCAGTCTATCATCGATGGACATTTGGGTTGGTTCCAGGTCTTTGTTGTTGTAAACAGTGCCACAATGAACATATGTGTGCATGTGTCTTTATAATAGAACAATTTATAATTCTTTGGGCATATACCCAGTAATGGGATTGCTGGGTTAAATGGAAGTTCTATTGCTAGGTCCTTGAGGAATCACCACACTGTCTTCCACAATGGTTGCACTAATTTACACTCCCACCAACAGTGTAAAAGTGTTACTATTTCTCCACATTCTCTCCAGCATCTGTTGTCTCCAGATTTTTTAATGATCACCATTCTAACTGGCGTGAGATGGTATATCAGTGTGGTTTTGATTTGCATTTCTCTAATGACCAGTGATGATGAGCATTTTTTCATACTTTTTGGCTTCATATATGTCTTCTTTTGAAAAGTGTCTGTTCATATCCTTTGCCTACTTTTGAATGGGTTTTTTTTTTTTTGTAAATTTGTTTTAGTTCTTTGTAGATTCTGGATATTAACCCTTTGTCAGATGGGTAGATTGCAAAATGTTTTCCCATTCTGTTGGTTGCCAATTTGCTCTAACGATTGTTTCTTTTGCTGTACAGAAGCTCTGGAGTTTAATTAGATCCAATTAATCTATTTTGGCTTTTGTTGCCAATGCTTTTGGTGTTTTAGTCATGAAGTCCTTGCCCATGGCTATGTCCTGAATGGGCCAAAATATTTTTTTAAAAATCCTACCCCTTTTTCCATCTCCCTGCATGAATGAGGATTAAGAATCCAGTACTGTTGGTAGCCAGTACCTTTAGGTACAGGATATGAAGCCCCAAATGGCCCTGAGCTCAACTATTCGATGAGGAGGCTTACTGTGTGTCTGAAACCAACTACAAGGGTAATAAAAATCTGCTTCTAAAGTAGGGTCACTTCTCATAATTGCCTAAAAGCCACTCAGTTCACAGAACAGATTGTATAAAGTGTGTTGAGGATTACTTGCTAATGAATGCTGGATGTGTGGAAGAATTGGGCTTGAAGTATTTTTTACTGGCAAAGCTGTATTGTGTAGGGGTAGGAATGTAATCCTCACACCCACCTCAAATTTCTTCAGGAACTGCCATTAAGAACCTAAGAAATGTGCTTGTCCAAACTGGGTTACATATGATTTGTAACATGCTTACTTGCTCTATATGGAGTTCCTTTTTTAAGATCCTCTGATTAAATCAGAGAAGCTCCTATTTGCTAAGAAATGTTCAGAGCATATTGTGTAGATCATTCTACCATCCCAAATTATTATTATTATTATTTTTTTAAAATCTGATACTGTGTTTTTTTAAATTTCCTCTAAGTGTATTAGACCCAATGACATTTGGTTATATGGATAATAAATTGCCTTCAATGTTCCCCAAAGGAAACATTGGTAAGAGGAGAGAAAGCATTTCCTCTCTATGCACAAATGCAATGGTGCAGGGATAGAACTTGTCATATGGCCCCAAATGGGATGAGGGCCAAAGGGAGGAGCAGAGGAATGGGCACAGTGTTGGCTGTGACAGGAGGCTGGATGGGACAGAAGCAACGTTCTTCTCTAAGAATAGCACTTATTTTTATGGTGACTATTTATTCAGGATTTAATATGTGTAAGGCAAGGTGATAAACTCTTTTAGTACAGCGTCTGCTTTTACTTAATGTGTCTGTGAGGTAGTTACTATGATCCTCATTTTACAGAAGAGAGAACTGGCATTCAGAGATGTTAAGCAACTTGCTCATAAGTGATGGGGACAGATATCAAGCCAGCAAACCAGCAACACTCTTTCAAGCTCTCCTTTTTTTCTTCTTTTTAAAAGAAACCTTTTCAAGAATAGAAGTTTTTATATACTTTTGAGATAATTCTACACAATTCAACACACCCTTTTTGCATTTCATATTCTTTTAGAAATTTGATTACTGAATCCTATGATTGCTTCTGCTAACAGGGAAAGAAAGGGAAGCAAGTCTCCATTTTTTTCTGTGGCTTCCATTATAGCAGGGTCCCCAAACCCTGGATCATAGGCTGGTACTGGTCTGTGACCTGTTAGGAACCAGGCTGCACAGCAGGAGCTAAGTGGTCAGTGAGTGAGCATTACCTTAGCCTGAACTCCTCCTCTTGTCAGAACAGCAGTGGCCTTAGAGTCTCATGGGAATGCAAACCTTCTTGTGAACTGAGCATGTGAAGGATCTAGGTCTCATGCTCCTTATGAGAATCTAATGCCTGATGATCTGTTACTGTCTCCCATCACCCCCAGATGGGACCGTTTAGTTGCAGGAGAAGCAGCTCAGGACTCTAACCAGTTCTACAATGCATTATAGTGAGTGGTATAATTATTAATATTTCATTATATATTACAATGTAATAATAGAAATAAAGTGCACAATAAATGTAATGCACTTGAATTATCCTGAAACCATCCCCCAATCTCAGTCTGTGGAAGAACCAGCTTCCACAAAACTGGTCCCTTCTGCCAAAAAGGGACCACTGCATTACAGCATTCTCATACAATTCTAAGCATATTAGAGGAGCTCTAACTGAATAATTCTATTACTCAGAGGACACCACTATTACATTTTTGGCATATGTATCTTTTAGATATTTTCTCCCAATGTACATACAGCAAAATGGAGTTACATTATAGTTATTATGTTGCAACTTGTCTCTTACTAGCAACATATTATAAACCTCTTTTGGTGTCACTAAATGTAAACATGGAATATATAGTCTTAATTTAAGAATTATAATTGGTTTCAAAATCAAGTCCCCCCATCCAGGAACTCTTAAAATCTCCTTACTGTAACTCTGTTGAGAGGGATGCATATGACATTGTTACCCAAGAGGAAATCAAAGTTATCAAATGTATCTGTACTATTCTCCCACAGCATTGTTTTGACAGGAATTGCTGTATTTTAAACTAATGTATTGGCACAATCTGAAAATCAACTTCTCTTTGATGATAATAGATGGCATAACTGAAGCCACTTGATGCTGCTGTTATATAAATTTTGTTACATTTTGTTCTGGGAATGGGGTCAATATGGTCATAGATCGAAGATGGGCACTTTGGCAGCAGTGAAATCAATACTGTTTTGCATTTCCTTTATTGATAGGCTCTAGAGGACCACGCTTAGACCAATTCTGAATTCACATTTTGGTAAACACTTCTTCAAAAGTAGATGTTAATAATTTGACATCTAATAGGGTAGAGAGCAAAATATCCCTCCTTCAAAGTAAAAGTATAAGCTATTAACAAAAATTTTCCCTATTTTATTTCTTAGATTGCAAAAATATTCTACCCACTTCCCTCTCTTTGTGTACCTGTGGTTATAATTGTTAATCTTAAGTAATTGATATGCATATATATATATGTATGTATGTATATCTTTACATTACAGTTTTCAAATATCACAGTTCTTTACTGACAATACCCAAATACGGCAGATAATCTTACAAGGAAAAAAATCAGAAACAAACCTCAGATGAAACAAGAATACCAAAAAGAATTCCGGGTTTTTATCTACTAACTTAAGAGGAAGGCAAGGCACTCAGTCGATCATGCCTTTTGCTGGTGTTTAGTCTCTTAGGCTCTCCTCGGTTTTATGAACCAAGAGCCACCAGAGGGAAATAGAAAGTTGAAACATACTAATATGTCAAAGTGTGGAAAGGTGAGTCTCAGCATCTCCCATGTGGGTGTGTTTTGATTTCATGTCGATTTGCTTATTTCCTCTCTTACCTGGAACTTCAGAGGCTAAAATTGAAAGTGCAGAAGATCCTGACTGAAATGCTAAATTTCTGTTCCAGAGGCTACGATTCCACATAGGCTAGTACCCCAGCATTCAAAGAATCTGTGGAGGAAGACAATTTCTTTATTAATATGTTTGTTTTTAATCCTTAATCTATTATAGACTAATATTTGGGTAAAATACAAAATCGTGCTCTTGGCTGTCATGGAATGCCAAATTGTTATAAAAGATTTTAATCACATATTCTCAATCTCTGTACCAGTAACAAACAATGTGAGTAGTACTGGTCTTGATTTGAATGCTAAAAGTCCAAATGACTTAGATCATTTAACTTTTCTAGGACTCTGGCTTTAAGTTTCTATATCACATGAGATGTTAGATGCTAAATAGCTTTGATTCTAAATGGTCAAGCGTGACACACAAGCTGGTGGGAGAATTTGATACTAGCTCATTTGGTAACTGGGAACAACTTAGGTGCATTTGATTTCAACATTTTCTGGGGAAATTTGTTTCTTAACTGAGCTGCTGGGAAGAATCATTAATAATAGATAACATAAAACTGAACACCCACATACACACACACACACACACACACACACACAGACACACATGTAATAGAGCCATCGTAGATATGTGTGACTCTTGGTGAGAATTGGTGCAAGAAACCCAAATGGATCTAAAGAACATGAGGTTACATGTGTCTTCTTTTAAATTATTTTAGGCTTTTTCAAAGAAAGGTAAATTTTCTTATTCAGAAAGTGAGTTGCGTAATGCTGATTATACTTACCTTAGACATGTATAGTATTTTTTCTCTTTATTTTGAGGCAGAAGCTATTGGAGGAAGAAGGTATGACTTAGATTAAAATGAGTTTATTATAACTTGCAATGGGAAACATTTTTTTTGAGAAAACATTAAATTTTTAATTATAGTTAATACACATAGAAAATTGCATAAATTATAAGGGAACAGCTCAATGAATTTTCACAAAACGCATAAACCAGCACTAAGTGACTGAAGAATATAAACAACCTGGAACCTCTCCCTCCCTTAATCTCCCTTTCAATCACCAATCCCCCAAGGGTAACTTACATCCTGGTTTCTTATGCAATAGATGAATTTTGCCTGTACTTGAACTTTATATAAATGGATTCATACACTAAGTTCTCATTTCTGGCTGACTTCTTTTGCTCAACATTGTTTGTGAGATGCATTCCTGTAGTTGCCTGTAGTTGTGATTTTCCTATACTGATTGCTCTACAATGTTCAATTATATGAACATACTCATTTTTTTTTTTAATTGGGGAAAACTTGAATGTATTTGAAAACTTTTTGAAGCCATCTACAAGACAGAATTATAAATCCATGAAATGTTTATGTATATGTTGCTCCTGGGGTGTTAGACTTCTGTGTGCCATCCCATTTTCCCTTCCCAATTTTCATTCTGTACATAGGCCAGAAATTTGCCTAAGCTGAGTCAGAAGAAAAAAGGTGAGCAGATCCCATCCAAAAGCATCAGCAGCCAAACAGATGTGGTAAGAGTGATGGTTTTGATGTTTTAAGGCACCTGGCTACTGCCTCCCAGATTCAGGAAAACTGTACCCAGAGAGTTGCTTTGGAACTGAGTCAAATGATCCATGGTGGGAGAAGCTGATTTATTTGTCTAAATTTAGGCAGGAGATATTGAAACTAGCCCCACTCATCAAGGTTTATGCAAGGCCATTATAATATTTCCACATTATCTCTGCCTTTATTAATTCATCCAAGCAGTCTATTTGCTTTTTGGCCCAATGTAGCCCATTGAGCAGACATCTTAATTGAGTTGTTCATAATGATGCCTAGATCTTTTGCATGAGAGGTGCCAGCTAATTCAGAGCCCATCAGACCCATTAGTGTGTGGGAACTTTAAACAATCTTTTTCAATATACATTACTTTACAATGAACTACTTGGGAGTGTGTTGTCATGCATAACCTAATCAATTTCTCTTTTAGTTTCTTTGGGAATACCAGAATCTCTCAATGTTTCAATGAGGCTTAAAAGTGATGTCGTGATCTCATGATTAAACTGGTCAAGTTTCAATTCTTTTTTCTTTTGGGGTTTATATTTTCAGAATTTATTTCACTACCAAAACCCTAAGGTTTTTATTTTGAGCCAAAGTTATGTTTGATAATATTTTTTGTTTGTTTAAAAATATATCTACTTTAAAAGTAGTCTCGGGCATTACAAAGCTCCAAAGAATGAAAGAAATCAGAATGTGTACCTCATAATGAAATCCTACATAAAGAAAATGAATTTAAAATTCAACTATAATAATGGATTCTATAATGGAAACCACATCTAATAATTCTGCATATATTTAAATCAAACAAAGCACTATTTTGTTTATATTCTATGATTTGAAGTTAATTGAAATGAACTGAAGGTTTTTTATTTTTAAAAATACTCTCTCAATAATCTGAATTATTTAAGACTAGAAGCAATCTGTAGGGTCCATCTTTTTGTTTTTTTTAAAGAGATTGAATTAAGTTTCTCTGAGGAGCTGAGCATCTAATATATTATAAAAGAGGCAGAATTATTCTCTATAACATAATGACTATTTCATCTGTATTTTTATAAATATAAAAAGAAAATCAATCATAATGTTTTCTCTCTATGATGTGGAATATTTAGATTAGTTATAAGGCTAACCTGCAAACTAAGCTTATTCGTCTTTCAACTTTGACTTGAGACTATTTCAAAGCTACATAAGAAATAATTTGGAAATTTTCCTAAAATAGAGATAAATTCTTAGTATGTGTGGAAAAATAGAATTTGGTTGCAGCTCTGTTGACCCCCACCCTCACCCCCCATAGGTCCCAATACCAGTTGGGTTCTTTTCCTTTACCACATTTTGTAAAGAATATATAATGATGAAAGTAAATACTGATTATATGATGTCTTTGATTTACTTCATTCTAATTGACTTAGGATCTTAATATAATATTAAAGCAGTAGTAGTAATAATAATATATATTATAATCCATAATGATATAAAACAACAAATATATTTGTATTTTTTAAATTGTACTTTACTTTCTGTGGCATATGTGCAGATCATGCAGAATTGTTGCTTAGGTACATACATGACAAGGTGGTTTGCTGCCTTTCTCCCCCTATCACCTATATCTGGTATCCACGTTATTCCTCCCCACCCTCCCCAGCCCCTCTGTCTCTCCCTTAGTACCCCAATTGACCGCAGTATGTGATGCTCCCCTTTCTGTGTCCACTTGTTGTAATTGTTCAACACCCACATATGGGTGATACCATGCAGTGCTTGATTTTCTGTTATTGTTTCAGTTTGCTAAAAATGATGTTTTCCAGATTCATGCATGTTCCTATGAAGAACATGAACTCACAGTTTTTTATGGCTGCGTAGTATTCCATGGTGTATGTGTGCCACATTTTCTTTATCCAGTCTACTGTTGATGGACATTTGGGTTGGTTCCAGGTCTTTGCTATTGTAAACAGTGCTGCAATGAACATATGTATGCATGTGTCTTTATCATAGAACAATTTATAATTCTTTGGGTATATACCCAGTAATGGGATTGCTAGGTCAAATGGTATTTCTATTTCTAGGTCCTTGAGGAATCGCCACACTGTCTTCTACAAAGGTTGCACTAATTTACACTCCCACCAACAGTGTAAAGTGTTCCTATTTCTCCACATCCTCTTCAGCATCTGTTGTCTCCAGATTATTGCCATTCTAACTGGTGTGAGATGGTATCTCAATGTGGTTTTGATTTGCATTTCTCTAATGACCAGTGATAATAAGCATTTTTTCATATGTTCGATGGCCTCATATATGTCTTCTTTTGAAAAGTGACTGTTCATATACTTCACCCACTTTTGAATAGGCTTATTTGTATTTTCTTTTCTTGTACATTGTTTTAGTTCTTTGTAGATTCCGGATATTAGCCCTTTGTAAGATGGATACATTGCAAAAAAATTTTTCCCATTCTGTTGCTGGTTCACTCTAACGATTGTTTCCTTTGCTGTACAGAAGCTCACAGCAGAGGTTAACTAGATCCCATTTGTCTATTTTGGCTTTTGTTGCCAATGCTTTTGCTGTTTTAGCCGTGAAGTCCTTGCCTATGCCTATGTCCTGAATGGTTTTGCCTAGGTTTTCTTCTAGGGTTTTTATGGTGTTAGGTCTTATGTTTAGATCTTTAATCCATCTAGAGTTAATTTTAGTTTAAGGTGTCAGGAAGGCATCCAGTTTCTGCTTTCTGCACATTGCTAGCCAGTTTTTATTGAAGATTTTGGCATCAATGTTCATCATGGATCTTGGCCTGAAGTTTTATTTTTCAGTTGTGTCTCTGCCCAGTTTTGGTATTAGCATGATGTTGGTCTCATAAAATGAGTTGTGAAGGATTCCCTCTTTTTGTATTTGGAATAGTTTCAGAAGGAATGGTACCAGCTCCTCTTTGTATGTCTGGTAGAATTTGGCTGTAAACCCATCTGGACTCGGGCACTTTTTAGTTGGTAAGCTATTAATTGCTGCCTCAACTTCAGCCCTTGCTATTGGTCTATTCAAGGTTTCAACTTCTTTCTGGTTTAGTCTTGAGAGAGTGTAAGTGTCAAGGAATTTATTCATTTCTTCTAGATTTACTGGTTTGTGTGCATAGAGTTGTTTGTAGTAATCTCTGATGGTAGTTTATATTTGTGTGGAATCGGTGGTGATGTCCCCTTTATCGTTTTTTATTGCATCTATTTGATTCTTCTCTCTCTCTCTTTTTTTATTACTCTGGCTAGTGGTCCATCTATTTTGTTGATCTTTACAAAACCAGCTCCTGGATTTGTAGATTTTTTGAAGGGTTTTGTGTGTGTGTGTGTGTGTGTGTGTGTGTGTGTGTGTCTATCTCCTTCAGTTCTGCTCTGATCTTAGTTATTCATTTTCTTCTGCTATTTTTTGAGTTTTTTTGATCTTGCTCCTCTAACTCTTTCAACTTTGATGATAGGGTGTCAATTTTAGACCTTTCCTTGCTCCTCATGTGGGCATTTATTGCTATGAATTTCCATCTAGACACTGCCTTAAACATGTCCCAGAGATTCTGGTATGTTGTGTCTTCGTTCTTGTTGGTTTTGAAGAACATCTTTATTTCTGTCTACATTTCATTGTTTATCCAATTGATATTCAGGAGCCAGTTGTTCATTTTCCATGAAGTTGTGTGGTTTTGAGTAGGTTTCTTAATCCTGAGTTTTAATTTGATTGCACTGTGGTCTGAGAGACTGCTTGTTATGATTTCCATTCTTTTGCATTTGCTAAGGAGTGATTTACTTCCAATTATGTGGTCGATTTTAGAGTAAGTGCTATGTGATTCTGAGAAGAATGTATATTCTGTGGATTTGGGGTTGAGAGTTCTGTGAATGTCTATTAAGTTCCTTGGTCCAGATCTGCATTCAAGTCCTGGATTCCCTGTCTTGTTGATCTGTCCACTATTGACAGTGGAGTGTTAAAGTCTCCCACTATTATCGTGTGGGAGTCAAAGTCTCTTTGTAGGTCATTAACAACTTGCTTTATGTATCTGGGTGCTCCTGTATTGGGTGCATATATATTTAGAATAGTTAGTTCTTCTTGTTGTATTGATCCTTTTACCATTATATAATACCCTTGTCTCTTTTGATCTTTGTTGGTTTAAAGTCTATTTTATCAGAGGCTAGAATTGCCACCCCTGGTTTTTTTTTTTTTTTGCTCTCCAACTGCTTGGTAAATCTTCTTCCATCCCTTTATTGAGTCCATATGCATCTTTGCACATGAGATGGGTCTCCTAAATATAGCATACCGATGATTCTTGGCTTTTTATCCAATTTGCCAGTCTGTGTCTTTGGATTGGGGCATTTAGTCCCTTTACATTTAATTTTAATATTGTTCTGTGTTAATTTGATCCTGTCATTTTATTACTCATTGGTTGTTTTGCCCTTTGGTTGGTATAATTTCTTCATTTCATTGTTGCTCTTTACCATTTGGTTCTTTTTTCCAGTGGCTGTTACTGGTTTTTCCTTTCTGAGTTTAGTTCTTCCCTCAGGAGCTCTTGTAGGGCAGGTCTGGTAGTGACAAAATCTCTCAGCAATTCCTTGTCCATAAAGGATTTTATATCTCCATCACTTATGAAGCTTAGTTTGGCTGGATGTGAAATTCTGGTTGAAAGTTCTGTTAAGGCTGTTGAATATTGACCCCCACTCTCTTCTGGGTTGTAGGATTCCTGCTGAGAGATCCACTGTGAGTCTGTTGGGCTTCCCTTTGTGAGTGACCCAACCTTTCTCTCTGGCTGACCTTATTATTTTTTCCTTCATTTCAACCCTGGTGAATCTGACAATTATGTGCCTTGGGGTTGCTCTTCTAGAGGAGTATCGTAGTGGTGTTCTTTTTATTTCCTGTATTTGAATGTTAGCTTGCCTTGCAAGATTGGGGGATTTCTGGATAATATCCTGAAGAGTGTTTTCCAGCTTGGATTCATTCTCCCCATCATCTTCCAGTACACTGATCAAGCATAGATTAGGTCTTTCCACATAATCCCATATTTCTTGAAGGCTTTGTTCATTTCTTTTCACTCTTTGTTCTTTTTTCTTGCTTTCTCATTTTGTTTCATTGAGTTGATCTCCAATCTCTGATATCCTTTCTTCTGCTTCATCTATGTAGCTATTGAAACTTGTATATGCACTGAAAGGGAGCCAAATCAAGAACAAACTGCCATTCACAATTGCTACAAAGAGAATAAAATACCTAGGAATACAACTAACAAGGAATGTAAAGGACCTCTTCAAGGAGAACTACAACAACGAAATAAGAGAGGACACAAACAGATGGAGAAACATTCCATGTTCATGGTTAGGAAGAATCAATATCAAGAAAATGGCCACACTGCCCGAAGTTATTTACAGAATCAATGCTATCCCCATCAAGCTACCAATGACCTTCTTCACAGAACTGGAAAAAACGACCTTAAACTTCATATGGAACCAAAAGAGAGCCTGCATAGACAAGTCAATTATAAGCAAAAAGAACACAGCAGGAGGCATCATACTACCAGACTTCAAACTATACTACAAGGCTACAGTAATCAAAACAGCATGGTACTGGTACCAAAACAGAGATATTGACCAATGGAACAAAACAGAGGCATCAGAGGCAACACAACATATCTACTACCATACAATCTTTCATAAACCTGACAAAAACAAGCAATGGCGAAAGGATTCCCTGTTTAATAAATGGTGTTGGGAAAACTGGCTAGCCATGTACAGAAAGCAGAAACTGGACCCCTTCCTGGCACCTTACACTAAAATTAACTCCAGATGGATTAAAGACTTAAACATAAGACCTGGCACTATAAAAATCCTAGAAAAAATCTACACAAAACCATTCAGGACATAGGAGTAGGCAAGGACTTCATGAACAAAACACCAAAATCATTGGCAACAAAAGCCAAAATAGACAAATGGGACCTAATCAAACTCCACAGCTTCTGCATGGAAAAAGAAACAGTCATTAGAGTGAATTGGCAACCAACAGAATGGGAAAAAAATTTTGCAGTTTACCCATCTGACAAAGGGCTGATATCCAGAATTTACAAAGAACTAAAACAGATTTACAAGAAAAAAAAAAACAAGCCCATTCAAAAATGGGCAAAGGATATGAACAAACACTTTACAAAAGAAGACATACATGAGGCCAACAAACATATGAAAAAATGCTCATCATCACTGGTCATTAAAGAAATGCAAATCAAAACTACATTGAGATACCTTCTCAAGCCAGTTAGAATGGCGATCATTAAAAAATCTGGAGACAACAGATGCTGGAGAGGATGTGGAGAAATAGGAACACTTTTACACTGCTGGTGGGAGTGTAAATTAGTTCAACCATTGTGGAAGACAGTGTGGCACTTCCTCAAGAACCTAGAAATAGAAATTCCATTTGACCCAGCAATCCCATTACTGGGTATATATCCAAAGGACTATAAATCATTCTAGTATAAGGACACATGCACATGAATGTTCATTGCAGCACTGTTTACAATAGCAAAGACCTGGAACCAACCCAAATGCCCATCGATGATAGACTTGCCTGGGAAAATGTGGCACATATACACCATGGAATATTATGCAGCAATGAAAAACTATGAGTTCGTGTCCTTTGTAGGGACATGAATGAATCTGGAGAACATCATTCTCAGCAAACTGACACAAGAAAAGAAAATGAAATATCACATGTTCTCACTCATAGGCGGGTGATGAACAATGAGAACCCATGGACACGGAGGGGAGAACTACACACTGGGGTCTATTGGAATGGGGAGGGACAGCGGGTGGGGGAGCTGGGGAGGGATAGCGTGGGGAGAAATGCAGATGTGGGTGAAGGGGAGGAAGGCAGCAAATCACACTGCCACATGTGTACCTATGCAACTATCTTGGATGTTCTGCACATGTACCCCAAAATCTAAAATGCAATTAAAAAAAAAACTTATGTATGCTTCACGAAGTTCTTGTGCTGTGTTTTTCAGCTCCATCAAGTTGTTTATGTTATTCTCTAAGCTGCTTATTCTAGTTAGTATTTCGTCTACCCTTATTTAAAGTTTTTAGTTTCTTTGCATTGGGTTAAAACATGTTCCTTTAACTCAGAGAAGTTTGTTATTATCCATCTTCTGAAGCCTGCTTCTGTCAATTCATCAAATTTGTTCTCCATCCAGCTTTATTCCCTTGCTGGTGAGGAGTTGTGGTCTTCTGGTGGGGGAGAGGTGTTCTGGTTTTTGATGGTTTCATTCTTCTTGTGCTGTTTTTTTTCCATCTCATTGGATTTATATAGTTTTGATCTCAGGTAGCTGCTTGGGGAGGTGGCCTTTCCTTTGTCTGCCTGCAGAGGCGCTGCTGAGCTGCCATGGGTTCAGTGGAGCTGCTGTGTCCTACTTAGGAAAGTCAGGCCTGCTTCTGCAATGGCGGCTGCCCCTCCCCCCAGCGAGCTGGCTCGTTCCTGGTCTCTCTCTAGGTGGGAAACTCTGGCATGAGAGTTTTTTTCAGTCTGCTGGGCTTTGTCGAGGTGGGGGACCCATCCTGCCATGGGGCCTGTTTCCCTGTTTTCAGTTCCCCTCCCCTCTGGTGGGAGGGTAGATCCGTCCAGTCAGGTTTCTGGCTTTCTTGTCAGTCAGTGCTTCTGCCTAGAGCTATGCTGACAGCCCTGGCGCCCGCCAAAGTTGCTGTTCTGCCCTGCTGAGGCAGCTCGCTGAGACTTTTCAGCCCAGCGAAGATCTGTTCTGTGGGTTGTAGAGAGCTTGGGTGGAGCTGTATCGGAACCCAAGTCCCAGAAGGGGAGATCCCCCAGTCCTCTGGTCGGTTGCATGCACCTCCTGGGAGGGGCTGTGCCCCACCTTGCCTCAACTTGCCCTATTTGGTTTATACTCACTGCCCAGCCAGACCCACAAAATAACCTGGTACCTCATTTGGAATTGTGGAGATCACTCCGTTTCTGCATCTTTCTTGCTGCGAGCTGCCTCTTATTTGGCCATCTTGGGATCCAGGCTATATTTGTATTTTGAGAGTAATTTTTTTCCCAGGTGGTAGGCGAATGTCAAGAGGAATCAGCTGGTTCTTCTGCTTCAGACTCAAGTATAATTTCAACTTGAAAATGGGAAAACAAAATATTTAGTATTGCATGTGTCGATAAATAATGGCAGGAGCCCAAATGCACTTCATCAAATTCAGCTATCCCTCTGTAACCACTGGGGGATTTTGATCACCAAGGATGACCATGTGAGAAGTTATTTATACACAAGGTTTTTCCTGGTGGATAGAAGCCAAACATCATGCTCAGTTGGCTGTTTAGTAAATAATTTTGGTGATAATATCAATTTTACATATTGTGTGTGTTATCCTTTATTTTTAAAAAATTATTTTCATTTTGTAGAGGTGGGGCCTCACTATGTTGTCCAAGATGGTTTTGAACTTCTCAAGTGATCCTCCTACCTTGGCCTTCCAAAATGTTCATAAGACTCACCACTGTTTGCCAACGTCACCATTTTTAAAAACTTTTAAGTTCAGGGGAACATGTAAAGGTTTGTTATATAGGTAAACTTGCGTCATGGGGATTTGTTGAACAGATTATTTCATCACCCAGGTACTAAGCCTAGCACCCATTAGTTATTTTTCCTGATCTTCTCCCTCCTCCACTCTCAGGAAGGCCTCAGTACCTGTTGTTTCTCTTTGTGTCCATCTCTTCTTCATCCTTTCCCTCTCACTTATAAGTGAGGGCATGTGTTATTTGGTTTTCTGTTCTTGAATTAGTTTGATAAGATAATGGCCTCCAGCTCCATCCATGTTTCTGCAAAGGACATGATATTGTTCCTTTTTATGGCTGCATAGTATTCCATTGTGTATATGTACCATATTTTCTTTATCTAGTCAACTTCTGATGGACATTTGGGTTGATTTCTTGTCTTTGCTATTGTGAATTGTGCTTCAATGAACATATGCATGCATGTGTCTTGGTAATATTTATAGAATATTTCTATTTTATATTATATTATTTATGTTCATTTGGGTATATACCCAGTAATGGGGTTGCATGAGTCAAATGGTAGTTCTGTATTTAGCTCTTTGAGGAATTGCCACACTGCTTTCCACAATGGTTGAACTAACTTACTCTCACTAACAGTGCATTGTCACTATTTTAAAAGTCAACTTTGCCAATTTGCCTCCTCACATCTTTCTGGTGTCATCAATTACTTCTAGATTCCTGGATCCACTCAAACATTCTGGAGAATGATTGACACTTACTGGCAACCAGTGTCATTGCAAAGGAACTAGTAACAGAAGTTATATTAATATGACTTTTAAATGATTTGAATATGAAGAAATATTTATGTCTTTGTATGTATAATGCATACATATATACCAACCCTTCCTGATGCACTGAGAACTCACATAATTATACATGAGAAGGAAATATAATACTTTTTTCTGTGATTACACATTGGTCTACTTTTTCTCAACTCAAAACTGTGGAATTAAAAATACAGCAGGACCTAAAAATTCATCATTACAATAGTGAGCACAAATAGATACTCAATACTTCATCTTTGACAAACCAGAAAAATAGAACTCAATTTGTATTTCATGTTCTTAGCAGTTATTTGAGGACAAAAATTATTTTTTAATGTGTTTTGTGAACAACTCCTGCAGGAATGTAGGTTATTAATAAATTTTGATTTGGAAAGATGATGATGGATCACATATGAGATTGGATGGGCCCTTAATGGTGGATTAGACACTTTTAGCATGCCTCAGCCACTTGGAAATAGCAACATAATACATAAAGATCAACTTTGTGAGTTTAAATGCAAGAAGAAAAATGGGACTACACTGGAATCATGAAAGACACCCCAAATCCTAGCAGGAGGATGCCATCAAACAGCCTCTATGACAGTGTCTGGCTGAAAAAGAGTGAGTGAAGCCCCAGTACATGAGAGAGGCAGAGCGCCTCCTTCTGTGACTCACCTTTCCACTGGGGATTCAAGCAACTCAAGCCAAAGGAGAGCACTTAGTTTCTCCCAAGCTCTGGAGCTAACTTGGGGAGAGGGTTGGAGGCACTGAGAGGGAAAGACACTGGAAAAAGCTGCAGGCATTTTCTCAGACTTGGGACCTAGAACAGGATGCCATTTTTAATCCAGGTGCATGCAAAGTCAGCCATTCTTTGATGACCCAGCAATGTGGCTGCACAGGCACTTCAGTCTTGGGCCAGAGATTGGAGCATCTTTCGGGCCAGAAATTGAAGTAGGGTAGAGGCCTCCAGCCTGAGCCACTTTACTCTTTCTGATATAGATTGTGGCACAGCGAGAACTTCCTCATTTCTTGCCCAGGCAGATCTTCAGATACTCAGAGCATCTGTTTGCCCAGTTCAGCAGCCTGAGTCACCCCACCCTGCCTGTACAGAGATCTTAGTGTAAGGGGTCCCCACTGGTACATACCTAGGCAGATCTTCAGGCATCAGGAGCACCCAATCTTCTGGTTTAGTTTAGTCCACCTCCATCCCCATATGTAGAATTTAGGGCAGAATACAATGGGTGGTCACCAAGTGTCCAGAGGTGTGCCTAGGCACGGAGCTGGGAAACCATGAAGCTGCTCTCCCAGTTCCATGCCAAGGCACCCCTCTGGCCAGCCATTGTATTCTTCCTCAGTACTGGTGCATGTGCTTGTCATTGAATGACCTGTAGATGAACCTGCCTGGTCTGGCCCTGCTCATTTTGGCTCCCACTTACCCTGGCATCAACAGGAAACTCAGACCACTGTGCACTTCACAATTAGCCCACTGCCTGAAAGAGCAGAGAGCCTCTCCCACTACATAGGGATCAAGTATATACCCAGCCACATTGTCCACAGCTGGTTGTTACCTGTAAGTGCTGTCTACTGGCTTGCAAAACAAACTGCATGGCCTAACATAAAACTGGCAGGCAGAGGTACATAGGGCCATAAAAGCAAAGCCAAAAGACTCTACCTAGCATTCTCTATAGTCTCACTCTTAAGGAGCAGAGGGGAGGAAAAGGGAAAGAAAAAACTCAATATTACAGGGGGTAAAAAGGAAAAATCTTACACACACACAAATAACAAACATTGCAAGTGCTCATATCTCAGTGAGAAACAACACAAGAATTTTGGCTCCCTGAAAAATCTGAATGTAGTGACACCACCAGAGAATTATACTAGCTCTCCAGCAATGGTCACTAAGCAAAATGGAAACTCAGAAGAGACCGATCAAAAATTCAAAGCGTGAATTGCAAAGAAGCTCAATAAAATCCAAAACAAGGTTGAGAATCAACACAAAGAAACTTCTAAAACAATACAGATAAGAAAGAGATAAACATCTTAAGGGAAATCAATCAGAGATTCTGGAATTGAAAAACTCACATAAAGAATTTCAAAATACAATTGAAAAGTCAATCAATAGATTGGACCAAGCAAATAAAGAATTTCAGAACTTGAAAATGAATCTTTCAAACTAACATAGAAATTTTTAAAAAGATTATTAAAAAAATGAAAAAAGCCTTCAAGAAATATGGCATTGTGGAAAGTGACTGTATGTATTATTGACGTTACTGAGGAAGGAAGAAAAAAAAGTAAACAACATGGAAAGCATATCTGAAAGAATAATTCAAGAAAAATTGCCTAATCTTGCTATAGATATAGACAACCAGATATACGAAATCTATAGAACGCCTTTGAGATAGTCTAAAAAAATTTATATGCAAATAGAGAAAATTTTCAGATCACATATGAAGGGAAGCCTATCTGGCCAACAGTGGACTTCTCATCAGAAACCTTATAAGCCAGGAGAAACTGGGATCCTATTTTCAGCATTCTTAAATAAAATAAATTTTAACCAAAAATTTCACATCCCACCAAACTAAGCTTCATTAGTGAAAGAGAAATAAAATCTTTTTTAGACCAGCAAGCAGTAGGGGAATTTGTTACTACTAGACCAAGTTTACAAGAGATCCTAATCAGTGTTCTAAACATGAAATAAAAGAATACCCGCTACTACAAAAACATATGTAAGTACATAGCCCACAGACCCTATAAAGCAACTACACAATAGAAACTACAAAGCAACCAGCTAACAACTTCATGATAGGATCAAAACCTTACATATGAATATTAATCTTGCATATGAATAGTCTAAATGCCCCATGTAAAAGACACAGTGCAAGTTGAATAAAGCAGCAAGAGCTATCTGTCTGCTGTTATCAAGAGACTCATCTCACATGTAATGACACTCATAAGCTCCAGGTAAGAGGTTGGAGAAATATCTACCATGCAAACAGAGAAAAAAAGAACAGAGGTCACTATTCTTATATAAGATAAAACAGACTTTAAACCAACAACAGTAAAAAAGGACAAAGAAGAACATTACATAATAATAAGAGTTCAATTCAACAAGAAGACAAATATTCTAAATAAATACACATTGAACATTGGAACACCCAGATTCATAAAACAAATATGCCTAAACATACAAAAAGATTTCAACACCCCATTGTCAGCATTAGCAGATTACTGAGGCAGAAAACTAACAAAAAAATTCTGTACTTAAGCTCCACACTTGACCAATTGAACACAGTGGACTAGTACAGAACACTCCACCCATCAACCAGAGACTATACATCCTTCTCAGTTGCACACCATATTAGGGTTCTCCAGAGGGACAGAATGAATATAAAGGGGAGTTTATTAAGTATAAATGTACACAATCACAAGGTCTCACAATAGGCTGTCTGCAAGCTGAGGCGCAAGGAGAGTCATTCTGAGTTCCAAAACTGAAGAACTTGGAGTCCATTGTTCAAGTGCAGGAAGCATCCAGCATGGGAAAAAGGTGAAGGCTGGGAGTCTAGGCCCATCTCTCCTTTTCACAATTTCCTACCTGCTTTATATACACTGGCAGCTGATTAGATTGGGACCACCAAATTAAGGGAGGATCTGCCTTCCCCAGCCCACTGACTCCAATGTGAATCTCTTTTGGCAACAGCCTTACAGACACACCCATGATCAATACTTTGTATCCTTCAATCCTATCAAGTTGAGACACAGTGTTAACCATTACACAAATGGAACATATTCCAGGATCAACCACATGCTCAGACATAAAGCCAGTATAAATAAATTCAAAAGAGTTAAAATCATACCTTGGACCATATTTTATTTCACCACAATGAAATAAAAACTGAAACCAATACCAAGATCTCTCAAAATCACACAATTACATGGAAATTAAACAACTTGTCCCTGAATGACTTTTGTGTAAACAAAAAAATTAAGATAGAAATAAAAAAATTATTTGAAATAAATGAAAACAGAGACAAAACATATTAAAATCTCCAGGATGCCACAAAAGCAGTGTTCAGTTTGTAGTCCTAAACGCCTACCTCAAAAAGTTAGATATAAAATTAATAAGCTAACATCAAACCTAGAGGAACTAGAAGAACAAAAACTAGCCTCAAGGCTAGCAGATGAAAAGAAATATTTAAAATCAGAGTAGAACTGAACAACAATGATACCCCCAAAATCTATACAAAGAAGGAACAAAACCAAAAGTTGCCATTTAAAAAGGATAAACAAGATAGATAGAACACTAGCTAGATTTGCAAAAGAAAAAGAAGAGATACAAATAAGCATAATCAGAAACAACAAAGGTGATATTACAACCAATTCCACAAAAGATCCTCAGACTATTGTGAACATCTCTATGCACACAAACTAGAAAATTTAGAGGAAATGGATAAAATCCTGGAAACACACAACTTTCAAAGATCAAGTCAGGAAGAAATTGAAACCCTGAACAGACCAATATTGAGTTCCAAAAGTGAATGAGTGATTGAAAACTGATCAACCAGAAACAAGCCCCAGACCAGATGGATTCATAGCTGATTCTACCAGATGTTCAAATAAGAGCTGGTACTAATTCTACATTCCAAAAAATTGAGAATGAGGGGCTCTTGCCCAACTCATTCTGTGAAGGCTGTATCACCCCGACACTAAATCCTGCCGAAGACAACAAAAAAGAAAACTACAGGTCAATACCCGTGATAAACATAGAAACAAAGATCCTCAAAGAAATGTTACTTAACTAAATCCAGCAGTGCATCAAAAAGTTACTTCACCACCATCAAGTAGGCTTCATTCCTGGGATTCAAGTTGACTTCAACATAAACGAATTAATAAATGTGATTCACCACATAAACAGAATTACAAACAAAAACCATATGATTATCTCAACAAACGTGCAAAAAGGTTTTGATAAAAATCCAACATGCCTTCATGATAAAAACCCTGAATAAACTAGGCACTGAAGAAACATACCTAAAAGCAATAATAGCCATCTATGACAAACCCACAGCCAACATCATACCAAATGATGCATTCCCACTAGAAGCATTCCCACTGAGAATTAGAACAAGACAAGAATGCTTACATTTACCACTCCTATGCAAAATAGTACTGGAGGTACTAGCAAGTCTAATCCAGCAGAAAAAAGAAATCAAAGGCATCCAAATAGGAAAACAAAAAGTCAAACTATCTCTCATATCATGGATGATACGATTCTATACCCGGAAAACCTTAACGACTGCCAAAAAGCTCCTAGAAATGATAAATGACTTCAGTAAAGTTTCAGAATACAAAATCAGTGTACAAAAAATCAGTAGCATTTTTATATACCAATAACATTCAAGCTCAAAGACAAATCAAGAAAGCAATCCCACTTACCATAGCCACAAAAAATACCTAGGAATACATCTAACGAAGGAGATGAAAGATCTCTGCAAGGAAAACTATAAAACACTGCTGAAAGAAATCAGAAATGACACAAATGGAAAAACATTTCATGCTCATGGACTGGAAGAATCAATAGTGTTAAAATGGCCATATTGCCCAAAGCAATCTGCAGCTTTACCACTATTCCTATGAAATTACCAACATCATTTTTCACAGAATTAGAAAAAGCTATTCGAAAATTCATGTGGAACAAAAAAGCCTAAATAGTCAAAGTAATCCTAAAGAAAAGAATAAAGCCGAACGTGTTACGTTACCTGATTTCAAACCATACTATAAGGATCTGGTAGCCAAAACAGCATGGTACTGGTACAAAAACAGACACATGGACCAATGGAACAGAATAGAGAACCCAGAAATAAAGTTGCACATCTACAACCATCTGATCTTTGACAAAGTTGACAAAATGAGCAATGGCAAAAGGACTCCCTATTCAATAAATGGTGCTGAGATAGCTGGCTAGCCATATGCAGAAAAATAAAACTGGACCCCCTAGCTTTCAGTATATGCAAAACTTAACTCAGGATGGATTAAAGATTTAAATATAAGTCCTCAAACTATAAGAATCCTAGAAGAAAATCTAGGAAACATTCTAGATGTCAGCCTTGAGGAAAAAAGTTTGTGACTAAGTCCTTGAAAGCAATTGCAACAAAAACAAAAATTGAAAAGTGGGACCTAACTAAACTAAAGAGCTTCTGTAAAGCAACAGAAACTATCAACAGAGTAAATAGACAAACTACAGAATGGGAGAAAAATATTAGCATATTATGCTTCTGACAAAGGTTAATATCTGGAATCCATAAGAAACTTAAACAACTAAACAAGCAAAAAATAAATAACCCCATTAACAAATGGGTAAAAGACATGAATTGACATTTTTCAAAGAAGACACACTAGTGGCCCACAAACATGAAAAAAATGCTCCACATCACTAGTCATCAGGGAAATGCAAATCAAAACCACAGTTAGATACCATCTCACATTAGTCAAAATGGTGATTATTAGAAAGTGAAAAAACAGATGCTGGCAAGGCTGTGGAGAAAAAGGAATGCTTATACATGGTTGGTTGGAATGCAAATTGGTTCAGCCACTATGAAAAGCTTTGCAGTGATTCCTCGAAGAGCTAAAAACAGAGTTACCATTTGACTCAGAAACCCCATTCCTGGGTATAGATCCAAAAGAAAACAAATTGTTCTACCAAAAAGGCACATGCACTCCCATGTTCTCACAGCACTATTCACAATAGCAAAGACAGGGAATTGATTCAGATGCCTATCAACAGTGGACTGGATAAAGAACATGGTACAAATACACCATGGAGTATCACTTAGCCATGAAAAAGGATGAAATCCTATCCTTTGCAGCAACTTGGATACAACTGAAGGCCATTATCCTAAGTGAATTTATGTAAGAACAGAAAGCCAAATATTACATAGTCTTACTAATAAGTGGAAGCTAAACATTGGGTACTCATTGACATACAGATGGTAGCAATAGAAACTGGAGACTACTAGATAGGGAGGAAGTGGGGAAGGGTTGAAAAACTATTGGGTACTATGTTCAGTGCGTGGGTGAAAGGATCAAATATACCCAAGTAACAAACCTGCATGTGCATCTCCAAATCTCAAATAAAAGTTAAAAATAACAAGCAAAACAAAAACAAAATCAAATTAAATTTCGATTAGAAAAAAGAGGCATCAACACAGAAAGACAGCCACTACCATAGAAAATTTAACATCTGATGCCTACCTAGGGGTTACACAAAGAGACATAGCTGTCTAATCTCATTTTTCTTTGGTAAAAAGATCTTTTTTTTTTTTTTTTTTTTTTAATAGAGACGGAATTTCACTCTTGTTGCCAAGGCTGGAGTGCAATGGCATTATCTTGGCTCACCACAACCTCCATCTCCCAGGTTTAAGTGATTATCCTTCCCCAGCATCCTGAGTAGCTGGGATTATAGGCAAGCACCACCATGCCTGGCTACTTTGTATTTAGGGTAGAGACAAGTTTCTCCATGTTGGTCAGGCTGGTCTTGAACTCCTGACCTCAGGTGATCTGTCCGCCTCAGACTCCCAAAGTGCTGGGATTACAGGTGTGAGCCACTGTGCCTGGCCTATGGTCCAAGAATCTTAATTATTACACTTGAAATATTTCAGTAGTCTCCAGAGAACACTGTCATTCACCAGTCAACACAGATGTCTATGGAATAAACTATAACAGAAATAAACTATTCAGTACAGATGATCAGTTTCTCAACATGTATTTTATACCTGGAACAGAAAGAAAGCAACTACCATAAACTAATGAATCAACATTATGGAAAGAAAAAAAATGCAGAATGAGGAGTAAATTTGATGTGGTTTTAAAGTGAAAAAAACAAATCAAGATTAAAGGAATGTCATAAGAACAAAATATTCAAGTTGTAAAAGGCCTATTCCTGTGACCTACTGTAGTTAGGATTTGCCAATTCAGAAATAAGGAAAAGTTGATCAGATAAATGTAATGGGAATAGTATTTCAATGGCATCTTATGTGTGAGTGTGTGTACATGTGGGCATGCATGCATGAATTTGGCTGAATATTTTAAATCAACTTGAGTGAGCTATAACTTACATATAAGAAAATGCACATATGTTAAATATGGAGTTCAATGAGATTTGAGGATCCCTGCTCCTATGTAACCCTCAAAATCAAGATATAGACCATTTCTTTTTGACTAAGAACCTTTTATCTCTCATTTCAGGCAGCATGTGGAGCAGACATGGAAGCTGTGTTGAGAAAAGGAGGAACAAAGTATAAACTCTAAATAGAATTTTATAAATCTTAACAGAGGATATTGGTTTTGGAAGAGATTTTTAGGCTCAGAAGTTTGGGCTTTGGAATATAAGAGCAAAAGCTCCAATTAGCCATACAAAAGGCTTGTGAAAAATGTTAAAGGAGGAATAGGAATAGGAATCTTTTCCTCCCTTAGTCTTGCTTTAAAAATTTCTTGGGCTGTAGAGAAGGTGAATCAAAAATACTAAGATTTAGCTATTTTGCTCTAGTATTATGGAATAGGAGGATGATAGAAAAAGTGATATGGTATTTTTCAGTACAGATGATCAGTTTCTAAAATCTCTAATAGTCTTAGGAGTGGTATATGAGAGCATCCCAAAATGTCTCATCACTCCAAAACAGGAAAGGGTGCCAGAGAAAGAGCCTGTGGGCCTGGGGTGAGGAAAGCAGGGAGCACTATCCGCTGGTGGCTGATGAAAACTCAGGTATTAGCAGTGAGTGGCAATACCAAAGAGCAATGTTAGCCAAATACCAGAAGTCTCTCTCCTGCCCTCTCTTGCAGTAGCCCAGCTGTGATACAAGCTTCCCAGAACTTGAATTAACTCTGGGGAGAATGGTGAAGGGGAAATCCTGGAATGTCAGAAATCACCAATTTGACAATCATTAAGTTCTCTGCTACTAGGTAAAATTAGACTCAAAGATTAGGTTGAATAGTAGAATAAGAAAATTATATTTTAGTTCAACCATTGTGGAAGACAGTGTGGCAATTCCTCAAGGACCTAGAAATAGAAATTCCATTTGACCCAGCAATCCTATTACTGGGTATATATTCAAAGGTTTACAAATCATTCTATTATAAAGACACATGCACACATATGTTCACTGCAGCACTGTTTACAATAGCAAAGACCTGGGACCAACCCAAATACCCACTGATGTTAGACTGGACAAGGAAAATGTGGCACATATACACCATGAAATATTATGCAGCCATAAAAAATGATGAGTTTGTGTCCTTTGTAGGGACATTGATGAATCTGGAAACTATCATTCTCAGCAAACTGACACAAGAACAGAAAATCAAACACCACATATTTTCACTCATAGGTGGGTGTTGAACAATAAGAACACATGGACACAAGGAGGGGAGCATCACACTCTGGGGTCTGTTGGGGGTGAGGGGCTAGGGGAGGGACAGCAGGGGCTGTGAGGAGGTTGGGGAGGGATAACATGGGGAGAAATGCCAGACATAGGTGATGAGGGGATGGAGGCAGCAAACCACATTGCCATGTATGTACCTATGCAACAATTCTGCATGATCTACACATGTACCCTAGAATCTAAAGTACAATAAAAAAAAGAAAAAAATGCAATTTTTTTGCATATCTAAATTCTCAGAAATCTGTACCCATTGCATAAGCAGAATAAATAAATCCAATATCATATTAGAAACTAAAATTAGTAATGAATGACCATTATTCAACCATATTGAGTAACTATGTTTGTATTTTACTTGAGAGCTGACAAGTGGTTTTATGTACTTAATCTTATTTGGTCTACTCAATAGCCTGCAAGGTAAGCAAGTCAAAGACCTTTCCTTTACATGAAAATATAGACAGCTATGAAATACCATCCCTGAATATTCATTGATTCAATTCATCCAAGAAATCAGTGAAATGCCATGTACTTGCTACCTATTTGACATTTCATTTTCCCTGGGGTGCATTTCTGAGACGCTGTGAGGCAAGGTCACAAAAACATCATGAGAAGTAGAAGCATAGCAAGAGCAAGGTGGGGCTATGCCCATAAACAGAAATGGTCACAGAGGTAACAAGGATAAAACAATGAGTTCTTGACATTTTATGTTGCTGTTGCAGAAAGGAAGGTGATATGGTTTGACTGTGTCCCCACCCAAAATCTCATCTTGAATTGTAACTCGAATTGTAATCCCCATGTGTTAGGGGCGATGCTTAGATCATGGGGTGGTGATTAGATCAGGGATGTGGTTCCCCCATGATGTTCTCATGAGTCTCATGATAGTGGGTTTTCACAAGATCTGATAGTTTTATAAAAGGCTTTTCCCCTGCTTTGCTCTGTACTTCTGTCTGCCGTCATATGAAGGACATATTTACTTCCCTGTCTGCCATGGTTATAAGTTTCATGAGGCCTCCTTAGCCATTCAGAACTGTGAGTCAATTAAATCTCTTTCCTTTATAAATTAACCAGTCTTGGGCAGTTCTTTACAGCAGCATGAGAACAGACTAATATAGAAGGGGAACTCTACTTAGTGATAACCTAATATCTGCTGGTGGTGATTTAGATGATGTGGAAAAGCAGCAAAAGGTTCACAGGGGAGTAGTCTCAGTTATCTGACTGGATGAGCCAGTGGAGGTGGTGAGGAAGAGGCTGGACAAGGTAAGAAAAGGGCTTGGAGAAATAAAACTAGTTTCAGAAACGGGTCCTTGCATACAAGATGAAAGGGGTGTGGTGTTCTGGAGGTTGAACAAGTCTAGACATGCAGATCTGCAGTTACTCTCCAGGGAGCAGGTGATATCAAAGCCTGGCAGGTGGCTGGTCAGTTCCTTCACAGCCAGGGCCCAGTCACTGGCCAGGATATGAAGATTCATTCAAGAAGCTCAGAGATTAGAATAGAGTTTCAATTCCAGCTGTAACTGGAGTCCTGGTGGGAAATCAAGGCTGTAATACTGACTGTGGTCTAGGACAAAATAGAGGGGAACAGAGAAAGAAATAGTGGAGATGAAGTGGCAGCAGGGTCCCTTTCCTGCCACTGTGGGCTGAACTGGTGACCTTCTGACAGGGTAAGGATGAATGTGGAACTCAAGCGACCCTATACTACAGATGAAGGTCATTCATGGTGCCAGTGGTGTACAGAGAAGACAGATATTGAAGATCACAGCACCCATACAGTGTAGATTTTGAGCCAGACTGTAAATCCCAGTCTGACAAAGTACACTAGCCATCCATTTGGCACACAGATGAGATGTGAAACAGGTAGCTGGAAAAACAATGTCTTGACTGGTAGCCCATTTATTTAAATAAAATAATTATAACCAGATGGCTAAATAATTTTGATAGTTATTGGTGATTTTAACAGGATTTAGGACACAGGAAAATTTACCTAAACAGTAGGAAATGTGACATTTTCCAAGCTAGAGTCAAGAATTACATGAACAGTAAAATAATTCCTCATTACTTCTGTCATATATAGAAGCCCATCTGACTTGACTGTTCATCTGACCAGCCTAGTTGTGTAGAAAAATGGTCAGGCCAGTCCCATGATTTCAATTTCTCCCTTAAGTCTTTATGTCCTGTCAGTCAATTTTGACAGGATCCTGAGAGAGTCATTTAAGAATACCTGTTTTTTTGGTGTAGTTTTTTTTTGTTTTGCTTTTGTTGTTGTTGTTGTTCTGTATTTCTGTTTACATGGAAAGCTTCCATTCTCCATGTACACAGAAACCCCCCCTCCAAAAAAAAAAGTATAAATTCTGAAATAACAGGAGCAAGCTCCTATACACCTGTAATACCTATCCAGTAGAGTTACTACATGGCTTTAGAAGCACCCAATCCACCAGGTAATTTATCTTTAATTTTACTTCTTCCATTTAGTTAGAGAATTTTGAACCAGGTTTTCTAAGTGCCTAGTTTTTCCTATGTAGCAGATATGATAATAAGAGAAGAATGAACACCTATATAATATGTACTGTGTCCTGGGTACCCTTTGAGTCACTTTGCAAGGATTATCTTATCTGTTTTCACAGCAAACTTATGAGGTAATACTGTTATTATCTCCATCTTCCTGGAATCCACAGGATTTTAGATCTGAAAGACAAACATGTTAGCAAACATGTTGCCCTGCTTTCCAATTAGCTCTTATGCCATACCAGTGTCTCACACAAATAAGAATGAATTAGACACTAGTGTCTTGCACAAATAAGATGCTGAGGTCCGGACCACTTAAGTCAGTTGCCTAAGGGCATACTTTTGTTATATGACAGGCCTGGAATAAATGTAGGTCATTCATGTTCATTTATCTTTCAACTATACCATGCCTTCTCTTAATTATAATTTTAAAAGTATCTTCTCTTATAAATACAAATGTATAAAATAGATGAGGTCTGGCACAATCACCAGAAGTAAATAAATAAAATTCGATGTGAGCTGATTATATATATTTATTTATATATAATACTGCCTTTAACAAAAGACTGGCAAAGGAAATAAAAGAATACATAGAGATTCCAAATCTTTGAAAGCTCACCAGACTTCCTGATAACCAAGTTTGTGTCAGTGGTTTGGAGCTACTTTCATCTGAGCTTGTACAAGAGATCCAAAGAAGGCACCTATTAAAATTTCATAGGTCATAATTAATGAACCTGCTCATAAAAGTGCTTCTATTATCTTTGACTCTAGATAGACGGTTTACCTGCAGGGAGAATTTTCTTTGCAGCAACACATGGAAGACCATAAATTGGTGTGGTTCGTTAATTTAGTGGGTCTTGCAGAGCTAAAACCCCTTTCTTTCTAAATTGATGATTTCAAAATAAGTTTATTGCAACAAGACATGGAGAACTTGCTATATACTCACTTTCTAAATCTACTACCATGGCCTGAGGTTGTGAAAACTTGAGGAAACTTTTGATTTTCAACTCTTATTGTGCTTTCCCCATGTTCATGCCCTTGTGTCTGCAGGGCATGCATCCACAGCTCCATGGTACACATTGTGAGCACTAGAAAAATCTGCGTGTTTTGTGACCTCTGCTGTATGCAATACAGTGTGAGGAACAGATTGTGATTCCACATTTGTTGGGCCATTAAGACTTTTCCTTTCACCTACTTTGTCCTCTTGCTCTACTGTTTCTTCCTCTCTTTCTTTTCTCCCATCTCAACCATTACATCTCAGAAAGATTTTCCCTAAGACAATTTCTTAATTATCAGTGTACAATTGAGCCAAGAAAGCATTTTGTTGCTACACTGGCTTCCTCCAGCCTCCCTCCCAGAGTGTTCTTTGGTTTCTCCTCCTGGTTAGAGGAAATGAGCTATATAGATAATACCTTGCTTTGAGTGTGCTTTGTAAATGCTTATCAAATTTAATATTTGTTCTTTTGTTGAATTAAAAAAAATTGTAGAGACGGGGTTTTGCCATGTTGCCCAGGCTGGTCTCAAATTCTTGGGCTCAAGTGATCCACCTGCCTTGGCCTTCCAAAGTGCTGGGATTATAGGTGTGAGCCACAGAACCCCAATACTTGTTATTGAAATGTATAATTATAAAGATAAATCTACCAGGGGTAAAAAATATTACACTTTAAACAGTATGGCCAACAGCTCTATTTGGCATTTTGGATTATCTGCACCTTCAGGGATTACTGTATGAACCTAGCATTTTATCTGCAACAGTTTTTCATCATTCACAGACTTTTTGATGGAAATGCAATACAAAATCATTAGTTTGAAGGAAAGAGAACTATTAAATTTACTTTAAATAATAGACCCAAGTGACACACCATACAAAAAATGTTGACTTGGTTTTCTAGACCTCATGGAAACAGACGAAGGGGGAAGGGAGGGAAGGGTGTTAGGTACAAGGGTGAAGATATAATTTACACTTGGTTATTAACTTAACCAATGTTGTCAATAGTGTATTTCCTTTTGCCTTGGGGCTAGCTGGAAATGGTAAAATTATCTCCAGTCCAATCAACTGGCATCTGCCATTCACAATGTGAATAATACCACACTTAAAACTTGATAGAACAACCCATCTCATGTAGACTTTGAAACGTCACCACTTGGAAATTGCATCTCAAGAAACCAGAATCAAATATGACACATCGACCTAAAGTGAGGAGGGTCAATAGCCCATTAGCAGTTCCCCAGAGAGTTTGTGTTATAAGTGACCTTCCCTTTCTGCTGCCACTCTCTTCCAACTACATCAAAGCTGCTTGGGGAAGAGACAAACTAATCACTTGCATATACTAAATTTGCTGCAGGCCATTGTGTGATAAATTGTCCAATTTCACTAAGCACGGTAGCTTTGAAAAAGAAAGAAAATTCAGTCTCACAGAATATAACGTCATTGTGTGGTCAGGTCTTCAGCTGTAATATAGGACTAAAAATATCTATATTTTCTGGCAATCTCTCCCATCTTTCTGGGAGTATGTGTGTGGTACAGAGAGGGTGTGACTGTTATAAAACAGTCACTAAATGAGTCTTATTGGGTAGAAGAACTTGATTTTTTTTAGTATGTCACCTCATTGATTTAAAGGTTTCATTTTTCTAAGTTTGTTCTTGTAAGAAACTAAAGCATGAAGTGTGAACTCAAAGAGTTAGGCCAATTTGGAGTACACTTACATCACGAATCAACTTGATTGACACCCTCTGAAACAACTTTCAATGACTTTAAAAATATGAATAATAATTTGAGTTATAGCAATTTGGGTATTGAAAATGATGAGATGATAAACTCTACTGCCTGATATAAGGGTTAGTTAGCTTGGGGGAATTTTGTTTTGCTGCAAAACACACTATGTTTAACTGTTGCTGCTAATTTTTCCCCAACGTTTCTAGGCAGTAATGTTAGGGATATCGATTTTCCTGTTGGCCAGTTCTGGGCAGATAGTAGGTGAGATGTTAAGTGGGGTTAAAAATTGGGCCATATATCTTGTCTTCCCAAATTATTCTTGGTCCTTGTTTACTACACTGTTCTATCTCAAATGTTAGTTTCTTTCATTTCTGGAGTACCTTGGATGAGCTTTGCCAAAGGGTATTCCTTACAAAACTGGTTACACAGGATGAAAATAGATGCTAGTCCAGAAATTATATTATTTGGAAAACTCTGGGCTGAAAACAATAAAATGGGTGCTTTCCTACAGGACTTTTCAGAGATTTAGCTGGCTAATGTGCATTGTGGCTAACCAGAAGGGATAGATAATAGGTGGCATTTACCAAAATTATTTGTCCAGCTATTTCTTTTAATCTAGGAGAATTTTGTGGGAGTGATGTTCTATGGAGCATACTTGGCCAAACATTTAAATTGCTCAATTTCAAATGAAAGCAGTCCTTAAAAACGATCTGTAATACCTACCATACGCACTTACTGTAAAACAGATCTATAATAGAGATGGCAGCAATATACAAAAATAAAAATTCAGTGTGAACTGATGCTATAATCAGTTTTGAACAACTCTCCAACTAGCATGCAGAAATTCAAGGGAGCCCAGGAAATAACTGCCCTCACCTGTCCTCCTGCAGGTTGCCTGCTCAGTTTTGGAGGGTGATGAGAGATTAAGAGATGCTCCCACACTGTGAAAATTGGGAGGAGCAGGAAGGTCTTAGAAGTTTTATTCTCTTGCAACAAAGCAGCTTCAGGAATTGCGAGTTGGCTTGGAAGGGAAGTTCACCAGGGAAGAAATGTGACCACGGAGGGATCCATCCTGTGTAGATAGCATGTTGCCCTACAGGAGAGCACAGACCTCTTCTCTCTGGGGCATGCTTAATGAGACTCCCTTTCCCTCCAGAGCCAGATACATTCATTACCAATCAGAATTCTCATTAATGTGGTTTATCTTGGCATAGAAAACATGCCTATAAATTGAACTTTATCATTTGTTGATTAACCTGAATAACTTGAAAAGCCATGTAATTAAAATGCTTAATAGAACAATAGAACCTATTTTATTTACTTAAATATTTATAATTTTATTTATTTTTAAAACCTCTTTTAACAATTACTATATCAGCTATCTTCTAATCCTTGACCCCTTTCTTTCCACATTTTCTGTTCCTAGACTTCTCCTGATTTTCCTGCTCTTGCTTCAAGCTCCTGACACATAGCATCAATGGATGTATAACAATAATATCTAATATCTTCACATGAATGCAGATAAATCTCCAACCAAAAAAAATATGCTTTTAAAGTGCAATCTGACCCAAAGCAGGAGAGAAAGATTCAGTGGGGCATTTTCTACTTCTCCAAAAGAATAAAGACATATTACAAGACTCAGGTGCTCTAATTTGCAGAAAAATTTTTCAGTGGTTAGTTTTCTGAAAATGAAGCTGATATAGATTTTCAACAAAAAACAAACCATAGATAAAATAATTTCTGAAAATATACATTTTACCCAAATGAAGTAAAAATTCCCCTTTAACATGATTATATCAAAGTGCAAGCAATGCTTCAAAGTTGTGTTTGCTTGCATTTAAAGATAAATATCTGCATTTCTGAACTTCAAAACTAAGTCAAATTATCGTGGGTTTTTTTTGGCTTACCCATTTTGAATACAGATAAGCAAATACGTCTATACTGCTAAACATGTCTTCTTCAAAACCATCTGTTTAATGCAATGAAAAATAAGTCCTTAGGTTGCAATGAGTCTTATAAGAACTAAGTAAATACTATTTTTCTTGTTTCACAAGTAAATGAATAGAATTTGTAGATCTCTTTGCTCCAAATTCAAGAGTCTATCTATGTGACCTGCCACTTCAAAACATCTAATGTTTTTAAAGCCAGAAGCATTTTGTTTATTCATAATTTCTCACAAAACATAAGAACTGCCACAGAAATGCCTAGCTTTTAAAATTCTACAGCAGAATTAAACAATCTCAAGACTAAGCAGAAAATAAGAATACTGAAGCTAGAAGAAGAAAAATGAACATAGCTTTGTTTCTGCTGACAAGCCAATTTGTAGTTCTCTCTTTAGGTCAGAGTTTTTCTACGAAGCTGGAGCCTCCCAGTGGTTGCACTGGAATCTCCAGACTCAGTTGCTGAACTGTTGCAGAGCTGGGCACCCGTCTAAATGATGAGGGTAATCTCTGCCATCCTTCTCTTTGAACATCTGAGAAGGCTTATGGGTCATCATGGCGAATAGCCAATAAGTCAGCGCTTCTTCGATACCTCATTATTCCATGGCAAAGGGCAATGAAGCCAGGTTGCAGGGGTGATGAGCAAGGTTGCAGAATCACAGTTTCTCTTTGGTTTCCTGATATCTAGAGTAACAGTTATGTACAGGCTTCTTTGTAATGGTACCTCTCAAAACTCTGTTGAAGGTACTAATCCTGCTGATTTTCAAAGGACAGTTCTTGCTATCTCTATTCAAAATACTGACCAAATGATCTTAACATGTTTCTTGATGAAATCACCTCAGAATGCTGAGGATATGGGTGGTGAGAGCAAGCATGGAGAAGTTGTCTCTTGTCTTTTAACAGAGGTGCTGGGAATAGTGCCCAAGCCTGAGAAGAAAGATCTCCGCTTGCTAAGTCTTACAAAGGTCTTACTTAGGAAGGTGAATGATGTTTTGAGAACAACAGTTATTTCCAAAGGCAACTTCCTTAAGAAGTATAGCTTTTTGACAACTTTCTGATAAAGCCATCTTAGATTTCAGAGACTACCACGTAAGTTCCAGATGTTCTAGATTAAACTTGAGATATCAGTTTAATAAGAAGAGACTAGTGAAGAATTAAGAATTTTTCTAAAATAAACCTTTCTAGGTAACTTACAATGTTCATTATAAGTTGGTAATTTTTAAGTAATTTCTCTTTGATGTCATTCTGCTAATGTTCTTGGTGTCTAGAAAGAAAACAAGCATAATTCCATGGTGTCTATGTGCCACATTTTCTTTATCCAGTCTTTTATGATGGTCATCATAAAAAAGGATGAGTTCATGTCCTTTGCAGGGACATGGATAAAACTGGAAACCATCATTCTCAGCAAAATGACATAAGAACAGAAAACCAAACACCACATGTTCTCACTCATAAGTGGGTGAACAATGAGAACACATGGACACAGGAAGGGGAACATGACACACCAGGGTCTGTTGGGGGGTAGGGGCTAGGGGAGGAATAGCAGGGTGTGCGGGGAAAGGGGAGGGATAACATTAGGAGAAATACCTAATGTAGATGATGGGTGATAGATGCAAATCACCACGACATGTGTATACCTATGTAACATACCTGCACATTCTGCACATGTACCCCAGAACTTAAAGTATAATAAAACAAAAAAAGAAAACAAGCATAATTTTATTAGGTCCAATATGGGAGTAGTTTTGGCTGCCTTAACACCTAAAAAATTCTCATTATTATTATTATTTAGAGATGGCAATTTATTTTAATATGATTGCTTTCTACTATTCTGTGAAGAAACCTCTGGAGTCATGATCCTTTTGAGCAGAATAAAGTGAGGTCTGATGAGCTCAGTGATTTATTCTCAGAATCAAAATTGGGTCCTTGACTGGGCTGGGATAAACCGCAGGTTCTTACTCACATGAAGTATTTATACTTTTTAAAGATTTTAAATAAATTTTTTTGCTTCCCTCCACAATATTCATTAGTTATAATCATATTATGGTCCCAATGTAGCTATTTTAAAGTGAAATTAAAAGGCAGCCCAGCTTTGGAGGGTAAGAGTTATTGAAAGAGGTATCTGGAGAGCAATTTAAAATTTTCAAGAAAAAAAAGAGTGCGTGTATGTGTGTGTGAGAGAGAGCTGTTCTGCTTTTAAAAATTAAGAAATCAAATATAGAAATAGTCTAATTTACATTAATGATCTGCAATCCATGAGACAATTTTTAACCATTTTAAAGTGAAAGGCTAGTGATTATGTGGGGAGTAGACACCGCTAATAACTATAGATCTTTGAAAAGATATGCTAGGTAATAGTATATAAAAATGAGGTTGGCTAGGTTTCTGGACTGAGTGAGAACTTTACTTTTTCTCTCTCTCTTTTTCTCTTTTTTTTTTCCTTTCTTTCCTTTCCTTTTCTTTTCTTTTTTTTTTTTTTTTTTGACAAAAGTTCACTCTTGTTGCCCAGGCTGGAGTGCAGTGGCACTCTCTCAGCTCACTGAAACCTCCTCCTTCCAGATTCAAGTGATTATTTGACCTCAGCCTCCCAAGTAGTTGGGATTACAGGCACCTGCCACCACACCCGACTAATTTTTGTATTTCTAGTAGAGAGAGGGTATCACCATGTTGGCCAAGCTGGTCTCAAACTCCTGACCTCAGGTGATGTGACGACCTCAGCCTCCCAGTGCTGGGATTATAGGCTTGAGCCACCATAAGGAAAGCCTAAGCCATTGTTTTGAGCCCTTGAGAGGTTGAAACTTACTCTTTCTGCTTGTCCTTATACTTGAACGGTTAGCCTTTTCCTTTCTGGCATCTTCTTCACTCATTTGGACACTGTGTAGAATACAATTAGGTCTGCAAGTAAGCACTGGCTTTTCTTAACCCCCATCTCAGGGAGAGTAGGGCCAGGAGCAGTTCAGGAAGTGGGAATACTGGATGTGCAGAATAAAGTCCCTGCAGAGTGGCAACTAGCCAAAGTGGACTCCAAGGAATTCCCCATTGGTGTTGCTGGGAGTTGGCATTCTTTCCTCCTAACTTGTATCATGAAAGCATGGTGTTCATCAACTGCTGAAATTCTGTTCTCCTTCCTGCTAAGCCCAGTCCCTCTTAGAGAAATAAACATTGTTGCTTCATAGCTGGGTGGATGTGGATAAGGGACTGAGGATGGAGGATGAAGGCATGAAAGATGGAGATGAAAAGGCAGATTTGTCTAAACCTATCAATGAGTTGAATGAACCTCAGCTCATATGCAGAGGGAAGATGAATGTCTTCTCATATGCAGATGGTTCTAAGAAGTACATGCAAATTGCCCATATATGCAAATTGAACCAGAGACTTGATTGAAAATAGAGTCTACTTGCCCTGCTTCCCAGTTCTAGGTCCCACATCATCACTGGGAAAGAACACATCATGGAAATCCATCTGAAAAGCACAGTCAGAAACAAACTGTGCATTTATGTGGGTATGATTTTAAACATAATCAGTGATATTTTCAAATATGCAATGAACACACTTTTAAAAGCATTCCCCTTTACCACTCAAAACATGTAAGTGCTACGAAAAGTATACTTGACTGAACTACAATAAGTAGTACGTTTCTTAATAGTTTTAATATCTCAACTATACCCCCAAGTCTCTTAAGATAAATAGTTAATGGTAATTATTTGTAAATGTTATACTTTAAGGGAGGTCTATTGCATGAATTCGGTTTTATGTGACAGGCCAATAGTATGAAAAGAATTTCAAATTTTAACCTCATTTTTGGAGACAAAAATGGATTTTTTAAAAAGCCTGTGGAGAATTAGCTCTAGCAGTGCCATTATGTGTTATACATATTAGAGAAGGGGGAATGGCAAGGACTCAGATATTTTAGAGGAAATTGGAATGCTACAAATGATTCCCTTTCTTGAACCCTAAAAAATTCCACTTTGATTTAGCACGGGTGGAATTGTTAATAAAAACTTCTTTGCACATGGTATATAAACAGCCCAGCCCAGCCTGTATCAACTTTATGCTCCAGTAAACAAGACAATAATGACAAATTATCAAAGCAGGCCTCAGATGTGACCCTCAATTGGGAGAGCAGCAATTTAATGAAGACAAAAGCTAGGTGAAAGCTGCTAATATCATTTACTGATAAACAGATTTTCTCGAGAGGCTCCTAGCTGAATCCCCCATGGACCCATAAACCTGCATAATTCCATTTAAAATATCGTGCAATTCACTAAATTAGTCTTTGAACATCCTTACTATCCAATTACGAAGCCCCAGCATGGACAGAATAATGAAATTTTTCAAACTGTGGAATGCATGTGGTCTTAACAAACTTATGACAAACACCAAAATTAGCTTTCAATTTTGAGGCCAATGTAGCTCCCTTTAATACCTCAAGTCAGAGTGGCAACAATAAAACACTATTGCAGGGCTAAGCAGAACAAGAAAAAGAAATCTTGACTTCCTCAGAATTCTGAACACGGTCTACCTTCAGGAAAAAAAAAATCATACGAAGTTGAATGATGTTTTGCATTTGCAAGCTATTTGGTCGCTTAAAATCTAGTAAAAGCTTTACTGAATAAAGGGTACAAAATACCTCCTGGACAGTTCTATCTTCCAGGCAGGCAGAAAAAGACGAGAGTTTGAGGAAGTGAAATTTATTTCTGTTCAAGGATTGCAAGCTGCATTATTAAAGTCATTTGTCATGGTTTGAATATTTCTGCCTGATTCACCATTAAATTGGCCTTCTAATTACCAACTTTGTCATGAAAAGTGGTCTGGCTGTTTCATTCACCAGAAAACTTTAATTCTTTAATCATCACTTGCTTCATGAAAATAAAAGAAAAAGGAGGGGGGAAGCCCAGAAAACAACAAATTATATATTTTATTCTAAAATCTTAAAAAGAAATGATGTCAACCAAATTATGCTTAAATTATCACATAGCTATGCATTTAAAAGATGGTGATAAATATTTAGGAAGTTAGTTATTTCACCTTTGTAAAGAAACTTTGCCAACATAAACCTATTATCTGGTTATGTAACCCAGTCTTGCTGTTGACCACATAACCTCTTGTGAGGGTTTTGTAACCAACACATACCAAATGTAATTATGGTGTGCCAGTTGAGTCATTTTTCCTTCTCAAGTTCTCTAGGTTCTTGACTTTTTGGTTGCTATATTTAACTCTATCAATAGGAAAATACCTGGAATCTATGGCTTCTCTCAGCAGCCTAGTGAGGCCATCAAGTTGTTAACTGCTTGTCCACACTACAAGGTAGGCAGGGATAGGGAAGCGTGGCAACAATCACAGTATCTTTCCTTTGTCAGTTGTGATCACGTTACAACATGCACTAATGTTTTAAACTATGCAGCAGTTTCATTCAATGTTGGGGGAAAGAAGACGAACCTATCAACCTGAATCCTACAAAGACTTAGTAATACAATCATATTTGGGAAACATTCACATATCAAAACAGAGATTGGCAAAAAAATGTAAAATACCAAATTGTGAGAAATTGTAGATAGAGAAACTAAAGCATAGAGGGTTTTGTAAATTTCCCAGAGGTCACGCAGCTAACAAGAGTCATAATCATAATTTGAATCACTGTCAACCAGACCTTCTGGAGCTCAAGAATGAAACCATCGCCCTGGGTGTACGGAAAGCACTTATTATAGTGGCTGGGATGGGTGCATGCATCAGATCCCTGAATGAGCTAATTTTTATGTTTAGGCTGTCTTTTAAAAAGTATATGCTTTAGACATTTTCATTTCTAGGCTCCATATAAAGAGATCAGTATTTTAGCTGCTGCAAAGGCAACAGGCAATAAACTCAAAGAACTTAATAGTTACATTATTGGGATTGACATAATAGCATCTTATGATCAACCTTAGAGATGCCATGTATTATAAAAGGAATCTTTGGATAAGCATTTTCTGTTGACCTGTATGAGTAGCAAAAATGAGTAGAGCATCTGAATAAAGTTTATGAATGTTGAAAACTTACTTTTATGGATTTTAATTTTTTTTCATTACTAAATTTACTTGAAGGAAACTTGAATCTGCTAATGAAAGGTTTACTTCCAGCATACATATCTCATGGCTACAAGATAATCATGTATATGTTCTAATTTATTTTCCAGAATTTATGTACATTGAGTCACTGGTTTCATCATGTTTTTTCACATTGAACCATAATGGGGAAATTTGATTAAGAATCTTGAGCATCATAAAATATAAGATTAGTATTCACCTTTTTAAAATAAATAGAATACTTTTGAGAAGAAAAGTGCTGCCACTAACAGTTATGCCCAAACAATAGAGCTGAACCAACACTGTTCATATAAATCGGGACATCTTTTCACTCTCACGTTATAGTTTTTATAGTCTGTAACTATTTTTCTGAATTATGTAACCTGCAGTGGGTTCCAAAAAAAAAAAAAAAAAAAAACCTTGATGGTAGGTAATACTTTTGGAGTCCTAGCATGTTTGAATATATATTTATTCTACTCTTAGACCCAATTGAAAATGCCAATAATATAAAATTTGGGGTTTATGGTCATTTTGCCTTAGAATTTTGAAAGCAATTTTTCCTTCTCTTCTAGTTTTCAATGTTGCTTTTGGGAAATTTAATGCCATTCTAATTCTTTGTTCTCAGTATGTGATCTGTTGTTTTGCGTTAGGCTTTTTTCCTATCCCTTTTTTCTTCTTTACTTTGTTTATTTCTTGAAGTATTTAAGATTTTGTGTTTATCCTCAATGTTCTGAAAATTCATGATAATGTGCCTTGGTGGTGCATTGGTTCGGTCTCTCTTTTTTATTAATTGGGCTGGGTACTTACAATATGCTTACAATCTGGAGATAACTGTCCTTCAGTTCTGAATGCTTTTCCTGTGTTATTTCTTAGATAATTTCATAGGCTCTATTTCCCTTATTCTCTCTAAACCTTCTACTAATAAAATATTATATCTTCTCAACTGACTAATTTTTAAAATTTGTGCACTTTCTATTTCTCTGCCTTTTCGATATACTTTGGGGACTTTTTCTTATCTTTATCAACCTTTCCATTGAATTGTAATTTTGCCTTTCTTATTCTTAATTTATAATAGCTCTTTGTGGTTCTCTGATAGTTTCTTTTCACAGTACCCTCTTCTTGTTTTATGAACACAATATCTGTTCTTGACTTTCCAAAGATATTTTTGATTCTTCTGTTCTCTGTATTGTCTTTCTGCTCTAAATTCTTTTTTGTATTATTATAGTATTTTCATAATGGATGCTTTAACCCAATGCCTGATGATTTCTTGTTGCTTGTTAAGGTTTGTGAATAAGGCATTAAAAGCAGATTGGAGGCTCTTAATGTGTGGATGGGGCTTGTGCACTAAAGGGCTTGACTGTGGGCTCAACAGGAAACAAGACGACCCTTTCACTGGAAGATCTCTAAAAGTCAGACCAGTTCCTCCACAGAAGACTCCTTCAGCTTCCTGCTGGTTGATGCAGGTATTCTATGAGCCTGCTTTCTCTTAAACGAATTATTCTGTTAGCAGCTCTATACCCCATTCCTGACCACTATTGTTTCTGTTGTATCTGAATCTGGAAACACTCTGCCCAGTTTCTTTGAGAAAATAAAACTCCAGTCTCCTTGGGATATTAAATGACCATACATACAATTTTAGCCCAAGCATGCCTTTTTGGCTTTATACCCATAAGATACCTGATGTTTCTAAGTGCAGAACCTTTCAGGGGTTTATTGTACAATCTAGCTCACCTGTGTTGCTGCCTCATCTGTGCCAGCAGGTATGTTCTACTTCAACTCTGCTCTACACTACTCCCACTCTGCTAAGTCTGTCATCCCATTGGTTAAATCCATTACCCTCCATCTACTTCCTGTCTTTAAAAAAACTGATAAAAACTGTCTTCACATTTTTGTAATTTCAATATTAGTAGATAGTATGCTTTAAAAATCAGGTCTTGCTGATTACTAAATTCAATGGATGAACGATGCAATGGGTTGGATATCTGCTGATGGACGAATTTCGGCCATTGTTTCAAGACAACTGAAAACTCAGAGTTCAGGTAAAAATCCAGATCTGAGATCTGAAGCCAAATACTTTTAACTTCACAAGATCCCTGCTGACATACCAAAGCAGCCAGCTCCAGCAAACAGGGTGTTGCAGATCTTGAATCAGAAAAGAAATTGGAAAAGGGGTGGTGAGTTTGCAGAGAAAAAAAATTAAGTAAAACACACCCACAGTGTTAGCAATTGACATTTAAAAAAAAAACATAAATGATGAGCTTGTAGTTTTAATATCACTGCTCTATCCAACCCTCTGAATCTTTTTATCATACCTAAGGAATTGTTCATTCATCTTTCAGGAATACATTAGGAGAGTTTTCCCATAGGCAAAAGCATTATACATATTTGCAAATGTCTTACATAATGATGCAAATACTATGCACAGAGATGTTTTGATGAAAGGTAGAAAAAAAATGCAGCAATTTTCATTTCATTTCATTAGCTATCAGCTCCAAGTAAAGAGAGTTTTCTTTGTTGTTTATGCTTTTTCAAACGTTAAAAAGGCAGATATTTAGAATTCATAGTACTGCCTGTAAAGACAAAGTCAAGTTATCTGATGAAAAATATTTGCTTCTCATCTGATGGAAAATAGATGTTTCATCTCATATTTCTGGTCACTATTTCTAATAACTTTATTTAAAATATCTGCTTATTCAGAAATTATGGTCAGGTTTTTATTGGATTTCAAAAGTATTTCCAACATACTATACAGAGAAAAATATGTATATGTCAGATTTGGGTACAAAATAAAGGGCTGTCTTCTTATTTTGCCTGCTTTGGTCAACTCAGGTTTAAAATTTTATTTTTGCTGCAGAAGCTTAAATATAATTACTTACATTAGACCTTAGTTGTCAATATGAAAAAAATAAAAGTCCCAACCATTTAGTGCCTGCTTTGTATCTACATACGAATTCCTTTTCGATACACTCTTGCTCCTGGCAGCTTATTATGGCCATTGTTTAATTTGTGCTGTTTTTACAGATGACACTTGTACAGGTCTCTTGGGGCAGCTGATAGAAGTCAGGCTCCTCTCTTTCTCTTGTGTCAATTCTTTTGTGAACCTTTATAATTAGCCACTTAACAAATTGAGGGAAATGAACCTTTAGCTGCAAAGTATATTCTGAAGTTAAGTCAACCATACGACAAGCAAAACTGATACAAGAAAATCTCCTTAACTCAATTGTTGAGCTGCTTTAAGGGTTAAGAGGGATTCTACCAGTAATAGCCTAAGAAAAGAACCATTAGGAGTGATATTTTTGATGGTTCTCTATCTAAATGCCTCAGCCTTCTCAAGAAACAGCAAATATTAGAAAAAGGCACATATTTCAAAGCCTTTTGGCTACTTTTTAAAATCTTTTGTTTGGTAGGAGAAAAATGTCAAAAGCCTGATTTTTGAAAGAAACAAGATCCCTAGGCCTCAACCTTACAGGTTAAATGTAAATAAATAAAGTTTACATCTTCTGGGCTGAAGTATTTGAGTATTAAAAATGATATAATGTAGATGAACATATTAATGAATTTGTTTTCAGAATCTGTAATAGGGACCCTAAGAGCAGGGTGCTATCATTACAAACTCTTCCCTTTTTATTACTAATTAGACTTCTAAATGTGAGTGTAAATGTACCTCAGAGAGTATGTATTAAAAAGTTGCATATGCATAAGGGATCATTTCAAATTCATTTTCCAACAAAAACTTCAACTTCGATATTTTCTCATGTTCCCATTTATACCACATTAACATAATCTTTTGTATTTAATTTATAAATTCCATTGTGATCTTTCAATCAAGGTATTTACTTTTGGGAACTGTCTGATATCTTAATTCCCAGTTCAACACCCAACACTCAAGTATTATTTAATGTGTCCTATTATTCATCAGTGATTCTTTTTCAAGTAATACGTATATTTTCTCTAAAGTGTATAATAAAATTTATCTGGTTTAGTGGCATATCCAAATCAAAAATATATATGATGCCTTTTATGCAGAGCTGGAGAGACATAAGTAGAGTTTATATTCAATGAGGGGTAGTATAATATTAGATCAAAAATTTTAATATACTATGTAACATTAAGACACTAGAATTCTTTATATTGAGAATAATAAAATGGAGCACAATAACATTTTTGTATTGGTCAGCAAGATTTTTTAAAAAAAGACAGAGTTCCACTACACATAAGCTCAAAGTGTTATTGTAAACAAAACCTTCATTTTTATTATGTTATATAGCTCAAATATCTTAATTACAGCTTATAGCAACCTGACTTTTTTTTGTAGACTATTAAATCTGCTATAGTCGAAGTTAGGTTTGACATTGCTCAATGAAGGCTGCATCTATAGTAGGGCTGTCAGTTTATCCATGTCTACCTTTTTGATTGATAATGTAGTGAGAATAACTCCTTATTTAATGATTGACAGTATGTCAGGCACTGTTTTAGACACTTTACACATATTAATTAACGTGATCCTATTAGATATATTATTGATGGTATGTGATATTGATTTGGCTGTGTCCCCCCCATCCATATCTCATCTTGAATTCCCATGTGTTGTGGGAGGGACCTGGTGGGAAGTAATTGAATCATGAGACAAGTCTTTCCCATGCTGTTCTTGTGATAGTGAATAAGTCTCACAGATCTGATGGTTTTAAAAGGAGGAGTTCCCTTGTACAGCTCTCTCTCTTTGCCTGCTGCCATCCATGTAAGACATGACTGGCTCTTCCTTGCCTGCTACCATGATTGTGAGGCTTCCCCAGCCATGTGGAACTGTAAGTCCAATTAAACGTCTTCCTCTTGTAAATTGCCCTGTATGTTTTTACCAGCAGCATGAAAACAGAGTAATTCAGTAAATTGGTACTGAGAGTGGGGCATTGCTGAAAAGATACCCGAGAATGTAGAAGCAACTTTGGAACTGAGTAACAGGCAGAGGGCTCAGAAACAGTTTGGAGGGCTCAGAAGAAGACAGGAAAATGTGGGAAAGTTTGGAAGCTCCTAGAGACTTATTGAATGGCTTTGACAAAAATGCTGATAGTGACATGAACAGTAGGGTCCAGACTGAATTGGTCCCAGATGGAGGTGAGGAACTTGTTGGGAACTGGAGCAAAGGTGATTTTTGTTATGTTTTAGCAAAGAGACTGGTGGCATTGTGCACCTGCCCTAGAGACTTGTGGAACTTTGAACTTGAGAGAAATGATTTAGGGTACCTGGTGAAAGAAATTTCTAAGCAGCAAAGAATTCAAGAGGTGACTTGGGTGCTGTTAAAAGCATTCAGTTTTATAAGGGAAGCAGAGCATACAAGTTTGGAAATTTTGCAGCCTGAAAATACTATAGAAAAAAAAAATAATCCCATTTTCTGAGGAGCAATTCAAGCTGGCAGCAGATATTTGCATAAGTAATAAGGTACTGAATGTTAACCCCCAAGATAATGAGAAAAGTGTCTCTAGGGCATGTGCCCTGTGTCCCAGCCACTCCGGCTGTGGCTGAAAGGGACCAACATAGAGCTCAGGCTGTGGCTTCAATGGGTGCAAGCCTCAAGCCTCAGCAACTTCCCTGTGGTGTTGAGCCTGCAAGTGCACAAAAATCAAGAGTTGAGGTTTGGGAACCTCCACCTAGATTTCAGAAGATGTATAGAAATGCTTGGATGTCCAGGCAGAAGTATGCTACAGGGGTGGAGTGCTTGTAGAAAACCTCTGCTAGGGCAGTGCAGAAGGAAAATGCAGGGTTGGAGCCCCCACACAGAGTCCCTACTGGGGCACTGCCTAGAGGAACTATGAGAAGAGGGTCACTGTCCTTCAGACCCCAGAATGGTAAATCTACTGACAGCTTGCATTGTGTTCCTGGAAAAGCTGCAAACACTGGACAGCAGTCTGTGAAAGTAGCTGGGAGGGAGATTGTACCCTGCAGAGCCACAGGTACAAGACCATGGAAACCCACTTCTTGCATCAGTGTGACCTGGATGCGAGACATGGAGTCAAAGATTATCCTGGAGCTTTAAGATTTCACTGCCCTGCTGGACTTTGGACTTGCATAGGGCCTGTAGCCCCTTTGTTTTGGCCAATTTCTCCCATTTGGAATGTCTGTATTTACCTAATGCCTATTTTCCCCACTGTTATCTAGGAAGTAACTAATCGACTTTTGATTTTACAGGTTTATAGGTGGAAAGGATTTGCCTTGTCTCAGATGAGACTTTGGACTGTTTACTTTTGCATTAATGTTGAAATGAGTTAAGACATTGGGGGACTCTTGGGAAGGCATGATTGGTTTAGAAATGTGAGCATGTGAGATTTGGGAGGGGCCAGGGCAGAATGATATGGTTTGTCTGTTTCCCCACTGACATCTCAACTTGAATTCCCATGTGTTGTGGGAGGGACCTGGTGTGAGGTAATTGAATCTTGGGGCAAGTCTTTCCCATGCTATTCTCCTTATAGTGAATAAGTCTCATGAGATCCAATGGTTTTAAAAAGAGGAGTTCCCCTGCAAAAGCACTCTCTCTTTCCCTGCTGCCATCCCTGTAAGATGTGACTTGCACCTCCTTGCCTTCTGCAATGATTGTGAGGCTTCCTCCACCATGTGGAAATGCAAATCCAATTAAACCTTTCTTTTGTAGCTTGTTTAGTCTTGGGTATGTCTTTATCAGCAGTGTGAAAATGGACTGATAACAGCATGAGACAGGTAATCTTATCATTCTAACTTTACAGATAAGGAAACTGATTCTAGGGAGGACAAGGTCACATGAGCAGAAAGTGGCAGTTCTGGAATGTGAACCTGACAGCCAGGCACCAGAATCTGTGCTCTTGACCATGGGCTATGGTGATTCATTTTCCTGGTTTATTAATAGATTTGTCAATCAAACTGACTAGGTATTTAGTATCATATAATTAGCTCAAGAAACACTTATAGTAGTTCTCCTCAGTTAGTAGTATTTTAACCTATCAGATGCCTTCTTTCCCAAATAGTTGTAAAGATTAGATAGTTATTATCCAAGGCTGAAGTCAGCTAGTATTAATGTGACCATATAATTTATTCTGTCAGTGGGACACTTTTAAGAAGAAAATAAGGTGCTGTTAATAATTGTGAACCTGGGTAACTACAAAAACTGGGACTGCCCTTGTCAAATCTGGGCATATAATCACCCTATTAGTGTACCTCAAAGTCAGAAGCTCAGCTTCCTTATGGTATAGACAGAAGGACAGGTAGCAATCCTGCCAATTCTCCTGATGCCCTTGCAAAATAAGTGCAAATAATAAATGAAGATAGAGTCACCTCACTGACCTTCTACTTTGTACATCAGAATTCTATTTTAAATTCCGTTTCAGAGCCCTACATAGGCCTACCTCAAAGAAATTGTCAAAACAAGCCAGCACTCTCGCCACTCTTAAAAGAAGTGTTAGTCTCCCAGATTACCAATGGGAAAACATTTAACAATCTTTGCAGGGTAAGGGGCTCTGGCGGGGTTATTTGGTCAGTGAATGTCTCCTGCTATCTCATTGTTACTATCATTATTGTCGACCACTTGCTGACCATAGCCTTTGATGACTGATTACCTTAGTCCATTAATTATCATCATCATCACTAGGTGATAAGGAATAATAAGTATCATTCCCTTCAACTCATTGGAGTTGCTGATGGCTTAGCACAAAGTGTCATATCTAGTACTTGTTTAACCCTGATTGCTGATTACACATGCATAAGTGAATGAATAAACATGGAGTGGGGGAGCATCCAAGATGGCTGAAAAGGAACAGCTCTGGGGTGCAGTTCCCAGCAAGAATAATGCAGAGGGTAAGTTCCCACCACATTTCCAAACAAGTTTTCACTTGGCCCACAGACCAGGAGTTTCCCAGGCTGAAAGGCACCACAAGTTTTCAGCATAGTGGTTTCAGCCAGTGCCGGCTTGGCACACAGAAACTCACACAAATCTGGGCGGCCATTTCAACTGGCACCTGGAATGCCTGGGAGACAGAGCCGCCCATTGAACTGAAAGGGAGGGGGCAGAGACATGGAGCCAGGTGATCTGGCTTGGCGGGTACCATCCCCACAAAACAAAAAATCTGAAATGCCCTGGATTGAGAGTTTCACAGTAAGTACAGCTGGACCCAGGATGGTCCAGCTCAGGGGGAGAAGGGTGACCACCAATACCAAGGCAGTCTGCCATCACCGAGGCAGTTTACACAGCAGCTGGGCAGAGCCTGCAGCAACTCAGAAATGCCTCTGCTGGCAGACTGTGACTACTCCATGTGGGGCATGGCATCTATGAAAAAAGGCAGCAGAATGACAGGAACTTATAAAGAAAGCTGACCTTCCTAGGACAGAGCACCTGGAGGTTATGAGTTCCATTGCAGCAGACTTAAAAGTACCTTCCCAGCATCTCTGCATGGAACAAAGGAGCTCCCAGCACAGCACTTGAGCTCCTATAAGGGATAGACTGTCTCCTCAAGCAGCTCCCCAACCCCCGTATACCAAAAGAGATACCTCATAAAGGAGAGCTTAGGCCAACATCTGGCAGGTACCCTTTGGGGATGAAGATAACAGAAGAAGAAACCATCAGTAACCCTTACTGTTATGCAGCTCCTGCAGGTGATCCCCAGGCAAGCAGGGTCTGGAGTGGACCTCCAGCAGTCCTGCAGCAGATGGGTCTGTTAGAAGGAAAATTAAGATACAGAAAGAAATAACTTCATCATCAACAAAAAGGGTGGCCACTCAGAGACCACATCAGAAAGTCACCAACTACAAAGACCACAGAGAGATAAAGCCACTAAGACGGGAAGAAACCAGTGCAAAAAGGATGAAAACACCAAAAACCAGAACACATCTCCTTCTCCAGAGGGTCACAACTCCTCACCAGCTAGGGATCAAAGATGGATGGAGAATGAATCTGATGAATTGACAGAAACAGGCTTCAGAAAGTGGGTAATAACAAACTTCTCAGAGCTAAAAGAACATGTGCTAACTCAATGCAAAGAAACTAAGAATCTAGAAAAATAGGTTAGATGATATGCTAACCAGAATAAACAGCTTAGAGAAGAATATAAACAACTTGATGGAGCTGAAAAACACAGCATGAGAACTTTGAGAGGCATACACAAGTTTCAATAGCTGAATTGACCAAGCAGAAGAAAGGATATCAGAGATTGAAGATCAACTCAATGAAATAAAATGAGAAGGCAAGATTAGAGAAAAAAGAGTGAAAAGAAATGAACAAGGCCTCCAAGAAATATGGGATTATGTGAAAAGGCCTAATCTACATTTGATAGGTGTACCTGAATGTGACAGAGAGAATGAATCCAAGCTGGAAAACACTCTTCAGGATATTATCCAGGAGAACTTCCCCAACCTAGCAAGGCAAGCCAACACTCAAGACCAGGAAACACAGAAAACACCATGAAGGTATTTCTCAAGAAGAGCAACCCCAAGGCACATAATTGTCATATTCACCACAGTTGAAATGAAGGAAAAAATGCTAAGGGAAGCCAGAGAGAACAGTCTGGTTACCCAAAAAGGGAAGCCCATCAGACTCACAGCAGATCTCTCTGCAGAAACCCTACAAGTTAGAAGAGAGTGGAAGCCAATATTCACCATCCTTAAAGAAAAGAACTTTCAACCTAGAATTTCATATCCAGCCAATCTAAGTTTCATAAGCAAAGGAGAAAGAAAATCCTTTACAAACAAGCAATTGCTGAGAGATTTAATCACCACCAGGCCTGCATTACAAGAGCTCCTGAAAGAAGCACTAAATAAGGAAGGAAAAAACAGTACCAGCCACTCCAAAAACGTACCAAAGTGTAAAGATCATCGAACAATGAAGAAAATGTGTCAACTAATGGGCAAAACATCTGGCTAGCATCAAAATGGCAGGATCAAATTCACATATAACAATATTAACCTTAAATGTAAATGGGCTAAATACCCCAATCAGAAGACACAAACTGGCAAATTGGATAAAAAGTCAAGACCCATCAGTGTACTATATTGAGGAAACCCATCTCACATGCAAGGACACACATAGGCTCAAAATAAAGGGATGGAGGAAGATTTATCAAGGAAGTGGAGAGAAAAAAAAAAAAAAAAGAAAAGCAGGAGTTGCAATCCTAGTCTCTGATAAAATGGACTTTAAACCAACAAAGATCAAAAGAGACAAAGAAGGGCATTAAATAATGGTAAAAGGATCAATGAATCAAGAAGGGCTAATGATCCTAAATATATACGTACCCAATGCAGGAACACCCAGATACATAAAGCAAGTTCTTAACTACCTACAAAGAGACTTAAACTCCCACACAACAATAGTGGGAAACTTTAACACTCCACTGTCAATATAAGACAGATCGGCAAGACAGAAAATTAACAAGGATATCCAGGGGTTGAACTCATATTTGGACCAGGCAGACTTAATAGACATCTACAAAAATCTCCACCCCAAATCCATAGAATATACATTCTTCTCAGCACTGCATGGCACCTACTCTAAAATTGACCACATAATTGGAAGTAAATCACTCAACAAATGCAAAAGAACAGAAATCATAACAAACAGTCTCTCAGACCACAGGGAAATCAAATTAGAACTCAGATTTCAGAAACTAACTTGGAACTGCACAGCTTCATGGAAACGGAACAACTGGCTCCTGAATGTCAACTGGATAAACAATGAAATGAAGGCAGAAATAAAGATGTTCTTTAAAACCAATGAAAATGAAGACACAACATACCAGAATCTCTGGGACACATTTAAAGCAGTGTCTAGAGGGAACTTTATAGCAATAAATGCCCACATGAGAAATAGGAAAGATCTAAAATTGACATCATGTCATCAAAATTGAAAGAGCTACAGGAGCAAGATATAAAAAACTCAAAAGCTAGCAGAAGAGAAGAAATAACTAAGATCAGAGCAGAACTGAAGGAGATAGAGACACAAAAAACCCTTCAACAAATCAATAAACCTAGGAGCTAGTTTTTTGAAAAGACCAACAAAGACTGCTAGCCAGACTAATAAAAAAGAAACGGGAGAAGAATCAGATAGATGCAATAAAAAATGATAAAAGGGATATCACCACTGATTCCACAGAAATACAAACTACCATCAGAGATTACAACAAACAACTGTATGCCCATAAACCAGTAAACCTTGAAGAAATGGATAAATTCCTGGACACTTGCACCCTCCCAATCCTAAACCAGGAAAAAGTTGAAACCTTGAATAGACCAATAAGTCAAGGCAGCAATTAATAGCCTACCAACCCAAAAAAGTCTAGGCCCAGGTGGGTTCACAGCTGAATTTCACCAGATGTACAAAGAGGAGCTGGTACCACTCCTTCTGTAACGATTCCAAACAATTCATAAAGAGAGAATCCTTCCCAAAACATTTTATGAGACCAGCATCATCCTGATACCAAAACCCGGCAGAGGCTCAACAAAAAAAGAAAACCTCAGGCCAATATCTATGATAACATAGATGCAAAAATCTTCAATACAATACTGGCAAACCAATTGCAACAGCACATCAAAAAGCTTATCCAAGATGATCAAGTAGGCTTCATTCCAGGGATGCAAGGCTGGTTCAACATACACAAGTCCATAAACGTAATCTACCACATAAACAGAACCAAAGACAAAACCCACATGATTATCTCAATTGATGCAGAGGAGGCCTTTGACCAAACTCAACAGCCCTTTATGCTAAAAACTCTCAATAAACTAGGTATCAAAGAAACATATCTCAAAATAATAAAAGCTGTTATGGCAAGCCTACAGCCAATATCATACTGAATGGGCAAAAACTGGAAGCATTCTCTTTGAAATCCGACAAGGATGCCCTCTCTCACCACTCCTATTCAATATAGTACTGGAAGTTCTAGACAGAGCAATTAGGCAAGAAAAAAAGTAAAGCATATTCAATTAGGAAAAGAGGAAGTCAAATTGTCTCTATTTGCAGACGACATGATTGTATATTTAGAAGACCCTATTATCTCAGCCCAAAATCTCCTTAAATTGATAAACAACTTAAGCAAAGTCTCAGGATACAAAATCAATGTGCAGAAATCATAAGCATTTCTATACACCAATAACAGAAAAATAGCGAGCCAAATCAAAAGTGAACTCCCATTCACAACTGCTACAAAGAGATTACATCCTTTGTTAGTTGTATTCCTAGGTGTTTTAAAGGACCTCTTCAAGAAGAACCACAAACCACTGCTCAAGGAAATGAGAGGATATAAACAGATGGAGAAATATTATATGCTCATGGCTAGGAAGAATCAGTATCATGAAAATGACCATACTACCCAAAGTAATTTACAGATTCAATGCTATCCCCATCAAGCTACCAACAACCTTCTTCACAGAACTGGAAAAATCCACCTTAAACTTCACATGAAACCAAAAGAGAGCCTGGGTAGCCAAGACAATCCTAAGCAAAAATAACAAAACTGGAGGCATCACGCTACCTGATTTCAAACTATACTACAAGGCTACAGTAATCAAACAGCAGGGTACTCGTACCAAAACAGAGATATAGACCAATGGAACAAAACAGAGGCCCTGGAGGAAATGCCACACATCTACAGCCATCTGATCTTTGACAAACCTGACAAAAGCAAGCAATGGGAAAGGATTTCCTTTTTAATAAATGGTGTTGGGAAAACTTGCTAGCAGTGTGCAGAAAGCAGAAACTGGACCCCTTCCTGACACCTTAAACTAATATTAACTTCAGATGGATTAAAGATATAAACATAAGACCTAACACCATAAAAATACTAGAAGAAAACCTAGGCAAAACCATTCAGACATAGGCATAGGGAAAGACTTTGTGACTGAAATACCAAAAGCATTGGCAACAAAAGCCAAAATAGACAAATGGTACCTAATTAAACTCCAAAGCTTCTGTACAGCAGAAGAAACAATCATAAGAGTGAACTGGCAACCAACAGAATGGGAAAATTTTTTTGCAATCTACCCAGGTGACAAAGGGCTAATACCCAGAATCTACAAAGAACTAAAACAGATTTATAAGAAACAAGCAAACAAACCCAACCAAACATGGGCAAAGGATATGAACACTTTTCAAAAGAAGACATATGTGAGCCCAACAAGCATATTAAAAAATGCCCAACATCACTGATTATTAGAGAAATGCAAATCAAAACCATATTGAGATACCGCCCCCCACCAGTTAGAACGGTGATCATTAAAAAATCTGGAGACAACATATGCTGGAGAGGATGTGGAGAAACAGAAACACTTTTACACTGTTGGTGGGAGTGTAAACTAGTTCAACCATTGTGGAAGACAGTGTGGCACTTCCTCAAGGACCTAGAAATAGAAATTCCATTTGACCCAGAAATTCTATTACTGGGTATATACCCAAAGGATTACAAATCATCCTATTATAAAGACACATGCACATCTATGTTCATAGCGGAACTGTTTACAATAGCAAAGACCTGGAACCAACCCAAATGCCCATTGACGATAGACTGGATAAAGAAAATGTGGCACATATACACCATGGAATACTATGCAGCCATAAAAAATGATGAGTTTGTGTCCTTTGTAGGGACATGGATGAATCTGGAAACCATAATTCTCAGCAAACTGACACAAGAACTGAAAATCAAACACCTCATTTCTCACTCATAGGCGGGAGATAAACAATGAGAATACAGAGAGGGGAGCATCACACACTGGGGGTCTGTTGATGGTGGCTAAGGGAGGGACAGTGGGGGATGGGGAGTTCAGGGAGGGATAACACGGAGAGAAATGCCAGATGTAGGTGTTGAGGGGATGGAGGCAGCAAACCACATTGCCATGTGTGTACCTATGCAACAATCCTGGATGATGTGCACATGTACTCCAGAACCTAAAGTACAATAAAAAAAAAATAAACATGGGGAAATGACTATTACATCCTTGGCATTATTAGTATCAGTAACACACTGAGCTGCTAATAGGATTATAGGTGGTGCTTTCATAACCCTTCATGTTTTAGGGAATAGGTTATAAAATATTTGAACTTAAAAGTCAAGTTGTTGCCGGGCGCGGTGGCTCAAGCCTGTAATCCCAGCACTTTGGGAGGCCAAGGCGGGTGGATCACGAGGTCAAGAGATCGAGACCATCCTGGTCAACATGGTGAAACCCCATCTCTACTAAAAATACAAAAAATCAGCTGGGCATGGTGGCCCGTGCCTGTAATCCCAGCTACTCAGGAGGCTGAGGCAGGAGAATTGCCTGAACCCAGGAGGCGGAGGTTGAGGTGAGCCAAGATCGCACCATTGCACTCCAGCCTGGGTAACAAGAGCGAAACTCCGTCTCAAAAAAAAAAAAAAGTCTAGTTGTGCCCCCAAAATAGAAAATCTACAGTATTTATGTCTAGGTGGCCTATTAGAATAAATTAATTATGGTGGTATGACTAAGACACCTATAATTTGATGATAATATTCCCTGTGTTCAAAATATTGTTTCAACTTTAATGGCTTGAAGAAGGAAAAGTCCAGTTCCACAGTGAGCATGCCTAAAATGTTTCCACATCTGGACTTTTGTTGGTTCCTCCCTGCTTAGAATGTCTTTGCTGACTTTCCTTGGGACTCAGGTTCAAGTTTAACTTCTTTTGTGGTTGTTTCCTCCATTATCACAACCCATGATAAATTCCCATCCACTGGAATCCTGTAACATATTTTGTCTGTTCCACAGTAAAAGACACAATATGTGCTGCTTGAATTGGTAGGCACATATTTATTTGTATAATCAGTTCTGTAATAAGGTTTTTACAGAACAGATTGTGTGTTTGTCCCTGGTTACTGATAGATATTGGTAAGTATTGCAAGATTAATTATTGCTTTCATTGTAACAAGTCATCAGATAGTAATGTTGGAGGAGGAAAATTTTAGCTTGCACCTACCTCTAACTATTAGAAGCTTTGTGTATCTACTCAGAAGAACTTAGTAACTGTAAATGCCTAAATGGGCTCAGATCAGTAACAAGACTATTAATAAAAGGCACAGGGACTTAGTGTTGTAATTTTTTATTAATAATGCTATGTGATTTGCTTGGTTTATATGTGAGTGCTAGATTTATATAGTTTATTTCTATTAATGGCTGACAGAACATATGTATAAATTATATATGTTTACAGCATTTATTATATAAATAAATGCAATCGTTTGTAGTAATTCAAGGAAGCATATGTGCTGTTAATCAGAAAGATGTGGATAATAGTTAATATAGGAGTTCAGATAAGTGATAGATCACTATGAATTTTAAAGTTCTTTTCTATTACTAAAATAACCTTGAAGGATATAAGAATAACCACTTAATATGAGAGTGGATAATTTTATACTGATTATAGTGCACCAAATATAGCCCTGTGCTCTAAAAGAATTAAAGAATGCCTGTGTAAGTCCAATATACACCAGCACTCAAGTGAAATAATCTGTTGGGTATTTTTCCCTTGGCTCTCTAGCCATGTTACGTCAGAAAGAATAAAAGGATAAATGGAGGCAGGAGGATGTGTGTTACTTTCACCAAGGAAACATAGATAGGGTTCCTGATTCCCAGTGCAGTGTTTTCTTTTTTAGGATGTTACATAATGCATTTACATTTTTTTAATGGGCGAAGTTCACAGAGGACACTGGCAGGAGAATATACCTTCATGTTTCCCCCTTGGGATGCTCTATGCTAACTGTCCCTAAGGGGTGATAGTTGAATTTAAAATAGTATAATGATATTGGGTGTTATTAGTTTTTCTTATAACATCTCCATAATTCTTTTCACGTACAGATACTCAATAAATATCTTCTGTTGCTGCTTATAAAAAATTCATATTCAGAAGAAAAGTGATTTGATGAGGCATGAGTGAAAACCATTGTCGTTCTCTTTAATAACTTTGTTTCTGAATGATGCTGCAGGGTACAGTGAGAAATTTTTCAGCCTAGGCACAGAGATAGTCCCTTTTGTGTTGGTAAATCAGAACAGTGTGTAGGTGTGCTGTTCCAACAAATTAATGTAAATGAATAATATATCCAAGGTATTACATGTCCATGGTAAACCAAATATATCCAAGGTATTACATGTCCATGGTAAACCAAATATATCCAAGGTATTATATGTCCATGGTAAACCAGGAGGCAAGAACATGTAACTTTTACAAATATTATACCCATACTGCAATATTAGAAATTCTTTCATCGATTTTACATACCATTCTTCACAGTGACCAAGTTGAGATTTTAAGCATATTGTTCTTAACTACATGATCATGATGAATAGAAACAATTTAGACATATTACTCTATGTAGCAGGCAGTATTGACCTATTCTAAAATGCATTATTGGATCAATTTTAAAAGAGAAGAATCAAAGTAGTTGATTGGTGGTGGTGGGACTGTTCTCCCATCAATATTTATGCATATTTTGAATTCTCTACATGCAGTTAAGTAAATCTAATTGAAGTCACATACACATGATTGTTGATATAACAAAAACAGAAAAAAATTTCTGAAAGAAAAATTGTAAAGCCACATCGCTTTACTATTTTATTCAAATAAAAATTAAAAGTCCTTGCTGACATTAGTATAAAATAATTTTTTATCTTTGAAAATAATTTGTAAAGTAGACTATTTCTCACCTTGAGAAAAATGTATTTTAGAAAAAGTTCCGAAGTGAGTTTTGAAAAAGAATAATGAACAGGTAAGACCAATGTTGGACTGCCAGAACTTTAAGAATGTAAAAGAAGAATGTAACAATGAAAAATTTAAGGATATAGAATTTTAAGTGATAATTTTGTTAATCTCTACAAAAATCACCACTTCAATTCCAGGTTTTATATAAAATATGCTAAATAAATACATACTTATTGTTTCTACTGCTTTTTCATTTAGCATATCCTGATATATTATGGTATTTATACCTTAATCTCCTTCTAATATTCAACTTGCTTTTACTTAAAGTGTCACAAAGAGCAAGCAAATAACTTCTTTCAATTCAGTTGAAACCAACCAAAGAGAAAATCAAGACACATCTATTTGCCTGTGTCCAGGCCTTTATGCCCTTGCATATAAGACAGTCATGAGGCAGATTGAGAAATGAAACCAAGCTTCACATGTATTGCATGGAAAGTTCTCCTCTAATGAAAATTCACTGAGTACTGTCATGGATGCCTTGCTTTTCAATTGCCCCTTGTATTGCTTTCATGGTTAAGAGATACTCATTCTTCTTAAGCAAATTTGGGGGTCCACTAAACACATAGCAACACAATTGACTAATATAGGTCTATTTGTTGATCTCTTAAAGCTCAGTGCACACGGATGGAAGTAATCCAAACGATTTTTCTCCATCCTTCACTTAACATACATAGTAATAAATGAATATTAAAGTAGCAGCAAATATATTAACAGGAAGCAAATAGCTTTTATTTGTAACAAGTGCACACAGGTTAATTAACGAGAAGGAGGTTTTGTGTTGAAACAAGGCTCCCTGATGCTGTCCGGGCAGGTGCCGTTAAGGGCCAATTGAGCGCTATAGGATAATTATGAAGTACCAATGTGTTCTTCCATTCGTTAACAAAGTGCTGCCCACAATTTGCCTAAACCTATAAACCATCATCTGTGATCCTCGGTAGCAATTAAATGACAAACATCTCCTCATCAGAGACTCGGGGAAACAAAAAGAGACATGATAGCATTTAAGTAGCCAAATGGATATTTTTGAACATTAACTTCGAAGACCTCTTTTCAATAGCAGAATATTAGATGAAAACGTATTTGGTACTGTGTGAAAGGGGAAAGACCATGGTATTTTTTAATGGGAAGTTAAAGCAGGCATATTGAATAATTGAAGCAGTGCATATTTGAACAGCTTTGGTTTTAAAATCTTGGAGTGTTCAGCAAACTTAATAGAAGATAGAAACCTAACACACCTCCTTAAAGCACCATTGAGTCACTTTGCTCTTAAAATTCTAGCTACTCACTTATATTTGAGGAGAGGCTCTGAAGAGCATAGTAAAAGTTCTTAGGCGGGATGACGGTTAAAGTCTAACCAATCTCATGTACTTTCTCCAGGGTATGAATCACTAATAAGTTCTTTTTTTTTTTTTAAAAAAAAGCAAGCTTGTTACTGAAATCATATATGAGTATAAAAATAGTAATTTTAGAAAGATTGCTTTCTATCACAAACTGATTGATCTAGAAGTTTTAAGGATGTAATGTTTAAAATGCTTCTGTAAGCATAGCAATAGTTCCAGGAGCTATAAACCGTGTAAAGGCTCCGCTTAGTTCAATTAATTGTCAGATTGGAAGAATCTCCAAAACTTGTAGTAGCTCTTGTTTAATAGTCAAGGATCTTCTGGGCATTTAGTGGCCTACATTAAACAACATTGTCTAACTAGTTTGCATAATTGGTAGAGCTAAAAGGCTATTCCATAACATTAAAAAATACAATTATAAATGTATGAGTTTTCCTCAGTCAGAAGGTGCTGATTTTTTTTCCAATGCCAAAATAACACTATTTACAAATGTTTTCATGAACCATGAGAAGCTACTGCTCAGTGTGTTTTAATGTAATAGTAGGTCAACAGCTCTCTTGAAAGAACAAAACCAACCTAGGGCCAAACAGGCAGGCCGGCCTAATTAAGCACTCCAGAGTAAGAAAACCTCTCAGAGAACTGCAACTGACTCGACCCCTGCTTTGTACTTCACCGGGTTTCTCTATACCGTTGCCACTTTCCTCTGGACTTATTTTTTATGAATTATTTAAACATGGCCATTTCATATCCACAATTAATTTTCAAAGAAAAGGCAACAAGAGAAAACAATCACAAGTTAAACAGCTTGAGAATGACTCTCGTTTTGACGGAATTTAAAAGGCCTGAGTCTCTGTTTCAGAGCCTGCCTTTGGAAGTGGCTTCCCAAATCTTCATTTGTTTAAGTCTCTTAGATTCCATCTACATGACAGTCCAAACCCCTATTTCCACCAGGGAAGAAAAACAAATTCAAGAGAGTTGCTTCTCTAGGTTACCTGCCTGTGTTTCTTTTATTTAAATGAATGAGAATTAATGATCATAGTTTCAATAGCGGAAAAAAATAACCTACAAAGAATAAGAAATTTTTCATTATCATTAAGGAGTAACAGTACATTGAACAATGGAAGTATTTGCGCTGCTAACCACTTGCAAGAATGAAAGTCCTTGACAATTGTTTTATTCTAGTTATCCTTTTCCCATCAGCATGTGATACTCTGTCCTGTTATAGCAGGGAATGGCCCCCAAAAATCATGGTATACTGATACCTTATTCTCCATTACAGAACCATTCAATGGGAACATAATTCAAGGAATCATTAAGTTCATCTTTCTGCCTTCAGGTATGGCTACACTCTGCTGGAACTCATCATATTAAAATATAATATTAATATGAAATGATATATCATATAATATGAAAGTGCTTCATCTAAAAACATGTCCAGTGTAGGAGCTGAGGCTCAGTCATTTGCTATTACCAGAAAACCCCTAAAATGGTATATCCCTAAAACGTCTGTACAGAAAGAAATTAAATCTCTAAACATGCAAAATATATGTTTGTTTTGGGGAAAAGAAAAACCTTTGAGAAAAAACAGACTTTAAAATTCACTTGCCAATGTTTTCTGTCATTTTGATGTTTCATAATCCTGCTCTGGCAATATTCTTTACAGCTAAAAAACCCATCAGTTTCGACTTTATTGTTAAATCAGCCCAGTGAAGAAATTATCTTGAAAATAAATTTTTCTAAAATATTTATGGACTCAACAGTGCTATTTATATTTAAAATGAGAGAAATGTCATTAATTTCTTATGTGGCTTAAAACCAAATTGCTAAAATACATGACTAGATATATTCTATTTGATATAGAATCAAATGGTTCTATCAAATAGTTCTATTTGATATAACATTAAAACTATTTAAGATTGTAAGTGGCATTTCTTAAAGAGGCAACATTTGTCAGGTTCTCAATGAAAGATGATTACTACAACTGAACACTATTACCAAGTAAGTTTTGTCATTTGCAACTGACAAGTGTGGAAGCCAGTGCTCAAAGAGGCTAGACAACGTCACACAGCGAGGAAGGAGAGGAGTGGAGGAGGAGCCAGGGTCCCGGGGCTACAACACCACATGCTGGTTGCCTGACTTGAGGTTTCGATCACTGAAACCAATTTTTTTTTTCTCTGTGACTGAGTAAACTCTGAATTAGAGATTGAACTTTTCTTCTCTAATTTAGAGGTCCACATCCACAAGTAGTTAATGATCATGGCCAAGTTAACTGGAATGGGAAGGGTAGCACCAGTCCCAAAGTGGCTCACCCCATTTCACCTATAATAGAGTAGCATACCACGTGCACACACTATGTTAGGGTCCCATAGACATCAACATGACACGCACAAGATCCTGGGACACTTTGTGCTCTTCACGAAAAGGGCTCAACAGAACCCTCTGTCTTCATCACCTAGGGAAGGACTTGCAACCATGGCAAGAAAGATGGTGTCCTGTTCCCACCATCTGCCACCATGCAGCAGAGGAGGCAGTGCTGTTCCTTCTCCAACTTTTTTCTCCTGGCGACAAATGTTTAGTCAATTCCCTGCTCAATAGTATTTACATGAAATGAAGCAACCGAAGAGGAGGAAAAAAATCCAAATAGATACAATTTAAAGCTTTTCTATTTGCTAGTAAGCTCTCTGATGAAAGTGATGTAGCCAAAACTTGGATTTTAAAACCAATTGCTTATTTAACAATTTCATGGAATACTAGTCATGACATGAATATCATTATTTTATGCACTGACAATTGGGGCAGAAATCTGATATGTTAGCAGAAGCTATTTGAACATGATTGCTAGAATATCTACTATTCTAAGTGAGATTTCAAGAAGACCAGAGACTTCTGGTTTTTGGATTAAAGGGGAAGGAAAAGTCCATGGACTGCCTCACTCACAAGAAGGTAGAGCTGCAGCAAGAACAGTGTATTCCCTTTTCTTCAACTTTTAAAATCTCAGTTGTTTTCTTGGCAGGTGCCTGTAATCCCAGCTATTTGGGAGGCTGAGGCGGGAAGAATAGCTTGAACCTGGTAGGCAGAGGTTGCAGGGAGCTGAGATCACACTCCAGCCTGGGCAACAGAGCAAGACTCCATTTCAAAAAAATAAAAAGATCTCTATGTTTTTCTGAGCCTAGGAGTGAACAGAAGAAGATCAAGAGGCAATGATGGGTCATTATGATCTCCATTTCATACCCAAAGAACCACTTCATGGTGGTCAAGTAACTTGGCCAAACTTACACTAGCATGAAGATTCAAATTTGAGTCCAAAACTTATGGAAATATCTATTAGAGAAAATCGTATTAGTTCTCTAATTACCAAATACATCTCCCTAGGGAAGTCACCTTCGTTCTCACCTCTCTCTGTCTACTTCTCTTTCTTCAGTGTCCTCTGAGAGCTTCTAACCAAATGTTTTATACACAGTAGGTGGTTTGGTTGAGTGCAATAATGTTATCTGAGAAAATCTAAATTATAGTTATGTGTTGCTTAATGACAGGGATATGTGATGAAAAATGCATTGTTAGGCGATTTCATTGTTCTAAGATCATAGAGTGGACTTAAACAAACCTAGATGGCATAGCCTACTACACACCTAGGCTGTATGGTATAGCCTATTGCTCATGGGCTGTACACCTGTACAGCATGTTACTTGGCTGAATACTGCAGGCAACTGGAACACGATGGTATGTGTGTATCTAAGCCTATCTAGACTCAGAAAAGGTAATGCATTATACTACAACATTATGACAGCTCACAATCCTGTCACTAAGTGATAGAAATTTTCCTGCTTCATTATAATCTTATGGTACCACTATCAGATAGGTAGTCCTTCGTTGACCAAAACATCATTATATAATCCATGCCCAATAATAAAAGAGCAGACCAACTATGACTATGTAGTATTATTATAAGAGTCAGCAAGGGGGAAATATTCATACTCAGGTATGAGTACTGTACCTGAGTATGAGTACTTTTGAAATTTCCCCCCTTGCTGACTCAGGTACAGTACTCATACCTGAGTATGAGTATTTCCCCCTTGCTGACTCAGGTACAGTACTCATACCTGAGTATGAGTATTTCCCCCTTGCTGACTCAGGTACAGTACTCATACCTGAGTATGAGTATTTCCCCCATGCTGACTCTTATAATATACTTTAAAAAATAATGCTAATATGTGAATTTATACTGTGAAAATTTTATTCCATACAAAATAGCTGTCAAATATTATGAAATAAAATACTATAGTACTTAGAACCAGAGGCTACTAATTAGTGTACTAAGCAGTACTAATCACTTATAAGTGATTATACTACATTGTAAAAAAAATTAAAAATAATGACTAGCTACATTTCAGGATTATACAAATGATATAATTATTTTATCTTATAAATGTTAAGATGATAGGATATTGTTAAATAAATGAATTAAAAAGATGAATTTTAGAAAACTATATAATTTCAATATTACCTGCTACAATTGTACACAAAGCTTTGAGTATATTTTACATTGGCTACTTTAGCATTGTCTAGGGAAAGGCAAAGTTTGCCTTATACTGCACAACAGTTTATTTCAAGTACGTTTTTCTTCTAACTTAATAAAGACATGAGGTTTAGGAGTTCCAGGGAGAGGTTAAGAAGCACGAATAAATAAAAGGGCAGACCAACTACGACTTACAGTGCTCTTTAAATGTGGCCCAATTTCGAGTGTTAGAAACAATAGGAAAAAAAAGCCAGAGACCCCAGAATGAAAATGTTCTATAAGGACAGAACATTTGTCTTTGAATTCCCAGAAATTCATAGGGTCTGGTTGCAAATGGGGCATAATAAAAGATTTCTGAATGAAAGAAAGAAGAAAGTACTGGAAAGAAAACGAAGTATGAGACTCGAATAGGAAAGGAACTGATGTACAACTGGATATGCAAAGAGGGTACTCTGAAAAGACATGATTTCCAAATTCTGTCTTCAATGTCTCAAGTTGAATTTGCATAAGACCAAAAACAGCTTGGTTTTTAAATAAAAAAAATAGTTACCTGTTATTTGGCAAAGTAACAGTTACTCATTATGAGCCAGAAGATGTGGCAGTGTCATCAACTTTTTACTGATTATTTTCTTTTAATTTTGAAAATGTTAGACTTGTAGAAGAGTTGCAAGAATACAGCCCTGTGTACAATAGCAAAGACCTGGAACCAACCCAAATGTCCATCCATGATAGACTGGACAAAGAAAATGTGGTACATATACACCATGGAATACTATGTAGCCATAAAAAATGATGAGTTTGTGTCCTTTGTAGGGACTTGGATGAATCTGGAAGCCATCATTCTCAGCAAACAGACACAAGAACAGAAAACCAAACACCGCATGTTCTCACTCATAGGTGGGTGTTGAACAATGAGAACACGTGGACTCAGGGAGAGGAGCATCACACACTGGGGGCACAGTTGGGGGGCGGGTAGAGAGGGACAGTGGAGGGTGGGGAGGGATAACATGGAGAGAAATGCTGGATATAGTATACACCTAAAGTAAAATAAAAAATGAAAAGAAAAGTTGCATAAATAATACAAATAATTCTCATCTACACAATTATCCTAATATTAACATTTATCATGTTCTTTTACTAAATAATGTAAGAATTACTAAATAATGTACGAATTAATTGTAGGGATGAAAACTCCTTCCCTTTAAATACTTCAGTTTGTAATTCTTAAAAACAAAAAAATTCTTTATGTAACCACAATACAATTAATAAAATCAGAAGACTAACATTGAGACAATACAATGACCTAAACAACCAACCTTTATTCAGATTTTGCTAACTGACTTGATGTCTTTTAAAAGAAAGAAAACACAAGATCATGCGCTACTCTTAACCACTGGGTCTCTTTAGTCTTTTAACATCTAGAACAGTATTTACTATTTCTCTGTGGTTCATGACAGTGACATTTTTTGAGTATGAGCCAAGAAGGGTTGGTCTAATGTTTCTTCATGAATTTAGATTTAGGATTTGGGCTTTTGGCAGGAATAACACAGAAGCAATACTTAATTCTCTGTGCTTTGGCTCAGGAAGCACAAATTAGATTAGTGCATTTTTTGGTGATGTTAACTTTGATCACTTGGTTAAAAGATTTACCATGATTCTCTACTTTCAAGTCTTTGAAAGTGGAGAGATACTATGATATTATATAAATACTTCTTCTAGAACTTTTACCCACTGGTTGTAGTGTCCATTAGTGATACTTCCTGGAGTGAATTATCATTATTATGGCTGCCAAATGGTGATTTTTCTAATTTCATGTTTTTCATTCTTTTACGGTAAATGTTGCCTTCCTATTGTTAAAAATCTCTCTTCTTTCTCATTCGTTTATATGTTTATATTAATATGAATTCATGGAGTTTTACCCTATCCAGTGGCTTACAAACTTTTACTCTCATTATTTATTTTGATTCCAAATGGTCCCAGATTTGGCTGATTGGGGCCCCTCGAGCTGGCCACTAAATTTCACTGATTTTATTTTGAGACAGATTCTCACTGCATCACTCAGGCTGGAGTTCAGTGGCACGATCTCAGCTCACTGCAATCTCTGCCTCCTGGGTTCATGCAATTCTCCTGTCTCAGCCTCCCAAGTAGTGGGAATTACAGGCACCCAGATTACCATGCCCAGAGAATTTTGTATTTTTAGTAGAAACGGGGCTTCACCATGTTGGCCAGGCTGGTTTCAAATTCCTGAGTTCAGATAATCCACCCACCTTGGCCTCCCAAAGTTCTGGGATTACAGGCATGAACCACCACACCTGGTCAAATTTCACTGATTTTTAATCCATTTTCAAGTGGTTTTGTTTGCATCTTATATTCACATCCCTACCAGCCTCACACTTTGATCCTGTTGTTCTTTTAGTTTTGAAAGAAAACGTGCTGCAAAGCAGCCACGTGTACCCTTCAATGAAGAAGGATAAGTAATCAAAAATTGAGATACTCTTTAAAAACTTGTCTTTGAAGATTTTATTCTTCATAATCAAATTGTACATAAAGCCAATCCCAATATCAATTTAGGGTGATGATTTAGGACAGTAGCAACAGCTGAATTTAGTGTTTTAAAGTAAACCTGCATTTTAATTTTTTTCTGATTACTTAGTTCTTGATCACTGCATTTGTAGATTCAAAATGCCTGAATTTGGAACACGTTTGAGTTTTAATCAACATAGGCAAGGTGAAATAGAAAGTTGAAGGAATTATCTTGATCATTACAATGAAGTACCAATTTTTTCTGTGGGTGAAAGTATTCTTGGTTTTTTGTTTGTTTTCAGGGCTGAGAGCATATGTGTGGGTACAGGGGCGCATGGGTGGCAGATGGAATAGGGGAAGAGGGAGAAGGCAGTGGGGCAGAGGGCCACCTACCCTTCCCAAGAATCTTAGCAGGCTACATTCATAAAGTATAAAGAACAATTACTCAATTAAAATTACTCTGTCTCTGTAGATATATTTGCCTCTCTAGACACATTTAAAATATTACAGGATTTTAAGGTTTCCTGGGCCAATTTTAAGACACAGAACCCTAAGCAATGCACATGAAAAAACAATACCTTTCCTTTGTGACTACCGTTTCAAACTCCAATGTTTCAAATGCAAATTACAGTAGATACATTTATGAAATGAGTGCTCCTGGGTCCTCTAGAAGTCCTCCAGCTAGGATGTCCAGCTTGGTGGCACAGGTATGTTACCATCCAGCCAGGACTCCAAAGGCCATGATCCCATAATTGATTCAACTGAGAATGTGGAGGAATTTTAGTAGAATATAATTCCTCTGATCATCTTTTTTCCAGAATTGCATGTTAATGGTTGTACAGAAATTAGCTTACATGTGTATTTGTTATTTTCCAGCTTTGCAGGCACAACAGTATATTCCCCCATCTCTTTTCTTTGACTGACAGAGGCCTTGTTTCTGTTGCTGGAGCTTCATTTCTCTGTCTCTAAGAAATTCAGAAACTGGCAACCAGGGAAAAGACAGGTAACCAAATCTCCTGCTTTCTCAACTGCAGTGCTGTCTGCACTTGTGTCTGGACTATCATATACCATTACAGTTGATCAAGCTTAAAAAGCAAACTCAGATTTTCAAGCAGAGCAGTCACTGGAGTACATTTATGGATCGTGTTCTCATTCCAATACAGTCCCCAGGGGAGAAAGTGAACAGCACCAGAAACGGATCTGCTGTTTCCCTTCAATATAAGTTTTGCATAAAACAGAAATGCTAGTCTGTAAACAATATGAGCACCTGTCATACACATGGTAACCAGAAGGTGGCATGGTCTTAACATTGACCAAAGTCTGTTGGCTCCGCTGTTGAATCTAAGCAGATTTATTTGTGAAGATAACTGCTTCTTATACTATGTACATTCGTTTATGCATTTGTGTCTGCCCTCAACTACGTACAAACAAACCACTTCCTATGTCTGAAAACAGAACTCTTGGCTTGTCTCCATTTTCTTTTTATCCCTTCTCTCCTCCCCACCGATACAATTAATACTGCTTTGAGTTAAACTTCAGAGGACTTGAATATTGCTCTGTATTTATCTTCCTGTTAGAAGCACTTGGTTAATGAAACTTAAATGGAGCCTCATGATTTGCATCATTCTTATGTCTTATTTGTAACCAATTGCCATCATAAGAAGAAGACCTTAATTTTATATTCATTCATTAGTAGAGTTTCATTCAAATAGCAGTTAATTCTTTAGTCAAAATTAACAAAATGAATTACTGGTATTGAGTGGTGTGCATGCATATAATTCAAAATGACATTATACATTTCTGATGTGTTAAACTTTAGATTTATATTGCAGGTTCCATTATAAAGGAAAGGCCATGAATTCAGTAGTATTTTTCTTTCTTTAAGAGAAAAGAGAGCATGCTTTTGTATTTTATAAAACTGGCTTTATTAAGATTCATGAGAGGCCTTAATGGTAAAAATGAACAATGTGTAAACAACCTGGCAACATTTCATCACAACCTGTGAATGCTGGCAATTGGCATCATTTTTATATCCAAAAAGTACTCTTCTCATGGTCACCAAGTAGACTCTCTAAAATTAGTTATCCTTCAATTGTGAATAAAATCAATTTCCCTGATGTGAATTCTTGTATTTATTTATTTTTTTTCTTGGTCATTTAGGTGGAAGGTCTAGAGTGAAAGTGGACCTCCTGTTTTCCAGTATTTGGGACAGCTCCCTTCCAGATTACCCCTCCATGCTTCCATGCTCACACCTCTCCACAAATGAGAATTTCCCTGTAAACTGTTCCTTTCACTCAGCCTTCCAGGCATTCCCTCTTCTGCCTCCACCATCTGGCAGCCTTCCTGTCCCTACATGATGTCCTCTACCCTTTGTCCAATATGCCTGACAGAATGCCTGCTGGGAGGGCAACCCTCTCCAACTGGGAACCATACTTAACCCCTACATATCGGTGGCATCTAACATTGGTTGAACTAAACCTCACTTGGTGAGGGGAGTTCAAATAGCAACACAGAGAAAAGTCTGTATTTACTTTTTAACAACAGCATAAATCCTGAAGCAATGACTCATTCCTATGGGCATCCTTCCCTACTAAGTCCCCCTTAAAAAGGAGGAGGCACCAATTAAAAACCTGATTCTAGATATTTCTCTTTTCAGAATATAAAGAAAGTAGGCTTAAGTGAAGGCAAGTGGGTAACATTGACAAATATAGGAGGTTTTTCATTGTTGGACATTTTTCAAGGCTATTTTACAGGTATAAATAGGCCATACCTCAGAGAACCTAAATGTTTTATCTTATATACTCTAACCTCAACCTTCTAGGCTTTAGAATCAATAACAGCATTTTTTGTCCCCTCCAGTTCCATTTCTACTTATGCCATAAACCAGAGAAATGGAAGCTTAACCTCATACTGGCTCTGTGACATTTTGACTCTCCCCTCAGGGTCCTGAAATATCCAGCATATGCCCATTCTGGCATAAATCAGAGAACAGCAAGCTCAGGGGACACCATATGGCCAAGTGCCTGCATGTTACACTGGGGCATGCTGAGGTTTCAGGTACCCCCAGTTAGGCTTAGATCTGGTGTTGGTCTCATGGGCCAGAACTGAATTCTAAGAAGTCCTCTGGGGATGACAGTCCAGCCTATGGAGGGCTGAGAATAGCTACTGTAACCTGGAAACATTTCCAGAATCTCTGCTAATTGAGATTGGATTGACATCCTCTCATGTGACTCATCAACTACAGCCCTCTTTTGCTCAAGGATACGTGGTGAAATGAAGGCTATTTACTTATATTGGGCCAAGTGGGGACCATTCTCCACTCCTTCCTGACATAGCCTGGGTGCTTTAGGAACCAGGAAATTTTCCTTTTCTCCAGCCGAATAACACCATAGTAGTTCTAACAGACAAAGAATAAAGCTTCAGGATTCTCATGCTAGTATGTAGTAGGTGTTCAATCATGTTAAAGTAAACTCTCAGGTTCCAGGAAGTTAAATGTAGGTGGTAGAATTTCATTTGAAACTTTCCTTCTGCTCCCTCTTCTCTCTTCCCTATATCTTACACATTCTCATTTTCTGTTTATCTCAAGAGTCTACCTCAGAAGTCATAGATCTCCCTTTTTGGAGATGTTGGTGAGGGTGGGATAAAGAAGGCTGGCTTGCAACAAAAGTCAGGAGAAGCCTTATACTGTTTCCTTAATAAAGCATAATAATTCAAATCAATTACATTTAAACTTCAGAATAGGGTAATATAATCAATTATGTAGGCGAAAAATGAGGAAGACAAAGTAGATATAGAAAGAAGAATTTGGGGCCGGGTGCGGAGACTCACACGTGTAATCCCAGCACTTTGGGAAGCTGAGGCGCAGGATCACTTTTTAGGTCAGGAGTTCAAGACCAGTCTGGCCAACATGGTGAAACCCCATCTCTACTAAAAAATACAAAAGTTATCTGGGTGTAGTGGCAAATGCCTGTAATCCCAGCTACTCATGGGGCTGAGGCAGGAGAATCACCTGAACCCAGAAGGCGGAGGTTGCAGTGAACCGAGATTGCACCACTGCACTCCAGCCTGGGTGACAGAGTGAGACTGTCCATTGGAAAAAAAAGAGAATTTGGAAAGGAGGGCAAAATAGAAAAAAATGTGAGGATGAGAATGTGGGAAAGAAGTAGAGAGGGAGTGGGCTATGATAATGTGTACCAAAGAAAACCGAACATGCAATTAGTTAGGCCAATGATTTTTTAAGCATTGCTTTCCTCACTGTGCTTGAGTGCCCTCATTTGTAAATGTGTACTTTCTTATGAAAACCGTTGTGGAGATTATGAGTTTGGTAGTGAAAACCCCTGGTATTGGCACATGGTATATGGCAAGCCTCACAAAACTTAGCCATTATTTTTCTTTTCATTTGGGTAAATCAATATGATAAAGATAGCACAACTTTACAATTTAATTTTTAGATTTAACAAGATTACAACAAAGATTCCAGTGGGATTTGGAGTAAAGGGAGATAAATTAATACAATTATTAAATTCATCCAAAAAAAGAAAACAAATAGAAAGTCCATTGTTGGATGACACCAAGGCCAGAAATGGACTTTCTAAAAGCTGTTTGGCAATACCTGTTGTCAGATGTATTTTTAATATTCTTAATTTTTGAACCAGTAATTTCACTTTGAGAAACCAACTCCAGAGAACTAATTACATTTTGGGGAAAGAAAGAAAAAGGATTCAGGACACTTATTTTCTTTTTTCTTCTTCTTCTTCTTTTTTTTTTTTTTTTTTTTTTAGGCAAAGTCTTGCTCTGTTTCTCAGTCTCTGAAGTGCAGTGGCACAATCTCGGCTCACTGCAACCTCCAACCCTCAGGTTCAAGTGATTCTTCTGCCTCAGCCTCCTGAGTAGCTGGGATTACAGGTGTGCACCACCACACCCAGCTAACTTTTGTATTTTTAGTAGAGATGGGGTTTCACCATGTTGGCCAGGTTGGTCTTCAGGGGACTTCTTTTACTTGTTAAAAAGCAGACCAATAAAACAGCACCAGTGGAGGAAGAATTACAGAAAAATCGGCAAATTGAATATATTATAATCTTCCAGCAGACCTAGTATAACTTCTTTTGCAATAAGAAAGTATCACATACCAAATGGTGTTTAAAAACAATTGTTTGGAATACCTCGGTGTCATTTTATGTCACTTACTGTTATGTGAAGCATTATATGAAGTTTCATTTCTTTCCCACTATCAGGTAGTCATACCTTTTGGCTTGTAGGTGAGGAGATGGAGCTTCACTCGTGTGATACTCCCTCTACTTTTTGAGGTCCATCCTGAATTTACTTTCAGCCTTTCCTTTTACAGATGGAATCATTTTAGTTAATACTCAGCTGGCATTATAAGCCATAATAAGTGTAAAATAAACTAGTGATTTAAATGTAAAACCTGAAAGCAAAACAAGCTAAGAAAATAGAGGTGACTATTTAATTGATCTCAAGTATGTAAAGGACTTTTAAGCACAAAAGGAAGGAAAGTGAAAATGGATATGTTAAGTGAAAAAATTAACTCTTGTATGTAAAAGAGACAAAAAAAATATGCTCTGGTTGGAAGCAGCCATTACCAAAGCTATCTTACTTTGGAGGTGAGAAGAAGCTAGTGTAGGGCTTCCCTGGACAGAGAGTCCATCTGTGTCAACATTCATTCCTCACCTTTGGTCTGATAATCAGAAGACTGCTCCATTCTGAAACCACACACCTGAAAATAGTTCCCAAGAGGCCATCATGTTTAGGGGCTATTCTGATGGCTTATGAGCTGTATATGAACTGGACCCATGGTGTTCCTTTCAAAGATGGTGGCCATCACTCACCTCCAGCAGCTGCTTCCATGTTGAAACGTGAACTCAGTGTTGCCTAATCTCCTAATTGTTGTTCTGTTTGTTTGTTAAATATTGAGCTAGGACTCTGGATTTCAAAAAATGGTATATCTGTCAATTCTTAAAGTTAGCAATTAATTGAAAACATTAAAGCCCTGTGCTGGGCAATTTTTTGTGGATTGAGCAGAATATACCTGCTGGTCCCAAAGACTGCAATTTGAGACTTCTGTTCTATAATGTTGAGTGTAACTTAATGGGCTCTATTCTAAAAATAATGTACAACACTCTGAACATCCAGAGATGGAAAGATGGAAAACACATTTTCTGCCCTTAGGGAGTTTCATGTCTGGTGTAGGAGAAAGACATTTAAGAGGGCAGGTCACAGTACAGCAGTGTGGTATTATATAGAAACGGAACAAAGTGCTGTCTAACATAAGGAGGTAGTTTTTTCCCAGGGAATAAAGAGAGGCTTAATGAGGGAGGTGGCACTAGAGCTGGTGTGTTCTGTGATTCCCAAACGTAAAGGACCCTACAAAGTTTGGTTTGCTTCCTGAGGGAAAGAGGTCATTTGAACTGAAGCCAAAAGTCAACTGTTTTCTGATCAATGGCAGTTTTCTTAGGGGAGAAAGAGCGTTCCATCCGATAAGTAAAAACAGAAATAAAGGAATAGTGGACAAATAAACAAACAAACAAAACCCAACAACCAACAACCAGAAATAGACAGTGTTGATATGATGGAGAATAATAGTAATAATAGAAAATATAAAAGAACAAGAAGCTCCAGGACACTGAACATGTGCATGAGAGGAAATTTAGAAAATGACAAGTGAGCTCATAATGACTTTTAGCAGTGCCTTAAATCTCTGGGATTATCTGACATTTGGTTCCTTGCAGAGGGAGGGTGAGCATTGTGGTTAATGAATGGTGATTCAGACTCAACTTCCTACTTTTTCTAGCAAGGAGGAACTGATGATGAAAAGTATATATATTTTATATATATAAAATGCCTATATTGCTTTCTCCTAGGATATAGACTCTTTATAATTAGTGGTTCATTGTAAACTCTAAATGCATAGTAAGCATAATTATAATGCTCTCGTGTTTCCCACGTTGAGTTATTTGTGGGATAAACTTTTATTTACTGTCTTATTTATGTAACCCCAATCAACTATCTGTGGCACGTATCCTTTGGTCACTCTACCAGTGTCCAGAAGGTATATTATCCCTGGCTAGGTCAGCCTGTGTGCTACACACTCAGCAGACAGAAAAGAAGGGTTAGGAATACAAGTGGTTACATTTTTCCCCACACACAATTAGCTCATAATTATCCTTCAAAGCAAATATGATTACCCTTTTCATTCCACACATAATTCTTAGGTTGAATATTGCCAAATTGGGACTTTGAGTTCCATTTCAAAGCTTCCCTTGATGATAATTTTAACCTGAATTCATTTAGATAAAAATGCCTGTGGTACAAGAAAGGGACATGCAGCATGATTTGCCCTGAACATCACTCTTCTAGAAAAGAAGTAACACCAGTACTCAAGGACATTATACTGGGTAGGATAGGCTAAGTTATGTTGCAGTAACAAATAATCCTGAGACATCAGTGCTTTAATATAACAAAACTTTGTTTCTCACATTTTATGTGACAACGTTTTCATTCACACATCCTTCCTTAATCACTCAGCAAGAAGATGTGTCAAATTATGTTCAAAGCTTCTGTCCAAAGATCATCCAGCCCCTTCTATTTCATTGACTGAATAAAGTCATGCCCACCTAACTCTGAAATGGGCAAGGAAGTGCAATTCTACAATATACCTGGAAAGAGAGAAGAACTCGAATATTTATGAACAATTCTAGTAGTTATCATAGACATAATCCTTTGTGAGAGAAATTTTCTCTTTAGGTTATTGTAGAATACAGGTTAATAGCTACCAGGCAATGAGATGGGTTGCTTGACCCATGTCTCTAGTCATGCCTCAAGAGGACACATGCATGACTTAGAAGTACAAAGATGAAAAGGTTATTTTTTTTTTTTCAAGAATATTGCAGGCCAGTAATGAGAAAAGAGGCAATGATATGCATATAATGAAGGACAATGTCTCAAAATTCTGAGATGGAGGGAAGCACCAGAAGCGATGGGATTATGGGAAAGAGGAAAGACTTAAGAGGTATATAGAGGATAGAATTTAAAGCACTTGATAACCAATTAGTTACTGGGCACAAGAGACAAATCTTTCATGATTCCCAGGTATCTGCTTTGGTTGATTGAACAGACACTAGTACATTAGTCAAGAATGGAATGGCAGAGTTAAGAACAATCTTGGGCAATAGAAAGGAAAATATAGGAATGTAATTTTATGCAAGTTGTTCTTAAGTATTGATGGGAAGATTTAAGCAGAGGTGTCCAGTATATGTCTAAGCACAGAGGTCTGGGCTGAGCTGTTTACATTTAGTTGAACAACTATTTATTGAGCGACCACTGTATAAAGTACTTTGCAAGGTGCTTTGTATACAAAAGTAGATGAAACATAATCCATGCCACTGAAGAATTACATTTAGTGGAAGTACAACAAACATCAATCAGGTAATGATCCTACGAGGTGGCCTCTGTTATAAGATGTGCAGGGTACTCTGGGAGACCAGCAAAAAGGCCTCTAACTGAGTTTAGAAGGGTGATTGTGTTCATTATTCAAGGAAGTTTTCTTGGAGGTGATTTTTGAGCTGGGAATGGAAAGTTGGAAAGAAGATCTTTGGAAAGAATGAAGTATGGTAATTTTCAGTTTCTGGAGTTATAATGTTTAGATTGGGGTTTAGGGCTTACTTTTTTTCCTTAGTCACTTAAGCCTTTCTGTTCCTTGGTTTTCTAATCTCTAAAATGGTAATTATAATAGTTCTACAATACCTATCTCAACATAGTTCTGAGGATTAAATTCAAGTTTACCTATCAAGACCAAGGTATTGGCATATATAATAAATGCTCAATAAACATCAACTTTTACAATTCTTTTTTGTAGAGACGGGATGGGGAAGGCTATTACAGACAACAGATATAAAACAAATGATTATGATATCATAACCACAGGGTTATGTGGATAATTATAAGTAGTTTACTATTGCTAGTGTTTACAATGTGAGGCAGGGAGCAGCAAGAAAGGAGCCTGGAAGGACTGCCAGAGAGAAAATAACACAGAGCTGGGAATTATTTCACAGACAGTAGCAGCTAATTATAAATTTTAAGAAAAGAATAGATGATCATATTTCTATTGCTAAGAACTCTATACAGGAACTATTTGCAGTTGCAGGGGAAAAAGAATGAAAGCTGATTGTAGGGGTATATTGCAATTTTGTAGGTCAGAAATAGATTAAGACTGAATTAAACAACAAGAGTGCGATAGAACAGAGACAGTGACTTGAGAAATACTTAGGAAGTAAAACCAGAAAATTTGTGTGACAAGATAAGTTAAGGGTAAGAGAGAGGGATGAGTTTATCAATTTTTTTCCTAGGGTCTCAGGAGCATGATTGTGCCACCAACTGTGTATTTTAGAATGCAAAAAGAGAAGCAGGTTTAGAGGTGTTAGTGTGTATTTTTAAAACTTCCAAGTGGAAATACTCAAATGAAGTTTGGAAAATTTTTAGACATACAGATAAATAATTTAAATATCAATAGCATATAGCCTTTAAGCAATAATAGGAGAGTAAGTGATATCCAGGAGACTGTGTTGAAAGGGAAGACCAGTAGGCTGATGATAAAGCTCTGGTGAACACCAACAGTTGGTGGGTGAGGAAAGCAAGAGGAAATCATACGGGAAACTTAGAAAAATGGCCAAAGGGATTTTTGCTTCCCAAAAAGAAAATTGTTGTCTATGTGGGAGCTAAGGGAGTAGACATTCACTAATTTAAATAATCAATGTGTTGACCATCTCCTCTACTAGTACTGTGGCCACCAGAAACATATTCAGAGAATATTAATAACTTAAACTAAAAATTTTCCATTACATTTAGCCATAAAGTTTCAGTGACCAACTGAATTAGATCAATTTCTGTAGATTATTGAAAGCAAAAGCATAAAAGCCATAGTATAAAGAATGAATGGTAGGTACAGAAAAAGAGGTAGTAGGAGTAGATAAGTTGTGCATAAGCTTACATATGAAATGTGTAGTAAAATGAGAAGAAATCAAGGACAAAAATCAGATATTGGTGGAAGAAAAAAAGACAGTGAGGAAGACAAATAAGGATCTATCAGATTCAGGTTGAAAATGTGATAGGAGTTGCATAGTACAAGGCAAACTGAAAATTAAAAAAATAAGTTATAAGGTTTATTTCAGATAGTTCTAATGTTTTTCTACTTCTGATTTCTATTTCTCTATTGAGAACTTTCATATTTCTGTTTTAGAGTGTTTGCCTTTACCTGATGGAACATACTTATAATAGCTGCTTTCAAGTCTTTGATAATTCTAACGTCTGGATCATCTCAAGATTGACACTTACGGATAATCTCTCCCTTGGGAATTTATCACATTTTTTGAATACTTTGTAAATTGAATACTTTTGTATTGTAACTTATTTTAAATACGTTGTTTACATTCTGGGTTCTATTAAAATCCTCAGAAAAATGTTGATTTTTTAAAATGTTATTTTTGGTGGTGGTTGTGGTTTGGAATCACCAAGTTAGGTTCAGAGTGCAATTTCTGTCTCACTTTATGGAAATAATAGTTCCAATGTCAGTTCAATTGGCAAAACCTTTGATATGCCATTTGGAGTCCACTGTGAGCATGTACCACTTGGGGTTACTCCAAGACCTCGGTGATGTTATGAAATTGAAGTTCCACTCTCAATACTTTTGCTTTGCACTTTTGGGTCTATCCTGCACAAGTACAGCTCAAGAGTAAGCCCAGAAGCTAAACTTGTTCATTCACAGAATTAGGGGACTCCTTTCTCTAAATCTCTCATCTCCAGGATTTCTCCCATACTTTCCGGTTGAAAGGAACCTCTTTTTCTGATCTTTAGGCCAAAAAGCTGGAATTTAACTTGGAGTTTATTGGCCTTGCTGCCTTTGCCTACTGAGTAACTCCAATGATTGTGGCCACCTTAGGCAAGAATAGAGACAGAAAGAAAATGGGACTCCTTCTGATACTCTCCTGATTGAAGAGTCCCCTACATCCTATTCATCAGGCTAGAAAGATATGGTTTTTACTGGGGTTTAAGCTTTTTAGCACTGCCCATGCTACGGGCTTCATTGGAAGGTGTCATTTACACTCTTATCAAGTCATGAAAGAAAAAAATAAATGGTGATTTCCCTCATGTTCTCTTGCATATAGAGGTCTATACCTTGGCCTTCTAGACAAAAAGACAGAATTTATCTCAATATGTTAGATGTCCATAGTGATGTTTTGTCAGGTTCACTGGAAGCCTGTCTTGACTCAAGTCCATGATAGAAAAAAGAGAAAATAAGAGAGGAATTAACCTTCACATAGTTTTTTTTTTTTTTTTTTTTTTTTTTTTTTTTTTGAGGTAGAGTCTCACTCTGTCACCCAGGCTAGGGTGCAGTGGCATGATCTTGGCTCACTGCAACCTCCACCTTCTGGATTGAAGTGATTCTCCTGCCTCAGCCTCCCAAGTAGCTGCCTCAGCCTCCCAAGTAGCTGGGACTACAGGTGCATGCTGCCATGCCCAGCTAATTTTTGTATTTTAGAAGATATAGGGTTTCACCATGCTGGCCAGGCTGGTCTCGAACTCTCAACCTTGTGATCCGCCCATCTTAGCCTCCCAAAGTGTTGGGATTACAGGCATGAACCATTGCTCCCAGACTCGTATAGATCATTTTTAAATCTCTTGACATCCTTCCCCAGTCTACCTGCTTTTGTTTATTTTTCAGAGTCCTCAAGTAGTTGCTTTTTGTACTTTAAAGACTTCAGTCATAGTAGGAGAGACAGACTATAATGGACTTACTTCATCATAGTTGCACGAGAGGTTCGAAGAAGGAGTAAGTTTTAGGGTACTAAGAGAAACCCCAGGTGAAATTGAAAGCTTGAAAATTATGTATTAGACATGGCTCTGAGGAAACTATTTGAGGCTTACATATATTTAGCTGAGCATCGGGCCAGAAACTGCAGTGGGGTGAGGAATGAATGGGAGTGGAACAGTGGGGATGGGTGTAGACTATTAAGTTTGGTTGTGAAGGAAGGTTAGAAAAAGGACAATAATTGGCGGGGGGCCAGGGGTGGGGGATGAAGATTGAGTAACATTTAAAAGTAAAAAGGATAGAGTGAGTACCCAAAGGTCAGTTGTTAGATTTGCTGGTGGTTAAGATGAGCTAGTTCTTCTTGATTTTCTGTTTTTCCCTGTGACATAATATGTGAGTTATTAGCTGAGAATCAGAAAAGGAGGAGTTGAAGGCTCAAAAAGGGAAATGTACAAGAATCATCTTGATAAGAAAGAAAGTTAACATTCCAGTGAAAGATTATAGGATTGAGAAGCAGTGTTGGGGGAGCCACTTTTACATAGTGTGAACCCGAAAGTTGATTTCATTCACTCTTCTAGCTCAATACCTTATTGTCTTCTTGTCCTCTAGTGGCTTTCAACTTCAACCCACATCTACAACCCCCTACTGTAGCCACACCCTAAACCCTGTGGTTATCCAGTTGTGAGTCCTATTGGAGAGGATGAGGTAGGCCTGTTAGGGAAAACCTAAGGATGAGAGGTACAGAGGTTAGATGAAGACATGGAGACACTATCCTCAAGGTTATTCAGAGAATCATAGAGAAAAGAAGAAAGCAGTAGTTAATGAGGTGGCTTGGGTTCCTTAGAAGGAAATTAACCTGCTGTCAAACTGATGGTGTTTAGATTGGAAACACAAATGGATGAGTTAACCAATTGAAGTAAATCAGATCAGGAGTATAAAACTGAGGAGTGAGGAGTGAAGCCTGACAAGGGAGGAGGTACAAAATGATAATCCATGGGTATCTAGTTTTTTCTATATTCTTTCTATATAAGCTATTGTACAACTCACAGAATGAGGATGAATGCTTACAAATAACAGACTGGAATGAGCAACTCAGAATTGCTCCACCTCTGAAATAAAATCACAATATTCCATGCTCTGCCTATAAACTACTATCCTTTACTATTATCATGCTTGCTATTCATCTGCATCAACTTTTTAATTCTATCAATTTCGTTCCGATCAATTGTTCCTAATTGATCAGCCCATTCTGGTAACTCTTGTTTTGTTCTCATCCTGAACACTGGTCTTCCATTTCAGTCTTTCTTCCTGGGGACCCACAAATCTCTCAATCCATTTTCTTCCTAATATCTATCCTTAAAAGAACTTCCCTCCACCCCTTCAGACAAATGTAATCCTCTGACCTCTGCTCTCCTATTCACACTATCAAACACAGCTAAAATGCCTTCTATTTTGGGCTGTTATTCACATCTTCCATCCTAGCACCTATTCATACTACCATCTTCCCTCACCAGGATCGCCACCACTAGCCTCATACTTTTGACTATCTGATTTTTAGAGTCAGTTCTCCACACATTAGACAAAGTGAGCTTTATAAAACATAAATCGGTTTGCATTACTTCTTTGCTATAAACTTTCAAAGGCTTGTCATTTCCATTAGGACTCTGGCCTACACAGGTCCCAGTGATCTAATCCTGCCTGTCCCTTCCACCTCTGCCATCACAGTCTCCTCCTCTTTCCTGGCCTTCTTGCCATTTCTTAAAAATGACATGTTCAATCCTATATCAGGCTGTTACACTCAGTCTTCTCTTCCCAGAATTCCACACACCTTTGCCATCTCACACAGGTCAAGCTCAGATATCACCTGTTTGTCTCTCCATAAAAAAATGGACTTCCTCCTTCATTATTATCTCTGCCTTTATTCTTTGTTTTTTTTTCCCCTAGCATTTATCATTCTCTGAAACTATATTTGTTTGCTTATTTCTTTGCTGTAGCCCACACTAGACCAGAAACTCCTCAAAAGCAAGCCCTTAAAACTATCTGGCTTGGCTACCATATCATGACTTATAAGACAGTACTCAGCATACAATAGACACCTGGGAAATACTTGTTGGATCTGCTGAATTATTACCATGAAAGCTAAAATCCTCTAGAATAATGGTGGAAGTCAGGGTGAGAGTGAGGTGTCAATGTCACCTGATGTGCTGAAGAAAAGACAATTTTAGTATTTGAGATCAAAGGCTGAAATATAATATGCTGAAGAGTTGTTGCTGAATTTAAATTTTGTAGGGAACCTATATTAAAATATGCTGTATATTTGATGTTAGAGCCAGAGGTCCATGCAACCCATTCACAGGGTTTGCAAGTATCATTTATGTCATCCTCAGTGTTGCAAAAAAAAGTTGCAGTATTAAAAAATAAATGTAAGTAGCTTATGCAGAAGTAATTAGGTATATTTTTCACTCTTTTTGGGTCCAGATCTGGCATGGTTCCTGGGCATGTCAGATTAGTGATGGGGGAAAAATGTAAATATATAGCTAATGCAATAAACTTCACACAAATATTTTGCTCTATACAGTGTTCAGCATTTTAACCAACTCCATGGATTTCAGTAGGAAGTCTCAAAACTGTATCATGCCTTTTCTGTATTTTATAGGAAGAGTATCATGAATTTAGCTGGTATTAGAAAGCAGAACTTAGAAGATCGAGTGTAACTGGAAAATAAGGGGCTTAACTAAGACAGCCTCGGCTTATCTATTTTTAAAATGTTCAGATTTAACTAGATGCCCATGACTATGAAGTACTCCTCAAGCTCTTTGGTTCTATAGGTGTATGGCTGTTTCCTGGAGGGAGTCATATGGATCCACCATTACCTCCCTGCTGACATTAGGCAGATGTTCATTAGATTGGTTTGATAGGTGTGATGGTTAATACCGCGTGTGTCAACTTGATTGGTTCGAAGGATGCAAATTATTGTTCCTGGGTGTGTCTGTGAGGGTGTTGCCAAAGGAGATTAACATTTGAGTCATTGTAGTGGGAGAGGCAGACCCACTCTCAATCTTGGTGGGCACAATCTAATCAGCTGCCATCGTGGCCAGAATAAAAGCAGGCAGAAGAATGTGGATGGAGTAGACTGGCTTAGTCTCCTGGTCTACATATTTCTTTCATACTGGATGCTTCCTGCTCTTGAACATTGGACTCCAAGATCTTAAGCTTTGGGACTCTTGGACCTTGGACTACAGAGTGAAGCCTGCACTGTTGGTTTCCCTACTTTTGAGGTTTTAGGACTCGGACTGGCCTCCTTGTTCCTCAGCTTGCAGATGGCCTATTGTGGGACTTCACTTTGTGATCGTGTGAGTCAATACTCCTTAATAAACTCTTCTTTATATACAAATCTATCCACTAGTTCTGTCCCTCTAGCAAACCTTGACTAATACAATAGGGAAGCCAAAGGGCTGTCATTAATATTCCTAATAAAAGAATTATCTATGCCAACTCTGGAGAGCCACAGATAAGCTATACATAGGTCAGAATGTAAACCAGGGGATTCTCTGAGTGTGGTTCTTGGACCAGCACCATCTGATGATATTTGAAATACAAATTCTTGGGCCCCACTTCAGACCACTGAATTAGAAACTCCAGAGGTGAAGTTCAGCAGTTTGTCTTAACAAGTTCTCCAGGTGATGCTGAGGCACATCACAATTGGAAATGGTGAGGGAAGTAAGAAATTTCAGCAGTTCAAGTGCTGAAATGTAGATCTTAACAAAGTGCTAAATGAATACAGAGGAGAAAAGAGTAAGTATCTGAGACATTTGGATCTTGTTTTATGAATAGGAGTTCAGACAAAGTTAGAGAGGTCTTCTGAGGCATAGGAAAAAAGACCTGCAAAAATTGGGGAGGTTATGAAGACCAGACCGATTCAAAGATGTACAATATTAGTTCAACCATTGTGGAAGACAGTGTGGCGATTCCTCAAGGCCTTAGAAATAGAAATTCCATTTGACCCAGCAATCCCATTACTGGGTATATATCCAAAAGACTATAAATCGTTCTACTATAAGGACACATGTACACGAATGTTCATTGCAGCACTGTTTACAATAGCAAAGACCTGGAATCAACCCAAATGCCCATTGATAATAGACTGGATTGGAAAAATGTGGCACATATACACCATGGAATATTATGCAGCAATCAGAAATGATGAGTTTGTGTCGTTTGTAGGGACATGGATGAATCTGGAGAACATCATCCTCAGCAAACTGACACAAGAACAGAAAATGAAACACCACATATTCTCACTCATAGGCGGGTGATGAAAAATGAGAACACATGGACACAGAAAGGGGAGTACTAAATACTGGTGTCTACTGGGGGGAAAAGGGGAGGGTCAGTGGGAGGGGGAGGTGGGGAGGGATAGCCTGGGGAGAAATGCCAAATGTGGGTGAAGGGGAGAAGAAAAGCAAAGCACACTGCCATGTGCGTACCTACGCAACTGTCTTGCATGCTCTGCTCATGTACTCCAAAACCTAAAATCCAATAAAAAATTAAAAAAAAAAAGATGTACAATAGCTCAGTGGGGCTTGGGGTAGCAAGGTGCACTCTTTTTCTTAGTTATGCTTCCTCCTCTTGGCTCCATGGTGCCATCCATGATGCTGGTGATGAAGGAGACTGAGTGAGGGTGAAGACTCACAATGCCAATTAGGGCTTGGACATTGGCAGCCTATGGGTTAAATTGTGCTTGCAGATGGGCTGTATTTGGTATTGTACAAACACTATGTATTTGGCACAGCATTATACAAATAAATGTGAACTAACATTTAATAATTAGTAGTTTGGAATATATATAAATGTGCATATACTTATATTATGTATAAATATACATGTTAACATATAAATTATATATAATATATATTATATATTTTTAAAATTTTCATTTTGGCTTTTCATCTTCACTTTTGGCTTTTCTCAAAGACATGGATGATTCACCCACATTTCTAACAATAACAATTTGCTGATTCTAGGATCAGCTGCTGCTTTTTGTTGGCCACGTCTTCTCCATTTCTCCACAATCCCCAACAACCTCCTTTTATGTCCACAGTAATTCTCACACTCAGACTTTTCTTTTCATACAGTAAAGAAATTGTTCTCCATTGCTGTGTCAAAATCAAAGGTGAAAAAATACAAGAAGGATCAAGAGTGCTGCCTGCCTCTCTCAAAACAAGTGGGAAAGAGTATAATTTTGGAAGGAAGTCAGGAAAAGAATATTTCCACATGTTTGCTAATTCCAAAGAAACTTGTAAATAGAATTTAATAGGAGTAAAAAATGAAAAAATGATAAGCTCTGACTTGGAAAAACTTCACAAATTAAGTAATAACAGAAAAGGGTATTCAAGAGTGAATAGGAGTTTTTCCAGATGAAAATTAACCGATTGGATAGTCATTCATTCAATAAAATGTGGAGACTGAGGCAATTAGTCATTTTGGAAGTGTTTAGCTTTTTCTCTGTAATTAAATTGATAATCTCTCATTACAGGGCCGCATATCATCTGGCCACGTTGTTCAAGGCTACATTTTAATTACCTTGGCCTGAGGTCCTCATTGAGCCCAAAGGTACCTGGAAGACCTTTTTAATAAGAAATTCATGCTCATGGCTCACTTGATGCCATAGCTATTCACATTTGAAAATGAGCAGTGGAGATACATTCTGTAAATCAAAAGCCTGAGGAGAAATAGTTAACCCAACATGTTCTGAGCTTGTTCATGTTTTCTTGAGGGGGTTTACTGTGAATGAATACTTGGCTATGTCACTAACATATTTAAAGGAGAAAAGCAAAAAGCACCAGAATCTAACCCTGTATGCATGTATATAGAGGTTCCCTTAAAAGACTAAGGCAAAGCAATCTTTCTTATGAATCTTGGCTGGCCACTTAAACAGAAGCAGAGGTGGTAGATGCTCCTGCTATTCACTAATTGAGACTTCTCCAGTTCCAGCAGTGGCTTGCTGTCCTGAAGTGGAGTTTGCAGTTCAGATCCGAATGGAGACAAATTTCTTATGGGGATGCCCAATTATGGGTCCTGATGGCCTGCACCAAGTGCAACATGACTCAGTTAGTGCATACCTGCTGGAGAGGTCCCATGCCAGGGACAGGCTCAAGCACCACTCAGCCTTGTCTGCTTGTACATTTGTTGTGGAGTGCTTTGTGACTAGACAGGGGGAGTGTAATGGCGTCCCTCATAGCTGGAGGCCTGGGAAGAGGATGTAAGTATGATTACTGCTGACAGCTAATGCAGCATCACCATCAGAGCCGGTGGTGGATGCTTTTGCATCCCAGGTACTTTGGTTCCCATCCCAGAAAGGTTCTCATAGTAAACTGACTGATCTTTCAAACAAAATGACTAAATTAACCAAGTTGTTTCTAACTCTTTTATTTCAGTTCCTCATCCCTAAAACACAAAGACTAATGGCAGTTGAGAGGTAAAATGTTTGTTGAGCAACACAAAGGTTTAGAGTGAATGCCCAAAGATCTTTGCCATCACCTTCTCTTCTGCAGACAGTGCAGTGACTGGGAGAGGACAAGAGGGAAATGTGAGCTGTCACATACGATTTGCATGCATTTGAACATGCACCGTATGTACGCTAACTCAAAGTGGTTCACAAGATATGCCCATTAACTCATAGTGAAGCCATCTGCACTTTATATAATGTCAAAGGAGATCACTAGAAATAATAGACTTGAGAATAACATATGTATATAGAAATAAAATAAATACAGAAAATAAGAAGTAGTGTTGCCAGTTTGGTTACAAGGCCTGCCTTTTTGTGCCTTCCTTCCTGAGGCATCCTGGTTCACGTTCCTTCGTGATCCTTGGATCTGGAAATTCTCACACTGTTCTACGTGTAAGCCTCTGTTGAGCCATTTAGTTCTAGTCTCAGCTCAGAAAACTTTTCCCTGGAATTTATGGTAATTATTATATTATAATTATTTATATCTGTGACTGAGTCTGCAACAGTGACTCCCTTATTTTCCCTCATAAATTCAACTCGCATCCATTAAGCAGTTATGAGTCGGCCATATTCCAAGTACAAGAAATACACAGATAAAGGGAGAAAATAGTAAACAAGTAAACAAAAGAACTGATAATTTTAAATATCAAGTTCTGTGTCAGAGTACTTAGGCACTCAGAGGTGAAACAGGGGCGGAAGAGGTTTCAGAGGAAAGCGTAGAGTATTGCCCATCATGTAGGAACATTCCAGAAGAGAAAGTGTGTGAAGAAGAGTGCTCAGTTTCATCATCTGCAGTCTGCTTGTGAACTTGGGCAAGGGGGAAGCCAGTGGAGACCTTAATAAGAATATTTTGATGGAATAGTGGGAACAAAGGCTCTTCAGGGGGGAGAATGCAGAAAATAAGAAGACAGGCATCCTGTTTCATTCATCTTTGTACTATTTGTATACCTCCATTGTCTAATACATAGTAGTCATTTAATAAATGTTGCCTGAATATACAAATTTCCTGGTCCTTTACCCCAGCCCATGTATGAATTTCATTATCGGACTCCGTGATGTCTTACATAAGGTATCTTCCACAGCAATGACATGCTGCAGCATTAATTTATTTATTTGGATATCTGCCCCAACCAAACCATTCAATCTTTGAAGGATTTTGTCATATTCATTGTGGTGTCCTGAGACCTCAACTCTGTTTCTGGAATACAGCAGCCATTCAGTTAATAAATACTGGAGGAAGAAATATTTATTGGATAACCATATTTGCCTCATTTTTTTTCCCCTAAAATTAGCAAAAATTTTCAGGCCCAACTAAAGAATAGCCTAAGCCTTGGGTATATAGAAAGGAGATTTTAAATACACATAAGCCTTGAGAAATATAATAAAAATTTTATAAAGGAGAGACATAAAAGAACAAAGTTTAGACTTGCTATTTTTAGGAACTGAGTTTATAAGCTGAGATTTACTAGTATAAGAGTGGCTAACATTGGACACGGTAGCCCACACCTGTAATCTCAGCACTTTGGGAGGCCAAGGCAAGTGGATCACGAGGTCAGGAGTTCAAGACCAGCCTGGCCAACATCGTGAAACCCCGTTTCTACTAAAATACAAAAATTAGCCGGGTGCGGTAGTGGTGCCTGTAATCCCACCTACTTGGGAGGCTGAGGCAGGAAAATTGTTTGAACCTGGAAGGCAGAGGTTGCAGTGAGCCAAGATCCTGCCACTGCACTCTAGCCTGGGTGACAGAGCAAGACCCCATCTAAAAAAAAAAAATGCTTATTTTTTTGTAGAAAGTGTGCTAAATGACGAATTTACATGAACTAGTTTAATTTGCAGAGCAATCTTATTAGATAAGTAATGTTATTAGTTCCATTCTACAGATAAGAAAACTAAGGTTTGGAGATGATTTAGACTTGTCAGAGGTCACACATATTTAAAACCAGGTGTGACTCAAGAATGTGATCTTTCACCTTGTGCTCATCTTTGAGATATGATTTTTAATAATGTAGGTGGGAGAATGCATTACTCAAGTCTCTATTCAAACTGTTATGAACCTTAGTTTTATTATATATAAAGTCACAGTCCCAACAATAATGAAAGAATTATCAGTTACTGTTCACTTATTGAATCCCATACAATAATGATGTAAGTGCTAGGCAGTTACATCATTAACTCTGTTCTTTGTAGGTTAAATATCATTGACCCCATGTGCAGATGAGAAAAGTGAGGCACTGGGAGCTTATACATGTCATCCAATATCACAGAGATAATTAGTGATTAGGAGGGAATTTTCATCTTTTCAGATCCCCAAGTCCATGAGTTTCTACTTTTCATGTTATATTCCCTTACGTTCAAATACAGCAGTACCACAAGTACCAAAAACAAACAAAAACAGAACACAACAGCACTTTCTTAACTTGGGTGAAAAATAACACCCAACAGAACTAGAGGCTGTCCGATAAAGAGGCCGTCCAGAGTCTGTTTTTAAGCAACCAATTTTGCAGAGTTTCTCAGTATCCCCAGGAAATAAGACTATAGAAAAGGAGATCTATATGTATAAGGCAATCTCTCTCTTTCCCTCTCTCTTTTTCTTACTCTTTCTCTCTTTCATGCCTCTACCTCCTGCTCCAATAGCCAGCTTGGTTCATTTATTTATTTTCCATGTTCTGGACACCTTTGATGAGCCACCCAGCACTGACTCAGCGGAGCTGGACCTTCACTTGGGGCCCAATTCTCGGCAGCTGCTGCAGCTCTGCGTTTGCCTAGAGCGATGTGCCAGCTGTCTCCAACTGCATTACACCACAGTAATGTGAACAACTGGAAGCAATAATGTGTCTCCCCATTTGCCTAACAATACCAACATGGACAATAACTCAGAGGACTGAAGATTTGTGCTGTAATTTAATAAACCCCATGCACATTTCTACAATTGAGTATCACATCTGTGCAATGGATCCTAGAAGTGTAATATTCTTTTATAAGAGACCATTAACCAATCTTAAGTTTATAGGTTTCCTTAAATCTTTTTCATCAGCTGTTAAACTACAGTAAAGAGAAAATTGCCTCTTATGAGACAAGGGATAGTAAAATACAAAGACTGTGATTAAACGTCAATCAATTAAGGATTATAATATAATAAAATGCTGACTGATGATTAAAATGAACACTTTCTAGGAGAATTGTATAAGCAATAATAAGAATTATTTTTAAAGTCACTAGAATAAACTTCAATTAGATAACATTATATATGAGTCCTTGCTTTATTAAAACGAAAGATTCATAAGAATGATTCCTCAGGTATAAAGATCCCAAAATTGGCATTGCACTTCTGTACTAAAAAGTATTTTTTAGCTTCTCACTTTAATATTCCCTAGTCTACAGAATTTTAAATTTGTTTCTGAACAGAATAAATAACAGCATTTTTGCTTCAGCTAGTTTTCCACCAGTGTATGCAGCTGTGCAACAGTTTATGAAAATGGGTTGTGTAGTAAAACCACCAAACAAACAACATTGCAATTTAGGTAACAAAACACTGACTAGAACTTAGGGCCCCAAAAAGGAGCTCTGGGACTGTTTATAAAACTTAGCAATCTAAGCCTTCCTGATATGGTCCCTTAGATAATTTTTGAAGGCCAGAACACACATCTGTCTAGGAAGAGTTAAAAGTAATCTAAAACTATTCACTTTATTCATTTTCTGCCTTCCATCCATCACATATCTGTAACCATCAGCTTTTCTGCTTTGGGCTGGAGTTATGTTAGAAGATCTGGGCTAATTATATCAGGTTTAGCCAGGTAGCATGCAAAGAAAACCAAGAGGCTTTTCCCTTTTTGCTCTTGCTGTCATATTTTTTTTCTCCTAGTTCTCTATTTTCATCCTTTCACTAATATTATTCACAAAAGTCTTTTTGCCTTTTTTCTGTACTGAGCTGCTCCTTCCTCAGACCTTCTCTCCGCTGTTGCCTTCCCAAAGCAATTTTTCTGCTACACTGCTTGTACCTGGTCCCTTTGCAACTCTGAGGGCATTCCAACTCCTGCCAGTTTGCAGGAAGCATTTCGAAGCTTGTTGCAACAGCTGGCTTATATGAGCCTTGAAGGACAAGCATGCATACACGTGGCAGCATATTCGAAGCACTAAAGCATCTGGTAAAGTAGCAGAGACCAAAAGGTGCAGGTAACTCACAGCTTTGCTATAAACTGTGCTGGAGGAGACTTGCACAACAGTCAGTGAAAGGAGCATAATTAATGAACAAATCCCAGTGCAGCCTGGCTTCTGCCCTTATCACTCTATGGAAACTACTCTGGTGAAGGTCACCACTGACCTTCTAATTACCCAATGAAACAGATGCTTTTCAGTCAATGCTTTTACTAGGCAGCTCTGCTGGATGTGGCAGGACAGCTGAGTGACAGGCAGAAAATCACACGCTGACTAAGTTACAAATAAGAAATTTAAAATAGGTAGGTTTAAGCCCAAATTCAGGATGTTTCCATTAAACCGAGTTACCTCTTAACATTTCACAGATATAATTTAAATGAATGAGTGGGGAAAATGGATTGACTACACAATTATTTTTTCTCCTTTGTAGAACAGATCTAAGGTGACAGTAATGGTATTTTCAAGTCTATAGCCACCAGGATCAAGAGAATGGGAGACAACACAGTACAGAAAAGAGATTTCTAGAAGACAGAAAGAGGCAAGAACCCACAGTGAATGCAGGGATTAAAAGAAAACCTTTTAAAAACCTAACATTAGTATCCTAAGAGAAGTAAAATCTGTACAGACATATCTCGTTTATTGTGCTTCACTTCATTGCACTTCACAAATTTGTGCTTTTTCCAAGTTGAAAGTTTGTGGCAACTCTGTTGAGCAAGTCTGATTAGTGCCATTTTTCCAACAGCATGTGCTCACTTACTGTTTCTGTGTCATATTTTGGTAAATCTCTTGTTGTTCCAAGCTTTTCATTATTATAATATCTGTTATGGTGATCAGTGCTCAGTGATCTTTGATGTTACTACTGTCATTATTTTGGCATCATGAGCTGCACCTGTATGCCATGGCAAACATAATCAATACCTGTGCTCTGCAGACTGGCTGTTCCTCATCTCTCTCCTACTCTTCAGGCCTCCCTCTTCCTTTAGACACAACAATACTAAAACTAGTCCAATCAATAACCCTATAATGGCCTCTACATATTTAGGTGAAAGGAAGAGTCACAAGTCTCTCACTGTACAGCAAAAGCTAGAAATAATAAATAAGGAAGATTGTTGAAGGGTGAGACAGGTTGAAAGTGAGGGCTCTTGCTCCCGTTAGCCAAGCTGTGAATGCAAAGGAAAAGTTTCTGAAATTAAAAGTGTTTCTCCTGCAAACACATGATGACAAGAAAGTAAAATAGCTTTATTGCTAATAAGGAGAAAGTCTGAGTGCTCTGGTTAAAAGATCAAACCAGCAGCAACATTTTCTTAAGTCAAAACCTAAGCCACATAGCAAGGCCCTATTTCTACTCAATCCTATGAAGGCTGAAGGAGATGAGGAAGCTGCAGAAGAAAAGGTTGAAACTAGTAGAGGTTGGTTCAAGAGGTTTAAGAAAAGGAGCCATCTCTATAACATCAAAGTGCAAGGAGAAGCAGCAAGTACTGATGGAGAAGTGCAGCAACTTATCTGGAAGATCCAGCTCAGATCATTGATGGAAGTTGCTACACTAAACAATATTTTCAATGTAGACAAAACAGCCTCTATTAGAAGAAGATGCCATCTAGGAGCTAGAGAGGAAATGTCAACATCTGACTTCAAAGCTTCAAAGAACAGGTTGACTCTCTTCTTAGGCTAATGCAACTGGTAACTTTAAGTTAAAGCCAATGATTTTTTTTTCCATTCTGAAAAATTTTAGGACCCTTAAGAAGTATGCTAAATTTATTCAGCCTATGCTCTATAACTAGAACTATAAAGTCTGGATGACAGCACATCTGCTTTTACAGCATAGTTTACTGAATATGTTAAGCCCATTGTTGAGACCTATTGCTCAGAAAAAAATTCCTTGCTAGACTCCTTTCCTTGCTGGGCAGGGCATCTCTGAAAAAAGGCAGGAGCACATCAGGGACTTATACATAAAGCCTGACCTTCCCAGGACAGTGCACCTGGGAAAAGAGGCAGTTGTGAATTCTGCTCCAACAGATTTAAGTGTCCCTGCCCAGCAGCTCTGAAGGGAGCAATGGAGCTCCCAGCATAGCACTTGAGCTCTGATCAGGGACAGACTGCCTCCTCAAGTGGCTCCTTGGTCCCCACATATCCAAAGAGACACCTCATACGGGAGAGCTCTGGCTGACACTTGGTGGGTACACTACTGGGATGAAGCTACCAGAGGAAGGAACAGGCAGTAATCCTTGCTATTCTACAGCCCCCATGGGTGATTCCCAGGCAAGCAGTATCTGGAGTGAATCTTCAGCAGTCTTGCAGCAGAGGGGCCTGACTGTCAGAAGGAAAACTGAAAAACAGAAAGAAATAGCTTCAACATCAACTCAGAGGATGTCCACTCAGAGACCCCATCCGAAAGTCACCAACTTCAAGAACCAAAGGTAGATAAATCTATGAAGATGGAAGAAATCACCAAAAATCAGAATGCCATTCCTCCTCCAAGGGATCACAACTCCTCACCAGCAAGGGAACAAAACTGGATGGAGAATGGGTTTGACAAATTGACAGAAGCAGACTTCAGAAGGTGGGTAATAACAAATTTCTCTGAACTAAAGGAACATGTTCTAACCCAATGCAAAGAAACTAAGAACCTTGAAAACATGTTAGATGAAACGGTAACTAGAATAACCAGCTTAGAGAAGAACATAACTGACTTGATGGAGCTGAAAAGCACAGCACAAGAACATTGCGAAGCATACACAAGTTTCAATGGCTGAATTGATCAAGTAGAAGAAAGGATATCAGAGACTGAAGATCAACTTAATGAAATAAAATGAGAAGGCAAGATTAGAGAAAAAAGAGTGAAAAGAAATGAACAAAATCTCCAAGAAATATGGGATTATGTGAAAAGACCTAATCCACATTTTGCTGGTGTACCTGAATGTACAGGGAGAATGAATCCAAACCAGAAAACACTCTTTGGGATATTAACCAGGAGAACTTCCCCAGCCTAGCAAGGCAGGCTAACATTCAAATCCAGGAAATACAGAGAACACCATAAAGATATTTCTCATGAGGAACAATCCCAAATCTACATAATTGTCAGATTCACCAGGGTTGAAATGAAGGAAAAAGTGCTAAGAGCAGCCAGAGAGAAAGGTCAGGTTACCCACAAAGGGAAGCCCATCAGACTCACAGCAGATCTCTTGGCAGAAACCCTACAAGCCAGAAGAGAGTGGGGGCCAATATTCAACATCCTTAAAGAAAAGAACTTTCAACCCAGATTTTCATATCCAGCCAAACTAAGCTTCATGAATGAAGGAGAAATAAAATCCTTTTTGGACAAGCAATTGCTGAGAGATTTCATCACTACCAGTTCTACCTTACAAGAGCTCCTGCTGGAAGCACTAAACATGGAAAGGAACAACCAGTACCAGCTACTGCAAAAATATATCAAATAGTAAAGACTATTGACCCAATGAAGAAACTACATCAACTAATGGGAAAAACAACCAGCCAGTACCAAAATGGCAGGATCAAATCCACACATAACAATATTAACCTTAAATGTAAATGGGCTTAATGCCCAATCAGAAGACACAGACTGGCAAATTGATAAAAAGTCAACACCTATCAGTGTGCTGTATTCAGGAGACCCATCTCACATGCAAAGACACATTTGGCCAGATACATAAAGCAAGTTATTAATGACTTACAAAGAGACTTAGACTCCTACACAATAATAGTGGGAGGCTTTAACACTCCACTGTCAATATTAGACAGATCAACAAGACAGAAAATTAAGAAGGATATCCAGGACTTGAATGCAGTTCTGGAGCAAGCAGACCTAACAGACATCTACAGAACTCCCCATCCCAAATCACCAGAATATACATTCTTCTCAGCACCACACCATGCTTACTCAAAAAATGACCACATAATTGGAAGTAAATGACTCCTCAGCAAATGCAAAAGAACAGAAACCATAACAACTAGCCTCTCAGACCACAGTGCAATCAAATTAGAGCTCAGGATTAAGAAACTCACCCAGAACCTCACAATTACATGGAAACGGAACAACCTACTCCTGATTAACTACTGAATAAACAATGAAGTGAAGGCAGAAATAAAGATGTTCACTGAAACCAATGAGAACAAAGACACGACATACCAGAATCTCTGGGATACATTTAAAGCACTATCTAGAGGGAAATTTATAGCACTAAATGCCCACGAGAAGCAAGAAAGGATCTAAAATTGACACCCTATCATCAAAATTAAAAGAGTTAGAGTAGCAAGAAGAAATAAATTCAAAAGCTAGCAGAAGACAAGAAATAACTACTATCAGAGCAGAACTGAAGGAGCTAGAGACAAAAAAACTGTTAAAAAATCAATAAATTAAAAGCTGATTTTTTGAAAAAATCAACAAAGGAGCTAGACAACTAGCCAGACTAATACAAAAGAAAATAGAGAAGAATCGAATAGATGCAATAAAAAATAGTAAAGGAGATATCACCACCGATTCCACAGAAATACAAACTGCCATCAGAGATTACTACAAACAATTCTATGCCCATAAACCACTAAAACTAGAAGAAATGGATAAATTCCTGAATACTTACACTCTCCCAAGACTAAAGCAAGAAGAAGTTGAATCACTGAATAGACCAATAACAAGGTCTGAAGTTGAGGCAGCAGTTAATAACCTACCAACCAGCCAGGCGCAGTGGCTCATGCCTATAATCCCAGCACTTTGGGAGGCCAAGGTGGGTGGATCATGAGGTCAAGAGATCGAGACCATCCTGGTAAACAAGGTGAAACACCGTCTCTACTAAAAATATAAAAATTAGCTGGGCATGGGGGCATGCACCTGTAGTCCCAGCTACTTGGGAGGCTGAGGCAGGAGAATTGCTTGAATTCAGGAGGCGGAGGTTGTGGTGAACCAAGATCATGCCATTGCACTCCAGCCTGGGTAACAAGAGTGAAACTCTGTCTCAAAAAAAAAAGCTACCAACCAAAAACAGTCCAAGTACAGATGGGTTCACAGCCAAATTCTACCAGACATACAAAGAGGAACTGGTACTATTTCTTCTGAAACTATTCCAAACAAAACAAAAAGTGGGAATCCTGCCTAACCTAACTCATTTTATGAGACCAACATCATTCTGATACCAAAATCGGGCAGAGACACAACTGAAAGAGAAAACTTCAGGCCATTATCCATGATGAACTTCAATGCAAAAATCTTTAATAAAATACTTACAAACAGAATGCAACAGTACATCAAAAAGCTTATCCATCATGATCAAGTAGGCTTCATCCTGGGGATGCAAGGCTAGTTCAACATATGCAAATTTATGAACGTAATCTATCACATAAACAGAACCAAAGACAAAAACCACGTGATTATCTCAATAGATGCAGAGAAAGGCTTTGACAAAATTCAACAGCCTTTTATGCTAAAAACTCTTAATAAAGTAGGTATCAATGGAATGTATCTCAAAATAATAAAAGCTATTTATGACAAACCTACAGCCAATATCATACTGAATGGGCAAAAACTGGAAGCGTTCCCTTTGAAAACTGGCACTAGACAAGGGTGTCCTCTCTCACCATTCCTATTCAACATAGTATTGAAAGTTCTACCCAGAGCATTTAGGCAAGAAAAAGAAATAATGAGTATTCAATTAGGAAAAGAGAAAGTGAAATTGTCTCTATTGGCAGATGACATGATTATATATATAAAAGACCCATTGTCTCAGACCAAAATGTCCTTAAGATGACAAACTTCAGCAAAGTCTCAGGATAATGTGCAAAAATCAAAAGCATTTTTAAACACCAACAACAGACAAACTGAGGGCCAAATCATGAGTGAACTCCAATTCACAGTTGCTACAAAGGGAATAAAATACAGAGGAATGCAACTAACAAAGGACGTGAAAGAACTCTTCAAGGAGAACTACAAACCACTGCTCAATGAAATAAGAGAGGACACAAACAGATGAAAAAACATTCCATGCTCGTGGTTAGGAAGATTTCATATTGTAAAAATGGCCATACTGCCCAGAGTAATTTATATATTCAATGCTATACCCATCAAACTACCATTGACCTTCTTCACAGAACTGGAAAAAAACACCTTAAACTTCATATGGAAAAAAAAGAGCCCTCATAGCCAAGACAATCTTAAGCAAAAAGAACAAAGCTGGAGGCATCACGCTACCTGACTTCAAACTGTACTACACGTCTACAGTAATCAAAGCAGCATGATACTGGTACCAAAACAGAGATAGATCAATGGAACAGAATAGAGACCTTGGAAGTAATGCCACACACCTACAGCCATCTGATCTTTGACAAACCTGACCAAAACAAGCAATGGGGAAGGGATTCCCTGTTTAATAAATGGTGCTGGGAAAACTGGCTAGCCATGTGCAGAAAGCTGAAACTGGACCCATTCCTTACTCCTTATATAAAAATTTACTCCAGATTGATTAAAGATTTAAATATAAGACCTAACACCATAAAAATGCTAGAAGAAAATATAGTCAATACCATTCAGGACATAGGCATAGTCAAGGACTTCATGACTAAAACACCAAAAGCAATGGCAACAAAAGCCAAAATAGACAAATGGGATCTAATTAAACTTAAGAGCTTCTGTACAGCAAAAGAAACAATCATTAGAGTGAACTGGCAACCAACAGAATGGGAAAAAATTTTCACAATCTATGCATCTGACAAAGTGCTAATACACAGAACCTACAAAGAACTAAAACAAATATACAAGGAAAAAACAAACAACCCCATCAAAAAGTGGGTGAAGGATATGAAGAGATGTTTTTTAAAAGAAGACATTTGTTCATATTTCACTAAGTTCTCGTGTTGTATTTTTCAGCTCCTTTAGTTCATTTATATTCTTCTCTATATTGTCTATTCTTTTCAGCATTTCATCAAACCTTTTTTCAAACTTAGTGAAATATGCACAAGTTTAAATAGCAGAATGGATCAAGCAGAAGAAAGGATATCAGAGGTCGAAGACCAACTTAATGAAATACAATGACAAGACAAGAATAGAGAAAAAAGGATGAAAAGGAATGAGCAAAGTCTCCAAGAAATATGAGACTATGTGAAAAGACCCAATCTATGTTTTATTGGTGTACCTGAATGTGATAGAGAGAATGAATCCAAGCTGGAAAATACTTTTCAGAATATTATTCAGGAAAATTTTCCCAATCTAGCAAAGCAGGACACTATTCAACCCCAGGTAATACAGAGAACACCACAAAGATATTCCTCAAGAAGAGCAACCCCAAGGCACATAATCGTTAGATTCACCAGGATCGAAATGAAGGAGAAAATACTAAGGGAAGCCAGAGAGAAAGGCCAGGTTACCCATAAAGGGAAGCCTATTAGACTTACAGCAGATCTCTCAGCGGAAACCCTACAAGCCAGAAGAGAGTGGGGGCCAATATTCAACATACTTAAAGAACAGAACTTTCAGCCTAGAATCTCATATCCTGCCAAACTAAGCTTCACAATTGAAGGAAAAATAAAATCTTTTATGAATAAGCAAGTACTCAGAGATTTTATTACCACCAGGCCTACTTTACAAAAACTTCTGAAAGAAGCATTATACATAGAAAGGAACAACAAGTATGAGCCTTTCTAAAAACATACCAAAAAGTAAAGAGCATCAACATAAAGAAGAATTTACATCAGCAAATGGATAAAATAGCCAGTTAACATCAAATGGCAGTAACCCTAAATTTAAATCGACTAAATCCCCCAATCAAAAGATACAGCCAAAACCTAACGGTATATCCAAAGATACACAAAGACTCAAAACAAAGCATTGGAGAAAAATTTACCAACCAAATGGAGAGCAAAAATAAATAAATAAACAAAAAGCAGGAGTTGCAATTCTCGCATTTGATAAAATAGATTTCAAAGCAACAAAGATACAGTGGTAAAAGGATCACTGAAACAATAAGGGATCTTAATACCCAGATACATAAGACCCATAATGAGATTTAGACTCAATGAGACAGAAAATTAATAAGGATATCCAGGACTTCAACTCAGATCCGGAACAAGTAAACTCAATAAATATTTATAGAGTTCTTCATTTTAAATACACAAAATATTGATCAGCCATTATTAATACTCATTTTTAGAATGAAGCAATATTCCTGTTCTCTCTCCCTCTTTTTCTTCCTCTTTCTTCCTCTCCTTCTCTCCTTTTTTTACTTTTCAACATCCTAGTTCCTCACCTCTACTCAATACATTCCTCTGAACACCTGATTCCTTATGATTCTCCCGTCCTAAAAAAAAAAGAAGACATTTGTGTGGCCAAGAAACATATGACAAAATGCTCACCATCACTGGTCATTAGAGAGATGCAAATCAAAACCACATTGAGATAGCATCTCATACCAGTTAGGATGGTGATCATTAAAAGTTCTGGAGAAAACAGTTGCTGGAGAGGATGTGGAGAAATAGGAAGGCTCTTATACTGTTGGTAGGAGTGTAAATTAGTTCAACCATTGTGGAAGACAGTGTGGCGATTCCTCAAGGACCTAGAAATAGAAATACCATTTGACCCAGCAATCCCATTATAATCCCAAAGGATTATAAATCGTTCTATTATAAAACAAATGCACATGTATGTTTATTGTGGCACTTTTTACAATGGCAAAGAGGTTCAACCAACCCCAATGCCCATCAACAATAGACCGGATAAAGAAAATGTGGCACATATACACCATGGAATACTATGCAGCCATAAAAAAGGATGAATTCGTGTCCTTTGCAGGGCTATGGATGAATCTGCAAACCATCATTCTCAGCAAACTGACACAAGAACAGAAAACCAAACACTGCATGTTCTCACCCATAAGTGGGTGTTGAGCAATGAGAACACATGGAAACAGGGAAGGGAACATCACACACTGGGGTCTGTTTGGGGGGGGGTGGGGAGATTGGAGAGGAATAACATTAGGAGAAATACCAAAGTAGGTGACAGGGGATGGAGGCAGCAAACCACCATGGCATGTGTATACCTATATAACAGTCCTACAAATCTGCACATGTACCCCAGAACTTAGTGTTAAAAAAAAGTGACCTAAAAAAACAAAAAGTGTTAGGATGGGGATGGTGGCTCACACCTGTAATCACAGCACTTTGGGAGGCCGAAGTGTGTGGATCACTTAAGGCAACAGTTTGAGACCAGCCTGACCAATATGGTGAAACCGTATCTCTACTAAAAATACAAACGTTAGCTAGGTGTGGTGGTGTGCACCTGTAATCCCAGCTACTCAGGAGGTTGAGGCAGGAGAATCACTTGAACTCAGGAGGTAGAGGTTGCAGTGAGATAAGATCATGCAACTGCACTCCAGCCTGGGCAACTGAGCAAGAATGCATCTCAAACAAACAAAGAAACAAAAGTGTTGAAGAAGAAAGATAAAATATGACAATGTAAAAATGATCAAGAATCAACACTGTATCAGTCTTCTCAACAACAACACAAGAAGCTAATAGACAGATGACGCTTTGAAAATTCTGAAAGGAACTGATTTCCAAAACAGAATTTTCCAACCAGTAATGTCTGAGAGTAAATTAAATACATTTTTAGATGCTGCAGGATTTTCTTAGATACTGAAGCAGGTGTTCTGGCAAAGTGAGGAAGTAAATCAAAATTGAGCATACAAGAAGTATATCAGAATTGTTCCAGAATATAGAACAGTTCCAAGCAATAGCTTTGTGAATGCCAGAAGGCAGAATAGAGAAGAGGCTGTAAGAGTGAAGTCTCCAAGAGGAAAATAAAGGAAGCAATACAGTATGCATTTGAATACTTTGAGACAATATTAATAGACATCAGATAGACATATTGACACAGCTGGTAAAAATAAACATTTCATGTATAGAAAATTAAGCAAATGAAAAATGATGTGATATTTATTCAGAGAAAATCAAAAGTTGAACTAGAAAAAGTCATCATTAAAGTTTACTCCTTGGCTCAAGAATGAAAAATATTCACATTTCATATAACAAAAATGTGGCCTATGGTTTTAACAAGAATGTTACAAATCTATCATAGAAAACTTAAAAAAAACTTTCATCTACCTAACAAGAAATTAAGGAGATGTCATTATGAATATGAACATGTTATTTAGAAATATGAGAATAAATACTAAACACCTCAAAGAGTTAACAGTAGTGGTCTCTGGGATGGTGTCCTGGGGCACAACAAAAAGTATGACAAGGCAAAAAGATTTGGTGAAGATGGCTGAATAGGAACAGCTCTGATCTGCAGCTCCCAGCGAGACAAATGCAGAAGACAGGTGATTGCTGCATTTCTAACTGAGGTACCTGGCTCATCTCACTGGGACTGGTTAGACAGTAGGTGTAGCCCATGGAGGGCTAGCCAAAGCAGGGTGGGGTGTCACCTCATTTAGGAAGTGCAAAGGGTCGGGGAACTCCCTCCCCTAGCCAAGGGATGCTGTGAGAGATTGCGCCACGAAGGATGGTGTTGTCTGGCCCAGATACTATGCTTTTCCCATGGTCTTTGCAACTCACAGACCAGGAGACTCCCTTAGGTACCTACACCACAAGGGCCCTGGGTTTTGAGCACAAAACTGGGTGGCCATTTGGGCAGATGCCAAGCTAGCTGCAGGAGTTTCTTTTTTTTTTTGTACTCTAGTGGTGCCTGGAATGCCAGTGAGACAGAATTGTTCAGTCCCTTGGAAAGGGGGCTGAAGCCAGGGAGTCAAGTGGTCTTGCTCAGTGGATCCGACCCCCACAGAGCCCAGCAAGCTAAGATCCACTGGCTTGAAATTCATGAATCATAGACAAGTATCAATAGCTCAATTGATCAAGCAGAAGAAAGGATATCAGAGATTGAAGACCAACTTAATAAAATAAAGACAAAATTAGATAAAAAAGAATGAAAAGCCTCCAAGAAACATGGGACTATGTGAAAAGACCAAACCTGCATTTGATTGGTGTACCTGAAAGTGACAGGGAGAATAAAACCAAGTTAGAAAATACTCTTCAGGATGTTATCCAGGAGAACTTCCCTAACTTAGCAAGACATGCCAACATTCAAATTCAGAAAAAATAGAGAACACCACAAACATACTCCTGGAGGAAAGAAACCCCAAGACACATAATCATCAGATTCACCAAGGTTGTAGTGAAGAAAAAAAATGTTAAGGGCAGCCAGAGAGAAAGGTTGGGTTACTCACAAAGGGAAGCCCATCAGACTAACAGTGGATCTCTCTGCAGAAACCCTAAAAGCTGAAAGAGAGTGGGGCCAATATTCAACATTCTTAAAGAATTTTCAACTCAGAATTTCATATCCAGCCAAGGTAAGCTTCATAAGTGAAGGAGAAATATCCTTTACAAGGAAGCAATGGCTGAGAGATTTTGTCACCACCAGGCCTGCGTTACAAGAGCTCTTGGAGGAAGCACTAAATATGGAAAGGAAAAATCAGTACCAGCCACTGAAAAAACAAATTGTAAATACCATTGACATATGAAGAAACTGCATCAATTAATAGGCAAAATAACCAGCTAGTATCATAATGACAGGATCAAATTCACACATAACAACATTAAGTATAAAGGTAAATGGGCTAAATGCCCCATTTAAAAGGCACAGACTAGCAAATTGGATAAACAGTCAAGACCCATCAGTGTGCTGTATTCAGGAGACCCATCTTACATGCAAAGACACATATAGGCTCAAAACAAAGGGTTGGAGGAAGACTTACCAAGCAAATGGAAAGCCAAAAAAAAAAAAAAAAGCAGTGGTTACAATCCTAGTCTCTGATAAAGCAGGCTTTAAACCAACAAAAGTCAAAAAAGACAAAGGAGGACATTACATAATAGTAAAAGGATCAATGCAACAAGAAGAGCTAACTATCCTAAATATATATGCACCCAATACAGGAGCACCCAGATTCATTAAGCAAGTTCTTAGAGACCTACAGAGAGACTTAGACTCCCATACAATTGAAGTGGGAGACTTTACCACCCCACTGTCAGTATTAGACAGATCAACGAGACAGGGAATTAACTAGAATATTCAGGATGTGAACTCAGCTCTGGACAAAGTGGACCTAATAGACATCTACAAAACTCTCCAACCCAAATCAACAGAATATACGTTCTTCTTAGAACCACATAGCACTTATTCTAAAATCAACCACATGATTGGAAGTAAAACACGCCTCAGCAAATGCAAAAGAATGAAAATCATAAATGGTCTCTCAGACCACAGTGCAATCAAATTAGAACTCAGAATTAAGAAACTCACTCAAAACTGAATGACTACATGGAAATTGAACAATCTTCTCCTGAATACTGGGTAAATAAAAAAATTGAGGCAGAAACAAATAAGTTCTTTGAAACCAACAAGAACAAATATACAATGTATCAGAATCTCTGGGATGCAATCAAAGCAGTGTGTAGAAGGAAATTTATAGCACTAAATTAAAAAACTAGAGAAGCAAGAAAAAATAAATTCAAAAGCTAGCAGAAGACAAGATATAACTAAGATCAGAGCTGAACTGAAGGAGACAGAGACATGAAAATCCCTTAAAAAATCAATGAATCAGTTGACACATTTGAATTACATATAGTACATTAAAGTATTGTATTGATATTAATGTTACTGAGATTGATAACTATACTGTAACTGTATAACATGATATCCTTATTCTTAGAAAGTACACACTAAAGTATTTAGGGTTAAAGGGCTATAGTATATAACCCTTAAGATACCCTTAAGTATCTACATATGTACAAACATACACAGAGCACACAAGTAATAAAGAAAATGGGATAAAATGTTAACAATAGATACATCTGGGTAAAGGGTATAAAGTGCTTTAGATATGTTATTTTTATTTTTTCAATTTATTTGATAATAAAATTTCAAAAATTAAAAAAATCAATGAATCTAGCTGCTGGTTTTTAGAAAGAAAATAGATAAACCACTAGCTAGACTAATAAAGAAGAAAAGTGAGAAGAATTGAATAGACATGATAAAAAATGATACAGGGGGATCACAATTGATCCCACAGAAATACAAACTACCATCACAGAATACTATAAATACCTTTACACAAATAAACTAGAAAATCTAGAAGAAATGAATAAATTCTTGAGCACATACACCCTTCCAAACTAAATCAGGAAGAAGCTGAATTCCTGAATTGACCAGTAACAAGTTCTGAAATTGAGACAGTAATAGGCTACCAACTAAGAAAAGCCCAGGACCAGACAGATTCAAAGCTGAATTCTACCAGAGGTACAAAGATAAGCTGATACCATTCCTTCTGAAACTATTCCAAACAATAAAAAAGGGTGATTCCTCTCTAACTCATCTAATGAGGCCAGCATCATCCTGATACCAAACCTGGCAGAGACACAACAAAAAAAGAAAATCTCAGGGCAATATCCCTAATGAATATCAATGTGAAAATTCTCTATGAAATAATGGTAAAATGAATTCTGCAGCTCATTAAAAAGCTTATCCACCATGATCAAGTCAGCTTCATCCCTGGGATGCAAGGCTGGTTCAACATATGCAAATCAATAAACATAATCCATCACATAAACAGAACCAATGATAACGACCACATGATTATCTCAGCAGATGCAGAAAAGGCCTTTGATAAAACTCAACATCCTTTCATGCTAAAAACACTCAATAAACTAGGTATTGATGGAACATAGCTCATAATAATAAGAGCTGTTTAGGACAAACCCACAACCAATACAGAATGGACAAAAGCTGGAAGCATTCCCTTTGAAAATTGGCACAAGATAAGGATGCCCTCTCACCCCTCCTATTCAACATAGTATTAGAAGTTCTGGCCAAGACAATCAGGCAAGAGAAAGAAATAAAGGGTATTCAAATAGGAAGAAAGGAAGTCAAATTGCCTCTGTTTGCAGATAACATGACTGTATATTTAGAAAACCCCCTCAACTCAGCCACAAATCTCCTTAAGCTGATAAACAACTTCAGCAAAATCTCAGGATACAAAATCAATGTGCAAAAATCACAAGCATTCCTATACACCAATAATAGACAAAACAGAGAATCAAATCTTGAGTGAACTCCCATTCACAATTGCTACAAAGAGAATAAAATACCTAGAAATGCAACTTACAAGGGATGTGAAGGACCTCTTCAAGGAGAACTACAAACCACTGCTCAAGGAAATAAGACAGGACATAAACAAATGGAAAAACATTTCATGCTTATGGATAGGAAGAATCAATATCATGAAAATGGCCACACTGACCAAAGTAATTTATAGATTCAATGCTATTCCCATCAAGTTTCCATTTACTTTCTTCATAAAATTAAAAAACTATTTTAAGTTTCATATAGAACGAAAAAAAGAACCCATATAGCCAAGACAATACTAAGCAAAAAGTACAAATCTGGAGGCATCATGCTACCTGACTTCAAATTATGCTATTAGGCTACAGTAATCAAAACAGCATGGTACTGGTACCCAAAAAGATATATAGACCAATGGAACAAAACAGAGCCCTCACAAATAATGCCACACATCTAAAACCATCTGATCTTTGACAAACCTGACAAAAACAAGCAATGGGCAATGGATTTCCTATTTAATAAATGATGCTTGGAAAACTGGCTAGCCATATGCAGAAAACTGAAACTAGACCCCTTCCTTACACCTTACACAAAAATTAACTCCAGATGGATTAAAGAATTAAACTAAGACCTAAAGCCATGAAAACCCTAGAAGAAAACCTAGGCAATACCATTTAGGACATAGGCATGGTCAAAGACTTCATAACTAAAACACCAAATCAACTGCAATAATAGCTGAAATTGACAAATGGGATCTAATTAAACTAAGAGCTTCTGCACAGCAAAAGAAACTATCATCAGAGTGAACAGGCAACCTCTAGAATGGGAGAAAAGTTTTGCAATCTACCCATCTGACAAAGGGCTAATATCCAGAATCTACAAAGAACTTAAACAAATTTACAGGAAACAAACAACCAGCTCATAAAAAGTAGGCAAAAAATATAAACAGACACTTTTCAAAAGAAGACACTTAGCAGCCACAAACATATGAAAAAATACATATCATCACTTGTCATTAGAGAAATGCAAAATCAAAACCATAATGAGATACCATGTCACGCCAGTTAGAATGGTGATCATTAAAAAGTAAGGGAACAATAGATGCTCGAGAGGATGTAGAGAAAAAGGAATGCTTTCCGACTGTTGGTGGGAGGGAAAATTAGTTCAATAATTGTGGAAGACAGCATGGTGATTTCTCAAGGATCTAGAACTAGAAATTTCATTTGACCCAGCAATCCCATTATTGTTATATACTCAAAGGATTGTAAATCATTCTACTATAAAGACACATGCAAATGTATGTTTATTGCAGCACTATTCACAATAGCAAAGACTTGGAACCAACCCAAATGCCCATCAATGTTAGACTGGATAAAGAAAATGTGGCACATGTATATCATGGAATACTATGCACCTATAAGAAAAGAATGAATTCATGTCCTTTGTAGGGACATGGATGAAGGTGGAAATCATCATTCTCAGCAAACTAACAAATGAACAGAAAACCAAATAATGCATGTTCTCACTCATAACTAGGAATTGAAAAATGAGAACATATGGGCACAGGGAGGGGAACATCATACAGGGGGGCCTGTAGGGGGTAGGGGGCTAGGGGAGGGATAGCATTAGGAGAAATACCTAATGTAGATGAGAGGTTGATGGGTGCAGCAAACCACCATGGCACATGTATACCTATGTAACAAACCTGCACATTCTGCACATGTATCCCAGAACTTAAAGTATAATAATTAAAAGAAAGAAGTATGGCAAGGGAGAAAGCTATATCCACATGTGATTTTGATAATTAATTTTTAAAATAGAGAAATACTAATGCTTTACAGGTTATTTTGCTATATCCTTTCCAGCTGAACCTGATTTCACCTCCTCTGGCTGGGAATCACTAGGCTTTAGGAAGTAATGCAGTGATCATTAGCCATTCTGGATTTGGCCTCTTTAACAGTTATTTTGTAATCCCTATTAATAATTTATTATTCAAGTTTGTGTGTGTGTGTTGTGTGCATGCATGCATGCCTACATGTATATATAGAGTTCAGTAACTAACCAGATTTGAAAACCAAGAAGAAAAAGGAACTTAAAGTCGTACCAGAATTCCTAGTTAAAGGAAGAGGCTAGTACCATTTTCTGATTATTTGTTATTCAATATAAATACATTTGGCTTACTCATAGCAGTAATATTTCTTTAGCCTCCTTATTTCCGAACAGAAGGAAATCACTGAGGTGCATTTTTCTGAAAACCTTTTATTATTGTGAAATACAACTTATATCAAAAAAGTGCATAAACTATAAAGAAAAGTTTAACAAATTAACACAAAATGAATCTCAGAGTAACCAGCACTCAACTAAAAAAATACAGCATTGCAGGCCACTGTGGGAGTCTTCTGCACTCACCTTTTAAATCACAACCCCTCCCCTCCTTCCTAAAGATAATTGCCATCCTGACTTTTATGGCAATTTTCTTGCTGCTTTCTTCATGGTTTTATCACTGAAGTATGGATTTAATTTCACTAAGTTCAGGCTTGTTTGGGAGCTTAAGCAAATCAGAGTGTCTGCTTGGTTAAATGAAGCCAGGGTGGAGTAGGGGTGGTTTGGCGGGGAAAGTGTGATATTTCTATCCCTCAAGAGACCTTAGTTACTTTAGATTAGGGTCTCATAACCTCATGACTACTGACATTTTGGGCTGAATAATTCTTTGTTCTGGGAAGCTGTCTCATGCTTCGTAGGATGTTTAGCAGCACCCGTGGTCTCTATCCAGTAGCTGTCAGTAGCATCCTTCTTCCCATTATAACAACTACAGATGTCTGAAGATATCGCCAAATAACCCCTGGGGAGAGGGCAAAACCATCCCTAGTTGGGGGCCACCACTTTAGATTAATGTTAGGACTATTATTGTCCAACATGGCACTTGACTCAAGTGACAGAATGCCCAGCAGCTTTCTCAGAGTCGGCAAATGAAAGGGGTTCTCTTTTCATATCTCAAACCTTCCAAAATTGCCAGCTTATTTAGGTGGTTTATTTGCCATTGTATGTCAAAGAACCTGAATATCAACTGTAATGTATGTGCACACATATATTTATAAACACATTATACAAATTGGAAGGTAATATGTAAATATTAGAGATTATAATTTAAAAGCAGGTAGGTGGTAAAAAGTCCCAAATCTGATATTTACATGCTATTCAACTTAAGCAATTCCTTTAACCTCTCTGAATCTCAGTTTTCTTATTCATACTACGAAACTCACCAAACGTCCCTCTGAGGGTAGTTTTTTGATCCAGTGAGGTCAGAAAACATAAAAATATATTATAAATAATAAAGTGTAATCCAATGATTGCATTATATTCTAAAGCCTCAATGAGAAAAAGAGCTTCAAAATTTACAGAAAATTAATAATCATGATAGTGTAGAATCTCCCTCAATAATGTGTTTTTGTTGGACTTATGGGCCAACAGTAGCATAAAAATTAACTGCTATACTTCAGGCCTTCTGAACTTTAGGTTTGAGGCAGAACTCACATTAAGATAATTTAATGCAGAAATAAAACGATTCGTATTTTGGTCACCTTGGTGCTGTACACTCGGTCAAGGTGTTAATCTTCCTGATTTTTGGAATCTTGTTACTTCCACTAACTATACATTTTGCTTTAAATAAACATTTAACTATATAATTATTTAAACATTTATTGCATATTTTAAATAAGTCTCAGATGCCATTGTTCAGTCCATATTGCAAACTCCTATGGTCAGTGGCTTATGCTGCTTGTTAAATGCCATAACTAACACAGCCCCACATGCAAGGAGTTAATTAATGAAGCTATTGAAGAATTAGAGAAAGAAAAGTTCTAAAGGAAGGGAAGTGAGGATTCCTGGGGTGAAGGTGAGACTCAAAATCATCTGTTTGAGTTTGACTGTAGGGCAAGAGGTGAGAGAGTGTTTTCATAGGGTAGCCAGGCAAAGCCTCTAAGTTGGTAATATTTGAGAAGAGAAATGAGTGACAAAAGAAAAAGTTATTATATATTTTGAGTCCATGTTATTAAGAGCATATGTCATTTATGTAAAACTCTAGATATTATTGTATTATGTGATCAATATTTATTTATATTTTCCTATTTTTCTTTGCCATTACTCTTCAATATTTTCCTACCCATTTCTGGTTTCTGGAATTCACTGACTAAAGAAATCCTTTTAGTTTCTCTTTTAGTTTGGGCTCTTGGTAACAAATTCTGTGTCTGTTTGTATTTATATTTCACATGCACTTTTGAAGCATTTCATTTTACATTCATTTCTGCATTCCTTTGACTTTTAGGTTGGTTAGTTATTTCTTTCGGAATTTTAAGATGCTCTTGCCCTGATATCTGCCTCTTCTGTTGAGAACTCCACTGTGAGAATTAAGATTTTTCTCTTCGCCTTTCATTTTTTAGCAGTTTTGTTATGGTTGGTCTAGTTATAGGTATCTTTGAATTTATCCTCCTTGACACTTATAGACATTCTTGCATCTGATCCTAAGCGACTTTGCATTTAGTGGAAGATTCTTAGTCAACGTCTTTTTGTTTTCCTTTTTATTGCATTTTAAGTTTTGGGGTACATGTGCAGGGCATGCAAGATAGTTGCATAGGTACACACATGGCAGTGTGATTTGCTGTCTTCCTCCTCTTCACCCACATCTGGCAAGTCTCCCCATGCTATCCCTCCCCAGCTCCCCCACTGCTGTCCCACCCCTATTCCCCCCAATAGACCCCAGTGTGTAGTGCTCCCCTCTCTGTGCCCATATGTTCACTGTTCATCAATTACCTGTGAGTGAGAACATGTGGTATTTCATTTTTCTGTTCTTCTGTCAGTTTGCTGAGAATGATGTTTTCCAGATTCATCCATGTCCCTACAAAGGACACGAACTCATCGTTTTTGATTGCTGATTATATTCCATAGTGTATATGTGCCACATTTTCCCAGGCCAGTCTATCATCAATGGGCATTTGGGTTGGTTCCAGGTCTTTGCTATTGTAAACAGTGCTGCAATGAACATTCATGTGCATGTGTCCTTATACTAGAATGATTTATAGTCCTTTGGATATATACCCAGTAATGGGATTGCTGGGTCAAATGGAATTTCTATTTCTAGGTCCTTGAGGAATCGCCACACTGTATTCCACAATGGTTGAACTAATTTACATTCCCACCAGCAGTGTAAAAGTGTTCCTATTTCTCCGCATCCTCTCCAGCATCTGTTGTCTCCAGATTTTTTAATAATCGCCATTCTAACTGGCGTGAGATGGTATCTCAATGTAGTTTTGATTTGCATTTCTCTAATGGTCAGTGATGATGAGCATTTTTTCATATGTTTGTTGGCCTCATGTATGTCTTGTTTTGTAAAGTGTCTGTTCATATCCTTTGCCCATTTTTGAATGGGCTGTTTTTTCTTATAAATCTGTTTTAATTCTTTGTAAATTCTGGATAATGTTGACTATGTTCCATTCTCTTTCTTGTGATTCCAGTATGTTAGACTTTCTCATTATGGGGTAACATTTTCTTTTGTGTGCTCTTTTCTGTGTATTCCATTCTTTTTATTCTTTGTGCTTCAGTTTAGATATTTTGGGCTAATTTATCTTCCCATTCACTAAGCTCTTCTACTTTGTTTCTAACCTGCTGCTAGATTCATCTATTATTTTTTTCAAATTTTTTAATATCTAAAATTCCAGGATTCTTTTGTTTGATTCTAGTTCTTTGATGAAACTCTCTATTTTGCCATCTATTTTCTTGAACATATTAATTATAGTTATTTTAAAATCTACATCAGATAATATCAATATCTGGATTTCCTATGGTGGGTTATTATCTTTTTTTCCCCTATTTTCAGCATTTGGCTCTATATGCTGACAACATGTATTTTTTGTTGGGAGCCTATATTTTTGTTGGGAGCTTATATTTTGGCCCCATATACTAACAACATACATTTTTAGTTGGGATGCCAGAAATTACATATGCCAAAAAATATAACGGTTCTGTATTATGCTACCTTCCTCCAGAGAGGATTTAATTTTCTTCTGGTAGGACTTTGGAGAAGGAACAGACCAACTTGATCCAATGAGGGGTGAGATAATTCGACTGGATTCAGTCTTCACAGAGCTGATCTGTTTGTTTTTACTTCTAGGTCATATAGTTTTAGAGGTTTCAGGTTTAACATGAATCTTGCACCTTGGCAGGCCCTGAAATCAAATTTCTATCTTCTTAACATTGTGACACTGTCAAAAGTTCTGCTCATATTTTTACTCTCTTAATTTGTATCTTTTTTTTTTTTTTAAGAGACAGGCTCTTGCTCTGTTACCCAGGCTGCAGTGCAGTGACACACAATTCACTGCGAACTCAAATTCCTGGGTGCACGAGATCCTCCTGCTTTGCCTCTCAGCTAAATGGACTACAGGCATATACAACCACATCCAGCTAATATTTTAAATTTTTTCTTGAGACCAGGTCTCTCCATGTTGGCCATGCTTGTCTCAAACTCCTGGTCTCCTTTCACCTTTGTCTCCCAAAGTATTGGGGTTACAGACAGGCGCCACTGAATTGAGCCTTAATTTGAACGTTATTTGATGGTGTTTCTTTTATGGATTTTTTTCTTTTTTATTGTACTTTAGGTTCTGGGATACATGTAAAGGTCATACAGGATTGTTGCATAGGTACATACATGGCAAGGTGGTTTGCTGACTCCATTCCTCCATCACCTATATCTGGCATTTCTCCCCATATTATCCCTCCCCAATCTCCCCACCTCCTGCTGTCCCTCCCCTAACAGGCCCTAGTGTGATGATGTTCCCCTCCCTGTGTCCATGTGTTCTCATTGTTCAACACCGGCCTATGAGTGAGAACATGCAGTGTTTGGTTTTCTGTTCTTGTTTCAGTTTGCTGAGAATGATGGTTTCCAGATTCATCCATGTCCCTACAAAGGACACAAACTCATCGTTTTTTATGGCTGCATAGTATTCCATGGTATATATGTGCCACATTTTCTTTATCCAGTCTATCGTTGGTGGACATTTGGGTTGGATCCAGGCCTTTGCTATTGTAAACAGTGTTGCAATCAACATATGTGTGCATGTGTCTTTATCATAGAACTATTTATGATTTGGGTATATACCCAGTAATGGGATTGCTGGGTCAAATGGTATTTCTATTTCTAGATCCTTGAGAAATCGCCACATGTCCTCCACAATGGTTACACTAATTTGTACTCCCACCAACAGTGTAAAAGTGTTCCTATTTCTCCACATCCTCTCCAGCATCTGTTGTCTCCAGACTTTTTGATGATCATCATTCTAACTGGCATGAGATGCTATCTCAATGTGGTTTTGATTTGCATTTCTCTAATGACTAGTGATGATAAGCATTTTTTCATGTTGGTAGGCTTTACATATGTCTTCTTTTGTAAAGTATCTGTTCATATCCTTCTCCCACTTCTGAATGGGTATTTTTTCTTGTATATCTGTCTTAGTTCTTTGTAGATTCTGAATATTAGCCCTTTGTCAGATGGGTAGATTGCAAAAAGATTTTTCCCACTCTGTTGGTTGCTGGTTCACTCTAATGATTATTTCTTTTGTTGTGCAGAAGCATTGGAGTTTAATTAGGTCCCATTTGTCTATTTTGGCTTTTGTTGCCAATACTTTTTGTATTTTAGTCATGAAGTCCTTGCCTATGCCTATGCCCTGAAGGGTTTTGTCTAGGTTTTCTTCTAGGGTTTTTATGGTGTTAGGTCTTCTCTTTAAGTTTTTAATCTATCTGGAGTTAATTTTAGTGTAAGGTATCAGGAAGGGGTCTAGTTTCTGCTTTCTGCACATGGCTAGTCAGTTTTCCCAACACCATTTGTTAAACAGGGAATCCTTAAATTAAATACATTTCTTTATAAATTAGCTAGTCTCAGGTATTTATTATAGGAGTGTGAGATATATATTATAAAGAAATGATAATATATATATTATATCACACTCCTATAAAGTATATATAAAATATATATATAAAATCTCACACTCCTATCCATTTCATTCATACATGTGTGTGTATACATACATATATATATATATATACACACACATACACACACATACACACAAACAAACACGAATGAAATGGATCATAAGGAACACAGGAGTAGACGTGGAATGTTAGTTAGGAGATTATTGCAGAAATCCAGGTGGGAGAAGATTTGACTAAGGTAGTAGCCAAGAAAGTAGTGAGCACGTGTTGAGCTCTGCTATATTGTCTGTAGCAAGACTTGCTGACACTTTGAATATTTATTATATTGGGGGAAAAAGCAGTCTAAGATCACTTGAATTTGTTTTTCAGCTTGAATAACAGATAATAGAAAATTCTGAGGAAAAGCTATTGTTTTGGAGGACTAACTAGAGGTTCCTTAAGAGTGAGGCATGTGTTAGAAAACTGTGATGGATAATTTTATGTCAACTTGGTCAGACTATGGCGACCTGCTTTTTTGGTCAAACACTAGTCTAGATGTTGCTGTAAATTTTTTTTTAAAGATGTCATTAACATTTCCAATGAGTTGACTTTAAGTAAAGCAAATTGTCTGGGAGGGCTCATCCAATCAACTGAAGGTCTCAAGAGCGAAGACTAAGATTTTGCAGAAGGTATTCAACCCTCAGGATGCAACAGTGAAATTCTGCCTGAGTTTCAAGTCTTCAGCCACAACAGTGCAACATCAGCCCTCATCTGTATCCCCAGCCTGCTTGGCTGCCCTGTAGATTCCAAACTTGTCAGATCTCATGTCACATGGCCCAATTCCATTAAAATTAATGTTTCATATATATGAGATTTCTCTCACATATATGAAATCTCTCATATTTTGACCAAACAACTGTTGATTCTGTTTCTCTGGAAAACCATGACTAGTATCACAACTAAGTGGAAGTATCAAGAAGGAAGCAGCTGCATATGTGAGACATGGAGCTTAGGCACAAAGCTGGGTACAATTCTGGGCTGATGTGACCACCATAAAATTATGATGATACATAGCTGTAGTCGTTTTCTAGCACTGCCACAACAATTTATCACAAACTGGGTGGCTTAAACAACAGACATTTCTTCCTCTTACAGTTCTGGAGCCAAGAATATTGAAATGAAGATGTCAACAGTGCCGGTTTCTTCTGGGTGTGCCAAGCCTTTCCCCAGTTCCTGGGGGCTGCCGGCAACCCTTGGTGCTCTGTGGCTTGCAGAGCACTCTGATCTCTGCCTCTGTCTTCACGTGGTCTACTCGCCAGCATCTCTGTGTCTTCTCCTTTTTGACTTACATGAACACTGCCATTGGATTTAGGGCTTCTGCTAATCCAGGATTATCTCATCTCAAAATCCTTACATTAAATACATCTGCAAAGATCCTATTGCAAAGAAGTTTAAATTCAGAGTTTCCAGGTAGACAAATATTTTGGTGGACACTATTCAACCCACAGCAATAATATTTAAAATATGTAATATTATACTATTTCTACTGTTAATAACTGATATAGGTAGCACTACAAGATCCTGTTTGCTTAACACTATCACCCTTATAGACAATTATACTCGCCATAGAATTACATAACATGTTGTCCAAAAAGTTATCCTTTTATAAATCAGAAAAGTTACATAGGACTGTTACCCACATTTTAATTCTAACTTAATGCTCAAAACAAAATTATATTAAGGTTGTATGTGCCAGAGGGTAGTTACAGTGTCACTTTCATCAGCTTTGCTGTAGATACAGTAGAAGCTTTATTCAATAATAATGTTTCAATCCATAAAACTGATTCAAGCATCTGATGGATTGATGTGTATAGTTTGCATCAGTTTAAGTTTTCATCTTTCAGTGGGTGAAGAAACTTTGATAATAAATAATCTTGACCTACCAGTTCTGCTCAACTTTTATGCCTGCCTACCCCTGGAGATATGCCATTTGTTTTCAACTAAAAGATCTGCAAAGTGTCTGAACCAAAGTGACTAGAATTGCCCTAATTTGCAAAAGCCCTAGAGAGCAGATTAAAGACCAGTTCCCTCCCCCACTGCCTTTTCATCTGACTCTTGTGGTCATTTCTGCTGATGTCAGCTCCAATCTCTTCAGCCCTCACCATCGTCTTCCTTACAGAGATGGATGGCTGAGCAGACTGCTGGAGTAGCTATCCATCACCCATGTCTATGGATGATCAAGGCCATGTCTGTGGTTCCAAATTTGGCAGCAATTAAGTGTGGGTTGCATCCAGTAAAACAGTTCTCTTATGCCACCCACAGAGACTCAGAATCATAAAGGTTTTCTGCTTATTTCAGAATGCTGCCAACAGCTCACCCACTGAGACTGAAAAGTGGAAGTGAAGATCAGAGAAAAAAGGAAAAAGAAGTGAGAAAAATGGAATAAAGATATTCTAAAAGTAAGGCTGTTGGATCTAGTGTGTCTTTGAGCCTGTTGATTTTGTGGGAAGCATTTTGTTATGTGGGCCAAGGATAGTGCATAAACAGTAGTGCCTCTGTTGGTCAAACAAACTGGATGCATTGAACTAGGCATAAACCTGGGAGGGAAAAGGGTGGATTGCTGCTCACAGACATGGAAAAATGTGTTTTCTTGATGGCCCTCTAATCTTAAAAACCAAGGTATAGTGACAGCTTAATAGGAATTTCCTCCAGCAAGATCTGGTTCATTCTCTAGAGCATGAATTTGTTGTAGTCATTCACTTAGCATTTATTAGGTAAGCATTATTACCAATTCACTGGTGAAATGCCAAGAGACCTAGTGAATGCAGTACGCAACCTTAAGTAAATAACTTTGAGAACAAGCACTCAGATGTTTAACTCCAAGTCATTTGAGATCCATTTAAAAATAGAAAAAGAAATAATCACAAAAAATACAGATTAAACTTAACATACGAAAAATGTGAATATGTTCTAAGTAAATGGAAAAAAGTTTTTAGGACCCTCATGAGTCATCATGCTCTCCAGGGCTTTTTCTCTCTTCTTTTGAGACAGACATTCAGGAAAATACTAAAAGAGCATCTACTGTTTGGGTACAGGCAAAAGACACTGCATTCTAGGAGTTTATGGTCTGGCCAAAGATGCAAAACTCATGTATCCTCATTTTATTTTCCTTTTGAAATATGCTGACTTATGCTTTTCATTCTCTAAGCTGGGAACTTTGTGTCTCTCAGGGTTGCAAATAGAAGATATAATACACTAATGCATGTTAACGCTGGAATCAGAGAATCCTCTAAAGGCCTCCTTTGTCCTTTGAGGTGACCTTTGAGGTGTCCTTTAACAGGTGACCTCTGGAGACAATCTCATGGCTTGTGTTCAGGCATCATTATTTTCCACTATTCTGGAAATGCTAAACAAGTCCATGTGTTCGGATACTCTTCCCTGAGTTGTTGAATTCCCACTACAAAAAAATGAAAAGTCCTACATGAAACAAGTTAGGAAAATATTTTTAAGAGGCTTATACTCTTCCTATTTAATTGCCTGGTGATGGATCACAAGGTAACTTTTAAAATTTAATTATATATATATATGAATAATATACATTATATATCAGTATATTTTATATATTGAATTAGTCAAAGTCATATCTCCTTTAAAGTTCTCTGTATTTACTGAGACTCATTAGAGAAGGAGATAGTTGAAATGCTATGAAAAAACCACGACAGCATTACATTATGAGTACAGCTAGCACAATTTTTCATTCAGTATAATGGTGTTCTGATTGGAAATCCATAATCTGCTGTTAACCCTGAAATTTCCCTTCCAACCAGTGGACAGACAAAATGATTTTTTTTCTCTTTAGAACTATTATTCTCTGGAGCCTCATATCCTATAATGTGCAGAGTTTAGTTCTTTATTCTTATCACAATGTATTGTGCCTGCAAGAATGTTGCAAGATTTAAAGGCCCACAGTGGACAGATGTCTTTCAGGAGCTTAAGCTGCTGCTGCTCATTGCTTTTCATACACAGTTTATCTAATATGATGAAGAAGGTTTGGGGGATCCCTCTCAATACTTAACATTCCAAGATTGACTCAACACATCCTGACATTTGGTAAAATATGTCATTTATTCTGTCTATGTTGCATCTGTAAGACTTGAGAATTCGAAGCACCCACCTGGGACGTGAGTGGGGGCTGGAATCCAGCCCACATTTTACTCCCCAAGCTGTGTGCCCTGGCATGATGCCGAATATACTCCGAGGAAGGGGCATCCAATTCTAATTTGCACCAAGGCAGCAGATCATCTGCTAGCAGACCTGTGCAAAGCAGCATTCACACAAACCAAGCTTAGGGGACCAATTTAGCCTTCATGCTTCTAGATGCTCTCTTGCCTTCCTAACTAAGCACATAGCTCATTCTTGCCATCTGTAGAACCGGGCCTCAAATAACTCCATGACATCTCTTAATTTCAACCAGTTTGGAGGAGTACAAGTTTTTATGTTGCCCTTACATTCAAAACTGTTTTTGATGACTTGAATTTGCTATTAGACCATGACATGACTTATCCTTACTCTGTAGCATTTCACATTTGGAATAATAAGTGCAGTATGGGTAGCACTAGGTTAGATGCTACTAGGAATGGAAAAAGAAAAAGAATTGTAGGCACATACATTTATATGTATTGCATAGATGTGTGTGTCTGTGACACTTGGAAGTTTTCTTCTTGCTTTTGCTTTATTTTGACTCGAACTTGAATAATTTGAATCCCTTTTCTATCTCTCTTATTTGCTTAAAAAAAAAACTAAATTTTTCAAAGCCCAACTTAAACCTCACTTCCTCTGGGTAGCCTTCCCTACCAGGTGGGAAGCTCCACACATTTGTTATAACCTTTGTCACTGGTAGTTTTTATTTGCCTGCTCTACTGAGACAGCCTATGAATGAGTTCTTTGAAGCAAAGGACTTCACTTTATGCATTTTTGTAGCTCTAGAGTAAGTAGAGGATCTTGCATATCTCTGTTATTCTGGAAATGCTAAACGAGTTCATAATGAATGACATAATTCTTGCACTGTGATTGCTAATCTTTGAGGGTTATGACTGAAAATTTTGTAAATTATCTTTCCAGCACAACAACAACAATAAAAAACAGACATATGCTGTACATGAAAAATTTGCATGAAATGTTAAGCTGTTGTTGGATCTTCTACAGACCTGCCTATGGGATCACAAAACTCAGAGTAAGAGCCACTTGCTGAGGAAAATAAATGAATATCCTTGGTACAATAAAATGCTGAACGTTTTTATACCATTTTCTACACAAGTATTATTGTGCTGGTGGCTGAGGATACTATGGTGAATAACATACACATACTCACAGTTCAGAGACACTAAGAAATGAGTCAGTAATTAAACTATAGCATAAGTGTTATTGCAATGGTATACACAGGTCAAAAGCCTTAGGGGAATATTTTTCAGATTCATGTTTCATTGACAAAAATTTTTCAAAAAAAAAAAAATTTGAGCAACTGATGTGGGTGGCCAAGTTTTTATTATTCCAAATCAGAAATTTTTTTAAAATGCTACTATCACCCTAATTTCATAATGTATTATAACTCAAAAGAATACATTTATAATTTGGAATAAAGGGCAATCTTTTACATTGATCACATATAACTTTATGAGAATAATTATTTTACTCACTTCATCGTGAACCTCTAAAAACTCACACCCTGACACCAGGCATTTAATATTTGAGTGTCCCTATCTTAGAGAGTCATCGAAGGCTTTGCAGGAGCACTGTCCAAACCGAATTTTTAAAGAGATAAATAAGCGGCAAGGATGGGAATAAAACAATATGAAGGGTTGATTCCAGGCAGATAAAAATCATAGTTGAAAGACTCAGAGACTACACAAACATGTCAAGCTTGTGCACATTAGGTAGTAATGAGGTGAGTTCAAGTTAGCAGGAAACTCCTTATGGGAAAGATGGAATGGGTAGGCAGGGAAAAGTCTTAGGAACTAGACCTGAGCAGAGGAGAAGCATTAGATGCCAGTAGGATCCAGAAGCAGCGACTGCAGCAGGCTGGCATGGAAGGGAGCTATAAGAAGTCTGGGGGCCCTTTGTGAATACTCACTTACCCTGAAGCCATGTGCAAGAGCAAATTAGCCAGCAAGACACTCCTACTGGGAGACTCTGGCACCTCAGGAGAGGGTGAGATAGGGTTGGTGGTGAATCAGAAGACCTAAGAGTCCCTGTGCTTGAAGAGGCAAAACGACTGGGGAAGGCTGGAGGGGAGTGGCATCTGCACAGGTGACAAATAGAAGGGGGCATCCAGAGTCAAGGCAAGCATCCAGAAAGCTGTTTAGTTGGTAAGATCTTTCAGCTCGGTGGAAAGTAGATGAAAATCGAGAGAGAGTTTAAGGGTGAATGGAACACCCTGTCATCTACCTACATTAGGAAGACACAAGGAAGAAAGTAGAATTGAGGTAGATCTAGATATATAAAAATCCACAAAGGTAATATACCTTCTTTTAAGAATAATTTAAAGTTATTCTCTTCTTTTATATGTATGCCTGATTCTCTCCAATTAGCCTATTGGGCTACTCAAACTTTAATAAATATGTATTCACTTGTGAACAATCTCTTACAACTGTATTAATGCTATTGGATAATATTTATTGACAATTTTTTTTAGATTTCAGGTTTGAAAGAGTTTATAAGCTGATTAATTACCCAGGTACTCGAACTGGGTATGATACTTTAAAATGTCATACATTCCAAAATTATTTTTTTCCAGATGAAGTGCAGGTATATCTGCACAGGAGACTCATTCAACCCAGGGCTACTGCTACTGAATAATTCCCTATCAAGGAAAACAAGCCTTTTTTAGAATTATTATACTTTAAGTTCTGGGGTACATGTGCAGAACATGCAGGTTTGTTACATAGGTATACACATGTCATGATGGTTTGCTGCAACCATAACCCTGTCAACTACCTACATTAGGTATTTCTCCTAATGCTATCCCTCCCCTATTCCCCCACCCCCTGCTATTCCAACAAGCCTTTAGTGAAAGGATTGCTAACATTTCTGAATATGTTTACATGGGAGAAGATGTAGAAAAACACCATTCTGGCAGAAAATTCTGCCTGTGCTAAGAGTTTCCTTTTTCCAAATTCTAATCATTTTCCCCTAGTAGAATAGCTGGTTTCTATTGTGAGAATATTGTGAATTATCCACAGCTTGTTGTCAGTTGCTTTCTACTTAAGGCATGTGAATATTTAAAAGCAACCTACACCTAGACCCACCATTTCCTACCTGCCTTTTCCTCCACCTAAGATTATCCTTTAAAATCTGTAGCAAGTAATTTTTAGACACATTTCTTATTATAGCATTACCACAGCCAGCACAAACATCTTTTTCCTTTCTCTCGCCATGTGTACACATAATGGAGTTTCTTATTAAATATACATGCAATCCCTCGTTGCATATAAATGTACCTCATCAAAGAGAAAGGAAGACCCTGCAACACTGATATTGATTGTTCATAAAGACAGTAATATCTGAATGGCGTTCTCGGGCTTTCTCTTAAAACAAAAAAAGCAAACATAAAAACCACTAAGAGTCATGCAACCTCACCAGCCATCATAAGGCGCTCTAATGTGACTCCTTTCTCACGTATTACTAGGCTGCTTCACTTCAGATTTCTGAGACCATGGAAAGTAGGAGCTGTTTTTCTCCTTCCTGAAGAGAACTTACAAAGTCTTGGGTTGTCTTCATGGAGTGATACTCTCTTCTTTGGGAAAAAAATGCCAGTCTAAAGAAAGCCACACTGCTATTCTGGAGGGATGAGGAGGATGGTTAAGATTAGCCAGTAGTGAAATGCTTCCTGTTGGTTCCAGTGCCTCTCAGAGAAAACACCAATCAGTGATATAGAAGATATCCTTTGAATAAATACACTAGAAAAATATTTCTCACATTCACTTTCACTTTAACATTAGTGCAACTGACTTAAAATTCACAAGAATGTTATCCAGGGGAGAAGAAAATCAGAAGCTTATTAAGGGTACTAAAATAAGGAGTTGGAAGGACAATTTATCATTTTATTGAAGGCACAGACTTCTCTGGAAGTGCTTCTCCCTCTGGTTTGGCAGTATTAAATTACATTGTTGGAAAAACACACTTGGATGGGTGACTTAAGCCAATTCTGCACACACTAGGTGATACCGTATCTATTGACTTACAAGCTGGATGCATGTGTCAAAATGCAATCCTGTATTTTTGTAATAATAGCTAGCAGTCATAGTTGTAAATTATTTATGGAGAGTATTCAGTGCAAACAGGTTAGTGCACACATCCTCTTCAGCTTGACTGCCCTGGTTTTAGATCACACAGACATTCAACTCCTCAGAGATCTGCTCTTATCACTGCAAACTCTAAAAGGGGGTCCCAACTGCAGTCAGTTCAGCTACTCAAAGCTACCTGGACACTTGCTTGCTAAAGCTCTACCTCAAGGTTCAGTGAATGAACACGGTCCCTCTGCCCCTCTCTCTCACACCCGCCTGGCCCCGGCGATGTAAGGTAATATCAGACATAAAGGCGGATCGTTCTCCAGAGCAGAGGCATGGCCATGCTCCACTATCTTTGTGCAGAAACATGGAAGAATGTGCACAGCAAAGGCCACTGGTGATCTTAACACAAGCTGACATTTCACTAATGCTGTATTTCAGAGGCTGGGAACGAGCTGGCTCTCCAGCGAAGCCCTCAGTTTACATTTAAATAAGTGTGGGCTGTATTGCCATGCGGGGGTATGGATTTCCTTTTCTGCACTGGACTATTTCAGCCATGGACATTTCCATTTTGTTTTCAGTGATCAATGTAGTCAGGTGGACCTCTCTGCAGTGCCACATAGATGGCCAGAAGGTTACAGCATTTTTTACGTTTTAAGAATTGAAGCCACAAGGGAAAGCAAACTCTGTTAATATTTCAAGAAGGCTACCCTGCCTCCCCATCAAACAGGCAATTAATGAGATATGGGCCTTAGATGTCCCAGGTCAGATAATGATACATTTCATCATATCTTTTGTCCTTTAAAATGAAAAGATATTACAGACTTTTCCACTGCTTAATACTAAAAAACTAGTTTTGTCATAAGAGATCACAGTTTTTGCCTATAAACCAAGAATAGGAAGTGGGTTAAGCTACGTGTTCAACAATTTATAAGGAGAATGAAGGAGATACCAGCACAATCACCAGAGCTAAACTTGGAAACATGATGGGCACTACAAGATGGAAAGAGAAAAGAAAAATCTGTATGTTCTAGAATCTGCTTTCTTTTGGATTGGACATCAATGGTTTATCTTCCAAATGGTTTTGCAGAGTGTGGAAAGCAATTGATAATAACATATGCATGTCAGAGATATTGTGGACTTGGTTTTAGACCACTGCTTAGAGCTAATATCTCAAGAAAGTGAGCCACATTATTTTTTGGTTTTCCAGTGTATATAAAAATTATGTTTACACCAGGTGCAGTGGCTCATGCCTGTAATCTCAGTACTTAGGGAGGCCAAGGAGGGCGGATGACAAGGTCAGCAGATTGAGACCATCCTGGCCAACATGGTAAAACCTCATCTCTAATAAAATACAAAAAAGCAGCCGGGCATGGTGGCATAAACCTGTATTCCCAGCTGCTTGGGAGGCTGAGGCAGGGGAATTGCTTGATTGCTTGACTCTGGAGGTGGAGGTTGCAGTGAGCCAAGATCATGCCACTGCACTCCAGCCTGGTGACAGAGTGAGACTCCATCTCAAATAAAAAGAAAATTGTTTACACTATAATGTCATCCATTAAGTCTGCAACGGCTTTATTTCTAAATAACAATGTACATACCTTAATTTAAAAATATCTTATTGTTAAAAAATGCTAACAATCATCTGGACTGTCAGCAAGTTGTAACTCTTTTGCTGCTGAGGCGTCTTGCTTTTTGATGTCTGATGAATGATCTGCATGGTAGTTGCAGAAGGTTGGGATACCTATGGCAATTTCTTACAAGAAGACAGCAGTGAGGTTTGCCACATCCATTGACTTGAATTTTCATGAAAATTTTCTCTGTAGCATGTGATGCTGTTTGATGGCATTTGCATTTTACTCACAGAAGAACTTTTGAATTTGGATTCAGTCTCCTCAAACTCTGCCACTGCTTTACCAACTAAGTATATGTAATAGTCTAAATCCTTTGTTGTCACTTCAACACTGTTTACAGCTTCTTTACCAGGAGTAGATTCCATCTTAAAGAAACCATTCTTTGCTCATTCATAAGAAGCAACTCCTCACGCATTCAAGTTTTATCAGGAGAATTAGCAATTCAGTCACATCTTCAGGGTCCACTTCTAATTCTAGTTCTCTTGCTATTTCTACTACATTTGCGTTACTTTCTTCACTGAAGTTGTGAGCCCCTCAAAGTCATCCATGAGGATTGGAGGCAACTTTTTCCAAAGTCCTGTTAATGTTGATATTTTGATTTCCTCCCATGAATCATGAGTTTTCTTCATGGAACCTAGAATAGTGAATCCTTTCCAAAAGGTTTTCAACTTACCTTTCCCAAATTCATCAGAGGAATTCATATCTATGGTAGATAGCCTTAAAAATGCATCAAATAAGACCTGAAGTTTGAAATGACTCGTTGATACATGGACTGCAGAATAGATATTGTGTTAGGAGGTATGAAAACAACATTAATCTTCTTGTATATCTCCATCATCATTCTTGGCTAAATGTGCCTTGTGAATTAGCAGTAATATTTTGAAAGATATCTTTTTTCCTGAGTTTTGGGTCTTAACAGTGGGCTTAAAATATTCAATAAGCCAGGCCATAAAAAGATGTACTGTCATCCAGACTTTTTGTTTTATTTATAGAGCACAGGCAGACCAGATTTAGCATAATTCTTAAGGGCTTTAAAATTTTCAGAATGGAAAATGAGCATTGGCTTTAATTTAAAGTCACCAGCTGCATTAGCCTCTAAGAAGAGAGTCAGCCTGTCCTTTGACGTTTTAATGCCAGGTATTGACTTCTCCTCAGTAGCTATGAAAGTCCTAGATGCCATCTTCTTCCAAAGGAAGGCTGTTTTGTCTACATCAAAAATCTGTTGTTTAGTATAGCCACATTCATTATTGATCTTAGCTAGGTCTTCTGAATAACTTGGCGCAGCTTCTCCATCCAGCACTTGCTGCCTCACATGGTGCTTTTATGTTTTGGAGATGGCTTCTTTACTTAAACCTCATGAACCAAACTCTGCTAGCTTCAAACTTTTCTTCTGCAGCTCTCTCACCTCTTTTAGTCTTCATGGAATTGAAGAGAGTTAGGGCCTTGCTCTGGATTAGGCTTTGGATTAAAGGGATGCTGGGGCTCATTTGATCTTCTAACTGGACCACTCAAACTTCCTCAGTATCAGCAATAAGGCTATTTTGCTTTCTTATCATTTATGTGTTTGCTGGAGTGCACTTTTAATTTCCTTCAACAAATATTCCTTTGCATTAACAACTTGGTACTGTTTAGAGCAAGCGGCTTAGCTACTTTGGCCTTTCTTGGCTTTCAACATGCCTTCCTCACTAAGCTTAGCCATTTGTAGCTTTGATTAAAGTAAAAGACATACAACTCTTCTTTTCACTTGAGCACTTAGAGGCCACTGTGGTGTTATTAACTGGACCAATTTCAATACTGATGTGTCTCAGGGAGTAGGGATGCTTGAGAAGAGAGTGAGAGATGGAGGAACAGCTGGTAGGTGGACCAGTAAGAACACACACAACATTTATTGATAAAATTATGGTCTTATACAGGCACAGTTTGTCACTCCTCAAAATGATTACAATAGCAACATCAAAGATCACTGATTACAAATTACCATAACAGATATAATAATAATGAAATTTTGAAAAAATGCAAGAATTATCAAAACGTGACACATGGACACAACGTAAGTACATGCTGTTGGAAAAAATGGTGCTGAAAGACTTGCTCAACAAGGTTGCCACAAACCTTCAATTTGTGAAAAATGTAATAAATGCAACAAAGTGCAATAAAATGAGATATGCCTGTATCTCTTTAAACCATTCATTTAACCAAATATTTAAAAGTCTGTATGACATTAGGCCATTTATTTAACCCCTCTGCACAGCAGTTTCTCCTTCTATAAAATAAGGGAAATAAAATTGTCCCTGGGCATCATTTGGTTATAAGGACAAAAGGACATGACATAAAGGAAAGATTATTGTAGTAGGTTGAGTGGTATCCTCCTAAAAAGTATATCATGTCTTAACACTTGGAACCTGTGAATATAAACTTAATTTGAAAAAGAAAAAGAGATAATTTTAGATATAATTAAATTACATCTCTCTCTAGATGGAGAGATCATCCTGGATTAGCTGGGTGGCCCCTAAATCCAATGACAAGTGTCCTTCAAAAAGACAGAGGAGACAGACACAGAGTAGAAGGCCATGTGAAGATGGTGGCAAAGATTGTAGTGATGAAGCCACAGGGAAGAAATGCCAGGGGCCACCAGAAGCTGCAAAAGGCAAGGAAGGATTCCTACCCAGAGCCCTCAAGGGGAACACTGCCCAGCTACCACTTGAAATGTGGACTCTGCAAGAGAATATATTTCTGTTGTTTACTTGTTAACTAATTACTATCGCTCCTTACTTACTGGATGGAATGCTTCCAGTTTCCGTCAGTACAGAAGAAACCATTACTCCAGTTCTAGTGGTAGTCACTAATAGAAGGGTGGCAGTGGAGTCCAGGGTCCAGAAAGTAAAAGCCAGATGAGAATGGTAGGGAAGATTTGGCAAGGCTAATAGAAAGCAGGCAGTGGCCAAGTTGGGAAGAGGTGCAGTAAAAGAAAGGATTCAATGGGAAGAATCCTAGCAAGAGCCAGAAAGGAGAGTGAGCTCGGGAACCAGGAGGAGGCTTGAGCCTACCCTATCTCAGACTCAAGCTTAGGAAGTGACAGTAAATATTTATCAAATCAAATCTGAGATACCTTCATCATCTTCTTTACATATTTCAAAGGCAAGTTGAAATGATTAACTTCCTTGCATTTACAAAATGCTTGAGACAGAAGAGGTCTGAAGAGTAGAGAACAGACTACATTTTAAATGCTTTAAAAACAAATGATAGGTAAATAATGTTTTCACCATGGGAAGGACTTTATCAGTTAGTTGCATTAAGTGTTCTAAGTCAAGTGTCACATATACAATTTGATGGTAATGTATGCTAGGTGAAGAAAATCAAACTATAGCTTACTAAGATCTTTTATTTTTAACTAAATGACTAGGTATATTTTTAATGCAAGTGATATTTACCTTTACAAATGAAATATTTCTTTTGAAAAGGTTTCATCCTAAAGACACCTGTTGACATTTGTTGAAAATTTAAAAAACATTCTATCATAGTTATGTGGTTACATAGCACTACTGGGTCAATAAGCTTCTAGGTTATGTCCTCCCTTTAAACTTCATTTATCCAGGAAGTATTATAGAATAGGAATATAATGCCAGACTTAGATCAATGTTATCACTTCTGTGTGTAGTTCATTCGGTGCATGCTATGAACTGAGCATTAGGTTAGTTTGGAGAGACCAAAAAATGAAAATGTAATAAGATGGGTTCATGTTCTTAAAGTATCCAAAGTCCAGTTGGAGATAAGACTGGGCTATATAGATAATATAAGATAGAATAAAATAAAGAATAAAGAATATAGCTATGAAAGTGTAGCTTTCATAATGGGGGCATAAAATGGTGAAACAAGAACACCCACAGTACACATCAAATAAGGGTGATATCTATTCGTGTCCCTCTGAGAAGAGGTTGCCTCTATTTCTACTGAATGGCAGATCTGCATTTTAGAAAACATTTCTTTTCCCCCCTGTTTTATTAAGGTGTAATTGTCAAAAACTGTACTTATTAAAAGTGTACAACGTGACATTTGATGTATGTATACATTGTGAAATGATTAACTCATAGTCACCATGCTATACAATACATGTCTAGAACTCCTGACTCCTGTCTAACTGAAACTTTGTACCCTTTGACCAACCTTTCCCGCATGTAGCCTATGAGAGTATGAAAACAGATAAATAAGTCAATACTTGTATATTGGCACTTTGCCATAAAAATACAATATTTCTCCCTTTGAAAAAGAGAAGGCAAAGCTATACTGATAAATTTAGGGCACAGAAAGTGAAAATGGTTGGTTGGAAATGTACAGTGGCTCAGTAGGACATTGAAAATGCAGACAAGGAATTTAGCCACACAGGAAAAAAGGATAGTGTGTATGGGGGATGGGGTGAGAGGGGAATTATAGATAATAAAACAGCATGAGCAAAGCAGGGAATTGGGAGCAAGTGCGGTGTGGCTCTATATAGGCCCAGAGCTCTTACCTGAGTGGCTAAGGGAACATCTCCTAGTTGGTCAATGTGTATGTTATCTCTACTGATTTGGCAATAAAAGTAATAGTACATTGGAAAAGAAGGAAGAGCCTGGAGGCAGATGGCATGACATTGCATCTTGCTAGTAGTAGAACCCCATCTGAGTTGCTTAAACCTCACCACGCCTCAATTCTTTCATGTGTAAAAATTGAATATCATAAAAATACTTCCCTTACAGGGTCATTCTGAGGAATATAAGTTGGTCAATGTGAAGTTCTTATAACAGTGCTTGATGCCAGAAGTGGCAATCTACCATCCTCACTCAGCATCCCTGTATGTTCTTGCTAGAAATGCTAAAAAATAAAAGGCTCTAATTGTTCTTTATCCTGGGTGTTTTCAGGGTTGTGTTTATAGCTAGCACATTTAAGAGATGAGTTAATGTCTCTTGGAACAAAGAGCACACTTGGTTACTGACTGCTATAAAATTGTAGGTTCCCTGCTCCTGAATGACTACTGGATAAATAATTAAATGAAGGCAGACACAGAGGTTCTTTGAAACCAATGAGAATGAAGACACAATGTACCAGAATCTCTGGCACATTTAAAGCAATGTCTAGAGGGAAATTTATAGCACAAAAGCCCACATAAAAAGCGAGGAAAGATCCAAAATTAACACCCTAATGTCACAATTAAAAGAACTAGAGGAGCAAAATGAAACAAACTCAAAAGCAAGCAAAAGACAAGAAATAACTAAGTTCAGAGCAGAACTGGAGGAGATAGAGACACAAAAAACCCTTCAAAAAACCAATTAATCCAGGAGCTGGTTTTTGAAAAATCAATAAAATAGATAGATTAGTAGTCTAACTAATAAAAAAGAAGAGAGAGAAGAATCGAATAGATGCAATAAAAATGATAAAAGAGATATCACCACTGATCCCACAGAAATACAAACTATCATCAGAGATTACTACAAACACTTCTATGCACATGAACCAGTAAATCAAGAAGAAATGGATAAATTCCCACCCAAGACTAAACCAGGAAGGAGTTGAATCCCTGAATGGAACAATAACAAGGTCTGAAGTTGAGGAAGCAATTAATAGCCTACCAACCAAAAAAAGTCCAGGACCAGACAGGTTCACAGCCGAATTTTACCAGAGGTACAAAGCGGAAGCTAGTACCATTCCTTTTGAAACTATTCCAAACAGTACAAAAAAAGGGAATCCTCTCTAACCCATTTTATAAGACTAACATCATCCTGATACCAAAACCTGGCAGAGACACAACTAAAAAAAAAAAAAAAATTCAGGCCAATATCCATGATGAACATTGATGCAAAAACCTTCAATAAAATACTGGCAAACCAAATCCAACAGCACATCAAAAAGCTTATCCATTATGATCAAGTCAGCTTCATCCCTGGGGTGCAAGGCTGGTTCAACAAATGCAAATCTATAAATGTAACCCATCACATAAACAGAACCAAAGACAAAAACCATGTGATTATCTCAATAGATGCAGAGAATGCCTTCGACAAAATTCAACAGCCCTTTATGCTAAAAACTGTCAACAAACTAGGTATTAATGGAACGTATCTCAAAATAATAAAAGCAATTTATGACAAATCCAATATCATACAGAATGGACAAAAACTGGAAGCATTCCCTTTGAAAACTGGCACAACACAAGGATGCCCTCTCTCACAACTCCTATTTAATATAGTATTGGAAGTTCTGGCCAGGGCAATCAGGCAAGAAAAAGAAATAAAGGTATTCAATTAGGAAAAGAAGAACTCAAATTGTCTCTATTTGCAGATGACATACTTGTATATTTAGAAGACCCCATTGTCTCAGCCCAAAATCTCCTGACACTGATAAGCAACTTCAGCAAAGTCTCAGGATACAAAATCAATGTACAGAAATCACAAGCATTCCTACATGTCAACAACAGACAAACAGAGAGCCAAATCATGAAAGAACTCCCATTCACAATTGCTACAAAGAGAACAAAATACCTAGGAATACAACTAATAAAGGACATGAAGTACCTCTTTAAGGAAAGTTACAAATCACTGCTCAAGGAAATAAAAGAAAACACAAACAAATGGGAAAACATTCCATGTTCATGATTAGATTCAATGCTATCACATCAAGCTACCATTGACCTTCCTCACAGAACTAGGAAAAAAAAAACCCCTTAAACTGCATATAGAACAAAAAGAGAGCCCACATAGCCAAGACAATTCTAAGCAAAAAGAACAAAGCTGGAGGCATCATGCTACCTGACTTTAAACTATACTACAAAGCTACAGTAATCAAAATAGCATGGTACTGGTACCAAAACAGAGATATAGACCAATGAAACATAACAGAGGCCTCAGAAGTAACATGACACATCTACAACCATCTGATCTTTGACAAACTTGACAAAAACAACCAATGGGGAAAGGATTCCCTATTTAATAAGTGGTGTTGGGAAAACTGGCTAGGCTGAAAGCTGAAACTGAATCCCTTCCTTACACTTTATACAAAAATTTACTCCAGATTGATTAAAGATTTAAAGCTAAGACCTAACACCATAAAAAACCTAGAAGAAAACATAGGCAATACCATTCAGGACATAGGCATAGGCAGGGACTTCATGACTAAAACACCAAAAACAATGGCCACAAAAGCCAAAATAGATAAATGGGATCTAATTAAACTTAAGAGCTTCTGCACAGCAAAAGAAACTATCATTAGAGTGAATTGGCAACCAACAGAATGGAAAAAAATTTTTGCAATATACCCATCTGACAAAGGGCTGATATCCAGAATCTACAAAATACTTAAACAAATTTACAAGAAAAAAACAAACCCATCCAAAAGTAGGCAAAGGATATGAACAGAAACTTCTCAAAAGAAGACATTTATGCAGCCAACAAACATATGAAAGCAAGTTTATCGTCACTGGTCATTAGAGAAATACAAATCAAAACCACACTGAGATACCATCTCATGCCAGTTAGAATGGCGATCATTAAAAAATAAGGAAACAACAGATGCTGGAGAGGATGTGGAGAAATAGCAACACTTTGACACTGTTGGTGGTAGTATAAACTAGTTCAACTAATGTGGAAGACAGTGTTGTGATTCTTCAAGGATCTGGAACTAGAAATTCCATTTGAGCCAGCAATCCCATTACTGGGTATAGGTCCAAAGGATTATAAAACATTTAACTATAAATACACATGCACACCTATGTTTACTGTGGCATCATTCACAATAGCAAAGACTTGGAACCAATCCAAATGCCCATCAAAGATAGACTGCATAAAGAAAATGTGGCACTTATGCACAATGGAATACTATGCAACCATAAAAAAGGATGAGCTCACATCCTTTGCAGGGCCATAGATGAAGCTGGAAACCATCATTCTCAGCAAACTAACAGGTGCACAGAAAACCAAACACTGAATGTTCTCACTCATAAGTAGATGTTGAATAATGAGAACACATGGACACAGAGAGGGGAGCACCACACACCAGGGCCTGTCAGGGGATGGAGGGTTAGGGGAGGGATAGCAAGGGGTGGGGGGATTGGGGAGGGCTAACATTAGGAGAGATATCTCATGTAGATGACAGGGAGATGCAGCAAATCACCACGGCATATGTATACCTATGTAACAAACCTGCAGGTTCTGCACATGTACCCCAGAACTTGAAGTATAATAATAAAAAATTATAGGTTCCTCAAACTCAGTGCTTCTCTCCTCTAATGTAACCAAATTCAGGTGCGGAAATCCATCTAGGCTCATACTGCATCACCTCTGTGGGTGTTAGGAAGATAGGGGTGGGAAGTAGAACTGATGGAAATATGGTGCTAAAATAAATATGGAGGTGCAGACATCCTTTCCACATACTGATTTTATTTCTTTTTGACTATATATCTAGTAGTGAGATTGCTGAATCATGTGGTAGATCTATTTCTAAATATTCAGGAACCTCAATATCATTTTCAGTGATAGATGTACAAACTTACACTCTCACCGTGTACAAGAATTCTCTTTTCTTCACATTCCCACCAGCATTTGTTATATTTTTTCTTTTTTATAACAGCTATTCTAACAGGTGCAGGTGATATTTCATTGTGACTTTAGTTTGCATTTCCCTGATGATTAGTGATACTGAGCATTTTTTTCCTATGTACATTGGTCATTTGTATGTCCTTTTTTAAAAGTGTCTATTTAGGTTCCTTGCACATTTAAAAATCCGGTTATTAGCTTTTTTTTCCTATTGAGTTGAGTTCCGTATATATTTTAGATATTAACCCTTTATTGGATATATGATTTGCAAATATTTTCTCCCATCCCATAGATTATCTCTTCAATGTTTTTTTTTGTTTTCGTTTTTGGTGTGCAGAAACTTTTTCATTTGATGTATTCCATTTGTTTATTTTTACTTTTGTCACCAGTCCTTTTGGGGTCATATCCAAAAAAATCATTACCCAGACAAATGTCATGGAGACTTTTTTTTTTTTAATTTTTTATTGGATTATAGGTTTTGGGGTACATGAGCAGAGCATGCAAGACAGTTGCGTAGGTACACCCATGGCAGTGTGCTTTGCTTTTCTTCTCCCCTTCACCCACATTTGGCATTTCTCCCCAGGCTATCCCTCCCCACCTCCCCCTCCCACTGGCCCTCCCCTTTTCCCCCCAATAGACCCCAGTGTTTAGTACTCCCCTTTCTGTGTCCATGTGTTCTCATTTTTCATCACCCACCTATGAGTGAGAATATGCGGTGTTTCATTTTCTGTTCTTGTGTCAGTTTGCTGAGGATGATGTTCTCCAGATTCATCCATGTCCCTACAAATGACACGAACTCATCATTTCTGATTGCTGCATAATATTCCATGGTGTATATGTGCCACATTTTTCCAATCCAGTCTATTATCAATGGGCATTTGGGTTGATTCCAGGTCTTTGCTATTGTAAACAGTGCTGCTTTCTCTTATGTTTTCTTCTGGTAGTTTTATAATTTCATGTCTGACACGTACATCTTTAATCCATTTGAGTTGATTTTTTATATGTGGGGTGAGGTGAGGGTTTAATTTCATCCTTCAGCATGGAAATACCCAGTTTTTCCAACACCATTTATTAAGGAGCCTCTCCTTTCCCTACTATGTGTTCTCGGCACTTTTGTTTGAAAAAATTGATAATAATAAATGTGTGTGTTTATTTCTGGTCTCTCTATTTGGTTCCATTGGTCTATGTGCCAGTTTTTATGCCAGTACCACTCTGTTTTGATTATAACAACATTGTAGTATATTTTAAAGTGAGGTAAAGTTTTGTCTCTTCTAACAAAGGAATAGGATAGTAAAAACTTACCTATGATATATTATCTTTCTGTTTTGGTTTTTAAAAGTTACTGAGAAAGACAAAGCTCTAACCAGAGGCTAATGAAAAGTGTTGGGAATACAGAGAAATGAAATAATATTAATCATACATTTCATAAAAACAACAAGACTCAAGCTACCTTGGACATTTCCCTAAGGGTGTTGTGATAAGATGCAGGGTCTGGAGAGAAGAACAGTACAGCAAGGAAGAGGGATTCTGACAGAGTGAAATGAAGATGGAAGACACAGAGATGATTTAAACTTCTGTATCCCTCAAACAGTAAGGCAGAAGAAAGCACAGCCTCTCTCATCTTCTCCATTCTGACTATTCTCCCTTTCCTTATTCTCTGCCGCTGCATTTTCATAAGGTCTATGAGGACAGAATTGGAACCAAATCAAGATGTGAGTAAGGTAAAGGGGGAGGTGAGGGCACATGGCAGGCAGTAAGGGGGCAGCTGGGAGGTAGTCTGTGCATCTTTAGTCTCTTATATGCACAAGAACTGGAACAACCTGCATCTTAAATAAAAACTCCAATGAGATAAAGGTGAAGAGGGGTGGAGATATTATTAATGAAACATTGTTTTTAGATAGTTGAAAAGTATGTTCACATCTTTTTCATTGGTACGTTCTCAGGGAATATCCAAGGTTTAAATTTTAGTCTCATTACTGAGACATAGCTTGACCTAACAGAAAGAGCAGTGCACTGGGGTCAGAAGACCTGAGGGGTTTTCTTGCCTCTGTCACCTCCTTGTCCAATGACCTTAGGCAAGATGCTTAGCTTGGGTTTCCTTTCTCTAAAAGGAAGATAACACTCTCCCTCACAGGATACAGAGAGCATGAGCCAAGATAACGTATGTAAAGTGCCTGGACACTGTAAACTGTGAAACATTATCAGGGTGAGAAAAAAAATTAACTTTCAGAGCAAAATCCTTATAGTTTCCTTAAGTGTGTAAGGGTATAATCCTGTGCTAGCTATTCTGGGATCAAGCATTTTGAAAACTTGAAATCATTCATAGCCTGAACCAAAGTTCCCAAGCCAAATGACAGTATGTGCTTGTATAGATATGTTTAAATGACATGAACACAAATATTTTGAGTTTACACATGTTTTTAATGCAACCAGAACACAGAGCATGAGTTCAATTTCTCTCACAAAAATTCTCTTTAAACAAAATGCATTATTAGAATTAGAGCCCACTACTATAAGGACACATGCACACGAATGTTCATTGCAGCACTGTTTACAATAGCAAAGACCTGGAACCAACCCAAATGCCCATCGATGATAGACTGGACTGGGAAAATATGGCACATATACACCATGGAATATTATGCAGCAATAAAAAGTGATGAGTTCATGTCGTTTGTAGGGACATGGATGAATCTGGAGAACATCATTCTCAGCAAACTGACACAAGAACAGAAAATAAAATACCGCATATTCTCACTCATAGGCGGGTGATGAACAATGAGAACCCATGGACACAGGGAAGGGAGTACTACACACTGGGGTCTATTGGGGGAATAGGGGAGGGACAATGGGGGGCGAGCTGGGGAGGGATAGCATGGGGAGAAATGCCAAATGTGGGTGAAGGGGAGGAAGGCAGCAAAACACACTGCCATGTGTGTACATATGCAACTATCTTGCATGTTCTGCACATGTACCCCAATACCTAAAATGCAATAAAAAGAAAAAAAAAAGAATTAGAGCCCACTAAATACCATCCCTTTGGACTATTTTATTGGGGACTATCAATATTTTTAATACCTGATAAATTGCAGAAGGAAGTCAAAGCAATGCCTCATTCTTCAATCCACCCCCTCTGCTGGTAGCAAGGGCAGGAGGGAGCTGTCTGTATCTCCATGTGTAAACTTATATTTTATTGGCAAATAGAAATTACAACAACCTGAAATATTTTCCATAAAAACATAAATTAGACTTAAAAAAGGCTAAAATGGTTAAAAACATTAGGAACTCTATTCACCTCCTGAAATAAGATTGCCAGATAACACACAGGACACCTAGTTAAATCAGAATGTCAGATAGAAAGCAAATAATTGCAATAATTTAATACATGCTTATACTAAAATAGTATTTATTGGTTTTCTGACATTTGAATTTAAATGGCATCCTATATTTTGATTTGCTCAATCTGGAAAGGAAATTGCCTATGAGCTGCTCTATGATCCTGTATCACAGTGATCTCACTATACTCAATTAACTTCATGAAGCAAACAGCCTGCCCCACATGGGCTTTGTGGAACTTGATATTTCTCCCCATCCTCTCTGACACTGTAAAAGGGGAGGTCACATATACATTCAGCAGAAACTGTGCCTGCAAAAGTAGATATATGTTAAACCACACATCTGGATGAAAGCAAACTAAATGTGGCCTGAGAAGGATTCTGTACTTTGCTATTTGAGTTTTTGTGGATGAATGGCAACCTGACTTAATAGATAGACAAGATTGAAAACCTAACTTAGGAGTGCACAACTGTAACAACAGTTGAGTCTTGGCCAATCCCAGCAGCCGTACTTCAACCACTCATACACTGCTGAGGTTCAAACTGTGAACCTCACAGTTCTTTTTGCTTAGAATTGACTTGGTTATGCGGGCTCTCTTTTGGTTCCATATGAAGTTCATGGTGGTTTTTTCCAGTTCTGTGAAGAAAGTCAATGGTAGCTTGATGGGGATACCATTGATTCTGTAAATTACCTTGAGCATGGAATGTTTCTCCATCTGCTTGTGTACTCTCTGATTTCGTTGAGCAGTGGTTTGTAGTTTTCCTTGAAGAGGTCCCTTACGTTCCTTGTGAGTTGTATTCCTAGGTATTTTATTCTTTTTGTAGCAATTGTGAATGGCAGTTCTTTCTTGATTTGGCTTTCTTTAAGTCTGTTATTGGTGTAGAGGAAAGCTTGTGATTTTTGCACATTGATTTTATATCCTGAGACTTTGCTGAAGTTGCTTATCAGTTTCAGGAGTTTTTGGGCTGAGGTGATGGGGTCTTCTAGGTATACTATCATGTCGTCTGCAAATAGTGACAATTTGGCTTCCACCTTTCCTATTTGAATGCCCTTTATTTCTTTTTCTTGCCTGATTGCTCTGGCTAGAACTTCCAGTACTATATTGAATAGGAGTGGTGAAAGAGGGCATCCTTGTCTACTTCTGGATTTCAAAGGGAATGCTTCCAGTTTTTGCCCATTCAGTATAATATTGGCTGTTGGTTTGTCGTAAATAGCTTTTATTACTTTGAGATACGTTCCATCGATACCAAGTTTATTGAGGGTTTTTAGCATAAAGTGCTGTTGAATTTTGTCGAATGCCTTCTCTGCATCAATTGAGATAATCATGTGGGTTTTGTTTTTGGTTGTTTATGTGGTGAATTACATTTATAGACTTGTGTATATTGAACGAGCCTTGCATCCCCAGGATGAATCCTACTTGATCATGATGGATAAGTTTTTTGATTTGCTGTTGCAATCGGCTTGCCAATATTTTATTGAAGATTTTTGCATCTATGTTCATCATGGATATTGGCCTGAAGTTTTCTTTTCTTGTTGGGTCTCTGCTGGGTTTTGGTATCAGGAAGATGTTGTTCTCATAAAATGATTTGGGAAGGATTCCCTCTTTTTGGATTATTTGGAATAGTTTCAGAGGGAATGGTACCAGCTCCTCTTTGTGTGTCTGGTATAATTTGGCTGCGAACCCATCTGGACCTGGGCTTTTTTTGTGTGGTAGGCTCTTAATTGCTGCCTCGACTTCTGACCTTCTTATTGGTCTATTCATAGTTTCAGCTTCCTCCTGGTTTAGGCTTGGGAGGACACAGGAATCCAGGAATTTATCCGTTTCTTCCAGGTTTACTAGTTTATGTGCATAGAGTTGTTTGTAATATTCTCTGATGATGGTTTGAATTTCTGTGGCGTCTGTGGTGATTTCCCCTTTATCATTTTTTATTGCATCTATTTTGTTGTTCTCTCTTTTCTTTTTTATCAATCTGGCTAGTGGTTTGTCTATTTTTTTTATCTTTTCAAAAAACCAGTTCTTGGATTTATTGATTTTTTGAAGGGTATTTTTGTGTCTCTATCTCCTTCAGTTCAGCTCTGATCTTAATTATTTCTTGTCTTCTGCTAGGTTTTGAGTTTTGTTGATCTTGCTCCTCTAGCTCTTTCAATTTTGACCATAGGGTATCAATTTTGGATCTCTCCATTCTCCTCATATGGGCACTTATTGCTATATATTTTCCTCTAGAGACTGCTTTAAATGTGTCCCAGAGATTCTGGCATGTTTTGTCTTCCTTCTCATTGGTTTCAAAGAACTTCTTTATTTCTGCCTTCATTTCATTGTTTATCCAGTCAACATTCAAGAGCCAGTTGTTTAGTTTCCATGAAGCTGTGCGGTTCTGGGTTGGTTTCTGAATTCTGAGTTCTAATTTGATTGCACTATGGTCTGAGAGACTGTTTGTTATAATTTCAGTTGTTTTGCATTTGCTGAGGAGTGCTTTACTTCCAATTATGTGGTCAATTTTAGAGTAGGTGTGATGTGGTGCTGAGAAGAATGTACATTCTGTGGATTTGGGGTGGAGAGTTCTGTAAATGTCTATCAGGTTTGCTTGCTCCAGGTCTTAGTTCAAGCCCTCGATATCCTTGTTGATTATCTGTCTGGTTGATCTGTCTATTATTGAAAGTGGAGTGTTAAAGTCTCCCACTATTATTGTGTGGGAGTCTAAGTCTCTTTGTAAGTCATTAAGGACTTGCATTATGTATCTGGGTGCTGCTGTATTGGGTCCATATATGTTTAGGATCGTTAGCTGTTTTTGTTGTATCTATCCATTTACCATTATGTAATGGCCTTCTTTGTCTCTTTTGATCTTTGTTGCTTTAAAGTCCATTTTATCATAGATGAGAATTGCAACTCCAGCTTTCTTTTGCTCTCCATTTGCTTGATAAATCTTCCTCTATCCCTTTATTTTGAGCCTTTGTGTATCCTTGCATGTGAGATGGGTTTCCTGTATACAGCACACTGATGGGTTTTGGATTTTTATCCAATTTGCCAGTCTGTGTCTTTTGATTGGTGCATTTAGTCCATTTATATTTAGGGTTAATATTGTTATGTGTGAATTTGATACTGCCATTTTGAGGCTAGCTGGCTGTTTTGCCCGTTAGTTGATGTTTATTCTTCATTATGTTGATGCCCTTGAGCATTTAGTGTGATTTTGGAATGGCTGGTACTGGTTGTTCCTTTCTATGTGTAGTGACTCTTTCAGGAGCTCTTGTAAAGCAGGCCTGGTGGTGACAAAATCTCTGAGTACTTGCTTGTTTGCAAAGGATTTTATTTTTCCTTCACTTATGAAGCTCAGTTTGGCTGGGTATGAAATTCTGGGTTGAAATTTCTTTTCTTTAAGAATGTTGAATATTGGCCCTCACTCTCTTCTGGCTTCTAGAGTTTCTGCTGAGAGATCTGCTGTGAGTCTGATGGGCTTCCCTTTGTGGGTGACCCGACCTTTTTCTCTGGCTCCCCTTAGTATTTTCTCCTTTATTTCAATTCTTGCAAATCTGATGATTATGTGCCTTGGGGTTGCTCTTCTTGCGGAATATCTTTGTGGTGTTCTCTGTATTTCCTGCATTTGAGTGTTGGCCTACCTTGCTAGGTGGGGGAAATTTTCCTGGATAATATCCTGGAGAATATTTTCCAGCTTGGATTCATTCTCTTCGTCCCCTTCTGGTACACCTATCAAATGTAGGTTAGGTCTCTTCACATAGTCCCACATTTCTTGGAGACTTTGTTCATTCCTTTTTGTGCTTTTTTCTCTAATCTTGGTTTCTCGTTTTATTTCATTGAGTTGATCTTTGACTTCTGATATTCTTTCTTCTGCTTGGTCCATTCGGCTTTTGAAACTTGTGCATGCTTTGCAAAGTTCTCGTATTGTGTTTTTCAGGTCTTTCAATTCATTCATATTCCTAAGTTATCCATTTTTCTTATCATTTCCTCAAATATTTTTTCAAGTCTTTTTTCAAGGTTCTTAGTTTCTTTGCATTGATTTAAAACATGTTCTTTTAGCTCACAAAAGTTTCTCATTATCCACTTTCTGAAGTCTAATTCCGTCATTTCATCACAGTCATTCTCCGTCCAGCTTTGTTCCCTTGCTGGTGAGGAGTTTTGGTCCTTTGTAGGAGTCGCGGTGTTCTAGTTTCGGGTGTTTTCCTCGTTTTTGCGCTGGTTTCTTCCCATCTTTGTGGATTTATCCATCTGATGGCTGACTTTTCGATTGGGACTTTGAGTGGACACCCAGATTGTTGATGATGAGGTCTTTCTGTTACTTGGTTTTCCTTCTACCAGTCTAGCCCCTCCACTGTACAACTGCTGAGGTCGACTCCAGGCCCTGCTTGTCTGGGGTGCACCTATAGCAGCTGCAGAACAGTGAGGGATGCTACCAGTTTCTTTTTCTGCTATCTTTGTCCCAGAATGATGCCTGCCAAATGTCAGTCTTCTGGATATAGAGGGGTCAGGGAGCTGCTTAAGGAGACAGTCTGTACTTTATAGGAGCTCAAGTGCTGATCTGTGAGCTCTGTTGTTCATTCAGGACTGTTAGGCTGCTACATTTAATTCTGCTGCAGCAGAACTCATAAAGAAACCCCTTTTTTTCTCAGATGCTCTGTCTCTGGGGGTTGGGGTTTTCTTTATGTGTCTGTTGTGCTGTCCTGCCCAGCTAGGAGGCAGTCTAGCCACTATTTGCCTGCCAAGCCTCCACCCTGCTGGTGTGAGGTCCACCCTGTTGCTGCAGGCTCTGCCCTTCTGCTGCAGTCTTCACCCTTCTGCCACAGGCTACACCCTGTGGTGGAGTCTCTCTGTTGTGGCAGGTTGCCTCAGCAATGGCAGGCTGCATCATCAATGGGAGTGTACCTCAGTAGGGGTGGGTTGCCTTGGTAATGGCAAACACCCCTCCCCCACTGAGCTACACCGTCCTGGGTTCAGCTGTGCCTGCAGTGAAACTCTCCACCTGGAGCATTTGGAATAGCCGTTTTGTTTGTCCCGCTGCCCTGGCCCAAACGCCATTTCCCTGGAATCTCCTGGCCTGGCTCACTGTCCAAGTCCCGTTCAATCAGATGGATATGCCAATCTGCCCTCTCAAGTCTCAGATTGCTGGTTCAACAGGGCACCCAGACCAATGCACTTTGTGTGGAGCGCTGTGGAGCACTGCTGCATTGCAGTGCCGGCCGCCGGCTGCACCGCCGCCGGCTGCACCAGCCAATACTGCTTCGCTGGCATCCCACGTCTTTTTTATACCTGGGAATTTCCCCGTTCTGTGGGCAACAGAGATCCGTCTGGAAATGCAGCCCTGACTCACCCTCCGCGCATTCACCAAGAGCCTCAATCGTGGGTTGTTCTCCCCGCGCCATCTTGTGTCGGTCTCTGACATTTAACTTAAAAAAAAAAAAAAGTAATGCCACTGCTATGGAGAGAATTGGAATCTAATTATTTCCACATAGATTAGCGTTCTCATGACTCTGTTTCAGACCAGCTTCTTGTTGTTTACCTTATTTAAGAAATAAGGAAAGGGCACGATTCTGAATAATTAGCAGCCTTAATTAAAAGCTAGACTAAGATATCAGGTGTAGTAGTGGCTTGACAAACCTCTTAGGGCTAGCTCAGACTCTATCGCCTTCTAATTTGAACTGTATGAATTTGGAACTATCTACCCATATTATCTCTACTGAGATATGATGGTTTCAGGCTTAGTAATCAATTCAGGCCTGGTAATCATTTCCAAGGCCTAGTGGTGATGAGGACAATATGGAAGTCTAGTAAATGTGTTGCATGATTTCTACTTTTGTATGAGTGAGTATTCAAAGTTATTGTTAAAACTTTAAAGTGGATTTCCAGGCTCCTTAGCATGTATGTAAGATCAAACATCCTTAAGGATCACAAAGAAATTAGCAATTCTCACAGCCATCACAACTAAAATTTTTCACTGGAAGATGCGTTATAAGTTTTTTTTTTTTTAACCAAATAAAGATAATTCACTCAGCTTTTAATTGCCACCTAAAATGTGTGAAATGAGAGAGGCACTTTACTGTTGCAAAAGAAAAAGTTCAGATTATATCTTTCTGACTGTTCTTTCAGGTAAAACAGTTAAAACTGTCCAAGTTTTTGACAATTGCAATGAAATTACACAAAATGAAATTTATGTAGATTGAAGTAAATATTCTTCTCATGACTATGAAGTCACATCTACATATTTTCCTGCTAGTTGTGCATAGGCAATAGGAAAGAATATCCTAATTTTTTTGTACAGGGTTATTTGCACAGCTTTGTAGGGTAGCTGGTAAGTTGAATGGATGCTTTTTTCTCATGAATTACTTAGGAGCATTAGCTTTCAGAAAGGTTATAAGGTGCTTATAATAAAATCACAGGAAAAAAACTAAGGAAAGACACGAATAAGAATTAGATAGTGTGTTTGGGTAAAGGATGGGGTGGGGGCAATCGGGAGAATGATAAGGAGGTGACATGGAAAACCAATAGTGTGTCAAATTTAACTCTCACTTGCTAGCAACTGGAAAAGAAAAGAAAGTAAACAGGTTATCGAGTTCTCATTGCTAAATGGTAAAAGATATTCCAGTTTTCTAGGAGAATAAAAATTTGCCTTTGTCCTATACCCACAGGTGAAAGTGGAAAAATGCTGCAGTGTTATTAAGGGTATCTTTCATCTCTTTTTCTTTAATTTTTTAAATATTTATTTATTTTATTTTTTGAGGCTGCTTGCTAGGGAAGGATTATTTTTTATTTTTTAGAAAGAGGGTCTCACCTTGTTGTCCAGGCTGAAGTACAGTGGTACAATCATAGCTCACTGCAACCTCAAACTTATGGGCTCAAGTGACCCTCCCACCTTTGCCTTCTGAGTAGTTAAGACCACAAGTGCCCATCACCATGCCCAGCTAAATTATTTATTTATTTATTTTGGAGAGATGGGATCTTGCTATGTTAAGCATGCTGGTCTTAAACTCCTGGTCTTAAGCAATCCTCCTGCTTCAGGCTTCCTAATTGCTGTAATTACAGGGTTAAGCTGGCATGCCACACCCATTAAGGATGTCTTTGTGCATGAACTGGACAGGGGTATGGTGTTTTTAAGCAGCTTTCAACACTAGCTCAGAAGTAAGAGACCTCACAGGCCACATATGCTCTGAACCTTTTTTCCTTCTAAGCCTAAGTATTCTTCAAATATGTTAACCACCACTTATGTTTGAAAAAACAGTACTTCCTTTAGTATGTGTTACTCTGAGATTTTCTTCTTGATTCTATTTTTATGTTTTTAAAAAAATTCTGGTAAAAGCCCAGTTAATTAACTTTTTGAGCTGCTAATGAATGGATACCTATAGTTTGAGAAACTTTGTGCTAATGGATACAGTATTTTTCTAAAACACAGAAATGCCAAAATGCCATGTATTTTGTATTCATATACAAATATATGTGTGATATATCAAAGTCTGTATAAATCCACAAACATATGTCATATCAAAATGCGTATATAAACTTTTATGAATGCAATAATGACTTGCATAAGCTCACGAGAAATCTTGAAGGATATTTAAGTATTTTTTAATCATACAGTTGAACCATGAAATACTACACAGCCATAAAAGGAATGACCTCATGTCCTTTGCAGCAACACAAATGGAGCTGGAGGCCATTATCCTGAACAAACTAATGCAGGAACAGAAAACCAAATACCACATGTTCTCATTTATAAGTGGGAGCTAAACATTAAGTACACGTGGACACAAAGTTAAGAACGATAGGCACTGGGGTCTAATTGAGAGTGAAGGTTGGGAGGAGGGTGAGGATCAAACTATCTGTTGGGTACTATGCTTATTACCTCAGTGACAAAATAATCTGTATACCAACACCCTATGTCATGCAATTTAACCATATAACAAACCTGCACATGTACTTCAAACCTAAAATAAAAGTTAAAAATAGTAATGATAATCACACAGTTGAGTTAAATCCATATTAAATATTATAGTGGTAGTATATATTTTTATTTATTTCAAAGAGTTTAACTTGTCTCCTAACATGAAGATATTTTAATTAACCTAAATAAATAACTGTATTAGTCAAGTTCTGGAGACTGGGTAATTATTAAAAAAAAAAGAGGTTTAATAGACTCACAGTTCCACATGGCTGGGGAGGTGTCACAATCATGGCAGAAAGCAAAGGAGGAAAAAGGCATATCTTACATGGTGGTAGGCAAGAGAGTATGTGTAGGGGAACTGCCTTTATAAAACCATTAGATCTCATGAGACTTATTCATTGTTATGAGAACAGCACAGGAAAGACCTGCTCCCATGATTCAATTACCTCCTTCCAGGTCCCTCCCACAATATGTGGGAATTATGGGAGTGACAATTCAAGATGATATTTGGGTGGGAACATAGCCAAAACCATACCAATAGCCTGACCTTATAAATTCTTATTACCTAAGTTTTCCTGTAACTTATTCTGATAGGCTTTCCTCAGTTCCCAGGCAGTCTGTGTTGCCAAGCATATGAGTAAGTCATTTATAAGTGTCTGCATATCAGCCTAGAACATTATTTTATTCAGATATGATTTACATGCTATATGATCATTAACTTAAGCTTTTTATTATTGATGTATCTTTTTTTTCAAATGACAAGCATTTTAAACTAAAATCATCTGGTTAGATTTCTCTTCTTATCTGCACACTACTCACTGATTTTATTTTTCTCACTCTTGGTCACAATAAAAGAATGTCAAATCTTTTAGGTCAAACTGTTAGCCCTTTCTCTCACCCAGTAATGTCAGTTTTTCTCTCTGTTTTCATTTATTATAATTGAAACAGCCATGTTCACCAGGCATGCTCCAGGGGAGATTGGCCTGACATGCCAGGAAAGGCCTCCAGAAGCAGCAATGCTTGAACTGAGATAGATAGCAATTAGCCTGATAGAGGACCATGGAAGGGCATTCCTAGAAGAGTTAAACATGTAACAAAGAGGTCAAAGTCATTGGGAATAGCTAAAGCAAGAGTTCAGGCTGAAGAACAATGGAAGGTAATACTTCAAGTAAAGGCAAGGTTCAGATTAGAAATGTATTATTTATTAAATTGAGGTAATGGGGGAGGGAAGAAAGATTTGAAATGTTTCTAAGCAGAGGAGTGACATGATTAAACTTTCATTTCCAAAAGATTACTTTGACAAAGATGCAGAGAATGGAATTAAGGGGGTTGACATCTGAGGTAAAGAGTTCAGTTAAGAGGCCATTGCAGTAATCTGGAGAAAAAATGATAAAGACTAGATTAAGACTATGGTAAAAATTGTAGAGGAGAGAACACTTCTAAACTAATTTATGAGCCCAGCATTAACTAGATCCCAGAGCCAGACAAGGATGCTACAAGAAAAGAAAATCACACAACCATATCTCTTTTGTATCTCTGATAAACATAGATATAAAACCCCTCAAAATAACATTAGTAAACCAAATTCAACAGCACTTTAAAAGAACCATACACCATAATCAAATACAATTTATCCCTAGATACAAGGCTTATTTGACATATGCAAATCTATACATGGAATACACATTAACAGGCTGAAGGATAAAAATTGTATGGTCACTCAGTATATGTAAAAAAGGCATTTCACAAAATTTGACATCCATTCATGGAAAAAAAATCCTCTCAGCAAGTTGGGTATAGAAAAAATGTAACTAAATATAATAAAATTATATATGAGAAGCCTACAGCTGACATCATGCTCAAAAGTGAAAAGCTGAAATACTCAATGTCAGGAGCAAGACAAAGATCCCCACTATCTCCACTTCTACTCAGTATAGTAGTGGATGTTCTAGCCAGAGCAATGAAGGTGAGAGAAGGAAATTGGGTATGAAGAAGTAAAAATGTCTCTATTTGAAGATGGTATAATATTTTACATATAAGTATATGTTTATATTAAAAAAACCCACATGTGCACACAAACACACACATGAGACTCAAATGACATTACCAAAACTGTGTTAGAACTAATAAATGAATTCAGTAAAGTTGTAGGACACCAAATCAGTATACAAAAATCAGCAAATTTTCTATGCACTAATAATAAACTACTCAAAAAAGAAACCGAGGAAAGAGAATCCCATTTACAATAGCATCAAAAAAATGAAGATTTTATACTGAACTCTATAAAAACAATGATAAAAGAAATAGAAGAATATCGTTAACATGCCCCAATTACTCAAAGCAATCTACAAATTCAATGCTATCTCTATCAAAATTTCAATGGCATGTTTCACAGGAATAGAAATAAGTAAGAGATAAGTATAAATCCTTAAGTATGCAAGGAATGATCAAAGACTATAAATAACCTAACCAATCTTGAGTATAAAGAATGAAGCCGGAGGCATCACACTTACTGATTTCAAATCTACTACAAAAGCTATAATGATCAAAACAGCATGATGCTATCATAGAAATAGATTCAAGACCAGTAGAACAGAATAGAGAGCACATAAATTAACTTACAAACTTACAGTAAATCTATCTTTGGCAAAGAGGCCAAGAACACACAGTAGAAGAAGGAAAATCTCGTCAATAAAAGATGTTGGGAAAACTGGACATTCACATGCAAAAGAATAAAATTGGATTCGTGCTTCATACTATATACAAATAGCTACTCAAAATTGACTAAAGATGTGAATGTAAAGCCTGGAACTGTCACTACCTTAAAATGGAGAAAAAGATTTGACATCGACCTGTGCAACAAAATTTTGGCTATTACCCCCAAAGCACAGTCAACAAAAGTAAAAAATACACAAATGGGATTGCATCACACTAAAAGGCTTCTGCGTAGTGAAGGAAACAATCAACAGTGAGGAGACAACATACATAATGGGAGAATGTATTTACCAACCATATATCTGATAAGAGATTCATTTCTAAAATATATAAGAAACTCAAACAACTCAATAGCAAGAAAACAGTAACCTAATTGTAAAATGGGCAGAGTCTGAATGGACATATCTTTAAAGACTTCTGTGGTTTGAATGTTTTTGTTCTCTCCAAAATGTAAGCTGAAGCTTAATTCTCAATGCAACACTATGAAGAGGTGGCCTCTGGGAGGTGATTAAGTCATGAGAGTGGTACCCTATAAATGGATTTAATATCCTTATAAAAGAGATCAAAGTTGAAGGACACACTCTCTTGCTCTTCTATTCCTTCTGCTATATGACAACACAGCATTTGTCCCCTTTAGAGGATGAGGCAAGAAGGTGCTATTTTGAAAGTGGCAACTGATCCCTCACCAGACATACAACTTGCTGGTTACTTGATCTTGAACTTCCCAGTCTCTAGTACTGTGAGAAATAAATTTCTGTTATTTATAAATTACCCATCCAGTGGCATTTTGTTATGGCAGCACAAATGAACTAAAACAAAGACATACAAATCTTACATGTTTTTCATACAAATACAGTCATGTGTTACTCAGATGATTTCATTGTTGTGTGAACATCATAGAGTGTATTTACACAAACCTAGAGGGCATAGCCTACTGCATACCTAGGCTATATGGTATAGTCTATTGCTCCTAGGCTACAAACATGTACAACATGCTATTGTGCTAAATATTGTAGGCAATTGTAACACAATGGTAGGTATTCAATGTAACATAATAAAGTTTTAAATAATGTATTTAAAAACAAATACATTCTAAACACATCTAAACATGAAAAAGGTACAGTAGAAATATTTTTAAAAGGTACACCTGTATAAGACACCTACCATGAGTAGCTCTGAGTGAGTCAGTGAATGAATGTGAATGCCTAGGACATTACTGTCAATTACTGTAGACTGTACACATAGGCTACACAAATTTGTTTTTAAAATTACATCAATAATAAATTAACCTTAGTTTGCTGTGACTTTACATTATAAACTTTACTTTTTGTCATAAACTTTTTAATTTTTTAACCCTTTTTCTTTTCTTGTAATAACACTTAGCTTAAAACACAAACACATTGCCTAGCAGTACAAAAATATTTTCCTTTTATTTTTGTTCTATAAATTTTTTTGTTTTTAATTATTTTCTTTTTTACATTTTAATTTTTTTTTTAAAATGAAGACAGAAAACACACATTAGCCTAGGCCTACACAAGGTCAGGATTATCAATATCACTGTCTTCTACCTCCACATCTTTTCCCACTGGAAGTTCTTCAGGGGCAATAACACACATGAAGCTGTCATCTCCTATGATAACAATGCCTTCTTCTGGAATTTCTCCTGAAGGATCTGCCTGGGGCTGTTCTTCAGTTAAATTCATATATATATATATAAATGGAAAGAGTACACTCTAAAAAGATAGTAAAAATATACTATAGTAAATCCATATACCAGCAACATACTTATTGATTACTATTATCAAGCATGTACTATACATAATTGCATATGCTACTCTTTATATAACTGGCATCTCAGTAGGTTTGTTTATACCACCGTCATCACAGACACGTGAGTAATGTGTTGCACTATGCCTGATGATAGCTATGGGCCATTAAGCAAGAGGGATTTCTCAACTCTGTTGTAATCTCATGGGACTACTGTTATATGTGTGGTTTACTGTTGAGCAAAATATCACGTGGCATGTGACATATGAAAAAATGCTCAACAATGGGAGTTATCAGGAAAATGAAAATTCAAAGCACAATGAGAACCTCCTCACATCTGTTAGAATGGCTAAATCAAAAAGACAAAAGGTCACAAGTGTTGGCAAAGATGTGGAGAAAAGGGAACTCTTGCACACTGTTGGTGGGACTGTAAATTAGTACAGCCATTATGGAAAACACTACAGAGAATTCTTAAAAATTAGAAATGGAACTACTATTTGATCCAACCATATCCTACAGATTATATGTTCAATGGAAATGAAGTCAATGTCAAAGAGATATCTATATTTCCATGTTCAATGCAACATTATTCACTATAGCCAAAATAAAGAATCAACCTATGTATCCTTCAACAAATGGACCAAAAGATATATATGTGATACATATATATATATATATCACACATATATATATGTGATACATATATATATATATATCACACATATATATATGTGATACATATATATATATATCACACATATATATATGTGATACATATATATATATCACACATATATATATGTGATACATATATATATGTATCACACATATATATATGTGTGTGTGTGTGTGTGTGCATATCATATTTTTTGGTCGTTAATATTCTACACAGACACATAACAGAATATTACCAACCCAAAAAGGTGACACACATATATGTATATACATATATTATTCTATTGTGTGTGAAGCTGAATAATATTCCATTGTGTGTGTGAGTGTATATATATATTCCATTGTGTATATATATATATATACACAATATTCCATTGTGTATGTGTGTGTGTGTATGTATACACACATACACACACACACACACAATGAAGGAAATCTGCCATTTTGTGACAACATGGATGAACCTGGAGGACATTAGGCTAAGTAAAATAAACCAGGCACAGAAAGACAAATGCTTCATGATCTCCTTAATGTATGCAATCTGAAAAAAGTAAGTGGTGGTACCAGAGGCCAGATGGAGGGGAAGGAGAGTTATTGTTCTAAAAGTACAGAGTGTCAGTTAGACAGGATGGATAAGCTCTGGAGATCTCTTGTATAGCATAGTGACCACAGCTAATATAATGCATTGTATACTTGAAAATTGCTAAGAAAGCAGATCTTAAATGTTCTCATCACAAACACACAAAAGGGAGATAACTATATGAAGTGATGATTATGTTAATTAGCTTGATTATGGTAATTATTTTATAATGAATACTTATATCAAAACATCATGTTGTTCACCATATTTGCCCATTATTCCTCAGTAAAGCTGGAAAAAGCAAAGACTAGGTATGGTAGAACTGAAGGAAAGGGTATGGAGTTGATAAGCTGTCATGCAGGCCAAATGCCTGGGCCTCTTAGAGAAAAACATCCGGGTGGGATGGGGCAGAGCTGGAAAAGAAGAACTCTAGAATGATTCCTAGCTTCTGGCCTGGACACTGCATAATGCTGGTGTATGTAATGCAAGGATCAAACTGTGGAGGAACGATAATTGTGGATTTGAAATGTTGAATTCGAATTGTCTTTTGGCCTTCTCCGTAGAGAGGTTCAACCAAAGAGCTAACTTTCACTGAGCACTTACTGTGTGCTACATACTGTGTTAAGCATTTTACAGGTATGAATTTTATCTTCGGAAGACTCATAAGAATATCTACTGTCGTCCTAATTTTACATATAAGGAAACTGAGGCTTAGAGTGAAGTTATTTACCTAATGCTGCAGATCTGGCATATGGCTGAGAAGGGACTCAAATTCATATATTTATGATCTTCTACCTATGTCATAATCTCTAAGCTCTATAGAGGCTCTGGAATTGGCAAAGTATCAGTGGTATTTGAGGTTGTAGTTGTGGGTGAGGCTATCAAATTAGAGTATGTGTAGAAGAAATAATAAGCCCAAGGAAAAGCCTCAAGAAACACCAATGTTTAATGCACAGGCTACAAATCAGTGGTCTCCCTTTGCCCACAGATACAATTTGGCTAACATCAATTTTTTTTTTTTTTTGAGTTAGGGTCTTGCCTGGAGTGCAGTGGCATGATGGTGGCTCACTGCGGCCTTGACCTTTCAGGCCCAAGTGATCTTCCTCCCTTAACCTCCTGAGTAGCTGGGACTGCAGGCATGCACCATTACGCCCAGCTAACTTTTGTATTTCTTGTAGAGATGGGGTTTCTCCAGGTTCCCAGGCTGGTCTCGAACTGCTGGGCTCAAGTGATCCTCTTGCCTTGGCCTCCCAAAGTTCTGGGATCACAGGCATGAGCCACCATGCCTGGCTAACACAGTTGGTTTTTTTTTTTTTTTTTTGGGTTTGAGTTTCTGGGTTTTATTTTTTCTTTTTCGCATCAGATGGGTGATGTGATGGTATAACAAGTTTTAAGGAAGGCACATATCATACAATAGCATGAAAACCCAATCGTCATACTTAGGTTTTGGTTTTTTAATTTTTATTTATCTTGAGGCAGGGTCTTACTCTGTCCCTCAAGCTGGAGGGCAGTGGTGCAAACATGGCTCACTGCAGCCTCGACCTCCTGGGCTCCAGCGATCTTCCCACCTCAGCTTCCCAAAGTGCTAGGATTACAGGACTGAGCCACCATGCCTAGCTGTTTCCTATTTTTTGTCTGTAACTTGCTCTTTTTACTCAAAACTATACCTTTGCGGCTGGGCATGCTGGCTCACACCTGTAATCCTCAGCACTTTAGGAGGCCAAGGCAGGTGGATCACTTGAGGTCAGGAGTTCAAGACCAGCCTAGCCAACTGGTATAATGCCTTCTCTACTAAAAATACAAAAATGAGCTGGGCATGGTGGTGCGTGCCTGTAATCCCAGTGACTCGGAAAGCTGAGGCAGGAGAACCACTTGAATCCTGGAGGCGGAGGTTGTAGTGAGCAAAGTTCATACCACTGCATTCCAGACTGGGTGGCAGAGCGAGACTCTGACCCAAAAAAAGAAAAAAGAAACACACACACACACACACACACACACACACACACACACACATACACACACACAATACACATATACATACACACAGTTTTAAAAACTTGAACATGAATGGCTTCTGGAAAGGATAAGGCACTCTGCCACAGTCCCCACCACTTCCTGTTTATCACCTATAGATTTTTTATACGTGTACGTTTCCTCCTGCCCCCTAGAAGCACTAGAACTGCATTCCCTAAAGTGTGGTGGAAAAGACACCCAAGCAGGAAAAGTAAAAGTCAATAAAGTAAATAAAGAAATGCTAGAGAGAATGTGGCTTCATAAGGTTGAAGGAGAGAGTCTTAGGAAAAAAGAGGATAGTGAAGCAAATCAAATGTCCCACGTGGTCCAGCAGGATGAGGGAAGAACAGGATCTCTTGGATACGGCAATCCGATGGTCACTTATAATCTCAGTAAAAGATTTCTGGGTGGGTGGGTGGGTTGATAGTAAAGCCAGTTTATAGTGGGTTGTGAAGTGAAAGCGTATGGAAAAGGTGGAGATAAGTGGCTTAGGGTCCTCATTAAAGAAGCATGGCCACGATGGGAAGGAAATAGCCAGGCAGCTAATAGATGTGTGGTCAGATGGGAATTTTTGCCTTTAGAATGGGAAATGTTTGAGTATGTTTTTATGCTGAGAAATAAGCGACACAGGGATGACCATCTGGGAATACAGGAGAGAGGCAATGATGGGCTCACTAGTGATTTCAGAAGCCATACTGGTACCAGGCATTGCCTTAGGAGACTGAGGGCATAGAAGTGAATGATAGACAAGATGTTTGTTTTCTTGGAGTTAACACTCCATTGGGTGAAGATAGCCAATAAAATAAAGGACAATAGGCATTTCAGAGAAATAAAAAGTAATTTGAGACTTATGTGATGAGAATGGAAGGCCTACATTTTATGTCTTGCTATATAGGAAGGCTTTATATTAGATATTCTTTTCAAAGGGCTGACATTTGAGCTGAGACTTAAATAAAATCAAAGAGCTAGCCATGGAGGCTCTGGGGAAGAGCATTCTAGATAGAATGAAAACTAGTGTATGCATATGGGGTAGACATGAGCTTCGTGTGATTGGGACAAAGAAAGAAGCCACAGTGATTCAAGAACTACATTATGGTGGGAAGTGAGGTCAGGGGACTAGTCAAGGGGTGAGATCACAGTGCCTTGTAGTCCACATTGAGAAGTTTGAATTTGATTTAAGGTGCAAAGGGTGGGTATGGGAGGGCTTGAAGCAGGAGAGCGCTATCAGCTCGAAGGTGAGAGGGGATGGATCCCAATGCAAAGTGAGGGAATGTGCCTCGAACAGGTGTGTTTTTAATTCTTCCACTGAGATGGGGGGAAGCTGGAAAGAACAGGTGAAAGGAGAGACTTTTGTAGGTAGTGTCAGAGGAAGCTTGAGAAATTAATACTTAAAGGCTTCAATTTTTGCACTGGAGGGAGACACAAGCTTATCTGCTAACCGTGAATGGAGAGATTGTGGAGTAGGAGATTGCATTAGTCTGCTCAAGCAGCTATGACAAAATACCACAAACTAGTTGACTTCATCAACAGAAATTTTGTTTCTTATGTCTGCTTACTGGCTCATCTTTCAAGACAGATGAACCAGGAAACAGACATAAAGAGGCCATAGACACTGCACACACAAATGGAAGAGAAGAGGTCTTCTGGAGGCTAGAAGTCAATGATCAAGGTGCCAGCCAGGTCTCTGGCAGATGGTCGCTTTCTTGTGTGTCCACACATGGCAGACAGAGGGAGCTTTGATGTCTCTTCTTCATTCACACTCCAGCCCTATTGTATCAGGGCCCTACCTTATGACCTCATTTGACATTTATCACCTCCTCACAGACAGTATCTCCAAATACAGTCCCATTGGGAGTTAAGGGTTGGGTGGGGCATAAACATTCAGTTCATAATAGGGGTTTGTGAAGCAAAGGGAAACTTTGGGGTATTTGTTGAAGAAATAGGAAAAGGAATGGATTATGAATATGAAGAATACCTTCCATCCCATTGCATTTTCTGTATTAAGGCTAACTCACTTGTATCTCTCCATGAGTCCAAACTTTATGTGACAGGGAAATATTTGGGCCAAGACATTATTACCCTTAATGTGCAATCTTCCATTGATTTAGAAAGCAGGTGGATCCTGGTAACTTTTTCTTTTTTGTTTGTTTAAAGAGATTCCTTTGATATAATGAATACAAAAGCATGTTGAGATAGTACCTCCACAATTACATGGCTTTGAACAAGTGAAACTCTGGGTGCCAAACAGCTACTTTTATTACACCATCTACAGTGTCTGAAATAGGATGTAATAATAAACATAACTGTAGATGCATGACAACACATCCATTTATTTAATCACAGTAGTGGATCTTACTACATAGTATTCTCAATGTCTTCATTCTTCAGATTCTCCCGGCTTACAAATGTTGTCAATCTCCAAGCTCATTCTAACCATTTGTGTTGCAAGAGATATCTTCTGCCTTTTGCCAATCAAGCTTTCTATGACATGCTGTTGCTTCATGTCATTTGTCCCCTTGTGCAAACAGTTGACGCCAACAGCAGGATTTATCTCCTTCACTTGTCTGGCTTGGACTTTGGTCATAGTCTGGATGGGATTCATGCCACTGTTTTCAGACAGGGTTATGGGGATGACCTCCAGCACTTTGTCAAACTCTCTCATGATGTACTGTTCTAAGATGGGCACTTACCCACCTCTTGGCTAACTGCCAGCGTACAGGATATCTCAACAGTCCCTCTTCTGTACACCATGTGATTATAGTGGATGAGGTTCCAGATGACACACAAAGCATAGGGAAGGGATTGTTTCATCTCCTCAATGATCATCTTATTTCCTCTTCTAATAAAAATCGTTACAACTCTGGAGTTCTTACACTGCTCGATGACCAGCACTTTATCTGTAGTTGTCCCAAGTGAGATTTCCTGTACAAGACCAGAAAAGCCCAGCTTCTCAGATGCGAGCTCTGAGAACCTGGGGATGATGCACCCTCCTGCTGCAATGGCAATCAGCTCAATTTCAGGTCCTCCTACCCAGCGAACCGCAGGCCAGTTGTTCTGAAGAAGTAAGTGATTTGCTTCATCATCAAAGCCCCACTGACAAATGGCTAGGTTAGCACCAGTCTCTTTAATTTGTTGAATTATCTCTTCAAATTTCTTCTTTTCATATTTCTGAAGGATTTATAATCTTCTACGGAGGTCATATCCGACTTATGCTTTGTTTTTGGTTTGGGTGGCACAAATGGTCATGTGAAGATTGCAATCTTAGCATCTTCCACTTCTTTCAGTATCTGTGGGTGACTGAAATCCTTGTCCACAATCACCCCCTTAATCAATGTAGTGTCCTCCAGTCTGCTGCCCACTTTGCCTTCTACTTTGATAAGCTCAAAGTCAACATCTCTCTGCTCCATATCTGCTACAGTAAGGAAGGCATTCACAGCAATCTCAGCCATTTGTCAGTGACAACTGTTGACCACTTCAGAGCCCAGCATGGTTTTTGCAGTCCGAATCAGTGGTTTGGTGTCCTTTATGTAAACAAGGATGCTATTGCTGATCTTGTCCAGGTGTTCAGTAGCAACGTGGACAGCCTACTCATAGACATCAGCTACTCTGATTGGGTGAATGCCTTAGTCTAGCAACTGCTGAGCTTCTTCTAACAAGGTGCCAGCCAGGACAACCATTCCTGTGTTTCCATCTCCAATTTCATCATCTTGAGACTTGGACAGTTCCACCATCAGTTTGGCAATCTGATGATCAACATCCGTCATGCTTACGGTGGTGGTGTCATCATTAGTTACAGTTAAATTGCCATCCTTATCCATTATCATCTTATCAAGCCCATTTGGTCCATGGGATGTTCTCATTGTATTTCCTACTGCCTTTACTGCCATTTTATGAGACCTGAGGGCCTCAAGTCCCACAAAATGTGACTTGTAGTTCTGATCCTTGATGATGAGGAAAGGGGCCCAAATTCATCAAAGGCAAGGTGGATGAGATTCCAGATGACACACAAAGCATAGGGAAGGGATTGTTTCATCTCCTCAATGATCATCTTATTTCCCCTGGATGGATGCCATGGTATAGGAACAAAAATTACTTTTCCATTTTTTCTTTATTTGACAGTGGGGAAGGCTGGTTGGCATGACAGCCTGGAGCTGAGTCAGAGCTGAGGTGATTTGCATAAAAAGAAGACAGATATCCTAGAGATGTAGGAAGAAGACAGATGAGCCAGGAAGCAGACATGAGGCCATGAACACTGCATGCACAAAAGGAAGGGAGAGAAGAAGCCCCTATGACTAACAGCCAAAGAGGGACCCAGGCAAGAGCGTAAATGCCTCTGAGTTTGTATGAGTTTCTTTCTGATATGAACATGTGCTTTCTTCTCCATAAGAAATCTTCAACCAACCTTGTAATGCATATTACTGCTATGAGGAATGGCTTTGCTTTTCATGGAGTGAGGAGGCTGGTGAGCTGTTTTAAAATCATTGAATAAAGGAAACCAGAAAGAGAGCCAGGTGTTGGAGAAGAATGTCCACAACCTCAACAAGATAACACACAAAACCAACAAGGGTGCAAAATTTGAATATGATTCTCATGAGGCCCCAAAGGTTTAATTTTGACTAATACTCCTTTTGGAGATTTACTCTACGTTGCAGATAACAGATGCAGATTTTTAAAGTACTTTTATGACTCACATGTCCTTCCCTCCCTATTCTGGCCATCAATGTCTTTCACTACAGCTTTGGTTGCAGGGTTACTGAGTCTGACTCTGCTTATTAACATCTACTGCTGAATATCCCCTGACTATTCTTTACTGAAAACAGATGTGAGACATCATCATGCTTTTTAGAAAACAAAATCAGAACAACTCTAGCCTCTTCTAGCTTTATTCTTTATTCTTTTAGGGTTAAGTAAGCTCATTCAGATTCCTTACTTAATTTCAACTCCCTGGCACCTATAAATGACACCCTGATTAATTGTTTCTACCAGGAGATTTTTTTCCTGGTTGTTTTATATACATAGGATTTTTCTATCACTAGGTTGGGAGAAGGTTGCTCTATACCTCCTTTCTATTCCTTTAGTCTCCATTTTGGTGTAATAACTAGATTGGCTCACTAATCAACTCTCGTGGACTTGATGTTTATATGAATAAATAATAATAATCATTTTGATTCACACAAGTGTTTATGGGATCAGTTGCATCATTGAGATGGCAATTGTGTCTATGTTTTACAAATATTTGACAATTGAGGACTTATTGATAGACACGAGTGATGTGGCTGCTTTATTTTCAAGGTTCTCCCAAAGTGTCAGTGCAGCTCAGGGCTCTGTGTGGGTTTCCATTGCAAGTGATTACAGGAGTGGCATGTGGAGAGTGGACTGGGGGGCAAAATATATGCAGGAAAAGTGGAAATCACCAAGGAAAACAACTGAAGAGGAAATCAATACGAGGTGAAAGGTCAACAAGCCTCCTGCTGTTACTCTGTCAAAATGTATTTAATGGGTTCATTGGATATTTTTCACATTTAAGAAATTGACATGAGGAAGGGTAAGCCTGTAATAACTTTTTATCTCTCACTTACAAAATAGCATTTTTTTTTCTTTTGAGAATTTTACCTCTGATCTCAGTATTGCATTTATGCCCAGGGGTTTGAGGCTTCAACAGAACTATAATGACAAGCTTTCAAAATGGATGAGATAGTTATTTCTTAACTAGTTAATTCTGTAATCACAGCCAAACCAATGTATCAAAGTATAATTTCAAATACTTTTTTAATTAAAGAAAGAAAATATGGAACTTGCTATATCCAAGGGTATAGTTTCTATGTCTGAAAGTCCAAACTCACCATATTTATTAAAAAGATGGTTTATTTATTCTCTTTTCTATCATCTGTACAGTTAGATTGATCTTCAGTTATCTCCTCTTCAAGAAAGAGCAAGAATAACAGATACAAAAAAAAATCAATCAATTTCCAGTGATTAATTTTGGTTGGGGGCTTTAGAAATAAAGCCTCTCTCCATGTAAAATCATATTTGTACTATCTTCTTAAAATATCTATGCTCTCACTTGATGAATGCTTTTCATTTTTTAGACAATTCTGTCATTTTCTTATTAGAAGCTCAGATTTTTGTATTTCTCTAATATCTTTAATCAAAGTACTTTTAGGTACATTAGAAATATTCAGGTTTTTCAATGTTTACTGAGCCACGAAGAGAGATTAAGCATTAAACATTAACATCTGGAAAATTCAGCATGGTAGACTTACGTATGCTGTTTTATCCCTTTTTAAGACTAAGAAATTTATATTCAAGATTTAAATTTCCTTCAGTTTTCCATCCTGAGCATCTGACACCAATTTGGCAAGGTCACACCAGAGTCTTAGATTTCTGTAAAGATCTGCTCCATTAATTTTGGTGAGCAATACTATAGTACTAAAGTATGGCCTGGGGATGTTTCTTAAAATTGTCAAGGCCCCCAGGGATCTAGCACCTTCGTTTGCCATGGGTAATATTAACAGAGCTTAAAATAAGATTATGCACATGAAAGAAGTTTGAATATTGAAAGTACTTTATACAATTTTCCAAGACATGCTGAGATTTTGAAATTTCAAAGAGTTAATATGAAAAGGCACTACAACGATCTAAATGGATATTTTTATACTTTTCATTTCAGAATATTAATCATCAGTCATTTATTAATCAAAGGTTTATTAAATATTTACTATACATAAGCATTTTGCTAGATATTGGTGAAACCAAGATAAAAAGAACATAGTCTCTGCCCTTTAGGAATGTTTAGCCTGCATGAAGCATTAATGTAAACAAAAATTATGTGACAAGTGCAGTGTATTAGTTTTCTATGGCCATGTATCTAGTTGTCACAAACTTAATAGCTTAAAGCAACACACAATTATTATTTCATAGTTTCTGTGGGTCCTGGAGTCTGGGTAGAGCCTAGCTGGGCTCTCTCCCCAGGGTCTCACAAAGCTGCAATCAATATTGGCCAAGGCATAGTCTCATCTAAGCTCAGGGCCCTCTTCCAAACTCACGTAGTTTTGGCACAATTCATTTCCTTAAAGCTGTAAAACTCAAATTGACTTCTTCTTCAAGAGTAGTAGGAGAGAGTCTCTTAGCTTAGGAAAATCCTCCATCCTCTTTTAAGGGTTCTTGATAAATCAGACCCACCGAGGGAAATCTCCCTGTGACTAATTCAAGGTCAATTGATGGGGGCCTTTGATAACATCTGCAAAATCCTTCTATCTTCACCATAAGCATAATCAGGGAATGATATCCCATCATATCCACAAATCCTGCCTACACTGAAGAGGAGAGAGTTATACAAGGGTGTGGTGTCACTTGGCATCATCTTACAATTTTGTGTACCACATTCCTGAAGAGACATATTTCATAAAGCAGTAGGGAATGAATACAGTATGGTTATAGAGAAATAAGGTGAAGAAAAGGCCATGGGCAATGGTTAACTGTAGACAAGCTAGGTTCCTTAGTGCCATGATCATTAGAGTATTTCTGTATCACTCAGAGAAATTTTTTTTTTCTTTTTTGAGATGGAGTCTTGCTTGTCATCCAGGCTGGAATGCAGTTGTGCAATCTTAGCTCACTGCAACCTCTGCCTCCCGGGTTCAAGCTATTCTCCTGCCTCAACCTCCTGGGTAGCTGGGACTTCAGGCACCTGCCACCACACCCAGCTAATTTTTGTATTTTTGTAGAGACAGGGCTTCACCATGTTGGCCAGGGTTTTCTCAAACTCCTGAATTTAAGTGATCCACCTGCCTTGACTGGTCAAAGTGTTGGGATTACAGTTGTAAACCAGAGAGAAAATTTGCTTTAGACTTTTTATAAACCTCAAAGTTAAATTAGAGAGGAGGTTTTACCAGGTCACACTAAGGATACATTATAGGTAAATTCAGATGCCACAATTATTGGGTCCTGTTAAACAAGACCTTTGGACTATATGGTACCCAAGTGGGAAACTGTGTAGGTTCTTGGATAGTGAACCTAAGACTTTCCATGATATTAGATGTCTTAGCTTGGGACAGAGGCTTGTGTGCCAATCACTTATTTGAGAATGTGACTGCTGGAAGCAAGAGTGGAATGAGAGACATGAAGCAGGAACAAAGAGAAACTTGACACAAAAATGTATTCTTAGTTGATGATGCTTGAAGCCTAAAAGGTCTTCTTAGAAATGTCATGACATGGAAATCAGAACTTTTCCTTTGGAGATAAAACAGGGAAGAATCTTTGTGTTGGCTCCTGATACCTATTGGTTAGCAGTGGCGCATGGATCTGAATGCCAAAGTGGTACTGATGGTGGTAGGGAAAAATGAAAGACATAGAAGTGTGACCTAAGGTGAAGTGTTTTTAGGTTGCACAAGCAGAAAGCTGATAAAAACAAGTGCAGAGCTTGGACTAGAGAAGTGATGAGGTACAAGATGGGGCTTGGGATTTGGAGGAGCGCACGAGGGGCATTTGCTATGTTAACCTTTGAAAAATATGATCTGAACTATAGAGCCACTCTCCAGAAAAATGAAAACATGCACACTTATACACACACAGACACACTCACATACAAATTGTACATAGCTCAGGTACTTTCACCCTTGAAGCCCATCCATATACTCAAGAAGAGGGACCTCTGTTTCAGGGGCTAATTATAAAGAAAATATTTTGATGATATGAGATTCATGTAAGAAACTACGTAGGTTTCTGCAAGACATGCATATACTTTTAAAAAATATTTGCCCCGGGCATGGTGGCTCAAGCCTATAATCCCAGCACTTTGGGAAGCCGAGGCGGGTGGATCACGAGGTCAACAGGTCGAGACCATGCTGTTCAACATGGTGAAACCCCGTTTCTACTAAAAATACAAAAAATTAGCTGGTCATGGAGGCGCGTGCCTGTAATCCCAGCTACTCAGGAGGCTGAGGCAGGAGAATTGCCTGAACCCAGGAGGCAGAGGTTGCGGTGAGCCGAGATGGCGCCACTGCACTCCAGCTTGGGTAACAAGAGCAAAACTCCGTCTCAAAAAATATATATATATATATTTGCCCATATTTTTCTCCATAGAGTATCATTTTCAAAATACTCTGATTGTAAAGCAATTGTCAATTAGATGGCTGACTTTAACATCCGTTAATCTGCGTCTTAACAGTAACTTTGGGTATATTCTGAGTTTTTTTGAAATTACAAGTTATAACAGTGATTAGAAAGGTGTGAAGAAAAAGTTTGGAATATGGTAAGAAAGCAGAAACCATGTTAAGACAAACACTAAGATCTGAGCCTGCAAATTCTGGTTTGAAGCAGCTTTCTGTAGTATGAACCTTTTACCTCTTTATGTCAAAGCACACTAGTAACAATGACAACGTAATGCCTGACTCTAAATCTGATGACAGTAATTACTGTAGACACAGGGACCAGTAGTATGTAGGGTACATGTGTAATCAGCATACATATTTGTTCTATACAAGAGCCCTCATCTGAGCTCTTCAACCACCCCAATCAGGCCTGAGAAAGAAAATGAGTAAATGAATCAGTGTAGTCTGTATGATTAAAAGAGCAAACTAAAAACATTTTCCTTTCTGAGAAATAGATACAAAGGATTGCACACTCACTCATATCTTGGTTTAATAAGATACCTGTTTGCAAGGATAAAAAGAAATCTCACCAAAATCTGAGAAAAAAACAAAGGGAGAGTCGCACACATAAGAGGGAGCTAGAATAAAAGTAAAGTGTGGTAATATACTAGTCAATAAACATAAATGTATAGAAACACAAAAAGTAAACTATAAATAGTCAGATTTCCTCTCAAGACCCCTATCAGATGTCCAACAAAATGCAGCAAAAGGGCTATCTCTCTGACATTAAACACAGATATGTTGAGGTTATGTTTGCTCTTTTGTATCTTTTGTGATAGATAGAAATACTGAAAACTTGAAAATGCAAAACTAGCTCATCATTAAATGTACACTGATTCTAGTCTACCAGAGAAAATATGAAAATTACTATGCAAAATCTTATATTAATTTTTTTTAACTTTTTTATGCTTTAAGTTCTGGGGTACATATGCAGATCATGCAGGTTTGTTATATAGATATACAAGTGCCACGATGGTGTTTTGCTACATCTATCACCCCATCAGCATTAGGACAAAATCCTATAATAATTTCTAGGCACATATTGGAAATGTCAAAAGTTTTAAAGTTCATAATACTATTCAAATCTCTTTCAAAACTCATTCACCATTATTATTTTTTGGATTTTGGTTTTTAAAAGCCTGATATCTCAGTATGACCACTGAGTATACATTTTGAATCTTCTTCCGACATTTCTTTCTTACTTCTGTGAAAACTGAGACTGATGGGACTGCGGAATTTTCCTTGGGTTGAAGAAGTATGCAAGAAATGCCTGTTTGATAAATGCCAAAAAAGGATCCTAAACGTTCTAGGTTAATACATGAGCTTTTATTTTTATTTTTTTACTTTAGGTTCAGAGGTACACATGCCGATTTGCCATATAGGTAAATTGTGTATGAGGGATTTTGGTGTGCAGATTATTTCATCATCCAGGTAATAAGTATAGTATCCTACAGGTAGTCTTTCAACCTTCACTCTCCTCCCACCCTCAACCCTCAGGTGGGCTCTGGTATATTTATTCTCTTGTTTGTGTCCATAGGTACTTACTGTTTAGCTCCCATTTATCAGCGAGAACATGCCTTATTTGGTTTTCTGTTCCCATATTAGTTTGCTAAGGATGATGGCCTTCCACCCAATTCATGTTGCTATGAAGAACACACTCCCATTCTCTTTTATCACTGTGCAGTACGCCATGATGTATATGTGCCATATTTTCTTCATCCAGTCTATCACTGATGAGCATTTTGATTGATTCCATGTCTTTCCTATTTCAAATAGTGCTGCGATGAACATACATGTGTATGTGTCTTTGTAGTAGAATAACATATTACTTTGGGTATATACCCAACAATAGGTTGAATGGTAATTCTGTTTTAAGTTCTTTGAGAAATTGCCAAACTGCTTAACACAATGGCAGAACTAATTTACATTCCCAACAGCAGTATATAAGCATTCCCTTTTCTCTGAAACCTCACCAGCTTCCATTATTTTCTGTCTTTTTAATAAGAAAAAATGGACTGTTATGAGATAGTGTCTCATTGGGGTTTTGGTTTGCATTTCTCTAATGATTAGAGATGGCGAGCATTTTTTTCATGTGCTTGTTGGCTTGGTATATGTCTTCATCTGTTTATGTCCCTTTGCTCACTTTTTTTTTCTGGGGCTTATGTTTTTTGCTTGTTAATTTGTTTAAATTCCTTATGGATTCTGGATATTAGACCTTTGTCAGATACATAGT